>NW_028258312.1:0-1250000 GCF_053883595.1 Heterocephalus glaber | reverse complement strand
ATAACCACACGCACAACCTGCGAGCACATGCGTTATGCTCTCTTGCTGGGTTCTCACTTGGACCCGGAGAGTGTGCCAAGGCTCCAAAACCAGGCCTCACACGGGTGGGAACAAAGGCAGAGAAACCACCTTTGCTGCAGTCATGAGCTCAGCATAGTTCTAGCTTTGTGACATCTGAATGCCAGAGGAGTGTGTGTGTGTGTTTGAAGATACGAATGCAGACTTTCCTCCAGTTCTTTCAGAAAGCAATAAGCTCAAAACTTTTCCAGTGCCCAGAACAATGGGAATGTTTAGGATATACACTGCAGTTTTCACCTAATTTGGATCCAGATATATATGCCTAAGGCATTTATCTTGCTCCCAAATTTTTTGCTGATTTTTAAAAACATACAGTGGGGTGTGGTACTTCTTGACCCCTCAGTTTTTTTAATGAAAAAACAATTTCCTTTTCCTATTTAATTGCCCCTAATATCCCGAAGTTATTGTTCCCAACCTCCTAATGTAATGAAGGCAGCTGTACTTTGCCTTACAGAAAGAAGGCAGAGACAAGGCCCCTAAGGGTCTGGGGTAGGACATGGGCCCTGCTCTGTTACTCATAACCCTCAGCATTCTCACTGCTTTCCAGTCCTGAGAATCCTGTCTTTTCTAAAGACATTTGTTGAGCACCTATTCTGAAGCATGGTCTGTGCCAGCAGCCTGGCACATAAAATTAGTACGACATGGTCTTATCCTTGGAGAGTCAGCAGTCCTGCAGGGGAGCATGACAGACCTATGGAACACTAATATGCATGATCATTACACGCTAGTAAGAAGAACAAAGTGCACTGGGGATGGTGCTACTCCTGTAACCCCAACTACTTGGGAGACTGAGCCAGGAGGATTCAGGCCAACTTTATGACACCCTGACTCAAAATAAAATTAAAATAGCGCTGGGAGCTGGCTGTGGTAGTGCATGTCTATAATTCAGTAATCTGGGAGGCCGAGGCAGAAGGACCACAAGTTCAAGCCCAGCCTGGACAACCTAGTGACTCAGTGAGACCTTGTCTCAAAATTTAAAAAAGGGCTGGGGATGTAGCTCAGAGCAAAGGCTCTGGGTTCAACTTCCAGTACTGCAGGAAAAGAAAAAAGAGGAAAGAGATTAACTTGAGGGATGGAGTTAGGAGTATGTGATGGGTCAGCCAGGGTTTAGCAGCACTGTGACCAAAGAGCTAATTTTTTTTGGTTTTGGATCCAAAGGACTAACTTTATCCAACACTGTTAGACATTTAATAATACCCAGTAACAAAAAATAAGAGTGTGCTTTGAAAAAAAAAAATCAACCAAAGCTGAATTTTATAAGATATAGTTACTGAAGGTATGTGTGTGTGTGTGTGTGTGTGTGTGTGTGTGTGTGTGTATGTTTAATTCAAGTGTGATAAAAAGTGAGTCTGCTGGCTGAGAGCCAGGGCCAGCACTTCGTAGTAACAACTGGAGTTGTAAGCCAAGCCCCAGACACTGCCATTGCCACTGAATCCAGAGAGGGAAACAGAAAGCAAGGCTGTACACACGCACCCCCATGAAGGGCAGATGAAGGGAGTCACTTTGTTCTGTGTGTCCACAGCTAGCAGAGGTGGGGGTAGGGGACACATGACTCAATACCAGCAACCAATAAACCCTTGGTTTGGCTCAAAATGCTAGCATGGCTCTATCAGATTTCCCTCTAGGGAACATGGGATCCAGAAGTTGAGGATCAAAGCAGCAAGCGCTGAGCACTGCAGGAGGAAGCTTGAGATGTAGAAAGGGACTGATGACTGTCGGGATCAGGGAGCTGGGAAAGCAACTAGGTCAGCAACCACAGCAAGCACAGCATGAAGAAACAACACTGGTGACAAGGGGAGGCCAGTGGCAGAGAGAGATAGAGACCCACAGAGAGATAAGTGCTACCTAAATTCCTAAGATTTCCAAGTCCTGGCCATGTGTACCCTATCAATAAACTCCCCTCACCCCATGGTGTGTGTGTGTGTGTGTGTGTGTGTGTTACTGGAGATTAAACCCTGAGGTGCTCCATTTATTTGGGGACAGGGCTTGCTAAGTTGCCCAGGCTGGCCTAGAATTTGTGATCCTCCTACCTCAGACTCCCAAATAGCTGGAATTACAGGAATGGGCCACCTTGCCTGGCTTCTCTCTCTCCTTTTTTTTTTTGGAAGTAGCCTGAATGAGCCTCTGTCTTCTGTCTCTATTCACAGAAACACATATAACCTAAACCAGGAGAGGGGGCATCGGGAAGCTGGAGATGCCTCATGGTAGGATCAGAGCCCCCACCAAAAGCTTCTTTGATAGCATCTTACTTTGCTGTTTCTCCTTCCAGCAACTCGTCTGGATGTAATCAATGTAATCCTTCTCTATTATCTTCTCCAGGTCACGCAGAGAAGCTCCTCTGTAGGCCTTGTCAAAGTTTTTATCCACAAAGTAAGGCACCTGGAGGTTCTGGGTTTCTCTAGAAATGGTGTGGCCCAATGTCCTAAAACAGACAGACAGAAGCTCAGGTGAGATTGGTATATTTGGCAATATCGTTCTTAGCGCTGGTCTAACAGATATCACGATAACCATCACCTTGTCAGAGAGCAAATACAGATATTTTTTTCTCTTTTTTTTCTTTTTTTGGGGGTGATACTAGGGACCCCAAGGCCTTCACACTGAGCTACAACTACAGCCTTTTTTTTTTTTGGCGGTACTGGGGATTCAACTCAGGACCTTGCACTTGCCAGGCAGGTTCGGCACCACTGAGCTACATCCCAGGCCCCACAGCCTTATTTTTTTTTGAGACAGGGTCTCATTCTGTAGTTCAGGCTGGCCTTGAACTCACTATGTACCCCAGGCTGGCCTTGAACTTGTGGCAATCCTCCTGCCTCAGCCTCCCAAGTGCTGGGATTACAGCCATGTGCCACCATGCCCAGCTCATAGACACCATTTTATACCCAACACTTCTTATTTCCCCTAGCAAAATAGTAAAATTCATCATTATCAATATTATATGAGCATGTTCATACTGTGAATTCAGCTTCAGCATATAAGTTTATTTTCTTCAAGGATTTACCTCTTTTACACTGTTTTCTTTGTAAAAAGTAGAATGATGAATGCTTAAAAAACCGATTAATGTATTGTAGAGGACCTGGCATGGCACCTGACAGTGTAGGCTGTGGGTGAATGGTGGTTATGTGAATTAACATTATAGCAAACTATTTACAAAACACCAGACAGCTTGCTCTAATGTAGAAGCAATTCATAGGACATGACAAAAAGTACATCACACATAGCTGCTATGTGAGAACTGCAAAAAACTTAGACAAAGGACTTCAGTGATGTCTAACACTCCATGGGTCCAAGACATCCAATGGTATCCGGTGCTCAAAACCATTAAGAGGTTGTCCCCACTCTAACCATACTGAAGAATTAAAGGTGGCACATATCTGTAATCCCAGCTTGCCTATAAGGCCTCTCTGGGTTACATAGTGAGTTTAAGGTTAACCTGGAATACACAGCAAGTGCCTGTCTCAAAAAAAAAAAAAAAGTGAGCTCATATTCAAGTTAAAACAATATGACAGCAACGTATAAAACCTGAGCAGGACAAACTCCATCTTAACGGAGCTATATGTGCCCTTCCCTGGCCCTCTAGTTTGATCTACTTAAGGATATTGCCAAATACCTAGGTTTGAAGGGCATGACTGTTTGCACCTCACTCTGGGAAGGGGTTAGTAGAACAGCCCCAGCTCACTGGCCTGACAAGAAAGAAGGTCAAAGTGGTATGGAAAAGAGGAGAAGTTGGGAAATCAAGGGAATCAGGCCAGTGTGACCTGCCTGCAGTAACTTCTCTCTGACCTGATGACTAGAGCTAAGCTTTGCTCTCTGTAAAAGGAAGATATTGGCCTAGAACAATAGTCTTCAGTTTACAGTGATCACCAACAAAGATGCTTCCTGTCATGTAGTATCCCATAAATTCCACCCATTTTTTCACTGCTGGGGATGGAATCCAGGATGGGTGCCTGCTTAACTGTAGAGCTACATCCCTGGTCCAGATTCTTTTTTTTTTAAAGGTTTTTGTCCACTAACCCATATTAATGAGTAATAAAAAGAAATTAATCCAGTGATTCTCAAACTTTAGCGTGCGCCAGAATTATATTGAAGACTTATTAAAACTCAGTTTGGTCCTGACTCCCGGGGTTTCTGGTTCAAGCAATACGCAGTGGAGCCTGAGAGTGTGCATTTGTTATTTTCGCCTTTTTGAGACAGGGTTTCTGTATGTACCCCAGGCTGGCCTCGAACTCATGGCAATCCTCCTGCCTCAGCCTCCCAAGTGTTGGGATTACAGGTATTACAGGTATGTGGCACCATGTCTGGCTCCTTATAATTTTTTATTTTTATTTATTTATTTATGTCCTTTTTCTTTTTTTTTTTTTAGGTTTTCTGAGGCAGGGTCTCCCTTTGTAGTTCAGGCTGGCCCTGAACTCACTATGTAGCCCAGGCTGGCCTTGAACTTGAGGCAATCCTCCTGCCTCAGCCTCCTGAATGCTGGGATTACAGGCATGTACCACCATGCCTGGTTCATTAGGGTCCTTTCTAACTCTACCATGGTGAGATAAGGGTTTACTTTGAACCTCAAGTTACTCTTTTTAAAAAAATTTTTATTTTATCTTATCCTATTCTCCCCTTTCCAACCCCTTCCCAGAACCTGACATTACTCTTAATCCTTCTGAACTACTTGCTGCTATTCTGCAACTGACCAGATGATGTCACTGTAGAACAAAACAATACATCTGAAGAGCTCCTGAGACTACTTACAGCAGTTTTGAGTCTGCACTATTATCACTTAGCTGTTCCTTTAAACATAAAATCAGTGTTTTCTACAGTGAAAAGTGAAACGAAATGTTGGTAAAATATCAGCAGAACCTTCACATTTTTCATGTTCCATACTGTTATTGAGAAGGACTTATAAATATCTGACTTACGATTTATAAAATAGGCTATATGGAGGATTAGCAGCCAGCAGTTGAGTAACGACAGATATGATTACAATCACAAGAACCGGAAGTAACTGAATAAATGCAGAATATGTAGTCTAAAAAAGAAAAAAGTTGTTGGTGTAATCATTGTTCATCAATGTAAAGGTTATTAAAAATACAAAGAAATCCCAAAGTAGTGGAGATTTCTAATGCACTGTACAGGAGGACCCACAAAGCCCAAGGCTTCTTTAGGAACACTTATCCTCTCTGCTGAGAAGGCTGAAGGAGGCCCATCCACAACCCAGATATAATTTAGGTTGGCTTTGAACTCACTATGTAGCCCAGGCTGGCCTCAAACTCCCAGCAATCCTCCTGCCACAGCCTCCTGAGTACTGGGATTACAGGCATGTGGTACCATGCCCAGCAAACCTGGAGGCCTTGTATATGCTAGGCAATGCTCTACCAATGAGCCATATCCCTAGCCCTGAAGAACACATCTTTGATGGATGAGTATGCTGACACCCAGTAATACTGCAGCCCCTCCTCTAGGACCAATAGCAGGTTAGTGTTATGTGACCCTCTTGCCTTGGCCACAGATGACTGGACTAGGGGCATCTAACTCTAGCAGGGACAATCAGATACTCCCTGCTTGGGGATTTGAGGTTGAGGTCTGTCACCCTTCACACTTATATCTGGCACTGGGGAAGGGGAAGGAGAATAAGCCAGACTGCTTAGAAAGAACAAACCAGAGGCTGAGAGTAGTGGGAAAACTGGAGATAACCTGGCTCAGCTCACAGTGAGTGCAGCTGCCTGGGAGCCTAACAGCACCCAGGTCCTGGTTCCTGACTGTCCTCTCACCCGTGAGCTTCATGAGACTCCCTGGATCGCTTAGCTCAAGCCCATTTTAGTTCTGAATCTTCTGAAGGAGGCTCTTATTTTCTGTATTTAAGAATACCAGATCAAAATAGCCCCAACAAGGAAACTGAGATCTGGAGAGAAACAAAAGAACTGGCAAGGCGTGAGGGTGAGGTAGATTCTGGCTTATTTGGGCCAATTACCCAGCTCTTCTCACCATTGCCTCTGCTCCCCTAAAGCACATTTCGGCCACAGCTCAAGGTGAACTTCTAGAACTTGACCATGCCTCATAACGGTGGGCTCAGTACAACTGCTCATGAGCCACAGCTGTGGTCACTTCCCCAGGCACCTGAGCTTTATCTTCTTCCTCTTCTTTCCGTGTCTGTGTCCTCTCATGTCGGTGCCGCCGGCGGTAATACTGAATGTCATCAGTCACATTTGAGAACATATGAATATTTCCTGGAAAAGAAAAAAACACTTCATAGGCACATGGCGAACAATCCTTTTTTTCAAGGTCCTTGCTCCGAGCTAGGTTCTTTGAGGACAGAGTATTGGGCTATATTACCCAGCAGAAAAATAAGACAGTAGGTGAGCCAGTGAGCCAGCTGGAGAGGGAATGTGCTTTGCTCTTCTAACATCACTTAAACAGTCCTTTGCAACTGGTGAGAGGGACAGAGATAACCCTAAAGACTAGAAGACAGTGAGTGTTTGGACCATGAATCTTATCTGGTGTGCTCATGTCTGTAGCTGTGGACAAAATCAGACTGTCATTGGTATCTTTAATAGCAACTCATAAAATTCAATTTGGAGAGCTGGTGGTATAGCTTAGGCATAGAGTGCTTGCCTAGCATGTGTGAGGCCCTGGGTATGATCCCCAGCACCACACAGTCCCAATCTTCTGGGGGTATTTTCTGAGGGTTGCAGTACTGGGGATTGAACCCAGAGACACTACTACTGAGCCATATCCCCAGCTTTTTTTATCTTTTATTTTGAGACAGGGTCTTGCTACGTTGCCCAGGCTGGCTCAAACTTCTGATCTTCCTGTCTCAGCCTCTCAAGTAGCTAGAATTACAGGCATGTGCCACTGTGCCCAACTTCAACTTATCTTTATAACCTCTATTTTGCAATAGTTACCATAACAATAGGTATTTTGCTAATGATTTATAAAGCACTTTAAAATATCAAATCTTGGGCCAGGGATTTAGCTCGTGGTTCTGGTGCCTGCCTCGAAAGCACAAGGTCCTGAGTTCGATCCCCAGTACAAAAAAAAAATAAAATAAAATCTTCATAGCAAATGAGAACTAGATTTTTGTTTGTTTGTTTGTTTTTGGTACCAGGGATTGAACTCGGCACCTTACGCTTGCAAGGCAGGCACCGGAACCACTGAGCTAAATCCCTGGCCCTGAGAACTAGATATTATTATCAGCCCCATTTTCCAGGTGCAGAACTAGGGTGAGAGAGATCTAGTCAAAAACACATAGCTGGAGGCTAGAGACTTGCCTCAAGCTTCTGTTCAACTGATTCCAAATTCTTGCTGTTTCCACGAAACCACTGTCCCTTTATTAAGATCTTAAAGCTAGAGCTTGCAGAGAACCATAAATAAATATTTTTAAGAATCACAATTCTGAATTGGCCATGATGGCACATACCTATAATCCCAGCACTGGGGAGGCTGAGGCAGGAAGATCACCTTGAGTTTGAGGCCAATCTTGAATACTCAGTGAGATCCTGTCTCAAACAAACAAAGAATCATAATTTTGGGATACTAACCTGTAGGAAAATGTCCTCCAAAGAAGACATTGAATAGCTCTTCTGGAGTGATGTCGGCTTCAAAGTCCTTGTAATAATTATAAGGTCTGCCTCGAGGTGCAGTGAAAGTCACTTGTTCATCTCCATATTCATCATAGCGGAATCGCTTGTCAGGATTGCTCAGCACTGCAAAGGCATTTCCTATCGCTGCAACCAACAACAAGCACGTGAGCAGGGCCTTTGCTGTGCTGAGGCCAATCACAGCAGCAGCAAGGAGGGCCCAGAGTTGACGGGTGTTGGACAGTATCACAGGGGCCCAGAGAGAGATGCCTGGGCCTGCAAAGCCCCCTTGAGATTGTCCATGACCTAGCTTGGTAAGCCAGAAACAACACTGGAATCAGACAAACTAAAAGTACTCCTAAAGTGAGAGTTAACTCTTAAAGAGTTCTTGAGTCATCTCAGCTGTCCTCGGACCTCACCACCTCCCTCCAGTTCAGGTAGCCAATCACTATAATTCTCAGACATGTTGGGGAAATGTCCTCTAACTGGCTAGCACGCTCATCCATCAAAGATGTATTCTTCAGGGCTGGGGATACTGCTCATTGGTAGAGCATTGGGTAGCATGTACAAGGCCACCAGGTTTGCTGGGCATGGTGCCACATGCCTGTAATCCCAATACTCAGGAGGCTGTGGCAGGAGGATTGCTGGGAGTTTGAGGCCAGCCTGGGCTACATAGTGAGTTCAAGGCCAACTGAAATTATACAGTGAGATCATGTCTCAATTAAAAAAAGAAAAAAAAAAAAGGCCTCCAGGTTCAATCCCAGGGCGAGAAAAACAAAAACACAAACAAACAAAAAAAGGTATTCTTAGGCTGGGTGTGCTGCTGCATACCCTACTTTGGAGGCTGAGACAGAAAGATCACAAGTTCAAGTCCAACTTGGGCAAGTTAGTGAGATCTTGTCTTAAATAATAAATAAATAGGACTAGGGGGATGTAGCTTAATGGTAAAGCACTTGCCTATCATGCATGAGGCCCTGGGTTTAATCTCCAGTACCACAAAAATATATACATTCTGGAAATATGGAAATCAGTGGAAAAGATTTGATCTATAACTGTTTTTATGTTCTTTCCATACAGCTTTTCCTATGAACATTTAATAATAAGGGCTTTAAGGCCATTCATGGTGGTGCACACCTGTTATCCCAGCACTCGGGAGGCTGAGGCAGGAGGATCGCCATGAGTTCAAGGCCAACCTTGGCTATATAGTGAGTTCAAGGCCAGCCTGGACTACATGGTGAGACCCTGCCCCGCTCCAAAAAAAAGGAAAAAGAAAAATAATAAGGGGTTTATGTACAAAGAATTCTATGGTTGTAGAAGTTTGGGAATACTGCCTATGTTCTACTTGGACACAAACACGAGCCTTTATGTTCCACAGCAATCAGGTCTGGGTTTTTTTGTTTTTTGTTTGTTTTGGTTTTTGGTACTGGGGATTGAACCAAGGGCCTTTACACTGAGCTACATCCCCAGTCCTTTTTTATTTTTATTTTGAGTCAAGTTCTCACTAAATCACTTGGGCCCCCAGAATGCTGGGATTATAGGCAAGTGCCACCATGCCTGTCTATCTTTTATGCACTCTGGCATCTGCCACATAGAAGGTCTTCAATAAATATTCACTGAATCAATGAATGAATGGTTCCAAAAGGTATACAAAGAAACCAAATTTTTTTTTCAAAAGAAATTAGGGTAAGTAGATGAAAGCAGGAAGGAGCTATGCTGATAATCACTGCTTAAGAAGTATGACAAGGAGGGCTGGGGATTTAGCTCAGTGGTTCCAACGCCTGCCTTGAAACTGCAAGGACCTGAGTTTGATCCCTGGTACGAAAAAAAAAAAAAAAAAAAAGAAGTATGACAAGGAGCCGGGTATGGCAACACACCACTGTAATCCCAGCACTTGGGAGGCTAAGGCAGGGGAATCTCCACAAAGTTCAAGGCCAGCTACATAGTGAATTCAAGGCTAGCCTAAATTACACAGGAGACCCTGTCTCAAAAAAACAAACAAACAAAAAAGAAATATGACAAGGATAAAACCGTGCATATGGCCTTATAAACCAATTTGCTGTCACCAACCATCACAAGGGCAGAATTAAGCATCAGTTCAAGATTAGACCTTTGAAAGCATCTGTTGCTCCGGGAGCACAGTTCTTATCAGGGTGAAATTTCAGGGCCAGTTTTCTATAAGCTTTCTTAAGTTCTTCATCACTGGCATTTCGGGCAACTCCCAGAATTTCATAGTAATTTCTGCACTTCTTGATCCTCAAAAAAAAAGAAAAGAAATTAGAAATATGGTATGCCCACATAGGCCCCTTTTACAATTTAACTACGAAATAATACATTGATCCTCCCTTCAATCTGTGAGACCCAAAACAAACCTAAAAGAAATTAGCGAACCCATTAATAAAACTTTCAAGTCCTTTACCTAGACTTTTGTTCTGATACTGGGGATTCAACTCAGGGCTTTTGCACTGGGCTATATCCTCAGTCCTTTAAAAAATTTTTTTTAAATTTTTGAAACAGGGTCTCACTAAATTGCCCAAGCTGGGCTCAAACTTGTGATCCTCTTGCCCCAGCCGCCCAGAGGGCTAGGATTTCAGGAGCATGCCACCACATCAGGCTTAAAAGTATTTTTTGGTGTGCTCCACAGCCATTGTTCTAATGAATGGAAACAGCTAATTTCCATTTGCTTGGCACACGCTGCATGCATGTATTGAAATATCACACTGAACCCAGTAATATATAGAATTTATACTTGTTAATAAAAAAAAAATGTTGGGCCAGGGATTTAGCTCAGTGGTTTCGCCGCCTGCTGCGCAAGCTCAAGGACCCGAGTTTGATCCCCGGTACCAAAAAAAAAACCAAAAACTGGCCTCCCTCTTTTCACCTAAAGGAAACACAAATCATTTTTCCTTATTTTTTTAACTAAAAATTTATCTTAGAGATTGATCCATAATATGTAGAGATGAGAAACATAGAGCAATAGTTTAGACTAGAATGGCAGTTCTTAACATTTTGATCTCAGATATCTTTTTCTGTTTTGTTTTGGTTGTGGGATTTTTTTGCTTTGTTTTGTTTTTGGTTTGGTTTTTTGAGACAGACTCGGTATGTAGTTCAGGCTGGCCTTGAACTCACTATGTAGCGCAGGCTGGGCTCAAACTTGTGCCGATTCTCCTGCCTCAGCCTCCCGAGTGCTGGAATTACAGGTACACACCACTATATCCAGCTTCAGAAATCTTTTATACTCTTAAAAATTATTGAAAAGGCTGGGGATTGTGGTATACACTTGTAATCCCAGCTGCTTGGGAGGCTGAGGAAGGAGGATAAAAGTTCAGCTAACCTGGGCAACTTAGCAAGATCCTGTCTCAAAAGGAAAAGGAATAAGGATGTAGCTCACTGGTAGAGTACCCTGGGTTCAATCCCTAGTACCATGAAAATAAGTAAATAAATAATTGTTTTAGATTCCTGATAGCCCTAAAGTGTGTGAGTTATATCTACCAATACAGTATTTACTATACTAGAAATGAACACAAAAATTACACCATGTAGCCTTTCAAACATTCCACTGTACAATTATGAGAAAACAAGAGTGAAAAAGGCAAGTAGCATGTTTGTATTATTATGAGAACAGCCTTTTTTTCCTTTTGGTACTGGGGATTGAACCCAGGGCTTTCTCACTGACTATATCATCAGCCTCTTTTTTTATGTTTTGTTTTACTTTGAGACAGGGTCTCTCCAAGCTGCTAAATTGCCCAGGCTGGGCTTGAACTTTTGATTTGCCTGCCTCACTTTCCAAGAGTGCTGGGATTACAGATGTGCAATACTACATCCAGCTTATTATGGAATAGTTGTGTTTTTTTTGGTACCGGGGATAGAACTCAGGATCTTGCGCTTTAAAGGCAGGCGGCGGAACCACTGAGCTAAATCCCTGGCCCAATTATGGAATAGTTTTAACTTGCAGATCTCCCTGGGAAAGTTTCAGGATTCTCAAACCACTTTTTGAGAATTGGTGGACTACTGCATGAACTCTTGAGTCAAACATGCCTTTGTCTGGATTTGATCATACTTAACCTCTGTACCTTAGTGTTATCTTTCAAAATGGGCTAATAAGTATACCTACATTTCAGAATTAATGTTATGATTAATATAACCATTATATACTATAAACATGTACTATAAAATAAAAATTTAAAAATGTTATGATTAAATAAAGTTATCAAAGCACTTGATAGCAAGTGACACTAAATAAACATTAGTGGCTAGGTGGTATGGCACATGCCTGTAATCCTAGCTACCCAGGAGGCTGAGGCAGGAAAATCCAAAAGTTTAAGGCTAGCCTGGGCCACTTAACAAGACCCTGTCTCAAAAATAAAATAAAAGGGCTAGGGAAACATAATAGTGGTAGTGCATTTGCCTAGAATGCACTAGGCCCTGGGTTCAACCCCTAGTACCAAATAAATAAATAAATAAATAAATAAACAAACAAACTTTAGCTACCACAGTAGGTATCTACTTCATTCTTTTAAAAGCTGCTGTAAGTCAGTAACACAGGAATTATAATGAATTATAATGCAGGGTCTATATCAACCAGGTCTCTTCCTAAAAAGCTTCCCAGTTTCAATTCTGTTTCGATGGCAGATACTCACTTGCCCCTGACCCCATTCTCTCTTCCTCTCTTAAATTTGTTTTATGAGAGCTTCATTGAGGAATAATTCACATGCCGTAAAGTTACCTTTTTTTTCAAATGTACAGTTCAGTGGTTTTTGAGGGGGTCTACTTATAGAGTTGTGTATTTATTATGGCTATCTAATTTCAGAATATTTTTTGATGGGCATGGTGGTGCACACCTGTAATAAGAGCACTTTGGAGCCTGAGGTAGGATGATCGCCAGGAGTTCAAAGGGCAGCCTGAACTACACAGCAAAACCCTGTCTCAAAACACCAAAAAAAAATTTTTTTTTCATCACCCCTAAAAGAAACTTCATACCTATTTGCAGTTATTCCTACTTCCCCTCCTCTAGGGAAGCCACTAATCTACTTTTATCTCTATAGATTTGCTTATTCTGATTATTTCATGTAAAAAGAATTATACAATATGTGACCTTTTGTGTCAAGCTTCTTTCACTTGGCATGTTTTTAAGGTTCATACATATTGTAGTATGTAACAGTACTTAATTTCTTTTCATTACCAAAAAATATTTCTTTCTGGATGTAGGGGACTACTTGGATTAAACCCAGGACCTTGCCCATGCTAGACAAGTGCTCTACTACCCAGATACGTCCTTGGTCTTTTCATATTATTTTGAGACAGGGTCTTGCTAAGTTGTCCCAGCTGACCTCAAACTTGTGGTCCTCCTGCCTTGGCCTCCCAAGTAGCTTGGATTGTAGGCATGTGTCACCATGCCCCATTGCTTGTGGGAAGTTTTTTAATTAATTCAATCTCCTTATTTGTTGTAGGTCTACTCAAATTTTTGATTTTTTTTCTTCAGCCAGTTTCAAGTTTATATCTTTCCAGGAGTTTGTCCATTTCATATAGGTTATTTAATTTGTTGGCATATAATTATTCATAGTATTCTCTTATAATCTTTATTATTTTCATAAGATTGGTAGTAATGTCCCCTTTTTCACTCCTGATTTGAGTTTATTCTTTTTGTACTTGGCCATTCTATCTCTAAAGGTTTCTCAATTTTGTTGATATTTTCAAAGAACCAACTTATGATTTTACTGGCTGTTTTTCTATATTGTTTCATTTATTTCTACTCTATATTATTTCCTTTTCCTGCTTGTATAGGTTTAATTTGTTCTTTTTGTACTTGGGGTAACCCAAGGTCTTCTTACTGAGCTACATCCCTAGCCCTTTTTAATTTTTCACTTTTTTGGCAGTACCGGGGATCAAACTCAGAACCTTGTGGTTGCAAGGCAGGAGTGGTGCCACTAAATCCCTGGCCCAGCCCTTTTTAATTTTTAGTTTTAGACAGGGTCTCACTAAGTCACTCAGGGTGGGCTTGAACATTTGAACCTCTTGCCTCAGCCTCACAGAATGCTGATTATAGGCATGATTATAGGATTATAGGCATGCGCCACCATGCCCAGCTTTTTTCTAGTTTCTTTCTTTTTTTTTTTGGTACCAGGGATCGAACTCGGGACCTTGAACTTGTGAGCCAGGTGGCAGCACCACTGAGCTAAATCCCCGGCTGGCCCGGCTGGCCCTCTAGTTTCTTTTTTTTTTTTTTGGTACTGGGGATAGAGCTTGGGTCCTTGCGCTTGCGCAGCAGGCGGCGAAACCACTGAGCTAAATCCCCGGCCCTCTCTAGTTTCTTAATGTTGAAGAGTAGGTCACTGACTTGAGGTTTTTCTTTTTTTAAATAAGCATTTATAGCAGTAAGTTTCTTTCTTTCTTTTTTGGGGAGACTAGGGATTGAACTTGGGACCTTGAGCTTGCAAGGCAAGTGGCAGAACCACTGAGCTAAATCCCCAGCCTGGATCTATTGTATTTTAGAATTGTGGATTCACTTTCACTAATTGTGAATTTCCAAACTTCCTTCTGTTATTAATTTCAGAGAACATATATTGCATGATTTTAATATTTTAAAATTTATGGATGTTCATTATATGGCCTAAGATATGGTCTATCCCAGAGAGTGTTCCATGTATCCTTGAAAAGAATATATATTCCATGGCTATTGGACAGAATGTTCTATGGACGTGTGTTATATTTAGTTGGTTTCCCCTCCCTCTTTTAAAACTGAAGCAGGCTTACCAGGTAGCTCACATTATACTCTAATACTATACTTCTACCCAGTCTTCTCTCTGAGGTCAGGAAGCTATTGTGCTTTGAGCCGGGCATGGTGATGCACACCTGTAATCCCAGCACTCCAGAAATTAAGACAGGAGGATCACTATGAGTTTGAAGCCAGTGTGGACTACATAGTGAGTTCAAGACCAACCTGAACTACATAGCAAGACATTGTCTCAAAAAAACAAACAGAAAAGAAGTTATTGTCCTTCAATAATAGTAACAATAGTGACAGCAGCAGCAGCAGTTAATTCTTATATAGCACATCCTCTGTGCCAGGCACTCTTCTAAGCACTTTACATGAAACACTCGTTTCATCCCACCACACACTTACCTTTGTACCCCAAGCAGCTGTTCCTCAGTATAAGTGGAGCTGCCCTCACCCTGCCGGGTCTGGTTCCGCTCATTCTCAGACTTCTTTTCCTTTTGTGGCTTCATACAGTCACAGCAACCACAGGGCTCGTGACTCTCGGGAGGTCTGTCTTCTGGGTATTTGTTTCTTCTAACTGCATCAATGTAAGCTGCAAAGCAATAGCCCCTCCAGTAGGCCTCCATTTGACCCTGAAAATCAACTTTGCTATCTGCCTTCACTCTTGGAGAGTGCTTGTTGACATGAGCAGGGGAGTGCAAAGAATAGGATGACATGATGCTTACTTTTAAGCATCCGTACAAAGCTGAATAAACATCTTCTCAAGAAAACTACACAGAAAATATGGGTATCACCTAAGAAAAACTTATAAAAGCCAGAAACATGAAGCACAAGTCCACTATATTTACAATGGTCAGTCAGCAAATAATCTTGACTTAGAGACAGAAAAGGAGCCCAGCATGTAATCCCAGCACTTTGGAAGGCTGAAGCAGGAGGACTGCAAGTCTGAGTCCAGCCTAGGCAACTTAGTGACTTAGTGAGACCTTGTCTCAAAATAAAAAGTAAAAGCCAGGCATGGTGCTGCACATCTGTAATCCCAGCACTCAGGAGGCAGAGCCACGAGGATCCCCATGAGTTTGGGGCCAGCCTGAACTACACAGTGAGTTCAAGACCATACTGCACTACATAGTGTAACCCTGTCTTAAACAAACAAAAATAAATAAAAAATAAAAACAGACTGGGGTTGTAGCTGAGTGTGAGGGCCCTGGGTTCAATCCCCAATATCACATGCTTCTCAGGGGGCTCAAGAAGCATTTGCCCAACACCCTGCCTTTAGTGCAGTACAGGAGAAAGCCTATTTCTCTGTGCTCCATGGTCAGAAGTGACACTGCTTATAAAATAATACTTTTTCTTAAAATTATGAGAAAAAAAAAAGGAATCAAACTCTGTGTAGATAGGGAAGGGTGGAGGGGGTGAAGGGTGCACAGGTAATGGGAGAAAAAATAAAAACTAAGATGCATCATGTTCTGGTACAAACACCCAATGATAAATGTAAATGTATTTTATACCTAAAATTTACCAATAAATATATATATATTTTTTTAAAATAAATAAATAAATAAAATAATACTTTTTCTTTTTCTGGTACCGGGGATCGAACTTGGGACCTTGTGCTTGTGAAGCAGGCACCGGAACCACTGAGCTAAATCCCCGGCCCAATAATACTTTTTCTTACACTATCTCCTACCCATATGATTTATAAATGACTTTTTTTTTTTGGTACCGGGGATCAAACTCTGGACCTTACGCTTGAGAGGCAGGCACTGGAACCACTGAGCTAAATCCCAGGCCCTTCCTACCCATATGATTTAAATAGAGAAGAGTTTAGTTATTTTAAACTAACAGCTATAGACCTAATATGCACTAAGACCCTTGGCTAGGTAGATCAGGGAGATGTATGAGTAAGGCCTACTGTTGACCAAAAAGAGGTTATAGTTTAATGAGAGAGGATTAGATAAATTATAACCCTAGCAGAATGTAAAGAGGGTTACATGCAATCCAGTCAAAGAGAGCAGAGCACTTATGTCTTGTCTGAAGGATCTGGGAAAAGTTTAAAAACCATCTTTCAGCTGGGTGTGGTGATACTCACTCTAATCCCATCACTCAGGAGGCTGAGGCAGGAAGACTGTCATGAGGTCAAGGCCAGTCTGGGCTACATAGTTCAAGGCTAGCCTGGACTACAGAGTAGTCAAAGTGTCTACTCTGTCTCAAAAAACCAAAACCAGGGCTGGGGATTTAGCTCAGTGGCACCTTGTCTCCCTCACAAGCACAAGGTCCTGAGTTCGATGCCAATACCAAAAAAACAAAAACAAAACCAGGCATGGTTTTCCTAGCTAGGCATGGTGGCACAACATGTAATCCCAGCACTCTGGGAGGCTGAAGTATGAAAACTCAAAAGTTTGGGCCCAGCCTGAGCAATTTAGTGATTTAGCAAGACCCTGTCTCAAAATAAAAAATAAAAAAAGGGCTGGGGATGTAGCTCAGCAAAGAAGGCTCTGATTTCATTCCCCAGTACTGCAAAATGACAACATCTTCTCGGCCAAGAGTGGTGGCACACACCTGTAATTCCAGCACTCTGGGAGGCTGAGGCAGGAGGACTCATTCAAGGCCAGCCTAGGCAACTCAGCAAGATAATGTCTTGAAATTTAAAAGGGCTGGGATGTAGTTCAGTACAATGGCAAAAACCAAAACAAAACAAAAACACTTCCTCAAGCTTAATGTCCCCGTGACTGACCACTGCTCTGTGACACTCTTCCTTAAATCATCTTGGCTAACTTGCATCCTTCATGTCATCCTATGGAACACGTTCTCAGTGAAGCCTCCCTTGACAGTGAGGCTGTGCTATGTGCCTTGTCGGTGTACTCTCCAACCCCCCTCCTTGTTGTGTTCACTCATCACACAATTCTGACAATTCTGTGAGCTCAGAGGCCCATGTCTATCAATTCTCTACTGCAGGATTAGCAAAACGTGGGGCACATAAAACGTATTAGATCAATACTTTTTGCCTGACTGCAGGTTGGAAAAGGACAACCTATTGGTCCTGATGCGGCTGCACAGACATGATCAAATTGGGACTGAGTTTCAGAGGCCCAGTTTGAGGGTGTCAGCTATAAAGGCATGGAAAAGGGAAAGCCAAAAAAAAAAGAAAGAAAGAAAATGGAAAGCCAGTCCCGAGAGACTGCAGCATTCCCGGCGGTCCACTCATCCGGGCTCAGCAAGGGCCGGATGGCCGCGGGCCCCGGGCGTGGCTGGGGACCAGAGGCCACAAATTGTCACCCGTGACTGGGCTCGAGGCCGGGGCCCCAGCTCAAGCCAGCGTCCCGGTTCCGGATCCCGGCATCTGCCCTGGGCGATCTCGCCCAGCAACCAGAACCCTCAGGCTTAGCCTCTCACAGGCCTCCATCCTTCACCTCAGGCCCGGGATCTCAGCCATTATGCGTCTTATCTCTCCGTAATGCCGCCTCGTCCTACCTTCTGTCCAGGTCCTGGTACCTTCAGTCCAGCGCTCCCCGCTGCCCAGAGTGGCCGACATAATCGATTCTCAGCTCCCAGGTCCACTGAGCCTCCCTTGCGTTCGAGGCTACAAGAGAAGGGGGCTGAGCGCGGGGCACGCTGGTCATTGTAGTTCGGTGCTATGGGCTGCCGGGGCGCGGGACTACAACTTCCGGCAGACCCTGCGTGAGGCCCCGAGGAGATGCAGAGGTCCTGAGGCTGGACGCTTGCCTTCCACCGATTGCTACGTGGCCATTGGCTATTCCTCATCTGTAGAGTGCGCATGGTGGCATTTATGCTCCCTAGAATTGAGGACATCCAAGGCAGCGCGACTGTCTTTCCTGGGAAGGGCTGCACAAACTGTTGGCTAAGGTGACAATTTGACTATTCTCAGGAATGTCCTTTTAAAATGTATGTCAGTGCCTGTTCTGTGCGAAGTCTGCCCTTGGCCTTGGAAATTCAGAGATGGTTTGGCGATGCCTTCCCTAGCTCTGGGAAGCTTAAGGAGCTACAAAAATAGAAAGTTAGACCCAGGGACTATGGTGTGGAGTACAGCTATTCAGGAGGCTGAGGCAGGAAGTAGTTAAGGAGCCTGCTTTCTGGGCTAGATCCACCTTCTGAGTTAAACATTAGGCCTGGACCAGTATATCCAGGTCTAAATACAATGAGGAAAAGTAACCAGGTAACCCAGCTAATACACAGTAAGTCTCTGTGCATGCAACCAGTGATCTTCAGCAACCCGTGGCCCACCCCATCCCCAATTACTGTGTCATTGACAATTCCTCCAAGGGCCATGAAAGGTCAAAAACTCCACTGCACGGTGGAGGGCCCTAAACTAAGTGGCCCATTGTCAGGAGTCAAACCTCAGACCAACCTTTCAATCCCAACCCAAACCTTATTGCTTAAAACCCTTTGCAGCAGGGTGGGGGATTTAGCTCAGTGGTTCCAGTGCCTGTCTGGAAAGCACAAGGTCCCGAGTTCCATCCTGGTACCAAAAAAAACCCCCTTTGCACCAAACCTCCTTGGGGGCCAACAGCTCCTTTTACTGGCCCACCCCTACCCTGTGAAGTGTACTTTCTTTTTTTTTTTTTGGTACTGGGGATCGAACTCAGGTCCTTTCACTTGCGAGGCAGGCGCCAGAACCACTGAGCTAAATCCCTGGCCCTAAGTGTACTTTCCATTTCAATAAATCTTTGATCTTGCTGCTCATTTTGGGTGTCCTCAAATCTTTGTTCAGGACATCAAGAAACTCAGTAACAGGAAGAGCACTTGGGTTCAGAAGTTTGGGACCAGCCTGAACAAGGTAGCAAGACCCTGTCTCAAAAAAATAAAAGGCGTGGTAGACTTACAAGGTTAGAAAGTGGTCCTGGTAGGCCCCCAGAGCCCAGCCCAGCTTCTCAGGCATCACAGAGAAAGAAAAAAAGACCAGGTTTGGGACCTCTTCAGAGCCCCTATCTTTTCTGTTCCTTATTTTTCCTCCACTCTGTTCTACTCCAGTGTCCCTCTGAGACTTTTTTCATATTTTCCAGTCCAGTCATTTCCTTAGCCCATTCCCTATTTTTCTGAAGGACCAGGTCTAAGAAGTTAATAAAATGGAAATGAGGAACTATTCTTTTTTTTTTTTTAATTAATTTATATTTTTTTTTGAGGAACTATTCTTACTCGTTTTCATCTCAGTTTGCCTGGAGTCTAGCAAAGAATAAAGGTAATTTTTTCACTTCATCCATGGTTAAATGGCTACAGTGTCCTCACACACTGACTTATACATGCAGGAAGGTGGTGGGTAGGTTGGGATGGCCAAGATCAGGTCTGCAAAAGGGCAGAATTATCCAAACAATTATGTGGGGAAAAATTATAATACTTGAAATTCACTCAGAGTTTGTCCAAGAAGACCAAATCAATTATGAAGACAACCAACAGCTACTTAGGCTTTTGAGGGAGTGAGGTGGGTGTGGGGATATGTAGCCTTGGACACACACTGAGAGGGTTTGTGATAGAGAGCAGTTCCAGTCCTACCCTGCATTCATAGCGCTGAGATCACTGATGCTGTTCCCAGGTAAAGCTCTAGGAGAACAAGGCCTCTCAGAAAAAAGGACTGGTTGAGAAGTTAAATATGGGTTATAATTGGGGTTTCACCATAAATCATTGTGTGACCCTGACCAACTCTCTTCTTTTCCTTTGGCTTCAGTCTCCTCACTTATAAGATAAGAAGGTTAGATGATGATGATGATGATGATTTTGAGACAGAGTTTTGCTATATAGTTCTGGCTGGCCTTGAACTCACACTGCCTCAGACTCCCTGGTGCTGGGATTACAAGTATGTGCCACCACACCCAGCTAAGAAGATTAGATTAGATTGGTAGTTTTTACATTGAGGAATCTTTGGGCTGGAGGTATGACCTTGTGGTAGACTGCTTGCCTAGCATGTGCAAGGCACTAGGTTCAATCCTCAGCGCTGCAAAACATTAAAACAAATTGAATCCTTGATGCTCTATGTGCAGATGTCTTTGGGATCTCATAGGAATGGGAAGAAGGAGGAAGGCACAGCAGGGAATTTTCTGTCACCTTACCCTTTTCCTATCAGAGCAGCTCTATTTCTGTTTTATATTTTGTAGTCAGTGAAAGGGGGGAAAGGCATATATTTGAAAACTGCCAAGCTAATTGACTACTAACAGGTTGTGCCATAACTATAATCGTTTTTTGTGGTTTGGCATTACAAATCAATAGTGGGTTTGTCATTAGTACTGGACATGTCTAACGTGTTCCCCATGCCATTATATCTGGCAATCATTACTACAAATAGTACAACCATAACACTACTAACAAGGGCTAGAAAGCTGCCTTTCCCTGTTCCCTAGCCCCTGAATCCAGCTACTAAAGCTGATGATCTTCCCCATTTTTCAAAAAAGAGCAGAGGAGGGGCTGGGGATTTAGCTCAGTGTTACAGCACCTGCCTTGCAGGCACAAGGTCCTGAGTTTGATCCCTGGTACTGGGAAAAAAAAGAGAGCGAGAGAGAGAGCAAGAGAGAGAGCAGAAGAGACAAACATGAACTAGTATGAGAAAGATTGTCCATCACTACTAGATGGATTGTTATGGGCTTAAACTTTTTTCCTTTATGGCCTTAAACTTGAGACCCAAATCACAGAATAAGTGAAAGGTCCAGCTCTGGAACCCTGGCTCTATGCCTGGCTTGTGTATCCCAGGCAGCAATGCATTTCCAGAAGGCTGGATTCTGAAAGAATCAGTGGTGCTCTGTGGCCAAGGGACCTGGTCAGGAACATCCATCAGGCTGTTGTACATGCGAAGGAACTTTTTCTGATTTGGGGAGCATAGACATCTTGCTCTAGAAGACGGCCAGCTGAGGTGGGGTGTACCTCAAAGTCCAGAGCACAGGGCAAGTAGAGATGGCTCAGTACCATGATGTCAGAGGTATCTGGCTGAGAGTGGGGGTGCTAGATTGAGAAGAGATACTGTGAATTATGGAACTATTTAGGAGCAAAATCTAGGTTCAAGAGTGCTGGATAGGATTTGGGAATCTGGGGTCTATTGAAAAGAACATTCTCCCTTTGTTCTTTGAAAGCTCACCCCTTCTTCTTTCCTTGACTCGAATCCTTTACTCCTACAATAATTAAAAAAAAAATGGTTCAGCACTGCAGCCTTCTCAGATACTGCTATGCAAATGTACCCTTCAGCTCATTTACACCTCCACCAACACTTCTGGATGATTTTTTCTCTGAATGTATCACTTGGACTAACTTAGAACTCCAACTCCCAACACTGAACTCACTTCTCTGCCAGTTGTTGCTTATATTCACCAAGCACTTAGCAAAAATAATCCCCACTGAAAAAGCCAATCTCTGTGTTTTGTAAAAAGATGAAGCTCTGGGCTCAAAGGGTACTGGGTGGAGATGCCAGCGGAAAATAAGCAGGGGTGGGGGAGAGGCTGGGAGGAGAAATAAGGGCAGAGAACTTGGGATTGCCAAGGCAGTTAGTTCTCAAAAAGAAGCAAGTACAGAGAAAGAAGTTTGGAGAGAAAGGAGGAGACTGGTAAAGAGAGCCACAGTATATTCCAACATTCACAGAGTTCAGTAGGATTAGCCTGGCTTTGGGAAATTAGATGCCAGTGTGAGGCCAAAGGTGCCTGAGGCCAGGTTTCTATGTTTTCTCCATTTACTTTGTTTTTTGACCCACAACCCTGGCCCTTTTTATTTTTTATTTTGAGACATGGTCTCTAAATTGCTAAATTGCCCAAGCTGGATTAGGACTTGTGATTCTCCTGCCTGAGCCTCCAGACCTTTTAAAAATATTTATTGAACTGCAGTAAATTTTTCCTGGTGATACTGAAGTTTGCAGTGTGCCATATATGACTGAGGCCTAGAAGAAAGATACAAAGAAAATGGTCCTCCTGGGGCTAGGGATTTAGCTCAGTGGTTCAGGCGCCTGCCTTGAAGCACAAGGTCCTGAGTTCGATCCCAGGTACCAAAAAAATTGGTCCTCCTGCCCAATGGGGCCTCTGTGCCTCAGCTAGTGTGTTGGGGGGCCCTTCCATAGGGTGAGAGGAGAAACAGGATGCTGCACCCCTCCCCCAACCCTGCCACCTATTCCTGCTTTAGGACCACATAGTCCTGTATAAGAAAAAGAAGGAAGTCATCTTGTAAATGGTCACCATCCTGTTGTCTAGACATCAAGGAAGAGATGTGATCTCAGGGAAGCTGCAGGAGCAGAAGGCTGCACTGGATTTCCTGTCAGAAGTGGTCTTCTATTTGCATAAATAATAGATCCCACCAAAGAGCCCCTCTAGTATAGATTGCTTGAGAACAGAATTCAGCATTAAGTGAGTTTATCCTCAACCCCTTCCCGGTGGATAGTTACTTGGCAACAGGAAAATCAACATGGCTCATGTGATTCTGCAGAGTCAGCAGCAGAATAAGAGACTTGCGATCTCGGAGGAATTAATACCAGCTTGCCCCTTGCCCCACATATAAATACCTTATGACTAACAGCTCACATTTGCAGGATGTTGCCCAGAGTCAGGGGGAAAGTTGTGGCCTTGTAATGGAGAAATCACTGAGTTACCTGGAGTGAAACCCATGTCCTTGACCTGATTATTCCAGCTGCTGAGCAGCTGAACTAAGTGCCCTTGGCAATCAGAACAATAATTCAAACAGAATTTGGGACTTCTAGACATTATTATGTCACCTAGAGGGCTCTATCCCAGTGATGGATTTTTGTACTAGAACTGGCTAGTATGTTATGTGCCTTTTGCTGTGTGTGTGTGGTTTTTTTTGAACAGGGGATTGAGCTCAGAACCTTGCACTTTCCAGTCAGATGCCAGAACCGCTTAGCTAAATCCCTGGCCCTTGCCAGGGGAAGTCTTTTTTAAAAATTAATTAATTAATCTGTCTTTTTTTTGAGACATGGTCTTTTTATGTAATCCAGCTTGCCTCAAACTCAAGGTACTCCTCCTGCCTCAGCCTCCCAATGATTGGATTACAAGTGTGTGTTACCATGTCCAGCTTGCAATGTGCTTTAAATCAAATATAAATTATTACCATTTTGTATGTATGGTACTGGGGATTGAACCCAGGGCCTTTGCACTGAGCTATATCACCAGTGCCTGTTTTATCTTTTAGAAATAGGGTCTAGCTAAGTTGACCAGGCTGGGGTCAAATTTGTGATCTTCTTATCTCAACCTCCCAGAGTGGTGGGATTACAGGCTTTCACCATCATCTAGCTACAAATTACTTTTTAAAATACTGTACTTTTGCTATATAAATTGGGTACTTCAGGAAATAGGGCTCGAAGAGTCTGAGACTTGAATGCTGACGAGTGCTCCTGGAAACAACTGTGAGGTGAATTGGGCAGGGGGAGAAGATAAGGCAAAGTGTCCGAGCTTCACCCCCACCTTCCCCCTTACCAGTAAAAAACAAGCCATGAACTTAGCAGCCAACACTTCCCACAGCTGGGGAACAAGTGCTTTGGATGGGAAGTAGGACCTGGTGGGCAATGAAGTAAGTTGTCTGCTTCAATTGCTAACTAGTACTTTTACTTCCCCAGTTTCTCCACATTTATTTCATTTTACCTAGTAGCTTGTGAGATAGATAAGGCCAAATAGAGATCATTCTCCTCTGTTTTTGTTTTTAGACAAGGTCTCGCTATGTAGTTCAGTCTGGCCTTGAATTCACTGAGTATCCTAGGCTGGCCTCAAAGTCTTGGCAATTCTGCCTCAGCCTCCTCACTGCTAGGATTACAGGTGTGCACCACCATGCCTGGCTCCCCTCTGTTAATACCCAGGAGGAAAGTGCAGAGCATGTCAAAGACTTGCCCAGGCTTACCTAGGGCTTGTCTTTAGCTCCCACCCACAGAGATCTCTATTCAATAGATTGTGCTCATTTTTTGTTAATCTGGAGTTGACAGAACTGTAGAATTTAAGAACAAGAGAAGACAGCAAGGGCCAAGTAGTTCAGCCACCTTGCTTTATTATTATTATTATTATTATTATTATTATTATTATTATTATTTTTGATGCCATGGATTGCACCCAGGCCCTCTAGCACACTCCCAGCCCCACCCACCTCACTGTAACAGGAAGAAAATAGTTTTAGAAAGGGAGATGACTTCATCAAAGTGAAGCTGCAAGTTTGTGGCAGTCTAGCCTCATTCATGACCAGATTTCTTTCACCTACAAGCCAGTCTTTATTGCTTAGGATGTGCTAGGCACGGAGTGACACACAGGAGGCTGCAGAGTTAAATACCCTGGCCAGTTGTAGAATCTGATAGGTTTCTTCAATCTCATTTTTTTTTTTTTGTACTGGGGATCAAACTCAACCTTGCACTTGTGAGGCAGGTGACAGCACCACTGAGCTAAATCCCTGGCCCTCAATCTCATTTTAATAGTTTTGTTGTTAGCTGGGCATGGTGGTACACACCTGTAATCCTAGTACTCAGTTGGCTGAGGCAGGAGGACTGCCCCAAATTGAGGGCCAGGCTGGACTATATAGTGAGTTCAAAGCCAGCCTGAACTACATAGCAAGACCCTGTCTCAAAAAACAAACCAAAACAACAAAACTATTTTTGTTTTTGTTTTTTGAGACAGGGTCTTCCTATGTTGTTTGGGCTAGTCTTGAACTCACTAAATAGCCCAGGCTGAACTCAAACTCATAGCCATCCTCCTGCCTCAGCCTCTCAAGTGCTGGAATTACAGATGAGCACCACCACACCCAGCATGTTAATAGTTTTGATGGGACAGGGAGAATGAAACTTTTTCATTGCATTTCTTTCTTATATCACTTTGTGAAATTTAAGCCTGAAGAAAATAGCCTATTGTTGGGTCAGGGATGTAGCTCAGTGGCACTGCGCCTGCCTGGAAAGTGCAAGGTCCTGAGTTTGATCCCCAGTACTGGGGAAAAAGAAAAAGAAAAGATGGGCTGGGGATTTAGCTTGGTGGTTCTGGCACCTGCCTCACAAGCTCAAGGTCCCGAGTTCGATCCCCGGTACCAAAAAAAAAAAGAAAGAAAGAAAAAGAAAATAGCCTGTCATTGCTGCAGAATGAATAAGCTGTGTTCTCCCTCTGTTCCAAACTGCTGATTCCCAGGTGATTATAAAATCAAACACTCCCTACAGACACATACAGAAAATTTCCCTTGATTCTTCTCAACCAAGATTCATTACCACACCAGAGTCCTGGTGAACATCCCTATTACTAAGAAAAAAGTCCCTTTCTTTTCTTTCTTTTTGAATGACTTCACAGTTTATCTGCCATCCTTTATTCTACTTATAGGACACAACATAACAGCTGCATAGGGTCAAGTGGATGGATTTTTGGTTTATAAAGTCGCCTATCTTTGAGTGTACCTTCCCAGTGCTCACGCCATGGCTAGGACCACAGTGATGTTTTGTACACTGGGCAGGCCAAGGACATTTGTCTTCATATTTTTCAGTTCTCACCACGGGAGTTTCCTAGTCAAAATGCTTCCCGTGTTCTTGCTCTGCAGACTTAAAACTTTGTTACTGGTGATGACTGGACACTTTAGAGCCAACTGTTTCTCTCTTCTACTGAGGTGGCTGGTCAATTGCCTCAAGTCTACTTAACACACTAGGAGAACAAAGGCAGGCCTGAAAAAAATGTCCCTACTACCTCATTTCTCAGAGAGCTCCTCCCAGGTAAGGAAACATGCATCCATGCCTGCCGTGGGAAAGAAGGCCCCAAAGCCACTAGAATACTGTTTAGAAATGTGCCTGCCCCCTAGCTGGGTGTGGTGATACATGTCTGTAATCCCAGCACTCTGGAACACTGAGGCAGGAGGACTGCAAGTTTGAGCCCAGCCTGGGCTCCATAGAGACCCTGTTTAAAAAAAAAAAAAAAAGAAAGAAAGAAAGAAAAAAGAAATGTGCATGGGAACACAGACCTTAAAGAAATTAGGCTGCAGGCCAGAAAATAATTTTAATGCAAGTAGAAAGGATCAGTCCATCTCGTCATCTTCCTTGCTCTTGCTCCATGGACTCCTCTTTCCTGTGATTCTGAGCAGGTAGGAGCGCCAGCCATACCTCTAGAGTGGCTGTCCTTGTGGGAAAGAGGTTCTCATATTGAAAGTTTGGTTCCAAACCCAGAGGAATGCCAGGATCCTTTAGATCTGGGAGCAGACATAAAATAATAAAATAATTTATATGTGGTTCCTCACCTCAATCAATCTCTTTTTTTTTTTGGTACCAGGGATCAAACTCAGGACCATGCACTTGAGGCAGGCCTGGTGGCACTAAGCTAAATCCCAGCCCAATCTCATTTTTTTGAAGCAAACATTTATTGATACATTTTATACATAGTGATCACATTCATCATAGGGAATTTGTACCTGTACATGATATATCTTGCTGCTTCTTTTTTCCCATTCACCCCTCCTTTTGACCCTTCTTCCCCTCCTTATTTACAAAAGCTGTTTCCATTTTTACCTTCTATCCTTTTTTCTTGTCCCTTCTTTCCTTTCTCCCTCCCTCCTCCCTTGTGCCCCTTCTTATTTGAACATTTTCTTCCCATTTCCCAATATCTATTATACATTTTGATCCTTATTTCCACTTTGTTTCTCATACCAGAGAAATAATGTGGTATTTAAACATGTGTGTCTGATTTATTTCCCTTAAGAGTATGGTCTCAAGGTCCATCCACTTAGCTAGAAATGTCTAAAGATTTTCCTTCTTTATGACAGAGTAGTACTCCATTGTATAAAAAGACCACATCTTCTTTATCCATTCATCTGTTAGTGGGCATTTGGGTTGTTTTCAAGATTTAGCTACTACAAACTGCTGCTATAAACATGGGTGTGCATATATCGCTGTGGTATGAGGCTCTTAATTCTTTTGAGATTACCAAGAAGGGGAATAGCTGGGTCAAATGGAACCTCTAGTTTTAGTTTTTGAGGAATGTCCACACTGATTTCCACAGTGGTTGCACCAGTCTACACTACCACCAACCATGGAGAAGGGTTCCTTCTTCCCCATAACCCCTCCAGCATTTGTTATTCCCTGATTTCTTGATAACAGCCATTCTTTCTGGAATGAGATGGAATCTCAGCATCGTTTTAATTTGCATCTCTTGAATGATCAGTGATGTTGAACATTTTTTCATATATTTATTTGCCATTTCTACTTCTTCATCTGAGAAGAGTATTCATCTCAGATGATTTAGAGGGGTCTGATTTTTTTTGAGGCAATCTCATTTTTTCCTCCTCACAGTCACGGAGCAGCTGCATCATCCTTGGACCCAAAATCACTTTTAAAGAACCTACAAAGCAAATAGATAATATTAGAGGAGAGGCAGGGGAGAAGGGCCGAAGACCCTGGGTCTTTGAAAGCATCCCCTTTCTGGCTAAAGAGCCAGAGCCTCTCAAGCAGGAGAGGGGAAGGGGAATTTGGGGAAGGAAGGAAGGAAACAGAAAAGGCACCTTCTCTGCAGAGGGGCAGGCTTTGCTGTTGTTCATGTTGATGTTCTTCATGGAGATGAGAGTGATGCTGTCTTTCTCTCCATTGGCTGTGGAGCAGCTGGGATGGGAAGGAAGTCTAGGTTACAGAGAGGAGAGGGAGGGCAATGGGAGTCAAGGAACTGGGGAGGGGGCTCAGCCTTAGACCTTTGCTTCACAAAAATCTGTATTTGGTGGCCAGAGATTTGCACCTGCCTCGCAAGCGCAAGGTCCTAAGTTCGATCACCAGTACCGTAAAAGAAAAAGAAAAAAATCTTTATTTGGGAAGGGCACCACAATGGAATGAGAGTGTGCTGAGGCCTCAAAAATGTATTTAAACCCTGGTTCTACTACCTGCTACTGGTCTGATCAAATTATAATCTCTCTTAAGCCTCATGTTTCATTTTGTTTTGTTCTTGGTACTGGGGATCCAACTCAGGACCTTATGCTTGCCAGTTCCCTGGGCCTTAAGCCTCATGTTTTTTTGTTGTTGTTTTTTTGCTTCATGTTTTAATTTTTTATTTTTTTGAGGGACGGTCTCACTATGTAGTTCATGCTGGCCTTGAACTCACTGTGTAGCCCAGGCTGGCCTCAAACTTGCTGCAATCCTCCTGCCTCAGCCTCCCAAGTACTGGGATTACAGTTATGCATCACCACACCTGGCTCATTTTCCTCTTGAAATGGCCAAATGGGGGTCAGATAGAAGCTCCCTCCCTTATGTTCTCACAGTCTTACCTCTCAGATAGCCCCGAACTCCCTGGTTTCTGAGGGTCTGTAAAAACCCAAGGACAGAGACTAGGGTCACATGCCATAACTCAGAAGCCCAGCCTTCCCCTCAAAACCCACCCAAGGGAACCCTCCCAGTCATCAAGGGGATCATGCGCCATTCCCTCCCTTATCCCAGGCTGGGTTTCAGCCTCAGCTTCTCCCTCTGGGTCTCCTGTGCAAGGGAGAGGGCACTGTGGATCAAGACAGGTACCTTCAGAATCTTTGTTCTTCCGACACTTAAACCTTAGACTGACCACACCCACTAGGACAATCACCACAACCACCAGGATGACGATGAAGCTGATAACACCTGAACAGGGTTAAAAATGGGATGAAGGGAGGTAGAGAGTGGACAACAGGAGGCGATAAGAGCTCAGATCCCCTTCCCGGCTAAGTGCTGCATAGACAGGCTCTGGGAGCAAAGTGAATTCCACTTTTCTGCGGAACAAATGGCTCTCACTGTGCTGCACCTACCAGAGTGGGCTCTTTGCTCAGCTCTACCCTCCAGTAAGAACTTGGAGGCCAGGCAGGCAGTGCCACATGCCTATAATCCCAGCTCTGCTGGCAGCCGAGGCAGGAGGATTGCAAGTTCAAGCCCACCCTGGGCATTTTAGTAAGAGCCTGTCTCAAAATAAACATTAAAAAGGGCTGAGATACACCACAGTTCTTGTAGAGCCCTTGCCTAGCATGTGCAAAGCCCTGAGTTCCATGTCCCATTCTCAGCACTAGCACACACATATACACAGAGACAGAGACAGAAAAAAACAGAGAGGAAGGAGCCCGGCAGAGCCAAGAAGAACATGTGGTCCCAGATCCAAAGTCCAGGTCATTTCCATGGGTGAAGGCTAGGGGTGTAGCTCAGGGGTACAGCTCCCGCCTAGCATGGATGAGGCCCTGAGTTCCATCCTCAGTATAAAAAATAATTCTACAGGTGAGGTTTCCTCCCACTCCCCTCCGTTCCCTCCTTTCTCACCAAAGGCAGCCACTGTGAGCACTGTTTCTGACGTGGGGCTGGGCAGGATGGTCAGGTCTTCCCTTGTCCTCAGGCTCATTGTGATTGCACTGGGAGTAGCATTTTGAGATGTTTCTGAAATAGAGTGGGGTTGGAGCACCAGTGAAGAGGATTGACTCAGCCTACAAGAGAGAGCTAGAAGCCAAGCATCCCTGTAATCCTAGCATTTGGGAGGCTGAGGCAGGAGGATCGCTTCGAGTTTGAGGCCACATAGTGGGCTACATAGTGAGTTCAAGCCCAGACTGAACTACATAGCAAGATCCTGTCAGAGAGAAAGAGAGAGAGACCCCCCCAAAAGACTGTAGAGAGTTCATACCCTACAAAAACAGCTTTCTCCCTGCTACTCTGATCAGATCCCATGAGAACAGAAGTTGGAACTGTGGAGTTGCAAGATCCTTGGACCAGTACTGCTTGTTAGTCATGTTACTAGTTCCAGAGGCCTCTAGAAAGTTCAGGACATTACCCAACATTCCTTGGGCCCCAAAGGAAAGAGATTTATGCTGAAGAACTAGGAAACCAGATGCCAAGGTAGAGCTATCTGTATTTTGCCAAGAGTTGAGAGAGGAAAGAAGGGCACCAGATGCTTATCTTCGGGCACTCATCCAACAAGCCAGCCTGCCCATTAAGGGGCACAGGTTTCTGACCATCTTAAAAAAGTGGTGCCACCCCCCTTTCTTCTGTTCAACTCAGTGTATGTCATTGCTGTTCCATTTCCTTATCCCCTGCCCCATCAAATAAGTCTGGGAGTGTAAAAGATTCCAAAAGCTGCAGGACAGTTGAGAGAAAGGGTTATACATGTCACACCACTCCTCTTTTTTTTTTTTTTGTACTGGGTATTGAACTTGGGACCTTGTGCTTGCAAGGCAGGCAGCAGAACCACTGAGCTAAATCCCTGCCCCACACCACTCCTCTTTATTGTAAACACACAGGGGTCACCTCCCCTTGTGATGCCTCCACCTGTGCCTGTGCCTGCACCCAAAACCAGTGGCCAAGATGGAGGGCAGGCCTATCTCCTCAGCCGTTCCGAGGAGAGGCTAGGCCTTCTTCAACATTTTCTGCCTCCTTGCTCCTTCATTTTAGGTTTCCTTGCCCTACCTACCTTTTCTTCTGAAGCCTCCCTTTTATGCTGTTTTCAGTCCCAAGCCCAGACTTGATTTCACTGTGACCAGGCCCAGCATCCTGTCTCTGTTCCACTCAGACCTCTGTTTCTCCCAAACCAGGGTGCCACTGATGTGGTTCCTGGCCTCAAAACTCTAATACCTGGGCCTCCAGAGGAGTGGAAGAAGGAAACCACCCAGGCATAACCCAGGGTGCTGCACCCCCCTACCCCACCCTCCTTGGGTACTCACTAAGTTCTGACGTGTTCTTCTGGGGCTGCCCCAGCAGGGACAGGAAGTGGCCATCCTTGGAGTTTACCCTTGGTGTTCCAGGCTTATTTGACATGTGGGGGCTGTGTGAGGCCTTCTGTGCAGCTGCTGTGGATTAGGAAGCACAAGTAGCCTGTTCAGGCATCGGTGGGCACTTGCACAGCACATTAGCCCCAAATCTTCCTTTGCTTTACTTCTAATTCTGAAAAGGGCCATTCTTGGCTCACCTCTGGGCCTTTACCATTTCATTTCACTCTGCCTGGGACATGGCTACCATTCTTCACCTTCTACCTCCATCCAGGGCTGCTCAGCTTCAGAGGCCACTCCCTCCAGGATGTCCCTCTGCCCCCCACCCCAGTGGCTTTTGTCTGTTTGGCCTCCTCAGCTCCTGCTCCTGCCCATGGGCTCCTCCCCCTGCCTTGTAACTGCCAGTGTGACGTCTTGTTGGCTTGTCCCTTCCCAGGCAGTCTACATTCTCCTGTAGAGCACATGGTGAGCTTCCTCCCTCAGCCCCTCCTGGGTGGCATTTGTAGTCTCACCAGCTGAGTACCTGGGGTACTGGTGCTGACCAGAAGCTTAAGGTTGCCAGGATCTGGGGAAGATCTGTTTCCTGTCAGGACAAAAAGAGATGGGAAATTGAAGGTGGGGCAGACTTGGTGACACCATACTCCCTTGCCCATCTGAGAACCCTTGGCTCCAGCCCTTGGATGGAGTGAGGCAGGGGGTGTCAGCCCCAGGCAAGCACCCACACTCACCTGTGGTGGCAGAAGTTGGCTCTGTGACAAGACTTTGATTGCTGAGGGTTCCTGAAACAGATCATGGAGGCTGAGTGGTCCTCTACTTCCTATTGCTCTGAGCCCCTCTCTTCTTCCTTTATCTGATATTATCTGGTTTTTCTCCCTACCCTTCCTTGACCCTCAACCAGACATGCCATTCAGGGCATGTCAGATGGGCCAACCTGAAAAACAACCCCTAGGATGAGCCCCTAAGAGCTCTGGCCCAGCCCCAGTCACCCGAGGTCAGTGCTACAAGGGTCCAGAGCTCCTCTCACGCCACCCTAAGCCCCTAGGCCCGGATGCTAGAGTAGGCCCGTGAGTTCTGTCTTACCCTGAGAAGTCTGAGTTGTCATGGGCTGGAAGTTGTGTCCTACAAGAGAAAGTGAAACGCACAGACTGGCTTGGGAAGTCTCCTGTCTAGCAACCTACATCCTGTGGCTGTTCAAACCCCCACATGTTGGAAGGCAGACACACCAGCAGAGGGCTAAAGGAAGTCATGGTGCTGGCTTCCTCTGAGACTGACTCAGTTACAGTATCACTGCAACCTTATGGTTCCAAGGGCCAGAGTCCTTTCTGGTCTCTTCAATCCTCCATGGGTATCACACCAACAAAGTCAGGAGAAGGCCCCAAAGACAGAGGGCCAGTGACCTGCTATGTCTAGACAAGAACCCAAGAACCCAAGTCTCTAAGTTTATGTTCATCTTATGCCATTGCTGGGCCATTCCTTTTCCCCTGTGAAGATTATTATCTTGACTTTGCCTTAAGGGGAGGGACAGTGAGAAGGTGAATAAAACAGTTTGGGTTTAGGGTTTGTATGGTTATCTCTGCCTTCCCTAGCAAGAGGTAGGGGCTTGCCCAGGAAGCAAATTCCAAGCTATGTACAGGAGACAAGGAAGCTCTAGAAGGAGCTGCCAGTTTATTCTCACAGGCAGAAGCTATTGGGAAATTATCATTGTTGGCCAAACTCAGAGAGGAGTCAGTTAGCAGGAGTCCCCGTTGGAAGTCCTCATTAGCAGTTCTGTGTGTATACGGCTGTCTGTGGGTGTCTGTGCAGATGTGTGCATGCTTGTGTGTCCCACGGTGTATGGGACCTGAAAGGTCAGGTTGTGTTTGCTCACTTTCCACAATGAAATCATTCTTGAAACCTGTGAACAATGTGAAAGGAAAACAACGTAGGGAAGTGGAGCCGCCCATCTGGGTTCCCGTCCCTCCACTCGGCTTGGCCTCTCAATGCCAGGGAAGCACTGAGCCCAGGCCTGGGTGGACAGAGGCAGCTGGGTGCCAGGGGCCCACCCCAGCTTATAGCAGCCTGAGGTCTGTTTATTTTCCTTAAACCACTGCCTTGCTCCATGGGGTTATCATTCGGATAGTGTAGAATTCATTGTTTGCAAGCCCACGCTTGCCCAAGCCCTGGGCCATGTTTTTCTAGGTTACATCTCTCACAGCCCCATTTATTGTGGGTGGAGGGTGCAGAGGAGAGTTAAAACTTGTAGCGGGCTGGGGATTTAGCTCAGTGGTTCTGTCGCCTGCCTCCCAAGCACAAGGACCCAAGTTCAATCCCCAGTACCCAAAAACAAAAACAAACAAACAAAAAAAACTTGTAGGAACCCCCAGCCAGATAGAGCCCTTTCTTGCTGGGTCTGAGCCTGACTAAACCCTTTCCATCCAAGTCATATCCTCAACACTCTTAGTTACTTAGATACCATGTCACAGAAGTATCTAAGTGCTGTTAGTGATGGGAAGTCACAGTACACCACCTTCCTGCAATTACCTAGGGGAAAAAAAGCTATCTAGCAGCTTGGAAGGATTTCCAAAATCATAACATTAAGTCTCAGTTGCCTGCCTTCTCTTTGCCTCCTGTCACTCCCTCTCCCCAACTTGTCACCTGTAAAGATTCCTTTGTGAGAAGGGGAGGGACTTAGGGAGTAGGCTGGGTCCCTGGACTACTGGCCAGGGAGACACCCAAGAACTCTGGTCACAAGAATTTCTGATTTTTGGGTCTCCACTTTTTAACCCCAACCTATTTCATTTCCTTCCAATCTAACTCTCCATTTCTGTTTCCTCATCAGTATAGTTTAAAATCATAGATTTAAATTAATCAATTAATCTTGTGGTACTAGGGATTGAACCCAGAATCTTCACACTGAATTTTGCCCCCCACTCTAACCACCATGTTATTTTGAGACAGGGTCTTCCTAAGATGCTAAATTGCCCAGGTGGGCTTGAACTTTCTGTCCCTCTACCTCAGCCTTCCAGAGTGCTGGATTACAGGCATGAGCCACCATGCCCAGTTTTAAATCATAGATTTTAGAGTTTGATGGCTTGGATTTAAATCCTAGCTCAGTCACTCAGTGTCTGACTTGGGCTTGAATTTTCTGTTCTTTAGAATGCAAGTGAGAGGCTTGGGGTGTAGCTTAGTGGTAGAGCATGTGCTTAGCATGAACAGGCTTTGGATTGGATCTCTAGCACACAAAAAAAGCAAGTATTAGTACTTCACAAAGTGTAAAGGAAAGAAAATGCATATGAAGCACTTAATACAGTGCTCAGTCACTGCCAAACATCTTATTTTTCCCCGATTCTCTCAGATCCTCTAAGTCCCCTGTCTACCCTGACTCTGTATGTACGGTTAAGTCCCTTTGTGGACTTTTGCCCAAAAGATTCCTCAGTCCACCAACACAAAGACCCCTGCCCACCCAAGCCCTCCGGCACTCTCTGCTGCTTTAACCACAGCCTCATCAATCTGCCACAGAGCACTTGGGGTGAGGAATGGCCGAGGGGAAGTTGCTGCCCTGTGAGTCACAGTGTCCTGGACTTCTCATGGTTCCCAGCAACTGTGCCCTAAAGAGAGGGCCCCATGTGCTGGCTGAGTCCTGAGAGATGTTGTTTCCAAAGCATCTCCCTAGAGGTCATCTCAGCTCACACTCTGGGTAAGAATATTATTCACCCACCTGGATCAATCAATAATGCTTTCTGTATAACCTGAGGCCCTCTTGTGACTTGAACTTAAAGTCAGCGTTTCGAATTCCCAAGTTGTTATTCCTCACAGAAAAAGAAGAAAAAAGACCACCTATAAGGCCCAAGATGCAACAATTTGGGGCTGGAATACTTTATAGAGTGACCATGACACCCAGACCAGCCTGCATATGCTGGGCAAGGAGCCTCACACCCAGCCAGCGGCTTCCCTTCTCTCAGAGGGCCAGCCTTTGTTCACCCTGGAAAATTTCCCACAAATGGGTTTAAATATCCCTATTCACCCCTGCCTGGAAATGCCCATCCAGCTATCCCCTTCAAGGAAAGGCCCTGGGATTTTTCACCCTCAGGCAGCCCCTAGATGGGGGCCCTTGCGGTGCATGTCCTGGAGGAGGGAGGCTGGGGGCCGTGGAAGGGCATTGGCAGGCGCCCTCTTACCTCGGAGCATCAGCAAGCCCAGGATCGCCCAGAACAGCTGCGAGGCTCTGCCGGTGCCCATGTCAGCGGGGTGTGTGGCCGGCAGGCAGCCACTCAGCTGAGGCTCTGTCCATAGTGGAGAGGAGCAGGGCGTGCAGGGGCGGGGTGGGATGGGGGCCGGCTCTCCTGGAGCTTCCTGTCGAAGAATAGAAGGAAACAGATTGGGACTGGATCCAGGGGCCCTCCACGCGGCCCACAGGAGGATATGAGGCTGAGCAGAATCGCTCTGGTCTCCTCCAGGGCCTGGGCTCCACCACCCGTGTGGCAGTATGGTTCCATCCCCACTGTCCCCTCTGAGGGGGTCCCTCCGTCCCTCTACACACCACCTGGAGGTTTTCCTGGAGCTGCTGTTTCAGACCAGTCCTCCTCTCCCAGGACTGAGCCAAAGCTGGGCCCACCAGCCGCCCACGCCCTGTGGACTCAGAATTCTCCACATTCCTCTTCTCTGGGCTCCCCATCCCGATGGGGCACCCGGCATCTTTCAGGGAGGCCTTGCAAGCACTGCTGTTATTCCTAAGAGAAAAGCAAGAGGGCCACATTCCAGGGACCCTCTCCCTGACTCCTCACTCTGTTGGGGTTAGGTGTTCCCTGAGTTCCTCCAGCACCATGTGCTTAGTCTCCAGCCAGCATTTATCTACATCCCATGAAGTCCTCTCCCGTGGCTGCAGGCCAGCACCATTACCTTTTCCAGTACATCTAGGACCAACCAGCACATAGCCTGCCGAATAGTGGGTCCTCAGTGTGTATTTACTGAAGTAAACTCAAAAAACATAAACACAGGCCCGGTGTGGTGGCGCATGCCTCTAATCCCAGCATTCGGGAGGTGGAGGCAGGAGGATCAACACAAGGCCAGCCTGGGCTACACAGGGAGACCCTGTCTCAAATAAAAACCAAAAAGAAACCCAGAACAAAACAAAAACAAATGTAACCACATAGGTTCAAGCCTATACAGAATCCTTCCTTATTAATATTAATTTTATCATTATTGTGAATTTCTTTCCCAGTCTATATGCCTACCAGTCTGCGACAATATTTATATGTAAGATTAGAATCTCTCTCTCTCTCTCTCTCTCTCTCTCTCTCTCTCTCTCTCTCTCTCGTTGTTGTTGAAACAGGGGGTTGCTTTGTAGTTCAGGCTGGTCTTGAATTTACTATTTAGCCCAGGCTAGCCTTGAACTAGCCTTCTGCCTCAGCCTCCTGAGAGTTGGGATTACAGGTGTGCACCACCATACCTGACTCCTTTTTTAATTTTTTAGTAAAAAAAAAAATTTTTTTTTTTGATTATTTGAGATAGGGTCTTGCTATGTAGTTCAGTGGCCTTGAGCTCACTATGTAGCCAACGCTGGCCTCGAACTCACAATAATCCTCCTGTCTCAGCTTCTGAGTACTGGGATTACAGACATGTGCCACCATATCCAGCAATATTTTTTATGCAATTACAAACTTACAGAAAATTAGAAAGTGTATCATACGGAACTTTTTCTCCCTGAACTATTTAAGAATAAATTACCAGCTACACATGACAATATTTTCTTGTAACCTTAGCATTGGGAAGACTGAGACAGATTCCAAGTTTGAGTCCTACCTGGTAAACTTAGTAAGAACTTTCCTGTATCAAAATAAAAAATAAAAAGGGCAGGGGATGTAGCTCGTGCTACACCCAATCTTTAGCACAGTGCCACCACTACCAAAAAAAATTACCAACAGGCTGGGGATTTAGCTTAGTGATTCTGCCACCTCCCTAGAAAGCGCAAGGCCCCAAGTTCAACCCCCAGTACCAAAAAAAAAAAATTGCCAACAAGTAATTTAGTAGTTATTGAGTAGTTTAGTGTGTATTTCCAACAGAGAAGGAAAATCACCTACATAATCACAATACAGCCATCAAAATTAGGATATTAAGGCCGGGGATTTAGTTCAGTGGTTCCGGCGGCTGCCTTGCAAGTGCAAGGTCCCAAGTTCGATCCCCAGTACCAAAGAAAGAAAAAAAATCGGAAATTAATATTGCTATATTACTACTATCTAATCCTCAAAGTCCATTCAAATTTTGGCAGTTGTTCTGATAATGTTCTTTATAGCAAAAAGATCTATCCAGAATTTCTCATTGCTTGTCTCTTTATCCTCCTTAAATCTTGACTAGTTCTTCAGTTTTACTCTAACTTTCAGGACCTTGACAATTATTATTATTTTTTCAATTTTGTGAGACAGGGTCTTGCTATATAGTTCATCCTAGCCTTGAACTCACTGTGCAGCCCAGGCTGGCCTTGAACTCATGGCAATCCTCCTGCTTCAGCCTTCCAAGTGCTGGGATTACAGGCATGTACTACCACGCCAGGCTCAATTTTTACATGGTAAGGACTGAACTCAGGATCTTGAACATAGCAGACACCCTACCATTAAACTAATAGGTTAGCTTTTTTTTTTTTTGGTACCAGGGATCAAACTCGGGTCCTTGCGCTTGCAAGGCAAGCGACGGAAACACTGAGCTAAATCCCCAGCCCTAGGTTAGCTATTTTATAGAATGTTCCTCACTTTGAGTTTGTCTGATGTTTCCTCATGAGCAGATTTAGGTTTGTATCTTTGGCAGGAGTGTCACAGATGTAAGGCTATATCCTTCTCTGTATCCTACCAAGTGCTCCATGATTTTGAATTTTCCTCTTACTTTTTTTTTGTTGTTTTTTTGGTACCAGGGATTGAACTCATGACCTTGCGCTCTTGAGGCAGGGGGTGGAAACACTGAGCTAATTCCCTAGAACATTGATTACTAACTTAAGGTGTCTGCCAGGGTATTTTTTTCCTGTGGCTACTATAACAAATTACCTCAAACTGGTGAGTTTAATGAACAGAAATTTATTGTGGTTCTAGGGGCCAGAGTTGGAATCAAGGTATCAGTGGGGTCATTCTGTCTCTGAGGGTTTAGGGGAGACTCCATTCCTTGCTTCTTCCATCTCCTGGTGGCTGTTGGGATTTCGAGGTGTTCCTTGTCATTTTGCTCCATGCCTCCTTCACATCGCTGTCACCTCCACATCTTTTCTTCTGTGTGATCCTTGGATACTTGCCATTGAGTTTAAGGCTCCTCTGGATAATCTAAAATGTCTTCCTCATCTCAAGGTCCTTAACTTCATTCCATCTGTAAAGGCTCTTTTTCCAAAGAAGTTAACATTCACAGATTCTGGGATGAAGATATGGACATGTCTTGGTGGGGGAGGCGTCCATCAGCCCACCAGAGCCAGCTTTCTTCCTCTTTCTCTCTCTTTCTTGGTTTTGTTTTATTATTTTTATGCAGTACCAGGAATTGAACCCAGGGCCTTTGATCTGAACTATATCCCCAGCTCTTTTTTATATTTTATTTTGACACAGGTTCTCGGTAAATCATTAAATTGCCCAGGATAGGCTCAAATGGGCAATCATCCTGTCTCAGCCACCCAGAGTTCTAGAATTATCTCCACTCTTTCTTTCTCTCTTTCCTTCCTTCCTTCCTTCTTGCCTTCCTGCCTTCCTGCCTTCCTTCCTTGGTTTTGTTGAGATAGGATCTCGCTACATAGTTCAGGCTGATCTTAAACTCACTATATAGCTCAGGCTGGCCTTGAACTTGCAGCAATCCTCCTCCCTCAGCCTCCCCAGTACTGGGATTACAGGCATGTACTACCATTCCTGGTTTGTTTGTTTATTTTGGTACCGGGGATCAAACTTGGGACCTTACACTTTCGAGGCAGGTGGCAGCACCACTGAGCTAAATCCCTGGCCCCTGTTTATTTATTTTTTTATGAGTACATGCTTGCATTCATCTTAGCGGGTAGGTACATGTACTTAATTCTTTTTTTTGGTACCAGGGCTCGAACTTGGGAAACTCGCGCTTGTGAGAAAGGCAGCAGAACCACAGAGCTAAATCCCTGGCCCCTTAATTCTTCTTTTTTCCTTTGTCCTTCTCTCCTTCCTCCTTCTCTTCATTTCTGGGTACCCTTCCCATTTGCAAAAGATCGTCTTCCCGTTTCCTATTGCCTATCTTTTATTTTATTTTGGTTGTTTAAAATTATTTATACTTTGGGCTTCTCATAAGAGAAGTTTTACAATATTTAATATTTTAGGTCTGATTTATTTCACTTAACATTTGCTTTCAGGTACATCCATTTTTCTATAAATGACTCAAGTTTATCCTTCTTCATTTCAGAGTAGTGTTCCGTTGTTTGTAAATACCACATTTTCTTTATCCGTTCATCTGTTGAGGAGCATATAGGCTGCTTCCAAGATCTAGCTATTATGAGTTGTGCTGCTGTAAACATGGGTATCTCCACTCTCAAATTATGGTTTTGCCGTTTGTAATAAATGGATATTTTTGTGGTGAGATACTTAGAAACTAAGAAAAATTTTTCTCTCATCAATTTTTCCACATATGAATTTGTATGTAGTTATGTATTCCTGTTCATAAAGGGGTTATAATGTGTTACAATAATTTACGAATTCACTCCCCCAATTGTCCCCCTTTTGGCCACTAGGTACCTCCTGGAGCTGGTCTCTGGGCCCTTCTGACATGGCTCACCGTTCTGTGAGTACTTCTTTACTTTCTACACAGTGACATGCTCCAAGTTCATTTTCCTCAGCCCTGAAATTGGCTATTTCTCCAAGGAGACTTCATTCCTTTTATATAGTGATTTTTATTTTCTGTTTTGTATTATGGTAGTGAGGATTGAAACCAGGGTCTTCACAGTGAGCTACATCTCCAGCTACTTTTTAATTTTTTATGTTGAGACAAGTTCTCACTAAATTACCCACACTGGACTCAAACTTGTGATCCTCCTGCCTCAGCTCCCAGAGTACTAGGACTACAGGGATGCGCCACCATGCCTGGTGCGAATAGGGTTTAGAAACCGAGATCTGGATGGTAGGCGAGCTCCTTGGTACTCAGAGGTAGCTTCTTCAAGGCCCTTCTCTTAAACCTGGCTCCCATTATCCTTAATATGCCTACTTATTTGATCACCTTCCTTGCAGTAACCAAGCTGCCTTCTCTGCTGCCACCCCCCATCTATAGATGCTTTCCACACCCCACTCAGGCTCTGACACACCAGCCTGGGTGGCTTTAGTATGTTCAGATAGTTGTGCAACCATCATATGTAAAGTCAATTTGAAAACATTCTCATTACCCCAGAAAGAAACCTCACATCATTTACAGACTTATAGCTTTTTTTTTTTTTCCTAACCAGGGATCAAACTTAGGACCTTGTACTTGCCAGGCAGGCACAGTGCTACTGAGCTACATCCCTGGCCCATAGACCTACAGCTTTTTATATGAAGGCCAAAAGTGTGGTGTGGATGTGGTGGGCAGCCCTTGCTCCTGGCTTTTCCCCAGTGGCCCAGAGTTTAAGAGGAGCCCAGAAAGTCGGGTATCCCAGCACTCCCCAGCTGCTTCTTCTGCCTATTCAGAGTGGCCCCACCAGTGCCTGTCCTCAGGCTTCATCTGCAGGTTTCACTCCCTGGGTTTCTTCAGCAGGCACAAGGTTCAGGAGGAAAGACTGTTCTTTGTCTTCCTTAGACCAACAAAACTATTTCTGCCCTCCAACTTTGGAGAGTTGTAAAGGAAGGGTGACCCCAGGTGTACAGGCTGGGCCAGGAGCCTCCAGCTCCAGGGCGTACTTTAGGGTGAACCCCAGAGTCTTTTCATCTTTGGTTCCAAAACTCAAGCCTCAAAAACCAGAGCTTTTGTTCTCTGTGAAATAAGAGCAGATTCTGGCCAGGCGTGGTGGCACATGCCTGTGGTCCTACTCAGGAGGCTGAGGCAGAGGATCACTGCGAGTTCAAGGACAACCTAGGCTATACAGTGAGGGCAAGGCCAGACTGAACTACATAATGAGACCCTGTCTCAAGCCTCCTCCGACCCCAAAAAAGAGAAAAAGAAAAGAAAGAAGGCTATTCAAGTATAATGAGCTAAATAATATTTTCAGGATATATTAATCATCGTTCTGTTGCTGGGACAAAATACTTTACATACAAACCTTAAAGGAAGAAAAGCTTATTTTGGCTCAGTTTCAGGTTCATGGTCTCAGTCCATGGTCAGCTAGGTGTAAGGCAGAAACATCATGGTGGAAGGACTGTGTGGAGGGAAGCTGCTCATTTCAGGGCTGCCAGGAAGCAGAGTTCAGGGGAGGAGCCAGAGAGAGAGAAGGGGGGACAAGAACACACCCTTCCAGGTCTCGCCCCCCAGGGACAGACTTCTTCCACCTACTCCTAGCAGCACATTTGGCCATGAACTCCTCAGTGGATAAACCCATTGCTGAGGTTAGGGGCCCATGATCGAATTGCCTTCCAAAACCTCACATTAAATTTTGGGGTGACTTTTTTGATCCAAACTATAACACAGGAGGAAGTGATGCTTGAATTAGGCTAATGTTTAGATGGTAGGAATGGTGGGAAGGCAGCTTACAACACGGAGTTTGAGCTGATGGTGCACTCAGTACTTGGGAGGCTGAGGCAGGAGAATCACCTCGAGTTTGAGGCCAGCCTGGGCTACCTAGTGAATTCAAAGCCAGTCTGAACTATATACCGAGATCCTGTCTGAAAAACAAAACAACAAACCAATGAGTGTGGGGATGGAAAAGTGAGAGAAAAGGCTGGGAACATAGTTTGATTGGTCCCAGAAATTCCACTCTCTTACTCTCTCTGAATCCCTTTAGAAGATACATCTAGGATCAGTGAGTCAAGAAAAGGAAAAAAGCCCCATCACTGAGCCACAGCCAAGAACTCTGGGCCTCGCCCTTGAGTCCCCTGCTTCCCAGCGCTCCTTCTTCCCCACCACCCACCTTCTCCCACAGCTGCCTTCCACAAGGCCATTTCCACTGCAGTAAAGGACTCAGTCGTATGTCTGCTATCCAGAACCTGCACTCTTTCAACCCTTTTGCTGATGCAAGTGAGGGGGATGACCTGCTTCCTGCCAGCACTGAGGATTATATCCATGTAAGAATCCAACTGAGAAATGGTAGGAAGACCCTTACCACTGTCTAAGGGATTGCTGATGATTATAATAAAAAGAAACTGATGAAGGTGTTTAAGAAGAAACTTACCTGCAGGGCCAGGGATATAGCTCAGCAACACAGTGCCTGCCTGGCACAAGGTCCTGAGTTCCAACCCTGGTACCAAAAAAAAAAAAAACCCAAAGGAAACTTGCATGAAGTGGTACTGTAATCCAGCATCCAGAATATGAAGACTTTAGGATCAGGGATTTAGCTCAGTGGTTCTGGTGCCTGACTCGCAAGTGCAAGGTCCCGAGTTCAATCCCCAGTACCAAAAAACCCCCAGAATATGAAGACTTCATCCAGCCCCAGGGTGACCAGTGCAAGAACATAACCAGTTCCTGGTAGAGATTGGACTGGCTAAGGACTATCAGCTGAAGGTTCTTGGGTTTTAAGTGCTTGTGGCTCATTGAAGCTTAAATGAGGATTTCCTTTCTATCCCATCACAAGTTTAAAAACCTTACACCTAGGGGCCGGGGATTTAGCTCAATGGTTCCTGTGCCTGCCTTGCGAAGCACAAGGTCCCGAGTTCCATCCCCGGTACCAAAACAAAAAACCTTACACCTTGCATAATGTGACCATTTTGGGGTCTGCTTTCACTTGAACTAGTGCAACTCCTTCATGGGATAAAGTAAAACCAGCCAGAAAGAAAAGAAAGAAAGAGAGCAAAAGAGAGAGAGAGAGAGAGAGAGAGAAAGGGGAAAGCCCAGGTTTGGTGGCACATTCCTGTAATTCCAGTACTTGGGAGGCTGAGGCAGGAGGATCACTGTGAGTTCAAAGCCAGCTTGTGCTACATAGTGAGACCTTTTCTCAGATAACTGGAAAAAAGTAGTAGTCAGAAGGATCAGAAGTCAGGCTTTGGACTCAGGGTCCCAGTGGAGGTGACTGAAGAGCAATGGCACATGTGTCTGGAGGAGGCAGGAGGCAAGTGGCTGAAGTCCTGGACTTGGGGAAGAGTCCAGATCCTCTCTGTCTAACATCCAAGTGGACCAAAATGGGAGGCAAAGGATGCTCAGAGCCTTTCCTTGTATGGGGAAGGGATCATCGGGGGCTGCAGAGCCAGCCAGCAGCAGGCCTTGTGGATTGAGGGGTCAGGTTAGCACCCCAGGGACCTGGGCTCAAGTGAGCTTACAGACCCCAGCAGGGTTGCTGAACAACAGGATGAAGGCAGCTTGGCTAAGAGACAAGGAACCAGGAGGCTCCATCCTGTGCCACCAAGCCAGGGACAGGAATTCCCAGAGTCTCCTGGTCTCCAGATTGGAAGGGAAGGTGGCACATGACTCAAGGGCAGACTGAGGGGTGGCTCATCCTATCATGCCATCTGGGACCGAGGATTGTCTTGTAACTACTGTGTCCAGAGAGAAGAGACTGACGGGCATTTTGTGTGACTAGGGCACATCAAAGCCAACACTCACAAATGAAGTCACATTCAGACAAATGCAAAGAGACATGGAATTATTATTTGTGAAAACTTCCATGGGGAAGATGAGCATCAAATTCTACAATACAACCACCTTGTGATAAATGTCTGAAGTGGTGGATATTCCAATTACCCAGATCTAATCAATATACATCATATATGTGTATTGTAATGGTACACTGTAACCCATAAATATACAATTATTTTGTGTTAATTAAAAAGAAAAATGGGGCCGGGGATTTAGCTCAGTGGTTTTGCTGCCTGCTGCGCAAGCACAAAGACCGAGTTCGATCCCCAGTACCAAAAAAAAAAAAAAAAAAAAAAAGAATCCAGGCAATCAGGAGACTGAGGCAGGTGGATTATGAGTTCGAGGCCAGTCTGGACTCCATAGTAAGACCCTGTATCAAAATACAAAAAACAGCCAGGAATTCAGCTCAGTGGTTTCACCACCTGCTGCGCAAGTACAAGGACCTAAATTCTATCCTCAGGACCAAAAAAAAAAAAAAAAAGCCCGGCCCAGAGGAAGGTGCTTCCAGGCCACTGTCTGTCCTGCTGCTCCTGGCCCAGAGGAAGGGGCTTCTGAGCCGCTGTCCCACCACTCCCAGCTCGGAGGAGGTGAGCCGTGCAGGCTCCAACAACACCCCCCCGCACTGGGTCAAAATGAGAAGACATATAAATAAGTCTCAAAACCAGACTTCCAGATCACCTACAGCAACCCCAAAGGGAAATGAGATGGAACACTCTGATACTCAAACACCTGGACCCCCTGAACTGGCAACAAAAGAGGATCTGGAAAAAATGAAATCAGAAATAATTTCTCAGATAACAGCAGAGACTGTGCTTGTAGTGCAAGACATGATTAATAAATCTAGAGAGGAGCTGAGGAACATGATGGAATCCCAACACAGGAAACAAATGGAATCCATAAAACAGATGCAAATAGATTTCCAGGAGATCAAAAACTCCATTGAGGGCCAGGGATTTAGCTCAGTGGTTTTGCCACCTGCTGCACAAGTGGAAGGACCTGAGTTCGATCCCCGGTACCAAAAAAAAAAAAAAAAAACAACTCCATTGAAAGTCTACATAGCAGAATGAGCCAATGTGAAGACGGAATTTCAGATATCGAAGATAAAACTGCAATTAGTGACCAGGAAAAGAAAAATTGCTTCAAAGTTGTAAGGGACCATGAGAAATCAATCCAGCAGCTGCTAGACGATGCAAACAAGAATAACATAAGACTGGGGCCGGGGATTTAGCTCAGTGGTTCTGGCACCTGCCTCATAAGCACAAGGTCCTGAGTTTGATCCCCAGTACCAAAAAAAAAAAAAAAAAAGAATAACATAAGACTGATTGGAGTCAAAGAAGAAACAGGAGAGAGTGCAGATGACATAAAAAAAAAATGTTCACAGAATTAATGGCAGAAAACTTCCCAAGTAGGGGAAAAGAACTTGACATACAGATAAGTGAGGCATATAGGACTCCAAATAGCCTTGATCAAAAAAATCTACACATAGGCATATAATTGTTAAGATTCCAGGAACTCAACAGAAGAACAAAGTTCTACAAGCAGTTAGAGAAAAGAAACAAATCACATACAAAGGAAAGCCCATCAGAATGACAGCAGACTTCTCAACACAAACCATCAAGGCAAGAAGAGGTTGGAGTAATGTATTCCAAGCCCTAAAGGAAAACAGCCTCCAACCCAGATTGATGTACCCTGCAAAACTATCCTTCAAAATTGATGGAGAAGTAAGATACTTTCATGACAAAGAGCAACTTAGGAACTTCATGAATACCAAACCTGACCTCCAAAAAATTTTAGACAATATCCTAGGAACAGACAATGAGGATCACAACCCCAAGAAGCAAACAGAATGAACCCATCAGGCGTGACAAGAAATTAAATGTAAAGGGGAGAACCCAACAAAAAGAAAAAGTCATGACAATGACAAGTCAATACGTTTCAGTTATAACCATCAATGTTAATGGTCTCTATTCACCAATCAAAAGAAATAGACTGGCAGAATGGGTCAAGAAGCAAAATCCAACAATAGGCTACATACAAGAAACACACTTCATTCAAAAGGAAACTCATAGACTGAAAGTTAAAGGGTGGAAAACAATACTGCATGTTACAAGAACCCCCCCAAAAAGCAGGAGTAGCTATCCTCTTTGCAGATCAAGTGGATTTCAAACCAACACTGATTAAGAGAGACAAAGAAGGACACTACATCCTTGTGAAGGGAACAATCCAACAGGAAGAGATGACAATCATAAATATCTCTGCACCAAACACTAGTGCACCCAACTATATAAAACAATTACTAAAGGACATGAAAAGTCATATATGCACTAATACAATTGTAATGGGGGACCTCAATACCCCACTGTCACAAATAGATAGATCAACTAGACAAAAAATAAGTAATGAAATACTAGAACTCAATCGAACTCTTGAACAAATTAATTTAACAGATGTTTACAGAGTGTTCCACCTCACAAAATCAGAATACACGTGCTTTTAAGCTGCACATGGGTTGTTCTCCAAAATAAACCACATACTCGCTCACAGAATATGTTTAAGTAAGTGCAAAGGAATTGAAGTTATCCCCTGTGTATTATCAGACCATAGTGCAATGAAATTGGAGACCCATAGCAAAAGAAACTGGAAAAATTTCATAAACACATGGAAATTGAACAACACACTTCTGAATAACCAATGGGTCACAGAGGAAATTAAAGAAGAAATCAGACAGTTCCTTCAATTAAATGACAATGACAGTACAACATATTGGAATCTATGGGACACAATGAAAGCAGTCTTACAAGGGAAGTTCATAACAGTGAATATGCATATTAGGAAAACAGAATGAGCCCAATTAAACAACCTGATGCTGAACCTCAAGCTTCTAGAAAAAGAAGAGCAGGATAAACCCAAAGCTCATATGAGGGAGAAAATTATAGAGATCAGAGGAAAAATCAATGCAATGGAGACTAAGAGAATGGTACAAAAAAATCAATGAAGCCAAGAGTTGGTTCTTCGAAAGAATCAACAAAATTGACAAACTCTTAGCCAACCTTATCAGAAAAAGGAAAGAAAAGGCCCAAATCCATGCAATTAGGAATGAAAAGGGTGAAATTGCAACAAACCCAGCAGAAATCCAGAGGATCATCAATACCTACTTCCATAAAAAAAAACAACCTACTTCCAGAACCTATATGCCAATAAGATGGACAACACAGAAGAAATGGACAGATTCCTAGATACATATGAATTACCAAAGTTGAACAAAGAAGACCTAAAAATTCTAAACAACCCAATATCAACCAATGAAATTGAAAATGTCATTAAAAACTTATCAACTAAGAAAAGCCTGGGCCCTGATGGCTTCACTGCTGAATTCTACAAGACATTTAGAGAGGAACTGCTGCCATTACTGTTTAAACTCTTCAATGAAATTGAAAGGGAAGCAATACTCCCAAATTCATTCCTGGAACCAAGCATCACCTTGATCCCCAAAGCAGAGAAAGACCCAACTGAAAAGGAGAACTATAGGCCAATCTCGCTAATGAACATAGATGCAAAAATCCTTAATAAGATAATGGCAAACAGAATGCAGAAGATCATCAAGAAGATCATACACCCTGATCAAGTGGGATTCATCCCAGGGATGCAGGGATGGTTCAATATACGAAAATCAATCAATGTAATACACTATATCAATAGAGCCAAGGACAAAAACCATATGATTATCTCCATAGATGCAGAAAAAGCATTTGACAAAATCCAACATGCATTTATGATAAAAACCCTACAAAAAATTGGAATAGATGGTCTCTATCTCAAACTGATAAAAGTCATCTATGAAAAACCAACAGCCAATATCATACTAAATGGTCAAAAACTGAAATCCTTCACACTCAAATCAGGAACAAGACAAGGATGTCCACTATCACCACTCTTGTTCAATATAGTTCTGGAAGCATTAGTCATGGCAATTAGACAAGAGAAAGAAATAAAAGGAATAAAGATAGGAAATGAAGAAGTCAAATTGTCATTATTTGCAGATGGCATGATACTCTATATAGAAGATCCCAAGAATTCCACCAAAAGTCTTCTAGACTTAATAACCAAATTCAGTCAAGTAGCTGGTTACAAGATCAACACACACAAATCAATAGCTTTCCTCTACACCAATGACAGACTCATTGAGAGAGAAATAGGGCAAAGAATTACTTTCACAATAGCATCCAAAAAACTGAAATACCTAGGAATCATCCTAATGAAAGAAATCAAAGACCTCTTCTCTGAAAACTATGGCACTCTGAAAAGAGAGATTGAAGATGATATCAGAAAATGGACAGACATCCCCTGCTCCTGGGTAGGAAGGATTAATATAGTGACCATACTTCCAAAACTGCTATATAGATTTAATGCAATTCCAATTGAGATCCCAGCAGCATACTTCACAGACCTTGAGAAAACAATCCAAAAATTCATTTGGAACAAGAAGAGACCCAGAATAGCAAAAGCAATTCTAGGTAACAGAGACATGGCAGAGGGTATCACAATCCCCAGCCTGCAACTACACTACAAAGCTACTGTGATAAAAACAGCATGGTACTAGCAAAGAAACAGACCTGAGGACCAGTGGAACAGATTAGAAGATGCAGAAACAACGCTAGACACACTCAGCCATCTCATCTTCGATAAAGGAGCCAAACACCCTCACTGGAGGAAAGATAGCCTCTTTAATAAATGATGCTGGAAAAATTGGGTTTCAACTTGCCAAAGATTAAAACTAGACTTATATCTCTCACCATGCACTAAATTAAAATCGAAATGGATTAAAGATCTAAATATTAAAATAGAAAAGCTGAACTGGCTGGAACAGAGGTTAGGTAGAACTCTTGAAGACATTGGTGTAGGAAAAGATTTTATGAACAAAACCTCAGTTGCCTGTGAACTAGCACAATCAACAAGTGGGATCTCTTCTTATTAAAAAGCTTCTGCACAGCAAGAGAAACCACCAGCAGTGTGAAGAGACAACCCACAATGTGGGAAAAAATTTTCACCTGCTGTTCCTCAGACAAAAGTGTACTATCTCAAATCTATAAAGAACTTAAAAAGATCAGACCTCCCAAATTTAAAGACCCAATCCGAAAATAGGCATCTGAAATAAACAGACATTTCTCAGACAAAGAAGTAGAAATAGCAAAAAAATACATGCAAAAATGTTCAACATCACCAGTCATTGGAGAGATACAAATGAAAACAACGCTGAGATTCCACCTCACTCCAGAAAGAATGGCTGCTATCATGAAATCAACCAATAACAAGTGCTGGCAGGGCTGTGGGGAAAGAGGAACCCTGCTCCACTGCTGGTGGGAGTGTAGACTGCTGCAACCACTGTGGAAATCAGTATGGAGATACCTCAAAGAACTAGGACTGGAAGTCCCATTTGACCCAGCTATTCCCCTGCTGGGTATCTTCCCTAAAGAATTAAAAGAATCATACCACAGTGATATTTGTGCACCCATGTTCATAGCAGCACAATTTGTAATAGCTAAAACTTGGAAACAGCCCAAATGCCCATCAATCAACTGGAGTCTGGATAAAGAAAATGTGGTTTTTTAATAAAATGGAATACTACTCAGCCATAAAAAATGAGAAATTAGAGACATTTATAGCTAAATGGATGCACATTGAGGCGATAATCTTAAGTGAAATAAATAGGACACACATATGTAAATAACGAATAGTTTCTCTGGTGTGAGAAGCTGAAAGTGTAAATAAGGACTAAAAGGTATAATAGATAATGTGAAATAGGAAGCAAAGGGGCAAAGGGGAAGAGGAAGTGGGAGGGGTGTGGGAAAGGAAAGAAGGGAATGAAATTAATATGAGAAAATGAAAAAATGGAAACAAAGTCTTTGTAAATAGGGAGGGATGGAGGAGTTGAAGGGAGGGCAGGGGAAGGGGGAAAAATAAGAACCAAGAGAGATTATGTAAAGGTGCAAATTTCCAATAATGAATGTCATTATATTGTATACCTAAAATGTACCAATGATTAGAGTGAATAATTGATAATGCAAAATAGGAAGAAATGGTCCAAAGGGGTAGGGGTAGTGGGAGGGGCAGGGGAAAGGAAAGAAGGGGAAGGAAAAATGATGAGAAATGGAAAAACTGGAAACAAAGTCTTTGTAAATAAGGAAGGGTGGAGGGGATGAAGGGAGGGCTAGGAATGGGGAAAAAATAAGAACTAAGATGCATCATGTAAAGGTACAAGTTCCCAATGAGAAATGTAAATGTACTGTATACCTAAAATGTACCAATAAAATAATTTTTTAAAAAAATACAAAAAAGATGCTATCAAGAAATCAGGGGGCGGGGATTTAGCTCAGTTGTTTCGCCACCTGCTGCACAAGCACAAGGAGTCAAGTTCGATCCCTGGTACCAAAAAAAAAGAAAGAAAGAAATCAACCAACAGGCCAGGGATTTAACTCAGTGGTTTCGCCCCCCGCAAGCAGACTGCAGACTGGTGTAATCACTTGATTTGTGGAAATCAAAATGGAGATACCTCAAAAAACTAGGATTAGAGGTCCCATGTGACCCAGCTATTCCTCTGCTGGGTATCTTCCCAAAAGAATTAAAAGCATCATACCACAGCAATATATGGGCACCCATGTTTATAGAGGCACAGTTTGTAATTGCTAAAGCTTGGAAACAGCCCAAGTGCCCATCAACTGGAGCCTGGATAAAGAAGATGTGTTTTTTTATAAAATGGAGTACTACTTAGCCATAAAGAATGAGAAACTAGAGACATTTATAGCTAAATGAATGCACATTGAGGCCATACTCTTAAGTGAAATAAATAGGACAAACATGTAAATACCAAATAGTTTCTCTGGTGTGAAAAACTAAAACTGTAAATAAGGATCGAAATGTATAATTGATAATTAAGATAGGAAGAAAAGGTCTAAAGGAGTAGGGGAAGTGGGAGGGGTAGGAGAAAGGAAAGAAGGGAAAAGAAAAAAACATGAGAAAAGGAAAAAATGGAAACAAAGTCTTTGTAAATATGGAAGGATGGAGGGAGTGAAGGGAGGGCAGGGGAATGGGGATAAAATAAGAACCAAATGCATCATGTACAGGGACAAGTACCCAATGATAAATGTAAATGTATTGCATACCTAAAATGTACCAATAAACTTAATATAAAAAATACAAAAAAGAAAATAAAGAAGGAAGAAAGAAAAGAAAAAGTGTAGTTCTTAACATTTTAGAAATGTATGTAACAAACTACTGAGAGAGCTAGTGGTTGGGCTGTAGAGATTTAGAGATTCCTTATCTAAACGGTATATTATATAAAGAGTATATGATAATCTACACTTTTCAGTGCAGTTAAGACATTGTATAGAAAGAGGAAAACTCACAGGCCAATAGCGTCAGGAAACTGGTGGCCGTGGAAGTCAGCCTGTCCTGGTGGAGGGCTGCTGGGGGCGCCGGTGGAGGAAGGGCAGGCAGCTGGCAGGCAGCGTGAGAGGAGGAGCGAAGGGGGAAGGTCAAGGTGTTCTCAGAGTTCAGGGCTGGCCCAGGGGAGCCCAGATGTTCCCGGAAGTGCAAGAGCCGTTAGGATGTGTGCCGAGGGTGTGTGCCTTGCAGCCCCGCAGACGTGGCAGCTCCTGGTAGGGACTGAGCTGGGGCAGCTAGTTCTCCTCTGCCTTGCTGTCCTGCAGTCCCCAGGGAGCCCCGCTCCACTCCCGGACAATGCACCAGGTAGACTTTTGGCTCACCCCTTCCTGCCAGGCTGCCCCGACTCCCTGCAGAGGGCCCTACCTTTCCCTGGCCTGAGTTTCCCTTCTCTCCTCCTGTACATTCAGTGTCGTTGCTGCTTTACATAGCCTGCCTTTACAGCCAGCCTGCCTTGGACGCCTAGACTTGCAACGGGACTGGGGACTGGGCTTCCCAAGTGCAAAGGGACACATGTAGGAGATGGGATGCATGGGGAGTGTGACTGGGGGATAAAGGAAAAGAGTTTGCCCTGAGCAGCCTTTCCTGGACTCCAGGTGCCTATCCACAGGGGCTCAGGCCAGGGCTCAGGGTTGGAGGGGGCCTCCACCCCCAAGGGTCTGCTTCGGGACCTCAGGTTGGGGAGGAGGAAGCCAGGGAGGGAAGGTTCTCATCCTATGATGCCCTCACCAACTCTGGGGTTACTTTTGAGGTTTTCTTCCTTCACTGCTGCCCCCACCCCCACCCCCATTCAACATAAGCAGGGTAGAGACAGAGCATGTTCCCCAGCTTTTAGTAGAAGAACCCAGGGACCCCATCAGAGGTAGATGACTCGGGATCTACATAGTCCGCCCTTGGCAGAACCAGGAACCCACACTGGGCACCTCCCTCTCCGGGTCCCCAGGATTTAATCCCAAGGCCTGGGGACATGAGGGTGTGGTCTTGAGATGAGACACCTCCCACACTTCACCCCAAGCTTCTGGAGTTCATGTCCCCTCTTCCTGCTCCCATCCCCTGGTGCCACCTTCTTATCTTCCAGTGAGTCTGGCATGGGGAGCCCGAGACTGGGGTTAGGGTTAGACTGGGGGCCACTGATTCCCTTTTCAGGATTTTAGGGCAGTTACTCACTAACAGCCCCTTTCCCGACCCAGGACACAGGCTCTATTTAAGGATCTGGCGGGAGACCTGGAAAAGGGGGCAATGGGAGGGGACTTTGGGGCCAACCCTATATGCCAGACTGAAGTGAAGTCTGTCTTTTTGACCCTTTCTGAACAAATTTAACATCACACCTTATCTTTCTTTCTTTCTTTTTTTTTGTTTTGGTACCGGAGATTGAACTCAGGACCTTGTGCTTGTGAGGCAGGTGGAAGAACCACTGAACTAAATCCCTAGGCCACACCTTATCTTTCTGTCTCTTTTTTCTGTCTTCCTTATCTGGATCTTTTCTTTCCCTTTTTCTCTTTTCTTTTTTTTTGAGGGGGGGGCATTTTGAGATTTTTGTCTTGCTATGAGATTCAGGCTGGCCTTGAACTTACTACAGTACTACTGTAATAAGCCCAAACTGGCCTTGAACTTGCAGCAATCCTGCTGCAGCACCTGTCTCTTTCCCCCAGGTGCTAGGACTACAGGTGTAAGCCACCAGCAGGTTCGCTTTTCCTCTTTGTATATTTCTCTCTCTCTGTATCTTTCTCTGTCTCTGTCTTATTCTCTCTGTTGCTATGTCTGTGTTTACCTCTGTGTTTCTTTTTCTCTATTCTCTCTCTTCCTCCACTTTTTTTTTGGGGGGGGGTACCAGGCATCGAACTTGGGACCCTGTGCTTTCGAGGCAGGCAGGCGGCAGAAGCACTGAGCTAAATCCCTGGCCCCCTCCACTTCTCCCTGGAGCTCTCTGTTACTCTCAGCTTCCTTTGAGAATCCCTCTCTATTTTGGTCTTTCTCATGAGCACATGCCCATGTCAGTCAATCTCTCTCTCTCTCTGCCACCCACCTCCCAGGTTGGCCACTACCCTCCACCTTCTCCCTCTACAAACGGCTCAGCTGAGCAGGAGCCCCTGAGGCAGCTCCCAGAGGTGCTGGGTGGGGCGGATGGGTTGCCGCTCCTCACCATCATCGTTGTCATCTTTGTCCTGCTGGCAGTGTGTATCGTAGTGGCAGTGCACTTTTGGCCAAGACTCCACCAAGGTCATGCCACTTTCCTGACAGAGCTACCTGGCCCAAAGCCAGAGGATGGCATCTACCTTATCCACTGGCAGCTGCTGGGCCCCCAGGACAGTCCCAAAGAAGCCCAGCAAGGACTTCCTGGCCTTGGCTCCAGCCCTGCTCCAGATGGGCCCAGGCCCAGCATGGATGAAGTCACATATCTGTAGGAAGGAGATCTGGAAAGTTAGCCTGACCTGGGTCAGAACAAGAAACTGGACCACGAAAAGAGCAAAAGCAAACCGGAGCCTGGGCAGAAGGGAATGGTAAACTCGGCTAGCATGCCTTGTTGCAGACAGGAGAAAAAGAAGCTCAAGGGCCCTGCCCATGGACATGCTGCTTCAGGCATTCCCAGTGCCCAAGGCCACCTTTACAAAGGTCCTCCCTCCTCAGGACCTCTGAACCCCAACCTCCTTCTCCAAGTCCCTGCTCTCCCAGCAGGAACATCAGAGGCCCAGCAGAAGCCCTGGATCCTACAAAACACAGCCCGGAAGAGCCGAGGCAGAAAAACCCATGGTCTGCCTTCTCTGAGACTCTGGGGACTCAGCGAAGGAAGGAGCATCTTTTGCCTTTCACACCTTGGGGGCCAACCCTTTGGCTATCAGGACCTAGGCCTGATGACAACCTCCAAAGCTCAAGCACTATTTATATTTCCAAGATCCTCTTTGAATGCCCCCTTTGACTCTGTCTTGCCTTCCCAGGATGTGATGGGTGGAGTCTAAAGGCTCTTATTATCTCCCACTTTTCTACATGCTTGGGCTGTTGGAACAAGCCTAGAATTTACCACAAAACATTTCCCAGATCCAGAACTTTCCAGCTGGTGGGAAAACAGGAAAGGAAAAGAAGTTCCATGGAACCTCTTTGGGGAAGGAAGGATGTGGAGGGGCACTGGAAAAGTGAGCGGGGAAGGAAGGGGCAGGAAAATGTAGGCAGGGCCTGCAAAGACAAAGCCAGGCCACCTGGTGGCTCCCTGGAAAGACATCCATTCTCTGGCACCTTGGAACCTCATCCAAGTACAGCTGAGAACATGCAAAAGGGGCTGGGGGTGTAGCTCAGTGGTAGAGTGTTTCCTGGCATGCACAAGGTCCTGGATTCAATCCCCAGTACAGCAAAAAGGCCCATCGTGATGGGGCATGCCTACAATTCCAGCACTCTGGAAGGCTGAAGCAGAAGGATTGAAAGTTTGAGCCCATCCTGAGCAATTTGGTGACTTAGGGAGACTCAAAAAGAAAAAAGTAAAAGGGACTGAGGATATAATTCAGTGAGAAGGCCCTGGGTTCAATCCCCAGTACTGGGTGGTGGTGGTAGGGATAAGATACTTATGGAGGGAACTCTTGTACTTTACCCTGGAGACCTCTGGAGGAAAATTAGTCAACCCGGGGGCATAGCCTCAGTGAGACCCCAACAGTCAGGGAGACTGAGACATACCTGCAGATGAAGGGGAACAGACATGGGGGTTGCAGTGTGTGCAGGGAATAGGCTTCCCTCCTGAGAGTCTGGTAAGAGGCAGTTAAAATGTTAACAGTCGGCAGTGAACTACCTCCCCAGCCCTTGTTATTTTGAGACAGGCTGTCTAAGTTGCCCAGGATGGCCTTGAATTTGTGATCCTCCTTCCTCAGCCTTCTGAGTAGCTGGGATTACAGATGTGCACCACTAGGCCTGGGAACACCTTCTTCTTTTGGGTCAGCTCTGTGCTAGACTCTGGTCCTATCTGTGGACCTAGAGACACTGTACCATTTACTTGTCACAACCTTGAGAGGAGGAACCGTATAGTTCCCATTTATACTTGGGCAAACTGTGGCTTGTTAAGATGCCCAGCCAGACATGGGAACTAAGTGGTGGAGTCAGGATTTGAACCTGGGAGCCATCAGACTTCATAGTAGGACACCATGCTTCAGGCTCATGGGTGGGGTGGTTTCTGGTGTAGGAATGACTGATGTGAGGGAGGATCTTCAAGTCTTAGGGTGAGATGGCTGATACAGCTGGGGGACAATGCACTGTCCCCCTTGACTCACTTCCTTGGCTCTGTCCTCCCTAGGGCCAGCTAATTTCCTCTGGCCACTGTGTCCTTGTCTGGAACATTTCTCCAAAATGATGTTTTATTCAGAAATTTTTTTTTTTTTTTGAGACAGAATCTCAGTATGTGGTTCAGGCTGGCCTTGAACTCATTATGTAGCCCAGGATGGCCTCAAACTTGCAGCCATCCTCCTGCTTCAGCCTCCTGACTGCTTGGATTATAGGCATGCACTACCAAGCCTGGCTCTGGCCTTGAACTTGTAATCCTCTTGGCTCAGCCTCCCAAGTGCTGGGATCATAGCCAGGCATAGGTATGCCACCATGCCTATCTGAGATCCTGTCTCAAAATAAAAATAAAAAGGGCTGGGGATGTAGCTTAGTACACTTGCCTAGATGTGTGAGGGCTGCTGATAAGGGTCAGGATATAATGAAACCACAGCAAGACCACGTACCTCAGGGGAGAGCCTTTGGCACTAACAGGAGAGCAGGCAGGAAGCACTTCTAGAAGCCTGAAGACAGCCTTCCTGAGAGGGTGGCCTGGCAGGAGGCCCACAGTGACCTCGGTATTGCAGGGAGGGAGCTGGAGAAAGTCATACCCCAACCTCACTCCCTTCCATTCCCTTGTCTGAGCTGCCCACTGACCAACATGACCAAAAGCCAGAGAGCAAGGGAGTCTGCTGATGTCACCAGACAGGTCAGCATCCCGAGGCAGAGGAAACCTGGAAAGGCCAAAAGAAGATTCCTGCACATCCCTTAAGTTTCCCCAGCAGTTAGAATTTACTCAGAACCTCATGGACAGAGTCCTCATAATGAGCTTGTGAGGCTGGCAGGGCAAGAGTTATCCTGTTTTGTAGATGAGAAGACAGGCTCAGCAAGGTGAGCCTTGCCAAGGATGCAGGACTCGGCTGGAGATGTCAAATCCAGGCCCACCCTTTCCTGTAGGTCCCTTGTGAAAGGAAGGGGCTCTGCTGGACATCCAGCCACTGAAGAAGTCCCCAGTCCAGAATCTTGGGGACCACCAGAAGCTCAGGCAAGGTGACCCGGCCTCAGAAGATATCCGTACGGAGTGGGAGAGGCTGATCCATCCCACTGATGAGGAGCTGGGGTTCCTGGGACAGTGTGGTTGAGTCTGGCACCGCTGAGGTCTCGGAGCTGCCAAGAGTAACCTCCTCCCTTTCCTCCTGCCGCAGGTGCCGGAGAACCTCCTGTGACAGCGAGAAGCTGCTTCCTTCTGTGGGTCCTAGGATAGGACATAGGGGAGAGAGGGGTGAGGACTTACACATTCACTCTAGAACACACCCACAGGAAATGGTGCCAAGACCCTCCACCCTCCCTGCCCTCTTCCCACCTGCCCTGCAGCCAGGGCAACTGGAGTCTTATGGAATCCCAAAGCTGGGAATGTTTTGGTTTGGTTTGGTTTGGTATGGTTTTCAGTTTGGTTTTTCTGAGGCAGGGTTTTATTATATGGTCCAGGCCAACTTTGAACTCGCTATGTACCCCACACTGGTCTCAAACTCATCACCCTCCTGCCTCAGCTTCCAGAGTGCTAGGATTACATGTGTATACCACTATGCATAGCTCAGAAGTAGCTTGCTTGCTTGCTTTTTCTTTCTTTCTTTTCTCCTTTTTCTTTCTCTCTCTCTCTCTCCCTTTCTTCCTTTCTTTTTTCCTTCCTTCCTTCCTTCCTTCCTTCCTTTCTTTCTTTCTTTCTTTCTCTCTTTCTTTCTTTCTTTTGAGAAAGGATATCACTATGTGGTCTAGGCTGACCTTGAACACACTATGTAGCCCAGGCTGGCCTCAAACTCATAGTAATCCTCCTGCCTCAGCTCCCCAGGTGCTGCAATTGTAGGCATGTACCACCACGCCCAGAAGAAGTGGCTTTTAATATAATGGAATTGCCACCTTTTGTTTTTGGGGCTGGTGCTCCAAAAAGGGCAGGCACCTGCCCAAGGTCACACAGTGAGGGAATGCCAGGGCCAAGATGACAGGCCTGGCCTTTTGTGCTCCATACTCTCTAAGGGGGCTCTTCTTCCTGCAGCATCCCTAGATGAAGTGGAGGGCTCCTGGATTCACCTCTTCAGGCTCCACCCAGGGCTTATAGTCAAAGACCTCAGAAAGCAATCTAGTGTCCCAGGATCTGGGGGGGGACACTTGTCCCAGGATCTGGGGGGGGGACACTTCTCCCAGGGAGGAAGGGGCCGGGTTCGACTCTTCTGACCACTTGGGAAGGCCCAGAAATGGTGCTACCATACGTCCTTCTGACTCTGGGAGCCCAGAGCCCCCAACTCCTTATGCCCTCCAGCCTCTTACCCTGGTAGATAATGAGGCGGCACATGTTCTGACACTCGGGAACATCTGCCAGGATGTCCTCAAGTGCCCGGCAGAAGAGCTTGGCCTGTTCAAGCCGATCATCCCGGCTAAAGCCAGCCCTGGCATCCTGTGACATGGCAAACAAGGTCTTCAAGGGCGTGGCATACTCCAGGACACAGGTGCCTACCTGGAGGAGGTGAGAGGGAGACCAGGTGAGCTGGGCCCAGGGCTGTGGGACAGAGTCCTGGGAGGTGACCAGCTGGTGGGGCCTACCCCATCTCACCTGCTTTTGCCTCTGACATAGCAGGACAAGGCTGGGCTAAATTCACCTTTCACATGTCCTGCTCCTAAGATCCCAGGGTAAGGGCCAGAGAAGGAGACCATCCACTGCCCCCGATGGAAATTGAGTCTCAGGGCTGAGCTCTGAGCTTCAACTATGGTCTGGGTTTCCCTAAACCTTCTTGAAATCATCCAGATGTTCTTCCAGCCTTCATGAAGAGAAGCTTTGTGGCCAAGAACATGGTTTAATTCCATTCAAAATTGTCTACTTAGGGGTTGGGGATTTAGCTCAGTGGTTCTGGCTCCTGCTGTGCAAGCGCAAGGTCCTGAGTTCGATCCCCAGTACCAAAAAAAAAAGAGGTGAAAACAAAATTGTCTACTTTCTCACCATGTTGTTGAGCCTCAGTTTACTCCCTTTTTTTTTTTTTTTTGAGACAGGGTTTCACTGTGTAGTCCAGGCTGGTCTTGAACTACTATGTAGCCCAGGCTGGACTGGAACTCTCGGCAATCCTCCTACCTCAACCTCCCGAGTGTTGGGATTCCTAGGATGGGCCACCACACCTCACAAATTTGCTCCTTTGAAAAGCAGGTATCATAACTGTCCCTACCCCATGGAGCAGTGATGAGGATTCAATTGGTGGTCATATATGCATCCAGAATAGCATCTGGCGTGCAGTAGGGGCTCAATAAATGTTACTCATTATCACCCAGAACTGAATCTTTCCTAGCATTGGGACTGACTGAGGAAACTGGCTGAGAGATGAGTCCTGAATTTGTCAGTGCTTAGCCAGGGCCCAGAGTTTGTGGGCCTGATCCCCCCCTGGGCCCCTGCCTCTCTGCACACTCACCGGCTGCCCGTTCTCCAGAAGCTGATAGACGCAGTTAGAGTAAATCCGCCCTTTGATCCCAGCACAGTCAATGCTCTGCTGGGGCAGAGTATGCAGGAAGCGAATGTTGGGATCCACCACACTCAGGTCATCAGGCACCCCACAGTCCAACGGGAAGAGGATGTACAGCCGGCGGCTCGCTGCACCCCATAGTATGTTGTTGTGAAGCTCACTGTAAGCTTGGATCCGAGCCTGGAGCCCTGGGGTCAGGAAGCCCAAGAAGTCATCCATGTTAATCCCGTCTCCTATCCAATCCAGTACTAACACCCAGGCCACTGGCCCTGTCAGGGTGTGGATGCAAAAGAATCGAGTTAGCTGGGTGTGGTGGCACGTGCTTGTAATTCCAGCACCCGGGAGGCTGAGGCAGGAGGAACACCACAAATTCAAAGCCAGCTTGGGCTACTTAGTGAGTTCAAGGCCAGCCTTGACTACATAGTTAGACACTGTCTCAAAAAAACAAAAAACAACAGAAAAATTTAAGGGTCCTCATTGTACATGAGGCCAGGGGAGCAAAGAAGAGTCCCTAGGGACTCTCTCATTCTCCTACTCCTACCATCCAATTCTCCCTTCTCTTCTGCCAGATTCCTGTGTTAGCTCCATCCCTTCCCACCACGACTTTCAGGGCTCTGAGAGATGGACAGAGCCTGGGAGGTAACATTTCCAGCACTGCTAGGTGCACAGAGCCAGGCCTCTAGCTCCAGAACAGCTCCCTTGGGAAGCCCTGGGACCAAAGAGAGGCAGCATTGAGATGTGGAAGAGCCACAGCTCTGGCCTATAGTCAGATGAGACATGCATGGGCTCCACAGAGAATTAGTCAAGGGCCCAGGCTCCAGAGAGGCCTGGGTTCAGATCCTATCTCCTCTCACTAAATTGTGTAGGGATGGGCAAATCACTTATCTCTCAGAATCACATTTTTTTGTTTTGTTTTTTGAGACAGGATCTTGTTTTGTAGTATAGGCTGGCCCTGAGCTCACTATGTAGCCTATGCTGGCCTTGAACTCACAGCAATCTTCCTGCCTCAGCCTCCCAAATGCAAGAATCACACTTTTTTTCCCCCCAGTACGGGCAATCAAACTCAAGACCTTGCACTTGCAAGGCAGGCTCAGTGCCACTGAGCTAAATCCCTGGTCCTGAATCACACTTTCTTATCTTTAAAATAGGAGTGATAAGCCAGGCATGTTTGTGCACCCCTGTAATCCCAGCACTCGGTAGGTTGAGGCATGAGGATTGCTGTGAGTTTGAAACCAGCCTGGGCTACATAGAGTTCAAGGCCAGCCTCAACTACATAGCAAGACCCTGTCTCAAAAAACAAAAATAAATAAATAAATATAAGGGTGATAATTATCCCTTCTTCAGACTATAAGGTAAAAGATAAAAAGCATATAAGAGGCAAGAGGTACATATTTGTCAAAAGCCTTCCAGGATGCCCTTGGTAGACATGAAGATACTTTGCAAAATGGAGGAGGTTCTGGATACAGAGGCTGGGCATTTTACTCCCCAGGAATAGGGACACAGAGGGTAGCCCACCTGGCAGAATCAGCTGCAGGTACCCAATGTAATATGACCATGCTAGCCCGTGGGCCACATTGAAGTTCCCTTTTTCACAGACTGCAGAGATCTCAGCTGGAGCCAGGCCCTGTGGAGAGCAGTATGGGGCTGTGGGCCCTCCTTCATGCAGGACACCCAGAGCCCTCCTCCTCCAAGACACTTTCCCAACCTGCTGTGGACTTGCTCCTTCTCTGCTGTCACTGGGCTCACCGTCTGAGGTCATTATAGGCTCCCCTGCCAGGACCCCACCCTTTAAACTAGCCCCACTCCCAGGACTCAGCTCAGGCAGGTCACACTAGCCACAGCATCCACTCAGCCAAACCTTCCCCCTCCCTGTCATACCTGGAGGCCCAGGAGGATGCTGAGTGCTTTTGAGAGGCCCAGGAGTGCAAGTGTCCAGCTGAGGGACAGGGCAGTGTCCATCGGGAGGAAGCAGTAGAAATAGCAGGACAGCAGCAGCACTGCCACTCGGCGGATGGGGCAGCCCAGGCAGGCCTGCACAGCCTTCCAGTAGCTGCCCCGGTACCTGCAGGGGACAGCCCAGCCCCAACTCAGGCAGAGAAATTCAGGGAGGGGTAGGGCTAGGAGTCAAGGAAGCAAGGCTTGTTGGGTACCCAGACTCCTGGGAACAGTAGGCAATCACCTGGAATGGATATGGCATAGCTCTTCGGCCAGACAGCAAGCCCCTTTCAACAGCAGGCCCAGCTGCAGGGAGGCGAGGTGGAACACCAGATATCGGAGAGTGTGGTCCATCGGCTCCCCAGTCCCCCAAAGGACCATTAGGCAGAACCCTAGCAGGACCAAAGCTGCCTCCTGGGCCCTGTGACCCCTGGGGCGTGGGATGGATGGATGCAGGCTGGAGTACAGCATCTGTGGGCACCAAGAACTCTGTGGGCACACTCACATCACTCTGCTGCCCTGCTGGGACTGTGGCCCTGGCTGGGCACCTCCCTCAGCTTCCCCTGAACTGGTGCCCATCATTCCCACAGGCTGCTCCTGGGGACACTTCTAGCGGGTAGCCTGGCTATGCATCATCCCAGTAGCTCCTGTCCAGGGTGTTTGTTGAAAACAGAGCAGCCTCCCCTCCATGCCAAATCGCACCCGAGTGAGACCATAGGTATGGTGCAGAAAGAAGGCAGCAACTTTCCCAAACCCAGACCTGAAAGCATTCTGTGCCACCCAACCTGCCAGGGACCCTGAGGGGCCTGGGCTGTCTTAAAATGCACCCCAGGGAGGACTTGAGTCACCAGAGCTCAGGGAGTGGGAGCAGACATTGGGTCTCATTTCTGAGGCTTGGGGTCCCAGCAGGGCAACTCCTACCCCTACCTTCTGCCTCCTGGACACAGGTTGTTCTTGGAAGACCACGGGGAGCAAAGGACCAGTCGGTGCAATGGCTACCAGCAGCCACCCGAGCCTCTCAGGGTGTAACCTAGAAATGAAATATTAAAACTGAAACCTTCTCAGCAAGCCCTCAGCCCTGGCACCCTGCCAGACCACTTGAGGAGGAAAAGGGTATTTCCTGCTCCTCAGGGAGACAGACTGTTCTCAGCCCTGACCGGCCAGGCCTGAGTTGAGGGTGTGGGTAAGGCTTGGAAAAGCCCCATTCCATTGCCGTGTTCACTTGTCAGCCTCACCTGCAACCACAGCCCTGCCACTGATCCAAGCACTGATAAGATCCAGCAGGACAGCACACAGGGTTGAAAGCCACGAACGAGTGCCCCTGTCTGGTTGATGAGGATTTCCAGATGCAGATTCTTTTCTGAACCATGGGACATCAGGAGGGGGTGGGGAAATAGGCACAGTTATTTCCTGGAAAACACAAAGGGCCTGAGGGAGGAGCTGGCGGAGGACTGGGGTTTGGCTCTGCACTGCATGGAGGAAGTTGTCAACCCTGCAAGTGTCAGAGAGCTGCTCCCAGGCGGTTTGTGTAGCTGGTAATGTAACATCCGGGGAGGGGCCACACAGGGCCCCCAGTCTCTGCATTAATAATTCTAAAGTGTTTCCCAAGTACTACAAATGTCATTTCACACAGTCCTCCCTGCCCCCATGTCAGGCAACTACAATGCTATCCCCATTTTACAGATGGGTAATCTGAGGCCCAGCAAGTTGAGATAACTTGCTCCAGGAAGCAAGGGAGAGAGGCTTTGAAGCTCAGTGGGTTGTTCCAAAGCCCAGCTTGCTCTGTGCCTTGATTTCCTGAGACAGGGTGATAGGTGCCAGAGCCCTGTTTCATGCATCACATCCAGTTTCCCTTTGTGTAGGAGCATCTCTGTCTCTGGCTTCTGTGCTGATTTGAGGACAGGGGAGGCTAGGGAGTGGGATTAGGGTGGTGCCCACAGAGCAGCAGCAGTTCATTCGTGCCCAAATTCACCATTTGCTGGGACCACATCATAAGCAGATGCAGGAGGAGACATGAGCTCAGATCTTCCTGGCCTACTGGGAGTATTATGGCTTCCTGGAAATCCTCTGGTTACTGGAAATAATTTCCTGAGAATGGAGGAAATTCCCGACGCTCTCCTCCCTAAAATGTTTAATGTTTAAAGAATGCAGTAAAGAGCTAGGTATAGTGCCCTATGCCTATAATCCTAACACTTGAGAAGCCGAGGCAGGAGGATCATTGTAAGGCCAGCCTGGGCTACATAGTGAGTTCAAGGCCAGCCCGAACTATATAGCAAGACCCTGTCCCAAAAAACAAAAATAAATAAAGTCACATTTATAAGTTGCTATGATTTGAATATATTTTGTACTCTTCTGAAACTCATGTTGGAGTTTAATCCCCAATTTGATGTAGTAAGAGGATAAAATTTAATTTAATTCAACCCTGATGTTTAGGGGTGGGGCCTTAAGGAGGTCATCAGATCATTCATGATTGAATAGTGCTGGCTTTATTTTATTTATGTGGAGGGTTTTTGTGATAGGGTCTCACTATGTAATTCAGGCTGGCCTTGAACTCACTATATAGCCCAGGCTGGCCTCGAACTTGCAGCAATCCTCCTGCCTTGGCCTTCCAAGTGCTGGGATTATAGGTGTGCGCCACCAAGACTGGCCTGGTGGCTTTAAAGCAGGAGACTGGTGGAGATAGACCCATGCACACTCCCTGTCTCTTGACAGGGGATGCCCTGTACCATCCTGGGACTCTGCAGTAAGAAAGCCATCAACATATGAAGCCTTCAACCTTTGACCAAAATCATAAGCCAAAACAACTCTCTTTTCTTTATAATTGACCCAGTTTGTGGTACTGTGTTATTAGCAACAGAAAGCAGACTAAGACATGGGTACTGGAGGTTAGGACTTGAGCCCACCCCCTTAAGAGCACAACCCAGTCTCTAAGAGGCTCTTCGATGTAAGAAGAGGATAGAAAGCAAAGCAGGACATTTGGCGGCTGTAGCCAGGGTCTCAGGGCCTAGGAAATGTCACATCAGCTGCTTGCATGGAGTTGTCCTTGAACTCAGACAGCCATACAGAGGGGCAAGGACTTGCAGCCCTTCCAGACTGACCATCTGGTCATCTGAGGAGGAAGCAGAGGGCTGTGGAGGGAAGTTAGGCCCAAGCTCCAGGCTGCTGGGCTCTCAGGCCAGTGTCCTGGTAGCTGCTGCTTCTCTCCAAACAGCCCGGAAGGACTAGTCTGGGCAGGCTTGGGCAGGCTTTTGGTTTCTATTTCCAGCCCAGTTCTTGCTCCCACTAGACTTCCCTGAAACTTGTCAAAAGTGTTCATGAGAGAAATCAGGGCCAGGGGTGGTGGCACACACCTGTAATACTAGCACTTGGGAGGCTAAGGCAGGAGGATCACCACAAGTTTGAAGCCACCCTGGGCTACGCAGTGAGTTAAAGGTCAGCCTGGACTATATAGCAAGACCCTACTCAAAAAAACAAAACAAAACCAAAAGAGAAATCAGCCCCTAGCCCCATTCAGGTTGCTCAGCCCTAGATACAATGTGGAGGGGCAGGGAGCCCTGTGGCCTCTCAGGGTTTGTCCACATCACCCCAGCATCCCCTAATCCTGCTAGAACAGGGCTATTGGGGGGCATTTAAATATCAAGTGAAGCTGGCTGTAGTGGTGGTGCATACCTATAATCCCAGCACTCTGGGAGGCTGAGGCAGGATGACAAGTTCAAATCTAGTGTAGGCAATTTAGCAATTTAGCAAAACCTTGTCTGAAAAAACCCTCTCTGCTTCCCACCACCATGCCGTGAGCTTTCTCCTCTGCCACGCCCCTCTGCCATGCTGTCCTGCCTTGGAGCCAGCTAACTATGGACAGAAACCACTGGGAGCCAGAATAAACCTTTTCTCCTTACAGCCGTGGGTCTTGGATATTGTGTCTAAGACAACTGGTCTCGCCAGTGTCTTCCCCAGCCATTCTCCCATTTGGTCAAGCAGAGACCTTTCTTGCACTTTTTTTCTCTCATGGGCTACTTCAAAGACAAGGAACCCTAACAGCTTATAATTATGAGAAACAGATGCATGGGAAGTTCCAAGTGGCCACATTGTACCTTATTGTTACCAGGTTTTGGGGTGCTCGAGATGGTTTCTAGGTTGTTTCTGTCCTGAGCAAAGAATTGGTCAAGACAAGTGCAAATGGGCCAGGGATTTAGCTCAGTGGTTCTGCCGCCTGTCTAACAAGCATGAAGTCCCAAGTTCGATCCCTGGTCCCGCCCCGCCAAAAAAAAAAAAAAAAAGCTCTTCTGGGCCAGGGATTTAGCTCAGGGTTCCACCACCTGCCTTGCAAGCATAAGGACCCGAGTTCAAACCCCAGTACCAAAAAAAAAAAAAAAGACAAGTGCAAATGGTAGCAAAATTATATTAAAGTCGAGAAAAGAAACCAGCTCTGCAGAGCAAGTTTGGGCCAAGTAAAAGTAGGGAAAGAAGTACACCCTACCACGTGAGAGGGGCCACCATGCAAGAGAGAACACAGTGGCAAAAATTCATTGTGGACCGTCCTTTTTGTGTCACCCAGTCCTCAGGCTGAGGTCAGGTCTAGGCCATCCTGTGCAAAACCTGCTTGAGTTCTCTCGAGAAGTCCACAGGCAGGGTTTTGGGAACTGCTGTGCACATGTGTCCTGGGATCCTGTCATTCCTTCCTTCCCAGCCAGTTTTAGCCACACCCTACCTTCCTCTCTCATTATTCCTCAAACCTGTGTCTGTGCTTTACCATCCTGAAATGCTAATACTCCTTAGGAAGGATTTCAAGAGCAGATGTTACTGAGTGAAAAGGTGTTACCCTTGGCTCATGAACAAGGAACTATTTGTTTGTAAGAGGATCTCAGGAATCAGTGTAAGGGCATCCTTCAGAGTTGTCAAACCACTGAAGAATGTGAATTACCAAAGCTAAACAGCACGTCTGACAAGCTCTGAGAAAATGGAGAACATTTTTAGTTTGTCAGTGCTTTCCTGTAGGGACTGATTACATATTTGTTTTTTGTGGGGGTTTTTTTGGTACCAGGGATCGAACAAGGGGCCTTATGCTTGCAAGGCAGGCAGCAGCACCACTGAACTAAATCCCCAGCCCAATGTCTTGGTTTTTTTTTTTGGTACCAGGAATTGAACTTGGCTCCTTGCGCTTGTGCAGCAGGTAGTGAAACCACTGAGCTAAATCCCCGGCCTGATTACATATTTGTAATAGGCAAATTGATTACAGAGAGCTTTCATATTGGTTGGCTATTTTCTGTGTTTTCACAGAAAAATGGTTTTTTTGCGGGGGGGCAATCTGGACATAATACGCAAAAAAATGAATCTTCATTGGAGCAGCTCTCTTTTAAGGAAAAAACTACTTGAAGAAACAATTGGCACTGCATGTTTACAGAAAGGAAAAATTTCTACCTTATGTAAGAAACTTCCTACTGATGTATAGAATAGAACTTGAAAATAACACTAGGGGCCAGGGATTTAGCTCAGTGGTTCTGCAGCCTGCCTTGCAAGTGCAAGGTCGCAAGTTCGATGCCTGGTACCAAAAAAAAAAAAAGTGCTGAACTGCCAGAAATTTAGCTCAGTGGCGCCACACCTGCTTCACAAGCACAAGGTCCTGAGTTCCATCCCCAGTACTGCAAAAAAAAAATAAAAACACGCAAACAAAAAATAAAAGTGCTGAACTATCAACATACAATGTCAAATGGATGATCCATAATTTTATTTAACTAACTCTAAGAACTTTATCAATTGTGCCACAGTGCTCCCTTTTTTTCTCAGGCGGAACAATTCTAGAGTTATTTGTCTTTCTTAATTGGAAATATTGTGATAAACTGAGATTATCACCTTGGAAGAAAGCTAACATCTGTCCTAGAGTGTGAAACAGTGTTAAGAAACAGGATGGTTAGCCGGGGGATTTAGCTCAGTGGTTTTGCCGCCTGCTGCACAAGAGGAAGGACCCGAGTTCGATCCCCGGTACCAAAAAAAACAAAAAGGAAACAGGATGGTTTAAAAGGACATCTGGGCTGGGGAGTTTCCTCAGTGGTGCCATGCCTGCCTGGCAAGTGCAAGGTACTGAGTTTGAGCCCTGGACATCTTCGCTGAAGGACCTCTTCACTGAACCAAGACAAAAAGTATAATAAAATATATATTTTGTTAATAATATTTATAGACAAAAAATAATATTTATAGACTATTTGAACACTTTCAAAAAATTTTTGTTTGTTTGTTTTTGGTACCGGGGATCAAACCAAAAAAAATTTTTTTTGAGACAGAGTCTCACTACATAGTTTAGGCTGCCTTGAATTCACTATGTAGCCCAGGCTGGCCTCGAACTCACAGCGATCCTCCTGCCTCAGCCTCCTGAGTGCTGGTATTACAGGCTTAGGCCACCACACGCGGCAGTTTAAATTTTTTCTTTTAACCTCTTGGTAAGTCTGGAAGGCCATCTTAAGTTATTATAAGACTTGTTTTATATCTATAACAATGGTAGGACCACTAGCAAAAAGTCAAATGGCTAGAATCAAAATCTTTAAATTTTTTGCTTAGTTATCTTTTTCATTTGTTACTTGATTTCTATTTTCATATTTTGCTATGTGAATATAATGCATATATATTCAATATAACAATATGCATCATTTGGTTGTTTGATTTCTTTTTTTTTTTAAAGACTCTACTCTGGCTGACTTAGTCTCACAGATTTGAACCTATTTCAAGAAAATTCTGAGTTGTGTCAAATGCCATTAATGTATTTGCTACAATAAACATGTAAACAAACAAAAGTGGAGGACAGCCAGGTGTGGTAGTGAAGTTTGAGTAGTGAGTTTGAGGCCAGCCTGAACTATACGGCAAAACTCTGTCTCAAAAAAAAAAAAAAAAAGCTGGAGACAGTGGCACATGCCTGTAACCCTAGCATTTGAGATGCTGAGGCAGGAGGATCATGAGTTTGAGATTAGTCTAGGCCAGCAGTCCTGTCTTTTTGGTACTTGTTACTGGTTTAGTGGAAGACAAATCTGTGATGGGGGCCAACATTGTGTCGTGACTCATGGCTCTGAATCATGTAAACCACCATAAACTGGGTGTAAATTAATCATCAGAGGGAGTCCAGCCTTTTCTTTCAACATCACAAACAAACTGGCTTCAGTTGAGAGCATCAGGTGCTAAGAGACTCAAGCTCCTGTGTCAGGGTCTCAGCCTAGATCATTAGATGGTTCTTCATGCCTCCCTTCCCAAATTTGTGTTAGTCTCCTTGCCTTCAGTGAAGCAGGTCTTTTAACAGTTCCAGTTACCTTGGGGTTTTTTGTTTTTGTTTTTTTGAGACAGAGTCTTTCTATGTAATTAAGACTGGCCTTGAACTCACTATGTGCCCCAGGCTGGCCTTGAACTCAATGGAAATCCTCCTGCCTCAGCCTCTCAAGAGCTGAGATCCTTGTTCTTATTTTTCAAGATAAAAGCTATCCTGGGCTGGGGATTTAGCTCATTGGCACCGCACCTGCCTTGCAAGCACAGGGTCCTGAGTTCCATTCCTGGTACCACACACACACACACACACACACACACACACACACACACACACGTACATACGAAAAGATCAAAGCTATCCAGGGGCCTGACTGGTGACCAATGGCCATGATGGGTTTTCTATCTTTGTAGTCTTTAATCACTTCCAGGTCAGTCATTCAACATGGCCTCTCGCTGACATTAGAAGCAGATTTTGCATACTTAGAGGCCATGGTGAACAAACACTAGACTCAGTGAAGCACAAGAGAAAACAATGCAGTCAAGAGACACCATGAGCACAAGGTGTGTGGGGCTACTGCTAGTGCAACACAGGGCACTGCTCACGGCTCAGCACTAGAAAAAATGTATATGCATCTATAATTACTCTTAAAATTTTACTGTGGGGCCAGGGATTTAGCTCAGTGGTTCTGCCACTTGCCTTGCAAGTGCAAGGACCTGAGTTCAATCCTCCATACCAAAAAAAAATTTTACTGTGGAAAGAGATATATATTGCCATGATAACTGAGCCCCCCCCGTACTGGGGTTTGAACCCCAGGAGCACTGAGCTGCATCTCCAGCCCTCTTTATTTTATTGTGAGACAAGGTCTTGCTAAATTGCCAAGGCCATCCTTGAACTTGTGATCCTCCTGCTTCAGCCTCTCAAGGAGCTGGCGTTGCAGGTGTGTGCCACTGTGTGCCTTTTGAAGTATTTTTAGGTGTAGGATTTAGTGGCATAGATATACACACAGTATTGTACAGTACCTCATCACTGTTTCCAAAATTTTTCATCATCCCCAAAACAAATGCTGCACCCATTAAGCAATAACTCCCTACTTTTCCATCCCCTCAGCCTCTGGGAGTCTCTAAGCTAACCTCTAATCTTCAGTTGCTATCATGACCATATTTTATATAAAGTGGAATCATACCATATTTGACCTTTTGTGTGTGACATTTTTCACTAACATCATGTTTTCAAAGTTCATCTGTGTTAAGCAAACATGTACTAATAAAAATTTTTTTGGCATCAGGAATTGAACTCAGGACCTTGCACTTGTGAGGCAGGCAAGGCATCACTGAGCTAAATCCCTGGCCCACTAATAAAAATTTTAAAAATTTGGGCCAGGGATTTAGCTCAGTGGTTCCACCCCCTGCTTCACAAGTGCAAGGTCCCGAGTTCAATCCTCAGCACCAAAAAAAAAAAAAAAAAAAAAAAAAAAAATTAAATTTGAAAAAGAAACTAGGAAAAAAGTTCATCCATTTTTACCATATATCAGAACACTTTAGGGCCAGGGATTTAGCTCAGTGGCACTGCACCTGCCTTGCAAGTGCAAGGTCCTGAGTTCAATCCCTGTACCAAAAAATAAGCAGAACACTTCATGGCTGTATAATATTCCATTGTACAATATATTACATTTTTTTATCCATTCACCATGGATGGACAACTGGATTGTTTTCATCTTTGGGGGGGGTACCGGGAATCGAACTCAGGACCTTGCCCTTTTTTTTTTTTTTTTGAGATAGTATCTTTCAGTGTAGTTCAGACTGGTCTTGAACTCACTATGTAGCCTAGGCTGGCCTCAAACTCTCAGTGATCCTCCTGCCTTGCCCTCCCAAGTGCTAGGATTACAGGTATGTGCCACCATGCCTGGCTCACCTTTCTTTGTTTGTTTGGGGTTTTTTTGTTGTTTTTTTTTGGGTACCAGGGATCAAACTCAGGTCCTTGCGCTTGCGCAGCAGGCGGTGAAACCACTGAGCTAAATCCCCAGCCCTGTTTGTTTGGTTTTTGTTTTGTTATAAGCATCTGAGTCCCTATTTTCAATTCTTTCGGGTATATGCCTGGGAGTGGTATTATGGTACTTCTCTGTTTGGCTTTTGAGGAACTATCAATTGTTTTCTATTCTATTCCTTGTAATGTTATTGTTGTAGAATTTGTGTGTGTGTGAGATACTGAGAATTGAGCCTAGGACACTCTGCCACTACGTCCCCAGTTTCCCCTTTTAAACAATTTTTATTTTTATTTTTTGGTACAGGGGATCGAACTCGGGACCTTTCGGTTGTGAGGCAGGCAGTGGAACCACTGAGCTAAATCCCTGGCCCAATTTTTATTTCACATTAATTAATTAATTAATTTATTTATTTATTTATTTTGCTGAGTGTGGTGGTGCATCCCTGTAATTCTAGCACTTTTGAGGCTGAGGCAGGATTGCCACAAGAGTTCGAGGTCAGTCTGGGCTACATAGTAAATTCAAGGCCAACCTGAAACACAGAGCGAGACTGTCTCAAAAACAAAACAAAACACAACTTTTTTTTTGTTTAATTTTGAGACAGTCTCACTAAGTTGCCTAGGCTGGCTATGATCTTGCAGTCCTCCTGTTCAACCCACCCAAGTAGCTGAGATTTCAGGTGTGTGGCATCACAATAGGTATAAATGGATTTTTTTCTTAAATTCTATAGTTTTGTAGCTAACACGTGTGGTGGTGGTGGTGGTGGTGGTGGTGTGTGTGTGTGTGTGTGTGTGTTGATGAAGACCACACCCAGGGCCTGGCACATGCTGAGTCCCCTCTCTACTACCAAGCTACACTCCCAGTTCCTTCTTTTAACTAAGAAACAATAGGACAAGGGAAGTAAGAGAGAGGGGAAGTAAAGAGAATTAAGATGTGTTACGAAGATGTACCAACTGCCCACAGTGGATCCAATCATTATGTACTACAAACATATACTCATAGTTTTTTTTAAATAGGTATATTTGTAGGTATATAAAATAAAAACAAGCTGGGCATGGTGGCACATGTCCCAGCACTCTGGAGGCTGAGGCAGGAGAATTACTTGATTTCAGGAGTGTTAAGACCAACCTGAATAACATAACAAGACCCCATCTCTAAAAACAAGACAATCTTGGGGCTGGGGGTGCAGTTAAGTGGAAGAGCATTTGCTTAGCATTCTTGAGGCCCTGGGTTTGGTTTGAGAGGTGAAAAAGTAAGTTACACAACTGTGAATGCGGAAACGAAAGGTAGATAAACGTACAGTATATGTTTGTAGCATACAAGGAGCTGGGAAAGCAATCAAATTTAGGGAAGGGAACTGAAGGCCTGGGAACAAGAATAAAAGGATACTCACTTGTAACTGCATATGCTTTGGAGCTTTTGCACCTTTAAAGCTTTATATTGTGTGCATAATTACCTCTCTGAACATTAAATAAAACAGTACAAGTCATGCTACGTATGTTATGATCTCATTTTTTTCTTTTTGTTTGTTTGGTTTTTTGGTATTAGAGATTGAACCCAGGATCTTCACACTGAGCTACATTCCCACTCCTTTTTTATTTTTTTTGATTTTTGAGACAGGGTCTCACTAAATTAATAAATTGCCAAGGCTAGGCTCAAACTTTCAGTCCTCCTGCCTCAAACTTCTGGAGTGCTGGGTTATAGGCTGGCACCACTATCCCTGGGGATACCATCAAAATTAAAAATAAATAAATAAAAATTAAAAAGGGCTGGTATGTAGCTCAGTCATAGAGTACCCCTGGTTTAGATCCTCAAGCAAAATTAAAACATGAAGCCTAATTCCACTTCCAAGTGTAGGAATAAAAATAGATCACAAGGGCCGGGGATGTAGCTCAGCCACACAGCATTGCTTGGCAAATGTGAGGCCCTGAGTTCAATTCCTGGTACCATTAAAAAAAAAAAAATCACAAAAAGCTGGGCGTGGCTGGAGATTTAGCTCAGTGGCACTGAACCTGCCTCGAAAATGCAAGGTCCTGAGTTCAATCCCTGGTACCAAAAAAAAGAGGTGGGCATGGGTGTGGGTGGCACACACTTGTAATCCCAGCACTCAGGAGGCTGAGGCAGAGGATTGCCACAAATTCAAGGCCAATCTGGGCTACACAGTGAGTTTAAGGCCAGCCCAAGCTAAAAAGCAAGACCCTGCACCCCTCCAATGTAAATCACAAAAGTCATTTTGGTTTCCTCTTTGTTCTCTTTCTTCACCTGCTTTGAGGAAACTCACAGCCATCTCACAAGGACACTCAAGTAGCAGGCTGGAGAGGTCCAAACAATGACCTACAAGACCTCCTACGATTGATCAATCGATTGGTACTGTCTTGCCAGGGAGCCTTCAGCCCTCTTGACGCCTTCAGGTGGCTGAAGCCTGGGCTGACATCTTGCCTGCAGTCCTGGGAGAAACCCTGAGCCACAACCACCAGCCAAGTCTCTCTCAAACTGTGGAAGCAGAAAATCTGTGAGACAAAAGTGTTGTTTGAGGCTACTGTTTGGCGATAATTTGTTACATAGCAATAAATAAAATGCTACCAAAAGTCATTTTTTAAATTTTATTTTGAGGGCCAGGGATTTAGCTCAGTGGTTCTGGCACCTGCCTCGAAACCACAAGGTCCTGAGTTCAATCCCCAGTACCAAAAAAAAAAAAATTTATTTTGAGACAAGGGCTCAGTAAATTGCCCAAGCTGGCCTTGAACTTGTGATTTCCCTGCCTCAGGCTCACACATGGCAAGCATCACAGGTTGCACCACCTCGCCTTGCTAATAACTTTAGATTTTAACTTGGTTTATTGTAGTTTAAATATTTTATTACCTGAATATGTATTGTTTTTGTAATCAAAACTGAAGGGCTGGATATAGCTTAGTGGTGCAGTGCTCAGCCAGTGTGCTCAAGGTCCTGAGTTCAAGTTCCAACACTACCACTAAAAAAAGAGAGATAGAGAAATGAGTAAGAGAAAAATGGAAATAAAACTCAGCCTAGGCTCATTAGGTCAGTTATGTGATCCCTACCTGTGACAAGACACAGACAGACAGGCCTTAACTTTCTTTGCTCTCTGCTCTGGCCCCAAGTCCAACACAGAACAAATGCTCTCACAGAGTCATTATCAAGGGAACAAACACACAAACTAAAGGAACCCAAGCCTCTCTTGAAATGTCTGAAGCACTGTGTGGGACAGAAGACCCTTCCTCTTTGTGACCACAGATGGCAGAAGCAGGACAAGTTGAAGTGAGCATCAAATTTTGGTTTGAAATCAGGAAGAAACTTTTTTTTTTTGGCAGTACTGGGGATCAAATTCAGGACCTTGAGCTTGCCAGGCAAGTGCAGTGCCACTGAGCTACAGCCCCAGTCCAAGGAAGAAACTTCTAATAAGACCATCTGCTTTGTGAGGAAGTGAGGTCCTATCACCAAGGGGGGAAGTGGCAAGAAGCCTGGCGGGCTCCCTGTGAGGGACCAGCTGCGGAAAGAGTCCTGACCTGCTCATACTGCCCAGAGGTGTGACGGGCCATGTCCTGGGCCAGCTGGGCTGTGGAGGACATCAGGAGGGAGGAGGGAGGTTTCTTTTCTACTTGAGAAATTTCCTTCCCCTCCCCCTCCCTCTCCCCCACCCCCTCCTCCTCCTCAGTCTCACTCTGTGGTGCAGGCTGGCCTTGAACTCACTATGTAGCCCAGGCTGGCCTCGAACCCTTGGTGAGCCTCTTGCCTCAGCCTCCAGAGTGCTGGGATTACAGACCTGCACCACCACGCCGGATTTGAAATTTGGTGCTGATTCAGGCTTGCCCAAGCAGAGCAGGTCAAAGTCACCCACCTACACTTCCCCATCCCAACCCAGCTCTTCTCCAGCCTGTGAGGCACCATGTGGCTGGTGCTAGTGACACCTGGTGGCCAGTTGGACTAAGACAGAGACAGCTGTTGTCCCGTTTATCACTGAGTCCCAGGGCCTATTACAGTGACTGGCACATAACAGTCCTTCCCCCGCCCTCTTTTTTTTTTTTTTTGGTACTGGGGATAGAACTCGGGACCTTCCGCTTGTGAGGCAGGCGGCAGAACCACTGAGCTAAATCCCCAGCCTAGTCCTTCCCCTTTGAGAGGTGAAAGAATAAATGCAGACTAAAGAGGAGACACTGTCTGCCTGGGCCTGGAGAGCCACCCAGGGGACCGACCAGGACTGCAGGGCCAGCTCTGCATATGCTCTCTGCCCCCTGCTCCCTCTCTTGTGCCTCCCCTGTGTTCTAGGGGCACCATGAGCCACAGGAAGGAGCTATTTAGGAAAAGGCTGAAGTAAATTAAAGCTGCTTCTGCTCCAGTGAGCTGAGCTGAAAGTGCCTGAGCAGAGTCGGACGTGGTGGTACACACCTGTGATCCCAGCATTCAGGAGACTGAGACAAGAGGATCACTATGAGTTCAAGGCCAGCCTGGGCTACTTAATGAGCCCAAGGCCAGCCTGAATGACTACTGAAAGTCTGTCTCAAAAAAAGAAAAAGGCAAAAGAAAAATAGATAGATAGATAGATAGATAGATAGATAGATAGATAGATAGATGGACTCAGACTCCTAGGCATCCTTGAAGGAAGGTGTATCCCTAAACCAGACCTCCATAATCTACAGGAGCATAAGGGAGACTGTAAGGGTCCACTACCCTCTCATCTCTTTTCCTCCTCCACCCCCAGGGCTGGCTATTCTGAGCTTCTCTTCTCACCCCTCATGCCAGCTCCTGAAATTGCCTTAAACTTTGGCTCTGCCCAGATACTCAGCAAGTATTTAATGAGGCTTCTCTATGCCAGGCACTTGGCTGTGTGAACAAGGTAGACCCAGCCCCTGGCATGAGCAGCTTGCATTTTGGTCGGGCAGACCAAGGAGCAGACAGGAAAAAGTCACTTAATAAGTGCTGTTCTTTTTTTTTGGTACCAGGGATCGAACTTGGGACCTTGTGCTTGTGAGGCAGGCGCCAGAACCACTGAGCTAATTCCCCGGCCCTAAGTGCTGTTCTTTTGGAGAAGCCCAGGACTTCAGGAAATCAGAGTGGCCCTGAAACTCAATGTGAAGGAAGCAGGTATTTTTAGGTGAGGGGATCCTGCAGGAGGGAAAACAGCCTGGTGTTCTTGAGGAACTACAAGAAATGAATCTCTATCATAGGAGCCTCTTAACGCAGGTCCCAGGGATTCTGATTTGGTGAGTTGGAGCTGAGAACCCAGAATCTGCACGTTTAACAAGCTTCACTAATGATTTTGGTGCAGCTGAGATTGGATCAAGGCATTGTGAAAGGTGGGCTTAGGGGTGCAAAGGTCAGAGGATGGGGTGGGGAGGTCAGCTGTAGGAGTTTGACACCCCCACCACCACCCTCCTGTACTGGGAATCAAACTCAAGGCCTTCATGCAGAGCTACATCTCCAGCCCTTATTTATTTATTTATTTATTTATTTATTTATTTATTTATTTATTTATTTTTGGTACAGGGGATCGAACTTGGGTCCTTGGGCTTGCGCAGCAGGCATCGAAACCACTGAGCTAAATCCCTGGCCCTATTTTTTATTTTGAGACAAGGTCTTAGTAAATCGCTGGGTTGCCCAGGCTGGGCTCGACCTTGGCAATCCTCCTGCCTCAGCCTCCCAAAGTGCTGGGATTACACGTGTGCACCACCACTCCCAGAAAGCACTGCAGTTTTAGTCCTGGGAACCACAGAATCTTTACAGAGAGCCCTCCTCCAGCTGCTGGGCCGAAAATGACTTGCGGAGGGCAGCGTTGCATCAGGTGGAGGTCTGGGGAGCTGGTGTCTTCCAATGAAGAGACTCTGTCAGCTTCTCAGGAATGCAAGGGGTGAAGTGAGGCTCACTCAGAACCGAAAATCTCTCTGGCAGCATGTAATGAGAAACTCAGATAATGAAAAGTAAAGTAAACCCAAGTTTTATTGATAATATTGCGAGCTGTATGGTAGGAGAAGCTCAAAGGTAAGCGTCTCAACATGGCATCTTTTTTTTTCCCCATTAAGTTTATTGGTACATTTTAGGTATAAAATACAGTTACATTCATTGTTGGGATCTTGTACCTTTAAATGAGTATCTTGGTTCTTACTTTTTTCCCCATTCCCTTGCCCTCCTTTCACCCCCTTCACCCCTCCCTACTTGCAAAGACTTTGTTTCCATTTTTTTTCTCATATTTTTTCTTTTCCCTTTTTTCCTTTCCCCTCCCCCTCCCACTTCCCCTGCACCTTTAGACCTTTTCTTCCTATTACACAATATCAATTATACATTTTTTAAAATTACAATATCAAGATCTAGGAGACATTACCACAGATTTTACAGAATTTAATAGGATATAGAAAGCATAAAACAAAAATCTTTTTTGAAATAAATTTGACAACTTCTAAGAAATACCTTGGAAGACAAATTAATGAAATTAACTCTGGAGGAAATATAAAATTTAAATAGCACCTATTAAAGAAAGTATATTCCTATCTTGAAAACCTACCTGTATGACAACAGCAGGCTCATATACATTTTAACTGATAGATTATATCAAACAATTAAGGCAGAAAAAAGACGGAACACTTCTCCCTTCATTTTAGGAAATCAACATTGTACTAATACTAAAAGTGGATAAAGAAAATAGAAGAAAAAAGTATGAACATAGATAGAAATTTGTTTAACAAAACAAATTATTAGAAGTCAGATCTGGCAGTATGTAAAAAGTGGTTTTATTATAGGGATAGCAGTGTTGGTTCAGCATTGGAAGATCCACCTCCAAAAGTCATCGTTTTAACAGAGGAAAGGAAAAAGCCATATGATCCTGTCACTAGTTGGAGAAAAAGTATTGGTCTAAATTCTACAGCTGTTCATGGTAAGAGCTATCAGGAGACTAGAAGTAGAACAGAAATTTCTCAACAGATTAAAGACATGTACTCCATACTTCCAGCGAGAATGCCTTATATGAATGGAGAAGATACAATGCTTTCTCCTTAAGGTGGGAAACAAGGGCATATATGCTTACTCTTTATCTGTTCATTAAACTTTGAAACCTAGGCCCAACCAAAATAGCCTGGCAATAAAATGACACAATTAGGATAGGATTGGCAAGGTAGAAGCAAAATCTTTATATGTACATAAAATGATCATCTACAGAAAAAATACTAAGAAATCTCTAGGAGCCCCTAAAACTTGTATTTGAATTTAGCAGGATTAGAAAACACAAGTTATATATAAAAATTCAGGTCTGTGTATACTTGCTGTAAATGAAGAATTGAATATTGAAATTTACAAGTTATGTAGGAGTACAAAGGACCTAGAAAAGTTAAAAAAAAAAAAAGCAAAAAACACAACAGTGTTGGAAGACATTTAGTACCTAGTTTTAAGACTTCTTCTAAAGCTACAGTAATCAAGGCAGTGTTGGTGTAAGAAAAGACATATAGATCATTTGAATAAAACAGAGAATCTAGAAATAGAACCACACATATATGGTCCACTGAGTTTTGAAAGATTATTTAACATTAGCATTTTATAGAATATAAACTCGATTCAAGAGCCGAGGAAGAGATAGTGTTTTCAGCAAATGGCACTAGAACACCTGGTATCCATATATAAAAAATTAACCTCAACCCTTTATTTCCATACATGAAAATAACTTGAAGGGATCTATGAACCTAAATATGAAAGCCTAAAAGTATAAAACTTTAAGAAAAATTATAAGGGAAAATGTTTATGAATTCAGGGTAGGCAAGAACTACCTAGGATACAGAAAACATGATGTATAAAAGAAAAAAATTGATAAATGAGATTCCATCAAAATTTAGAACTTTAAATGACATCATTAAAATGAAAAGTAGTCCTTAAACAGGCCATATTTACAATGCATATAACCTATGACCAGAATATATAAAGAACTCTTATAGCTCATTAATAGACAACCCAATTAAAAAGTAGACATAAGAAGATGATAAATAGCCAGTATAGCACAAGGAAAGGTGTGCAACTCTAGAATCAGAAAAATACTAATCAGTACAATAACAAGATTGAATTATGCACTCATTAGGGAGATAAAGTTAAAAGTTTTAAAAGCCTTCAACATGGCATCTTTGTCTTGCCCATACTTATAGAGCACACTGATTTTCTAAAACTAAGTATTTCTCTGATTAGTACAATTAGGGTCTTAGCCTTTGTTTCTGGGGTGAGCCAAGGCCCACGGAGCTATGGGCACATAGCAAAAAGTATCCAAAGGACCCACAAAGGCAGCCTCCTCCATACATCACCACTGGAGTAAGATGCGGTTATCTCTAAGGCTGGCCCCCCCGCGTCACACCTGACGCTGCCTATTCCTCCCTAACTGTCCCTAGGACGGACTGCTGCCGTGGCCTCCAGCTTGGAGAAGAGTGGGTGTGAATTAGGAGAGAGACCGTTGAGACGAGAGCCGCGGGGGAATCGGAGGTCGTGCAGCACCCTCGGGGCCCACGACGCCCTGGCCTCGAAAGTAAGGGAGAGGAGGCGACGAGGGGTGGAGGGAGAAGGGATCCACTGTGGAACATGAAGGACCTGTCCAAAACACAGGCTGGAAGGCGGGAAAGGTATTGTGGGGCTCTCCGTGACGCCGCACGTCTGGGACCTCGAGTCGGGAGACCCTGCACCAGGGTGTCCGCTGAGTCTCCAGTGAGGACACAGGTCTGACAGGCGTCCACGCCTCCCGCCGCCCAGCTGACCGTCCTGGCGGCTTGGGCTCCCGGCATGCCTCGCAGCGGTGACCTCATCGGCGGTGCTGAGGCCTCGCCGCCCGCTAGAGGGCGCTGCGCGCAGCCGCCCGTTTGCCTGGCACCCGGCAGTCTGAAAGACCCCGCGGTTCCGAGCGCTGGAGCCCTGCTCTATGCCCGCTGTCTCTTGGGCAGCAGGTCCCGGCCTGCAGGGGGCTCACCGCCTCTAGCCACATGGGGTGTAGCTCAGTGATATAGTGATAGCACTCTTGCCTAGCATGTCTGAGGCTCTGGGTTCAAAAAACAAAAAGAGATACCTCATAAAATGGTTGGAAGCACTAAGTGAAATCATCCTTTTCATTACAAATCAGCACCCAACACACACAAGTGTTCTGTTTTGTTTCTGGGTTTGTTTTTTGTTTTGGTATCAGGGATCAAACTCCAGACCTTACATTTGCGAGCAAGCACCACTGAGCTAAATCCCCAGCCCTTCTTTCTGTTTTTTGTTTGTTTCTTTGTTTTAGAGAGGGTCTCACTATGTAGTCCAGGCTGGACTTGAACTCATTATATACCCAGGCTGGCCTCGAGCTCGAAGTGATCCTATAGCTCAGCTTCCTGAGTGCTGAAATTACAAGCCACAGGCATATACCACCTCGACTGGCTAACAGCTTTAATTTACTTATTTTTAAGGAGATATGGTCGTTTTGTTGCCCAGACTGGCCTTGAACTGGTGGGCTACAGAAGCCATCCTCCAGCCTTAGCCTCTGGAGTAGCTGGGACTATGGGGACTCATTTCTACCACCTGCTAATATACACTATGTTAACGCTTCTGTGTTACTGGAATATACTCATGGGCCCAAATTCTTCAGTGGCTTCATTTTTGAAACAGGGTCTTCCTATATAGCCCAGGCTGACCTTAAACTGGCTGGGATTCTCCTGCCTCAGCCTCCTCAGTGCTGGGATAAGAAGCATGCACCACCACACCTGGCTTCAATGGCTCTGACTGCCCCCAGAATCCAGTCCAAACCTTTAGCTTAGCCTGCAAGGCCCTTTCACAGTCACATTTCCTGTCATTCCCTGTCTCTTCCTCTGCCAATATCTTTCTTGGTCTTATCATAGATTCCTCTGCACTTTGGCCCAAATATCCTTTCCCCACCTTCTCTACCTATCCGATCCTTTCTCACTTTTTGAGACCCAATTCAAAAGCCTTCCTGGACTGGAAGTGTGGCTTAGTTGTGCTTAACATGAAGGAGGCCTTGGGTTCAATCCCCAGCACCAAAAAAGCGAAGCAAACCCTCCAAAACACTTCTATCCCCCAATATTATGGGCAGCTAAGTTAGATAGACATTAATATGCAGTCAGAGAGAGATTGGGCCCTCGAGGAAGTCAGTACAAAAAATAAAGACAACAGAATTGTTGCTGGAGACAAACCTGAAGAGAGCCAGGCCTCAGAATGGCACCGGAGTAGCCAGGGCTGAGAGATAAACAGCAACTGGAGATTTGGCTGCAGTTAGTACCCCCTGGCCCAGTGGGCCCAGACAGGCATCAGGTGCACAGGTGGGGACCAAAACATCCAGACCCACATTGCTCTCCCTTCCCAAAAGGCCTTTGTTCTTTCCATGCACCCTTGCCACTTGACTTGTTTCCCTATTGGATCAATATTAGCTAAGCTGCCATACTTGGGATCCTATAGGTTGATTGTAGTTTGACCCACATTGTACCCTCATTGTGACTTTGCTGTATGAATTACCCTTGACAAAGAGCCCTGGTGGCCACAAACCTAAAGATATATGAAGACTTCTTACTCTGGAGTTCACTGGCCCACCAAGAGACAGGACTCCATCCAGCAGCTAAATACAAAGCAAGCGCCACCGATGCAGGAGAAACGGAACTCCCAACCTGCCAGATGTCAGATGTGCCAAGTTTATGTTCCCCGAAATCAAAGAATGAGTTCTAAGGAACAATGGAGGTTAAAAGTAAGAAAGATTTATTGAGAAATAGCTCCTGAGAGAGAGGAGGGGTCCCAAAAATGGGTTGCTGCTGAAGCCCTTTGTCAGGGGTAATTTATACAGCAAAGTCACAATGTAGGTGCAATGTGGGTCAAACTACAATCAACCTTTAAGATTACAAGTATAGCTGCTCAGCTAATATTGAACCAATAGGGAAGCGAGTCATATAGCAAGGGTGCATGGAAAGAACAAAGGTCATTTTGGGGAATGGATGGGTCCAGATACTCTGGTCACTCATCTGGGTGACTGATGTCTGTGTGGACTTTACTGGACCAGGTGGTGCCAATCCCAGTACCATCTCAAGTTATTGTTTACCCCTCAGGGAGGCGTGTAGGCCCGGTCACTGCATCTTTATCTTGAGGCCTGGCCTTCAATGGATGTGCCTCCAGCCACAGTTTTGGCATGTTCTCCTCTTTTGCACTAACTCTCTCAAGGGCCCATCCCTGTCTGACTGCCTATTAATTTCTATCTAACTTAGCTGCCTATAAACCACACCACCAATCCACAACTCTTATTGAGTTTTTGCCAAATGTGGCTTTTTTTGTTTATTACAATATTAACATTAACACATGCTCATTTGCAAATAAATTAAAAACTACAGGGCCGGGGATTTAGCTCAGTGATTTCATGGCCTGCTGCGCAAGTGCAAGGACCTGAGTTCAATCCCTGGTACCAAAAAAAAAAAAAAAAATAGAAACCACAGAAAGGCAACAAGAAGAGATATATAATGTTTGTATCAATTTCTTTAAAAATGATAAATTAAAGAAGTTGGATCCTGAATATTGGTTCCTGCTATTAAGACCTTCTTATGCTGCCCATTTATGACTGCTACAGACTGTTGTGTTGGGGATGTATAGGTTCAGTCTCCTGTCACTAGATATGGAGCTTGTTTCTTTTTATAAATAGCATTATGAGAAAATCTTTGCCAGGTTCTTTTGTTATTTCAGGAAACTTTTCTTTTGCCAGTACTGGGGATCAAACTCAGGACCTTACCCTTTCGAGGCAGGCACAGCACCATTGAGCTAAATCCTCAGCCCTTCAGGAAACTTTTGTAGATGTAGAATTATTGGTTAAAGGAGCAAACTTTTTTTTTTCAGGGTAGGTTCACTGTGATCCTCCTGTTTTTAGTCTTTCAAGGGCTGGAATTACAGGTGTGTGCCACCATGCCTGGGCAAAGGAGCAGTCTTGTGGTGCCATTGCCAAAATGCAGATGGGCCTATGTAGTCAGATCCCAGGAGTCCAGTGAGGAGACCCTGCTGATGCAGGAGGAGCCTCTGCAGGAGGGAAAGAGGCAACCTTTTGCCAATGGTCAAAGCTTTTCCTAGGAGCCCTGAGACTTAAAGATAGAAAACAACCACAGGATCAGTTAGTGCCCCACTCTGGTTTTCCTGCACATTGTTGTCCCAGTTCCCTGCCAACCAGGTGCTTCTGAGGGATTTTTTTTTTTAAGTACTGAGGACTGAGCCCAGGGGCATTCTGTCCCTGAGCTACAGCACAGCCCTTTTTAATTTTAAAACAGGTTCTCACTGAGTTGCCCATGCTGGGCTTGAACTTGAGATTCTTCTGCTTCAGTCTCCCGAGTAGCTGGAATTATAGGCCTGCAGCACTGTGCCCAGCTATAAGGGATTCTTTAGCAGAATGAGGAAACTATATTTTTTTTGAGAGAGGGTCTCAGTAAATCTCTAAATTGCCCAATATAGGCTCAGACTTGGGATCCTCCTGCCCCAGCCTCTCAGAGTGCTGGGATTACAGGTGGGTGTCATGATGCCTGGCTCAAAACAGGGAATCTTTTATCTCTGGGGAGTACAGTGTAAGACTGTCTCCATTTGGGACCACTGGTGCTAACTGATGCTTCAAACCATTCCACTCATCCCCAGCCTTTCATATTAGGTATTTATGTGTATTACCTAATTTAATTCTCACCAAAGGCTACAGAAGTGTTATCTTTATTCCCAATTTATGGATAAAGAAACTGAGGCAAGAAGGAGCTAAGTGGACTGAGGTTATAGCTCAGTGACAGAGCCCTTGCCTAGTATTCGTGAGGCCTTGGGTTCAATTTCCAGTTCTGCAAAAACAAAGTGGATGGGGGACTGATTTGGCCAAATCACTAAGCTACTAAGCAGTGGGACCTGAGCCTGGAGATGACCAGATGTTCCCACCTTTAGCTCTGAGGGATAGGTTGCTTGTTCAGATCTAGACCTGATAGGGCCAGGGATTTAGCTCAGTGGTGCCATGCCTGCCTTGCAATCGAGAAATCCTGAGTTCAATCCCTAGTGTGGAAAAATAAAAAGGATGCAGGGGTTGGGTGTGGTGGTGCAAGCCTATGATCCCAGCACTGGGAAGGCTGAGGCAGGATAATTGCCATGAGTTCGAGGTGAGCCTGGGTTACATAGTGAGTTTGAGGCCAGCCTGAACTGCATAGTAAGACCCTGTCTCAAAACAAAACAAAAAAGAATGCAGACGTGGCTGGACTAGAAAGGATTGAGGGGGCCGGGGATTTAGCTCAGTGGTTTCGCCACCTGCTGCACAAGCGCAAGGACCCCAGTTCGATCCTCGGTACCAAAAAAAAAACAAAAAAAGAAAAGAAAGGATAGAGAAAGTATTCTCCTTTGACTCAGGGCTGTCTTGGATAATTGGCGGGCCACTGATTGAAGATGGGGAGTACTGGATCTGTGAATGGACTGGAAGATCTGGGAAAAGAGCCCTGAGGAAAACTGATACAGGGAGTCTGGGGGACTGAAGTGTAGGGGGAGGGAAACAATGGGCAGGTCTGGGGGTACAGGGAGCTCTGAGGTGGGGTGCACTGGTTTTGAAGCCCAGCTTGGGCCTTCAGAGCTGGCCAGGCTGTTAGGTTGCCTGGTCGCTGAGCCGTTAAGGGCCTTTGGCCTCCTTTTCCTTGACTGTAATAGTATCTTCCTCCCAAACAGTGGCAAGGGGCTTGGTATCTAATAAGCACTCAATCAGTGCTAGCCATTGTTACAAACCACGGTAAGTGCACTGTCACAGGGGGCCGTTGTCACTGCTGGATGGAGAACGATCAAAGGGGGCCCCCAGGATCCTGAATGTGAAAGCCCCTCAAGCCTCCAAGGATCCTGGGACCACCCTAGCCGGGACGGCCTTTGTGATGATTATTAACCTTCCACAGGAGCCGCTTCTAACTCAGCCCAACCACCCCCACCTGCTCCTTCTCCAGAACGGGTCAGTAGGCCCTCTGGGACTTGGGGGTGTGTGCGAAGAGCCCCACAATAGGGATCTCACCAAAGCCAGGCCAGGTGAGAATGTCCCCCTCCCCACCACACGTCCCTCCCTTGTCCCTCCTCTGACAGCAGACAGTATCTGGGTCTCCAGGGACAGGTGCAGGGCAAAGAAAGAGCAGTCCCCAGGCTACCTTCTCACTCCACCACTCTGCCGACGGTGCCTGGAACCAGGAGAAAAAGAAAAAGCTACAGAGGGCCCTAAAAATGGCCTCCCGAACTGCTCAAGCGATTATCTGAAATGGGCTGAAATGGATCAAGCCCTTCTGATTTCAAAAGATTATTTCTCGGGCCGGGGATTTACCTCAGTGATTTCGCCACCTGCTGCGCAAGCACAAGGACCCAAGTTTGATCCCTGGTACCCCCCCCCCAAAAAAAAGATTTATTTCTCTATTGACAGCTATAAATGGATACTTATGGAGAGGTTCTGAAATCTGTGATTGGAAACCTGTAAAAATAAGTTGTAGCCACCTGGACAGCTGCCTGGTGTACTTCATGTATTCACTTATCAATTCCTACAACAATTCCATTGGGCATTTCTTTTTCTTTTTTCTTTCTTTTTTTGGTACCAGAGATCGAACTCAGGGGCCGGGGATTTAGTTCAGTGGTTCCGGCGCCTGCCTCGCAAGGGCAAGGTCCTGAGTTCAATCCCTGGTACCAAAAATAATAATAATAATAACCAGAGATTGAACTCAGGACCTTGCGCTTGCAAGGCAGGTGGCGGAACCACTGAACTAAATCCCTGGCCTCCATCATGCATTTCTCAGATAGAAGCACTGAGCTCAAATTGGGGATGGCCCCCGCCCAATACTTTATTATTTAGCAAAATAAATGGCAGTGCTGGGACCTCTATCCATTGGTCAACATCACCTTCAGGAAGGGGCTGGGCAATTTAGAGCCTCCCATGATGCCTCAGAGTGATTCTGAGTCAAATTGGAAGAATCTGGCCACCCTCAAAAGCTGTCGCCGAGGATTATAGGGAGATGCAGGTGCTGTTTGTCCTGCCACCAATGACTGGGGACTTCCAGTGAGTTACTAAAAGGGACTGAAGGCTGTTCAGAACAGAAGCTCCTAGCCAGGCATGGTGGTTTATGCCTCTAATCCCAGCACTCTGGGAGGCTGAGGCAGGACAATCACAAATTCCAGCCCAGCCTGAGCAATTTAGCAACTTATGGAGAATGTGTCTCAAAATTTTAAAACTTAAACGGGAGTGGGCAGGGGAGGTAGTTCAGTGTGAAGGCTTTGGGTTCAATCTCTGGCAGCACAAAAATCAATACAAAACAAAACAAATGACAACAAAGAAGCCCCTAGAAGCTCCTATTGTTCCCTCTCCACCTTCAGGGGCCTGCTTCCAAAAGGGAGCCAAAATGCATGGGATTCTCACCCACCAGGGCTGGAGGTGAAGGAAGCAGGAACTGCACAAGCACTGACAGTCATTCATTTTTTACTTTTTGGTTTTTTGAGACAGGGTCTCACTATGTGGTCTAGGCTGGCCTTGAATTCAGGGTGATCCTCCTGCCTCAGTCTCCTAAGTGCTGGGATTATACCTGTGCACCACCAGGCCCAGCTTTCATTCTTTGTTTTTGGATTGAACCCAGGGCCTCAGGCATGCTGGGCAAGTGCTCGACCACTGAGCTACACCCCAGCCCTGACTTAGATTCCTGGTCTTATAACTCTCATGCTTGGGATTCCCAGGGGGTACATCCCTATTTTAACAAGGAAGAGACCAAGCTTCAGAAAGATAAATGCATGCAAATCTGAGTGGTAGCTACACACTGCCACCAGGAGGGAGGGCGCCCAGGGGAGCAGAAGGGGACACAAAAAGAAGGAAGCTGTGTTAGGTACCAACTCCCCATGATGAATGTAATCATTATGTACTCCAAACATGTACTAAGAAAAATAAAAATTTGAAAGAAAAAAAGTAAATATGCATTGCCAATAAGCATGTGAAAAAGTGTGTCTGACCTCCTTTGGGATAAGGGTGGTTTTTTGGGGGGACCAGGGATTGAACTCAGGACCTTGCAATTGCGAGGCAGGCAGCGGATAAGGGAGACATGCACAGGGAAACAGGGGTCTCACACATGATTGAGGACAGGTGTCAGTGTAAGCTTCTTAGTACACAATCTTTCAATATATAAAAAAGAAATGTGTTTTCAAATCCTTTCACTCAGAAATACCACATCTAGAAGTTATTCTATAAATGTGCCAAAAGTTAGCTATCATTTAAATATCCTTCAGTAGGGTTTTAGTTAATAAATTGCGATCAATTATTACTTTTCTTTTGGAGGGGGCAGTACTGGGGATGAATCTGGGGCTTCACAATGAGCTATATCCCCAGCTTTTCTTAATTTTTTTGTTTTGTTTTGTTTTTGGGTACTGGGGATTGAACTTGGGTCTTTGTGCTTGCACAGCAGGCAGCGAAACCACTGAGCTAAATCCCCCGCCCTTCCCAGCTCTTCTTAAAATATGTATTGTTATCATCTTGAAACAGGGTGTCCTTAAATTTAAATTGCCCAGGCTGGGCTGGAACCTGCAATCCTCCTGCCTCAGCCTCACAGAGTGCTGAGATTACAGCCATGTGCCACCATGCCCAGACACAGTCATTAGCTTGAATACTCTATGGTCTTTAAGAAAAAAAGTATAACTAGGCATTGTGGGCCCATGTTTGTAATCCCAATACTCTGGGAAGCTGTGGTAGAAAGACTGCAAGTTCTAACCCAATGTGGGCAATTTACAATTTAGAGAGACCCTGTTTCAAAAAAAAATTTTTTTTTTAATGTGGGTTGGGGGGGGACACCAGGGAGTGGTGGTGCACACCTATAATCCAGCACTTGGGAGGCTGAGGCAGGAGGATTACCGTGAGTTCCAGGCTGGGCTGGACTAAACAACAAGACCCTGTTTTTTAAAAAAACAACAGGGCCATGGGCCAGGGATTTAGCTCAGTGGTTTCACCGCCTGCTGCGCAAGCACAAGGACCCGAGTTCGGTCCCCGGTACCAAAAAAAAAACAGGGCCAGGGGCCAAGGATTTAGCTCAGTGGTGCTGCCGCTTGCCTCAAAAATACAAGGTCCTGAGTTCGATCCTTGATACCAAAAAATCCCAAAAAACAAACAAAAAAACAAAGGGGGCAGCTAGAGATGTAGTTTAGTGTGAAAGCACTGGACTCAATCCCTGTAGCACCAAAAACAACAACAAAAAAAAAAAAATGAAAAAAAATGAAAACCCTGTGACATTGTAACAGGCTGTGGTGTGTGCCTGTAGTCCCAGCTACACAGGAAATTGAAGGGATGGGGGTTTGCCTGAGCCAGAGTTCAAGACCAGCCTGAGCAACATAGTGAGATCCCTATCACACAAAATAATATTAAATAAGGAGAAATAAAGAAAAAGAAAAGTGTAGTTTTGCAAATGCCAACGTGAAAAAACATCCACGATATGCTGACATAAAAGGACAAGCAAGAGCCAGATGTGGTGGCACATGTCCATAATCCTAGAACTTGGGAGGCTGAAGTAGGAGTATTGCCATGAGATTGAGTCCAGCCTGGGCTACATAGTGAGTTCAAGACCAGCCTGAATTGCAAAGTGAGACCCTATCCCAACCCCCTTCCCCCCAAAAAGGACAAGCAAGACAGAAAAGATCCCATATGAGTAGTAATAAACCCTAAGTTTATATAGAGATAGACAAATGAAAAGAAAAGGGTCTGGAAGGATATACACCAAACTGATAACTATAAATCTTAGGAAACAGGATTTGGAGTTCAAGAAGGAGAAACACCCCCCCCACACACACCCATTCTGAGGATTAAACCCAGGGTACTCTACCACTGAGGTGCATCCCCAGTCCCCGCCTTTTTCAAATTTTTTTTTTTTCTTTTTTTTTGGTACCGGGGATCGAACTTGGGACCTTGCATTTGCGAAGCAGGCGCCGGAACCATTGAGCTAAATCTCCGGCCCTCCCTTTTTAAAATTTTAAGATAGGGGGTGAAGGGCGCGCAGGTAATGGGGAAAAAAATAAGAACTAAGATAGATCATGTACAGGTACAAGCACCCAGTGATAAATGTAAACGTATTGTATATCTAAAATGTACCAATAAAAGAATTTTTTTTAAATTTTAAGACAGACTTTTATTAAATTGTCCAGGCTGGCCTAGAACTTGCAATCCTCCTGCCTTAGCTTCCTGGTACCTGGATTACAGGTGTGCACCGCTATGCAGGTGAAACTTTCACTTTTTATTTCGTACATAATTTTTTTTGTTGAGGTGCTGAGGATTGAACCCAGGGCCTTGAGCCTGGTAGGCAAGTGCTGTACCACTGAGCAACAACCTCAGCCAGACCCTATGCATGTTTTGTTTTGTTTTTTGGTACCGGGGATCAAACACTGGTCCTTGCACCTGCGCAGCAGGCCACAAAACCACTGAGCTAAATCCCCGGCCCTATGCAAGTATTTTTTAAGAGAGAAAAAGTTCCTGGGCTGGGTGGCCCATGCCTGTAACCCCAGCACTCCAGAAGCTGAGGCAGAAGGATCACGAGGAGCCCAGCTTGGCCTACAAGATTGCCCGTGTTCAGATAATGACTAGCCATGTGTGGATCACCATTCAGCTCAGTCCTCACTGGCTTTCCTCACTCACCCTGATATTCTGTTCACATCCAGTGCCCTATGTTGGTAATGTTTTCCCTATGTCTGACACATGGTGACCCCTTAATATACATGAGCTGTGGAGTACAGTGCCACAGCCTCATCCTCAGGGCTAATAACTCTCCCTCTCTCTCTCCAGTCTCTCCTTCCCTTATGCTTTGGTATTCCAGCCAGCAGGCCCAGTTAGAGGAATGTGTCAACAGCTGGCCCAGCCACCGTCCATGCTGAGGCCTCAGGCGTGGTGGCACAGATGTAAGGCACTGTGCCCAGTCTGAATTCCTGACCTGTAGACCCGAGAAACCTTGTTTCTTTTCAGTGATGGAGATGGAACCCAGCCTCTTACACATGCTAGGTAGGTACTCTGCCACTGAGCTACATCCGAAGCCCTTCTGACCCACAGAATCTGTGTGTAAAATAAATCAACATTATTTTACACTGCTGAATTTTGAGGTCTCCGGTTACACAAGCACAGTAGCTGGAACACTCCTCCACTAGAAATGAACTCTGTGAGTCCTGGGACTTCACCTAGTTTACACCTGGGCCCAGTGCCTACCTAACATAGAGGCCAGCACAAAATAGCTGCGCAGCCAACATTTGTTGAATGAGAGAATCTATCTATTGGGGCTCACAAGATGATTCCCTAAAGTGAAGGCCTCAGAAGCAAAGTTTCTCTCTGGCCTCCCATCTTCCCTCTCACTCCTCCACCCAGGGCAAGCTATAGAAACTAGAATTCCTCTTCCCCAAGCTAGGTCATAGAAATCAGAACCCTTTTTCCACAAAGCTTAAAACCATTACTCTACCCTTCCTCTCACCATATTCATATCTACTGTGTAACAGTTGATCATAAAGAAAGTAAGACCCTGCCCAGGCATGGTGGAACATGCCTGTAATCCCAGCATGCAGGAGGCTGAGGCAGGAGGATTGCTTCAAGTTTAAAGCCATGGGCTGGGGATTTAGCTGAGTGGTTCCAGCATCTCCCTGGCAAGCGCAAGGTCCCGAGTTCGATCCCCAGTACCAAAAAAAAAGAATTGACAAGAGTTTAAGGCCAGCCTGGGCTACATAGTGACTTCAAGGCCAGCTTGGACTACATCGATCCTTGACTCAAAAAAAGAGGACTGGGGATTTATCTCAGTGGTGCCACACCTGCCTTGAAAGCACAAGGTCCCAAGTTTGATCCCCAGTACCAAAAAAAAAAAAAGGAAAAAGAAAAGAAAAAAAATTAAGACCTTCATTCCAGAGGGCTCCTGTCCCTCATGGCTGGAGAAAGAAATGCTACAACTGAGGAGCCAAGAAAAATCGGATGGCCCTGCTGCCTTTTCTCACTGCATCTCTCTCCATTAGTGCACAATTTTCCCATTCATATGTCTATGCAACATTAACCCTAAGCATAAAACTGCAAAGCTCACCATGGGGCCTTGGGTCTTCACTGGAGACTATGATTTTTAAAAAGTGTGTGCCTTTTTGTCTGTTAATCTATTACCTATTGCCAATTTATTCAGTAGTTTTTTTATTTTTTAATTGTTTTTGAGACAATGTCTTGCTATGCAGTCCAGGCTGGCCTTAAACTCACTTATGTAGCCCAGGCTGGCCTGGAACCCACAGCAATCCTCCTGCCTCAGCCTCCCAAGTGCTGAGATAACAAGCATGTGCCACCATGCCCTGGTTATTTCAGTAGTTTTAAAGACTCAAAATTAATTTCTTTTAAAATTTTGTTTTGTTTTGTTTTTTGAGGCAGGTTGACTTCAAACTCATTGTGATCCTCCTGCCTCAGCCTCCCTGGTGCTGGGATCAGAGACATGAGCCACCACACCCAGTTTAGATGGGAAACCTTGACTCAAGGTTAAGGATGAGTATGGCTCACCAAGGGGGTCACACCCTAGCTGACGTGTTTGACTTTCTTTCTGGCTTCAGTGCCAGCAGCTGGCTGTCCCTCGAGTGTGACTGACTTCAGCTCAGCCATTCATTTCCAGGAGCTTGGCAGTGCCTGGTACTCCCAAAGGGCATTTAATTTGGGGGGTACTGGGGATTGAACTCACGACTTTGTGCTTTCGAGGCAGGTGCGGTGCCACTGAGCTAATGCCCCTCCAAAGGGCATTTTAGATGCAGGCTCTGGTCTACAAAATGACAAAGAGGTCTTTGGGGGAAAATGAGAAGAGCTGGCTCAGAGCATGTCCTTGCTCAGGAAACTGCACCTTGGACCCCCATAAAGAGGGGACACCACAATAGCGTCTGTTTTTTTTTTTGGTACCGGGGGTTGAACTTGGGACCTTGTGCATGGGAGGCAGGTGGCAGAACCACTGAGCTAAATCCCCGGCCCTAGCTTCTGTTATTTGCAGGACTTGTAGTGATACAGTCATGATAGTCAGGGACCACCATGGGATGGGGAACAGGCAAAATCTTGGGCCCTTACTGCTACTCATTAAAAGCATGATTTTGGCTGGGGATTTAGCTCAGTGGTGCCTCGCCTGCCTTGCAAGTACAAGGTCCTTGAGTTTCATCCCTGGTACCAAAAAGGAAAAAAAAAAAAGCAGGATTTTCGCTTTTTTTCTGGGACGAAACCATTCCTCAGTCATAAAGATTCCAGACCTATGACCACAGGACTGGATAGTAGTCAGCCCGATCCCAGCCCACCAGCTAATCCTCAAAGGTGGCGCCTCCAGCTACCAAACCTGGGATACTTCGTATTTTTCTGACTTTCTAATTTAAGCTTTTTTTCCCCTATAAATTTGTGCTTTAGTTTTCATTCCCAATTCTACTAAAGCAAGGGCCCACAATTACTGACGACAATAGGCCTTCACCTAGACTCATTTCCTCCACTTCAAAAGGTAGCCTCTTACCAGGCCCAGTTTTCTCCTACCTGTTGCTTGAGTTCCAGTGAGGCATTTAGTTTGTTGTCTTTTTCATTTGTTTTGTTTTTTGTTTTGTTTGAGACAGGGTCTCGCTATGTAGTTCAGGCTGGCTTTGAATTCACTATGTAGTCCAGGCTGGCCTCCAACTCTCTGCTATCCTCCTGCCTCAGCCTCTGGAGTGCTGGGATTACTGGGGTGTGACACAACACCCAGCCCCAGTGAGGCATTGTTCTCTCCACAACCTTTCCTCTGAACCCCCAAGTCTGGATTAGGACCCCTCCTCTACATAGCTCCCTGTGCCCACCCTTACTGAAGCTTCAGGTTCTTCATCTGGAAACTATTTAATTATCTGCAAAACAAATAAAGTATCCACCTCCCAGCACAGTTGGAGGATTAGAGTGAGACAAAGTTCAGAGTTGGGGACCAGTAAAAATGCTAAGTGTTTTTGTTGTTGCCCCAGGATTTGTCCTATGGGATTATACTTTCCTCTGTATTTATCTCTGCCTTGCTCAACCACAAACACCTTTATATCAATACCATCTGTTGCATCACTAGACCCAGGCACACTGCTTAGAACACAGCAGATGCCCATTCATTCATTCATTTCCTCAATCATTTGTTTTATTCATTGGGCAAATAATTATTGATCAATCATCTAATAAATGCCTAGCACGACTGAGCATGGTGACTCACACCTGTAATCCCAGCACTTGGGAGGCTGAGCAGGAAGACTGCTCCAAATTTGAGGCCAGTCTGAACTACATAGCAAGACTGTCTCAAGAAAACAAATAAGGGCCGGGGATTTAGCTCAGTGGTTCCACCACCTGTCTCGAAAGCGAAAGGACCGGAGTTCAATCCCTGGTACCCCCCCCCCAAAAGAAAACAATAAATAGGGGCCAGGGATTTAGTTCAGTGGTATTGCCACCTGCCTCAAAATTGCAAGGTCCTAAATTCGATCCCTGGTACCAAAAAAAGAGAAAAAGAAAACAATAAATAAATAAATAAATAAATAAATGAAATGAAATGCCCAGCATTATGCAGATTTTGTTTAGTGTTCAGGAACAATTTATTGAAAGCATGACAGTGAAAACTAAACCACTCTTGGTAAGATCATACTCCAGGGCTGTTTTTCTGGGTTTTTTGTATGTTTTGTTTTTTGGAAACAAAGTCTTGGTATGTGGTTCAGGCTGGTCCTGAATTTACTGTGTAGCCCAGACTGGCCTCAAACTCATGGTGATCTTTCTGCCTCAGCATCCTGAGTGAGTGCTGGGATCACAGGTGTTGAGGGCTGGGAGTTTATCAGCAGTAGTATTTGTCCACCATGGTGGAAGCCCTAGGTTCCATCCTTAGCACTGCAAAATTAAAAAAAAAAAAAAAAAAAAACAAACCTGGGGCCAGGGACTTAGCTCAGTGGTGCCAGTGTCTGCCTCGCAAGCGCAAGGTCCTGAGTTCAATCCCCAGTACCAAAAAAAAAAAAAGGATCAGGGATTTACCTCAGTGGTGCTGCTGCCTGCCTGACAAGGTCCTGAGTTCGATCCCTGGTAACAAAAAGAAAAAGTCAGCTATCTTAAAAAAAAAAAAAAGAAAACCGTCCCTTTTGGTGGAGCAGTAAGATCCAGACTTTCTGTTTCCCAGTGTTAAATACGCACTGGGGATTGGGTGGGTATTTTCTAGCCTTTGTACCTTGGCCTTCCTTCCCAAGTGCACTTGAAGCCAGCAGGAAGCCTTGACTACAGAAGGAGTGTAGTCCAGTGGTCAGACCACACCACTTCCTTGTTCAGTGGCCTCAAGCGTTTTACTAAACCTCTCTCAGCCCCATTTTCCCTAGTTGTGACTTGAGGAACATGAGGACTGACTACAAACAGGCACAGAGTTTCTCACTGGGGTGATGAAAGGATTCAAAAATTGGTTTGCTGTGATGGTTGTGAGTTAGATTAGGGTACGGGAAAAGTTGACTGGGGAAGTAAGTGTGACCTGTTAACTACAAGATCCTGACACAGTCACCGAGCAGTTCCCAAAGTCCTGACCTGGACTTCCCTGAGAACCCGAGCAGGTTTCCATAGGATGGCCTAGACTCACTGACCTCAGCCTGAGGCATGGGATCCCAGCACTGGCTCTCAGCCTCTCAGGACCCAGATGAGGAAGTCCTGGGGTTAGAGTGTCACCACAGCCGGTGGTGTCATTAACTTTCCATGGTAGCCTACACTGTGTTTCCCAGACCCAGCGTGTACTTTTATCTTTGCTCTTACCTTCTTTTTCTCTTCACTTGGCCCAAGCTTGCTCTGCAGAGCCAGTTTCTCTCCTACTCTTCACTTACTTTCTCAAATAAACTTTGCTACTGCGTTTTGCTCATTTCATTCAATTTGTTCGAGCTGAGAAGAACCTGGAGTCTAATTCCAGAGGGAGACATGAGCAACCCAGAACCCAGTAATGTTTAGTTGGTGAGCCACTTTTTAGAAGCAAGCTACCTGATAACAGTTATACAACTCTATAAAGGTACTACAAATCACTAACTCATCCACTTGACATGGATCCATTTGAGTTGGCCACAGTTGTGCAAGCCTGTGATCCCAGCGGGCTGTGAGGCAGGAGGATTGACAGCTCCAGGCCAGCCTGGGCTACACAGTGAGATCCTGTCTCTAAATAAACAAATGAATGAATGGGTGTGCTGGTGCATGCCACTCTAGGAAACTGAGAGGAAGATCCCAAGTTCAAGCCCACCCCTGGGCAACTTAGTGACTCTGTGAAACCCTGTCTCAAAAAATAAAAAGGGCTGGAGATGTAGCTCTGCACAAATCCCAAATCCAATCCCCTGTACCACAAATAAGTAAGTAAATAAATAAATAAAAATTTAAACCTGTACATTTTATGACCTAGTACTTTTCTTTTTTTTTTTGATAACGGGGATCGAACTTGGGTCCTTGAGGTTGCAGGGCAGGCAGTGGAACCACTGAGCTAAATCCCTGGCCCCTTAGCACTTTTGTTTCTAGGAATTGGGCATATATATATATATATATATATATATATATATATATATATATATATATTCATTCGGGGGTTTTTTGGTACCAGGGATTGAACTCAGGACCTTGCATTTGCAAGGTAGGCATGGCACCACTGAGCTAAATCCCTGGCTCGGGCACAAATATTTTGTACAAAGATACTTCCTCCAGTGTTGTTTAGCATATTGAATATTTAGAAACAATCCAAAGGTCCCGTTTTTTTTTTTTTTTTTTTTGGTACTGGGGATCCAACTCAGGTCCTTGCACTTTTGAAGCAGGCGGTGAAACCACTGAGCTAAATCCCCGCCCCTACCAAAGGTCCTGTTATAGGGAATTGGCTAACTAGCCAATAAATAGATGTTTGTGTGTGTGAGACAGGGTCTCACAATGCATTCCAGGATGGCCTTGACCTCACTATGTAGCCCGGGGCAGCCGCAAATTCACAGTGATCCTCCTGCCTTAGCCTCCCAAGTGCTGGGATCACAAGTATGCGCCACAACACCCAGCTATGGCAGGTTTTCAAGTATTGACATTGAAAGATGTTCACGTTATGTGTATTCTTATTACTATGGAAAATGTTCAACACGTATAACATTAGAATAGATCATAATGAGCCCCATGACTCCATTACCCAGCTTCAACAATTACTAACTCAACCAGGCATGAGAGCCCACACCTGTAATTCCCACACTCTGAGAGTGCCTCAAAACACAACAACAATCAATTACTAACTCAGAAGCAATCTGATTTCATTCATAACTCTACTTGCTTATTTGTTTGTTTTTCATTTTATGGTAGTGGGGATTGAATCCAGAGCCTCTTCACTGAGCTAGATGCCCCTTTTTAAATTTTTTACTTGGAGACAGCGTCTCACAAAGCCACTAAATTACCCAGGATGGGTTTGAACTTTGAATTCTCCTACTTCAGGGTGCTGAGATTACAGGTATTCACCACCATGCCTGGTTTATTGTGTTATTTTGAAGCCAATCCCAGATATCATATCATTTTTTCAATAAACATAAGCACAATATTATCATACTTAGAAATACTTAATATCCTCAAATTTGGACTAGTCAGTGTTCAAATTTCCAGTTTACTCATATCATTTGTGGTAATTTGAATTAGAATAAAATAGGATCTGTACATTGTGATTGACTGATATGGCTCCTCCTCCTCTTCCTGCTAAGGATTGAATTCAGAGCTTTTGCATGAGCGACAACCTGACCTTTTCTTTAATGTTTTGTTTTGTTTTTTGATACAGGGTCTCCCAGTGTAGCTCAGGCTGGACTTGAATTTGGGGCAATCCTCTTGCTTCGCCCTCCCAGGTGCTGGGATTACAGGTATGCACCACCACACCTGGTGTGGCCATTTTTTTAGTTTGACAGTGTCTTGCTAACTCACTGAATTGCCCAGGCTGGATTTGAGCTTGTGATCCTCCTCCTCAGCCTTCCAGAATTCAGGATTCCACGTGTGGGCCAGCATGCTTGGTTTTAATATGTTTCTCAAATATCTGTATTGATCTATAATTCACATAACATACAATTCAATGATTTAAAGAGTAAGTACTATCAGTGGATTTTAGTATAGCCAGAGTTGTGCATCTACTGCCACAATCAGTGTAGAGGACTTGCATCCTCCCATAATCCCACTCGCCTGTAATTCCAGCATGTGTGAGGGTACAGGAGGGTGAGTAGGATCATGAGTTCAAAGCCAGTTTGGGATACAAAGCCAGTTCAAGCCCAATCTGGACTACATGGTGAGACACTGTTTTAAGAAAAAGAAAAGAAATACCCTCTACTTAACCAGTGCCCTTTAATTCCCTGATCTCCCCATCTCCTTTCTGTCTGTATAGATTTGCCCACTATGGCCATTTTGTATAAATGATATGTTGGGAAAAAAAAAAAAAAAGGCTCATCCTTGTCATGTTGTAGCACATACAGGATCTCCTTCTTTTCTTTTAATGGCTGAGTCATAGTCATGCTTAGTCTTCGGTATCCATGAGATATTAGCTCAAGGACTCTCATAAATACCAAAATCCACAGAAGCCTGAATCCTTTCTATAAAATGGCATATTGAGCTGGGCATGGTAGCTCATGCCTATAATCCCTCTGTAATCCCAGTACTTGGGAGGCTGACGCAGGAAGATCACCATGAGTTTGAGGCCAGCCTGGGGTACATAATGAGTTCAAGTCCAGCCTGAACTACATAGTGAGACCCTGTCTCCCCACCAAAAAAGCACAGTATTTACACAAAACCTATGTATATCCTCCTGTGTACTTTATTTTAAATTTTTTTAATTATTATTATTATTTTTTTCGGTACTGGGGATCAAATTTAGGACCTTGCACTTGCAAGGCAGGAGCGGCGCGACTGAGCTAAATCCCCACCCTCTTCCTGTACACTTTAAATCATGTATAGATTACTTATAAAACTACAGTATAAATGACAGATAAGTAGTTGTTAAACTATACTGTTTAGGAAATAAGGAGAAGGGAAAAAAAGCCCATATCTGTTCAGAATAGATGCAATTTCCCCCCTGAACTTAGCTTTTTTTTTTTTGAGACAGGGTCTTGCTACATAGTTCAGTTCAGGCTGGTCTTGAACTCACTATGTAGCACAGGCTGACCTCAAACTCACAGGAATCCTCCTGCCTCAGCCTCCTGAGTGCTGGGTTAACAGGCGTGTGCCACCATGCCAGGCAATATTCTTAAACATCTTTTGATTTACAAGTTTTCTTTGCATACACATGGAGGGGAGAGATCTTTGGAGGGGAGAGATCTTACTTGCAACTTATTTGCTCAAGCAACTGTTGTTAGGTAGTTTCTCCCAATATGGATTGTGTTACTTTTCTCTCATTGCTGAGACAAAATACCTGACATCTAAAGTTGAAGGAGAAAGGGGTTTATTTGGCTTACAGTTCGTAGAAGTTTCAGTGCTTTATCGGCAGACTCCAAGGCAAGGATGACAAACAGGCATGGCAGAGAAGAAACAACATGGCACACACAAGGTAGCAAAGGTAACAAGGGAGTTTAACACATCTTTCTGCCCCTTGTATCTTATTCAGACTATCAGGATTAGGGCCCTTAACCCCAGCTTCACACATTCCAGATTCAACTACGTCTGAAAAAGAAAGTTCCCCCTCATACGCATGAGCCTTTGGGGGACATCTAAACCCAAACCATAACATGGATCTTGCTGGTTGCATTTCTGAGGTATAGTTTCTTTGTTGTGGTTGTTGTTATTTGTGGTATGGGGGATCATGTGATTGCCGCACATGCAAGGCAAGCACTCTAGCACTGAGCTACACCCCCAGCCCAGAGACATTGGGGTGTGTGTATGTGAATGTGTATGTATATGTGGGTATGTCATTTATTAGTAGTATTAGTTTTTTTTAATGTATCATTTTAAAGAAAGGACATGAAGTAGATCTTTATAGTGATTGACAGAATTGTTCTGCCTCTTTCTTTCTTTTGAACCCAGGGACTTCATACAGGATCTCCAGTCCTTTTTAAAATTTTTTTATTTTGAGACAGGGTCTCACTAAGTCATTAAATCACCCAGGCTTGACTTAAACTCTGATCTTCCTGCCTCAGCCTCCCACAGTGTTGAGATTACAGGTGTGTGCCACAGTGCTCTGCTGTTGCTTTGCATCTTGATTATGGTGGTGATTACAGGAATCAGCACAAATGATAAGATGATGTCAAACTATATACACACAGTGCACAAACATCAATTTCCTGGTTTTGACATTACCCTATATTTACGTAAGATGTAATCACTAGATGAAAATGGAGGAAAGGAACACTGAAACTTTCTGTCCTATTTTTGCTTCTTCCTACGAATCTATAAATATTTCTACCCCCTCTGACAAAGTTTTAAAAGTACATTTATAGAAACTTATTTGTGATCCAAGCCCAGTGTTAAAAAAATGAAAATATCAATTATTATTTATTATTACATTTTACATTTGGGGAAACCAGTGTCTAGGTTAAAGGTTAATTGATTGTCAAGGGTCACCTATATTCTTTTTTTGGGGGGGGGTACCGGGGATCGAACTCGGGTCCTCGTGCTTGCGCAGCAGGTGGCGAAACCACTGACCTAAATCCCCGGCCCACATCCCCTATATTCTTAACAACTAAGACAGACAGAGTAAATGTTTGCATTTATAGTAAATGTTTGCATTTATGAAGTTTGCGCAGCTGGGTGTGGTGGTAAATCCCTGCAATCCCAGCTATTCTGGAGGCTGAGGAAGGAGGATCAAAGTTCAAGACTAGCCTGTGCAACTTAGTGAGACCCTGTCTTAAGATAAACAATTAAAAATTTGGGCACACACTGCCTACTTTGGGCCTAACCTTCCCCCTAAATCTGTCTGTGGGTCCCCAGTCCCGCGCCGTGGAAGGGATGTCGCCCGGGCCACGACAGGAGGCTCCTCCAGAGGGACTGGGCACTAAGGCAGCTTTCTCCAACCGCCCTGGCTTTTTAAAACCAGACCTCCAGCCTGCAGGTCGCTCAGGAGTACAGTGCTTGCCAGGCTGGAGGACCCTTGTTGATTCCCCAGCACCGCAAAACAAAAGCAAACAAACCACCGAAAAATAAGCCCCGCCTTTCAAGCCCTCAGTGCCGGTTTCCCATTGGCTAAATTCTATTGAAACGGAGGACCTTTGCAAAGCAATGCTTAGAGGGCATCTGTAGAAACCGACTTTTTGTAGGAAAATAGATACCCCTTGAGACTATAAAGTTAAGTGAAATAAATCAGACACATGCTTTCTCTCATATGAGAAACCCAAAGTATAAATAAATTAAACTGGATGTGGTGGCGTGCGCCTGTGAACCCGGTACTCAGGAGACTAAGGCAGGAGGATTGCAAGAGTCCTAGGCCAGCCTAGGTTACATGGGGAGTTCAAGGCCAGTTTGAACTACATAGCAAGACCCCGTGTCAAAAAAAAAAAAAAAAAAAAGGCCTGGGATTTAGCTCAGTGGTGCCACCGCCTGCCTCGCATGTGCAAGGCCTTGAGTTCTATCCCCAGTACCAAGTACCAAGTACCAAAAAAAAAAAAAAAATTCAGTTTCAAACAACAGTTAGTTTCCTTCAAGTAAATTAGAGGGAAGTCAGCAATCACATTATCTGGATTAGGCAGCAGTACCTGAAGGCCTGAAGCCTTTACATTGGGTTCACTTCACTTACTTTCTTTCTTTCTTTCTTTCTTTCTTTCTTTCTTTCTTTCTTTCTTTCTTTTGGTACTGGAGATCGAACTGGGGTCCTTAACGCTTGCACAGCAGGAGGCAAACCCACTGAGCTAAATCCCCGGCCCTCACTTCACTTTCTTTTCCTGCAGAGGTGGAAGGAAGGCAGTGGGAATGAAATGCCCTCAGGATCAAATCCATGTAGTGATTTAGGTGTAATCGGCAGACGACTCTTTGTTTTTGCTTTGTCTGGTTCTGGGAATTGAACCCAGGGCTGAACTACAGTATGTCCCCAGGCCCACTTTACCCCATCTCACGTTTTATTTTTTATTTTCAGATAGGATCTTGCTAAATCATTTAGGCTGAGCTCAACTTTTCGATCTTTCCACCTCAGCCTGCCAGAGTGCTGGGATTACAGACATGCACCATCATGCCCAGCTTCTTGTTTCTTTTTTGTTGTTGGTAACAAAAGCAAACCACATGTATAGTCAGAAATGTAAATAATGTAAAAGAATGCAAAGCAAAAAGCTAAAGAACCTCCCCTCACTTTTCCCACACAATTCTACAGGGATAACAACTACTGTTAAAATTTTTGTATTAGCTGAACATGGTGGCACCCTGAAATCCCAGCATTCTTGCAGGAGGATTTATGTTCTCCACTAGTCTGGTCAATTTAGCCAGACTGCCTCAAAGTTTTTACATCAATATTCTTTTTTTTTTTTTTTTTTTTGGTACTGGGGATCGAACTCGAGACCTTGTGCTTGTGTGGCAGGCACCAGAGCCACTGAGCTAAATCCCCGGCCCTCAAAGTTTTTAAAGAAGGGTTAAGGGATGCAGCTCAGTGTAAAGGCCCTGGGTTTAATCCCCTGTACCACCAAAATTAGAAATAAAAAAATTATTCAAATGTCCAGGACTTTTTCTATGCACATTGTAAGACACACTGTCATAAACTTTTTTCCTTTGTTTTTGTTTTGTTGTTTTTGAGTCAGAGTCTCAGGCTACTCTCCCACTGGTGAACTCAAGAAATCCTACAGTCTCAGCTGCAAGAATAGCTGGGACTATAGATGTGAACAACTGCACCCCTTCCCGTTTTTACAATTGTACATTACCATATTTTAAATTGTATTCTTTTTTTTTTTTTGAAGGTGTGGTGTTGGGAACTGAACTCGACCTTCACCTGTGCTACATCCCCTATCCTTTTTATTTATTTATTTAGGTACCGGGGATTGAACTCGGGACCTTGCGCCTGCAAGGCAGATGCCGGAACCACTGAGCTAAATCCCTGACCCCCCTTTTTTATTTTTTATTTTGAGACAAGGTCTCTGTAAATTGCCCAGGTGAGACTTGAACTTTTGATCTTCCAGTGTAAGCCTCCCAGAGTGGTGGGATGACAGGCACACACCAAAACTGAAATGTTGAATGTTTTACACTGACCATGTATTACTCCTGTACAAAAAAAAAAACCCCAAACAACTTAAACTGTGATCCCAGCACATGAGTTTGAGCCCACTGTGGGCAATTTAGCAATTTAGTGAGAATCTGCCTCAAAATTTAAAAAAAATTTTGGTGTGTATGCCTGCTGGGGATGTAGCTCACTGTAAAGCCTCTGAGTTCAACTCAGTATCACCATTTAAAAAAAGGCTAACAGATTTGGTGGACAACTGTATATTCACAGCCTCCCATTGAAGCAATCCTCAGTTCCTCCTTCCTCTCCAGGATACAGAGGTAGGCTGGGGGTGTCTGTAGATCCATCTGTCAGGCTGTTTCCCAGGCTGAAAGCCCCCCAGATTGCTGGCTCTGGGAGTGTGGGCTGAGCCTGAAGGAAGACTCCCCTTCTCCTGACGCTCCCTGCCCCTAGCTTTGCAGTGGCCCAGCTTGCATCTCTTCCTGCTTCTCAGGAAAACCTTCATCATCATTAGTAATATTTGTTGAACACTTTCTTCATGCCAGAACCTGCCCTCTACTTCTTCCTCCTCCTCCTCTTTCTCCTCTTTTTTTGTACTGGGGATTGAACTCTGGTCCTTGCGCTTGTGCAGCTGGCAGCAAAACCACTGAGCTAAATCCCTGACCCCTCTTTCTTTTTTAGTCATTTTAGACCATACTACACTCAGTGCCACTGACCTCAGGATGGGAAGAAACCCACCTGTGCGCAGCCACCTTCTTCTTTAGGACAATTTCACCAGGGGAGTCACATGTCTCACAACGTTATCTCCAAGAACAGAGCAGAGATGTAAGACCGCTGTCTTTACCGAAAGCTCTGAGGAGCTGACTATAGTGAAGCACAACCAGGGATGCCAGCGGTGCCTCCAGAATGTAAGACCAAAGGCCTTACCAAATGCTCCAAGGAGCTGGAGGGGAGCACACCCGGGGATCCCAGCGGTGCCTCCAGAATGTAAGACCAAAGGCCTTACCAAATGCTCCAAGGAGCTGGAGGGGAGCACACCCGGGGATCCCAGCGGTGCCTCCAGAATGTAAGACCGCTGTCTTTACCAAAAGCTCCAAGGAGCTGACTGCAGCAAAGAACACCCGGGAAGGAACACACTGGACAAGTTGGAAAGTGAAACAGACCTTAGTCTGGCCAGTCGGCACTCCCAAAGCAAAGTAGCTTAGAGAGGCGTAGTCCAGAGTCCGAGGCTCTTTTTATAGGGGCTTGCAGGGGAGTTAACAGGCGAAATTTACAGAAGGAACAAAGGTTTAGTGGTCTTACATTTGCATGTTAATTAGCCTGACATGTACTGTTAGTCAGGAGATGCTTTGTAGATTGGTCTATAGATAGCGGTGTCCGGAACAAAGGGTTGGATAATTATGACTGATAGGGATCTTATCTAGTGTCCCGGAACTAAGAAGCATCTTTATCTATTTACTCACATTCAATCACAGGTGGGGCTAGGGGAGTTTTATGATTACAAAGTTATGCAGTCTTACAGAGACAGTCTTTTTCTTTTGTACTGGATTTCTAACCCCTGTACTTTGGGTTTAGACCCTAGGCATTCTGTGATATAAAGTCTTGGATACCACCAAGTGTGTGCGTGTGTACGTATGGGTGTGTGTATGTGAGGGAGCTGTTGTCATACCCGACAGCCTTTGAGTATAAAGGGGCTCTTCCTGAGCTGCTCATTATTCAGCCAGTCATTCGTGAATTCATTCAATAAGTGTCTGGGAGGCCAGGCACTGGGGATTAAAAGAGGAACAATACAGACAATTTATCTGCCCTCTAGAAACTGACAGTCTATTGAATGAAACAGTTGTCTAACAATTACAATTGAGAGGGATCAATCTAGATGGCAGGACTCTAACCTGGGGGGGGGGGTAACCCAGTCTAGGGTTACTGGCAAGAGAAAGCTTCTGGGAAGAGGTAAGTTTTAGGCAAAAACCAGACTGCCAACAAACATAAGTCAGGTGGCAAAACTAGTGTCATTTCTTTACTTAGCAATTCTAATGAAGTAGGGTACCAGACCCCAAGAGAGTCAATGTGGGTAGGCAGAATACACCCCAAATTGATGCACTTACCACAGAGAGAAAGGATGTACACAAACAGTGTAAACTCGAGTACAGTTCCTTCAATAAACCACTGATCTCATTTTTGACAATTGAAAAAAAAAGAGCTATTTCAAATTCACAAAGCCCAGCTTTTCAAAGAAATAGATTAGGGCCGGGGATTTAGCTCAGTGGTTCCGCCACGCAAGGTCTCGAGTTCAATCCCTGGTACCAAAAAAACCCCAAAACAATCAAAGAAATAGATTAGATAACCTGGAATAGATAGTCTCTAATGGTAGCATCAACTTTAAAAGTCTGAAGTGTTTTGTGACATTCTTACATTTTAAGACTAAAACTACACCTTAAAAAATATCACCAAAAAGCACCATATTAATGCAGCTAGAAAATCATTCCAGGTTACCCTACACTTCTTACTGAGATTCCCACAAGACGAAATGACCCCAAGGGCTGGGGGTGTAGTTCAGTGGTGTTGCACCTGCCTGGCAAGTGCAAGCTCCTGGGTTTGATTCCTGGTACTGGGGAAGAAAGAAAAGAAAGAAAAGGACACAATGGCCTCTCCTATAGGGTTGCTGAGACCTGGAAATCAGGAGTCCCCATGGACTGTCCCTTTGACTCAACCCACAGTAGTTACTTGCTGATTTAATATTGACAGTGTCCTCCTTATCATTTAACCTCTAAGTACATCACAGCGGTCAGCTCTGGGAACGCCTTTGCCAAAGGAAAATCTTTATTTATTTAATTTTAATTTTTTTTTTTTTTTTGGTACCAGGGATCCAACTCGGGTCCTTGCATTTGTGAGGCAGGCGGCGGAACCACTGAGCTAAATCCCTGGCCCTATTTTATTTTAATTTTTTTGAGACAGAGTCTTGCTATGTAGCCAAGGCTGGTCTCAAACTCACAGTGTTCCTCCTGCCTCAGCCTCCCAAGTGCTGGGATTATAGGCATGCACTACCACACGTGGCATCAAGGAAAAACTACTTAAATACTATAATATTTTGGATTAACAACCAAGGAGAGAGATCAAACTCTAAGAACATGCAGTATGTTCACAACTTTAGTAGAATAATGGAAGTTAAACCAAAGGCTGCATAGTCCATGCAGGGTTAGTGGGAAGAAAAAAATTACCCAGGCCCAGGGATTTAGCTCAGTGGTTCTGCCGCGTAAGCAAAAATTCTCAAGTTCAATCCCTGATACCAAAAAAAAAAAAAAAATTACCCAACAAGAAATCTGTAAGATCTGAAAAGTTGCTTTTTCTTTGTTTGTTTGAGACAGGGTCTCACTAGTAGTAGTACAGGCTGGACTAGCATGTGGTCCAGGCTGGCCTTGAACTCACTATGTAGCCCAGGCTGGCCTTGAATTTACAGCAATCCTCCTGCCTCAGCCTTCAGAGTGTTGGGATTACAGGCATGCACCACCACACCCAGTAGTTGCATGCTTTTTTTTTGTTTTTTGGTACCAGGGATCAATCTCGGGTCCTTGTGCTTTCGAGGCAAGCATCAGAACCACTGAGCTAAATCCCCGGCCCAGTTGCATGCTTTTAAATAAATAAATAAAACTACACACACACACACACACTTTTTTTTTTTCCAGTGCTGGGACCCAAGGTCTCATGCTAGATAAGCCCTCTATCACAGATCCCATCCCTTTTTATTTATTTTTTAAATTTTTATTTATTTATTTTTTTGGTACCAGGGATCAAACTCAGGACCTTGCGCTTATGAGGCAGGTGGCGGCACCACTGAGCTAAATCCCTGGCCCCTTTATTATATTTATTTTATTTTATGTTTTTGGTACAGGGGATCAAACTCAGGACTTTGCGCTTTCAAGGAAGGCTGCAGAACCACTGAGCTAAATCCCTGGCCCCTCCTTTATATTTTATCTTGAGAAAGCACTTTGCTAAATTGCCCATCGTGGCCTAAAATTTGTGATTCTCTTGCTTTAGCCTCCCAAGTAGCTGGGATTATAAGGCATGCACCATTTCACCCAGGGTTATTGTTTCCATATGAATAATTTACAAACAACAAAATCCATAGGCCTTTAAAGTTCAGTTTCATGAACTTTGACAATTGTATAGGCCTGTTGTAACCTCTACCCATTACCATATATAGAACATTTACATTATCCTGAAAATTGCCTCAATTTCTTTCTTGATAAATCAGTAGTTTTTTCTGTTTGAGCCTTCATGTAGATGGAATCATGCAGTCCATATACTTTTTTTTTTTTTTTGGTACCGGGGATCCAACTCGGGTCCTTACGCTTGCACAGCAGGAGGTGAAACCACTGAGCTAAATCCCTGGCCCTCAGTCCATATACTTTTATGTCTTTTGTTTCATTTTGTTTTTTCTGTACTGGGTATTGATCTTAGAGCCTTCACACTGAGCTATATCCCCCAGCCCTTTATTTTTTCATTTTGAGACAGAGTTTCAGTAAATCACTAAATTGCCTAGGCTAGATTTAAATGTATGATCCTCCTGCCTCAACTTCCCAGTGTTGGGATTATAGGGGTGTGCCACCATGCCTAGTTCTTTTAATTGTTGCCTTTTTCTTTTAATGTAATTGTTTTGAGATTAATGCATGCCAGGGAGTATACAGTTTAGTCTTTTCTTTTTCAGTGCTGCAGATCAAACCCAGGGCCTCATACCTGGGTAGGTAAGTGTTCTACCACTGAGCTCTCCCCCAGCCCACTTTATGAATTTATCATGAGGTGTTATTCCTTTCTCCTATTGATAGACATTTAGGCTGTCTCCAGTTTAGGACTATTAAGGCTGCTGTAAACACTTGTATATAAATGTTTTGGTGCATTTTTCTTTCTTTTTTTTTTCTTTTGGGACTGGTGATTGAACCCAGGGCCTTCCCACTGAGCTACATCCTCAGCATTTAAAAAAATTTGAGCCAAGGTGTCACTAAATCACTAAATTTCCCAGGCTGGGCTAATTTTCAATCTTTCTGACTCAGCCTCCCAGAGTACTGAGATTACAGGCAAGTGTGACCACACCTGGCTTCATTTTTCTTGACTTAGTACCTAAAATTGCTGGGTCATATCATAGATGCATGTTTGTTTATTACACTGGAGATTGAAGCCAGGGCTTTCACATTAGGATACATCCCCACCCCTCTTTTATTTTTTATTTTGAGACAAGGTTTCACTAAATTGCCCAGACTGAGCTCAAACTTGCAATTCTGCTTCCTCAGCCTCCCAGAGTTGCTGGGATTACAAGGGTGTGACACCATGTCCAGCCTGCACGTTTCATTTGATAAGAAATTACCAAACAGGTCTTCAAACCGGTTGTATCATTTACACTCCCAGGTGCATGTAAGAGATTTTTCAATTTCTGTGCCTCTCTGTCATCACTTACTGTTATTTTATTTTATTTTAGTCACTCTAGTGAATGTGAAATGGCATCTCATTGTGTTTTTAATTTGGATTTTCCTGATGACTAATAAATCAAGGAGCTGGGCTTAGTGGGCATGCCTGCAATCCCAGCAGTCTAGAACTGAGGTGGAAAGATTGTCTTGAGTTCAAAACCAGCCTCAGCTACACAGCAAGTTCATGGCCAGCCTGTAGCAAGACCTTGTCTCAAAAAGTCCAAAAATAAAAAAATTACCTACAAGAGTGCTGGGGATTTAGCACAGTGGCACCGCAACTGCCTTGCAAATGCAAGGTCCTGAGTTCGATCCCTGATACCACACAAAATAAATAAAGAAATAACCTGAAGGATATTCACCACACCATTAAATTGGAAACTATTTTTTTTTAATTGGAAACTATTGAACTGTTTGCCAAAATGTGACCAGTTAAATAAATATGATTTTTTTGTTATTGTTGTTTTGAGACAGGGTCTTGCTATGTTGCCCAGGCTGGTCCTGAACTCCAGGGCTCAAGTGATCCTCCTGTCTCAGCCTCCCAAATACAGTAGCTGGGATATGGGCTACATATGGTGTGCTAGAATACGTAGCCATTAAAATAAGGTAGACTGCTGCCTGCCTCGCAAGTGCAAGGACCCAAGTTCGATCCCCGGTACCAAAAGAAAAAAAAAAGAAATGTTTATTGGCACAACAAAAGGCACAACAAACTATTTTATTTTATTATTACTATTATTTTTTTGGTATCAGGGTTTGAACTCAGGATCTTGAGCTTCCAGGCAGGCGCTGTGCTGCTGAGCTAAATCCCCAGGCCCACACTGTTCATTTTAAAAGTAGATTACCAGCTAGGCTCAAGGTGTTTGTAATCCCAACTACTCAGGAGGCTGAGGTAGGAGGATCACTGGAGCCCAAGCCACTTCTAAAAAAAGTTTAAAGTGGGCCGGGGATTTAGCTCAGTGGTTCTGCCGCCTGCTTGCCTCCCAGAGTACAGGCATGAGCCACATCCCGGACTGGACAGCTTTCCTAAAGCTGAAGTGGCTGGGAATGGAGAGTAATATTCAAACCACCTCTAGCTAGGGCCTTTGTCGCCAGGGCCCGTCTCAGGGACTCAAGCTCCAAGCACCTCATTCCCAGTGGGTGTCCAGGCTGCTAGTGTACAGCTTCGGGAAACGGATCTACTAAGACCTGAGGCTTCAGAAAAATCCTAGTTGTCACGAAAAAGCTGTGTGACCTTGGACAAGTCCCTTCCTTCTGCGGGAACGTTGCAGTAGGTTTAAGCGACTTCTTCCGAGAACTGCAACCCGGACGGCCAACCGTTGTGGAAAACATGTATCTTTCAACGTTTATTGATCCTCGATCACACGCGCGCGGAGTACCAAAGGCAGAGGAATACGGGGTCGCAGCGCTGGAACGTACAGAACCCATCAGTGCCCCAGATCTCGCGAGACCTCCTCCCAGAGCCTCGCGACGTCATCCCCTCGGCGGCCGCGGCGGCCGCAGAGACCCTACGTCGGTACCCACAGGGGCGGACCGTATCCCTCCGCCGTCGGCGCGGCCCGGCCCTCCATTCCTGGCCCGCCAATCCCTGCGCCTTCCGACCTGTCCCTCGGCCTGGGCCCACCCCGTATTCTCGCGGCCCCACCCCAGCGGCGCCGCCTGCCCGCGCGTTCCTTCGTCCACCTGCAGCCGGCAGGAAGGCAAGCAGCTCCGTCGCTGCCAAATCGAGAGGCGCCTGCCCAGCTGAGCCGAGGCGCGGGCTCTGGATCCCCGGCGGAGGGATCCGCAGCGGCTAAGGAGGCGGTGCCGAGCCCAGGAGGAAGAGGCAGCGACGGCGGCGGCGGCGGCGGCTGGGGCGGCAGCACATAAAGGGGCCGCCGCCGGGTGATGCGGTGAGCGCTGCGGCAGGCCCGGAAGCCCTGTGGGCCCTGGCCCTCAGCCCGTTCCGCCGGACCCGCGCTCTCGAACTTCCCATCCGACCCGCGACCGCCGAGGCGGTCTCAGGCCCCCAGTCCCTTCCCCGTCCCTCCCCCGCCCCCGTCCCCGCCCCGGGGGGCCGCCGCCACCCGCCTCCCACCATGGCTCTGAAGAGAATCCACAAGGTAAGCGGCCCGAGTCGCTGCGGGGAAAGACCGCGGGTGCACTTCCCAGAGCCGTCTCCGCCGGGCTCGCGTCCTCGGGTGCCTGCGGGGCGGCCTTCGCACCCCACTCCCAGTGATGGCGCCCGCAGAGGCCCGGCGCGCCGCCCGCGCTCAGGTCGGAGGTGCTCTCGCCCGCCCCGCGTTCCTCCCAGCTGCCTTTCTGGGCCCGCGTGCTCCGGAGTCCGGGGGTCTCTCTCCAGCCCAGACTGCTGTGCTCGAGGGCCATTGTCCGCGCCCAGGCCGTGGGGGGGTTGGTGGACCGGGGAGTCCCTGGGCAGCCCTGGCGACAGAGGTCAAAAGGGCTCCTCGCCCCATCTCTGGGCCTCCCCCGCCCCCCACGAGCCCTGGCTCGTTCTTCGCAGAACTGCCCGGGCTCCTGTTTCGTTCGGTAGATGAGAGACGCCGTTATGCCCGATCTACAACTATTTCTTGAGTTCTTTTAGCGCTCGATTAGCTGCACACTTATGTCCATCTTATTTGTCCGCAAAGTGACACAGTAGAAAGTTTAGAGGGGGAAAAATGTGACTTATACGAGGGAGGAGGGAAGTAGAGAAGCGTTTTATTCCTGGAGATTGCCATATGTAGTCAGAAACAAGCACTTCAGTTCTGCAGTATTGGATCTAATAGAAAAGCTGTTGAATTGGCAAGGGTGGAAGCCAGTCAGTTCAGAAACTGAACATTGAAAACCACTGGAAAAATTACACAAAGGTTCCTTTCACGGTTTCTTGATAAAATGGTCTTAACTGTGAAGTTAGGTACTATGTTCAGGGAAGCCTAGGGGTTCTGCTCTGTTTTCGCTAGAAAAATTTTCTTTGTTGTTTAAAATGAAAGGTTATTTATAGATAATATAGCTACAGAAAACAGGTAATATATCTGCAGATACAAATAATACATAAAGGGAATGGCTGTGACTTAAAATGTAGGGTCCCCTCTTTTAATTTTGTGATCTTAGTTAACTTACTGTCAGGTTTTTTTTTGGAAGTGGGAGCCATCACTGGTGATTTTTGTTTGTTATTTCACTTGGCTACTGAGATTGACTATATTAAACCCCTTTCTTCTTAATGAGACATAAGTCCTTGGATTATCCATCATGAAAGATGTGATGGACATGCAAGAGGAAGAGAACCAATTTTCACTTTGCCTTTTAAGTCAAAATGCAGATTTTTTGACAATTTAAACATTTCAGCCAGCAATTGGTCCTTATTTCATTTGTGATCAAAAATCTTTATTGTGGAATTAATCCCACCACTGTAAATTTAGTTTAGCTCCTTATCAACTTCTTTAGGCTGTTTTGATTTCGTTTTATTTATTTATTTATTTATTTTGGTACCGGGGATGGAACTCTGGTCCTTGCGCTTGCGCAGCAGGCAGCGAAACTTCTGAGCTAAATCCCCGGCCCTCGTTTTATTTTTTAACAGTACTGGAAATTGAACCCAGGACCTACCCACTGAGTTATATTATAGTGCCAGCCCTTTTTGTATATTAAAATTTTGAAACAGGGTCTCATTAAGTGGCTAAGTTGCTCAGACTGAGCTGGAACTTGGAATCCTCCTGCCTCTGCCTCCCAGAGTGCTGGAATTACAGGTGTGCAGTGCTATGCCAATAATTCTTTTTTTTTTTTTTTTTTTTTTGGTACCGGGATCGAACTCAGGACCTTGTGCTTATGAGGCAGGCGTGGTGCCACTGAGCTAAACCCCCAGCCCTCTTTTTTTTTGAGCTAAGGTTTTGCTATGGAGTTTCAGGCTGCTGAGTGCTGGGATTACAAATGTATGTCCCACTCCCAGCTAATTTTTCAGTTTCTTACAAATGAAAAAACACGACAGTAAGTCCTGTACAAAAATGAAGCATGTTATTTGTTAAAAGAAGTACCTTAAGCAAAGATCTCCTAACAGAATATTGAGGGAGCAGGAGCACACTGAGGGGTAATCATCCAGTAAAATATATTTTTAAGGCTTTCAGAAGTTGCTAGGTAGACCCTACTAGGTCCCATTAGAAAGTTACCAATTTGAGATGCCACCTGGTTGATACCTGTAGAATACTGTGCTCTTAAAACCTGGAAAGGAGCAAGTGAGTATAGTATGTGGTGGCTTTCAGATCAAGAATTGAAGCTTTGGGGCTGGGGATTTATTTAGTTCAGTGGCACTGCTCCTGCCTGGCAAGCGCAAAGTCCTGAGTTTGATCCTTGGGACCAAAAAAAAAAAGGAATTGAAGCTTTTACTCTCTGCATTGATTGCCATGTGTGTTACAGAGACTTCTTTAGAGAGAGAAGTAGAAGCAGCACTTTGACCCAAAACACACATTTCAGTCTTCTAATAATACCCCTGGTAATGTGTTTCCTTGTGACTTACTTATGCATTTTCTAGAGTAGATTTTCTCTGAAATACAGACTATATACTTATACTTTTTTTTTTTTTTAAACTGAGGATGAGCCCAGGGATTTACACTTCTTTTGTTGTTTTGTTTTTTTGGAGACAGAGTCTCACTGTGTAGTTCAGGCTGTCTTTGAACTAACTATGTAGCCCAGGTTGACATCGAGCTCATATCAGTCCTCCTGCCTCAGGCTCCTGAGTTCTGGGACTACAGGGGAGCACCACCATGCCTGGCATCCAGGGCTTTATTCTGCCATTCTACCCCAGGCCTTTTGTTTTGAGACAGTCTTTTTTTGTTTGTTTTGGGTTTTTTGGAGACAAGGTCTCAGTTCCTTGTTCAGGCTGGCCACAAACTCAGGATGATCTTCCTACCTTAGCTTCCCTAGTGCTAGCATTACAGGTGTGGACCACCATGCCCAGTTTGAGACAGTCTTGCCATATTGCCTAGGCTGGCCTCAGATTTGCAAAACTTGTTATCCTCCCGCCTCAGCCTCTGGAACAGCTGGAATAACAGGCATGTACTACTGTGTGTGGTCCTTAAAAGAAATTTTTTTTTTTTGGTCCTGGGGATCAAACTTGGGACCTTGTGCTTGCGAGGCAGGCGGCAGAACCACTGAGCTAAATCTCCAGTGTTATAAAATTTTTAATAAGAAAATTGAGTTTAGAAATAATAGCTTCCTAAAACTCACTGTTACTGCCCTTTACCCTGGTGTATGAAAACTTGGGCTTTCCTCAAAGTATGACTTGACTTCTTTGAGACTGCCAGGCTTAGAAAAATTAAAATTATTTTTAGTACACCAGTCAAAAAGATTGTGATAACCAAATGTAGATAATTTTTTTCAAACTTTTTGCTGACACCCATTTTAGGTTGAATGGCAAGCTTACTAGATACAGATAGGACTGCACTGTCTTATCTCAGTCTTAATAAAATGTGTATGATGGACTCCCTGAAAACTTACTTACTTGGCTTATATAATTGCTCTTGGTCTTGAACCTTCCTAATTTAAATACCCTTTCAACTTTAGATGTTATGAACTGCTGCAGCATCTGTGTTCTAATAAATATTTTCTAAGAAAAACCACATTTGACATGGCATTTTTAAGAATTCAGTATCTTGTTTCTTTGACAGAGGGATCCTATTTGTGCTTGAATTTGGCAGTCTTTTAAATGCCATGTCTTTTTTGGAAAAAGCTTTTGATGGACTTTATTTTGAAATTCATTTTAAGGTCTCTGGACCTTTGCTTTAAGCAGAGTATACCAAAGAAAGTCATTATGAACATATATTATAGTTCTGTCAGGGATTGGGATCCTCTGGGGTTTTTTTGTATCTACACCACATGGCTCTAGCCTGATATGTTTTGAGGTTTTTCTGCTGACTTTATAGGTCTTCAGCTTTGATTTTGATGCTTTGAGTGCCTGCCTGCAGAAGCACCACCCCCAGCCCTTTTCCAGTTGGCTGCGTCTCATCTGTTGTGGGCTAAGAAACCAGATCACGGAGCTTATTAAAATTGTGTCTAAAATAAGACTCAGTGGGCTCTGAGTGAAGAGGGCTTCATGTGTTCTGTCAACTGTGTGGTCTCTGACTGATAAGAGACCTTTTTGACTTCCCGTTTTTCCTTTTGTTACACAGATACAGGAGGCTCTTTTGTCAGCACCACAACATTGATATATGGGATTGATTTCTCTCTTCCCAAGAATAGAGAAAGATTCATCAGAGTTAGAATTATTACTTTTTAAAAAAACAGTAGAAGTGCCAGGCTTGATAATGCATACTTGTAATCTCACTACCCCGAAGGCTGAGGCAGGGAGATTGCCTCAAGTTTGAGGCTAGCCTGGATTACATAGTGAATTCGGAGCCAGCTGGATTATATAGTGGGGCCCTGTCTCAAAAAACCAAAAACCCCAAAAAACAAAACAAAAACATGTAGACATTTTAATGATGTCCTGCTAGTTACAGTTAATATTTATTTGTTATACATAACTTTAAAACAAAGTAATTCCAGGATCATTACTTGATCTATTCTGTTTCTGTGGTAAAGATTTTTATGGCTAGCTTCACCCCCCTCCCCCTTTTTTTGGTTGTTGAGACAGGGTCTCTCTATGTAGTTGAGGCTGGCTTGAACTCACTATGTAGCCCAGGTTTGCCTCGAATTTGCAGTGATAAATCCTCTTGGCTCAGCCTCTGAGTGCTGGGATTACAGGTGTGCGCTACCATGCCTGGCATCCTTCCCTTTTCTTTTGGTACTGTGCATTGAATCTAGAGCTGCACGTGTGGTAGTCAAGCTCTCTGCCCGAGCCTACACTACATGCCGAACCATTATTGTGTGTTTGTTTGTTTGTTACGGGAAATTGAACTCAGGACCTTGCATTTGTGAGGCAGGCTACAGAACCACTGAGGTAAATCTCCGGCCCTAACCATTATTTTTTAATATTGAGTCAGGATCTCGCTAAGTGGCCCAGGGACCTTGAACTTGCCATCTTTCTGCCTTGGCTTCCTGAATAGCTGGGATTACAGTCATGTACCACCATGCTTGTCATTGCTAGCTTTTTTTTAAGGTTTCTTGTGAGACAAAGTTTTCAGTTAAATAAATGTTTTACCTGGACATGGTGGCACGCACTGTAATCCCAGCATCTGGAGGCTGAGGCAGGAGAATTTCACGTTCAAAGCTAGTCTGGACTACATAGCAACACCCTATCTCAACCAAAAAAGAGGGCCGGGGATTTAGCTCAGTGGTTTTGATGCCTGCTGTGCAAATGCAAGGACCCGAGTTCGATCCCCCGAACCAGGGAAAAAAAAAAAAGACTCAAACTGCTGGTGATAAAGGCCAGGCTGGTAGTAACCAAAATGAGCAAAGGAATATATAGGGAGCTAGAGCTAGAAAATGCATGTGCTATCAATGAGGGCAACTGCTAGCCAACTCCTGACCAAATGTTGCCATGGCCAGATTATCTGGGGCCAGAGTTGTCAGATCCTCCTTTTTTTTTTTTTTTTCCAGAAGCAATGAGTCCAGATTTTGGGCAACCCATTCAAATTTTTGAATAAACCAACAACATACTTTTTGGTAGGTGTCAGTTTAATATGTGAATTAAAAGTAATGAAAGAGGGCTGGGATTTAGCTCAGTGTTGCTGCCACCTGCCTCGAAAGTGCAAGGTCCTGAGTTCAATCCCTGGTACCAAAAAAAAAGTAATGAAAGATTGGAATTCATTAATTGGAAATATAAATTGATTAAATCATTTAGACCAAGTTTTCCATTATTTATAAAAGTTTAAAAGCATTGTTTTCTGTAGATGGACAAGATTAAGTATTTTTTTATTAAAATTTTAATTGAAGCTGGGCGTGGTGGCACATGCCTGTGGTCTCCAGCACTCAGGAGGCTGAGGCAGGAGGATCACTGTGAGTTGAAGGCCAGCTTGGGCTACATAGTGAGTTCAAGTTTAGTCTGCACTATAAAGCGAGACCCGTCTCAGACAGACAAACAAAAAGAATAAATAAAATTCTAATTGAGTTGCTGAAGTGTGTGTGCTTGTGTGTGTATATATTTAAAGAGAAGGGATCATACTGGGGGTGGTGGCACATTCCTGTAATCTCAGCACTTGGGAGACTGAGACAGGAGGATTGCTGAGTTCGTGGCCAGCCTGGGCTCCATAGCAAGACCTTATCTCAAAAAAACACACAACCAAAAAAGTCTTGGCCAGGGGCTGGTGCTGTAGTTCACTGGTAGAGTGCTTTGGGTTTGCTCTGTAGCACTTCAGGGTGGGTGTGGGGGAAATCATGTATTATGGAGGTGGTGTCATATATTGCATTATTATTATCAGAGGAGAGGCTTGGGGTATATATTTCAGTAGTGTTGTACTTGCCTGGCATGGACAAGACTCTAGATTCAATCCCTGATACTGCCACACACACACAAAATAAGAGATAAGGATTGAGTGAATTCCTATCAAAATGATGGAAATAATTAGCAAATAGTTATATGGTATACTGAGTACTTTAATAAGTGATTGGCTGAAGATGGCTATTTAAATTAGTTCTTGGAAAACAGACTTTTGAGGCAGGGTCTTGATATGTATAATATGTCATTTAGGTTGGCCTCATAGTCAGTCCTGTCTCAGGTTGTCAAGTGGGGATTATAGGAATGTGTCACTATGATCAGTTTAAAATAAGCTCTTTCCTTTTTTTAAATTTTTCACAGTGCTGGGAATTGAACCCAGGGCCTTTGTACTGAGCTGTAACTCCAGACCTTTTTTTACTTAATACTTACCTTATACATTTATTTATCTGGTGATAGTGGACGTTGAACCCAAGACCTTCAAACTGAGCTGCACCCCCCCCCCCTTTTTGAGACAGGAACTTGCTATGTAGTTCAGGCTAGCCTTGAACACACAGTGTAGCCCAGGCTGGCCTTGAACTCATGGCATTCTTGCCTCAGCCTCCCCAGTGCTGGGATTACAGATATGTGCTAACACAACTAGCATTTTCTGTCTTTGTACCATAGGAAATACACACTAAACCATGCAGGGTAATAGGGCATCTTGTTGGTAATTTTTTCCCCCTTTGGTGGTCATTCAGATTGGATCCATAACCTTTGCACTGAGTTACATCTGCAGCCCTTTTTATTTTTATTTATTTATTTTTTTGGTACTGGGGATCGAACTTGGGACCTTGAGCTTTCAAGGCAGGCAGTGGAACCACTGAGCTAAATCCCTGGCCTGGATTTTTATTATTATTATTATTATTATTATTATTATTATTATTATTATTACTATTTTGAAACAGGGTCTTGATAAATTGCCTAGGCTGGGCCAGAACTTGAGATGCTCCTGTTTTCCTCCCTGAGTGCTGGGATTACAGTCATGCACCACCATGGCTTGATAAGCTTCTTGCCATAGACAGTCTGTGAAGATTGTGGAGGGCAATACATAGTATTAAACCCATGGCCTTGTGCATGTTAGCCATTCTGCCACTAGGCTGCATTCCAGCCTTTTTTATTTTTTTGAGACAGGATTTTGCTAAATTGCCTGGCCTGGCCTCAATCTTGAGATCCTCGAATTACAGTTTTGTGCCATGGGATCTAAGTGAGAATTACTCTTTTCTTTTCCATTAGAAAAAGATACTTAGCCAGGCACAGTGGCACTTGCTTCTGGTACTTGGGAGGCTGAGCCAGGAGAATTGCTTGAGCTCTGGAATTCAGGGGCAGTTTGGGGAGCACACTGAGACCCATCTCTTAAAAAGTAAAATAGCTGGATCTAGTGGCACATCCTGTGATCCTGAGGCTGAGGCAGGAAGATAGCAAGTTCAAAGCCAGGTTGGAGACCCTGTCTCAAAAAAACTAAAATCAAAATAAGGGTAGAGCTCAGTGGTAGAGCCAGTATTTAGGATGCGTGGACCTTCAATCCCCATGACCACCAAAAAAAAAAAAGAAAAGGATTCTTTGCTTTACAGAAGTTCATTAACTTGAGAAACTTTGGCTCTACTTGCCTAGCATGTGCAAGGTCCTGGGTTTAAAGTAATTTAAATAGTGTCATCAAGGATAACTTATCTAGGATTTTCTTTAAAGTCCCAGTGTGTATTACTTATATTGGTAACTGAGTAGGAGGAGGTTTTGACAAGGTCCATTTCTAGATATTATAGTCCAAGGAGAGATGGCAGCTAAAATATCCTAGGCAGTTCCTGGGATAGGAATTCCTGACTCATGCCTGATGCTGCCAGGAAGCTCTGCAGCCCTGATCTTTGAAATGCAGGCACACACTTGGTTATTTGTAGAAATAGTCTTGATGCTTAGGTTCCCAGCTAACCTTCAAAGTTATGTTAAACTATAACATAGAGAAGTAAAGTACCATTTCTTATGTCTACAGAGTTAAGTGAGATTTCAGGTTATAAGATTGTAATGTTAGCATAACGCATCATAGAACTGCAGTCTGAAAAAGACCATTTGGATTGCTAGGTAAGACTAGGGCTGGATCAAGAACCTGGATTTCTTGACTGTATCCAGTGTCTATTCTAGAAGGCCATGTGCTACCCTTATGTAGCTATTAGGTATTAACAAAGAATGAATTTTTTTCTTTTGTTAGAATAATTGGGTATTTAAATTATGTTCTAGAACCTTAAAGATACTGTGTTGCTTTCAAAGGAGTATCCATGACCCTAACTATGTAAATTTGGGTGTTGGATCCTGCATATGTCTTTTCATCAGTCAGATGATTTTTTTTTTTTTTTTTGTACCGGGCATCGAACTCAGGATCTTGCGCTTGCAAGGCAGGTGCGGTGCCATTGAGCTAAATCCCAGGCCCCAGATGATTTTTTAAATCTCTACAAAAGATTAAGAATTTCTGTCCTGCCAGGTTTGGTGCCACACACCTGCAATCCCAGTATTTAGGTAGGCTTTCAGAAGGATGGCAAGTTCCAGCTAGTCTGGGAAATTTAGCAATTTAGAGAGACCCCGTCTCTCAAAAGGTGATGGTGGTACCTGGTGCTGTAGCTCAGTATGAAAGCCCTGGGTTCAATCCCCAGCACCCCCCCCCCCCAATATTATAGAATCTAGCTGGGCATGGTGTTGAATGCCTATAATCCTAGCTGCTTGGGAGGCTGAGGTAGGACAATAGCAAGTTCAAGGCCATTCTGAGCAATTTAGTGAGCATACTCCTTGGGTTCAATCCCAGTGTTGAAATAATAATAATTTTTTCTTGAATCTTTTCAGTAGTTCTATGAGAATTCTGTTTTCCCAGGTTAGATGAGAAAATGGAGGTATAGAGACGTAAACTTGCTGAACATTATATGGTTATGGTAGGAAGAGCCAGAATTCAGATGAAGGCAATATTGACCATAGAGCCAGTGCGTCTTCAGATTTGCCTGTCTTAGTCATCTTGTCCCCTCTTGTGTGGAGAAACTTCACTTTTCTTACTGTCAAACTGTTGCTTTCCATCCTATTGATCTAGGTTCTTGCTCTCTAAAAATTCTCTCCGCTTTTATATTTCCAATAACTTCTCTAATTTTCCCAGCACCTACATTTTTTTTTTTTTTTTTTTGAACTGGGGATTGAACTCGGGACCTTGCACTTGCAAGGCAGGTGGCAGAACCACTGAGCTAAATCCCTGGCCCTCCAGTGTCTAAATTTATCTAAAATTTCCCCCCATCCTGAGAAAACAGCAAAATTGGGAGGGGGAGTGTGCTGGGGATGAACCTGAGGAATTACTCATACTAGGCAAGTGCTCTACCACTGGGCTGTGCCTCAGCAAAAGAAATTTTAACTTATGCTCTTCTACTAGAGCGTCTGGAAGTTCTTTATCCCTCCTATCTCTGACATTTTGGTGCCGGAATTTTATCTCTTTATTTTTGAGGCACTAGGAGTGGAACCCAGACCTTTATTCATGCTAGGCAAGTGTTCTACCATTGAGCTACAGTCCTAACATTGGTGCCAGAAATTTTTTTTTTTTGCTTTTTGAGACAGGGTCTCACCATGTAATTCAGGCTGGCCTTGAACTTGTGGCAATACTCCTGCTTCAGCTTCCTGAGTGCTGGGATTACAGGTGTGTACTGTCATATCTGCAGTACCAGAGCTTTCAGAGCTGGGCATGAGACCCTATCTCAAAAACCAAAAACAAACAAGCTTGGAAAGAACAGTCCTAGAACTGTTTAGTGAGGTCATTAATTATTACTTAATTGCCAAATTCAATAGATACCTCAATTTTTAACTTTTATATACTTAACAAAGATGGTCTGTACTCATTTCCCTTACCTTTTTGGGTTTTTGGTTTGTTTGTTTAACCATTGCACTTGCAGGGCAGGTGGTGGAACCACTGAGCTAAATCCCTGGCTATTTTTTGAGACAGTCTCACTGTGTAGTTCCTTGAACTGGCCTTGAACTCACTATGTAGCCCAGGAAGGCCCTGAATTCTTGGAGATTGTCTTGCCTCAGCCTCCCATTTGCTGGGATTACAGGCATGCGCCACCACACCCAGCTTCCTTTAGTAGGCATTGGGCCACTGAGCTACATCCCCTGCCCCTCCTTGTCTTTCTTTTTTTGTGCTGTTGTGGATCAAACCTAGGGCCTCCTATGTACTAGGAAAGCACTCTACCATTGAACTTCATCTTCAGCACTAACACTTTCCCTGTTGTGTACATACACACACACACACACACACACACACGCACACGCACACGCTTTTGAAACAGAGCCTCACTATGTAATTCAGGCTGCTCTTGAACTCACTATGTAGCCCAGGCTGGCCTTGAACTTGAGGTGGCCCTCCTGCCTCAGCCTCCCAAGTGCTAGGATTATAGGCACCCCCCCCCCCCTTAGGATTGAACTCACGGCCTTGCTAGGCAAGGGCTCTGCCTAGCCCTTCTTACTTTTTAATTTTGAAATTGGGTCTCACTAAATTTCCCAGGCTAACCTTGAAATGTCAGTCCTCTTGCCTCAGTCTCTGAGTAGTGGGGTTATAAGCTTGTGCCACTACATACAGTTTCTAGAACCCCTTTCAAACTAGTATTGATGCACATATAGTATTCCTGAAATAATGCCCTCATATTAAAATTGGTAGCTCTCTGCTAGGTGCTTATACTGGTGGTCCTAGCTGCTTGGGAGGCTGAGGCAGGAGGATCCCTTGAGCCCAGGAGTTTGACGCCATCCTGGGAAGGGTAGCGAGACCCTGTCTCTGGGGGGAAAAAAATGATATACCACAAATGAATTAAAATATATTACCAAAATATAATATTACAGTAAAAAACTAGAGAAACTATTTAAAACAATATTGAGATGAAACATCTGCTGGGTGTGGTGGTCCATGCCTTTAATCCCAGTACTCTGGGTGGCTGAGATAGGAAGATCACAGGTTCAGGCCCAGCCTGGACAGTTTGAGGGGAGAGTGTTTCAGAAAAGGGCTGGGAATATAGCTCTGGGTCAGTCAGTACTTTGAATAAATGAAAGAAACATGCTGTAGCATCTTAAATTTTCATTTTTAGAAAGTAACAATTAAAAATACATTTTACAGCTAAAGGTGGAGGCTGAGGCAGGAGGATTGTTGTGTTTGAGGCCAGCCTGAACTACATAGCAAGACCCTGTCTCAGAAAAAGAAAAAATATATATATGTATATAGTTTTTTATTATTTCTTCTTTTTTTTTTTTTTTTTTTTTTTTTTTGGTACCGGGGATCAAACTCGGGTCCTTGCTCATTCGCAGCAGGCGGCCGGCGAAACCACTGAGCTAAATCCCCGGCCCTATTTCATTATTTTATATATGGTGCAAAGCCTGTAATTCTAACCGCTTGGGAGACTGAGGCTAGAGGATAGCAAGCTTGAGGTCAGCATGGGCAATTTGGGGAGATCCATTCTCAAAATTAGAAAATTAAAAGCACAGGGAATATAGTTGCATGGCAGAGATCTTGACTAAGCGTATGTGCGGTCCTAGGTTCAGTCCCCAGCTTCCCCTACACACAAATTTTCTTTACATAATAGTGATCTTCAATCCCCAATACCAAAAAAAACCCAACATAATAGTGATCTTCATCAAGTGCCACATTAATCTGTTACTGTATTTTTTTAATCTTTCTGTGTATCTTTGTGGTACTTGGGATTGAACCCCTGGCCTTAACACTGAACTGCAACCCCATTCCTTTATTTTGTTTTGAGACAGTCCTGCCAAATTGCCTGGACTGGGTTAAAACTTACCATGCTTCTGCCTCAGCCTCCCAGAGTGCTAGGATAGTAGGCAAGTACCACCACACCTGGCTGGTCTGGAATTTTGATTCTCCTGCCTCAGCCTTCTGTGTAATTGAGATTTCCAGCAGCTAGGGTACCACCAACATTATTAATTATCCCAGAATGGACATGTTACTAATTTTTCTAAAAACTGGAAGGGTATACTTTGCTTATGTTTATATTAAAACAATCTGACTTTTTAGGCTTAAGAATCAAAGAACTCTGGGGTTGGTGGCACACACTTGTAATTCCCAGGAGACTGAGGAGGAGGAGGATTACTACAAGTTCAAGGCCAGCCTGGGCTACATAGCAAAACCCTATCCCCTCCCTCCCCCTCAAAAGAAAGAATCAAAGGACTCAAGTTTATAAGGAATAGATTAATACATATACAATAAACTTTCGTTACCTTTTTTTTTTTCTCCTCATTTTCAGTACTGGGGATTTTGAACCCAGGGCCATGTGTATGCCAGGCAAGTCCCCTAGCACTGAGCTACATTCCCACCCATCCCCTTTTGTGGGGGTCGAGAACTTGGGACCTTGCACTTGCGAGGCAGGCGGCAGCACCACTGAGCTAAATCCCCGGCCTCCTTCCCCTTTTTGAGACAGGGTCTTGTTCTATTCCAGAATGACCTTGAACTCTGTATACTCCACACTGGCCTTGAACTGGTGATCTTCTTGCCTAGGCCTTCGTTTTAGTTACTTTTTTCGTTGCTGAGAGAAAGTACCCAACACCCACAAGTTAAGGGAGGAAAGGTTTATTTTCGCAGTTTGTAGAGGTTTCAGTTTGTTGGTTGGCTCTAGGGCGGGGTGACCTGGCAGAGTGGCATCGTAGAGCAGGCAGGCAGAAAGGAGCAAGCAATAAGCAGCCACCCTCTTTCTGTCTCTCATATCTTATCCTAGCATTGCACCATGAATCAATCCCAGCATCACATCCTTGATCCCAACACTACATAGCCTAGATCCAGCCACCTCCAAAAAGTCCCACCTATGATCACTCCAGACATAAGCCATAACATTCCACCCCTGGGCTCCCCCCCCAAAGACTCATGTAAATCCCTTTATGCAAAAGACATTTAGTCCATCTCTAATAGTTGCTGAAGTCCTGTCAGTTTCAGCATTGCTGAAAAGTCCAAGTCAGAAGTCTCCTTAGATTTAAGGCAAATTCTTAGCTGCAAGCCCCTATACAAATGGAAAGAAAGTTCCAGCATACAATGGCACAAGATGAAATACTACCGAGTCGGGGATTTAGCTCAGCCTGCCTCGCAAGCAGAAGGTCCCGAGTTCGATCCCTGGTACCAAAAAAATAAAAAAAATAAAAAGATAAAATACTACCATTTGAAAAGGTACAAATAAGTTGATACAGATGAAAGGGACCAAAGCAAGTCCAAAATCCGGCAGGGCAAACCTTAATTTCTGTAGTTCCATGTCCAGCATCCCAGGCATTAATCTGTGTTTAGACATGAACTCCAAAGGGATTGGGTGGCTTCACCCTGTGGCACTGCTAGTGGTTTTAGCTCCTGAGACTTCTCTCTTGGTGCAACTTTGCTCCCTCCTTGTAGTTTTTCTTAGATGATCTATGTTCCTGGCTTCTCCAAACTTCTGGGGTCTCCATTGCACCTTCAGCTTCACACTCACAGCTTCCCACATGGCCTTCTTGGGGTCAGCTGCCTGGCCTCCCAGGTCTTCTTCTGAAATCTGGGTGGAAGCCTTCCTGAACCTACATCTTTTGCATTCTGCATGCACCTAAAACCAGCACCACTGGATAATCCCAAGATCTGTTGCCAGCTGGAGCAGTAAGTAGCCAGGTTCCTTCTCTCTTGGCTGTAAGGTGCCTGTGAACCAAATCCTGAGGAACAACTTCCCTAGGCTGCCACCATTCTGGAGCATGATGCTCTGGGGCTCTCTTCTCAAAGCAAAGTCTTTCACCTTTGCAATTTTGAGGCTGCAAAGGTTGAAGTCCTGCTGGTTCTTGTGATGTCCTCAGGCCATTTTTCCTGTTGTCTTCTGTAATACTTGGGTTTGTTTTGATTTTTTTTTTTTTTTGGTACCAGGGATTGAACTTGGGTCCTTGTGCTTGTGCAGCACGCATTGAAACCACTGAGCTTAATCCCTGGCACTACTTGGGTTTGTTTTGCTAGTCGTTTCAGCAACCAATTTCTCCTCAGTTACATCTTTGCAGGCAGCAACTTTATTGGAGCTTTCTTTCTGGCCAAACTCAATTTTTGTTTTAAAACATTCTGCTGGGCTCTTTGCTCTTAATTCTCAACATAAATCTGGCTAAAAGCCCCCAACAGTAGCCATGCCACTGCCTCAACATTAGACTGCCTTTAAATTTCTTCTGCAAGACTAGTCCACCACGTGGCTTAATCTTAGTCTCAGGCAGTCTCTGGACATGAGCAAAATGAAGATAAACTTTCTGCCAAGGCATAGCACACATTGTGTGGAGTCCAACAGCCAATGCATTCCTTCCCAACAGAAATTTCCTGAACCTGGTCTTTACCAGCAGTGGTTCTATCAGCATTCTGGTCTTCTAAGCTCTGACTAGAGTCTCCCATCAAGTACGGCTTAAGCCATGCCGGGGCTGCTTGTTCAGTCAGCATCTCCAAACCATTCCAAACTCTTCCCACAAGCCAGTTCCAAAGGTTCCTAAACCACAAGATCAGGTACAGTCATAGCAACAGCCCCACTCCCAGTATCAAATTTTGTCTTAGTTACTTTTCTCATTGCTGAGACAAAATAACCCAACACCCACAAGTTAAGGGAGGAACAGTTTATTTAGTTTACAGTTTGTAGAGGTTTTAGTTTGTAGTTGGCTGGCTCCAGGGCAGGGTGGAATGGCAGAGGGGCATTGCAGAACAGGCACGCAGAAGGTGGCGTCCCTCTTTGTCTCTTTTACTTTATCCTAGCATTGCACCATGAATCATTTCCAACATTACACAGCCTAGTTACAGTGACCTCCGAAAAGCCCCATCTGTAATCGCAAGAGGCTTTGGGGGGACATCCAGACACAAGCCATAACAGCCCTCTCAACACTAGGATTACAGTCCTGTCCAGCCAAGCCAGACTATCACTTGATGTACAAATTCCTTGAAGCATACTACTGCTTTTTTTTTTTCTTTCCCCACTGAAAACATTTTATTGGCCTTTTGGACAGAAACGGGAATTTATTTGCCAGGAAGGATGATCGCATCATACTTCTGCTGGAACCAGCGCATGACTACTCTTTGCTGATTCTGTGTTTGGCCCTAATGTAGCTTTTCCTGCGTTTCTTGTCTGCGATGCTGAAACCTGGCCTATCCAGCACCACGTAGAAGTCCAGGCCATAGATAGCAATGCTTGGGTCATATTTGATGCCCAGATCGATATGATCCTGGGTCCCAAAACCAAAATTTCCAGTATCTGAGAAGTTATTTTTCCCTAATTCATACTCTCACACCTTTAGACCTTTCTCCAGGATTTCTTCTGCCGTGGCCCCACAGACCTGTGCAGTAGACAGCAATCTTCATTTCTCCTGATGCCAGAGGGTCTCACAACATATCTAGCTTTAGAAAATACAGGAGTCTGGCCTTTGAGCTGCTCCAGCACCTTGACTACCCTGGTCAGTCTGTCTCCACTTTCCCCAGCACAAATGTCAAGACAGTTGTGGATGTGAAGTCCCTGCGTGGGGTTCTCCTTTTCACCTTGATCCTGTGCCATGATGGAGAACAGGAAGAGCCATACTACTGCTTTATTACTGCAAAAATAAGCTGGACATTGTGGTGCAGGCTCTAGAACCCAGCACGCTGAGGGGCTGAGGCAGGAATGCAAATTCAAGCCTAGCCTTGGGAACTTAGTGATTTTGTGAAAACTGTCTCAAAATAAAAAAATTTAAAAAGAGCTGTGGATATAGCTTGGTGTGAGGATCCTTTGGTTCAGTCTCTAGTACTACAGAAACACAAAAACCTGGAATAATATGTACTATGGGATTACTTAAACCATTAAATGTAGGCAAATATAGAACAAATAATATTGCAAACCTCATTACTGTAATATGTTAATATAGAAAATACTGCTATAATGTATGAAACAATTTTAGTTATTCCTTCTCAGTCATTTTCTTTTGGTCTTTGTGAGTTCTTTCTTTTATGCAAAGTATGCCATCTCACCTCCCCCCTACCTCTAAATTCTTTATTTATATTTGAAGATCCAGCAGAAGTGACTTCTGAGAAGCTTACCTCAGGCACACCAGAAGTCAGAAGTTTTACTATAATGTTGTCTCTTAGTATGTAGACCTGATTATTAGCCCTCTATGTTGAATTCTCCTTAGCAAAGTCCCTGTCTCATTCTTTGTATTCCAAATACTTTGTGTATAGTAGGCATTTAGGTTTGCTGACAACATACAGTGAATGTCAAGATCAGGAGATGGTGTGGAAAAAAATATTACGACTTTATAGCAACATACTAAGTTCTAGCATTGTGGCTTTGTAGAATGGGGATAATGTTAAATACCTTGCAAGCCTGCGGAAATTACAAGGAAAAGTGTTTGACATTTAGGACTACACAGAAAGAAGATAATGTTGGTTTTTTTTGGTTTTGGTACTGGGATCGAACTCAGGACCTTGAGCTTGTGAGGCAGGCACAGTGCCACTGAGCTAAATCCCCAGCCCTTGTTTTTGTTTTTTGCAAATATGCTTGGCATTTTGTTTTATAATACCCAAAATGTGGAGGCTACTCATATATATTAATAGAAGAATGTGTCAACATGTAGAATATCCATACAATGGAGCATTATGCAGCGATAAAAAGGAACAGATGAAGCAAGACATGGTGGCACAGGCCCTCATCCCAGCACTCTGGGGAGGTGAGGCAGGAGGATCCCAAGTTTTAGCATAGTCTGGGCAAGTTAGTAATTTAGCAAGACCCTGTCTCAACATAAATAATAAAAGGTCATCTGGGGATGTAGCTCAATGTGTAGGCCTTGGGTTCAGTCCCTAGTACTGTAGTACAAAATAGAAAAAAAAAATCAAAGACTGGGGATGTAGCTCAGTGGCACCATGCCTGCCTGGAAAGTGCAAGGTCCTGAGTACTATTCCCAGTACCGAAAAGAAAAAAAATCAAAACCCAAATAAATGATACATATCTTCCACTTATCAGTTAATTCTGCTCCAAATTCATTCTTCTAATACTTCCTATGTGGTAATGAGCTGGACTCTTAGACCTTTGCATTAAGCACAGTGTTAGGCTTTGTCAATAGAGGGCACTGTTGGAACATTGTAGAAAGAAGGGGCTTCTTGAATCGGGTGGGCTTTTTTTTTTGTTTTTTTCTTTCCTGGTGGGCTTTTTGAAGAGGGGTTAAATATTATCACTGTTGGGCTAGGGATTTAGCTCAGTGGTTTCACTGCCTGCTAGGCAAGTGCAAGGACCCAAGTTCAATCCCTGGTACCAAAAAAAAAATATATATATATATTATCACTGTTTTAACTAACCAGTAATGCTCCCCCATGGAATCGGTAGAGTATTGAAATCTTAGGTGTTAGAGTTAAATGTACGTTTAGTGTTTCACTTTCTTGCCACCTGAATGCCAAATCAAAAAATTCCTAATATGAAAATAATTGTTTGGGCTGGGGATGTAGCTCAGGGCCGCCGCGCATGCCTGGCAAGTGCAAGATCCTGAGTTTGATTCCCAGTACCAAGAAAAAGAAAATAATAGTTTTACAGTATTTGGTTTTGTTTTTTGTACAGTGGATTGAACTCAGGACCTTGCACTTGAGAGGCAGGTGATGGCCCCACTGAACTAAATCCCCGGCCCTCTTTTTGGTTTTTTGAGACAAGGTCTCACACTGTAATTCAGGCTGGTTTTGAACTCACTATGTAGCCTGGGTTGACCTCAAATTCAGGGTGATCCTCGGCCCCCCGAGCACTGGGATTACAGATGTGCACCACCATGTGTGGCACAGTATTTCTAAACCAGATCTGAATCCCACATTCTGTTTTTTTTTGTTTTGTTTTGTTTTTGGTACTGGGGATCAAACTTGGGTCCTTGTGCTTGCACAGCACGCGGTGAAACTGCTGAGCTAAATCCCCAGCGCAACATTCTGGTTCTTTTCATGCTCATTTAATCTCCATCATAGCTGTAAGGTTGACGCCATAATGATACACATTTGACAAAAAAGGAAGTCAGAATTGAAAAATCAGGTGGTTCTCCCAACTGTACATTTAGTATAGTAGCAAGAGTTAGATTCAAACCCACATTTTTCTACAGTGGGTTAGTGGGACTAAAGAGTAATGTGCTTGTAAACCCCCCCACACACAAGTTTTGGCTATCATCCATTGGTTTCATAAACAGAAAGCTAATGTTAGTTGGGTGTTCTAATTCTACCATAAGCTCCACTTTACTAGCCTACATTTTCCGTTCCCGTTTTTCGTTTTCCCAAACTTTTCAGCAACCTTCAAAATACTGTCACCTTAGGACCGGGGATTTAGCTCAGTGGTGCTGCACCTGCCTTACAAGTGCAAGGTCCTGGGTTTGGTTCCTGGTACGGGGTTGGCGGGTGGGGGGGGTAGGGAAAAAAGAAAAAGAAAAAAAAACAGTCACCTTAATATGTTTCAAATACATGGGGTGTGGGGGTGTGGGTGTGGGTGTGTATATGTGTTGTGGTATGGGAGATTGAACCCAGGGCCCTTCACACTGAGCTGCATCTCTAGCCCTGTTTTTTTGAGACAGGGTTTCACTTAAGTTCCTCAGGCTGCTTTCGAACTTGGATCTTTCTGCCTCAGCTTCCCAGAGTGCTAGGATTGCAGGTGTGCACACCATGCCCCGGCTCATGGGGTATTTTTGTAGCTCTAGAATTTTGAAAACAATTCTGTTAAATGTTACCTTGTAATCAAAGTGTCTGCTGTTATCCTTTGAGAATTTTCCCACCTCCTGTAGAGGATTATGCCAATAGGAGTGATAGCATTCCTTTGTCAGCTTATTTTTTTGACAGGACTGGGTAGTACACTGAGCTATACCCCTAGTCTTTTCTTCATTTTTCATTTTTTAAATTGTATTTTTTGTTTGTTTGTTTTTGGTACTGGGGATCAAACTCTCGGGTCTTTCTGCTTGCTAGGCAGGTGGCAGAACCACTGAGCTAAATCCCCGGCTTCATTTTTTATTTTGAGACAAGGTCTCACTAAGTTGCCCAAGGTGGACTCGAACTTGTGATCTTCCTACTTTAGCCTCCCAGAGTGCTAGGGTTACAGGTGTGTGTCACGATACTCAGCCTTTGCCAAGTTTTACTCTTTTTTGTTTTTTTTGGTACTGGGGATCCAACTCGGGACCTTGTGCTTGTGTGGCAGGTGGCAGAACCACTGAGCTAAATCCCCAGCCCGCCTTTGCCAATTTTTATTTTTATTTTTTGGTACCAGGGTTTGAACTTGGATCCTTGAGCCTTGCGCAGCAGGTGGCAAAACCACTGAGCTAAATCCCCAGCCCCTCACCTTTGCCAGTTTTTAAAGGGATTATATCAGATAAAAACTTTGAAGTCTAAGTTGATTTTTTTAAAGAACTTCAGTGATATGAGCATAGGAATAAATCTCTTAAAATATAGTCCCTTAAACTGGATTTAGGAGAGCTGCAAGCCTGAGCCCAGCCTGGGCAAGTTAGCAAGATCCTGTCTCATAATTTAAAAAGGGCTAGGGATGTAGCCCTGTATGAAGACCCTGGGTTTAATCATTAGCACCATAAAAAACAAAAACAGCTGGGTGTGGTGGCACATGCATGCAGGAAGGTCTAGAGTTGAGGCTAGCCTGGTACATAGTCCCAAGGCTAGCTGGATACAAAGCAAAACTGTCTTTTTTTTTTTTTTTTTTTTTTTGGCAGTACCAGGGATCAAACTCAGGACCTTGTGCTTGTGAGGCAGGTGCAGCACCACTGAGCTAAATCCCTGGCCCTCAAAACCCTGTCTTTAAGCGAATGTTGTGGCACATACCTGTGATCCCAGCACTTGGGAGGATGAGGCAGGAAGGTTGCTGGGAGTTCACGGTCAGCCTGGACTACATATAGGTAGTGAGTTCAAGGCCAGCTTATGCTACAAAGTGAGACCCTGTCTCAAACCAAAAAAAAGATGAGCCACAAGTCTGGGTGGCAGGTGGTAAGTCCAAACAGTCGTTAAGCAGATAGGTCATTAAATGAGGAATATTCATATATTAGCCATATTATCAAAATAGTTCAATGAAAATAATTTGTTTTTCTTAACACTTGGTGTCCAATAACCTTTAAAGTAAAATTCAGCATCCACCAACAAATCATATCAGCTAGGTACAGGCAGTATTGGTCTCTCACATGTCAGAAAAGGCAAGGATGAAAATTATTCAGAAAATCCAGGGTATTTTATGATACAAAAATGATATAGAAAGTGCTCATCAATAATCATGAGTGCAAATCAGATGCAACCCAGACATGGTCTTTAGCAAATCAATAAAGCATCTATTCCTATTTTTCCTCACCTTTTCCTCATCTATTTTTCCATCCTTTCCTGGCATCTTAGCAGCTTCCATGGATTCTTCAAGGTTACACTGATCACACAGTTGATGTTGCTGGGAGCTGTGTTTTGAGTGTGCAGTTTTGCTCATTAATGAAGGAGTTTCTGCAGCTCACTGCATGAGACCAGTGAAACTAAACTGCTACTGATGAGATATCACAGAACCATGAACCTGCGTGAGTCTGTCACAATCATTGGAGGGCTGAGGATTTAGCTCAGTGGTTCCACCGCCTGCCTTGCAAGTGGAAGGACCTGAGTTCAATCCCCGGTACCAAAAAAAAAAAATTATTGGAAATGCCAGATATCCTTGACAGTGAAACTGGCATTGATGGAGACACTGCTCTGTCCACCTGTGCAGTAAATTGGAGGTTATCCGAAGTATGTAGCAAAGAAGCCTACTAGCCAGGAGTGTAAGACAAAAATTAAACAATATAAAACAGTCACAGAGGGACTGGGGATTTAACTATGGTGCCTGCCTCGAAAGCACAAGGTCCCAAGTTTGATCCCCTGTACCAAAAAAAAATCAGTCACAGAGCCAAGAATAGCAGTGATAATTAATTGTCCAGTTTCCTGTGGTTTGAGGAAGTGTGTATAAAACTCTTGAGAAAATATGTGCACCCATATGATATGAGACATTTCTACATATCAAAAAGTTTCAAAGGTAACATCACTTCTGAAGAGTTTGTTTATATCTGAGAATTTATTTAATTCTGAGTCAATTTTATTATTATCCGAGGAACTTCTAGAAGCAAATAGTCCTTAGAAGTGAGCCCAAGCGGGCATGGTAACGCACACCTGTAATCCCAGCACTTGGGAGGCTGAGGCAGGAGGATCACTGCAAGTGTAGCCAGCCTGGGCTACATAGTGAATTCAAGGCCAGCCTGAACTTCACAGGGAGACCCTATCTCAAAAAAACAAAAAATAAAAAGTCTAATAAAAAGAGTACACTGGGCCGGGGATTTAGCTCAGTGGTTCCGGCGCCTGCCTCGCATGCGCAAGGTCCCGAGTTCCATCCGTGCTATCCAAAAAAGTGCACTGATAAATTTTTCTGGCCCTTTGGCCCAGCTGTTCTGCCTGTATCAAATGTTATCAACATCTCATAAGACCATCCTCTAGATCACTCCTTTCTGTATCAAACAGGTAGCCTCATATCCAAAAAATGTCAGGTAGTTTATTTTCCTTCAGTATCAGATGTAATATAAATATTACATATTTTAACGGCATTCTCTCTTCCTGCATATTGTGTTTGTTTGCACAAGATGCTAAGTGAATGTGCCTAAATTACAATAGGCTACAAGCACTCTTCATTTAATGACTGTTATGTTCCTCAACTATATCATTAATTGAATTGCTTGTTAAATAAGGAATTCTATATATAATATGTACATTGCAATATTCAGAACAAAGAAATGGTGAAAGGAACCTCCAGTTTGATGATGACTTTGCTTTTATTTGCATAACTTTTTTTTTTTCTTTTTTTGGTACTAGGTATCAAACTCAGGACTTTGTGCTTGCAAGGCAGGCAGCAGAACCACTGAGCTAAATCCCTGGCCCTTATTTGCATAACTTTTACATGCAGCACTGTAATATATAACAACATAAAACTACAGTACTGTACAGTCAGCAAAAATTATAGTACTGTATAAACAAGGTGTACCAGGGTTGGGAATTAAGCTCACTGGCACTGTGCCTGCCTTGCAAGTGCAAGGTCCTGAGTTTGATCCCCAGTACCCCCCAAAAAAGCAGAAAACCAAGGTATACTGTACAAAAAAAAACATTGAGGCTGTATAAACAAGATGTAGAGAACTACACACACACACACACGCACACAAAGACAAGTCGTAAGTCTGAACAATGCATCTTGGTTGCTAAGCAGGAAGGATTTTGTTTTGTTTTTTTTGAGGCAGGGTCTCACCATGTAGTTCAGCTTGGCCTTGAACTCATTATGTAGCCCAAGCTGGCCTTAAACTTGCCGCTCCTCCTGCCTCAGCCTCCTGAGTGCTGGTATTACAGGTGTGTGCCAACACACCTATACAAGGTTTTTGTTTTTGTTTAGCCAGGGTCTCACTATGTAGTTCAGTCTGACCTTGAACTCACTATGTATGTAGGCCATGCTGGCCTCAAACTTGGGGCGATCTTCTAGCTTCAGCCTCCCCAGTGCTGGGATTACAGGGGTGTGTGCTATGCCCGGCTAAGCAGGTAGGTTGTTAAAAGAATATCCATAGTTGGGAATAGCTGGGATTACAGGCATGTCTGGCTGATTACCAAATTTTAATAAACTGTTTTAATACCCATGGACTTTTTTCTCTTTATTTTTTTGGTACTGGGGATCGAACTTGGGTCCTTGTGCTTGCGCAGCAGGCGGCGAAACCACTCAGCTAAATCCCCAGCCCTGAAATTTTTTCTTTTTAAATAATTGTCTAATAGGGCTGGGGATTTAGCTCAGTGGTTTCACCGCCTGCTTTGCAAGCGCAAGGTCCTGAGTTTGATCCCCGGTACCAAAAAAAAAAAATGTCTTATCTCAAACATTCAGAAAAGTTGCGGATACAATAAAAGAGCATTTTTTTCTTTAGCCATTTCAGAGGACGTTGCCAACATGATGCTTTACCAACTCCCTGCCCTGCTTTTTGTGGTGGTTTGGGATTGAACCTAGGGCCTCACACACGCTAGCTTTCTACCAGTGAGTTGTACCTCTAGCTGTTACATTTAATGTTTTCAGGAATTGCCATACTATTTTCTTCACTGATTGTACCACTTCACATTCCCACCAGTTGTGAGCAAGGGTTCTATTTTTCTCCACAATTTTGCCAATAGAGTACTTCTTGGTTTTTGTTTTTTTGATAGTAGCTATCCTGGTGGGGTATGAGGTAATGATCTTTCATCCTTTTCTTTCTTTTTTTTTAGCACTGGGAATTTAATGCAGGGCCTTCATACTGAGCTGTGTCACCAAACTTATTTTTATTTAGAGACAGGATCTCATCAAGTTTCTAGGTTTCTCAGGTTAGACTTTGTGTTACTTACTTTTCTTGTTGCTGAGACAAAGTATCCAATACCCACAAGTTAAAGGAAAAAAGGTTTATTTGGTTCACAGTTTGTGGAGGTTTCAGTCCATAGTTGTCGGGCTCCAAGGCAGGGAGGCATAGCAGAGGGGCGTCACAGAAGAGAAATAGTCCACAGCAAGTAGGCAGATGCGAGCGAGCAAGAGACCTTAGTCACTTCTTTCTGCCCCTTTTAAATTCTATGTAGGATACTGGAATTAGGGCAGTACCTAGCCAACCAGTGGATTGATTTAGTAATCACACATCCTTAATCCCAGCATCATACATACTATCCAGCTACTCCGGAAAAAGCCCCACCACGACTACAAGAGACTTTGGGGGAACATCTGCATACAAGCCATAGCTGACTTGAACTTGTGATCCTCCCAGAGTCTTGGGTTTAGAGACATGTACCACCATGCCCAACTTTTTTCTATTTTAATTTTTTCATATGATGTAAGCTAGAGGTTCAGCTTCATAAAAAAAATTTCTGTTAATATCCAGTTGAGGCATTGGAAAGACATCTAGATACAAGCCATGGCATTCATTTTATTTTTTTGAGACAGTCTTGCTAAGTTACCCAAATTGACCTCATTTCATCCTTCTGCCTCAGCCTCTCAAATAGCTGGGATTACAGGTTTGTACCACTGTGCCCAGCCAGTTCTTTTTTCATCTGTCTGTCTTTCTATCTGTCTATCTAATTTTAGACAGAGTCTTGCTATGTTGTCCAGGTTGGCCTTGGACCCAAGGTGATCCTCATGCCTCAGCCATTTGAATGCTGGGATTATAGGCATGCACCACCATGCCCAGCTATTGATTTTTTCCGTTTCTGCCTTTTTCTGCTCTTTCCATGGTCTTTTTTTCCCTCCTTACATTTTTTTGGTCTTTTTTTTTTTCCTTCACTTCTTTCCATATTGAAGGTGAATTATTAGATGGGATGGCTGTTCCCACAATTTCCAATTGTCTATCCTGACTTAGGAGGACAATAAGAGAGCTGATTAAATAGGTTGAACATACAGGGATGAGCTTTGGTGATGCTGTATAGAATAGGTTATGCTAGGCTGGCTGTGCTCTTTAGTCTAGATGAACCTCTGATGGCAGTATATTATATAGCTTTTTATCTTGTCCTGGTCGGATTTTCTTGAGAAGAATCTTGTTATGTCCTGCCTGGAAGATAACAGTCAGCCTCTCCATATCTGTGGGTTCCACCTTCTTGGATTCAAGCAACCACAAATTGAAAATATTTAAGGAAAATGGTGTCTGTATAGAATATGTCAAGATTTTTTTCTTGTCATTATTCCCTAAACAATACAGAATAATTATTATTTACGTAGCATTTATTTCAAGATGTTTCAGATGTTTAGATGATATAAAGTATATGCGGGCCAGGGATTTAGCTCAGTGGTTCCGCCTCCTGCCTCGCAAGCACAGGGTCCTGAGTACAATCCCCAGTACCAAAAAAAAGTATATGGGAGGATATGGGATTTATGAAGGTTATACACAAATACTATTTTATATGTGTAAATACTACCTTTTGTGGGGGCGGGGCAGGCTGGCCTTGAGCTCATGGTGAGCCTCCTGAGTGCTGAGATTACAGCTGTCGGCCACTACACTCAGCTTGATACTGCATTATTTTGTGTAATGGGTTTAAGCATCCTCAGATTTTGGTGTAGGGCAAGTGGAACCAACTGCTCCCTCTGTGAACAGCTGTATAGGCCGGGCCTCAGTGCTTATATGGTAGGCAATGGTCAGGAATGTTACTAAATATTCTAAAATGCATAGATAGGACAGTTCTCAACAACAAAGAATTATCTGGCCCCAGAGTGTCAATCATGGTGAGGTTGAGAAAACCTTGAGATAAGGACTTATTAAAAAACACAGTTGGGAGGGCCAGGGATTTAGCTCAGTGGTTCTGCCGCCTGCTCCACAAGTGCAAGGACCCGAGTTCGATCTGTGGTACCAAAAAAGCCAAAAACAAAAAACACACAGTTGGGCATAGTGGCACATGCCTGTAATCCCAGCACTCTGGGAAACTGAGGGAGGACGGCAAGTTCAAGCCCAGCCAACTTAGCAAGACCCTTCTCAAAATGAAAATTTTAAAAAGGGGCTGGAAATACAGCTCTGCGCAAAGATCCTGGCTTCAATCCCCAGTACCCAGTACCTATACATATGTGTGTGTGTACACATATGTATACATCTGTTAGCACGTCTAAAATTATGAACAAATATTTCCTGGTATCAAATGTCCAATTCTTTCAGAGCTCCAAGACAGCAAAAAAAGAAGAAAAGTTTTTAAAACTAGGCCTGTAACTGGCAGTGTCATGTTTACTTCATTTTGTTGGTCAAAGCAAGACAAAAGATTACAAGAGAAGATGCAGACTTTTTTCCCTTTCCTTAGCTCTGAGGCTGAAGCTAGGGCCATGTGTGAACTAGGTAAATGCTCTACCACTGAGCTACATCCCTACCCCTCCTCCATTTTTTTTTTCTTTTGAGACAAGGACTTGCTAAGTTGCTTAGGCTGGCCCTGAACTTGCATTCTCCTGCCTCAGCTTCCCCAGTAGCTAGGATTGCAGGTGCTTTGCACTGGGCTAAACTCTACTTCTTGATAAAAGCAATGGTATGCTTATAGGGAGGAAAGATGTTGCCAGCCATTTTGAGTATTATATACTGCAGGATAAATTGTAATAAATTTTTTTGTAAGAAATATTTTAACATAATTCTTATATAAGGTTCATGTGCCCTAAGTTTTATTTTGCAGTGTAACCTTGCTGTTTAGGCTTCATTAAATATAATTCTGATGGGTTTCATTTTTTTTTTTTTTTAATGTTTATTTAAATTTTTTTTTAAAGTTTTTTTTGACCAGTTAATAGGGGGAGGGAATGGTAGTACATGCCTGTAATCTCAGCACTCTGGGAGACTGGGGCAGGAGGATCAAGTGTTTGAGCAACTTCAGTGACTGAGACCTCATTTCAAAATTTAAAATTAAAACATAAATGAGGGATGGGGAACGCTGAGCTCTATCTCCAGTACTGCCTTAAAAAAAGAGAGAGAGGGGCCAGGGATTTAGCTCAGTGGTTTCGCTGCCTGCTGCATAAGCGCAAGGACACGAGTTCGATCCCCGGTACCAAAAAAAAAAAGAGAGAGAGAAGGGTAGAGGGAAAGGAAGGGATGAAAGCTAAAAATGTAATTTTTTTGAAAAGTATAGTCATTTACTTGGGCCCTTGTCTTTCCTGTCAGTTACTTGCTACATTACTTTGTTTAGCCTAGTGCTAAAAGGCTAAGGAAAAGAATTTAAAAAGTAAAAGAGGGCCGGGGATTTAGCTCAGTGGTTCTGGTGCCTGCCTTGCAAGCGCAAGGTCCCAGGTTCAATCCCTGGTACCAAAAAAAAAGTAAAAGATAAAATTGAGTCTAGCTAAGTAAGTATTGAGTCACAGTAAGTTCGATCTCCAGTAAAAAAAAACCCCAAAAAACCCCCAGGTGTGCTCTCCACTGAATAAATTTTTCAAACTTAAGATCCTCCTGTCTCAGCCTCCTGATTAATTGGGAGAAAGGTGTATGCCACCCCAGCTAGCTCAGTCATTGTCTTTTTTTTTTTCCCCTCCCTCTTTTCTTTCTTTCTTTGAGTCTTGCACTGTAGTTCAGGCTGGCTTTGACCTCTTTATGTAGTCCAGGCTGGCCTCTAACTTGGTAAGTCATGGTCTTGATAGCCTGCTCCAGGTTGATAGGCTGTGCTTTTTGGGGAGGGACTAAATTCATAACATTTTCATACTTCTGTTTTCTCACATAACTGCTTCTCTGCTTGCTGCCTCCTCTGTATTAATACCAAAAATGCTCTCAGAATCCTCAAGTAGCACCACTATAATTGATTTATGAGTTAAACATTCCCTGAAGGGTTAGTTGGTCAAATGTACCATACTAAAAACTGCTTACCGGAGCCTCTTGGGCCGCTGTACCATGGCCCCAGAGTGCTGAGGAAGTGAGCCTCTCGGGCCACCGTACCACTGCCACAGAGCACGGACGAGGTGAGCCTCTCGGGCCACTGTACCAACACCTTAGAGCACTGAGGAGGTGAGCCTCCTGGGCTGCTGTACCACCACCCCAGAGCACAGAGGAGGTGAGCCTCTCGGGCTGCTGTACCACTGCCCCAGAGCACCAAGGAGGAGAGTCTCTCAGGTGCCATACCACCACCCCAGAGCACCAAGGAGGTGACCCTTGTGGGCACCAGCACACACCCCCCTTCCTGTTGTGCCAACCCATTACCTGGATCCACACCACAGAGTTGCAGGGGTCATAAAGGACATTGTTCTGAGCTTGAGAAGATAGAGTAGAAGTGAACAAAAGAAAGAGGGCCTCTCTGAGGCCCCTTGAGGAAAATTAAAGCACACCAGAAAAGTGAAGAAAATCCGTGCAATAAAGGCACACCAGACCACCTTAGTTGGGGGGGCAGAAGTGTGGACCAGAGCAGCGTGGCTGCAACCAGATCCCACCCAGGGCTCTGCGCCAACTCCAGAGACTGGGGCACATCAGCCCAAGCCAAGGGCCTGCCTGGAAAAGAGCTGCACAGGCACTCAAGCAACAGCCGGAGGTTTGCCCCAATACCGTCAGTAAGTGTGTGAGACCCTACTCAGAAGCTTGCTCACAACAGGAACTGAGGTGCACAGCCCCCAGCCAAAGACCCTCCCAGACAACAGCTACATAGGGGCCCTAGCCAGAGCCACACCTAGATATCATCCCAAGTGTGCACAGGCCCCAGCTAGAAGCCCACCCAGAAAACAGGTTAGCTCAGGGATCCAGAAGGCCACCTTTCTGAACCCAGGAATTAGTGTACTGGTGAGCAGCAGAGAAAAGGCAGCTCTGTGGCTTGCTGAGAATTGAGACCACTAAGTGAGCAAAAAGTTGCCTCAACAAAGGCACAGCAGGCTGCATCTGTTGAAATGAGAAGACATGTAAACAAGTCTCAAAACCAGACTTCCAGATCACCTAAGGCAACCCCGAAAGGGCAACGAGATGGAACAATCTGATACTCAACCACCTGTACTCCTGAACTGGCAACAAAAGAGGATCTGGAAAAAATGAAATCAGAAATAATTTCTCAGATAACAGCAGAGATTGTTCCCATAGTGCAAGACATGATTAATATATCTAGAGCAGACACAGATTAAAAAAAAAATAGAGGAGCTGAGGAACATGATGGAATCCCAACATAGGAAACAAATGGAATCCATAAAACAGATGCAAACAGATTTCCAGGAGATTAAAAACTGTTGAAAGTTTACGCAGCAGAATAAGCCCCTGTGAGGACAGAATTTCAGATACAGAAGATAAGATTGCAAATAGAGACCAGGAAAAGAAAAATTTCTTTAAAATAAAATAGTTAGGGACCACGAGCAATCAATCCAGCAGCTGCTAGACAATGCAAAGAAGAATAACATCAGACTGATCGGAGTCAATGAAGAAACAGGAGAGAGTGCAAATGACAAAAAAACTGTTCACAGAAGTAATGGTAGAAAACTTCCCAAGCAGGGGGAAAGAACTTGACATACAGATAAGTGAGGCATATAGGACCCGAACTAGCTGTGATCAAAAAAAATCTATACAGAGGCATATAGTTAAGATTCCAGAAACCCAACAGAAGAACAAAATTCTACAAGCGGTGAGAGAAAAGAAATCACGTACAAAGGAAATCCCATCAGAATCACAGCAGACTTCTCAACTCAAACCCTCAAGGCAAGAGCTTGGAGTGACCTGTTTCAAGCCCTAAAGGAAAATAGCCTCCAACCCAGATTGACGTACCCTGCAAAACTATCTTTAAAAATTGATGGAGAGGGGCCGGGGATTTAGCTCAGTGGTTTCACCGCCTGGTGCGCAAGCACAAGGACCTGAGTTTGATCCCCAGTACCAAAAAAAAAAAAATATATTGATGGAGAGAGGGCTGAGGATTTAGCTCAGTGGTTCTGGCGCCTGCTGTGCAAGCGCAAGGTCCCAATTTCAATCCCTGCTACCACCCCCCCACCCCACCCCCGCAAAAAAAAATTGATGGAGAGGGTGCGGGATTTAGCTCAGTGGTGCCACCACCTGCCTCACAAGTGTAAGGTCAGTCCTTCCGAGGTCAATCCTCAGTACCAAAAAAAAAAAAATTGATGGAGAAATAAGATACTTTCATGACAGAGAGCACTTTAGGAACTTCATGAATACCAAACCAGAACTTTTTTGACAATATCCTAGGAAAAGACAACAAGGCTCACAACCCCAGGAAGCCCAGAAGAATCCATCGGGCATAATAAGAAATTAAACACAAAGGGGGAGAATCCAACAAAAAGAAAAAGTCATGACAATGATAAGTCAATATGTATCAGTTATAACTATCAATGTTAATGGTCTCAATTCACCAATCAAAAGAAATAGACTGGCAGAGTGGGTCAAGAAGCAAGATCCAACAATATGCTGCATACAAGAAACACACTTAATTCAAAAAGAAACTCATAGACTGAAAGTTAAAGGGTGGAAAACAATACTCCATGTGACAGGAACCCCCCAAAAAAGCAGGAGTAGCTGTCCTTTTTGCAGATGAAGTGTATTTCAAACCAAAATCTGAAACACTTCTGGTCCCAAGAATTTCAGATAAGGGACAGTCATCTTGTATGTACAAATTTATTGTGACTATGTGTTTTCATTTCTCTTAAGAAAAAACTTAGCAGAACTGTTGGTTCTTAACAGTAATACAAGAAATTTCTATATTTTTTTTCAAAATGGTTTTATTTTACATTCACATTAGCAGTATTAGAAAGTTCTAACTGGTTCACACCTGAGCTGACATTTGTTCTTTTAAAACCTTTAACTTCATCTCCCTAATGAGTGTATAATAAGGTCTTGTTATTGTACTGATGCACACCTTTCCTTGTGATGTACTTGCTATTTATCATCTTGTGTCTACTTTTTAATTGGGTTGTCCATTAATGAGCTGTAAGAGTTCTTTATATATTCTGGTCATAGGTTACATGTATTATAAATATGTCTGGTTAAGGACTACTTTTCATTTTCTGAATGATGTCTTTTAAAGTTCTAAATTTTGATGGAATGTCATTTATCAATTTTTTTCTCTTACGCATCATGTTTTTTATATCCTAAAAATTCTTGCCTACCCAAATTCATAAACATTTTTCCTTATAATTTCTTCTTAAAGTTTTATAGTTTTAGTCTTTCATATTTAGGTTCATAGATCCTTAAGTTATTTTTATATATGGAAATAAAGGGTTGAGGTTAATTTTTTACATACAGATAACAGGTGTTCTAGTACCATTTGTTGAAAACATCTTTTCCTCTGCTCTTGAGTTGGGTTGATGTTCTATAAAATGTTAATGTTAAATAATCTTTCAAAACTCAGGGGACCATATATGTGTGGTTCTCTTTCTAGAGTCTGTTTTATTTCATTGATCTATATGTCTTTCCTTCCGCCAACATTGCCTTGATTACTGTAGCTTTAGGAGAAGTCTTAAAATTAGCTACTAAATGTCTTCCAACTGTGTTATTTTTTTTCTTTTTACTTTTCAGGGTCCTTTCTACTCCTACATAACTTTTAAATTTCAATATCCAATTCTTCGTTTTATAGCAAGTATACATAGATCTGAATTTTTATATATACCTTGTGTTTTCTAATCCTGCTAAATTCAAGTACAAGTTCTAGGAGCTCCTAGAGATTTCTTAGTATTTTCTCTCTAGATGATCATTTCATCTACATAGAAAGATTTTACTTCTACTTTGCCAATCCTTTCCTAATTGTGTCATTTTATTGCCAGACTATTTTGGGGGGGCCTATGTTTCAAAGTTTAGTGGAAAGATGAAGAGTAGGCATATCTGCCCTTGTTCCCCACCTGAGGGAGAAAGCATTGTTATCTTTTCCATTATTATAAGGTGTTTTTGCTGGAAGTATGGAGTACATGTTGAGAAGGTTCTGTTCTACTTCTAGTCTCCTGATAGCTTTTACCATAACAGCTGTAGAATTTAGTCCAATACATTTTCTGCAACTACTGACAGGATCATATGGCTTTTTCCTTTCTTCTGTTAAAATGATGACTTATGAGGGTGGATCTTCCAGTGCTGAACCAACACTGTCATTCCTATAATAAAACCACTTACTACATACTGCCAGATCTGACTTTTTATTTTTTTGGTACCAGGGATCGAACTCGGGTCCTTGCGTTTGCACAGCAGGTGGCGAAACCACTGAGCTAAATCCCCGGCCCCAGATCTGACTTCTAATAGTTTGTTTTGCTAAACAAATTTTTATTTATGTTCATACTTTTCTATTATCTTTATCCAGTTTTATTAGTAGTACAATGTTGATTTCCTAAAATGAAGGGAGAAGTGTTCCTTCTTTTTTCTGCTTTAAATGTTTGGTATAATTTATCAGTTAAAATGTATATGAGGGGGCTGGGGATTTAGCTCACTGGTTTCACCGACTGCTGCAGAAGTGCAAGGACCTGAGTTCGATCCCCAGTGCCCCCCCCAAAAAATGTATATGAGCCTGTAGTTGTCATATCGGTAGGTTTTCAAGCTAGGAATATACTTTAATAGGTGTTATTGAAATTTTATATTTCTTCCAGAGTCAGTTTCATTAATTTGTCTTCCAAGGTACTTCATAGAAGTTGTCAAATTTATTTCAAAAAAGATTTTTGTAATATGCTTTCTATATTGTTTTAAATTCTGTAAAATCTGTGGTAACGTCCTCTAAATCTTGATATTGTAATTTTTAAAAAATGTATAATTGATATTATAGGAAGAAAAGGTTTAAAGGACCAGTGGAAATGGGAGGGGTAGGGGAAAGGAAAGAAGGGAAAGGAAAAAATATGAGAAAAGGAAAAAAATGTAAACAAAGTCTTTGCAGATAGGGAAGGGTGGAGGGGTTGATGGGAGGGCAGGGGAATGGGGAAAAAATGAAAGAACCAAGATACATCATGTAAAGGTACAAGATCCCAATGATGAATGTAACTATTTTATACCTAAAATGTACCAATAAACTTAATGGGGAAAAAAACCCCTGCTTACTATATAAAAATGGTAAATGTATGAGAAGCTAGATTTTTTTACTCTTGATTTAAACATTACATGATGTAAATATGCATTGATGTGTTGTTGGTTTTTTTTTTGTAACAGAGTCTTACTGTGCACTTAGGCTGGCTTTGAACTCACTATTCAGCTGAGGCTGGCCTTGAATTTGTGCAATCCTCCTACCTCAGCCTCCTGAGTGCTGGGATTACAGGTGTGCACCACCACATTCAGCTGGTATTCTTTAAATGCACACACACACATACACCCATACCAGGGCTTGAACTAGGGACCTTGTGTTTTGTGAGGCAGGCATGGTGCCACTGAGCTAAATCCCTGGCCCTATACATACATTTTTCTGATCTGCAGTCAGACATATTATCCATTGCACCACTGGACCATGTCCAAATACATACTTTTTTGTGTAAATAAATATTATTTATTGTTTTTGAAAAATATACACATGCTGTCTCTTTACTGAATCGAAAATTAACCTAGTGCTTTTTAAAAAACCTGATTTCGGGCCGGGGATTTAGCTCAGTGGTTTCGCCACCTGTTATGCAAGTGCAGGGACCCGAGTTCGATCCCCGGTACCAAAAAAAAAAAAAACCTGATTTTGAGGGCTGGGAATTTAGCTCAGTGGCATTGCACCTGCCTCGCAAGCACAAGATCCTAAGTTCAATCCCCAGTACGAATTAAAAACAAAAAGAACAAAAAAAACAAAAACACCTGATTTTGGGCTAGAGATTTAGCTCAGTGGCACCGTGCCGACCTTGTAAGCGCAAGGTTCTAAGTTTGATCCTCGGTACCAAAGGAAAAAACACAAAAAAACCCCTGATTTTACAAAAGTTATGCTTTGTTCCTAGTATCACAAACTATGATTGAGGGGGTCTTATTATTTTCTGTACTAGGGATTAAAACTAGGGCTGGGGCACTGAACTACATCCCCAGTAGCCCCCCTTCCTTTTTTCCCCCCCTCACTTTTATTATTGTTTTTTTGGTACCAGGGATCGAACTTGGGTCCTTGTACTTGCACAGCAGGCGGCAAAACCACTGGGCTAAATCCCCAGGGCCCCCACACACACACTTTTGAAGCAGGTCCTTCTAGTTGCCCAGGCTGTGCTTGAACTTGTGACCCTCCTGCCTTAGTGTCTAAGAATGCTGGGATTATGGATGTGTACCACCAAGACCAGTTTATAAAATGATTTGTGGAGCCAGGTATAGTGGTGTACTATCTGTAATCCTAGCACTCAGGAGGCTGAGGCAGGAGGATTGCTGTGAAATGAAGGCCAGGCTGGGCTACAGTGAATTCAAGGCTAGCCTGAATTTCCTAGGGAGGCCCTGTTTGAAACAATTTTTTTCTCCCGGTACTGAGGATCAAACTCAGGACCTTTGCACATGGGAGCCAGGTATAGCGCCACTGAGCTAAATCCTGGCCCTCAAACAAATATTTTTAATATAGGTAATACTTGTTAGTACCAACTCTTTGCCCAGTCTAACTGTGGACATGAATTTTCTGTAGGGCCCTCTTTGGACCCTTGCTGCAGATAACATGACTGTCCTTTAAGGGTGTGAATTTCATCACAAGAAAACAAAAGTATTCACTTTTCTTATTGTCATGGTACTGTAGTATCTTCCCTCAAGATAGTAGTAGTAAGTGTTCTGATACTATGTACAAGGGTAGAAGGTACTTGATTAGATGCCCTGTTAGATACATTCAGTGTGGACAAAGGGCTCCTATCTCCAAGCTCACATAAAATGTAATTTTTAAAAGGCATGTTTGTTTTTTTTTGAGACAGTGTCTTGCTATGTAGCCCAGGCTGGCCTGCAACTCAGCAATCCTCTTGCCTCAGCCTCCCGAGTGCTTCAATCACAGGCGTGCGCTACCATGCTCAGCTTTATGAAGACATTTTTCAAATGCACCTGTTTACACTTATCAAAAGTGTCTAGGTGTGTTTTTTGCTTTTTGGAGACAAGAGTCTCTCTATGTATATAGTTAGACTGGTCTTGACCTTACTATGTAGCTGGTCTCAAACTCATCTCAAACTCAAGGCAGTCCTTCTGCCTCAGCCTCCCAAGTGCTGGAATTATAGATAGTATTTAGTTTTGGAGGCTGGACTGTTCCAGGGAAACTTACGGATCTTTGTCAGTTGGTGGTTTGAATAATTGTTTTGTAATATGTATACTCTTATGTTTGAAACTTGGTTCTGGCTTTTCTTTCTTTCCTTCTTCCTTCCTTCTCTCCCTCTTTCTCCATCTCTCCTTTCCTCTTGAATTTGGGATGTAGCTCAGCACCTTCAGCTCTTGCCTAGTATGTGCAGCACCCTGGTTTCAATTCCCAGCACAGGGCATCTGGAAGGGGCTTGACTTGTTTGTTTCCCCTTTGATTTATCACGAGACAGTTTTTGTAGCTATGTAGCCAGCCTTCCAGCAAAATTAAATTTAACCACTTACTTAACTGTTGATCTGCTCATCTTAAAGAGCTTCTCAGAGTATGGGAAGACTGGTGTAACCATGGTAAGGTTCATCATTTTGAACTCTGTTAGTTTGGGACAAAAATTTGATTATTCTTTGGAAGTGTGAAGTCCATGAAAATTATTACTTTTTAAGATTCAAAAATTTATATTTCTAAGTTAACACATATGCTACTTACTAAAAATAGTTCATGCAGGCTCTTTGGAGAGGTGTAGTTTAATAATGTGTTGAGTGTAATGAGAAATAGATGTGATTTTACCTCTTTTTGAGGTTTCCACTGTGCTGCCACCTGAACACAGAAACACACTAAGATAAATGAACATTCAGTCCTCCTTTTGTCTGTGCCCCCCACCACCACCACCACGTTTTCAGGTTTGGGATTTGGTGATTAGTGTCATAGAAGGGTGTGGCAGTAACCTCTGACAAGTACTAAGTTCTTTCAGATCCTACTTTGTTGCATAGTTGTCTAAGATAAAATTCAGCTGATAGAAGAGATGCTGGTTATCCAGATACCAGGAAGCAAACTCCTTCCTAGCATTGCAGTGTTTTCTTTGGAGCTTAGTGAGTAGTGAAGTCTTTTAGCATAGATGTTCTGCCATCTGTCTATTTGTACATAGACTCTTCCCATCTGCCTGGCTGTGTGCCACACTCATTTTGGACGGAGGAGTAGAGAACAGAGACCACTGCCTCAGTAACTGACAATAGAGAGAATTTCGTACCCTGACAGAGGGAGTCAAATCCTATTTGGAGGGAGTCAGACCTGCCCTCAGCATTTAGCCACCTGAGCTCATTAGCTAGAGCAGTTGGTAGCAAGGAACAGTTGTTTGCCTACTTTGGAACCATGTGTGCTCCCCTATTTATTATGGAAGTAGTCTTACTGGAGTACTTAGGATTTTCCTATCCTATTAGTCATTTACTCAGTTATCTTTTACTTTGACCCTGGTTACCAAGATTCTAAACTTATATTTTGTTAGGAATGGGATTTTAAGACTGCAGTATCAGAGGCAGAGATTATTATGTTTTTATATACCTTCACTGAATCTAAAATGCCATAAATCAAAAGATGTGTCATTATTATACTAAGAAAGGAAGCATTGCCAATTAAGTCGATACGGCATTGATTGGAGTATGCAGTCTGATTTCAGGCATGTTAAAAATTCATCTTACAGGGCCGGGGATTTAGCTCAGTGGTTTCACCACCTGCTGCACAAGCACAAGGACCTGAGTTCGATCCCTGGTGCCAAAAAAAATTTCACCTTACATTGTTGGTGGGAGTGGAGACTGCAACTGCTATGGAAATCAGAGTGGAGATTCCTCAAAGAACTAAAATTGGAGGTTCCATTTGACCCAGCTGTTCCCCTTCTTGGTATCTTCCGAACAGAATTAAAAGCCTCATACTATAGTGATATTTGCACACCCATGTTTATAGCAGCACAATTTGTAATAGCTAAATCTTGGAGGGGCCGGGGATTGAGCTCAGTGGTTTTGCCGCCTGCTGCACAAGCGCAAGGACCCGAGTTCAATCCCCGGTACCAAAAAAAAAAGTAATTGCAATAAATCGTGGAGACAGCCCAAATGCCCATCAACCAACAAATGGATAAAAATGTGGGTTTTTTAATACAACAGAATACTACTCTGCTATAAAGAAGGAAAAGCTTTAGACATTTCTAGTTAAATGTATGCACCTTGAAACCATACTCTTAAGTGAGATCAGTCAGACACACATGTTTAAATACTGCATTGTTTCTCTGGTGTGAGAAACCAAAAGTAGAAATAAGGACAAAAATGTACAATAGACATTGTGGGAAATGGGAAGAAAATGTTCAAATGAGAAAGGGAACAAAGGGAGGGGGAGGGGGAAAGGAAAGAAGGGACAAGAAAAAAAAAGAAAATTGAAGGAAAAAGTGGAAAACAAGGGGCTGGCATTTAGCTCAGTGGTTCCACCGCCTGCTTCGAAAGCTAAGGACCCGAGTTTGATCCCCGGTACCAAAAAAAAAAAAAGGAAAACAAAGCTTTTGTACATAAGAGAAGGGAGATGGGGGGAAAAGAAGCAAGATATATCATGTACTGGCACAAATTCCCTATGATGAGTGTTATCATTAAGTATATCTAAAATGTACCAATAAATGTGTTGCTAAAAAATGTATCTTACAGGGCTGGGGATTTGGCTCAGTGGCACCGCACCTGCCTTGCAAGCGCAAGGTCCTGAGTTTGAGCCCGGGTACCAAAAAAAAAAAAAGGATCTTACAGTTAAGGAAATATGATATTAATACCTTTGTTTAGGTAGTAAACATATAGTTGAACTTTGAGGTCTAGAAATACTCACTAAGCAGCTCTCATGGACTGTGTGCTGAACAAAAAGATAGAGGTTAGCTCTTATTTGTTACTGGCTCAAGAGACATTAAATAAGCACATAGGTCAATACGAATCATGCTAATTGTAAAAGCAACTTGTAATTTTCTGTAGTTTTAATAAGGAACAAATGGAAATAGGGTGAGGGGCTCTAGGAAGACCTAACCACAACATTTAAGTGAAGCTTGAAAGTGCATGGAAGAGATGAGGATTTGGAGAGTATTCAAGGTAGCATGTTCCTAGAGACATGGACTGCTTGAAATTAAAAAGCCAATAAAGAAAAAGTTTTATAAACAATGGCGTACTGTTCAGACTGAAGAAAAGAAGGAAATCCTTTTATTTGTAACAACATAGATGAATCTGGAATACATTATTAAGTGAGGGAAGCCAGGCACAGAAATAACCATGTAATCTCACTTCTGTGTGAAATCTAAAAGTCAAACTCATAGGAGTAGAATGGGGGGTGGGGTCGTGCAGAGGTTTGAAAGCTGGGAGGAGAGTTGGGTCAAAAGGATACAAAGTGTCAAGAGGAATAAGAGCTCTCTTATACAACATAGTAGGTGTAGTTAATAATGTACTGCATTCTTCACTGCCTAGGCCCCTTCTTTTGTTCTGAACTGGCCTGAAAGAGGCCTGGCAAATCTATTTTAGCTTCCTACAAATTATTGCTATTTTTTGTTGTGCTGGGGATGAACCCAGGACCTCAGGCATGTGAGGCAAGCCCTCACTGAGCTATGTGCCCAGCTCTGTACTGAATTCTTGAAAATTGCTAGGAGAATGTATTTTAAGTGTTCCCCCATTTAAAAAATATTAGTTCACCAAGCATAGTGGCACACACCTGTAATCTCAGTACTCAGGAGGCAGAGGCAGGAGGATCACTAGGAGTTCAAGGCAGCCTGAACTACACAGTGAGAGTCTGTCTCCAAAACAAAAGTTAGGTAATGAATATATTAGGTGAACCTGGTTGTGGTGGCACAGGACTGTAATCGTAGCACTCTACGATGCTGAGGCAGGAGGACCACAAGTTTGAGTTCAGCCTAGGTGACTTAGCTTGACTCTGTCTCAAAAAACATTTTTCACAAGGGGGTGCTGAGAATGTAGCTCAGTGTGAAGATCCTCGGTTCAGTCCCCAGTACTGTCCCCCATCCAAAAAAAGTTGAGGTTTTTCACGTTCTGTCCTGTCTGCCACAGGCCCCCCCTTTCCATTCAGCCCTAGGAAAGATCCTTGATCCTCAGTAATGAATAAAAGGTAGTCAAGTGCAGTGGTATTTGCCTATAGTCCCCGCTACTTGGGAAGCTAAGATAGGAGGATGCTTTGAGCCCAGTAGTTCGAGAATAATGTGGGGCAACATAGTAAGACCTCAAAATAAATAAGTAAAAAAAAATCCACAATAATAAACAATACTGCCTTTAATTATGCCAGAACATTTTCATCTAAATGGTTGCTGCTGAGGTGCTCAAAAAGAGAAATTACTTGTTCTCTAGTATTATCCAGTCTTACTCCTAAACATCTTTTCCATTCAGGTTCAATAATTAAATCTGGTTTTGTTTGTTTTGAGACAAGATCTCACCATATACTTCAGGCTGGCCTTTAATTTACTTCAGTGATCCTCCTGCCTCAGACTCCCAAATGCTGGGATTATAGGCATGGACCACCACACTCAGTTTCAATAATTAAATCCTGCCAGGTGTGGTGGCACACACCTGTAATCCTAGCATTCAAGATGTTGATCCCTAGTACCAAAAAAAAAAAGATGTTGAGGCAGAAGAATTGCTGCAAGCTCCTGAGGCCAACCTGAATTACATAGCAAGACCCTGTCTCTACTCCCACTCCATCCCCCAGAAGAAAAGAAGCTGCTTGGAAAAATAAGGAGGTCCATAAGGAATAAAAAGTTTTTATCTTTGTAATTGGAAATGATTGGTGTTGATGTGCTTTAGATTTTTTTTTCTTTTTTTTTTTTTTTTGGTACTGGGGGTCAAACTTAGGACTTTGTGCTTGCAAGTCAGGTGTGGTGCCACTGAGCTAAATCCCTGGCCGTGCTTTAGATTTTTTGAGACAGGTCTCATTGTGTATCCCAGGCTGGCCTCAGACTCACAGTGATCCTCCCAAGTGCTGGGATTATAGGCATGTGGCACCACTCCAAACGTGATGTGCTTTAAAACCACAACTGTGCTTATTGTGAAGATAAATGTGTTAGTTACTTTTCTTGCTGCTGAGACAAAATACCCAACACCCGAAAGTTAAGGGAGGAAAGTTTTATTTAGCTTACAGTTTGTAGAGGTTTCAGTCCAAAATCAGCTGACTCCAAGGCAAAGTGGCATGGCAGAGGGGAATCACAGAGAGAAACATTTCATGGTGGGCAGAAGGTAGCAAAGCAAGCAAGGAACAACCACCCACAATTCTTTCTATCCCTTAAATCTTATCCAGGATATGTAGGGCAGGTAGCGATCACACCCTTAATCCTAGAGCCTGTGATCCTAGCTTTGCACCATGAATCAATCCCAGCATCACACACTCTAGATCCAGCCACCTCTAAAAAAGCCCCACCTATGACTGCATGAGGCTTTGAGAGGACATCTAAACAGAAGCAGTAACAATAGATAAAAATGATCTGGGAGCCCAAGAGTGTAGTTTAGTGATATAGTGCTTCCCTGCCAAGCATAAGACTTTGGGTTCAATCCCCAGCATTGAAAGAAGAAAACGATTTAGGACTTAGCTTAATTTTAAAATTTTATTTTTTTAATTCATTTTCTGCTGTATTGGGGATTGTAACCAGGGCCTTCACGATAAACTATATCTTCAGCCCCTCTCACACATGTTTTGTAGTACAAGAGATTAAACCCAGAGCCTTCACTTTGAGCTATATCCCCAGGCCATTTTAAATAGTTTTTTAATTTTGAGACAATGTCTTGCTAAATTGCCCAGGCTGGGCTCAAATTTGTAATCCTCCTGTCTCATCCTCCCAGAGTCCTGAGATTATAGGCATGTACCACTAAGTTTGATTATCTTTTTCTAAACCTTTTCTTTGTGTTTTTAGTGGTACTGGGACTTCACACTGAGCTACATTCTCAGTCCCTTTCTTTTTGAGACAAGGTCTTTGTTGAGTTTCTCAGACTGGCCTCGAACTTCTGGTCCTCCTGCTTCAGCCTCCCAGAGTGCAGGGGTGACTTGTAATTATTTTTTATTGGGGGGGGATTACTGATAGCTGTGTGATTCCTTTGCATTCTAGAAGCAGAAGAGAGAAGTCAACTGCAATTTATTTGATAGAGAGAACTTTGAATTAGCTTGGGGGTTGTTTTGTTTTGATTTTGATAGGTCTTGTCTTGTGGACCAGGCTGGCCTTGAACTCCTGAGCTTCTACGTCCTGAGCTTCCTACCTCAGCTTCTTGAGTACTGGGACTTCAGGCATGCACCACTCTGCAGGATCTTGTGAAAACTGATCTAGACAAGTTCAGTGCCTGATTGATTTGCTTTAAGTTACCTGAGAGTGTAATGATTAAAAAAAAATCAAAGTAAGATATAGAAAACTTGAATTGTGCCTGTTTTCCCTACTGATACTGGCAAGAATGTAATGACTATAAAATTCTTTTTTGTTACAGTGGTAGGAATTGAACCCATAGCCGTGCACTAAATTACAGCCTCAGTTCTCCCCCCACCCCCACTTAAATTTTTTATTTTGAGACAAGGTCTCACTAAGTTGCCCAAGCTGGAATTTGGGATCCTCCTGTCTCAGCCTCCCAAGTAACTGGGAATTATAGCCATGTTCCACCACACACAATTTAAAATTATCTTCTAATTGTTGTGGGTTCTTGTTTTTACTTTTATATTATAACATGAGATACTTCATTTTTGTAGCATAAAAATCTCCATTTGGAATTTGGGGTTGTAGATTAGTGGTAGAGTGCTTGCCTAGCTTGCACAAGGCCCTGAGTTCTATCCCCACCACACACACACCCCTCCATGTAAGTGTTTTGATAAAACTAATTATTGAAGTGAAGGCTATCTAGAGTTTTTTTAAATAAACTTAGAAAATAGTGATCCAAATACACACCTGTAATCCTAGCAGTCTGGGGAGGCTGAGGCAGGAGGATCGTAAGTTTGAGCCCAGTCTTCGCAGTTTAACACTTAGACCCCCTGTCTTAAAATACAAAATAAAAAGACCTGGCTCAGATGTTCAGTATGAAGGCCTTGGATTCAATCCTCAGTACCATCTTTTACACACACACGGAAAAAACAGTGATCTATTTAAGAAAATTCTTTCTAATAATTGAAACATTAGCAACTGGTCAGGTGTGATAGTGCACACCTGTATTCCCAGCACTCAGGGAGGCTGAGACAGGAGGATTGCCGGGAGTTGGGTGCCAATGTGGGCTAGTCAGTTCAAGACCAGCCTAAAGAACAAATCGAGACCCTGTCTAAAAACAAGCAAACAAACAAAAAACAGCAAAAATAAGTAGCAACTAATTTGTTATGTGAAACATTAAGTATAGAATTGATAAAAATATGATTTAAAAAGGAGAGGTTCCTGGTTTCTAGTGAATTTAAATATTTATCTAGAGTAATGTGTGTAGAATAAATAAGGGCTACCCTGATATGGTGGTACATGCCTTTAATCCCAGCTACTGAGGAGGCTCAGGCAAATTCAAGGCCAGCCCTGGACAATTTAGCATAACTCTGTCTCAAAAAGTTAAAAAAGGCTCTAAGAATAGCTCTGTGGTAGAGCACCTGCGTTCAATTCCCAGCACTGCAAAAAGAAAGAAAAATGAAATATGTTTTGGTTTACATATGGAATACCAAAATAAGCAGCAGTAGAAACAGGAATGAAGCTGGGTGTGGTGGTGCATGCCAGTAATCTGAGCACTCTGGAGGCTGAGGCAGGAGGATTGCCGCAAGTTCAAGGGTAGCTTGGGCTGCATAGTGAGCTCAAGGATAGCCTGAATTACAGAGCAAGACCCTGTCTCAAAAAAAAAAAAGAAGTGGGCCCGGGATTTTAGCTCAGTGGCTCTGCCACCTGCCTGGAAAGCGCAAGGTCCTGAGTTCAATCCCCGGTACCAAAAAATAAAAATAAATAAATCTAGAAGAAAAAGAAAGAAAAAAGAAAAAGCAACAGGAATGAACTAGATGTACTGTGTATTTTTATGGAAAAATACCTCAACATTTTGAGGGGGAAAGCATAGTATAGAAACATAAATGCCATGTAATACTTTCTAAATAAGAGTTGAAGAACAAAGGTGGAAGTGGTAGAATGTGCCAATAATCTCAGCACTCTGGGACAGAACTCTGGGAGAGAACTCTGGCAGACTGAAGCAGGAGAATCACAAGTTTGAGCCCAGCCCGAGCCTTTTAGTGACTCAGTGAGACCCTGTCTCAAAATAAAAAATAAAAGGGCATGGGAATGTAGCTCAGTAGGAAGGCCCTGAGTTCAATCTCCACTACTGTACACCAAACCCCTCCCCACCAAAAGAGAAAGAAAAACAGTACTACGGTATTTATGGACACTTAGAAAAGTATAAGAGAATTTATGGGACTGAGAGACACTATATTCATTGTAGTCATGTACTTCTGGGAAGGTCCTTGGGGACTTTTTAGAGATGTAAAGTTAAAGCAGGAGAATTAAGACTGGGCAAAGCTAGGAGGTAAGTTTGGGGCCTATATGTTCTAAATTTTAGGTTGACTCTGACTTTTGACAAGAGTACAGACTAAATGATTACCACTTTATTCAATTCAAGAAAAGATTGATGTTGATACATATTTCCATCAGTTTGTTTCTAGACAAAGCTTTGTGTTTTGGTTTTGTATTTTTGGGGGGTTGGTTTTTTCAGTGCTGGGGATAAAACCCAGGGCCTTCCCACTAAGTGACAGCCCCAGCCTTTCTTAAAATTTTTTTTTGAGATAGGGGTCTTCCTAAGTTACTTAAATTGCCCAGGGTGGACTTGAACTTGCAACCCTCCTGCCTTAGCCTCCTCAGTGCTGGGATGACAGGCATGCTCCACCATGTCCAGCTTCACTTTCCTTCCAAATCTTAGGTAGTGAGTTTTCTACTGTCATCCTTTGTCTCTCATTCTTCTTTAACTTACCAAACATAAAGGTAATCAAGCTTTTATGCACATTATAGTTTTCTGGAGGTCTTGTTTAAATGAAAGCTGTTCAGCCTTACTTTAATTTCTTCTGGCTCAGTATTTCTGTTTCCTTGTGTTTTGTTTTGTTTTGTTTTGAGACAAGGTTTTGCTCTGTAATTCAGGCTGGCCTTGAATTCTTAAGTGATCCTTCTCCTGAATGCTGGGATCACAGTGCGTCACCATGCCCAACAGGACCTTAGTTTTGAGGATAGTTTGGCTTTACTGTTCTTTCTTTGCAGTTTAGTAATTCTAGATAAGATTCTATTTAACTTCCTGGGCAAATGCTATATATAGTTCTGAGATATTTCTATCTTGTAAATTTCTGATATTTTAGATGTAAACTGAAGAAGCATGGTGTAGTGTGATACCCAGGTTCTTTTTTTTTTTGGTACTGGGGATCAAATTTGAAACCTTGCGTTTGCAAGACAGGCGGCAGAACCACTGAACTAAATCCCTGGCTCTAGGTTAGTTTCTTTACATTTTTGTTGTCTTATAAAATTGGAAATAAGTCAGATGATCTCTTTTGACTGTAAAGTTATAATTCTGTGAATCCACAATCTTCTTTGTAAATTTAAACGTATTCTGATTATAACCACCAGAGGTCCTTGACCTCTGTCCCCCTCCCCCATACTGGAGATGAACCCAGGACCTTCACACTGAGCTGCAGCCCAGCCCTTTTTTAAATTTTGAAATGAGATCTTGCTAAGTTGCCAGGATACCAAACCTGGCCTCAAATTTATGATTCCTCCTGCCTCAGCCTCCCAAAGTACTAAGATTATAGGCATTTGCTACCACTCCCGGCTGATATCCTTTATTTGTTATACCAATGTTCTGAATAATTAAACCTTAGTTGTGGTGGCACGTTCTTGTAATCTCAGAACTCAGAAGCCTGAGCCATGAGGATTGCCTCAGTTACATAATGAGTTCAAGGCCAACCTGGATTACATAGCAAGCCTCTGTCTCCAAAAAAGCAAACAAAAACTTTACAACTATTTTTCTACAAAGTGAATTATAACTTCTCCCAATTCCTGTCTTGTTCCTTTCACCTTATGCCAGAAATATGAAAACCAAAGGGTGAAACAGATCTTTTCCATGCTATCTTTATTCTATTTCATAATTGTTAAAATTGGGGAGGGGTGTGATTTAATAGCTAGTAAAGCTGGGCATGGTAGTAAATGCCTGTAGTCCCAATTACTTTGGAAGGCTGAGGCCAGAGAATCAGTTGAGCCCACAAGTTCCAGGCCAGGCTGAGCAACATTCTGAGACTCAGTCTCAAAAAAACACAACATGCAAATAAGATACATTCATTTTAACCAAGTAGACTTAACTTGCTTACTTAAGGATACAGTGAAAGGAAAATCTATACATGAAGTAAGAGCCACGTGTGGTTGCACACCTATAATTCCAGCACTTGCAAGGCTAAGGCAAGAAGCTGGAACGTTAAAGGACAGCGTGGGTTACATAGTAAGACCCTGTGTCAAAATCAGTCAATCAGTCAATCCAGGGAAATAAAAAACAGGGAATAATCCTTTGGAAAATAAATATTCAGGAATAAAACATAAGGGATTATTATTATTTCTGTTTGTCACTGCATTAGAAATCATATTCCTAAGCAAAAAAAGATAGGAAATGTGTTAAAAAGTTCATAGCAAGGTAAACCTTACTTGAAAATAAATTAGTTGGAATAAGATTTAGGGGCTGTTTTAACTAAGACCAGAGAATTTCTTTTTTTGGTCTTAGTTCAAAGAATCAAAATTGTTTACAACTCATGGTTGTGAAAGATTTTAGTTCTGCTGTATTCCTTTTTGGTTTTTTGAGACAAGGTCTTGGTATGTAATCCAGGCTGGCCTTTGAACTCGCTGTGTAACCCAGGCTGGCCTCACATTCATACCAATCTTTCTGCTTCAGCCTTTTCACTTACAGGATTACAGTTATAGATGTGCTCTACCACACCTGGCTGTGCTGTATTCCTGTGTACAAGGTAGTATGCAGCAAAAAAGAAGTAGTTTAAATTGAGTAAAATATATAGTTTGCTCCTCCAATAAGATTTTTATTTTATTTTTTTGTGGCACTGGAGAGCAAACCCAAGGGCACTTTACCACTGTGCTATATAACTTTGTCCTTTTGTTTTTTTATTTTGATTTAGGGTCTTGCTGAATTGCCCAGTCTTTCTCAACTCCTACACTTCTGCTTCAACTTCCTGCACCATTGAGCCCAGTCTTTTTTTTTATTTTATTGGTGGCAAAGTTTCACATTTATTAAAGGTAGGGAAAAAATCCCAGAAGACTAGGGGGAAAATGAACTCTGTAGAGTGAGTTTGGGCCAAGTAGAAAGAGAGGAAAAATAAAAATAATACCCTACACTATTGGCCACCATGAAGAACCATGATAATGTAGTGTTGTTGTTGTTGTTGTTGTTGTTAATATTAAGGATTTTGAGAAAAGGTAGAATATAAAATCTTTTTTAAAATTGAGGATTTTCTCCAGGAGTGGTGGTGGCACACGGCTGTTATCCCAGCATTCCAGAGGCTGAGGCAGGAGGATCACTGAGTTCAAGGCCAGCCTGCACTACAAAGCAAGACCAGCCTTGCCTCAAAAAAATCAAAACAAAACAAAAATTGAGGATTTTCTACTTTGACGGAAGGTTTCCTTCTCCCCTCTTTTACTACATTTAGTTATGTATACTGTACTTTATTTCTCTTGCCCTTTACAAAACAAGGTTTTTTCACAAACCACTAATTCCTAGTTTTGGGGTTTTTGTCCTGGTCATATTCTTAAACCTAGTAATGTGGCTAGACAATACTAATCTGAATGTATTTTTTTTCTTTGTTTTGATTTTTAGTTCTTTTTTCCCTTCACACATTTTTTAAATTAATTTTCTCAAACTAGAAAGTCAAGCCGAGTGTAGTGGCACATGCCTATAATTCCAGGACTCAGGAGGCTGAGGCAGGAGGATTGCCATGAGTTTGACACCAGCCTGGGGTACATAGTGAGTTCAAGGCCAGCCTGAACTGCATCGAGAGACCTTGTTTCAAGAAAGTTTAGCCGGGGATTTAGCTCAGTGGTGCCGCAGCCTGCCTCGAAAGCATATTGACCCTAGTTCGATCCCTGGCACCAAAAAAAAAAGAAAGTTTAAAAAATTTTTTAAAAAGTTAAAGGATTTAGGTATCAAGCCAAGTGATAAAGGGAACTCATTCAGCCTTTTTTTTTTTCCTGTCCACATGTTCTGTCTAGATCAGTGTCTTCAATTAAGTTTTCATCTTGATGTAGAAATGTCAATATTATTGGTTATATATTTAGTCTAACTGGGTCTTCACTATTTAGATTACCCTCCAGAGAGTGACAATTTTTAGTAACGGGCTAATTTTTTTCACAGGCAATATATTCACTTTATAAAATTCAAAAGTTATAAAAGGAATATGCAGTTTTGATTCTCACCATAAAGCAAGCTTACTTAAAGAAACTGTTGGTAACTAGATCCTTGTGTAGCAGGTATTTTATTCACAAAGATGGATGGTTATGTGCATTTAAAAATAATCCACTTTGAGAACTGGGGGTGTATCTCAGTTGGTGAGCACTTCCCCAGCATGTTGAAGGCCCTGGCTTCAATCCCCAGTACTATAACAAAATAAATGGCTTTGTCATATACATTATGTGCAATAAAATTCAACAATTTTAAGTAAAGTTTATCAATTTTCAGTATACAATTTGAGATTTGACAAACCTGCTGTACCAAAATCATGATATGCAACATACAATAGTTCTGTTACATCACACACAGAGCTCCTGTACATTTGTATTCAGTCCCTTCCCTCCAGCCACTGGAACCATTAATCTGCTTTGTTTCTCTATAGTTTTACGTTTTCTAGAATGCCAGATAAGTGCAATCATATCATGTAAGTCTTTTTATGTCTGGCTTCTTTTACTTAGCGTTATGCTTTTGAAAGTCAGCCACATCTGCCTTGAACCAAAGAAGTGTTAAATGAGTATATTAAATGTCTATTAGCCTACATTTGGGTTAGGTTTTAAAAATTAATTATGTCATACTGGCTCATGAAATGAACACGTGGATCTTATGCTCAGGTTAGATAAATCATAGTTCCTGAGGTCAAATCTTGATGTCATTTGGCGTGGGAAAAGGTAATTCAGTTTGAAAGGAGTAAAAGATTAAGGCTAAATCAGAAGTAAAATTTCATTTAATGCACATGGCAGGTCTTCAGAATAGCTTGTTAAATTCAAATTGTATTTTTAATAGCAACCTCTTGCTATAGCAGTCATTTCTTGAATCAAGCAAGAGTTCCTGCAATACTGGTTTGTATTGCAAACATTTAGGAATGGGAATTGTACAGTAGGCTTTATTTATTCTTTGACATGGCCAGGAAATCTGTAGGAAGAGACAAAATCCAAAATCTGAGATACTTGAGAAAATGTTAAATCTCTGTCTCTCTTTTTTTTTTTGGTACCAGGGATCTAACTCTGGACCTTGCACTTGTGAGGCAGGCGGCAGAACCACTGAGCTAAATTCCTGGCCCAAATCTTTGCATTTTTTGAGACAGGGTCTGAACTCACTATGTAGCTCAGGTTGGCCTTGAACTCACAATGATCCTCTTGCCTCGCCCTCCCCAGTGCTGGGATTACAAGTATACACCACTGTGCCTGGCTAATGTTAAATCTTTATCTCAATCCCAGAACTTTTTTCCCTAGACTTTATTTTTGTGCTTTACTACACTCCCGAGTTTACATATAGGATAAAACAGTATAATTGGAAGGGGGGGGAAGGAAGAGGGAGGAAAAAAGAATTAAAGGAAAAAATGGAGGGCTGGGGATTTAGCTCAGTGGTTCCGCCACTTGCCTCACAAGTGCAAGGTCCTGAGTTCAATCCCCAATACCAAAAAAAAAAAAAAAAAGGAAAAAATGGAAACAAAGCTTTTGTAAATACGGAAGAAAGATTGAAGAGAGGGGAGGGGAATGGGGAAAAAAAAGAATCAATATATAGTATGTACAGGTACAGATTCCCTGTGATGGAATGTGATCATTATATATATCAAAAGTACCTGCCTTGCATGCGCACGTTCCCCAAGTTTGGCACCAAAAAAAAAAGAATACCATTAAAATTAAATTTTAAGGGCCAGGGATTTGGCTCTGGTTCCACTGCCTGCCTCGCAAGCGCAAGGTGTCCCGAGTTCTATCCCCGGTACCAAAACAAAATTAAATTTTAAAAAACAGTATAATTGGTGTTCTAAAATGACTGGTTGAATAACTGAGGAAGGGACCTACAGAAAAAAATATGTGCTGCAAATTAAAATATAATATTTGGAGTACTAAAATCATACCTTTGTATAGTTTATTAATAAGTCTAATTTTTATTGCATTTTAAAAATACTAGATTTTGCTGTTGTTCTTTGGAGTCAGGGTCTTCATACTGAGCTACACCCCGGCTTTTTGTTGTTGTTGTTGTTGTTGTTGTTTTTTTGGTACCGGGAATTGAACTTGGGTCCTTGTGCTTGCGCAGCAGGCAGCAAAACCACTGAGCTAAATCCCCGGCCCTATCCCCGGCTTTTAAAAAATTTATTTATTTTTATTTTCAGGCAGGGCCTCACTAACTCCTTGAGTTCCCCAGGCGGGGCTGGAGCTTGTGATCCTCTTGCTTTAGACTCCCAGAGTGCTGGGTTATAGGCATTTGCCACCACACTGAGCTTCTTAGAGCTTATTTTTTATTGCAGAAACCAAGCATATGCCAGGCCCTGGGTTTAGTACTGCAAAAGAAAAAAAAGTGCTTACCTAGCATGCACGTGGCCCTGAGTTTGATCCCCCACATTAAAAAAAAAAAAAGCCTAGCATGGTGGTACACATCTGTAATTCCCTCATTTGGGAAGCTGAGGCAGGAGGATCACTATGAGTTCAAGGCCAGTCTGCACTGCATAGTGAGACCCTATCACAAAAAAAAAAAAAAAAGGAGTACTCGACTGTAGTCCAGAACCAGGGAAGCTGAGGTGAAAGGTTAGCTGGAGCTCAAGACAACCCTGGCAACAGAATAAGGTTATATCTGAGGAAGAAAAAAGGAAAAGATTTTGGAGACTTGGGTATATAGCTCAGTGGTAAAGTACTTGCCTAGCATGTGGTAGACCCTAGGTTTGAGCCCTAGCGCCACTAAAAACAAATTCTCCCCTGCCTCCCATGATTGAATTTGGTTTCCTCCAGCATAACAACCAAGTTCTACAACTGAGCTACACCTTAGAATATATTTTTGTGCTAAAAAAAACCTCAAAATATTTAAAGATTCACCATCTAGGCTGTGCGTAGTAGTGCACACCTACAATCTTGGAACTCAGGAGGCTGAGGCAGGACTGTGAATTTGATGCCAGCCCTATAGCAAGACTGTCTCAAAACAAAAGATTCACCATCTACTCCTTTGACTTTGAAGGAATGATACAAAAAGAAATTTTCCAGTAAGTAGGACAAAGAATATTGGCAAAAATGTAAATTTAGTAATAATGTAAAGTTATATTTATATTGAATAAATTTCTTTGTTTTTTCTTAAGGAATTGAATGACCTGGCACGGGACCCGCCAGCACAGTGTTCAGCAGGTCCTGTTGGAGATGATAGTAAGTATTTAAATGGAATTATGGTGCAAACAGCGTAACACTACCTGTGGGGATCTCAGAACAGATGACTATATTTTTCAGGATTATTTTGTGTAGAGAGAGAATTTGCTACAGGAAGGGGAGGCAGTTTACTATGAGAGAGGCTACTTTTTACGTGCCTCCAGTCATCTTCTGTGTTCACATTTGGAGACTCTTCTGCTAGGTATTATCTTTGTAGTTCTGATTTCTTCCTACCTGTCCTTCATTCCTTCTAGGTATTTTCCAGATATAAAATAATTTGAGCTTCCAGGCACGGTGGTGCACGCCTATAATTTCAGCACTCGGGAGGCTAAGGCAGGAAGATTTCCATGACTTTTGCATTCACGGCCAGCCTGGACAATATAATGAAGTCAAAGCCAGCCTGAACTGCATAGCAAGACCCTGTCTCAAAATAAATAAACAAAATAAAATAAAATAAAATACTTGAGGTATTGTAAGGATGATCTAGTATGTCTAGCTCTTTTATTCATCATACTTGTAAAATCAAGTATAATTTTATTACTAGTGCTGGTGATTGAACCCCTGGCCTTTGAACTGAGCTACATCTCTAGCCACCTCTCCTTTTCCCCTTTGAAAAAAATTTTTATTAGTATATATTTGTAGTACATAATGATAACATTCATCATAGTGTCTTTTTATTTTTGAGACAGGATCTCAGTAAGTCACTTAATTGCCCAGGGTGGGCTTGAGCTTTATTTATCTTTACATTTTGGGTTATTAGAATTTTTTAAAAATGTATCTTGAATATGTATCCCTTACAAGGTGCATGCCTTGTAAAATTTGTCTTCTGTATACTTGATCACTTTCTTTTCTTTTTTTTTTTTTTTGTACCAGAGATGGAACTCAGGTCCCTGCACTTGTGCAGCAGGCGATGAAACCACTGAGCTAAATCCCTGGCCCCCTTTATCACTTTCTTGATGTTATCATTGTAGCATATAAGTTTTAAAGTTATTAATTTAATTATTTGGGGGATTTTTTGTTTTGTTTTGTTTTTTGTACTGGGGATTGAACTCAGGACCTTGTGCTTGCAAGGCAGGCAGTGGCTGCACTGAGCTAAATACCCATCCCTGATTTTTGGTTTTGTTGAGACAAGGTCTCACTTTGTAGTTCAGGCTGGATTGGAATTCACATGTAGCCCCAGGCTGGCCTCAAACATAGCATTCTGCCTGCTTCAGCTTCCCCACCACTGCCTTTATAGGCATGTGCCATCACATCCAGGTGGTTTTAAATTTTGATGAAGCCTAATTTATTTTTTCTTTTACTGTTTGTGCTTGGGGGAAATACTTTTCAAGATAACAGTTTGGAGTTTTTTTGGTGGTACCAGGGATCCGACTCAGGACCTTTCACGTGCAAGGCAGGCGAAGCGCCACTGAGCTTAAATCCCTGGCCCTTATTTGAGAAAGGAATGTAATTGTGCAAGCAATAGTAGCAGCAAGGACAAATTACCTTGGTAAGCTAAAGAAAACTTCTAAAATGAAATTAAATTCCCAGACTGTATTTAAAGATCATCGCCCTTGCTGGGCCTGGTGGCACACACTATAATTCCAGCACTCAGGAGGCTGAGACAGGCAAATTGCCATGAGTTTGACGCCAGCCTGGACTGCATAGCAAGACCCTGTCTCTGAAAAATAAACAACAACAAAAAAATTTAAAAAGATCATCAGCCATTGTGAATTTTGAGAAATTTGACCTGGGGATGGTGACCACTCCTGTGATCCTGAGGCAAGGAGGATCCTAAGTTTGAGCCCACCCTGCGCAACTCAGTGAGACCCTGTCTCAAAATAAAAAATAAAAGGAGCTGGGGATATAGCTCAGTAAGAAGGCCCCCGGGTACAGTCCCCAGTGCTGGGGGAGAAATTAATCCCTCATCTTTCTCTTCAGCTTTGACTATCTTGAGTTAGATAATTGTCAACAGTATCTACCTCCTCAAAAGAAAAAAAGAACTATCCTTAGAGTGAAATTTCCTTAAGCTTGGGTCACATGGATAGTATTTGCTGATAAACATTATACTTAAAAATTTTATGAATGTTTGAGGCCATTTGAAATTTAATTACTGTGTCTTTCTGTCTGTCCGTCTGTCTATGTCTTCCTGTGTAGCATAGGCTGGGCTCCAGTTCATGGTGATCCTCCTGTGTCCACCTGCTTAGTGCTGGGATTACAGACCTGTGTCACCTATTAATTACTGTTAAAAGAATGTTTGGCTGGAAGTGGTGGCACAGGTCTATAATCCCAATACTTGGCTGAGGCAGGAGGATCACCCTATGTTCAAGGCCAGCCTGGACTATATAGCAAGACCCTATCTCAAAAAAGAAAAAATGCTTGATCTATCACATAGGGACATAAAAAGCATAAGTGGATAACTAAATGCATTTTCATCATGTCACTTTTTTGTTATAAGCTGTCAGAGTTTAATCTTCTGAGGAGAAAGAAACTTTAGCCAAAATGAAACTTTTAAAATCCTTTGACTGTCCTAGTACTTACTCAAATCCCTTAGTAGCACATTATTGATATTTAATGTAAGAATACAGTGGGAAAAAAATAAGGTGGAGACTGCTGCTTTATTTTTAAATAGTGTGAAGATTTTAGAGTATATTCAATCTTTTTTCCACTTTCTTCAGTGATCTGGTAAGCAGGAAGAAATATACTTCCAGAAAGTAGTAAGCTGACGATTTATTGGTCATATAACCTGCTTCATTTTCTTCTGTTTTGAACACTTGGAAAAATGACTCTATTGAGACATTCAAATGTAGGTCTCCAGGTCCAGGGATTTAGTTCGGTGGTTCCAGTGCCTACCTCACAAGCTTGAGGTCCCGAGTTGGTTCCCCGGTAGCAAAAAAAAGAAAAAAAATGTAGATCTCCAGGGATTTAGTCTGAAAACATATATTCTCACCATCCCTTCTAAACTCAAAAATTTTTTTTAAACTAAAAATTTTATTCACAACACCAGAGAGTAATTATTGAACTCAGAACCTGATATTTAAATGTACATAGCAGATTATAGCTTTCAGTCTGTATAATGGTTTGACAGCATCAAACCAAGGTAGTAGTGGGAGTTTGGCTTATGTTTGTTTACTATTAAAATGGTTTTCGGTGTTCGGAGCACAGTTTACTGGTAGATTACTTGCTTAGCATGTACAAGGCCTTGGAGGGCACTGGCTTTGTGTGGGGGGGCTGTATGCATTTTTGTTTTCAGTGGCTCCTAAGATTAATCCTTAAATAAAATAAAAGCTGGGGCCAGAGATTTGGCTCGGTGGTTTTGACATCTGCTGCACAAGCTCAAGGACCCGAGTTTGATCCCTGGTACCAAAATAAAATAAAAGCTTATTTTTAGCCAAGCGTGGTGGCACACACCTGTAATCTCAGTACTTGGGAGGCTGAGGCAGGAGGATTGCCGTGAGTTCGAGACCAGCCAGCACTACATAATGAGTTCAAGGCAAGCCTGAACTAATAGCAAGACCCTGTCTCAAAAAAAATAAATAGGGCTGGGGATTTAGCTCAGTGGTTTCACTCCCTGCTGCCCAAGCGCAAGGACCCAAGTTCGATGCCCGGTACCAAAAAAAGATAAAAGGCTTTTTAATATAAATGATCGTGTAAGCCCGGGCATCATGGCACACACCTGTAGGTGGCTGAGGTAGGAGGATTGCTGTGAGTTCAAGGCCAGCCTGGGCTACATAGTGAGTTCAAGGCCAGCCATAGCAAGAACCTGTCTCAAAAAAAAAGGTCATGTAAATATAGTAATATGTTAGGCTTATGAAGTGGACAAGTATTTATTCAGTAACTATTTCTGGAGTTGTTTTTACTTGGAACCTTTAGTAATTCTCAAAATATTTACAAAACCATTGTGATCTGATACAGGTTAGATACTCTTACCTCCTTCTCTCCTGTGTTGTATTGTGTTTTGTTTTGTTTTCCTTCCATCCTGGAGATTGAACCCAGTGCGTTTACCCCGAGCTACGCTCCCAACCTTTTTTTTTTTTTTTTAAAGGCAGAATCTTGCTAAATTGCCCAGGTGTGCCAGAACTTGAGGTTCTTCTGCCTCATCTTCCCAGAGTAATGAGATTATAGGTGGTATGTTAGCACCACCCCTGGCCCTCCTAATCTATATTTCCACTTAAGAGAGCTAGGAGTCCAGCAGAGTTCCAAAGGGAGACCTGTCAGTAATTCCAATAGGTATTTGTATATTAAACAGTTTGACCAAATTCTTAAGATGTATGTATTCATTTATTTGGTGCTGATAATTAAATCCAGAGCCTAAAAATGGTAAGTCTTGGCTCTACCACTCATAACTCCAGCTCATTTAAGTTTAAATTGTAGTAGGTCTTCAGATATTCTCATTAATTAATTCATATAATGAGTTTTAGTTTGTCTTTTTCTGCTTCTTGTTGGTTCTATATATTTTAAGTCATTTTTACAAGAGCAGTAAATGTAACTGGATCTCAACGTTAGCACTTTCTTCCTTTTTCCTCCTATTTTAAAGACAGTCCTCTAGGGGCTGGGGATTTAGCTCAGTGATTCCGATGCCTGCCTCACAAGTGCAAGGACCCAAGTTCAACCCCTGGTACCAAAAAAAAAAACAAACAAAACCAAAGACAATCTTCTGTATGTGTATTTGCTTAACAGTAAAGACAAAATGTTACCCTTTGAATAGGAATGGATTTTTTTACTTAGAGCTTTGATGCCAGTGATTGGGGAGGGTGTTTTTTTGTATGTTTATTTTTGAGACATGGTCTTGCTGTGCAGTTCAGGCAGGCCTTGAACTCACTATGCAGCCCAAGCTGGCCTCAAACTCACCACAGTCCTCCTGCCTTGGCCTCCCAAGTGCTGTGATTATAGGTGTGCACCACCACACCATGATGCCAGTGAACTATGTTTAGTTCTGTTGTAGTATTAAACAGATCAAGACACAATATATGGAAATATCACAGTGAATCCCATTAATTTGTGTACCACCCCTTATACTGGGGATTGAACTCAGGATCTTGTGCTTGCCAGGTAGGCACAGCGCCACCGAGCCATATCCCCAGCCCATATTTGTACAGTTAATATTTGTGTTGGTAATTACAGAAAAGAAATGATTTATAAACTAAATAGATATGAATTACAAATGAATCTATTGATGTTGCTTGTAAGAGGGTGGTGATCATTTTCCATCTTTTATCAGGAAGAAAGATATCCTTCCCATAATTTTTTTTTTTTAGAGTAGGAAAAATTTATTGAGAGAAAGATAGCTTCTGTCTAAGAAAGACAGAAGGAGGACTGGAAAGTGGGTTTCCCCCTCCTTCCCATAATTGTAAATGTTCTTGTTGCTGGCTTGTCAGCATTTCTGTGCCAAGACTGTTGGGGATTCTATGTTGTCCCACAGTACTTGATAGATTTTGATCCTAGAGCATAAAATATGCTTTGTTTGCTATTAGGAAGAATAAGGGAATCAAAAAAGTGTTTGACAGTTACCTAAAAACTTGTTCAGATTTAGGGGTGGAGGGGTAATGTCGATTGAATGCTAGCATCACTGCATGCTAGACTAACACTCTACCACAGAGCAATATTCACAGCACCACACCCATGCACACACTTATGTGCACACATACAAATACGTACTTTTTTTTTTTTTTAATCTTGAGACAGAATCTCACTAAGTTTCCCAGGCTAGCTTCAAACTTGAACTCCTCCTATCTCTGCCTCCCTCATATGGGAGCTGGTCTAATTCACTATGCATGTCTGGCTAGATTTTCTTAGTATTTACATAAATCTGATGGTAGAGAAAAAATGAAAAAGAGCTGGGCGTGATGGTGCACACCTATAATCTCAATACTCAGGAGGCTGAGGCAGAAAGATTGCCATAAATTAGAGCCTAGCTTAGATTACATAGTGAGTTCAAGGCCAGGTTGAACTACATAGCAAGACCCTGTCTCAAAAAAAAAAAAAAGGAAAGAAAATATACAAGGATCGATCTTGAAAAGGCTAGAAAGATTAAGCAAATGATTAATAGAAAATTTAATTTTTAAAACTCTTTCTGTATTTTTATGATTTGAATGTTTTCTCATTTATTGTCTTACCTGATACTTAGAATCCTGAGTAGGAATGCAGTTTAATTAATATCCTTCCAATTTTAGCCATTGATTTTAATGATATAAAAGGATTAAAAGAGCAAGACTTAAAACAGGCCCATTGCCTGGTTGGTCATCTTTTTGATTAACAGTGTTTTTAGCCATAGTATAAGGGTTGTTAACTCTCATTATTAGTGTATTTTGTTTACTCAAATTATAAACATATTTGTGACTAAAACTAGAAGGCTGTTTCCTTAAGCAAGACATTAAAGGGATTTTAGAGCACTTTCATTGTGATTTAAGAACCAGTCTTAGTGGCTCACAATGGCTTTTTTTTGCCTGGCATGATGGTACAGACCTGCTCATAATCACAGCACTTGGGAGGCTGAAGGAAAGAGGTTCGTATGTTCAAGGCTGGCCTGAACAGTTTATATTAGGGAAGTTCTGAAGGAACTTTAGGACTTGAATTGACATCCCACTGAATTTTTACAACGGCTTCTTAGTCTTCACATTTCTGCCTGTGTCAAGAATTGGATGGTTGGGCTGGGGATTTAGCTCATTGCTGCCACCGCCTGCCTCAAAAGCACAAGGTCTCAAGTTCGATCCCTGGTACCAAAAAAAAAAAAAAGAATTGGCTGGTTTGGGGTGTTTGTAATACAGTTTTAGTGATAAATTCCCAAAGTTTGCTCAGGTCCTAGGATGAATGTCAAGTGGTCAGTAGCTTTCTTATAAGTGAAAACTCTGGTTTTAGATCTCTGTGCTGTATGTAGTAGTAGCACCATCTTAGAAATGGAACAAGTACCATTTTCTACAGTTAAAAGTGGTTTCTTAGCTGCATGTGGTAAAGCATACTTGTAATCCCAGCACTCTGAGAGGCAGAGGTAGGAAGATTACAAGTTTGAGCAAATCCTGGGTAATTTAGGACTTAGCGAGCCCCTATCTCACAAAAATTAAAGGCTAGGGATGCAGCTCAGTGGGAAAGCCCTGGGTTCAATGCTCAGTACTCCCAAAAAAGAAAAAAAATTCCTTATTAAACAAATGTATAACCAATCAGAATTATCTGCAGCATCTGTCATCAGGGTTGAGGTTTCAGTTGATTTTCAGGGTTTTTTGCAGTGCTGGATGTCAAACCCAGGACCTAGCATAAGCTAGTCAAGTGTTCCACTGAGATATACCCACAGCCCTGATGTTTTCTTTATATAGGAGGAACCAGTAATTCTAGAAACTTACACTAGTACTCTTACAAATTTTTCTCATCATTAAACCAGTCTTTCCCAATTTGACCATCATCTAACCTTAACTTTATAGTTCTGCCCTATACCAGCATTAAAAAGGAATATATTATATGTAACTGTGTTGAGGAAACAATTTACTCTTGGAGTAAGGGAATACTGGCTTAAAAGTAGCTCTTTGCAGGGCTGGGGATTTAGCTCAGTGGCACTGCCCCTGCCTTGAAGTGCAAAAAAAAAAAAAAATAGTAGCACTTTGGGCCTTGTGAAAAAGTTCATCTCCTTGAAATGAACTGTCAAGTTGCTTTTGCCAGCCTTACTCCACCCCACCCTCCCCCTCCCTAGTACCAAGGTTGAACCTAAGGCCTTTGTACTGAGCTATATTCCCAGCCATTCCAACCCCCTTTTTGAGATAGGGTCTTGCTAAGTCACTAAGTTGCACAGGCTAGATTTGAACTTGTAATCCTCCCACATCAGTATTCTAGAGTGCTGGGATTACAGGTGTGTACCACCAAAACCCAACTCCCAGTACATTTGTTTCCTTGTTCTGGGTTTTGTTTTATTTTGATTATACTCAGGACCTTGCACTTGCAGGTGCAAGCGTGGTGCCACTAAGCTATATCCTTGGCCTTGTTTGTTCTGTTGTGTTTTTTTTTTTTAATTGAGTTTGTTGGTATATTTTAGGTAGACAATACAGTGACATTCATCATTGGGAATTTGTACTTTTACATGACATATCGTGGTTCTTACTTTTCTCATATTTTTTCCTTTCCCTTCTTTCCTTTCCCCTACCCCTCCCAATTCCCCTTCCCCTTTAGACTTTTTCTTCCTATTTCACATTATCTATTATACATCTTGATCCTTATTTACACTTTCAGTTTCTCACACCAGAGAAACTATTCGGTATTTATACACGTGTGTCCTATTTATTTCACTTAAGAGTATGGTCTCAGTGTGCATCCATTTAGCTATAAATGTCTCTAGTTTCTTATTCTTAAGGGCCAGGGATTTTCCTCAGTGGTTCTGCTGCCTTCCTCACAAGCACAAGGTCCTGAGTTCAATCCCCGGTACCAAAAAAATATATATCATCATTCTTTATGGCTGAATAGTACTCCATTTTATTTAAAAACCACAACTTCTTTATCCAGTCTCCAGTTGATGGGCAATTGGGCTGTTTCCAAGTTTGCTCTGGTTTTTGAGACAAGGCCTCACTATGCAGTCCATGCTGGCCTTGAACTTACTATGTAGTTCAGGCCAGCCTCAAACTCGTGATGATCCTCCTGCCTCAGCCTCTCAAGTGCCCAGCTCCAAGTACTTTTAAATTGACCATCTAATTGGTGTTCTAAGTCTTTCTAGTCATTTTTGTTTTGTTTTGTTTTTTGAAGCAAAACATTTATTGGCTTATTTATTTATTTATTTATTTATAGTACCGGGGGTCAAACTCAGGACCTTGCGCTTGCAAAGCAGGCGGCGGAACCGCTGAGCTAAATCCCCAGCCTATTGGTACATTTTAGGTATACATACAGATAATACTCATCATTGGGAATTTGTACCTGTACATGATATGTCTTGCCTCTCTTTCTAGTCATTTATGTCTCTTCAGACTCAGTTAGGTTCCTCATCCTGCTATAGTCATTATCATACTGTTTAGGAATGAGCTTGACTAGATGAAGGAATAATAAAAATGGTACAAGAACAATATGGATAACTTACATAGTGATTTTTTTCTTGTTCTTTTTCAGTGTTCCATTGGCAGGCTACAATAATGGGACCAGTAAGTATTCAGGTTAATTTTAGAATTAAAAGCTTTTGTCATTCACTCATTTTAATCCCCCCTTTTTTTTATCATTGACAGAATGACAGTCCCTATCAGGGTGGAGTATTTTTCTTGACAATTCATTTCCCAACAGATTACCCCTTCAAACCACCTAAGGTAATTGGAGTATGATGGTTTCTTTTAATGTACTGTGTGATACTAATAAACCAATTTACAAAAGGTTTTTTTTCTTTCTTTTTTGTAGGTTGCATTTACAACAAGAATTTATCATCCAAATATTAACAGTAATGGCAGCATTTGTCTTGATATTCTACGGTCACAGTGGTCTCCAGCACTAACTATTTCAAAAGGTAATAGATAAGGGATTTGATATGAAACTGTGGCTTTGCCGTAAAGGTTTTGTTCTTTTTTTTTTGGTACCGGGGATTGAACTCAGGACCTTGCGCTTTAAAGGCAGGCGAGGAAGTTTTTGTTCTTTTCTGTTTTGTTTGTTTTCTTTTGTGTTTTTCCTGGATATTGAACCTAGGATCTTCACATTGAGTTACATCCACATCCCTTTTTATTTTGAGACAGGGTTTTGCTAAGTCGCTGGGTTGTCTGGGCTGGGCTCAAACTTTTTCTTTGGTACCAGGGATCGAACTCGGGTCCTTGCGCTTGCGCAGCAGGCAACGAAACCACTGAGCTAAATCCCCGGCCCATGGGCTCAAACTTTTGAGTCTCCTTCCTCAGCCTCTTGGAGCACTGAGATCTCAGCTGTGCACCACCACACCTGTGTTCCTTTCAATAGGAAAAATTTCTCCTAGTGAAAAATAGATCTTTTTTTAAAAAAAAGCACTTTCTCTTAAACCTGAAATAGACCTGCAACAACTGGAAAGAGTTGGATTTTCGAGCATAGGTATTCTTTGGTGTGGTGACTAGTTTACTGTGCTACTCAAGAACAAGCAAGAAAAAAAAAAAGAACAAGCAGGAAGGTAGGCATTTGGTATGAATGTCTTTTTAAGAGCAAAAAGTAGAAACCACACCATGCCTGGCTGGCAAGCGCAAGGCCCTGTACTACAATTCCCAGTACCAAAAAAAAGCTATAAAAAAGTAGAAACCAGACGTGCATGCCTATAATTCCAGCTGCTTGGGGAGGCTAAGGCAGGAAGATCACAAGTGTGAGGCCAGCCTGGACAACTTAGCCAAATCCTATATTAAAATAGTAAATGTGGGCCAGGGATTTAGCTCAGTGGCATCGCACCTGCTTTGCAAGCAAGCACAAGGTCCTGAGTTCAATCTCCAATACCAAAAAAATAAAATAAGACAAGCACTGGTGATATAACACAGTGTGAATGAGGCCCTGGGTTCATCCCCATACCACACACACACATGCACGCACGCGCACGCACGCACACACACAGAAAAGTAGAAGGCAATTACTCTTAATGAATGTTGTCTTACATGTTGATGTGAAATGGTACAGCCCTTCAGCATTTATTCTCAGATGAAATCACAGGTGGATTAAAAAGCAAGCCATAAGGAACATTTTTTTAAAATGAACATGTATTTTTTAATAAACATACTAGATCTCAACTTTCTAATCTGAAAAGTGATGAAAGAAAAGAACATACTAGGTGTGCCTTCATAAAAAAATGAAAGCAGTTGTTTAGAAGAATAAAGTATGATAATGGGCTAAGTTTATTTTTGTTTGTTTTTTTGTGGGTTTTTTTGGTACTTGGGGATTGAACTCGGGTCCCTCCCCTTTCGAGGCAGGCAGCAGCGGAACCACTGAGCTAAATCCGCAGCCCTGGGCTATATTTAAAATAATGAAGATCCTAAGTCATGAAAGAGATACCCAAATTCCAGTAGTTAAATGGACAAAAAGGAACCAAAGAATAAAGAAAGGCTGAAATAAATTCCCATATTTCACTTTTTTATTTTTTATTTTTGTGGTGCTGCGGATTAAACCTAGGGCTTTGCACATGCTAGGCAAGCATCCTACCACTGAGCCTATCCACAGACCTCCAGTTTTTACCCTTTTTTTTGTTTGTTTTTGGTACTGGGGATGGAACTCTGGACCTTGCGCTTTCGAGGCAGGTGCCGGAACCACTGAGCTAAATCCCCAGCCCTAGTTTTTACCTTTTTTTTGATACAGGGTCTCACTGTGTAACGCAGGCTACCCTTGATCTCATGGTGTTCCTCCTGCCTCAGCCTCCCTAGTGCCAGGATTATAGGCATGCACCACCATGCCGGGCCTTAATAAGCTCTTTTAAAACAGAAGTCTAAATGCTGGTTATGTACATTGAAATGAGCACTAATATACTATAAGCAGAAATACAGATTTGTAGATCCCAGGATGCTGCTTATATTGAGAGACTTAGTCATCCATCCCCTTTTCATCCAGTAATTCTGGTTTCATTCATTCGTACTAAGAAAACAATCTCAAAAGCCAAAAAAGGGCAGGGGCGGGGTTATGCAAGTACATTTGTGGGCAGCCTTATTATTACTGAAAATCTGAAATTACTTATGGAGGTCCAACAGTAGAAGTAGTTAGAAGTCAGTTCTTGCCCACACATTTAAGAGTATTGATCCTTACAGCTAGTATGGGGAAATGCTATGAGAAAAAAGAACCAAAATTGTATATGTTATAAAGTGAATTATTATAGAATAGTATGTTAAATGGCTAGAAATAGACACGGTGAGTTTTGATAGTGGGTATTGAATTCTGTTGTTGTGCTGTTTTGTTTTTTTGAGTCAGGGTCTCACTTTGTAGCCTAGGCTGGCTTCGAATTTGTGACAATCCCCCTACCTTAGCCTCCCGAGTGCTGGGATTGTAGGCATGTGCCACTATGCCTGGCTTGGGTAGTGAACTTTGGTATATGAAAAGTATTTTTCTATCTACTTGTAATTTTATGGCTTCTTTAATGAATATATTCAGCCTAGAAGCAACATAGTCTGAGGTAAAGAACAGAATGTTGATTCTGAGTTCAATTGCATATGTAAAGATTCAGCTGTACCTCTTATTTTACACTCCCCACTAACCCCGTACTGGGGATCGAACAAGACCTGGTGCTTGCAAGGCAGGTGTGGTGCCACTGAGCTAAATCCTCACCACCTGTACTTCTTATTGAATGAGACATGAGGCATATTAGCTTCTGAATTCTTTAGTATTTTTTCTGTAGAATAGGGATGATAATAAATATTCATTATTACTATGAAGACAAAAGAAATAAAAATGCAGTTAACTGATTTTTTATAAGTACTTTAATAACTGGGAAAGGCACAGTTGTCAAAAGTGTTGGACATTTGTCATCTTGTAACTTGAATGTTAAAACTTACATACTATTACAATTAATTTTTTCATTTGATTTGGGTTGTTTGTTTCTTTGTTTCCCAACAAGGTCTTTGTATGTAGTCCAGGCTGGCCATGAACTCAATATGTATCTCAGACTGGCCTCAAATTCAGGGAATTCCTCCTGCCTCGGCCTCCCTAGTATTAGGATTATAGGTATGTCCCACCATGCCTGGCAGTTTTTGTTTTCTTTAAAAAATTAATTATGCCAGGTTTGGTGGTGCATGCCTGTAATCCCCGCACTCAAGAGGCTGAAGCAGAAGGATCACCACAAGTTTGAGGGCAGCCTAGGCTACATAGTGAGTTCAGGGCCAGACTAGACTATATAGCGAGACCCCAACTCAAAAAAAGAAAAGAAAAAACCTCCACAGCTGGGCTTGGTGGTGCACACCTGAAATCCCAGCACTTGGGAGGTTGAGGCAGGAGAATCTATGTGAGTATGAGTCCGGCCTGAACTACATAGCGAGATCCTGTCTCAAAAAAACACAAAAAAGGGCCAGGGATTTAGCTCTGGTTTCAACGCCTGCTGCGCAGCAGGCACAAGGACCGAGTTCGATCCCCAATACCAAAAACAAAAAAACTCCTCCGTATCATTAAATTAAAATTTCTAACTGGTGTGGTGGCACATGCCTGTAATCTCAGCACTGACACAGGAGGATTGCTATGAGCTCATGGCCAGTCTGAACTACATAAGAGACCCTGTCTCAAAAATTAAGATAAAATTTCTGAAGGCTTAGGCAAAAATAACAAACCAGAGAATACTTTTTTGTGTTATTTTGTTTTGTTTTTGTTTATTGAGATAGGGTCTTACTATACTATGTAGTCTAGGCTGGCCTTGAACTGATGTTCTTTTTTTTTTTTTTTTTTGTATTAAATTCTTTTATTGGGAACTCATATTCTTGAGTGCTGGAGTTACAGACACATGCCTTCACTCCTAGCCAGGAAACCACATTTTAAAAAGTTTTGAACAAAATAGTTTTTTTGTTTTGTTTTTTAATACTGGGGGATCACACTTGGGTCCCTGCCACCATGGGGCAGCCGGCAGAACCACTGAACTAAATCCCTGGCCCTGAACAAAATAGTTTTCAAAACAAGTGACCTTTTTCTTTTCGAGAGTCCCTTTCCATTTCAGAGTTTGCTTGAGAAAATATATGTATACCTAGTCTTGTCATCACCTTGTCTGGTGTGGGTTGTCTTGGTTTCTCTTTGTTCCCCAAGTGTCAGTAGAGATGTATTTTTTTTGTTTGTTTGGTTGGTTTGGTTTGGTTTTTTTTTGGTACTGGGGATCGAATTCGGGACCTTGCGCTTGCGAGGCAGGCACCAGAACCACTGAGCTAAATCCCCGGCCCAAGTAGAGATGTAAATCTAATGAGACCAAGAGAGCTGAAATTGTATGATTGTGTATGGGGCATGTGCTGGACAGCTGAAATTGTTGCCATCTCTTTTTTTCTTCCCCTTGTCATGCCTAGGGTTGCCTTACTTCTGTGTGTGATGTTAATTATCCTTCAACATTATACAGTCTGTCTTACGGGCAGTAATTTTGACCTGAATTCCCCTTCCCCATGAATTGAACCCTGGGGCACCCACACACTATGCAAGTGCTCCACCACTGAGGTGGATCCCAGACCCCCTTTGAGAAGGGGTGTTGCCAGGTTATCTAGGCTGCCCTCGAACTTGAGAGCCTAGGTGTCTGGCATCACCTTTTCTTTCCTGCTTTTTGATAATGTAGATAGAACCCAGGGCCTCGTGCATCCTAAGCATGTACTCTACCACTGAATTCTTCCCTCGCCTCCCCCTACGTTGAAAATACATGTTTTGGGCCAGGGATTTATTAGCTCAGTGGTTCCACTGCCTGCCTAGCAAGTGGAAGGACCTGAGTTGGATCCCTGGTTCCAAAAAAAAAAGAAAATACATGTTTAGGTACCTAAATATACCGAAAACTTAAAGAAAGTGAGTAATTGTACTATAAAACCACTCAACTTATATTTTTAGAATTAAAAATGACTGTCAGTTATGACACTAAAGAAGATAAGTATAAACAGCTGGGTGTGGTGGTGCACACCTGTAGTCAGCACTTAAAGAGTATGAGGCAGGGGCCGGGGATTTAGCTCAGTGGTTCCAGCGCCTGCCTCGAAAGCAGCAGGACCTGAGTTCGATCCCCAGTACCAAAAAAAAAAAAACCGAAAACAATTTTGGGCCGGGGATTTAGCTCAGTGGTTTTGCTGCCTGCTGCGCAAGTGCAAGGACCCGAGTTCAATCCCCGGTACCAAAAAAAAAAAAAAAAAGAGTATGAGGCAGGAGGATTGACATGATTTCGAGGCCAGCCTGAACTACACATTGAGACCCTGTCTTGAAAAGAAAAGTATAGGGGCCGAGGATTTAGCTCAGTGGTTCCACCTTCTGCCTCGCAAGCGCAAGGACCCAAGTTCGATCCCCAGTACCAAAAACAAAAACAAACAAAAAAAAGTATAAACTGGTGAAGAATGTATATGAGTGAAACTTTATTCAATGAAGAACCTGTGCAGTTTGTAGAAATAGAAGTTAATTATGTTTACAGAGGAAGAAAGTATAATACATAATAAGCCAACATCAATTTTCCGTAAATTGGAAAAATTCATGGAATCCTTTCTCTAAGAATCTTTTCAACAAGTCTAATCACTAGCCCACTTTCCTTTTCTAGAAAAGCTATTTCTAAAAAAAAACCGAAAAGCTGTTTCTTTAAAATTTATCTTTGAACTGGGATGTAGCTCTGCAGTAGAGTACTTTTTATGTTGAGACAGGGTCTCACTAAATTGTCCTGCCTGGGCTTGAACTTGAGTCCTCCTGCCTCATTTGTGCACCACCACCCTTGGATAAATTTATGCTTTAGATTTTATGGGGTTTTGTCTTTTGTTTGAGACAGGGTCTCACTGTTTAGTTCAGGCTGGCCTTGAACTCACTGTATAACCCAGGCTGGTCTCAAACTTGCAACAATCCTCCTGCTTCAGCCTCCTCGGGGCTGGGATTACCGATGTGCACCACCATGCCTGGCTAAAATTTCTTTATTATAAAATAAATAAGAATTTATGTGTGTGGGTTTTTTTTCTTCTCAGTACCAGGAATTGAACTTAGGACCTTGCAAGGCAGGCACAGTGAAGTAGAGGGAATTTGTAGTATGTACTATCTTGGCAGTATTTCTAACTTTTTTTTTTGAGGCAGGGGTCTCCCTTTGTAGTTCAGGCTGGCCTGTGATCCTCCTGCCTCAGTCTTCCTGTTGCTGGGAATACAGGAGTGTGCCACCCTGGCCACTCCTGGCTCAGTATTTCTAACTTCAGATGACTTTTACTCTTATCAATTTGATAGGTCAGAGAAGTGTCTTCTTTCTGTGGTCATTAACTTTCATGGACATTCAGAAATCTGTAACTCCTTGTTGTCATTTCTAGGAAATATGGGAGATCTTTCCTAATTGCTGTTAGAATGTTATTCTGACAATGAACATCAGGTGATGACACCTGACAATGGGAAGAAAAGATGTTTGAGAATGCCATCTGCCAGAATTGTAGACAACAGGAATGAAGGAATAGAGCATCTTTCCTGATGTTCCCCACCCACCCACATATAATTATAAGGCAGAAAAATAGCAGTTTTTGTTGCCAAACTGAATGATAAAAGAGCACGTAAACTTTTTATTCATCTCTCAGAAATCCTTGGTCTTTGTAGACTAGATTTGATAAGAAAATGAGTAAATCCAGGGCTAGGGATTTAGCTCAGTGGCACCAAGCCTGCCTTGCAAGCGTAAGGTCCTGAGTTCTATCCCCAGTATGGGGGGGCGGGGTGAGTAAATCCTTTTCCCTTAAATTTGGTGTTTTTAGGGGCTGAGGATTTAGCTCAGTGGTTCCACCACCTGCCTCACCAAGCGGAAGGTTCTGCGTTCGATCCCTGGTACCCAAAAAACCAAATAAATTTGGTGTTTTTATAGTACAGAAGGCTCAGTCTTTGCCTCTTGGTACAGAACATAAGTGAATTGAGTTTTGTTAGCGTCAGAATAGAAGGTTTTCAATTTATTTCATTATGTCAGAATCTCTTGAACTTAATGTAGCGACCTTGATCGCTGCTTTTGAATTCAGTAAAGAATATGTAAATTAATGACAGATTTGAACAGGAGAAACTACGCTATTAAACTTTGTCTTCTACATTCTAGGTTATCACTGAGAAAATGATTTAGATGAGATCTAAATCATCACTGAAAAGACTTCGAGAACCTAGTAGTAGTATGTTGCAGCCTCAGTCATTAAATCTCTGACTGTCCTCATACAGAGGCAAGCAATGGCCTTTATAGAATGACTTGGACTGAATTCTTTTTTTTTCTTTTTTTTTTGTGGGGGGAGTACCTGGGATTGAACTTGAGACCTTGTGCTTGCGCAGCAGGTTGGCGGCACCACTGAGCTAACCCGCCCCCGCCCCGCCCCAGCCCTTGGACTAAATTCTTTTCAACTTGGCTGGGGATTTAGCTCAGTGGTTTCACCACCTGCTGCACAAGCGCAAGGTCCACAGTTTGATCCCCGGTACAAAAAAAAAAAAAATTCTATTCAACTAAAAATGAAACAAAGCCATTGTATCTTGAGATGGCACTGCCACTGAGAAAAACAGTGTTTGTTGGATCTCAAGATTGTCATTTTTGCCGAAGATTAGTAGTAGTAGTGATGGTTGTTTTTGGAATTTTGAAAGCCATTTTCCTCTGAATTTGGGCTTCTGAAAATTGAATTTTACACTCTGATAAATATTCTTGGTCTAAGACTTGGAAGACTTGTTTTGTTTCTTTTTTTGTGGTACGGAGAATCAAACCTGGGGCTTCGTCTTTCCTAAGCAAACACTCTTATCACTGAGCCATACCCCCAGTACAAGATAGGATTTCCTGGGGCCAGGGATTTAGCTCAGTGGTTTCACCACTTGCTGTGCAAGTGCAAGGTCCTGAGTTCGATCTCTGGTACCAAAAAAAGATATGGGTTTCCTAATTCTATTCTATTTTCTAATTCCTGTTCCAGGGCCAGTAAACAAGTCACTTACTGTGTCTGGGCGAGTTCTTTAGGAGTTCAGGCATAGAGAGCCAGTTATACTCGTCTTACACATGGCATAATCATGAACCTTTGAACAAAGGGGTCAGTTCTTACCTGGGAGACTAAAATGTCATTCATCATTAACTTTCTGCTATTTGTTTTCTTTTTTTCTGGTATTAGGAATCCACCTCAGGATCTTGTGCTTGCCAGGCAGCTGTAGTGCCACAGAGCTACATCCTTGACCCTATTTTTTTCATTTTAATTTTTATTGACTAGATCTGAAATCTGTTTGAGATTTTTGTTTTGTTTTTTGAGACAAGGTCTTGCTGTGTAGCCCATGCTAGCCTTGAACTCATGATGACCCTCTTGCCTCAGCCTCCCTAGTTACTGGGATTACAGGTGTGGGTCATCACACCCACGTTGTTTGATCTTCTTAAAATCTCTGATGTTTACTGTTACTAGTCACTACTGCATAAATAACCCCCTCCTCCCATACTAGGGATCGAATCCAGGTTATTGTGCTGGCCAGACAAGTGCTACACCACAGAGCCACATCCCCAGGTCTCAGTAGGTTCTTAGATTTTCTCATGTGTTGCCATCATGTTTCTGTCGACCTTTGTTTTTTATCCTCTACTAATTTACACATTTTTTTCATCCTAGTACTCTTGTCCATCTGTTCTCTGTTGTGTGATCCCAATCCAGATGATCCTTTAGTGCCTGAGATTGCTCGGATCTACAAAACAGATAGAGAAAAGTAAGTATGGGCTCTAGATAACAAAGTGTCTATGGTGGGATAGAGATGTTTGTCTTAAATCTTTCTTAATCTAAGAACTGACTGTGGACCAGATATTTAAAATTAAATCTTTTTTTTTTTTTGGTACCGGGGATCGAACTTAGGTCCTTGCTCTTGTGCAGCAGGCAGCTGAAACCACTGAGCTAAATCCCTGGCCCTGGTACTTTTTTTTTAAGAACTAGATTAATCAAACTGGATGTGGTAATCCCAGCACTTGGGAGGCTGAGGTAGGAGGATTAACATGAGTTTTGAGACCAGCTTGGGTTACATAGTGATTTCAACGGTGGCCAACCTGAATTGCAGAGCAAGAGGCTATCTCAAAAAACAAAAAAACAGGGCCAGGGATTTAGCTCAGTGGTCCTACCGCCGCCTGCCTCGTAACCTCAAGGTCCCAAGTTTGAATCCCGTACCAAAAAAAAAAAAAGGAAAGATTAATCACGTATATGCCCGGAAATGCTAAGATTTAATCACAATCCTCTATAAATTGCATTTATGGAAAACTGTTCTACATTTTACAGGTCTTTCTTACTATAATTGAGTAAAGGCTTATTAGAAATTCCAGTTAAAAATGACTTTCTAGGAGCTGAGTGTGGTGGGACATGTCTGTAATCCCAGCATTCAGGAGGCTAAACTAGGAGGATCACCATGAGTTTGAGGGCAGCCTGGGCTACATAGTGAGACCCTGTCAAAAAAACAAAACAAAGGGCCGAGGATTTAGCTCAGTGACTGCATACCTGCCTGGCAAGTGCAAGGTCCTGAGTTTGATCCCTGGTACCAAAAAAAAGTAAAAAACAAAAAAAAGGGCCAGGGATTTAGCTCAGTGGTTCCACTGCCTGCCTCGCAAGCACAAGGACCCGAGTTCAATCCCCAATACCAAAAAAAAAATGGAAAAAAAAGGGAAAAAGAAAGAAGAATTAATTTCTGGGATGTTTGCCTCAGTGTCCTGGGGTTTTTCTCCTCAGGTTACTAGGTGAGATAGTAAAATCTGATGCTTATTGACTGACTCATCATCTGTGTTAAGCTAAGCTTCTCTTTGTGTGTACAGGTACAACAGAATAGCTCGGGAATGGACTCAGAAGTATGCGATGTAATTAAAGAAATTATTGGATAACCTCTACAAATAAAGATAGGGGAACTCTGAAAGAGAAAGTCCTTTTGATTTCCATTTGACTGCTTTCTATGAGCCCACGCCTCATCTTCCCCTGTGCACATGTTTACCTGATACAGCAGTGCTGCGTGTTGTACATACTTGGAAGCAACAAACTAGAAATACTGTACCAACATTGCCTCCTAGCAGAGAAGTATGTGTGTGACAAGCCAGTTCTTCAGGCGTAACCTAGGTGTGAGACTAAAAAGCTTTCCATATTGACTTAAATTTGGATAACAGCAGTGTGTGACGGGTGGTGGGTACGTGTGTGCTTGGATGGGGAAAAGCTCTACTGGCCTGTAGATGTTTTTAAGTGGAATCCGTTTAAACTCAAAACAGTTATGAAAAGCAAGGCGAAGAACATGAAGCTGTTTCTGTATTCATTCTATTCCGAAGGACCTACAACTTAGGTGAAAGTTATGACCAACCAGATTAAACTCTACCCACATCCTGTGTTTTAAGGTCTAAGTTTAACTGGTCAACATTTAAATGGAATGGAGCTATTAGTACATAAAGTGTGATGGGCTTTGTTCCCAACTCTTTTACATCTCTCTTCCCCTTCAGCCTTTGTCCTTTCAGCCCCTTTCTCTCCATATTCTTTGGTTTATATGTGGTTTCTCAGTTAATACATAGCTAATAGCTCTTATTTTTCTTATGTTTTTAACTGCTTAGGTCTATTTGGATGTAAGGGTGAAAATTCATTTGATAGAAATACTTGTGTATATTTAAAGACCCAATTGCTCCTCTGGAGCTTGTACGTTCAAGAATGATTAATCTGTGTAATAAACTGATTACTACAGTCATTACATTTAATTTTGTGTGAATAGGCTTTTTGATTTTAAGAACTTTGTCTAGCTGAGATTAGTGGTGGATTTTACCCCCACTCCTGAAATGTTTTCATTTATACTGGTTCCATTTCAAAATCATGAAACAGTTCCGGTTTACATAGTAAAAACAAATCTTGAGAGTAATTTTATTGAACCAAGATAGAGACATAAGCTTGAAAGCATTTTCATAAAACCTATGCTTGCAGCATTCTGGGAACATGACTGTTAAACTAAGAAATTTCCTTTATTAATGAAGCTAAGCTGCATTTCACGAAAATCTTGTCACATTCCCTTGGTGCATAACATAAAAACACAAAGGCATTGCTATTTAGTAAGTTAAGCCTCTGTGATTGTTATTAGAAAAGAGCAACTTTGACCAGACCTGGGAAACATGAGCACAATCTTGTATTGGAGAGTCTACATAATTACTTTGCACTAACATTTGCAAGGATGTTCATCCAGTTTTAAATTGTATTGTATGTGGCTTTTTGAAGTCTTCCCTTGACTCTAGTAAAATGTAGTTTGAAACTTGTAAACAACTGTATTTGCCAGAAACATCATTCATGTGAACTAGGCAAGTTACCGTTTTTCTTTTCCTAATCTAATTGTAAACCAGGCCAGCCTGAAGGCCATGGCTGATGGTCTGTAGCCGTCAGGTTCTTTAAAATGCATCTTTACACTCTTGCACAAAAACTAAGGAATAAATGTCCATTGCTTTTGGAGTTAAACTGGTCCACCTTGTCTCATCTCTTAATGTCACTGTTCCTCCATCTCACACTACCTATGATATAACCCAAATGCTTCTTACACTTTTGCATTCTGTAGCTACTGGCTGCTTGTAAGCATTTTGAGAATGCTTATTAGCATTCTTGACCTTGCAGAAAAGGTTTGACTGTTAACAGTTGTGGGGAGTAACCAGGCATGGTGGCACATGCCCAGCACTTGGGAGGCTGAGGCAGGAGGATCACCACATGTTGGAGGCCAGCCTGGACTACAGAGCAAGATCCTGTCTTCAAACACGCACACGCACGCACTTGCAAACAGTTGTGGGGAAAGGAGATAAGATTATATTCTACCCTAAAATCCCCCTATATTTTCAGTATCATGGCCAGGTAGAAATTCTTTTTATTTTGCTTTTGACATGGATTCTCACTGTGTTGCCAGGTTGGCTTTGAGCTAGAAATACTTTTTTTTGGTACCGGGGATCGAATTCGGGACCTTGGGCTTGCGAGGTGGGTACAGTGCCACTGAATTAAATCCCCAGCCCTACTTTTAAGACAGGGTCAGGGCTGGGGATTTAGCTCAGTGGTTTTGCTGCCTGCTGCGCAAGCACAAGGACCTGAGTTTGATCCCTGCCCCCCCCCCCAAAAAAAGGGTCTCGCTATATAGTCCAGGCTGGCAGTCCTCCTGCCTCAGCCTCCCCAGTGTTGGGATTATAGGCACATGCCACTACTCTGACAGCTTGAGCTCAAAAATGTTCTTGCCTCAGCCCAAATAGCTGGGGTTACAGACAGGAGTCACCACTCCCATCTTTGAAAGCCCACCACACACACACACACACACACACACACACACACACACACACACACACACACACACACACACACACACACACACTGGGTCCTAGAGGCTGAACCCTAGGGCCTTGTGCACGGCAGCAAATGTTGTACCAGTAAGCACCCCCAGCCCATTATTTGTTTGCTTTTCATCTTATAGCCAAGCCAGTTTACTACCACTTACTAGGTAATACTGTAGATAACTCTCAAAAGTGCCATTTTTAAAATTTTGAGCCGGTGTTTTGCGAAGTTGCCCAGGCTGGCCTCGAACTTGTGATCCTCCTGCCTCAGCCTCCCAGAGTACTGGGATTATAGGCATGTGCCACCATGCCTGGCTCATAGGAGTACTCATAAAGTTTGTTGTTGTTGTTGCTTTGTTTCTTCCATAAAAATCATCATCCTGGTGTGCAGGTGCCAAATGAAAGGTTTGGATGGTCACAAATAATATTAGGTCCTTGAATGCAATTTGGCTTGCCCATTTGAGTACGAAGCTTTTGGTCCAGTTGTGTGCATGTGCCTTGTCCAGAATGAAGACTCAGTGAGGGAAGCCACTTTTTCCCCTGAAGGAAGTTGCACCAAGGATCACATTGTTTGGTTTTAGAGTTTCAGCCTTTGTCATATGTATAAGCTATTTTGTAACAGCCTTGAGTATCTTGGTAAGGCAGTGATTTTAAGGGAAAGTCAGTATATGGATTTCTTTTTGTTTGCTTAATAGGAACATTTTTTCAAGGTGTAACTGTAGCCATCTCTTTTGGTAAAACCAGTTCATTTCAGATATTTGCATGTTCTCTTATTGGCCAGCGGTCAAGGATGCATTGTCCTGCCAGTTTCTGCATTTGAACTAGAACAAAGAGTTGGAAGGGATGTAGAGGTGAGGAGGGGCAGGAAGGTGTAGAGAGAAGAAAAATGCATGGTGAGAAAAGGACTTTCCCCTGTCCTAGTGATAGAAACATTCCTTTTCCATTTCCAACTGTTAGAATATTCCACTTTCTGAATAATTCTTCTTTGCCTCAACAAGTTATTTTGAATCTTAGGAAGCTTTTCAAAAGAAATGGTTATTTCTAAGTTACAGTTAGAATTTGCCTATTAACTGTCCCTTGTCTGCAAATAAGATGAAATTCTGGTTTTGCCTTAATGTGCTGTATAGCATCCCTTAACACTCAGTGGTAAAGGTTTTTGTGATTTGTTTTGTTTTGTTTTGTTTTTTGAGACAGGGTCTCACTTTGTAGTTCAGGCTGGCCTGGAAGTCACTAGTCCAGGCTGGCCCGGAAGTCTCAGTGATCCTCCTATCCTCCTGCCTCAGCCTCCTGAGTGCTGGGATTACAGTATGCACCATCAAGCCTGGCTCCAGTGGTAATTTTAACAGCAGAACTTCCTTCTGTTCCTGTGTCTTCTGAATTGTGAACACATCTTCCATTCAAATCAGGAATAAGTATTACCTTTATAGCAAATTGTCATTAGAGTTAAGGACCTAGCTCCTTTTAATTCCTCCTTTTCCCTTTATGAAACACTTTATTTTATATGATGGGTTAAATAGACTTCCTTTGGCACTCTTAGGGCCTCGTCCTTACTCAGTTTTCCCTTGTGTTGTGCAGGTACTTAGATAAAAACTGGCTTTCTCCATGGACCGGGGATTTAGCTCAGTGGTTCCGCTGCCTGCCTTGCAAGCGCAAGTACCTGAGTTCAATTGCCGTTACCAAAAAAACTAGCTTTCTCTAAATTCTTTTTACACCCCACTAGTACAGAAACCTTCCTTTAAAAGCCTTTATTAAAAAATAAAAAGCCTTTATCTGGGGGCCGGGGATTTAGCTCAGTGGTTCCGCCACCTGCCTCGAAAGCACAAGGTCCAGAGTTCGATCCCTGGTACAAAAAAAAAAGGGGCTTTATGTGGCTGGGTGTCTTTGCACACTTGCTTGTAATCCCAGCATTTGGGAGCCTGAGGCAGGAGGATTCCCGAATATTTAAGAAGTTCAAGGTTCTAGGCCAGCTTGGGCTACTTAGCACAACCTTGTCTCAAAAACAAGCCTTTCCCTGGCAGTACAACTTCGATCCCCGGTATAAAAAAAAACAAACGGAAAAACCCAAAAAAGGGAATAGGAAAAATGAACAGGGGATCACGTTGTTAGGGTTAATATTTATGAAATGGCTACTTCATGTTGCCATATTTTACCTTAGTATAGGTGGGAAAGCTCAAATTTGGATTTAAGGCTTTTGGCCTTTTGAGTTATGTAACAAAACCACCAATCAGCTTTGCACTTTCTTAGTGACTGCTCCTGGGTTGGTTGAGGCAAAGTCAAACTTGTGTATGCCAAGTGATCACTTCCCATCTTTGAATTATTTGTGGAGCTTTATCTTGTCAGGGGCACAATGTAATCTTCCCCTTAGCAAATAACTATATGAAGACCTTAGTGCTGAGACAGCAGTTTAATAGTGGTCTTCATTTTAATCTCTTAGGTGGTATTTGTAGAAGGTCTTTTCCAGGCTGGGCCACCTTAGTGCCCTGCATTGTACTATGAAAGCAGATTGCTCACTTGTGAAAAAGCAAGAAGCACCACTAAATGTCCAGCTAGGCCTCTTTTTCAGGGAGTAGCAGCAACAGAAGCTTTGGTGAATGTACTTGTTCCCTTTTAAATGTCTGAAGAAGTTAGGGAGTGACAGTTCATTTTCCCAATGCACTTCTCTCTGCCCTGAGCCACTTGTTCTCAAGATTCTTTTTTGAGCATGTGTGTAAATTGGTTTTTTCAATACTAGAGATTGAACCTTGGGCCTTCTCACCTAGCTACATACCCAGGCTTTTTTTTTTTTTTGTACTGGGGATCGAACTCGGGAACTTGTGCTTGCGAGGCAGGTGGCGGAACCACTGAGCTAAATCCCCAGCCCCCTTTTTATTTATTTATTTTTTGGTACCAGGCATCAAACTCAGGACCTTGCGCTTGAGAGGCCGGCGATGGCTCCACTGAGCTAAATCCCGGCCCCCCTTTTTATTTTTTGAAACAGGGTTGGGCCGGGGATTTAGCTCAGTGGTTCCACCGCCTGCCTCGAAAGCTAAGGACCCGAGTTCAATCCCCGGTACAAAAAAAGAAAAGAAACAGGGTCTTGTTAAGTTGCCTGGTCTGGGTTTAAACTTGTGATCCCCCTCCCTCAGCGTCCCAGAATGCTTGGGTGACAGGTGCCTACCACCATGCCTGGCTAAGATTCTCCATTTTGAACTTTCTGATAAGTACTTACAAAACTTGAATCCTAGAAGGTATCACCCCTTTCTCTAAATTTTGGGCCCCGAAAACAAGAAAGAATAGGAAGTATTTAGTTTTGTTGGCCTCAAGACCAGCTCCTCTCCAAATTGCTAGCTTTCTCAGGTTTGTTCTCCATAGAAAATAAGGTAGCCAGGGCTGGGATTTAGCTCAGTGACGCTGCACCTGCCTAGCAAGCACAAGGTCCTGAGTTCAATCCCTGGTACCAGGAAAAAATAGAAAATAAGGTAGCTATGAAAGTGTTTTGCAGGCAGCCCACAAATACAGCCTGACATTTGGGCTCCTGAGCCAACACTTATTTCAGAGATGAGAGAAGTGGTTCACACTTGAAATAGAGAAAAGCTAGGCTTCCTGTCTGGCAGCAGGGGTGTCCCAAGCTTTCCCATAATTGGGAGTCAATACTGGTTTGGTTCTTCGGCAGCTTTTTCTCCCCCTAAGCAAGCCAGCATGACTGCCATTTTGAAGGTGTGTCTATCTGCAGGATGTTGTGCAAAGAGCTGAGGGGAGCTGGCCTTGTTTAAGAAGGCACTTAGGGCCTCTAGTCACAAACTGCATAGTGACAGAAGAAACCATGAAAACCAAGAGTTTCCTAGACCAACTAGTGACGTTGAACTTTTTGGAAGGATAGCTCCAGGCCATCTCAGCTCTGCCCACCTTTGAGAGAAACAAGGTGAGGGCATAAGAGAAGGGGATTGAATCTGGTGCATTTTTAAAAGCTATGGGGCAGAAACCATTCCGTACAGGTGAGTTCAGGCTCAAAGCTGCATAGAAAAGCCAATTCTGAAGTTTCAGGTTTATGTTTAGGGATGGGGGACAGAATTGCTCTAACATATTGTGTCCCTAACACAATCAGCCCTGACTCAGAAATTGATGGATGGGGTTATCTTTCAGTGCCTACAAGTGGAGATGACTAAGGTGTTTGCCCTTGTTGGGGGTAATATGGCCTTGGTGTCTGAGTGGATGTTAGTGCCTGAGTGGCCAGCAGAGGGCAGTGGTGACCTACAACTTTTTAACAACTGAGGTGCGTCGTCAGTAAATCTGCCCAGACAGAACCTGAGTGGCTTTTTTGTTGGGGTGGGAAAACTTCTTTTGGGCATGGCTTTTGTTAGGATACAGATGGGCCAGTGCCTAGGTCAGTCTAGCTGTCAGCCATACAGTGAGGAAACAGGTTAGTGGCATAGTCAAGCGTAACACCTACCAGTATACCTACAAGTATCAAGGTGTCAGCTTCCCTCTCTACCCAGCACTATTATAGCCATATCCCTGAGGGTGAACAAGGCAAGGACCCAGATAAGGACCTTTACTTACCTGCCTGCACATTACATGGAAGCAGAGATCTGTCCATTATTTAATATGAATGAGGGGATTCATATTTCTGGTGATCACTGTTGCCTTTTCCCAAAAATAGGCAGTCCAGAGCCAGGGATTTGGCTCAGTGGCACCACACCTGCCTCACAAGTGCAAGGTCCTCTGAGTTCGATCCCCAGTATAGGGGGCAGGACAGGGGGATCAAAATAAGCAGTCCCTATGCCTCTATCCAGCAAACCCAGTCTCGTTTGCACGCTTACCCATTCTGGACAACCATGATATGGTTCCTCTAGATGGTGGTGGTGAACGTATGGCACACGTGCCACAGCAGGCACGCAGAGCTCTCTGTTGGCATGTGAGTTGAGTCGCCCCAACAGCTGAGCATCGGGTAACAGTTGTTTTTTCTAAACTAAAACCTCAGTAATCAAGTTTAATTGCAGTGTTGGGACTTAGCGATAAGTGAGTGGGTTTTGGATTGCAGTTTGGGCACTCAGTCTCTAAAAGGTTTACCATCCCTGCTCTAGACCCTGGCTGGAGGCAGCGGAGCCAGGGGCTGGTGATAGTGCCTGGAAATTTTTCTTTTCTTCCATTTTAATCTATCTTATGTTTGGGGCCTCCAGGCTCCCCAGTCCGCCTCAGCCCAACAGCTGTGAGCCTCCAGGGCTACCACCCGGAAGCCAGCTGCCTCTTCATGGGGAATTCTTTGAAATTCTAGGGTTGGCCATCTGGGTATGCAAATATCTCCAGATTTGCTGAGCCCACCAAGTGGCTGGGACCCAGGCAGAGCTGTGAGAACCACCACTAAGTCCCCAGCTGCCTGGGGGCAGTTGGTGCCTGGAACACAGCCTTTTCCCTACTGGTAGACACTGGGGAAAAGAAGCTTTGGGCCTAGGAAAGTCCCTGGAATAAGAAGGGGAAGCCTTGGGTCTAGGCTGGCTGGAGGGGTAGGGGCTACCTGCAAGGAAAGCTCCTGACTTCCTACAGAGCTAGATCCAGGCAACATCTGGGGCTTGGGCAGCCCAGACTGTAGAGCCAAAAGCCTGGCTTCCAGAATGCCTTGCTGTCCCCCAGGCTGTCCCTGGGGCTGGTTATCTGGCTATAGCAGGAGGAATGTGTGCTCTGGTGGGGAAAGGAGGGGGTGGTTAGGGTCAGGGCGGAAACCTGGGAATGTAGACTCCCAGCTTCCCCTGTCCCTGTTAGAGGGAGGGAGCCATGGAGAATGTGGCTGACAGGCTCCAGGCGTGGGAGAGCACAGGCCAGCCTGTGTGTGAGAGTGTGCACAGGAAGGGCTGCACATGTGCTAGGAGAGTGTGAGAGAATTGTGAGCATGGACATTCCTTAGTGTTTATGCATATGGGTGTGAGCTTAAATCTGTGGCTTTGAAAGACCAGGACTCAGATCTGGGTTTGAATCACAGGCCCAAAGCTTTTCGGCTGTATAATCTTGGGCAACTGATTTATCTGTCTGATTTCTCTCATATAGAAAACAGGGATTTGGCCCAACCTGCTCCATAGGCAACACTTGGTAGAAAATGGCCTTATCAAATTAAAGAGTTATAGCTCAGTGTAGTGGTGCATGCTTGTAATGCCAGCTAATCTGGGAGCCTGAGGCAGGAGGATGACAAGTTTGAGGCTAGCTTGGGCAATTTTGTGAAACTCTCAAAATTGTTTGCTAGATGTGGTGTTGCATACCTATAATTTCAGCATTCTGGGAGTCTGAGGTGGCAAGATCACAAGTTTTGAGCCTAGACTGGGCAGCTTAGGGACTTAGACCTAGTAGCTCCCTAGTGTCACACAGATAAAAAAGAAGGCTGAGGATATAGTCCAGTGGTAGAGCACTTGCCTAGCATGCACAAGCCTTGGGTTCCATTCTCAGTCTCCCCCCCACCCATGTGACTTTGGTGCCTGTGAGCTCACAGAGATGTAGGTAAGGCTTTCCTGGGTTTCTATACAAGTTAGAGATTTGCCCCTCTGACTGGGACCAGCTTTTGGGACACTAGGGAAGGCTGTCTGGACCCCTTTGGTGCCCATAGCTCACATACCCACTCAAGGCCCAAGAGAATGTGTCCACAAATGGAGTAGGTAGGCAGATGGGTGGACATACCTGACCAGCCTGTGTGTAGCTGCCTCTCCTGGGGAATAAAAAGCCATAGGGATAGGGATTCTCTGTAAGGAGACCAGATTTCCCCAGCTGTTTCCCAGCTCTCCCTGAAGAGGAGGGAGAGGGATAAGTGAGTAATTTCAGCACTTCTTGTCCTCTTCTAGGTCACAGACCTATATGTACTTTGTTTGTTTGTTTGTTTGTTTTTGGAGACAGGGTCTCTGCTATGTAGTGCAGGCTGGCCTTGAACTCATGGCAATCCTGCTTCAGCCTCCTGGAATGACAGGCATGTGCCACCATGCCTGGCTCACAGACTCATACTTGATAGGGAGGAACTATATGGGAGTAGAGAGAGTTTTGAATTAGTGGACTGGACTTGTGATCCAGGCACAGAGGTTAGAGATTTAATCAAGATCACACATTCAGGCAAAACTCCAGAATGTTAGGAGTCACTCCCAGTGGGTCAGTCCTGGGCTAGGGATCGAACCCAGGGCCTTTTGCGTGCTAGGCAAGGGCTTTACCACTAAGCTACATCTCCAGCCCTAGGCAAGAGTATTAGGAAAAGCCAGGTGTAGCGGCTCACGCCTGTAATCCCAGGCTGAGGCAGGAGGATCCTGCAAGTTCGAGGCTAGCATGGGCTACATAGTGAGTTCAGGGCCAGCCTGAACTACAAAGGGAAACCCTGCCTCAAAAAACCAAAAAAAAAAAAAAAAGAAAAAGAAAAAGAATATTAGGAAAAAATTCCTAAAAGCCCCTGGATAGGCCTAAGCTTGAACTGGAAATAAGGTCTATAGCCCAGCTGTCCCTGCACTGGAACCACAAGAATTGTCTTATAAGGATGTCTGACATGGACATGTCAGCTGTGAGAGCCATTTCTGAAAATCTGACAATAGCCAGGAACCTTTTCTAGGGATCTAGGCCATAGAAAGAATGTATGTCGTGTCGGGGAAGGCGGGGCTTGAAGAACTGACAGTCTTTCCTGTGTATCTGTGTTTGTGGTTTGAGACAGGGTCTGGCTATATAGTTCAGGCTGGCCTCAAGCTCTGAGCAGATCTTCCTCTGCCTCCTGAGTGCTAGGATTATAGGTGTGTTTCACCATGCCAAACTAGAACTGATGATCTTGGCCTGCTATATATATATACATGCTGCTGGGAATGAGAGTGAGAGACATTGATTGCTAAGATCTGGGGCTAGCCCTGTTTCGGGCTTTGGATTTGGAATGAGGAGAGTCTGGGGACCTTACCAATACTTCAGTTTCTCTTGGGGAAAATGAAGGAATGGGAGAGAGACTGACTAGGGACAGTCCTTAATGAGTTTATTTGGGAGGCTTTGGGACTTCGGGTAGGTGAATGCTGTTCTACAGCTTTGTGAGACTAGCTGGAAGTGAAGCCAGTAGCTGTGCACTAGTTGAAGTACACCAGGTGAGAAACTTAAGGGTGGTTTCCCCACCACAGCCTCAAGAGCTTCCTGCTGCATGGGCAGCCCCTGCTCCTTGGGACTAGGGCCTATGAGTGGGTGTGCCAGTACCTATCACTGCTGTGTGGGTGAGAGCACCATCATGAATTGTGTATCTCAGGTGTGTGTAAGGGCAGAATTAATTTTGCTGCTGGAATAAATCAGGTTCCCAGAGAGGAAAGGACCAAAATGGAAGAGAATGATGCTAAGTAATCGAAAGTCATTGTACCCATGTGCCTTAACTAGTACAGAGCCACCAATCATGACCCAAGACCCTTGTGTGTTGATTCACCATGTGCCTGGCCTGTGCTAACCGATGACAGGCAGTTGCCCTGTGACTTAATGCTAGTTTAGTGTTAGCTTGCCATTGTCAGTGGGGCAGGGGACATGGTTTCATTCATGTTGGGGGTGTTAAACTGCTTCATCCCTGTCTTGGTTACTAGGGTGCAACTTCTGGCACTGGGTGGGCTCTGGATCTCATGTTGTTGCATAGCATGAGACCCAATTTGACAATGTTTTTTGAGGTGGAGATGATGTAAAATACGGCTATGTGACTTTCTGGCTTCATTGTGTGTCCTTTTTTTGCAGCCAGAGTATGTAACTCATTACAGTTGTGTAGTTGAGAGCAGCTAGTAGAAAGTGTGACTGGTGCTATGGAGGGTGTCTAGTAGGGTCACCCTGTGTGGTGTGAGGCCTTGTGTTGCGGGGAACCAACCGGTGGTGTGATCTTGTTACTGTATGACCATATAAATAAATAAATAAATAAATTGTAACGGGGGATGTAATCCAGACCTTGCACTTTGGAGGCAGGCAGCAGAACCCCTGAGCTAAATCCCCGACCAGACCGTATATTCTTGTATTGTTACATATGTCTGACCCTGTTGTAAGACCTGTTACATGTATGTTCCATGTCCATCCAGACTAGAGGTTGGTCCTGGTGTGTTGTGACTTGTGTCAGAGATTGTTATGTGGGGTAACTCAGTGTGGTGTGTGTTCTTTGTGGTGTTGGTGGCCCATAATGATGTCTCCCTGTCCGGATCGTGGGTCCGTGGGACACTGTTGTACCCTTTTGCAGACTGTGTTTTTTGACCTCGGCCACGGGTGCCCCCACCCCTGCCGTCCGCGCCGCCCCTCCCCCGCGCCGTCCGCCCGCGCCGCACGGCGATCGATCGCCATTGATTGTCCCTGACGAGCTGCTCCACTTTCCAGCCAATGTCAGGAGGGGGGATCTCCGCCGCCCTGGCGGTGTCATTTCCACACACTCCCTGGGCTGCCGCCAGCTCAGGCGCTTCCAAGAGCCGGCGTGGATCGCCTGGAGCGCGGACCGGACCGCCTGCCTCCTGCAAGGAAGCCCCCCGACGGCGCGGCCCGGGCCCCGCCCGATGGCCCAGCTGCACCTTTGCCACGTGGGTGCACGGATGCTGTCCCCACACGAGTTTGAGCCCCCCAGAGCCGGGGGGGGGGGGCTGGTGCGTCTGTGCGCCGGGTGAGGGCCCAGGGCCGTTTCCGGCGGGCGGAGGCGCCAGCGGGCCAACTTTGCCAGCCCACACAGATGCTAATGATTTTCCGGGAGGCGCCAGTTATCTCTGGCCCCAGCCTGCCGGTGTGCGAGGCTGGGCCCTGCACGAAGTCGGCCCCTCTTACGCCCATCGTGAGCCTCACCAAACCACCCCTTGGCCCCAGCGGACTGTGAGGGTCGCTGGCTGCCCTTGGTGTCCCCAGTACTGTGGCTGCGTGGGAATATTTGCTTGTCCACTCTGGATGCTACCTTCTCTTCTGGGCGCCTCTCTAAGTGCCCCCCACCATGCACACACCCAAGCAGGGAAAACAGGTTCCTTGGAAGCGCACCTCTCAGGGTCTCGCGACCCCCATTCTCTGCTCAGCTGAGTGGGTCACCCTGAGAACCATCCTGTCCGGGACCCGCAGCCCCCTCACCCTCGTCCCCCCTCACGCAGGGGCCAGAGCCAGTTTCCAGACTCCCTGGTGGAAGTGCTGACGTGGCTCTGGGCAGCTGTCTGGGGCCAGGAAGCGGGGCAGATGTCACGCAGTCCAGGGGAGGAGGCGGCTCCACGGGGAGGGCGGGCAGGGCCTCTGGCCAGGGAGACTGCCTCCTCCCCCTTAGACCTGGCTGTGGGTCTGGAGCTAGGGCACAACCACTGGGCCAGGATGACCCGCTTCCAAGACCAGCTTCAGCTCCTCTGTGTGGCTACTAGTAAGGCTGCAGCCTGAGCCTCTTCCTCTCTTTCTGGAAAATAATGGCACCTGCACTGGATGGATGTGATCTCAAGTGAAAACAGAGGTGGCTGAAGCCCCAGCCCGATGCCAGGCACATACACTGTTCCTGCTCAATAAATGTCAACCGTTGTTACTATTGTCTTTGCAAGTGAGAACTTGGTGTGTCCAAAAGGCAAAGCTGGGTCCTGAGGATGCCAGCTGGCTTAAGAGGTCTTCCCGGCCAGCCTGCTGCCTCACTGCCCCCGGCCCTGTACATTTCTTATGCCTGTCTAGCTTTGTGCCTTCTCGCTGCAGTGTCAGCCCCTCTTGGCTCTGCCTGCTGCCAAGCTGGCCCCCTCCCGCCTCTTATCCGTGTGGTTCTCTCCTATCTGGCGGCCACATTGGGTCCCTTGAGCAACACAGCCCCCTGGGAACAGCAATCGATGGGGCGGAACAGCCTCCCTGACAGATGGACCCACAGAGGCTGAGCTGCTTCAGCAGAGATCCCTAGGAAACCGGAGACAGGAGCTGAGCTCCATGGCTGCCTCCTAAATAGAAATGGGAGGGGGCAGGGAGAGGAGCAGGCCATAGCTTCCAACCGGCCCTTTAGGGTTGGGCTTGAGAGGGCAGGGGAGCCCCCCTTCTTCTGCGGGGAGGGCTCTGTAGTTAGGGTTGGCCTGGAGGTGGGATTTGTGAGTCCCCTCCACAGGCTAGTGAAATATTTTGCCAGCCCCACATCATGAGCACTTTTTCAAATAGGCTGGAGCTGTGTGGGAGTAGGTGGGCAGGCAGGTAGTTTACCACATTCCTCAGGCCACAAGGGGCCTTTAAAGCTAGAGTAGCAGAGGGCCTTCTCTGCCTTTGGAGATGAGACTTAATGAGCCTTGACCCCTATGTATGTGGTGGGGGTGGAAGAATGTCCCCTGCCCTCTTTGGGAAGGGAAGTTCCTCCCAGGGTTGTGTTTTTCTTTTTTGTTTGTTTGTTTGTTAGATAGGGTTTCAGTGTGTAGTTCAGGCTGGCCTTGAACTCACTACAACCTAGGCTGGTCTCAAACTCATGGTGATCCTTCTCCAACCTCCCGAGTGCTGCTGGAGTTACAGGCATACACACTAGCACGCCCAGCTAACCCAGGGCTTCTTGATCTCAGCACTATTGACACTTTGGGCCATAGGTCATTTAATTCTTTACCCTGTGCATTGTAGGATGCTTAGCAACATCCCTGGTCTCTAATTAGGTGCCAGTAGCAGCAGTTGTGACAATCAGAAATTTCCAGACATTGCCAAGTGTATTCTGGTAGCTTCTCTAGTTTAGACCCACTGGTCTGACCCCTGGAGGGGACAGCCAGGACCTCATGGGGATGCCAAAGATCTGCAATAGTGAGGAGGAGGTCTTCCAAAATAGCTCTATCCCCAGCTGTTTCAACTCCAGAAGAGTGGGAGATGCCCCTTATTCCCATGGCCCCAACTGACAGGTTGGAGTGAACCATGCTTGCCTGAGATGGCAGGGCTGTTGGCGTCACTGCTCAGCTGCACCAGGCTTGGTGCCAACACCTCACTGCTGAGGCCGAGTTACCAGGCTGGGGGAGTAGATGAGGCCATGGGGCTGCTCGGCTGCCTAGGTGGCCTTCTGTGCAGCCAGTTTGAGACCGGCTGCCAGGATGGATGATCAGCCATGTCCCCTTCCCTTGGTACCCTGGCAGGACTCAGAACCCACGGGGGCAACTGCCTGTGGGTACGAGAAAGATTGTGGACACAGGTCCAGCCGGGCCAGGCAGCTGACAGCTGGGCCACCTACACACTGAGCTGATGATTGGCCCCTCCAGGAGGGTGGCAGGGAAGATGCTGTGGCCTGGCTCAATGGTGCCAAGTATCCCAGTGCACAGCCCTTTAAAACAGGACTGGGGAGGGGGCTTCCTCTGGAGCCTTTTTCTTTCTACCCAGGCTGCAGGCAGACAGGGGAAGGACATCTCCCTGGTACACAGTCTCACTGCTGGAAAGTCCCTACTTTCTGTCTAATCTATGCCCTTTCTTCCTAAAGCATCAGCCCAGTCCTGGCCTCCGTGCTCTGGCCCTGCAGAAACCGTGCCCCACACTGTAGGTCCAGGGGCTGGGCTGGGCCTCATTCCTGGGGAGGAGGGCCCTCTCAACCATGGGGAAATCTCAGCCAGCATGCAGGTGGACACGTGCCTGTGTGGCAGGAGGCTGAGGTGCCCATGTGGACAGGGCTGGGGGGATGGAAAGAGGCACTGGTGCCAGATGACAGACTGCCCAAGACCCACTGAACTCCTTGGCACCAGCCTAGGGGACCCCAGGGTGGGGAGGCAGGAGTGGCTGGGGAGGTGGGCAGCAGCTTTGTAATCAGAGATAGGCCTGGCTGGCTAAGGCAGCAGCAGTTTAGGGCTAGAGTTTAAAATAGCACCTGATCGGGTTCAGGTCACCCACAAGGTGTGGCCACAACCATCCAGCTCTGATTTCTTGCCTTCCTTGATGATTTGGCAGCGGAGAGGGGGCTCCTCAGACAGATGGGCCTCAGCAAAGGGGTTCAGGCAGCCACTGTCTCTACAGTCCCCTACCCAGGCACCACCCTGTGTCTTCCTTCTCCCCACCCCCCCCCCCCCAAACGACACAGACTTGCTCCAGTCACGTCCTGATGTCCTCCCTCTTCAGTAAACATTTATTTAGCACCAAGTGGAGGACAGGTACTGGGCAGAATATGGAGATGAGTAAGGCACCATCCCTGCCGTGGCCCCAGGAATGCATGGAAGGGACAGGGATCAGTGGGCAGGAGTGATTGTGCCAGTGATTTGTTTCACCCCTGTCCCAGCCTTACCCCAAAAGCTCTAGGCAAGGGACAGAAACATCCCTCAGGCTGCAAGAGAGGAAGATTAGACCTCAGGTGAGTTTTCCACCTGAGAACATGAAGGTTGCTAGTAGGGTATGGGAGAGTCCTCAGGGCCGGAGATTTAGCTCAGTTCTGACGCCTGCTTCTAAAGTGCAAGGTCCTGAGTTCAATCCCCGGTACCAAAAAAAAAAAAAAAAAAAGCTAGTGATTTGGTATGGTGCCACACTCCTGTACCCCAGCACTCTAGGAGGCTGAGGCAGGAAAATCAAAAGTTCCAGCCCACCCTAGGCAACTCAGTGCAGTCCTGTCTCAAAATAAAACATCAAAATGGACTAGAAATGTACCTCAGTGAAGGCCCTGGGTTCTAACTGCAATATGAGGGGGCTGAGGATTTAGCTCAGTGGTGCCACGCCTGCCTCACAAATGCAAGGTTTTGAGTTTGATCCCTGGTACCAAAAAACAAACAAAACCCCTCCTGAACACCTCTCACTGAAATATGGAACCAGGTGTGGTGGCCCTTGCTCGTGACCCCAGCGCTCAGGATGCTGAGGCAGGAGGATCGCTGAGAGTTTGAGACCAACCTTGGCTGCATAGTGAGTTCAAGTCCAGGCTGAACTACATATCAAGACCGTGTCTCACAAAATCAAACTGCAATATGGAAAAAATAAAAAGGGTTGAGAGAAGGGCCGGCTGGGGATTTAGCTCAGTGGTTCCGCCTCCTGCCTTGCAAGAGGAAGGAGCCAAGTTTGATCCCCAGTAGCAAAAAAAAAGGGTTGAGAACGTAGCTTACATCCCTGGGTTGGATTCTCAGTACCACAAACAAATAATGATCATTCTCCTGGCCCAGGCACAGGTCTCCAAGTGTATTCTGGAATTCTCCTGTCTCTAAGTAGGGTGCCCATTTTCTTTTTTTTTTTTTTTTTTTTTTTGAGAAAAGGTCTTGCTCTGTAGTTTGGGCTGGCCTTTAACTCACTATGTAGCCTGGCTGGCCTTGAACTCTCTGGTATCTTCCTGTCTCAGCCTCCAGAGTGCTAGGATCACAGGCCTTCACCACCACGCCTGGCTAGGTACCCATTTTCTCAGGTTGACTTGAAGAAGGAAAAAAACACTTCGAACAATAAAAAGCTCTATGTAACCATCGTCCCTCCTGCTCCATTCTTCCTTGTTTGAGTCCCTGGGGGGTCCCCTGGGCCTGTCCCCACTTTGCCCTCTTTCCCAGCCCTAGGTCTGGGTGAAGGGAAGTGGGTGACACCAGAGGCCAAGCCAGCTGACTGGATCTGGCTGGAGCAATGGCCCGCTCTCCTGATGGAGCTCACATATATCTAAAAATCATCTTGTATATCTTAATGATTTTTCAACAGCCCCTGATTGAAGCATGCCCAATTTAGCCATGCCGTAAGTAACTTTTTATATTTCCTCAGGGAATCATTTCACTTATGAATCTTTTCTGAACCTGCAATCTCGATTAAAAGTTGATTTTTTTTTTCTGTCTCCTTGGCTTCTGAGATGCCTCCCTAGTGAAAAGGTGGCAGCACCATCAATCCTCCCTCATTGGCCTGTCTGGAGAGTTCTTCCTGGGGTTGGGGGGCCAACAAACCTCTCCTGGGAGGTGTGAGCTGGGGGTGGGGCCCCAGAAAGGTAGGGGTCTTAATGGTCTCCTGTCCATGCACCCCCATATCAGAGGACCCAGTTAGATGGGAGGCATTGCCCAGCCCTTCTTCCCTTTAGGCTATCTCCTCAACCCTGTAGTTTAGGGGTTTTTTGGTGGGTGTGTGTGTGCTGGGGGGGGGGGTGAGTCAGGGCCTTGCTATGTAGTACAGGCTGACTTTGAACTCACTATGCAACCCAGGCTAGCCTCGAACTCCCAGGGATCTTCCTGCCTCAGCCTCCCATGTACTGAGTGCTGGGATTATAGGCGTGTGCCACCACACCCACAGATAGTTCAGTTCTTGGAGGACCTGGGCTGAATCCCTTCAAGAGCTATGCTTGGCTCCAGAACACAAAATTGGACCAAACCAGTGCCTGTTCAGGTACGGCTGCCATAGCCTGGGGAAGTCACCTTCCCTTGCGGAGCCTCAATTTCCTTATTAGCAAAATAGGAATCGATCGCTAAACAGATTATCTCCCAGGCAGGTAGGTAAAGGGTTTCCAAACAGGTTTCCACAAAGGCCTGTTTTTGTCCCTCCACCCCCAACCCCTGCACCAGGAATTGAGGTTGGAAGGATGCTGTGAGGGTCCAATCTCCATTCTGAACAAAGTCTAGTTCTTCACTGCATTTATAACCTAGTCCTGGTGAGACCCCTTGAGGGGGAGTGGGTGGCAGAATTATCTGGAAAAGTTGGGGCTGGAACTTTGCCCAGGGGTTGCCCTGAGGCCCACCCAGAGTGTCTCTGACTCCTCAGAGAGGCAAAGGTCAGGGAAAGGAAGGCTGGTGGCAATCGAGGGTGAGAAGCACTTAAATTTGAAGGAAGGGCCACTCCTGCAGAAACACCCTTCCACCTCCAGGTAGTTGGGGGAAAGGGCTTGCCCAGGTGCTGAGATCTCTGCCTCTGACCTCTGACCTCTGGCCTGGGGGTGGCACTCAGCCCAGAGTCAGGACTGGGGGTGGGGCCCAGGGGATCCAGGGGCGGCTCTGGGAGTTAAAGATTTACGAGGGGCCCCTTCCCGAGGCCTCCCTTCTCCCAGGCCCAGCTGGCAACCCGTGACTGGCCAGGCGTTGAGACAGAAAACCAGTCCCACCAGTTCAAAGAGCAGTTCATCCCGGGCCCACTCCAGCCTCCAGCCGAAGCCCGAATACCCCTTCTCCGTGGAGTCTGAGGGCAAAGGCAGAACAGGGCCAGGGGATGGGGCCTTGGAGCCCCTAGCCTGAAGACAGTTTGGGTCACATCCAGCCCCGGTGTGAGGGGTTTCCAGCCTGCCCCGGCCTCCGGGGCCAGACTGGTGAAAGGAGGCTGGGCCCCACCCTCCACCCCCAGCAGGCCTTCCCGACCACCCCGCCCTAGCCTGCAGGCCTTAGGCACAGCACTTTCAGGCCAGGCCGGCTTCTCAAAACCCAGAGCACCCCTCCCCCAGGTGCAGGGCCTCTGGGTTTGGGACAAATAAGGGCTGTGTCTGCCCTCTTTCCTAAGGCTCCTCCTAGGGTTACCTCCCCAAGTGTTAGCAGTGCTCACCGCCTCTTCCTGACCCTGAGGGGCCCGAAGCCACAGCTTTGGCCTTTGAGAGCACCCAGTCCCATTCCCACAGCACAGTTGAACAGTGATTGTGCCGAGGATTACCTTCAGGGGCGTGGCATCCCCTCAGATTGTCCCTACTCTGTCTGCTTTAAGAGTACAGGCTAAATGCCCTGTTTCCGGGGAAGAATATGAGGCTGTGTCCATGGATATCTATGGCGTGTATGTAGATGCACCTGGGCATGAGAAAATGTGGGGGCAGGGGGTGACCTGGTTTATAATCCCCAGTCTCTGTCCCCAGAGCCTTTTTTTTGTTTGTTTTTTAAGTAGTTCAGGCTGGCCTTGACCCCACTGTGGCCCAGGCTGGCCTCCAATTCGTGGTGATCCTCCTGCCTCAGCCTCTTGAGTGCTGAGATTACAGGAATACACCACCACACCCAGCTCCCAGCGCCATTTCGTTGTGGAACTGGAGTCCTCCTTCTACCCTCCTCCTTCCTCCTCCTCCTGTTTACATAGGTCAAGATCAGGCATGAAGCACCAAAATGATTTCTCAGGAATGGGCAGGCCCAGACCACTTGGGCGACAGACCTTGCTTGTTTGATTTTTTTCCTTTAGTTTCAAAGCTCTTCCCCTTCAAAGGTCATAGGGTGTGAGTAAAGCAGACTATGATCCAGGGGTCAGTGGGAGACTTGAGACCCCAAAAGCCTGGGTCCCACAGCCTGGTGCAGTTAAGCTCCTCTGAGTTCTGCCCATGTTAGGATTTTAGCTGGGATCACAGTTCAGAATGACCCCAGTAGAGGCTGTCCTGTACTCTGTCCCAGCGGGCAAGATTGCAAATGGCTTTGCTTCCATCTTTTTGTGATACAAGTGAGGGAACTGGGCCTAAAGACGGGCAGGCATTAGGCAGAGGTCTGGACTGGCCATCTTTCTGGAAACCCTAACTCCCATACTCTTCTCCATACCGCTGTTCCCAGTCACTGGATGTCTAATCAAAGAGACCTTAGTTGGGGCTGGGGATTTAGCTCAGTGGTTTCACTGCCTGCTGCGTAAGCGCAAGGAGCCGAGTTTGATCCCCGGTACCAAAAAAAATTTTTTTAAAAAGAGACCTTAGCTGATACAGTTGTAGAAAATGCTTCAGACAAGGCATGGATTAAAATCCGCATTTTGTGAGCCAGGTTTGGTGGTATACTCCAGTAGTCCCAGCACTTGGGAGGCTGAGTCAGGAGGATCGCTGGCAAGTTTGAGGCACAAACTCAAAAAATAAAAAATGAATAAACATAAAAGTCCTAGTTTTGCTACTTTGTAAGCTTGGGCCAATGACCATACCTGAGGATTAAGTAAGTATATGCACAGAAGGAGATTTAGCTCAGTGGTTCTACCCTGCCTCACAAGGGCAAGTTCCCAAGTTTGATCCCGGTACCAAACAAAACAAGTATATCCACAGAAAACCATTGGCATGGTGCCCTTCTCATAGATAGTAAGTGTTCAGAAAGACACTGGCTACCATTGTTACTGGTACCTATTTAGAACTAGGTTTCAGACCCAAGGCAGGCGGGAAACCCTCCTCTATCCTCTCGGGTTTTCATGGATGGTGGTAGTGAGTGGATGGGAAAATAGATGAGCAAGTGAAAACCATTTCCAGGGCTGGGGGTGATGATAGGGTCTCGCTGTGTAATTCAGGCTGGCCTCAAAACTATGCAGCTCAGGCTGGTCTTGAACTCACGGTAATCCTCTTGCCTCAGCCTCCTAGGTGCTGGGATTACTGGCATCTGCCACTGTCCTTGGCTTGCCTAGCATTTATGCAGCCCTGGGTTCAAATCCCCAGCACCAAAAAAAAAAAAAAAAAAAAAAGCTATTTCTGTGCAATGTGGTCACTGTCGCCATAGCAGAAGACAGATGAGGGACCCAAAGTCGGACCACAGAGTACAATGCATGCACTTCAAAGAGGCACCTAGCAAAGTGGGCTTCAAAGGCTGTGTGGGTTCTGACATCTGTCCTAAGCAGGTACCTTTTTCTGATTGGCAGAGGCCAGCGGTGGCCTTATAGGTGTGGCCTAAACTCAGGCTGGAGTGACAAAGAAGGTTTCCAGTGAAGGAGGTGATACATGTGCTGGTCCTCAGTAGGAGCTCATGAGGTGAGCTTGACCAAAGCCCTTCTAAGAGCCTGGGCCAGGGCAGCTCAGTGGCAAAGAGCTGGTCTAGCATGTGGAAGGCCCTGGCTTCCATCCCTAGCATCGAAGCCCTGAAAACCCAAGGAGGGTTTGGCTGTCTGAGGGAGCCAGCAGGGCCCAGGGACTATAGGGAGGAGTGGGGTGACTAGAGGAGCAGGGAGAGGACCCAGTAGGACAGGAGCTTGAGCTGCTCCTCGGGGTCTGAGGAATCACCACAGGATGTGAAGCGGGTGAGCCCCAGGTCAGATCTGTACAGAAGCCTCAAGAGGACAGCAAATCTCCTCAGGGGTAGGAAATCGATTCAATGCTAATCTCACTTCAGTTTCCTCCTCTGAAAAACAGGGATGATACAAGGAGTAATGAGATAATGTACCTTAACTGTTTAACATAATGCCCTGCTCAGGGTAAAGGCTTCAAAAATGACATGCATGAATATTACCAGCAGGATTCTAGAGAGCACAAATAGAGGTAGGTGTGATGGTTTAATGGCTGTAGACCCAGCACTCTGGGAGGCTAAGGCAAGAGGACCACAAGTTCACACACACATATCTGGGCAACTTAGTGACTTGGTGAGACTCTGACTCAAAAGAGAAAGAAAAAGGGCTGGAGATTTAGCTCAGTGGTTTCACCACCTGCTGCCTGCTGCACAAGTGCAAGGAACCTGAGTTCGATCCCCGGTACCAAGAAAAAAAAAGTTTATCAAAAGAGAAAGAAAAAGAAAAAAGAAAGGGTTGAGGATGTAGCTCAGTGTAAAGGCCCTGGGTTCAATCCCCAATACTAAAAAACAAACAAACAACAACAAAAAAACACAATCAGGCTGGGGGTAGCTCCATGACACAGAGTGTTTGTTTAACATGCTAAGGCCCTGTGTTTGATTCCAGGCACAGAAAAAAGACAGGGACAGAACCACATGCAATTCTGCCCTAGAAAACAGGATAGGAGGATAAAGGGGCTTTCCCTCAAAAGTGCTGGAGACTTACTTCTTGATTTGAAGGCTGATTGGTTGAAAGAACTCAACAGAAAGTTTAATAACAAAATGGGTGTGGGCACACACGTGTAATTCCAGCACTTGGGAGGCTGAGGCAAGAGGATCTTGAACTGGAGGCCAGCCTGGACTACATAGTGAGATCCTGTCTCAAAGTTTAGTAACAATGTGAGGCAAGTATTCCTTTTTGGAGGTGGAGCAGCAATAGTGAGTGACTTCCCGGGTTGTTTTCTTTCTTTTTTCTTTTGTTTTTTGAGAGAGGGTCTTGCTATGTAGCTCAGGCTGGCCTTGAACTATGTAGGCCAGGTTGACCTCGAACTCTTGCTGATCGTCCTGCCTCAGCCTTCTAAGTGCTGGGATTACAAGCGTGCGCCAACATGCCAGGCTGTATGTGGCCAATTCTGTCCCTTTCTTCTCTGGTCCCCACATGGGTTGGACAGGTGAGGATCTGGGTGTCCGCCAATTCTTGTTTAGTTTTGGGATGCTGAGAATCTAATGCAGGGGCACACTTGTGCTAGGCAAGTGCTCTATCACCGAGCTCCCTGCTTAACTTCCAAGAGAAGAGGAAGACTCCAAGATTCCTCCTCTATTGCCCATCCCCATGCCCATGCATTCGATGAAACCCAGGGCCTGGCACATGCTAGGCAATTGCTTTACTGCCAAGCTATATACCTGGGTCTAGGATCCACTCTGAACTGGTGAGTGGAAGTCATCACTATTGAGATTACCTGGGCTTCTACCATTGCTGCCAGCAGCCACTTGGCCTTTGCCCTCCTGAGTTTGGGTGTGGGGATGGGAGTAGAAGTCTCTAAGTGTTTAATTAATAGTCAGCAGTTCCCTATGGTAGGGCTGCTCTCCACCCTTCTTCACAGATCCCAGCATCGACCTTTTTTGGGGTGTGCAACTTTTTATCCCCTCCATATTGGGAATTGAACCCAGGACCTCTCCTTTGCTACATCCTCATTTTCTCAGTACTGGGGATTGAACTCAGGACCTTGTACTTGCCAGACAGGCACTATGCCACTGAGCTACATCCCTGGTCAGTCATTTTTAATTTTTAATCTTGAGACAAGGTCTTGCTAATTGCTTAGGCTGGGCTCAAACTGGTGATCCTCTTGGTTCAGCCTCTCAGAATGCTGGGATTACAGGTATGGGAGACCGCACACAATGAATGTCCTTCTTTAACTTTTGTTTTTTTGTTACCGGGATCGAACTAGGGTGTCCTTGCGCCTGCAAAGCAGGTGGCAGAACCAGAGCTAAATCCTCGGCCCTTTGTTTTGTTTTGAGACAGGGTCTTGCTTTGTAGTGCAGGCTGGCCTCAAATGCATGAAGATCCTCCTGCTTCAGCCTCTGGAATGCTGGGATTACAGGTGTGCACTACCACGCCCAGCTAGAATGTCCATCTTTAAGACATCTGGGCGCACACACCTGTAGTCTCAGCACTTGGAGACTAAGGCAAAAGGATGAGTTCAAGGCCAGCCTGAGCTATATAGGGAGACCTTATCTCAAAAAACAAAACAAAACACCAAGAAGCTTAGATGTGAACTTCTGGGAATGTTCACTGTCTTAACTATTTCTATAGCAAGCACCTTACTTTACTTACATGGTATGTTCACACAGGGTAGCCTTAAAGAATCTTGCTGCCAAGTATGGTGGTGCATGCCTGTAATCTCAGTGCTGGGGAGGCTGAGGCAGGAAGATTGCTGGGGTCTGGGACTAGCTTGGGTTACTTAGTGAGTTCAAGGCCAACTTGGAATACATAGTGAGACCCTAGCTGAAAAAAAAAGAAAGAAAGAAAATTGCTGGAGAGGGCCAGGGATTTAGCTCAGTGGTGCCACCGCCTGCCTGCCTCACAAGCACAAGGTCCTGAGTTCAATCTCGGGTACCAAAAGAAATAAAAAATTTTAAAAAAAAGAAAAGAAAAGACAACTGCTGGAGAGGGGCTAACTACCTCTGTAAGGGAGCCATTCTTCCAACGAGTATGGGAGGTAAGGGAGGACAAGAACACTAGCATTCTGGCAAGGAAGGGACTGGGGAGGTATCTGCAGTGTCTGGGAGGAGTCACTTCTTTCGGCCTGGGATGGCAGGAGTCGGGAGAGACGACATGTTCTACGTGAGTTCTGCCCTTTCGCACCACTCCCAGCCCTGGACAGGTTAGGGCCCCAAAGTCCACATATAGAAAACTTCAGGAAAGCCGGAGATTTAGCTCAGTTGTACCGCTCGTGGCTTGCAAGCACAAGGTCCTGAGTTTGATCCCCCCACCACACACACAAAAAAAGGCTTCAGGCTGCTGGTCCCCAAAGACTCAGGCCCCATGGCCCTGGCCCTGGCTGGGAGACAGGCAGGCTGTGCAGGAGGAGAGGAAGCAGCAAGGTGGGAGAGGGCTTTGCTTCTCCCAGGGAGGCCTCAATGTCAAGGTCTCAGCAGTTAACTAATTCCCTGTTATCTGGACCCCATTGATCTCCATCTCCCACCTAGGATTTAACCTGGGGCTGGCTTCCTTTTTTTTGAGAAAGGATCTCACTAGGCAGTTCTGGCTATCCTTGAACTTGCTATGAAGCCCAGGCTGGCCTCAAACTTGCAGGGATCCTTCTGCCTCAGTCTCCAGAGTGCAGGGATTACCAGTGTGCACCACCACACCCCACTCTCGATCAGCTTCCTAACTGCACTGTCCCTCATCTCCACCTTGAGTCACTGGCTGTGTTTTCTCAGCATGGCCTGACTTTCAGCCTGCAGTACAAGTCTCCCCCCATGAATCTCAGAGAACTGGAGAAGTTCCACTTTGGGATTATAGACAGTTTGGGAGTATTTGAACCTGGGGCTCAGTCTATGGGTCCGCGGAAGAAGACATCTCCAGCTGGAGGATTAGTTTATGCTGGGCAGATGGAGGGGCATCTATAGAGTAACGTTAGGACTATGTGGGCCCAGTCTGTCTGTCCCCACTGGGCACCTACTGTAGCACGTATGAGCTTTCGGTCTCTTTTTCAACCCGTAGCTTTTGAGCGCTGCTGTGTTCCAGGCACTGTTTTAGGCTTCAGGTTTGTAGGCCACGGTCCCAGGGCTGCACAATGTAGTCGACCCAGGGATTGGACTGGAATCTTCCCAGACAGTTTCCTCATCTGTGGATTGGAAACAGGAAACTTCATCCCTTTTCTCAGGGTGGACCCATAGAATCGGGGAGGGTGGGGTCTTGGACAAACACCTAGGCCCGATAAGACACGCACCTGAGCTGGTGTGGGGGGAGCGGTGCCTGGTGTGGGGGGAGCGGTGCGGGTAAACCCTCCTTCCAGATCCTTCCCAACTTCTTGCCCAGTTGAATAGGGGACAGGGGAGAGCGGATTTTCCCCGAAGGTGCATGCCCAAGCCCAGGCCAGGCATCCCTCACGAAAGGGGGGAAATCCTCTTTCCTTTTTCTTGTAAAGTTTTGCGAAAAAATATAAGGTGAACTAGGGCGCGCAGGGGAGCTCAGCCTGGACTGACCACACCAGGGCGCCGGGAGCAGAGGCGCAGCGGCCCTGGCTCCAGCCTTAGAGCCTTCGGCGTCCAAGTGGCCAGAGCGGCGCTGGGAGGGAGGCGGCGGGAGGAGGGAGGGGAGCCGAGGTGGGGGGGGGGGAGGGAGCGGAGAGTCCGGTCCGGGTTTTGCCGGCAGCCCCCGGGCACCGTTCAGAGCTCCTGGCCCGGCGGGCGCGCGGCGGCGGCAGAGGCGGCGTAGCCTGAGCCGGGATGTAGAGGCGGCTGCGGCAGAGGTGGCAGTGGCGGCGAGAGCAGGCGTCCGAGCTGAGGAAGAAGAGTGGCAGAGCCTCCCCCCACCACACGCACCGCCGGGCTCCGCGTCCCAGCCCGCGCCCAGCCATGCGCGCCGCCTGCTGAGTCCGGGCGCCGCACGCTGAGCCCTCCGCCCGCCGCGCCGCGCTCCGCTCGGGGTGATTAGTTGCTTTTTGTTGTTTTTTAATTTGGGCCGCGGGGAGGGGGAGGAGGGGCAGGTGCTGCAGGCTCCCCCCCCTCCCCGCCTCGGGCCGGCAGCGACTCGGGCTCCGGCCCCGGCACGGCGCGCGGCTGGAGCGGAGCGCACCTCGGCGGCGGCGGTGCCCAGAAGCGGAGCGCAGCTCCCCGCCCCGCCCCTCCCCCCGGCCTCGCGGCGACGGCAGCGGTGGCGGCTGGACGACTCGGAGAGCCGGTAGGTGTCGGGCCACGGCCCTCCCCCGACCCCCCCCCCCGGCCGGCCCCCTCCCCTTCCCCGCCTTCCTCCCTCTCCTCCCCCGGGGCTCGGTGCGCGGCCGGGGCCGGAGTTCGCTGCAAGTCGGCGGAAAGTTTGGCGGCGCGGGTTCCCCCGAAGTTCAGGTGCGGAGAGACAGGGACGGGGAAGGAGGGGGTCTGAGCTTGGGAGGGACGGGGGACGCCCGCCACGGATCCGCGGAGCCCCGGAAGCCGGGAGACCTAGCGCCAGTGATCGTTAGGTGGCCGCTGTTACACCCAAGCCTTCCCAAGCCGCAGTATGTTCGGTCGCAGATCACTGAGTTCAGACAAAAAGAGGGGTTTTAGGGTCGGGGACGGCGGGTTGGGCGCGGTGGAGTGGGGCCGGGGCTCTCCCTGCAGGCTAGCGTCCCCGTCCTGATGCCTCGAGCTCGCGGGCGCTGGGGTGGCGGGCGCCCGGGCTCCTCACCTCTCGGTGTCGGCGGGCCTCTGCCCGCAGGGGCGGCTGCTTGGAGATCGCTGGTGCGCGCTCCCCGCATCAGACCCCACTCAATTGCACTGTGTTTAGGGGCGACAACAGCTGCTTCGATCGCCCTCGACCCCGCGTGGCCGAACCTCCTCCACTTGGGAGAGGCGGCGGCCACTTCTGCATTTCCCCTCGGGCTCCTCGCCCCCGCTGCCCGCGGGGTGCCTGGCAGGCTGATCTAGTTTGACCTTTTTTTTCTGTCCAAGTATCTCCCCCACCTCCACCGCGCCCCGCGGCCTCTCACTCCCTTCCTCTCTAGCCTCTGAGAGTCTTTAGGGCTGCCTCCCGAGCCCCGCGTGGCCCAAGGGCGTGCAAAGCCAGGGAGGGAGAATGGGGGTGTTCCCCAGGCTGGGGATCTGGGGTGGGGCCGGGTGACCCAGGCTCCTGCCTTGCTGCTCCGGCCCCGAATTTACCCCTGAAGTTCAGCGCTAGGCCCCCTCCCCTTCGCTTCCCCGGGGCGAGGGGCTGAGCCGCTGTGAGAGGAATGTGTTAATTTTCTGACTGGGGGAAGTTGTCCTAGCCCAGAAAGGGCTGCTTTCCGGCGGGGCGCGCGGGGGGCGCCTGGCTTTGTTTATCTGTAGGATCGATCGAAAGTGAGTGACCCCAGTTTTTAAATGGGGGGTCATTCCGGCCCCTGTCAGTAGAGATGAAGCGCCCAGAGAGAGCATTCATCCCCCTTCTCTTTTTTTCCCTCGGGAATCGGAAGGGGTGCGCGGAGTTGGGCTAGTGCCACGGGCTGCAAGAGGCACCGGTAGATTTGGGGGGCTCTGTAGTGACTCATCCGGAAAGACCTGCTCCCTGGAGTCTCTTGCGACGGGGTCTGAAGGCTTGGCAGCCGCGCCCTACTTTGCCCCTTGGACCCTGGGTGGTCTGAGAGTCGCGTCTTCGGGTTGGGGGTGCTGGACGGGGTGGGGGACGGCGGGCCAGTCTCTTGATCCCCGCCTTTCCTTACGCCGCTGGCGCTGTTCGGAGCCCTAGGTTTTGCAGTGGGCCCAGCAACCACCCCCCCCAACACACACACACACACACACACACACACACACACACACACTGCGTTCGCTCAGGAAGCGCTGCGAAGGGGGGCGTGTGTGATCGCTCGGCCCTCGCCCCCGCCGGAGCCGCCCTGGGGCCGCTGGCAAACAGAGTCCCTTTCAAGTTTTCCGCTGGGGCCGCCTGGCGGGGGCTGCGAGCGCGGTCGCTGCGGACTTGTTTGGAGCGCGATTTGAACGCCCGGCGCCACCTCAGCTGCCCTGGCTCGCGGGGGTGGGGTGGGGGGTGCCCATCTCTGCAGTTCGGAACATTTGGCCTAAGCTTGACCTGATCTCCTCTCAGAAGACCTCCATACGCTGGGTTCCAACTGGCCCGGGAACCCAGGAACTGGAATCGGAAATCCCCTCCAACCCTTTTTTGAGAGCCGTGCTGGGAGACTGAGACCAGCTCTTCCTCCCCGCGACTGCGTGGTGTTGATTTAGCAGTTTCCCTAGATGAGAGTCAGGCTGGAGCTTGGCGGGGGGGGGGGGCGCTCTGCAGCTGTCACCCCCCCCCCCAACGGAAATTGTCCTCTCTCCTTGGAGAGGAGGGAGACGGGTGACAGTTTGATTTTTGCCCTGGGAAGGAGTGGGAACAGCTGAGAGAGGTTGGCCTCTTGAGTTCTCAGTCGGCCCTGGAACTTGGTAGACCCTCCCCCATCCGTCCTGGCAGGAGCTGGGACTCTCCCAGGGAAGCCCCTAACCAGCCTTGCCCCTCACTCTTGCCCCTCCCTCCTTTTCTAGGGTGAGGGCACAGGTTCTTGTGCAGAAGACAGACCCTTGGCTGGCTGGCTGTCCGTTGGCGCCTTATTTATGTGTGTGTTTGGGTCGGGCTGTTTTCCCGGCTCAGCAGGTGACCCTGGCCTGGGCCTCCTATCTCCTGCGACAGAGGCTGTTGACTTACCCGAGGGCCAGCGGCCTCCTCTTTATCACGTGAGGCCTGGAATGTCCACCCAGCCGGGCTGGGCGGGGTGGGGGAAGGGACGGGGAAGATTGTGCGTCCAGGGCCCAGGGCCACACAGGGCTGTGTTCCAAGGGCCCGCACTGTGTGACCCTCGACTTTTGCTGCCTATTTCCAGCTCTTTGCCTGCCTTCTACCCATTTGGCAAATGTGAAACTGAGTCCAGTAGGCGTGTGGGGGAAGGGTTGCATCTGGATAAGAACTAAGTCTCTGGGAACTAAATGTCCCACCTTCTTTAGGAACACACCAACCACCTAATTCATGGGAGGATCTATTGGAAATGGGGGGGGTCACACCCTAGGAGGGGAGAGAGGGATATGAGTGTGGTTGAGGTCAGCTGACTTTGAGGGTGCAGGATGGGGTAGATGAATGGGGGAATACAGGTGAGCCAGACCCAGGTCTGCTTCCCTAGAGTCCCTTGTATAGCGGGGTAACCATTTATTCAGAACTAATTCCCCCAAGCATGTTGCGATGCAGCAAGACTTAACTGGCCAAGGACAGGGGAGGCTCACTTATAATTATTTGTGTGGTCCCTTACCTACATGCAATTCACTTATTCATTGGCCTGATATGTAAGTGTTGCACATCTACCTGTGTATCCCTACTTTTCTAGGGATGGCAGAATCACTGCCCCTGCTCTGGAGGCAGGTCCAAGGCAGAAGCTCCGCCCCTTTCCCCTCTCTTATCCCTACCACTTGGTCCCATCCTAGCCTTGTGTGTGTGTGGTTGTGTATCTTTGTGTGAATTGTCCTTGATTAAGTGTATTAATAGTTAAACTATCATAGCTGGAACTCACCAGACCACAAAAAGCTTCCCCCGTTACTCACACACTACTGCCCAACAAGAATATCCCACTAAAGTTTTTTTCTGCTTTCTCTTACTTCCCCCTCACTGTCTGCCTCCCCCGAGTGCTGAGCCCACCCTCCCAGGCTGCTGGCAATGAGAGAGGACTGTCCCCTTCAAAGGCCAGGAATCTCTAACCCGCCACCTGCCTGCTAAAGCCAGAGGCAATGTCAGCTGACAGATGAGGCTCTGTGGCACTAGTCTTTTGGTCTGTAATGTAGGAATCTGATTGTGAGTGTGCTCGTGATTACAGCATGTGGGTCTAAGTCATATACTGTATCTATATTTGTGAATCTAGTGTTGAATGTGTCTGTCTCAGGGTATGGAAGTCTGGGCATGCTTGGATTTGTGAATAGGTGCATGTGTAAATGCATTGTATATGTACATACTTGAGGTTGTGTATCTGAAAGTTGGGTATGACCCTGTGAATCAGGAATGTATGTGGTTTTTGGTTTTGTTTTTTTTTTTGGTACCAGCGATCGAACTCAGGATCTTGCGCTTTCGAGGCAGGCACCAGAACCACTGAGCTAAATCCCTGGCCATGAATCAGGAATGTATATATTCTGTGCATTGTATGTGCCCAGGATTTTGGAGAGTTCGTGTTCATGATTTGTGTGTATTTGTGTTTTGGATGTGCTTATAAATCTGGGAGTGTCTGAGTTTCTGGGTGATGTGTATCTGGATTGTGAATGTTCATGTGGATATAGGGGTGGGACTCTAAACTGTGTGAGTAGTGGTCTGTGTGTTCAAGGGCTGATAGCTACATGTTCCTTCTCTTTCTGTTTGTCTGCTGGTCTTTCTGTTTCTTCCTCGTGGTTTGAGGTCGCTCGTGCGCACGCGTGTGTGTGTGTGTGTGTGTGGTGTGTGTGTGTGTGTGTGTGTGTGTGTGTGTGGTATCAAACCTCTCCCAGCCAGTCCACCCCCCTTTCCTCTCAGCAGTAACTGGGCAGCCTCCCTGTCTGCCTGCCTGCTGGGAGTTTTGGAAGCCTTGGAGGGAGACAGGCTGGGGCCGGGGTGACAGCGCGTATCCACAGCGATGGCAGCCTGTGATTATGGGAATAAAAGGATTTTAAGGTCATGGGTGTTTTTTATGGCCCCCCCTTTGTTGGAGCCAGTGGCAGCAAAGGGCCATAGCTATATGTCTGCAGGTTGGAAAATCTGCGCCTGTGCAGGTGAGTGTGGCTATGAGAGGCTTAGCTGGGAGCTTGAACATGTGTGTAGGCTTGAACAGAGCCTTTGAGAGCCCATGTGCCTATCTGCCTGCTCCTCATGTGAGAGCTCATGTTGCTGTCATTTATCCTTCTGGAGGAGAATTCCCAGTAAAACTTCTGGCTTCTGGGTGTCACATGGATCTGGAACCCCGAAGTCCTCTGTATACTGAGGAGAGCAGTCAGGCCCTAACTCATTGCTCACTGCCCCCTCTCAGTCAGGTGTCTCTGGCCAGAGACTGGCTGGGCCCAGTCACCTGGGCAAGGCCACATCTCAGGGTGTCAGTGCCCCTGGCCCAGCTCCAGCCCCTGTAATTGCATTCTGCTGCCTAATCCCCCGCCAGCTCAATTAGATCGCAAATTCTTCTTCATTTCCTGCCTGTGATGCTGGCCTCCCTCTGGGCTAGCAGGGACTGGAAGGGAGGGGGATCCTGACCCTCCTTCCACCAGCACTGGGGGCTCTGGGAGGGATGCCTTGCTCCTGCTACACTGACCCTGGAGTGCAGGTTAGAACTCTGGGGGCCAGCAGACCTCCCCTGGCCTTTTTTGGATCAGCCTTAATATACCCATGCTCGTGGAGAGACTCATGTCACCTGGTACAGGGGCTATGGATAGACCCGGGCAGATCAATCCAGCCAAGGCCCTAGGCTGCACCCATACCTGGGGTCCCTGTAGGCACTGCCGCCTCCTGCTCCCAAAACAGTTGCACAGCAGTTGTGATCTTGTCATTGACCTTTTCATGATGTCCTTTTTAAGAGCCAGTGTGTTTCTGACCACTCCTACTGGCTTCTAAGCCCCTCCCTTGACTTCACTCAGACTAGTATGAGCAGTAGCTTTGGAGTCCATTAGGCCTGGCTTCAAATCCAGGCCCTGTCTATATCTGCGTTACAATAGATAGACAAATTGTATTTTCCTTGCAAACCTCAAGTTTACTTTTCTCTGAAATGGGGCAATAAGAATGTCTGCCTTGGGCCGGGGATTTGGCTCAGTGGTTTCGCCGTCTGCTGCGCAAGTGCAAGGACCCTAGTTCAATCCCCGGTACCAAAAAAAAAAAAAGAATGTCTGCCTAAACCAGGTGTGGTGGTGCATGCTTATAATCTCAGCATTCCAGGGCTGAGGCAGGAGGATCTAAAGTCAAGGACAGCCTGGGCTACATAGTGAGACCCTGTCTCAGAAAAAAAAAAGTATGGCTGCCACACAAGACCATTGTCAGGTAAACACAGACGTGGTTGCACAGTGCCCTGTCAAGAGTAGTTTCCCCACAGTCAGCATTTAGTAAGATTTGCCTTGGCTGGGTGTGCTGCCACATGCCTTAGTTCCAGCACTTAGGAGGCTGAGACAGGAGGATCACAAGTTCCAGGCCAGCCTGGGCTACATAGGGAGGCAGATTTTGTCTCAGAAAGAGAGAGAGAGCTACTTGACTTTTATCTAATGAGAACTTGGGATCTCCCAGTGAATAGGAGGAAAAGAGCACAGCTTATACTTAGCATTTCTGCTTGTCTTGCTAATTACCAGGGATGGGACCTTGGGTGCATTACCTCTCTATAGTTTCTCTTCCCCATCTGTGAAATGGGCCTGATGAGAAGTGACCTTAGAGGCCAGGGATTTAGCCCAGTGGCACCTCGCCTGCCTTGTAAGCGCAAGGTCCTGAGTTCAATCTCTGGTACAAAAAAAACCCCAGTAGAAGTGACCTTTGAGGACTAGCACATGGGAGGATTAGCTGCTTGGTCCCAGCAGGTTTTCCACCGATAATTTGCCCTCTCCTTTCTTCACACCAAGCCTTGGGTAGGTAGGGCCGGTAAAGACTCAGGCTTGGGCTGGGCCTATAATCCCAGTACTGGGGAGACTGAGGCAGGAGGATCACCTCGAGGTCCAGCCTGGGCTAAATAGTGGTTTCAAGGCCAGTGTGAACTACATAGTGAGACCCTGTCTCGAAAAACCAAAAAGAAAGACAGACATAGGCTCAAGGGTCAGGCACTGGCCAAGGTCATGAGGCTGGCAATGGGGCCAGAGTGGGGTGGGAAGGCCAGGGTATGACCTGCTGGCTCAGCTGAGCTGTGAGGCACAGCTTTTTCCTCCCTGCAGGTCTCTGGAAAGTGGTGGCTTAGCTGATTTTTCTTTTTTTCCTGGGAAGGGGAAGCTGGATGTCTACCCCTCCTTCCCCAGGAGGCGCCCATGGCAGCGGCTGTGCTGACAGGCCTCCTGGCTTTCTTGTGAGGGTGGCTGGCAGCTCTGGAGGGCCTGCTGTGCCCAGATCAGCCTGAGGGAAGAGGGAGCCGCAAAGGTCTCCCTCCCCTCACCGATCCCCAAGGCCCCTCCCACCCTCAGCCTGTCCTCTCTGTCTATGGAAAGACAGGACTCTAGCAGGGAAACTGGCTGTGACAGAAAGCGGGGGCAGCCTTCTGCCTCAGGGTCCCCCAGCACTCCCTAGCTAGTCTCCTGGTTTCTGTGACCTCTGTCCCTCACTGGCCTAGGCTCTTTAATATTTCATGGCCCTTCAAGTGGCCCTCCCCCCCCCCCCCGCCCACGGCCCCCTTTGTCTGCCTGCCACCCCCCTTGGGGCATCCCTGTCACTGAATTACTGACCCAGAGGCTTGTCTGCCTTCCCCCAACTGCCCCCCACTGCGACAGCCCCTGCCGCCCTCCGGGGTCTGCCTACCCCACACCTCTACTTATGATACCCTCCATCCTCACAGGGTCCTCTACCCTTCCCTGACATCTCTAACCATCTCCCTGCCCTTTTCCTCCATTTTCCTCTTTTGTTGACCGCCTCCTTCCCAATGGAACCGAAACTGCGGCCACTGGTCTGCTTGCTGTCCGCCCCCCGGGCCTACCCCTTCCTGCCCCTCCCCCCAGCTGTGCTGGCCAACCCTGAGAGCTGGTTTTATTTATTTTTCTGTTTGTTTGGGAAGAGGGCAGTGGCGGCTCTGGGCCCTGGCTGCTGTGCTGTGCTTAAAGCAGTGGGCAGGCGGCCGCACTGGCCTCCCAGGAATGTGGCCAGGACGACCCACGCTATATTTACTCCCCTCCAGCTGCCGGCCCAACAGGGCAGAGCCAGGCCTGCCCGGTGGCCCCCCGGGAGCCCTGTGTCCTCCCCTGTCTGGCAGACCCCACATGGCCCTTAGGCCCACTACCTCCTCCCTTGCCCGTGACCTCCTCTGACCTTTGCCTTGCCTGCTTTGCCAGCAGGAACGCTGTATGCCATGCTATAGGCATAAAGTCAGGGTGCTGGGGGGCCTGGCACTCAGCAGCCTCTGCACCCCCACCCAGGGCCTAACCTAGGCCTGTAATCTGGTGGCTAGAACTATGCAAAACATCTTCCTAGGCTTCTCTCCATGAGCCTGGTCCCTGCTCTTGCCACAGTCTCCTTTAGGTACAGGCGATCACTGGCAAGAGTGGGATGGGGCTGGAGCAGCTCTGTTCCACATGGTAGGACGACCCCTCAGGGCCCTCACGGGCACAAATCACACACACCTTGGCGCTTACATATATACATGTGGAGAAAGGCTCCCCCAGGAACACATGCTGGGTTGTACCTTCCATGCAGGCAGGGCCATGCCTCCTGACATTGATTCCCTTTCATCAGATGCTTGCGGGAATTTTTTTGAGCCCGTTCCTTGCCAGCCTTCCAATCTCTAAGTTAACAGCTCTCTGACCTTTGCCTTCTTTAGTCCTTGCAGTAGACCCAGGAGCTTAGGTAACAGTTAGCGTCCCCATATACAGATGGGGACACTGAGACTTAACAGTTTGTGACTTGATGCTGACAAGTGGGACTGAATTCTGGCAGAGCCCTGGACAGGCTGTGAATACCACAAAGACAGCCACAGGTGGTCTGTATGTGTTGTGTTCCCTGCACCTCCTGTGCTACCAGGCACATGAAGTAGATTCCCGTTCACTACCTTCAGACCCTGCTTTGCTTCCCCTGTGAGTCAGGGAGATGGGCTGATTAGCTAACTAGTTGGGTTAATAAAGGAATGAATTAATGAATGACCTGCTGATTGGCTGTGAAATGAGCACTCCTCCTGAAGGACCCTGGGATGTGGGTTGTGTGGTGGTGGACAGGCTGCTGTTTGAATACCCACTGACCCAGAGGAGGACTGGAAGTGAAGTGGGAGCAGGGCTGACAGAGATGGTCAGAGGAGCAGGCTGCCAGGCCAAACCTGTGGGCCAAGTGGTCATGTCTTCTCCCTGGCTCTCAGTTTTTCTGTCTGCCAAATGGGCTTGGGAGGCTTTGTTCTGGCAGGCTGGCAGCTGGCCTGAACTGGAGCTGGCCTGGGAGGTGAAGGGACTGGCGGGAAGGAGGAAGCAGTGGGTGGTGAAGACAGGAAGATGAAGCGTGGAGCTTGGCTTGGAACCTGAGAAGCAGGAGACCAGCCCTGACCTAACGCTGGCCCTCCCTCCGGCCCTCCCTTAGAGCTGCAGGCTCACAAAACCCAACCACCCACTCTTGCCCTGGTGCAGGCTTACTTCCTGACATCCGTGGCGTCAGTGGCTGTGTGTGCCAGGAGGAGGTGGCTTGTCCCCTGGGATTAGACCAGCTCCTCCCTGGGCCCATGCTTCCCCCTCCCCAGCTTCATGTCAGCTCCTTTCGATCTTGCTTGGAGAAACCTCCCGACTAGATGGGAAGGTGGTTAACTGGGCCCATAGCAGTAAGCACAGGGTAGGGCCATAGCCCCCTTCTTATGGGTCTGTCAGGTCTTGGCACTCTAGAATTTTTAGCGACAAGAGTCTAGAATCATAGACTACTTAGAATGGAAGGCTCCTCATCAGGACTCTTGTCATTGGTATTCTAGAATCACAGGACTGTGGATTTTCCTGTGGGAAGGAAGCATGACTGGTCATGTTTCAATCTCTTGTTTGGTGGGAAGGGACACTGAGGCTCTGGGAGGTGTTTTTCCTGAGGTCACAGAGCCTGGAGCCCTTAGGTGACATGAGCCCATATCTGGAATACCACCGCCAGTTCTGCCAGTAGGGGGTGGGCTGTGGGCCCAGTCAGGCAGCAAGAGGATGCGGCTGGCCTGCAGGCACAGGAGGGGTCCTCTCTGTGGCCACCTGCCCGCCTGCTGCCCACGCTTCTCGAGGTACCAGTGTGAGGAGGAAATGCAGGCTGTTGCTTCCAGCAACAGCCGGCAGGGCCGGGCGGCTTCCCAGCTCCCCCTCTGACTCATGGCTGCCTGCAGCTCCCCTCCCCTGGGGGCCTCAGCAGCCCCATCTGTGCAATGGGAAGAGGAGGCTTTAGCCCACACTCTACTGTCACAGAGACAGTTAGGCCAAGGATTCTGTGCAGGACGACCATGCATTTGGCCCTGGAGCACTGAGAATGTCTGCTTGGAGTCACTCTAGGCCCCTAAGTAGCCTGGGAGGACCAACTTGGCTCCTGGGCTGAAAGTGGTGAAAGGTAAATGATAAAGAAGGGACCCAAATCAGCCTCTTTCAAGCTCTTTTTTGGAGCTGGGCTTGGTGGCATATGCCTGTAGTCCTAGCACTCAGGAAGTCTTAGGCAGGTGAATCACAAGTTCAAAGCCAGCCTGGCAACTTAGCAAGACCCTGTCTTTAAAAAGCACCTGGGGTTGTAGCTCAGGGTTCAGTCCCCAGTACGGGGTCGGTAGGGATGGGAGGGAAGGCCTATCTCTGGGGGTTCTCTCCTGACCTCAGTGTACCCATCTGCAAAATGGAGGGTGTTGGTTATCCCATGGGGCCAGTCTGTGCTGTTTGGATATTCTGGATGCTGGGAATTCTGAGGGTAAGTGGCAGACTTGCCAGTGCTGCAGAAATGGGGTGGATTGAAGGGGTGATTGGGGGGAGGTGAGAGGCAGTGTTCAGATGTAGCAGTGTCCAGCAGAAAATCCCAGCTGTTCTCAGGAAGCATTTCCTCCACTGGTCTCCTCCTGGGAGGGAGACCAGGCAAGCAGTAAAGAGCAGTAGGGGCAAACAAGGGCCGTAGCTGGTCCATGTGGAGACATCTCAGGCCTGGCAGCTAGGAAGGCCTGTGCTCTGTGGTGTGGGGGGCCAGTCAGGGCTGCTGGGAGGGGCTGGGCCATCGTCCAGATTTCAAAGCCTTCCTCTAGGGCTTAGAGGTGCCCTCCGCCCTGTCCTGAGCTGCTGTTGCCGCGGGGGTGGCAGATGCTGTTTCTTCAGCAAGTGGGAGGCCTCCGGAAGGTCCTCCTGGGAGGTTCCGGGGAGCAGTGGGGGTTTCAGCAGCTGCTGCCCAGCCAGGGCTGGCTAACAGTGGCCTCCCAGGTCCCTCAGACCTGAGGGCCTGCCCTCCCCACTTCCCCCCCACTGCCCACCAGCTTCTTGGCCCTGGCTCCCGCCCATCCCTGGCTGTGTCTGCAGAACCCGGGGAAGGCAGGGGAGGAGGCACAGCGGGCTCAGAACAGCGGGTGCCCGTGCAGCCAAGTATTTGCGCCGAGCTGTCAGAGACAGACAGGCATGTGGGGAATTTGGTGCATGTGGGGCTGGGGGAAGCAGCCGGGTGGGCAGGCAGACCAGAGCTGGGAGGCTGGGGCTGCCTCCCGGTCGTTAGAACCTACAGGGATAACCATTCCCCCAGTCCCAAGTGGTGGCTGCATTCAGGCACCTTTCCCTGCCCTTACCTGGGCAGTGAGGGGGAGAGACCAATCCTGGCTGGGGCCTAAGATGGTTCTGATACCTGGGAAGAGGGCACCCTGTTGGGGGGCCTGGAGCCTGGGAGAGGCTCTGGTGGAGAGTGGAGCCAGGCAGGAATCCGGGTTGTGTCTCACTGTGGCCTCCAGGAAATAGCAGCTGTCATCTCCCTCTCCCGCCCAAGCCTGGCACAACTTGTTTCCTGGCCAGGGTCCGGCTGGGGGAGATTGGAGGAGCCTGGTATTGCCCAGCTTTGGCAAGGGACTGGCAGGCTTGAGGGGGTCATCTTTGTAACCTGAAAGACAACTCAGGATACTGTGGGGAGGGGACCCTCACCCCTTGGTGTCTATATGCAAAGACCCCAACTTAGTTGCATTTGTTATCTACTCCCAGCAGAACCTATTAGGCATGACAGGACCCAGAGCTGAGTAATACTTGATCGTTCACAGCTGAGAGGCCAGAGAGGTGACTACACTGGCCCAAGGTCACACAGCGGCCTCCCTAGCCTTTCGTCTATCGTCATGAGGGGAGGGCCGATGGAAAGAGGTGAACGTTGGGGTTTGCTGGATTGGGGGGGCTATATTTAGTCCTCCAGAGCTAAGGGGCCCCTGGGAGCAGCTGTTGGGGGGGTGCACAGACAGAGGCCTGAAGCTGCATTTAGTCTGGACAGAAATATCCTCCCCCCACCCACCCACCCACCCACTGGTTGGGCGGCCAGGCTTGCGGGCTTGTTCCCTGAGGGGCAGCTTGCCTGGGCCTGGCGGCCGTCGGGACAGGCAAGATGACCCGATAGGCTTTTCCCAGCTCAGGTTTCGATGAAACAGGAACCGGAGCCGCAGCCTGGGCCATGGGGGCCAGGGCAGCCAGAGCCTGGAGGCCAGGGCTGCGGGTCTCATCTCCCCCTCCCTGTTCTAGGCAGGCAGGCAGGCAAGGCAGCCTCCCTTCTCTGAGGCCTGGGGAAGCAGCAGGTTATTTATCAAGCCAGCCTCCCTGCCGAGTCTGCCTGAGCTCCCCCCACACCCCCCACTTTGCTCTGGCGGCCACGAGCCCAGCAGAGCAGGGTGAGCTGGGCAGGCGGGTGGCAGGATTAGCTCAGGAGACGTGAGTCACCCCATCCCCAGCAGCCCCACAAGGCCCTGTGGCCTGGCAAGCAGAGCACACACTCAGGCACCCCACACGGCACACCCAGGGGCACATAGGACAGAAGCAGTCACTCATAGCACACATAATTCTACACAACTCAGCACACCCAATGACATGCACCACAGATGCAGTCATTCATGTGGGCACTCCAGGGGCACATTCTCAGCCCTAGCCCCTGGTGCACACATGTGGGCATGCTCCTGGGTGAACGGACATACACAGCCACACACAGCACACCTGGGAGAAGGCCACACTCACCCCCACAGAGTGCGCACACTGCTCAGTAAGGCTCCATCCTGTCACAGGTTCAGATGATGTTCCTCGGGCCATACCCAGATGAGACCATAGGGTTAGGCCAGGGGCCCTGACCTGACAAGAGTGCGTGTGTGCACGCGCGCACACACACACACACCTACACACCTACACCTACTCCTCAGGTGGTTAGGTCTCCATTCACCCTGTTGGAACCCTCAGCCATAGTGTTGTCTGATTCTGTAAGGTGGTGGGGGTAAGGGCTTCCCCCATCACCAACTTCTGTGTATGAACCCACTTGCCCTCCAGTATGAAGAGCTCTGGCCCAGGAGGGCACGTTGGAGAGAGATGCAGAGGAACTGGGAAGAGGAAAGGCTGGAGGAAGAATGCCATGGAAAATTGATTTCCCTAGCAGCACTGAGTGGCTGGCTGCTCTTCTCACTCGAGGTGGGCTCTGAAAGGATGGAGGGGCAGCGGTTGTGCACACAGTGAAACCTTTTGACCAGGTGGGCTGTGTCCCAGGAGAATATGCCCTTCATGGTCACCGTGGCACCTGCTTTTCTCTGTCCCCTTGGTTCCCAAGCCCCTCATTATCCGGGCTACCACACCCACCATGCAGTCAGCGCCCTGAGACTTAGGATTTGGCCATAGCTCTTGTTCTTAGTTTATATCCCTGCACCTTGGGTATAGAGCCAGCCTGGGGACATAGGGATCCTGGGCTGCTGGGTTGGACGGAAACCTTCAAGAGCCAAGCATAGTTGTAGGTCTTTGTCCTCCACTGAGGTTGGGGCCTGCCTTCCCTGGACTAGAAATAACTGGGGGCATACCCATTTCCATGTCCTGAAGAACAAGCCATTTTTCAGGTAAGAGAATTTAATCTGATGGAGATGGCTTCATGGTGGTTAAAGATGGTTAAGGCTTTGGATCCTGTCTCCTAACACGCAGGTGTAGATCACTCTCTGGGCCCAGGTAGGCTCCCACCTCCTGGCTATGAAAGTCTCTTCCATTAAGGCCTAGACAGTGGTCAAGGAAGACAGAGAGGCCCGGGCCTCCTGAGGAAAACGGAGTAATGGCCAGGCAGGAAGACTGGACACCCCCCTGGATTGGACAGGTCACTCCTTGTTGTGTTACTATGGGCCAGTCTTCCAGTCTCTCTGACCGTGTGTGTGTGTGGGGGGGTGGTGTGTGTGCGTGTTTGCTTGCTTGCTTTTTGGTGGTGATGGTGGTGGTGGTGGTGCTGGGGATTGAACCCAAGGTCTCAAATGCTGGGTAAGCACTCTACCTCTAATCTACATCCCGGCCTTTCATCTTTGTCTTAAAGCTGCAGGACCTAAAGTAGATGGTAGGTGCTAGGGCGTGGCTCAGCAGCAGAACACATGCTTAATTCATGTGAGGCCTGGGTTCAATTCCCAACACTGCAAAAAAACCAAAAAGTAGATGGTGGGCTATGTTCTCATCTGTACTTTGTTGCACCTGGATCTCCAGGGGGAGTCCAGCCCTATGTATCCACGCCCCCATCTGCTCTGCCAAAGCTGAAATTTTTCTGGGTGTAGCATCCCAAAATATGGGAGTCATTAATTAGAATGGGGCCTGGAAAGCTGGCAATGGGTTGGGCCCAGAGTAGAAGAACCTAGGATACTTGGAGAAATTGCTGGAGACTTCACACTGAGAGGAAAAAGAACCAGCTATAATTAGGGCTTTTTCTGTTTTCCAACCCAACACATGGTAAGGCCATAACAAGACATACTGGAGGGAGCCAGGCGTGGTGGCACACACCTGTAGTCCCAGCAGTTGGGAGGCTGAGGCAGGAGGGTTGTTTTGAGGCCAGCCTGGCTGGATTACATAGTGAGTTCAAGGCCATCCTAAACTACATAGCAAGACCCTGTCCATGCATATTTTTTTCTTGGTGGGGGGGGTTCCAGGGATTAAACTCTGGATGTTGCACTTGCGGGACAGGCGGTGTCACTGCAGAGCTAAATCCCCGGCCCCTAAAATAGTTTTCTTTTTTTTTTTTTTGTACCGGCAATTGAACTCAGGACCTTGGGCTTTCGAGGCAGGCCGTGGAACCACTGAACTAAATCCCCAGCCCAAGACCCTGTCTCCAAAAAAAAAAGATATACTTGGACAGGAGCATCCAGGTGACAAATGGGGCCTTTGCATGGTGGTAAGGGACGCGGCCTGTGTCTGTGTGGAGGGTTTGTCGGTACCGTGCAAGCTGGCCTGTGGGAAGGGCCGGGAAGGTAGGAGGAAGGGCTGGCCGGCTGTGCAGTGAGCTCTCCTTGTGGCCAGAAGAGGAGGTGCAGGCCTGGCAAGCTGGCTCTACTCCCCTCCTAAACTTGAGAACACATCTACCTGTGGGCCTGCAGATTAGAGGGCAAGGGGACTGCTCTGTATTTGGGACTGGGGAAACTGGGGTGAGGGGTTGGCTCAGAGTTTAAAAGGCAGATGGAGGCAGAACTGGGGCTACAGCCCAGGTCATCTGACACCCTTAGCCTGACCTGTGCTTGACACTTATGCTGGCAGATGGTGACAGTAAAAAAATAACAACACAGCTATCATTTGTTGAGCACCTACTGCATGCCAACTCTGCACCAATGGTTTCATGTACGCTGCCTCCAGAGCCCTGTCCAGTTGAGGTTGTCATTGGTGCATTCTGCCCAGGACATGGGTTCAGCAGGGTTTGAGCAACTTGTTGGCAGTCTATTCTAAGCTGGAGACTGCAGAGCAGGTAGAGAGGAACTCTCACTCCAGAGCCCAACAGGACCTTAATGTGGCCTGAGCCTGTGCCTGAGAAGAGCCCTCCATTGCATATGATGAATAATGGCCATAGTTGAGCTGACCCCTCCCCACCATGCCTGGCCCCACTGCTGTCTTGGGCATTCTGCTGTCTACCTGGAGGTACTCCTTGGGTGTGACCACCATAGGCAAAAGGGTGAGCCCCTTTAGCCATGGCTTCTGCAGGAGGATTGTCTCACTTGGGGGCGGGGGGGCACGGGATGCCCTGGGGTGCAGCTTGATGACCCTTGAAGTTTCAGAGATGTCTTTGTGGACAAGTTCTGGGAAACTGGATTTCTAGGCTGATGAGAGCCACCTAGGGGCCTGCTAAAGGTCACACACCTCCGCATACCCCACCTTCTTGAGGGTTCCTTTTCTATCTCTGGGGAGCTCTATAGACAGTAAATGAGAAAGTTCCCTTAAGTCAGTGCTTCTTCAGAACACAGAGGAGCCACAGTGACCCTCGGCCTCCCTGCTCCTCATCCTCTGGTCAGTTTGCCTTTTAGCCAAAGAGAGCCCTGAACTTCACCTGGCCCCGGGGGGCCACTCACTGAAGGTCCCCGAGTCAGGTTGGCTTTTGTAGAGGTTGGTCCCCACCTTGGATCGCTTCCCCTTTCTGGTCTCGGTTTCTTCATCTGTGAAATGGCTAACTGACTCTACCCTGGACATTCTCGGGGGCTGGGGTAAGTCCATTCCCCACAGACAGACCCCAGGTTCCCCTCTCAGTGGCACACAGATCCAGGGAGCAGGGTTAGGCTAACCTGCATTTCAGGCTCGCCTCCACTGTCCGAAACTTGGGTCACCTAGGCTGGTCACTGAACCACTCAGTCTGAGCCTCAGCCTGCTCATCTGTGAAATGGGAGAACCGTGGTGCCTCTTTGGGCTGCTGTAAGGATGAGACAAGATGGTGGTGGCAACAATCCTCCCCCTTCCCCCACGCTGTCCTCCCTGTTCCTGTCCCTCCAGCCTTGGTCTTAAGGATTATGGGAAGGAGACGGTGCCAGTCTGCTGGCTCAGCCAGCTTGGCCACTGACCTTCAGAGCACCCAGGCTGTCAAGGCCGCCTGACTGCCTGCTGGGTGCGGGTGGCGGGCAGTGGGGAGCGCAAGCCAGCTCCTCGCCTGCCGCTGCCTGTCCCTGCTCCCGCTCTCCTCTCTCTCTCTGCGCCTGTGTGTGAGCTAATTAATCTCAGCCCCTTTGGGAAATTAGAACACTGCAGCCGTGGCCTCCTCAGCCTTGCAGCACCTGTGCTGCTACTGGGCCATGCCAGGCCCTGCTGTGGTTTGGGGCCACCAGGGTGGGGGGCATGGGGGCAGCAGGATGAGCTAGATCTCTCTGACTCCCTACCTTCTGGCTAAGGGGCCTTAGGCTCTGAGCCCCATCCCTTCCCAGACAGCATCAAAAATGAGAAGCAAATACCCGCCCATAGTGAAGCCAAACCCCCAGTGGCCTCCCCGACCTGGTCCCGGGGCTGGTATGGTCACCCTTCACCCACATTCCACTTCTGTGTGGGTTCTCTTGCTTGCCCAGCTTGGGCTGGTAGAGGAAGATGTAATTATGGAATTTTGCTTGGGAAATTAATTTGAAAAAGTTAATTAATTGGTGGTTCTGGAGGTGGTGGGCTCCATGCCCGGCTGGTCTTGCGGACGTTAGTACTGACCCGTCGCCATAGATGTGGGGGTTCCTAGGCAGACTGCAGAGGGACGCCAGAGACCTGGATGAGCAGCCCTGAGATAGGTAGTTGGGCAGTGAGGAACAAAGGGCAGATCAGTCTCTGGGCCCAGAACGGGCACATGGGCGGAGCTTGTTGGCTGGACCTGCTGAGGATGAACTTGCGTCTTACAAAGTTCACTGATTCCCCTGTCCACTGATTCCAGTGGCTCAAGAGCTTCCAGCTAACATAGACCACTGAGTGTTTTTTCTGATTTTTCTGAACTCCCTTTCGCAAGGAAAACCACTAGACCCATTCCCAAAGTCTTTCGCAGAGGACAAGAGGATAGGGCACAGTGGGGCCCATGGAAAAGACTTGCTGGGTCCAGAAGCTGTGTCCTCCAGCAGGGTGGGGCAGGAGGTTCTGAGGCTTAGCTTTCTTCCCAAGGAATGAACACCCCAGCTGTTGGAACCCCACAGGCAGCCCACTCCCAAGTGAGTGTGCCAGGGTGTTTAAAATTGAACCCATTCCTTGAGGAGGAGACCACAGAATATAGCTTCTCCTGTCCAACCTGTCACCCCTGGCACCATTTGCCATCTCCTCCCCACATTGCCCATCACAGACATTTGTGGTTCCCCGTGTAGGAATGGAGGGCTTCCTCTACCACCCTATCCAGTTCTCAGCTAGGGTGAGGCAGGAGGCCCCGTGGCCAGGGGTTTCAGGGTACATAGGGAACGTCCTACTACCTCTGGGCCTCCTGCAAGGTCACTAGCCACAAGCTTCAACTGTGCCAATCCTAGTTTTACAGGATTGTGGGCAGTCTTTTGTCTAGACAGGGAGAAAAGGATCAGGGTTGGAGCTGGTTTTGGAAGAACACGCCTGTAATTCTAGCACTCAGGAGGCTGAGGCAGGAGTGTAGCCATGAATTGGAGGGCTTGCATAGTGAGTTCAAGACTGGCCTGAACTACATATTGTGAGACCATATCAAAAAAAGAAGGGCCAGGGGCCGGGGGCCAGGGATTTAGCTCAGTGGTGCTGCTGCCTGCCTTGCAAGCACAAGGTCCCGAGTTTGATCCCCAGTACCAAAAAAAAAGAAAAGAAAAGAAAAAGGGCCAGGGCAGGGGCAAAAGGTGGCCAGCCCTGGGACAGGTCTGGGATACTGGTTCCCCAAGAGGCCACCAAAATGAGAAACATAGACTCCTTAGATAGGCTAGGGTTGTGGACGGGTGGTAGAGCACTTGCCTAGCATATAGGAAGCCCTGCGTTCAGTCCCCAGCGTCATAAAAATAAAATAAGTCCAGGGCTGGGGCTATAGCTCAGTGGTGCTGCCGCCTGCCTTGCAAGCATAATGTCCCAAGTTCGATCTCCAGTACCAAAAAACCCCAAAAGTCCAGCAGATTTTTGGGCCTGGGTCCCCACCACCACCACAGCTATGTAGTCTTGGCAGGTCTCTAAGCTTCTCTTAGCCTCATTTTCTTGACCTCAGAAATGGGGGTAATCACATGCCATTCAGAAGGCTGTGGTGTGAGGTATAGGGAGGTGTAGCCACTTGAGTGTCTAGTCTCTCGTGCCAACCTGTTTCACTGTCTGATGGAGGCAGGCTCTGTAGGAGAACAGGGAGCTGCCTGGGACTGTGCTGCTGCAGGGGCCTAAGAGGCCACTGGGGCTTTAGAGAGGGAACCTGGTACATGTGTTTGGGACAAAGATGCTGAAAAGTGCCACAGGGAGTGGCAGTGTGTTTAAGACACCCAAGAGCAAGGAGCCACAAGCCCTGACTTAGGGTATCAGTCCATCCATCCTCCACCTACTCCAAGGTGTCTTGTTTTTTTTTTTTGGTACCAGGGATCAGATCGAACTCAGGACCTTGTGCTTGAGAGGCAGGCACGGTGGCACTGAGCTAAATTCCTGGCCCTCTAAGGTTTTCATTTTAAATCAACTTGTTTATTTTGAGTTTTTGAGACAGGGTCTTGCTATATAGTCCAGGCTGGCCTTGAACTCACTAGGTAGTTCCAGCTGGCCTGGAACTCAAAACAGTCTTCCTGCCTCAGCCTCCTGAGTGCTGAGAATTAATTATAGGCACAAGCTACCACTCCTAGCTCTCCAGGATTTTTTCATTCATTCCCTTGCCTCCAGGATTTCCAGAAGCCAAGTGGTGCTACAGTTGATTTTGTAGGCTTTACTTTCCATAGCTCTTCAGAATAAAAGTGACCGTCGTGGGCAGGGTGAACTGGGTACTTTACATTGCACATCAATCTAATGTGCTCCACAATTCTGGGTTTCTTCAAGGTCTGACCTCTAGCCTTGGATAAGTGGGCCACACTCACTCTCTGAGCACCCTGTGTGGGCTGGGTACTGGGATCAAAAGGAAGAAGCTTTCACCACCACCTCCCTGGTATTGCCCCCCACCCCAGCACATTAGCCCTAGCTGAGTATCCCTGAGGCTGAGAGCACCCTGGGGTCAGGTTTCTGGCATCTCCTCTCTGTATCCTAGTGCCCAGCATTGTGTCCTCTCTAGGTGGGCCATGGTGCTTCTGTGTTCCCATTTTACAGATGGGTCAATTAAGGTCCTGTGAGGACATTGCTTAGCCAAGTTCACACAGCCTGTGGAACAGCTAGGGACAGCTAGCCTGGCTCAGATGGGTGTGAGCCACTTGGTGCCCTCTAGGGGCCTTCTTTCAGACATCAGGACCACTGCCAGACTTCATGGGGTCCCTCGAATCCTGACCCACTTGGCTGGCAGTGTCCCTGATCTCTAGCCTTGAGCCTTGTACCCCGAAAGCTTGGGGGTAAAGATGTCTGGCATCAGGTTGAGGGTCAGAGGGCAGGTCTTAATCTCTCTGAGCCTATTTCTTATCTGTAAAACAGATCCAGAACCTGTCCCCAAAGTGCTGGGGGAAAGGGGTGGTTAGAAGGGGTAATACCTACGTTGTCCTTGGCTGGTGCCTGGACCTAGTAAAAGTAAGTGTTTTCCATCTTTATTGCTACTACAATGCTGTTATTTTGTTATCACTGCATTATTATTCATGCTCCCAGGGTCCAGCAGCTGCAGTGGCTGGGCCTGGACTCAGAGCTCTGGTCTGCAGAAGAGAAGTTGCAGTTTCTAATTAGTGCTCCAAGAAGAGGCTGTGGGGTTTTTACTTTTGCTTCAGGGTCCCACCTGCCCAAGGCTTCTCTGGCCCCTCTCATCCACTGGGCTGGGGCCACGGCCCCCTCCCCTGTCTCAGGTGTGGGGGAGCTGGTCCCAGGCAAAAGCCTCCCCAAATTTCCCCTGCCTCTCCCTCTGCCTCCCAGACCTCCGGGGCCATGAATCATTTATGAGGCAAAAATGAAACCAATTAAGGACAAACTTTGAAAGCCTCTAATTGCTGCGCCTGGTGGCACCGAGAAGTGAGGGGAGGCAGGCGGGCTCACTGGAATCTCCTTGGCCCAGGCCTTCCCAGGTCGCCTGCCTGCCACTCTCCGGGCGCCTCTGCCTCCCGGCTCCCCGCCGCCTAGAGGCGGCAGTGCCTGTGCGTCTGCTCCCCACCCGCCCTCGTCCCGGGCAGACTAATTAGGCCGGGCTCCCTCCCCACACCGCCCGCTGCCTGCTGCCCGCTCCAGGCCTGAGGTGATGGCGGCTGTTCCTGCCCTTCTGGGGCCTGTGCCCCACACGAGGCCAGGATGCTGTGTGTCTGGATTGGAGCCTGGGGTCCATACACACTCCTACAGAGAGGTACAGCTCTGGAGGGTGCTGGGGTACAAGGCTAGGACAGGTCCTTTCCAGTCTCAGGGACAGAGATGCTTATCTCAGGCAGAGAAGAGAGGGAGCCACCTCTCAGCTTTGCAAACACACAGTGACTTATGCAGAGTCTGTAGCCTCAGTTATCCCATTTGTAAACAACCAGGACCAGCCCATTTTCTCTTTGATTTGAATTTGGGGAGCTGGATGTTCTATACCGCTCACTCCCCTCTCATGGGAGCTGTTGAGGGTGTGGAGGTCAGAGGCTGGGCTGACAGAGCCTGCCTGGCTGCACAGGCCTTAGGGGCCAGTTACTAGCCTGCCAGCTGTGCTGGGGGCCAGGCAGTCCCTGGGCATTCAGGCACGTTGTTTGCTGAAACAGAATTTCCGTGCTTGTGTTTTTCCATAATTATATTAGCAGGTGGGATTTTTCCTGGGGGAAACGGTGTGAGGGGGAGTGCCATGGCTGTGTCCCCGCCTGCTCCAAGCGTGAGCTCACACTCTGCCCGCCCGCCAGCCTGCCGTAATGATTTTTTAATTATGCAGCCAGTGCTCGGAATTGCTAATCCACCTCCAGCCCAGCATCCCCTCCTGCAGCTTGCACCCTCGTCCCTTGCTGTCATCCCTAGAGTGGCGGTGCCTAGCCCTGTGCCCGTCACTGAGAGCCCAGGACATGACTATCACAGTGGGAGAAAGTATAGGTCAGGAAGGGCTGTGGGGCACCTGTCTTGGGTCTACAATCGACAGGACTCAGGGAGGGCTCTGGCTCTCTTTGTCCCCCACTCCACCTCAAGCCCTAGCGTGACTTTTGCACAGCTGTGACAGCTGTGCCTCAGGAAGGGGGTGGGGCAGTGATCTGTGTCCACCCCTGAGTGATGTGTCTGCACCATTTCAGGAACATTAGTCCATACCTCCCAGCCTTGTGTGACCCAAGGACACAGCACACAAGCACAATCTTTCTCACACCCACGCTCACAGTTTGATTCCCTTTACACATACTCATCCGTTACAGAGGCACAATGGCAAGCTCTGTGTTTCTCACACATGCACCACACCTGAGGGCTGGTCACCCTCTGAAGACCCTGCTGCTGCCTGGCTCCCTTGGCGGCCCCACCCCCACCCCGGTGCACTGAGGTCCCCCAGCTCCTGCCTGGTGGGGGGCTGCCTGTGGCTGGCCTGCCTGAGCTTCCATCGACCCTGGCCTGGGGGGTGTGTAGGGGGCGTCTGCAGCACAGTGGTGGCGGGTGGCTGCGGCTCCTCTCCAGGCGCCCAGCTGTGGCATCTGTCAAGGTCAGATAGCGACTCCGGAACCAGCCGGCTCGGCCCCACGGCCCCACTCGCCTCATTATTTTTGTGTTCCGGGGCTGCTGCGGCGACACCTCCCTCCCTCCCCCTCAGCCTCCCTCCTCTTGCCTGCCTCCCCCACGCCTCTGCAGGGAGGGCCTGCGTCTGGGGGGCTTTTGTTTTCCAGTTTTGTCCATGCTCAGGCCAGGCAGTCACACAGACACTGGCCAGAGCTGTTGGACCTTGAACGGCAGACAAGACCGGTGCCTCCCTCATGGCCTGGATGGGTTCTCAGCTAGTGGAACTGTGACTTGGTCTCAGGGGGACACAGTGAACTTGGGTGGAGCCCAACCCCCAGGGCAGCCCGGGTGCACCTGTTAGCAGCTTCCTGTTTCCATAGGGACCCTGGAAGCTGGCACCAGTTACTACCCATGTTGTCCTCAACCCAGTTAGGCCCCAGCTCACATACCTCCCAGAGCCCTTGACACAACTCACACTGTGCACACACTGGTGTTCTCGCGGCAAATACAGGGTGACACACTGTCCAGAAGAACCCAATACATCCACCCACCCTGTAAACAAACCACAGTACTTGTGCACAGCTCTGGGTGTCTGCATTCCTAAGTGTGGCTAGCACAGACCTTCTACCTTATACTTGGGCAAATGGTGGGCATCTCACAGCCAGACACCTCTACCTGCTCTGGTATATAAACCCTGTGTGTACAGCAGTGCTCCAGGCCATAGAGGGTGATATCTGAAACTCTGTACATGGACCAAGGCGAGCTCACAACCCACTAGACACAGGCACATACCTGGCATGCAGTTGCCTGACACACTTCCTGGTCGACACAAATATGTTTGTACATAGTGCTGCTCCTCATGACACCCAAGACTCCCAAATGTCCCATATTTCTTGAGCAATTGTATACCCAAGGAGCCTTTGTCCCTTGAAATGCTGGGAAGTGATCGAGAGGAAGCCTCTGCTTGCTGAGTGGGCAATGGTGGGAGGACAGATGCACTCGCCCCGCTCCCACCCCCGCCACATGTATCGCCCTGGTCTGGGTGGGTCACGATGAGCTTGGTGGCTGTCACCAGAGGCAGCAGTCTCAGGGGCATGACTGCTGGCTCCACAGTCTCTGATTAGGATGTGTAAATGGAGGAATGGGATGTGGGCAGACTGCAGCCTCCCTGGGTCTCTGGGGCTGCCCTGGCCATCTACTTCCTCCTCCAGCTGTGGACTGCTGTGACTGCCCCCAAGAGGGGGGGAGGTAGCTGGAGGCTCAGTGGTGGCTGAACCTCCACCCCCCAGGAAACTCAAAACTCCGGGCCAGCCGCGGGTGGCGGGTTGGGGCAGGCACAAAGAGGGCCTCTGTGCAGCCGGCTGGGCTACCCACAGGATTCTGGGGGAGGCGGCAGGAGCCGGTTTCCGTCCCGTTCTGCTTCCTGCGGAGGCTGCCGGAATGCCTGGAGCTCTGGCCCAGCTTGGCCTGTCCAGCCCACCCGCAGCCCCTTCCCGTCTTTTCCTGGGCCTTGGGGTACAGCTGCAGACTTCTCAGCAATGGTGCCCTAGTGTGGTTTACCCAGAGCCTAGTTCCACCCCAATGACCCATGGGAAACTCAGGGCTCTCCCTAGCTGAAAGCTGAACTAAGCCTCATCCACTGAAGTCCCTCCATGTGCCTTAGAGCCTTTGGCCCGTATCTTGAGATCCAGGCCCTGGAGTCATTAAGACCTGAGTTCCAATCCAGGCTCCACCACCTGCTGATCTTGTGATCTTAGGAAAGTGACATTACCTTCCTGAGCCTCAGTTCCCTCATCTGTAAAATGGGGATAATAAAGGGTTGTAGAGAGAATCCGGTGATAAAATGCATGTAAAATGCTTAGTACTGTGCTTGATAGAGAGTGATGCCATTATTAGGTCTGCTATTGTCATGTCTTCTGGGGAAATGAATGGGACGGCTGGATGCCCTTTGCCGCAGGAAGCTTTGTATCATCTGGGGTTCAGGCTCACCCCTGCTCAAAACCCTTCTCTTCATGTGTGCTTCCCTACCTGCAGACCATACCACTGCTGCTTCAGACTTTCTGAGAGTTGCAGAGTGGGTGGGGAGTTGCCATTTGAAATCTCTTTTTTTGTTTCTGATATCTGCCTCATGAGATCGTGAGTCCCTGCAGTTTGGGATGAGGAATAAGAACCACTCTTCATTTTACAGATTGGAAACTGAGGCTCAGTGAGGGAGAAGGACTTGGTTCAAGTCCACAGTCAGTGAGCGCAGGGCAGAGCCACAAACACAGACCCTAGGACTCCAGTTCCCAGCCACTCTTTGCTGGTTTTTGGGAGGTTTTTTGGTACCGGGGATCGAACTCGGGTCCTTGCGCTTTCACAGCAGGCAGCAAAATCACTGAGCTAAATCCCCGGCCCTTCCTAGCCACTCTTGTTGACATGTGCTGCCACCTCCACAGATGCCCTAGCCAGGAGCCCTGGAAGGATGGAGCCCTCTCGAATTCTTTCTCTCGCTTGTCCTATGGTGAGCCACCAGGAGGGGGAAGCCCTAAATAGTTAATGGGCTCTGAGCTCAGATAGGTGCCAGCCCAGACATCACCACTTTGGGAAACATTTAATCCAAGATCCTGGGGGATCCCAGAGGGCAGGACATTGTTTTCTCTACATCATAACTGCTTATCAAATTGCTTTCTGTAAGCCGAGCATGGTGGCACATGTAATTGTAATCTCAGCTAATTGGGAGGCTGAGGCAGGAAGATCATGAGCCTGAGCTATATAGTGAGACCCTGTCTCAAGAAACCAATTTAAGGCCAGGCATGGTGGCACACACCTGTAGTCCCAGCACTCGGGAGGCTGAGGCAAGAGGATTGTCATGAGTTCAAGGCCAGCCTAAATTACATAGTGAAACCCTGTCTCAAAAAAAAAAAAAAGAAAGAAAAACACAGAAAAGGACTGAGGAGGTAGCCCAGTGGCAGAGCACTTACCTAGCATGAATGCATGAGGCCCAGAGTTCAATCCCAAACACCACCAAAAAAAGGCCTGTTCTATATAGGGTACCAGAACTTCCCTTCAGACTAGGGGTTTTAGCAATATGTAGTATCTGGCATAGAGGACGGTTCCATAAACTGATCCTTGTGGTCCCGTGTGACATATGGGGAAAGGGACTCCAAGGCCATATCCCAAAGATCTTTTTGAGCCTTTGAGGGAAGAAGCTTGGCTGAGGGAGGTATCTACTGAGGAAGGACATGTCTATCAGAGGTTTCCTTGTCTTTCCTGGGAGCCTAGGTTGAGCAGACCCCTTCCCTGGGGCCTCAGTGAATGGGCTGACCTGCTGCTTTGGGGAGCTCTGTAGAGAGAACAGAGCCCATACACTCAGGTGTCTTTCTAGCCATCTAGCAGCATGTTTCAGGCCTAGGGGTGGTGCCTGCCCTGGGAGGAGGGGTACAGGAGGGTCAGGGAAGAATGAGTGCAGTCCCCCTTTCTGTCCATGGCAGCTGGTCACAAGGTGCTAGTCTCGAGCCCCTAGCATTCTCTCCCCGGGCCACCTGCTGTGTGTGTGCAGTGGTCAGTGTGCCAGTGTACATCTGTCCATCCGTAGCAGGGTTGTGCTCTGTGGTCTCTGGCTGGGGCAGCATTTTCCCTGCCTCCCAAGATCAGTGTCCTGATGTTCATCTCCGGGCTTGAGCAGGGCTTTTTCCTCTCTGGAAACTCCCCAGGCTGAATCATGGAAATCAGAGACAGAACACCCCCTTCCTCCCCACATTGCTCAGCTAAGTTCACCACCACCAGCCTGGATGGCATCCTCTCTGTTTCACCTTGGAGGTCAAGGAGACAAGCCCGCCAAGGTGGGTGGGAGAGGGCTGGGAGAGGGGTGGGAAGGGACTATCAGGAGCTGAGGGAGTGTGCGGAAACTGTTGCTTTAGGCCAGGGTCTGCAAAGCAAGCCCATCTGGACGATGGTGATGGTGGGCTCCTCCAGGCCAGTTCCTTGGGATCTTGAGACACAACCTCCTCCAGGAGGCCTCCCCTCCATTTGCTGACAGACAGGCCTGGAAGGCTGCTCTAGTCAGCAAGTAGAGGGATGGATGCCTTGGGCAAACCCTGCCCTTTGTAGTTGCACAGTTCTAAAACTTTACTCAAGCCGTGTGGGGTGACACACACTTGTAATCCCAGCACTCTGGGCAACTGAGGCAGGAGGATCATGAGTTTGAGGACAGCCTGGGCTTCAAAGCAAGTTCAAGGCCAGACTGGAACATACTGAGACCTGTCTCAAAAGAAATGAGATACAATAAACATTTACTCAAAATCATTGAATTATACCTTATAAAAAGGGTGAATTTTATAGCATGTAAGCTGCACCCCAATAAAACTTTTAAAAAATCCTGCCCTTGGCCTCAAGGCCCTACCCAATTGGGAGCCTGCCAAGCTCACAGCCACACCTTGCACCCATTTCTTAGTAACATTTCAGGCTGCACCCCCTTCTGTAACATCTCCCTGTTCTTAACTCCCAGCCTGGCAGCCCCTTCCCCTGGTAAGGTCCACGCCCATCCCAGTCATTCTTGTTCCAGCCCAGCTCCTGTGCACTCCTGATCTGTGTTCTCTCCTGGCCCCTCAGAACCACAGAGCATGGGGCTGCTGTTGGTAAGTGGGGATACACCCTTGGCCATGGCTATACACACAGCACCATCCCGTCCCCTGGGTAGAAAACCGGCCCAGTGCTGTCTGGCCTGTAGGGTTCAGGACAGAGTCCTGCAGGAAGTGAAGTGAGGCTGTTCTGGGGCTGAAGGTGGAGTGAGGATGCTGCCACCACTTCTGGTGACTTCATTGCCAGCTGGTATTATGATGTCACTGGCCCAACATTCCAGGTTCCTGTCTGCATCTGCAAGTCCCCCAGATGGGGGCACTCTCCTGGAGTGTGACAGCTCGTGCTTGACCTTGGAGAGATGACCGGCTTGGTAACAGTCCTGGGTTAAGGGAATAACAAGGTTACTGGGCCACCTTGCCCTGGGCCACTTTGTTAATTGCACAGGTAGAATGAGGTAGTCACAGAGCAGTATGCCTAATGCTTGGGCTCTGGGCTTAAGTTCTACCCTTACTGGCCACTTTGACCTTGGGCTGACAATTTGAACTTTTCAGTGAGCCTCAGTTTCCTCATCTGTGAAGTTAGGTAATAGGTTTCATGTCCTTGGGATGGTTTTATTTGTTCATTATTATTTGTTTATTTGCTATGTAGTAAAGACTGGCCTTGAACTTGCTGTGTACCTCAGAGTGGCCTTAAACTCTTGCCTCAGCCTCCCAAGTGTTGAAAATACAGGTTGTATGCTATCATGCAGGCCTTCAGTTCTATTTTAAGCATAAGAACACTGGGACAACTGGGTGCCCTGGCACATGCCTATATCAACCACTTGGGAAGCTGAAGCAGGAAGATCCCAAGTTCAGGGTCTACCTGGGCAGCTGAGGGGGACCCCATCTCAAAATTAAAAAAATTAAAAGGGCTGGGGGTGTAGCTCAGTGTTCCATGGATTCAGACCCCAATACTGAAGTCAGTCAGTCAAACCAACCTGGGACAGTAGATGCTCAGTAAATACCTGAGTAGTTAAAGGAACCTGAGTGTCAACCTTGGTACTGGGTGGAGGGGACGGATCTGTACGTGCCTGGGAGAGGAGCAGAGTCTGTGCCTTCTGGGGGTAGAGGAGGGGAGTGGTCCCCACTGCCAGGAGGGTAGGTCTCTGTGACTCTCCCTTTCTTTCCCCAAACCGAGTTTCAGCTCAGCCCCAAGAGGTATTAGGTCCCAGTGCCTGAGCCCTGAAGCCAAAACTCATTGCTTCCCATTCCTGCTTTCCATCCCCTGCCTAGGCCTTAGACTGGACATGGCAGGTCTCATCTGGTCCCCCCTCCAACCCTCCCCATGTGGCCATGTCCAACTGCTTTCTCTTGGCCCCTGTGCCCCTCGGTCTGGGACTCTGCCCCCAGGGCTCTTTCTATGTTTCTCTGACCCGAGAGTTCCTGAACCTTGGGTCCCTGGTTCTCTCTGAGCCCCATCATGCTGGTCTCTGGCCCCCTCTCCACCTTCTGTCCTCTAACCTTGACCTTTCACCCCTCCTCTTCAGGTTCCTTTTCCTCTGACCCAGCCCTCGAATTCTCTCACCATTCTCTGTCCTCACCACCTGTCTCTGTTCTTCTGCCCCCTTGTCCCCCTCTGCCCCTCAGCTCTCTATGACTTGTTCCCCCTCCCCCTGAGCTCTGTCCCTGCCCGTCAGCCCCTGGTCCCAGCTCCCGGCCGCCCGGCTCCTGCATGGACAAAGGGGTCCTTTGTGGGCTGACCGCGGCTGGCGGGGCGGCGGGGCGCTGGCTCCGCATTGCTGATGAAACGGAGCCCTTTGTTGTCCCTCCTCAGGCGCAGTATTTCTTTTTGGGGGCTGGATGCGTTCCTGGCAGGGCCGATGATGGATGCGCCCGCCGCCGCCCGCCAGCTTTCCCTCCCGTTCATTCCCGCTCCGCTTCAACGCAGCCCCAGCTCCTCCCCTGCTGCCTGGGCACTGCCAGGCCCTTCCTGGCCTGGGAGGGGTTGCTGTGTGTCCTGTAGCCTAGGAGAAGGTCACCTCTGTGTCCTCCCCTTCTGTGAATAGGGCAGATGGAGCCTGTGCTCCAAGGTCCACTGGGACCAAGGCATCAGCTTTCCCAAGATCTGATCTGAAGAAGATGAGCCAGGTACGGGACAGATTTGGAACGAGCTTGAGGACCAGGCCATGAGGACTACATGTGAGTTTGAGGACAGTTACCTCTGAGGCTGACAAACCACAGTGTTCTGACTGCAGCACCTGTTCAGTGACATGTCACATCTTTGGTCCCAAGCTCAGTACGTCCCAGGACCTGGGGGCTGCAGGTAGATGGTCCCTGAGGAAGGATAGAAAAGTAGATCAGAGAAATTCCAAGAAGGGACAGAGATGGACAGAACTTGAGGTTTGTTCCCCACCAAGAGAGACTCACGATGGAGACACAAGCAGAGGCTCAGCCAGAGCGCCAGCCCTGCACCAACACAGGCCAGGCCGACTGTTGGAGGGAGCTGACTTCTAATTGACCTGCCCTCCCCACATGCAGAGCCAGATCCTGGAGCTGTGAGGAGGGAGGGAGCAGCAGAGCAAGAGCAGCGTTAATGCAGCTATCGATTTCTGCCACCAGCCAGCAGGCCACAGAGGTGGGGGTTGCACATAGGGGCTGGGGAACAGACTGCTCCTCTCCCCATCTCTCCACTGGGCAGTCCGCTGCCTTTTCCCCTTCCCTGGATCTGGGGCTGCCGGATCAGGGTCCAGGGCACAGTAGTTGAGCTTGGAGGAGCAGGAGTTGGAACCGGGACCTTAGTGGTTTCTCACCCTGATCTCACGAGCCCTGGTCCCCCACACCTAGCCAGAGTCACTCATGCCTGGAGGGGTTACACCAGTCTCTGAAGAGGGCTGATGATGTGGTCTGGGCTTGGCCTTTGGAGGTTACACAACACAGTGACACTTCTGCCACGTGATCTCCTTCCACTTACTGTGTCTCTGACCCCCAGCCCAGCCTGGATGCTACCAGGCCTTCCTGGGTCAATCCTGGTGCCTCTGCCAGCTTGCCCAGCCCTTCCTCACCCAACTGCTTTCACTAGGGAGCCCAGGGTGAGCTGGTGCCCACTGTGGAGGGCCAGGGAGGGTCTGGCTGTGTATACCTGCCAGTCAATTCACCCTGGAGCTTTTTCCTTGGCCACACGGCCCCTTCCCTCTTTGGGGCCACTCCTTGGCAGTCTTGGAGCAGGAGACTGTAAATGAAGAGGGCTGGACTAAAAGATCTGATGAGACTGGCTGAGCAGCTAGGGCAGCCAGACTGGGGAATGATGGGGTTGTCTCGAGACAAAGATCCAATACGTTCCCTCCCACAAGCTCAGGGCGGGATAGGGTTCACCAGATGTGTGCCTCCCCCTTGAGCCACCAGCTGTTGAGGGACTGTGCCCTGCCTTCCCAGCCCTCTCCTGGGGGCTGCTGGGTTACAGCAGGCAGGCAGGGAAGGGATGCTAGACAGCCAAGACCAATGAGGAAACTGCCAGCAGCTCCAGTCCAGTGCCTTCACCTTGGGGCTTGAGTGCAGTAGGCTCTGTCCCAGCAAGGAGCACCTTGAGGGTCACATCCACTCTTGGTCGCAGCCTGTCCCAGCCCAAGACCCTCTCCTGCCTGCAATCTACTGCAGCTCTCTGGTTCCCTCTGGGACCTCAGCAGGCCCCATGCTGCAGGCCTTGTGAGGCCTCTGCCCTATCCTCATCTGGGAGCTGTCAGAGGCCCAGGTCGAGACAAGAATGGGGTCTGAGATGATGGTGTGTGAGATTTGGGAGCTGAGAGGAACTGTCTACTGGTGTGCACCTCCTGGCCTCACCCCCTCACAGGCGAAGGCTTATCCTCTGGGCTAGTGCCCCTTGCCCCGTAGCAGGAAGGGAGATGGCTCCTCAAGGTTTTGTATTGTATTGACAGACCCTGAGTTGAACAAAGCATTCAGATGCCTTCACTCATAGGACTTGTCAGAGGCTTGAAATAACTGATATGTATTAGAAATTTTTTCTTTCTTTTTTTTTGGTACCAGGGATCGAACTCAGGACCTTGTAGTTGCAAGGCAGGCATGGCACTACTGAGCTAAATCCCTGGTCCTGGAAATTTCTAAATGAGATCCAGGAGCAGCTTCCCAGGCTTTTTGGGCTATACCTTCCAGCACTCCTTTCCTGTTTCTCTCATCTATGAAATGGAGGACTACCAACCACTTCTTTATAGGATTCTTCTAAGTCTTAACTGAGATAGTACAAATTAAAAATTCTCATCTGAAAAAAAAAATTTATTTCCCATCTAAGGTAGGCTTGGTACTTAATGCCTCATCCGCTTTGTGGTTTGTTACCATGGCAGTACAGGTGATGATGGTGGCAGTGTTGGAGGAGGAAGGATTTACTGCTCCCCTGACCCTGTACTCTCTTGTCCCAACAGAGTAAAGACACTTCCACGTGGACATCGACCATGTGCCTGCCCTGAGCAGCGAGGGCCACCAGGCATCTCTGTTGTGGGCAGCAGGGCCAGGCGCTCGTCTGTGAATCCCTGGCAGTTGGCAGGCTTTCTCAGCAGCGGGACCTGGGCCTCAGCCCCACCATGTCGAGCCTCGGTGGTGGCTCCCAGGATGCCGGCAGCAGTAGCAGGAGCAGCACCACCACCACCACCACCAACGGCAGCAGTGGCCCAAAGGCAGGAGCAACAGACAAGAGTACAGCAGTGGTGGCCACTACGCCAGCCTTGGTGGCGGATGACGCGCCACCCCCTGAGCGTCGGAACAAGAGTGGCATCATCAGCGAACCCCTCAACAAGAGCCTGCGTCGCTCCCGTCCACTCTCCCACTACTCTTCCTTTGGTGGCAGTGGTGGTAGTGGTGGTGGCAGCATGATGGGCGGAGAGTCTGCTGACAAGGCCGCTGCAGCTGCGGCCGCCCTATTGGCCAATGGTCACGACCTCGAGGCGGCCATGGCAGTGGACAAAAGCAACCCTACCTCAAAGCACAAAAGTGGTGCTGTGGCCAGCCTACTGAGCAAGGCAGAGCGGGCCACAGAGCTGGCAGCCGAGGGACAGCTGACACTGCAGCAGTTTGCGCAGTCCACGGAGATGCTGAAGCGCGTGGTGCAGGAGCACCTCCCACTCATGAGTGAGGCAGGTGCAGGCCTGCCTGACATGGAGGCTGTGGCGGGCACTGAAGCCCTCAATGGCCAGTCCGATTTCCCCTACCTGGGCGCTTTCCCCATCAACCCAGGCCTCTTCATCATGACCCCAGCAGGCGTGTTCCTGGCTGAGAGTGCGCTGCACATGGCTGGCCTGGCCGAGTACCCCATGCAGGGAGAGCTGGCCTCTGCCATCAGCTCGGGCAAGAAGAAGCGGAAACGCTGTGGCATGTGTGCGCCCTGTCGGCGGCGCATCAACTGTGAGCAGTGCAGCAGTTGTAGGAACCGAAAGACTGGCCATCAGATTTGCAAATTCAGAAAATGTGAGGAACTCAAAAAGAAGCCTTCCACTGCTCTGGAGGTAACAGCACCTTAGAGGGAGGTGTGTGGGCTCTTGCGTCTGTCTGGCAGTCCAAACCCACCCCACAGCCCCAGAGCCCACCCTTCCTGCCTGGGTGTCTAGGGGCACACCCAGTCATGGGATCTGGGGCTCTGGCTTCTAGACACCAGTTCACTGCCCTAAAAGTCAAAGCCAAATCCTGAGATCCCAATAGGCCATAGTTTGCAAGGGCCTAGCATTGGGATCTGGGTGCCCCTCCTGGGGTCTGGGTCAGGTATTGAAATTCCCATCTAGGGCCTAAGTTTCTGACTCTCAGACATGCCCTAAAGCATCCAGTCCATGACCTAAAATTCTGAAACTATCCCCTGGCCCATTTGAGAAGTTCTGTCCTACAGACCCTATGGCCTTGAGGATAAGCCCTTCACTTGCCCCTTGAGCCCTGCCTTTCCCTAAGGCCACCCAAGGGTATTGATGCTCTAGGGCTGAATGCTCTACTTAGAGGCCTGAAAGAACCCTGACTCTGTGCACCTAGTTCGCATATCTTGGGGCCTAGATTAGGAATGACCATAAGTCTGGGGAATAGGCAAGGACCTGTCCACCATGAGTTTGACTTAGAGAAGGCATAGAGCTTCCCGTGCTGCTTTCTGTCCGCCCTTATGGCAGGGCCTGTCCCTGTGCACTGGACATGGTGACTTAGCTGGAATGCCAGGCCTGGTTACAAAGCATCTTTTCAACTTGATGTCCCTGCCCTTCTGCCAGAGAGCTTGACGCAAATGTCCAGAACGGCTGGAAAACAACAGTGGCTCAGCTGTGGCCTGCTGGCCACCCCCTTCCCAAGCCCCAGACCTCATGTGTTTATTTGCCTATGTGCGAACAAAGGCACCCCCTTTCCTCCACTGTAGACACACATGCACATACCTGCCCAGTATGCATACTGCCGTTATAGCTACAGCTGCTCGTTAAACACCAGACGTCCCTCCTCTTCTGAAGCTGCTCCACGAGCACTGCGAAGCCTAGTGCAGCATGAGCCACATGTCCGTGTACATAGCCAGTCCACATGTTCACTTGACAGAAACAGACAGCCACCTGGTGTTGGTGCCTTTGGGCCAGGGGAAGGGGTCTGCCTCTCTGGAAGGAGGGTTCCTAGGCACAGTGGCTCAGGAGGCCTCGGGGTGCTCAGGGACCTCCAGCAGGTCACAGCTTCTCCTCTGGCCTGTCCGGGCCAGGATAGCAGGAACTCTGCGGGGTGGCTGCCTTTATCCATGCCCATCCTACCGCCATGAGGCCATCCACGGGGAACGTCTTTGCACCAGGCCTACTGGGGCCCTGACTGAACTCTTTCCTTGTTTTTGTCTCCCGCCCCCGCCAGAAGGTGATGCTTCCGACGGGAGCCGCCTTCCGGTGGTTTCAGTGACGGCGGCGGGAACCCAAAGCTGCCCTCTCCGTGCAATGTCACTGCTCGCGTGGTCTCCGGCAAGGGATTCGGGCGAAGACAAATGGATGCACCCATCTTTAGAACCAAAAATATTCTCTCAGATTTCATTCCTGTTTTTATATATATATTTTTTGTTGTCGTTTTAACATCTCCACATCCCTAGTATAAAAAGAAAGAAAATGTAACTGCTTTTTTGGAAGAACAACAACAAAAAAGAGGTAAAGACGAATCTATAAAGTACTGAGACTTCCTGGGCAAAGAATGGACAATCAGTCTCCTTCCTGTGTCGATGTCAATGTTGTCTGTGCAGGAGATGCTGTTTTTGTGTAGAGAATGTAAATTTTCTGTAACCTTTTGAAATCTAGTTACTAATAAGCACTACTGTAATTTAGCACAGTTTAACTCCACCCTCATTTAAACTTCCTTTGATTCTTTCCGACCATGAAAATAGTGCATAGTTTGCCTGGAGAATCCACTCACATTTATAAAGAGAATGTTGATGGCGCCGTGTAGAAGCCCCTCTGTACCCATCCTCGAGCTGGCAGGAGCTTGTTGGAGGGAGGGAGCAACCCCATCCCCAGGCCCAGGCCAGCCATGGTGCTTCCACCGTGCCCTGACTGGGATCCCCCACTCCAACAGTGATGTTTTGGAAAAATGAAAGTTCTATTCGTTTATCCACTGAGATCTGGTGAGCCTGTGTCTCGATATTTCCGATCCTGGCTACTTCCCTTAGAGAAAATAAGTCCTTTTTTGGGGCCTTGCTAATGGCAGCAGAAGAAAGGGCTTTGCGTGATCCCCTGCCGGTGGGGGTGGGTGCCCAAGGGGCCCCCTGTGGCCCCAGGGCCCCCTGCCCATGACCAGCTTCCTGCTGATGAACATGCTGTTTGTATTGTTTTAGGAAACCAGGCTGTTTTGTGAATAAAACGAATGCATGTTTGTGTCACGAAGCACCACTGGCTTGCTCTCCAGTTTTGGGGGGCTGGCTTGGGGGCTGTTGCTGGGTAGGGGTTGTGTGGCAAAGAAGGACAAACCAAGGGCACTTAGAGTGGAGTTATCTTGAGAAGACAGCTTTCTAGATCCAGTAGCGGGGAGAGCAGGAGGATGGAAATGGTCATCATTCAGAGGGGGTTGGCACCACCCCAGCTACCTGCTTGGACCCCACTCCTTAACACCTGGACCTTTGGGATCTTCATTCACCCTGGCCATCTTCTCTGTACCCTTAGATGCATCAGGCCAGATCAGTGGCAAGTGCCCTGCAGGCTTGAGGGTACAGCCCTGGGCTACCTGCTTTTTCCTCGAATGGCAGGATCCAGTACTGCCCCAGCCAAGGACATGATTCCCCTGGGAGAGTTTTGGCCCAGGCTCCAAGGGTGTGCCTAGTGCATACACTCAGAGACTCCACCCTCCATTTCTCTTGAGGCCTGAGGGTTCCTAGACTGAGTTCTGGGGGTGTCCCTGGTTTTGATTGCTCCTTCCATCCCAAAGGTTTGTTGATACAAGCTGTATAGGACCTCAAAGGCTGGGTGTCTAGGGAAGACACCGCACAGCCACATGGGTGAGGCCGGGGCAGACTGAACAGGAAGAAGTGGCAGTTGCCTGCCCTTTCTTACACATCACAGGCCAGGATGAAGGATGAGCCCCATCTATCTAGTACTGGAGCCTTCCCCCAGCTGCTTTGCCCTGGTGGAGATGAGGCTAGACTTAAAGAAGGACTTCCTGACAATGCTGGAGCCTGACTCAGGTGGGTAAGCAATTTCAGAACAAAGGAAGGAGCAACCTCTAAAGCAGAGTGGGTGGTGAGGTGGGGGAGATGGGCTGTCTCTGCCATTGTTTCTGGAAGGAGAAGGGGGGCTGCTGACCCACAGCCCTTTCCCGGGTGTCACAGGCTCCCTTGGAGCACCAGGGGCTCAGCAGCCTGGCCTGGCACAGCGGGGGTGGATGGGGGTGGAGGGAGGCAGCTTTCAACTGCATCTCTGCCTGGGAAAATTCCCTTTCATGTGGCTGCCTGTGATCTCTCCAGGCGGCTCTGCCGAAGGGGGGTGTCCAGCAGGGAACAGGGGGAGGTGTTGCAGCTGGAGGGCACCCTCACCCCAAGCACAAGGCAAATTGTGGCACCTCTGGAACCTCAAGGTGGGGAGGGTCCTCTCTTGGGCTTCTGGGGCAGCCTGGCCACCAGGGGGCACTGGGCTGGAGGCCCCTGCCTGCCCCCACCCTGCTGGCAGTGCACAGGCTGCAGATGGCCCCGGCCGGCCCTCATTGGCACGCCTGCAGGTGTGGGGTGGATGGCTCTGGTGCCAGCTCCAAGGGGGGATGCTGTGACTCAGCCGGCCTGCGCCTTTTCCTGTGCCAGCCCACAGCCCAGCCTGAGTCTCCTGGGCCCCCTCCCAACAGAGATGCCTGAAGTTCAAAGCCCCTAACCTCTTCCAGCTTTTGCGGCCTGTTTGCTCTGCTTCGTAGAAATGGAAGCCCAGCCCCTGGGGTCTGGAGGAGACCCGAGGAGGGGATAGCTGTGAGGCCAACCCCTGGTGTGGGCTCAGTTACTTCATCTGGGGAAGGGGCAACAGTTGTTCCCCAAAACGTAGCCTGAGAAGCAACTGAAATCACTCAAGCCTATATGAAGCATTCAATCAGTGAAACTGCTGAGATTTTAAAATGTACTCTAAATCTCTCCAAGATGTCGCCCTGACATCTGCCCTGAAGCCCTAGCCTGCCCCACTAGCCCCTTCCCTGACCAGGCACGGCCTTAGTCCTACCCTGTGCCAGCTTGCCTCTCTTGAGCTATCTGCCACTCGGCTTGCTGGTCCCAGTGTTTCTGTCTCCACATCTCTGTCCCACACCTCTGTCCTGTTGCAGTCCCCCTGCTGCTGCACCCCAACTGACTACTTATGATTGTACACTCAGTTCTCTCCCTGAAGGGTGCCCCCCTCTGCTACAGGTGGAAGCCTGAAATAGTGACCCTCAGAACTTTCACCCCAGCATCCTGTACCCCCACCTGGGTGACCTGAGATTCAAGGCCAGCTTTGCAGGTGACAGAGAAGGGGTTCAAGAAACTGGGTACCAGCTGGGGATTTAGCTCAGTGGTTTCGCCGCCTGCTGTGCAAGCTCAAGGACCCGAGTTCAATCCCCGGTACCAAAAAAAAAAAACGTGGCTTTAGGGCTGGGGATTTAGTTCAGTGGTTTCACTCCCTGCTGCACAAGCACAAGGACCTGAGTTCAATCCCCAGTACCAAAACAAAACAAACCAAAAAAAAAAAAAAAAAAGAAACTGGGTACCCATGCTCTGTTAGAGACAATTTTAATCTCCATGCAACTTCTGCATGGATTCTGTGTGTGTGTGTGTGTGTGTGTGTGTGTGTAAGAGAGGGAACGATGAAGCCTGTAATTCTAGCACTCAGGCAGAGAATCTGAGGCAGAAGGATCACAAGTTTAAGCCCACCCTGGGTAACAGCAAGACCCCAGTACCAGAAAAAAAAGAAAAAAAGAGGAAGAGATGCTTCAGGGCCCTAAAAACCCTGTGAGGCCTTGCGTGCAGCAGTGTGGCTGTGTGTGACATTATGAAAATAGGCTTGTGACTGTGTGAAAGACCACGATAGACCCCATGTGGTATATGACGTCAATGGCCATGCTTTGGGATTATCTGTGACGCTGCTTGTGTGACCCTGTGATCTTTTTCAATCCTGTAACATCCCCAGTGTGATGCTGGGTTGAATGTATGACATTGGATGATTGTGTGCATGTCTGACATTGGCTATGCAACACTGTTGTGTTACATTGTGTTGCCTCATGACAAAACTAGATGAATCTGTGTGTGGCATTGTGAGTGTGACCTTGGTGTGACCTTGTGATGCTACCTGGATGACACAGGGTGTGAGGTCACATCATGTCAGAGTGGACCTGTGATCTTGGTGATGCAGACACCACTGCCATGTCTATGACTGCAGCGTTAATGGGGTCTTTGCCCTGACAGCCATGCAGCTAAGGAAAGCACATGGTCTCTGCTGGTCTCTTACCCTACCCTGTCCCCTCACTGGTCCTGAGGCCCAGTCTGCATGGGAGAACTGGGGTGGGGGCAACAGGCACAGTTCCCACAGCCACCACATCCCCTCCCCCGAGCCCATCACTGCCTGCTTCAGCTACGCAGACTATCCTGGCAACCCCAGTCTCTTTGTTCTCTGTGGCCGCCTGAAGGCCTCCTCCACCCTGCCTGCCCAGCACCTGCCAGGTGCCCCCTCCCCCTTAGCAGTCTGGCTTGGCCTGACCTAGTAGATAGCCACCCTTAGAACTAAAATCCCTGTCCCAGGGCCAGGGATTTAGCTCAGTGGTTCCACCACTTGCCTCAAAAGCTCAAGGGCCTGAGTTCGATCCCTGGAAAAAAAGAAAACTTCCCTGTCCCATGTGCTGGGCTGGACTCAAGATTCCAGATTGGGCCTTTGGCCCTCTGCTGTGAGCTTGCTCTGGTCAAACTCAGCAGGAAGAAGGGAGCAGGACAGCCCCTGGGGATGTAGTGTGGGCCATGAGCCGTGCTGTCTGTTGGGATAATTCTCCTTGGCCCAAGGCTAATTGGAAGCCTAGTCTTCAGTCTGGAACAGTTTTAATTTATTGAGTAACTTTAGTTCTTTGGCTCTAAGAAGTTATCTGGACAGATTTTTACCTTATTACTTTTTTTTTCTCTCCTTTAGTAATGGGTATTGAACCCAGGGCCTTCACACCAAGCTACATCCCCAGCCTTTTTATTTTTTTGGTACCCGAGATAGAACTCGGGACCTTGTGCTTGCCCAGCAAGCAGTGAAACCACTGAGCTAAATCCCCGGCCCCCTTTTTTTTTTTTAAATCCTGAAACAGGGACTTGCTAAGTTGCCCAAGCTGAGCCTGAACATGTGGTCATTGTACCTTAGTCCCCCAGAGTCCTGTGATTACAGGTGTTCACCACCACACCCAGCCATTACCCATTATATAAATGAGAAGTTGAAGCCCAAGAGTATGTGGCTGGGCCAGGAGCAAGATAATGGCAGTGCCCGCCCTGATTAGAACCCAGGCTCCTAGCTGCCCTGGGAGGACCAGCTGCCTCCAGATGATGGGGAAGGAGCCTGGGAGTCTGCACATGCAGGTTCCTCCACTTTTCTTGGTCATGATATGTCACAGCCACATTTTGTGTGTGTGTGTGTGTGTGTGTGTGTGTGTGTGTATGTGTGTGTGTGTGTGGTCTCCTTGGATGACCTTGACCTCGGCTAAGCATCCTTGCCTGTGTTCTCAGGAAAGGACAGCAAAGCCGGCAGTTGTAGAATGGGGCACTTGACAAAGTTCTTTGCAGAGAAACAACGTCACCACAGCACCAAGACCCACGACATCTCTCCAAGAGGGACAGGGCATGAAGCTAGTGGCCATGGGGCAGATTCTAGTTTGGGCCCAGCATTCATTTCCAGGCTCAGCCCAGCCCACACTGTCACAAAGAAGATGGTGATGGCTGTTTGGCTCAGCTATCGGCAAGGCCGCGTGGCTCTGACCTGATTGCAAGTGCCAGCTCCCACCTCCTCCTGGGTGCCAGAGATGGATGGATGGAGGTCACCGCACAGCCCTCACTGGGCCCCCACTGTTCACCTAACAGCCCTGGGCCAACAGGCCACTGCTGACAACAGCCTAGGTTGGGGGAGGGACAAGAAGCCAACAACATGGTAATAATACAGACCTTGGCCCAAACACCCTGCAGACAAGGAGTGGGACACAGAGAGGCCTTGCTGTCCCCCAAGGTCACACAGGCCTGCAGGGAGTCCTATCCCCAGAGGCTAATGTCTGTCTTGAGGGCTTTTCTTGCTAGGAAGGATGGCGGAGTACAGGATAGTTCTCTGAGGCTGCTGGAGTGGACACTTTCATCTCTCTGCCTGTCAACCTGGCATCTCTTAGTGGCATTAAATTCCCCTCCTGCTGCCTCAGATTCCAGGCAGCAGGGCATGAAGGGCTCAGGGGAGCCAAGCCAGCCACCAGGGCTCCAGGCTTGGGTGCAAAGCCATTGGGTTGGTGGGACTTGATCTGGGGGCTCAGGTGGTCACTGCCCCAGCCCCATGCTCCAAGGCAGGTGAGATGCAAGTTCATTTCCTGTTGCCATTTCCCTGCCCCTGACTGCTGTCTTTCTCCCTCTTTTTGTAAGAGCAGTGTCCAGGGCATGGTAGCACATGCATTCCTGTAATCCTAGCGCTCTGGGAGGCTGAAGCAGGACATTTCAATTTCCAACAAAAAAGGGCTGGGGAGCCATCTCAGTGTGAAGGCCCTGGATTCAATCCCCAGTACTGGGTGGGGAGGGGGCCTGGCACCCAGCCCCTGGAATGGGTGGAAAATGTCTGTGGCTAAACACATTACTCTATCTCTTCCTTCTGGACATTTTTTTTCCCTCAAGTCCATTTCCAACCCTGATCAGGGCACTGTCCATGGGTGAGGAAAACACTAAAAAGAGCCTCGTAGCTGGAAATGTAAGGCCCAGGATTGATGCCCAGCACTACAAACAGACCAGCTTACTTGACTGGAGGTACTAATGCTCTCCTCTGACCTCACAACACATGGACCAGGCATGAAGTCTGTTCATCCCATTCACGTGCATGAGGAGGGCATTGATCAGTTATCCCCATCTGGTTTTTTCATTGTTTTTTTTGGTACCAGGATCGAACTCGGGGCCTTGTCCTTTCCAGGCAGTTGCTGGAACCACAGAGCTAAATCCCCAGCCCATCCCCATCTCATAGATGAGAAAGTCAAGGCTCAGAAAGATAGAGACATGCAAAGTCACTCTGCTTTTTAAATGTTAGCCCTTACTTAACCACATGGTTATGATTCAGGCTAGAAGGAATCCCCTACCCCCATCTCTCATGCTACCTCTGGGCATGCCTTTAACATTTTCTCAGCTTTTGAGATCTCTCTCTCTCTCTCTCTCTCTCTCTCTCTCTCTCTCTCTCTCTCTCTCTCTGTCTCTCTCTCCATTGAACAGATACTGCTTTTCAAATCAGAATACCCAATAAAATTCTTTAGCCACCCCCTGGGGCTGAGTTTTGGCTCCATAGGAGTGGACAACAGTGGGATGGATAGGCTGCTGCTGGAGGTCAGCTGGGGGTGGCTGTGAGGGTGAGGGTGAGGACAGTGCCTGCCGCCGTTGATAAGGCGACAGAGCCCTCGGGAGCAGGGATGCAGCGAAGCCATGGAAACATGGCTGAGGTGTGAGGTTGGCTCAGCCGCTTCCCCCAGGTGGCCGCCTCCCAGGCCTGGCAGGGGGCCCAGCAAGACAGGTCCAGCCACTGGCTGCCTCACTCTGTCCTCCAGGGGGCCAGGCCTGGGCCAGTGCTGGACAGGCGTAGTGTCACCCCAGTCCACCCTCTCAGGGTCAGGCTGGGTTCCACCTTTGGGTCTGATTATGGAGGGCTGATGAGAGGCAGGGGTGTACCCCCAAGCCCCTTAGCATGGTCAGTCCCTCCTCTGTCCCTTCCATATGTGTGCATTATTTACCTTAAGCATTTTGATAAATCATAATAGCAGAGACATCTGCTGTCAAAACTGCAAACTGCATTTGGGGCTCAGCTGGTGGACAACCAGGGCTAGAGGCCAGGGGCACAAGGGCTCTGAAGTTCTGAGGATAACATGAATATCCCCTAACTGTCATCCAAGGCTGGGCCTTGAAGGGGACCCAGTTTCCATCCTTTGGGACCACTTATCATCAGCGGCTGATCACAAAGCCTTCCCAGGGAGACCATCCACCCCTCAAACTGCGTTCCCTCCTTCCTGCCTCCCTCTGCCTCAGAATTAATGCCACAGTGACAGCGGCTGAGAAGTCCCCCAAGCAGAGATTAACTCCCAGGGCAGGCAAGCGGGGCTGGCCGGGGGAGGCTGGGGGTGGGAGGAGGATGACGCACAGGCCTCACAAGATGAATCACCCTGCAGCCGGCCTCAGCAGGAGGGTGCCCGATGCTCAGCCCCCACCCCTGGGAGGGGTGTGAGGTCCCAGGTCAGGACCTACCTTGCTTCCCTCAGCCCTCAAGACACTCAGTGTAACTTGTGGGAGGATTTGGGCAGCTGGACTGAATTGCTTTCTTCTTCTCCTTTGCTGGTGGCCCTCAGGGAGCCTGAGGACTAAGCAGCAATCCTGTGGTCTCTTTCCCTCCTCCAGTTCTGGGTTCTGGGTTCTGGGTTCTGGCCTGGCTCAGCCTGGAAAGGAGGTGCTGACCCATGGTTTGCCTGCTACCCTCTTGCTGGCCCTGTGGACTCCCATCACTCCATTGGGTTCCAGGCTCCCCAAAGCCTGGGGATGGGGGTGGGGAGCACTGCAGAAAGTCCCTGGACCTGAAATGTTTATATGGGGAGCTCAGAGAGGGGTGTGATGGATCTAGTGACTCTGCTATACAACCAGCCCCTCCACCCATGCTGGGGGCCTGTGGAGATGGTGGAGAGGGGATTCTGGGAGAAAGAGTCCAGGTGCTTGTGGATAAAGTGCTGGCATCCAGGCCTAAGCAGTGGAAAGCTGTCACCTGCTTAAAAGCCTTTGAGGATAGAGAAGGGTATAGTGACACACACCTGTAATTCCAGCATTTGGGAGGCCAAGCCAGGAGGCTTGCTGCAAGTTCAGGGCCATCCTGGGCTACACAGTGAGTTCAAGGCCAGCCTGAACTACATAGTGATACCATAATTCAAAAAACTCCGAAGTTGCCACCTGCCTAACAAGCGCAAGGACCTGAGTTTGATCCCCAGTACCAAAAAAAACTTCCAAAACCCAAAGCAAGACAAAGTTGTTTTGTTTTGTTTTTTTGGTACCAGGGATCAAACTGGAGGATCTTGAGCTTTCGAGGCAGGTGGCAGAACCACTGAGCTTAATTCCTGGACCAACAAAGTCTTTGAGCAGCAGTGGGATGGGGTTAGACACAGCAATAAATCTCCTCAAGTAGACAGACCTGAGGGAGGCTAAGCCTACCTCATCCATAAGCCTGGGCCAAGGACCCTCTTCTGTGTTCCACCACCCAGATGCCATCCTCCCATCCCACTGGACAAACTCATCGGCTCACTTGCTGGACTTTCCAGCTAGATGGAGAGTTGGGGATGGAGGTGCTCTCTGCCCGACAAGTGTTGGAAGCTCATGGTATCAAATGATAAACACCCTGGGGAGAAGGGCATAGTTTGGCCTGTTGTGTGCAAGGGGGTGGGGAAAATAGCCTGAGCTTGAGGATCCCAACTGCAGTGCCACAGGCTGTTGACTACTAAGGGGAGCCTGGAGCTATTTCTGGCCCTGCTCAGAACCAGAAAGAAAGGGGCCTGGAGCTGGACACCAAGTTGACACTCACAAGTAACATGGCTTTCTACAAAAGGCTGGTCTCCCTCGGCCTCAGTTTATTGATTGTCAGTGACATCACTCCTCTGAAGTAAGGTTCAGTGGAGTGTGAAGTCCTTTGTAAAGGGCCTTGTGAATACTCCAACCTTACCCCTGTGGTGAGCAAGAGGTGTGCATGAACCAGAGAGCCCAGGAGGCTTCCTGGAGATGTGAGTGCCAATGAGTCCTGAAGAACCATGCTACTGTCCTAGCAGGGTTGGGGACTGGCACTTCGGGGCAATGAGGAGACCACACTAGAGGAAGCCCAGGGAATGACATGGGTCAATTTCAAGGTCCAGGATAAGTGGGTATATTTTGTCTAGGGGACTGTGGGAACCAAGGATGGTGCTTGAACCTCAGCAGTCTTTTTTTTTTTTTTGGTACGGGGGATCGAACTGGGGTCCTTGCACTTGTGCAGCAGGCGGAAAAACTACTGAGCTAAATCCCTGTCCCTCAGCAGCGTTTGAATGGGCTAAAAACTGGATTGAAGACCTGGCTGTGGTGGTGCACACCTGTAAACCCAGCATTCAGGAGGCTGAGGCAGGAGGATCACCAAGAGTTCAAGGCCAGGGCGGGGAATTTAGCCCAGTGACAACGCACCTGCCTCACAAGTGGAAGGTCCTGAGTTCCATCCCCAGTACCAAAAAAGAGTTCACGGCCAGCCTGAGCTACATAGTGAGTTCAAGACCAGCTTGAACTACATAGTGAGACCTGGTCTAAAGAAAAAAAAAGTATATATATATATATATTTTTTTAATTTAAATTTTTTTTTTAATTCTGGGGAACAATTATGAATGTTGAAGGGTTTCAGGGCCTATTAACTTATGGAGATAGGGCACATCTCAAGACCCAAGGCCTTAATTCTAGAGTCTTGGGCTGGGAGACAGAGGGCCAAAATTTCCATCTAAACCCTTGTGACCATAGGCATAGCCAGCCCTCCCTGTGCTCGGACTTCCTCATCAGTGCCGTGGAGTGCCTTCCAACATCAATCAGTGTCTTAGTTACTTTCTCGTTGCTGAGACAAAATACCCGACACCCACAGGTTAAAGGAGGAGAGGTTTATTTTGGCTCATAGTTTGAATAGGTTCCAGTCCAAAATTGATTGGGTCTAAGGCAGGGTGGCATGACAGAGAAAAAACAGTCCATGCCATGGCAGGCAGGAAGCAGCAGTCTTCCTTCTGCATGCCTTTTTTTTCAGTACTGGGGATTGAACTCAGAACCTTATGCTTGCGAGGCAGGCGAGGCACCACTGAGCTAAATCCCCAGCCCTTCTGCTTGCCCTTTTTTATTCCATTCAAAGGCTACAAGCCTTTTGGTTGGTGCCACCCACAACCAGGGTGGGTCTTCCCTCTTCAGTAAATCCATTCCAACTCATCTAAAACTATGCTAAACCAATCAGTGGACTAATCTGCTATCACACCCATGATCCAGTCACTCCCAAAAGCCCCACCTATGAGTGCATGAGGCTTTGGAGGGACATCTAAATATGAGCCATAATAATTGGCCAAGGTTCCAGGCTTTTCCTGAGGGTCCAAGGCTCAGCAGGGGGCTACAATTTTGGAATCCTTCACTCTAGTCCCTTCCTCCACCCCTACACTGGCCCAGTTCTCTTCTCCTGCTCCTTCACCTACACCCCCCTTACCCCTGACCTGGTGCCCAGCAGCCTCTGCTACTGTCATCCGTTGTCATGGGAACCTTGCAGCTCTGACCTGGTACAGGCCTGGAGCTCATAGCAGGGGAAGCTGAAGGTAGCAGGGGGCAGATGCAGGTGCCTGTTTCTGCCAGCGTGGCTTCCCTCTCGGGGAGGGGACATGGGAAGGATGGGGGTGGGACGGGGTACAGGGGTCAGGCTCTGCCCACCCCCAATCCCTGGGATTCCTGCCCCTTTTCAAGTCCACCCTTCCTCTACCCAGCTTCAGGCTGGTGGCAGGAGGGAGGGTGCTGGGGACCTTCCCATTTCCCTCACTGCTGATGGAGGCTCGGAGCCCTGAGCTCAGCTCGTTCTTGAGGCTAAAAATACCAGGGAGGCGGCAGCACCAGTTCCCCTGACACCCTGTCCACCCTTCCTCTGCCCCCAGCAACAGACACACACACACGCATGCCAAGGGCCAGCCTAGGCCAGGCTGTGCCATTTAACTTACAATGCTGTAGTCTATCCAGGATCCCAAAGTCCCTCCCCTCGGTGACTTTGGGGGACCTGGGTTCCATTTCCACTTCGGATCCCAATTGGCTGTGTTATCTTGGGGTAGTTCTTTGGCTCCTCTGGGCCTTGATTTCCCTTTTTATATAATTAGAAAGCTACATGGAAGAGGGGAGGTTCAGGAAGGAGCAGAAGGTCAAAGCCCTGGCTGATTCATATCCTTTAATCACCCCAGCAGTCCTGACAGCTCTCCAAGCTGCTTATGCACTGGGTCAGCCTCCTTTTTCTAGATGAGCACACTGAGGCTGGAGAAGTAAGGGTGGCTAGGGGACCCTAATGCAGCCCTTTGGTTTCCAAGATGGTCCTTTCTTTTTTTTTTTTTCTGGTACTGGGAATTGAACTCGGGATCTTGTGCTTGCCAGGCAGGTGCAGTGCCACTGAGCTAAATCTCTGGCCCTAGATGACCCTTTCTTGGCCTGCAGTGTCCATGAGTTTCTGGAGCTAAGAGGCAACTGTTGAAAAGTAGATCTGGGGCCTGGCATGGTGACACATACCTGTAATCCTAGAACTTGGGAGGCTGAGGCAGGAGGATCGCCATGAATCAGCCTGGGCTGTCTCAAAACAAACAAACAAACAGCCAGATGTGGTGGCACATGCCTCTAATTCCAGCACTCTCAGAGGCTGAGGCAGGAGGATTGCAAGTTGGATGGCAGCCTGGGAAACTTAGTGATTTAGTGAGAATTTGTCTCAAAAAAAAAAAAATTTTAAAGGTGAATATGTAGCTCAGTGCAAAGGCCTTGAGTTAAATCCCCAGGACCATTAAATAAACAAATAAGACCCAGTTTCATCTTGGGACTAATGAAAGAAAGATGGAGCCTCATGTAACTTCTAGGACCCTCTTGGAGGTACCAGGGAAATCTCCTATGGAAATCACAGCCACTGGGCCCTGGGAACAGACAAGTCTGGAAGCTCAGACCTTGGGGGCCTATTATTGTGGGTCTCAAGCCACTAGGTCCCTATTTCTCCCCACTAGCCCAAGGACATCTTGGAAACCTCGGAACATCCTTATTCACAGACTCAGGCTCTCAGTCTAGAGTTGGTAACTGCAGGAACAGTGTGTAGGCCCTCTGACAAGGCCACCCAATCCTGCAGGTCAGAGACCGAGCTTTGAGTCACACTCTAAGTTGACAAGACCAGCTCTTCCCTTCAGTTGTTGTGTGACTGGGCAAGACACTTCATCTTTTGGGATCTCAGTTTTTCCATGTGCAAAATAGATGTTTAAGACACCTTTTTGTTTTTTTGGTACTGGGGATTGAACTTGGGACCTTGTGCTTTCGAAGCAGGCAGCAGAACCACTGAGCTAAATCCCCAGCCCTAAAATAGGTGTTTAATAGTATTTTTCTAGCTGGCATAGTGGCACACACCTGTAATCCTAACACTGGGTAGGCTGAGGCAGGAGGATTACTGTGAGTTTGAGGCCAGCTTGGGCCACGTAGTGAATTCAAGGCCAGCCTGAGATTTACAGCGAGACCCTGTCTCAAAAACAACAATACAGGGCGGGGGGCGAGGGTGCCACTTGGTGATGCAGCCTGTAATTCCAGCACTCAGGAGGCTGAAGGAAAGCCGTGAGTTCCAGGCCAACCTACATAATAAGCTCAAAGCTACCCTGAACTACATAGAGAGACACTGTCTCAAAAAAACAAAAACAGGGCTGGGGATTTAGCTCAGTGACACTGTGCCTGCCTCATAAGCACAAGGTCCTGAGTTCGATCCTCAGTACCAAAAACAAAACAAAAACCCCCCAACAAAAACAAAAATAAAAACACAACAACAACAGTAACAACAACAGTAACATCAACAGCAAGTCTGTCTATAAGGGTAAGTATAAGAATTAATTGAGAGGGCCAGGATTTAGCTCAGCAGCATAGCACCTGCCTGGCAAGCACAAGGTCCTGAGTTCAATCCCTGGTACTCCCGCCTCGAAAAAAAGAATTAATTGAGATATTCCTATAAAGTATCTGGCAGGATCATTGTTATTTCTGGAGGCTGGCATGAAGAAGCATGCTCTGAAGGAGGTGCTCTGGGAGATTTGTTTATTAATTATTCTAGTGTTGGGAAATGTGTTGGCTTCTGGGTCTTGGGTCCTAAGATTCCAGTTGGGGTCCCCTACACTAGTCTAGGGGCCTCCTCCAAAAGAGAAACAATGCCCATTAGTTGTTTGAACATGTTTTCCACCCATGAATGGATGCTTGTAGGTAAAACATTAATAAACTGCATCACGTTGGTGGGGAAAATTAAATGTAAATTAGATAATTAAAAATGAAGCTGATGCCCGCTGCTTGGTGCTATTACCTCTTATTAAAAGTTATGAGAGGTGGCCCTGGGTGGAAGCTGGTTGCAGGGCTTCTGGTGGGGGCAGGGGCTGCAAAGGGCTGACTTCTGGAGCCTGGCTCTGTCTTTGGCAGAGGGAGACTAGGGGACAGAGAGCATGGGGGAAAGGGGCTGGAGATCTGGGTGTGAGCCTAGGTTCTTTCTGACTTTCCCTGGTTCCTGGGTCAGTACCTTCCTCTTAAAGTACCTTAATGTCTCTTCATCTGTTTAAAAGAGATAACAGCAGAACCTACCTCACAGAACTGAGGTAAGCATTAGATAAAATAATATCTGGAGCTGAGTGTGGGAGGCTGAAGCAGGAGAATTGCTGCAAGTATGAGGCCAGCCTGGACTACACAGTAAGTTGAAGGGCACCTCCAGAGCAAAACTGTGTCTCCAAAAAACTGGAAAAGATAATGTCTACCAAGTACCCAGCTTGGGGGGGTGGGGTGGTCTGGTACATAGTAGGTGTTCATGAAATAACCATGACTTCTCAACTCATCAAATGGAGGCCCTCTAGGTGGTATGTCCTGAACTGAGGACTGTACATCAACTTCTGTATAGGCTGCCCCTGTGTGCACATGGGGTGGGCACTCTCACCCCATTCTGGAGGAGGAGGAGGAAAGCAAAGCTGGGGCAAGGGGAATAAGGGTACAAGGTCACGTGCCCTAGGAGGTGGGTGGCACTGCTTTATTGTTCAAAGAGGAGGAGCCCTGGGGACAGCAGCGGCACACAGCACTGTATTTTGCTCCCCAACCTGAAGAGGCTTCTTGGGCTCCTTTCTTTTTTCTGCACCTGCTCCGTACTCCAGCCCCCTGGGCTAGGTGTGCCCCCCTCCCATTCCGGAGCGAAGGAGACAGGCCCAGGAAGGAGATCCCAAAAGAGTATTCTAATCAGAGCGTGGCCAGCGAACAGCCAGGCCTGTATGGAGAGCGTGTGTCTAAGGACTCCCCGGGAGGTGCGATCTGGCTCAGTATTCCAAGAGGCTGAGCGAATGGAGGATGGGCCAGGCAGGTAGCAGGGCCGGCAGGGGCAAAGCAGGGAAGCTGGGAAGCCGGGAAGCCGGGCCGGGCTGTGGTGGGCTGTGGAGGGTGCACGCCGAGGAGGTGGGAACACGGAGCCGGTGAGTCACCGTTTCTGGGGCAGGCAGGCGGCGGCTGCAGAGCGGGGGGCGCATTCCTGGCTGGCAGGGAGGCCGGCACTAATGTCTTTCCCACATGGCCCCGAATTCCCGCTCGGCACGATCACACCGGCAAGACGCTCCCGCGGCCACCCCCGCCCCAGCTGCCTCCTTCCCACAGAGCGGGAAGGGAGGGAGGGAGCGCGCGGGCGGGCGCAACTGGGCCCTGGGGCGGCCCCGAGCTTCGCTTCGCCAGCCCAGCCTGCGGCCGCGCCTCAGTGCCCCAGGACTCAGCAGGGCCGGCCCGGGAGGCTGGAGAAGCAAAGCAAGCGATCGGACCCTTGACCGCCCGACAAGCGGCGGGGTCCCCAGCAACTCGTCCTCCAGGGGTCCTGCACTGTCTGCTTCCTCGAACTCTGGCCCGCGTTGGGTTGGGGCGGGGGACATGGAAATCCGCGGTGCATCTGCATCCGGTGGGGCCTGGGGACAGTGGTTCCTGGAAGAGGCTACACCCAGTCCCTCATTCCATGGGGTGGAGGACAGCCCTCGAGAAGGCCAGGGAACTCTGCTCGGAGCTCTCCCACGCAGTAGTCCCTGTTCTGGGCCAGGCCCCTAGGGGGAAACTGAGGCTTCGAGGGCGGCCCACCCAAAGCTCCCTGTCTGCTGGCGGATGTCCCTCCAGCTGGCCTCAAAGGCTCTAATGAGAGTTAAATGTAGAGCGTGAATCACCTCAGAGAGGGGGCTGGAACCACCTCCAGATGTGGAGGTTGGGATGGAGATTTGTCCAGGCTGCTCAGCCTTTACCCCCACTCCCCCGCACCTCTTTCATTCCTTGGCAGAGTGACGCTGTCACCGGGGCCAGCCTTCCTCAAGTGGGTAGCTGCTCTGGGTATAGTGGCATACCCTTATAATCCCAGCACTTAGGAGGCTGAGGCAGGAGGATCAATACGATGTAGCATGGGCTACAAAATGAGCAAGACCAGCTTGGGCTATATAGCAAGACCCTGGGACAAAAACCAAAACCAAAACCAAAACAACAACAACAAAAACAAAAAAACAAATCAGCTGCTCCAGGATTGGGGGCTGGAGGACCACAGGAGGACTCCAAGTCTCAGGATGGGGTCCTGAGTACCCCAAGGACCTGGGTATAGAGCAACACCTGGGATTTCTAGTGGCCAGGAGCCCTGGGGTATGGTAGGTCATATGTCTCAAGATGGGGGCTGGGCAGAGGGCCCAGGCCACCCTGAAGATCCCTCTACCCCAGACCGCCTGTCTGGCCTTACTCAGGCCACCAGGCTCTGACCACACAAGGTGCCTGTCCCACCCCCAACTCCCACCCTGTCTGAGCTCCAGCCAGCATAGGGACTCCAGTCTGGAGGCTTCATGACACAGCAGGCAGTGTGTCTGCGTGCACACACACATACATGCTTGCACGTGTTCCTGTGACTGGGTCTGTTTGTGCTGCTATGTGTATTTATGACTGAATGTGCACTTGTATATATTTATGTGGGACTGTGACTAGCTGTCCCTGAGTGGGTCTCAGGGTTGCAGGGGCCCTGGGTGGGAACATGTTTCTGCACTCTATATCTGCTTACTCCCTCTGTGTCTAAGTGTGGATCTTTCTTGTGACTGTGTCTGTGTTGACCTTGCCCCCATCCACTGGATCCCTGGCTCCTCCTTGAGCAGCACCACCAGGATTGGTGACAGTGTGTCTCAGAGAGAGCCACGGGGAGATGAAGTGTTGCTGTTCCAGCTGTTCCCCTGAATGGAATGGCCTGCCTGAGTGGGCAACACCAGGGGGTGGGCGTGGGCCGACCAGAGAAAGGAGGGGACAGGGCCCAGCTCAGCAGTCCCCTCCCTGTTCCCTCTGCTCCCAGCCCAGCGCCTCCTGGCAAGAGCTTATTTGCATGGTATTTACATTTCATTTGCATCGCGTTCAATTAAAAACCTGACCAGCTCCCGCCTGCCTGGCGCTGCCTGCCCAGCCTGGTGAAAATGTTGGTTGGGCACTGCCACCATCCTACCCCCACCACTGACCCATGTGGAAGGGGTCCTCCTCTCAGTGAGATCATCCAAGTCATCCACTCTAGGCGTGACAGGGCTGAAGGAGAAACTGAGGTCCAGAAAGGGCTCCCTTGAGCTCCAGGCTAAGGGCCAGGCTCAGATAGAGCTAAATACTACTAGTAACAGCCTCCCCTGTATGGAAGAGTTGTTGTACCAGGAGTTATCTCATAGGAACGTTACTATTCCTTGCATTATCCCCATTTTACAGATGAGAAAACCAAGGCTGGGCCAAGGATTTAGCTCAGTTATTCTGCCACCTGCCTCAAAAGCACAAGGTCCCTGAGTTTGATTCCTGGTACCAAAAAAAAAAAAGAAAGAAAGAAAGAAAGAAAGAAAAGAAAACCAAGGCTGGAGAGAGCAAGCCCAAGTCCACCTAACCCATCCACATTGCCATTGCACACCTATGTCAGTGTGATTTCCAAATCTCTGTCACTTTAACTTGGAGGCTGGCCCAACTCCTGAAGGTTCTCTCTCTCTCTCTCTCTCTCTCTCTCTCTCTCTCTCTCTCTCTCTCTCTTTCTGTCTTTGAGACAGGGTCTTGTTTTGTTGCCCAGGCTGGTCTCAAACTCCTGGGCTCAAGTAATAATCTCCTGCTTCAGCCTCCCCAGAAGCTGGGACTACAGACATGTGCCATTATGGCTTTGACCGTCCTCTTGTTTCTTAAGAGTGATAGCTATTTCTGCTTCCAGCTAGAGGGTGGAATGCTGTCCTTGTGGAAGTCCTTTCCAGCACCTCTCCAGAGTCTTTCCTGTTGGAAGACTGCCTTTCTTGGGTGTCCCAAGCTGGTTACTCTGTTCAAGGCAAATAAAGACCCTGGTAATGACACAAGCTCAGACAAACCAGCCGAGCTAAGGGTGAAGGGTGGATGGAGAGAAAATCAGGCAGGCTCAAGGAGTCATCCAAGTCACAGAGGGAGCTTGGGGAACCAAGCTTGAGGAGAAACCCTCAAGACATTCTTGTCCTGGGTCAAAAGCCTTCCTGGATCCTCTCTCAGCCAGAGTGGGGCTGCTGGGTGTCAGCTACACAAGTGGGAATGCTGAGAAGTGGGGCAAGTGGGCAGAGTGGGGAGAGTGGGGAGAGTGGGGGTCATCAGGTTGTCCATGGAGGGCTTAACTAGGGCCCAGAATCCATCCCCAGGACTAGAGCACCCTGATGTTGACAGGTATCCAGTACCCCACCATACCCAATAGACTACTTTTCCCATCTTCCACCAGCCTTAAGGCTCTAGGGGGAGGAGGAGCAGGCCAATTAGCAGACTCCCCTCCTCCTTGACCGCACTGACTGGCTCAGAGATGGATGAATTGGGCCTGACCAATCAGGTTGGATGCCAAGGCATTGGATGGAATTATTGGGAAGAAGGGGGAGTTGGACCTTGTAGCATGGTCATTTGGGGCCACCGTCTTTTGAGGAGAGCTACCCATGAAACCAGCAAAGGGAAACTGATCTTGTACTCAAAGCCATAAATATTCTTTATTTGAGGCTCAGAATGAGCCAGTAGGTTCCAATTTTGCTTAAGCTTCCAATTTTGCTTGAGCTAGTGTGTGCTGGGATTTTGACACTTGCAGTCTGACAAATGGTTGTATGCCTGCAACCATTGTGTTAATTTCCTTTTTCTTCATCTCTTGGCCCCAAAGTAGACTGTAATTTCCTAAATGGCATGAGCTGAGTTGCCTCCTAAAGAGAGGAGTGATGCAGCATAGTGGTTAAAAGCTTGGCCTGGGCATCAAGCTGCCTCAGTACAAATTCTGGCCCATTCCTTTGATCTCTGAACCAGCCCCTGTTAGCCGGACATGGTGGTGCACACCTGTAATCCCACACTCTTGGAGGCTGAGGCAGGAAGATCACAAGTTCTAGGAAGAACCCAGACAATGTAGTGACTTAGCGAGACTCTGTCTCAAAATTTAAAAAGGCCTGGGGATATAGCTCAGTGGGAAGGCATTGGATTCAATCCCCAGTACCACAAATAATAAAAATAAAATAAGGACATCACACCCAGACATGTGACACAAACCTATAGTTCCAGCTACTAAGGAGGCTGAGATAGGAGAATCACTTGAGACCAGGATTTCAAGAACGGCCTGGCAACAAGAGACCTCTCATCTTGAAACAAGGAAAGCTCAATAAAACAGGGAGATTGTGAGGACTGAATGAGTCCGCATGAGAAGCACGCAGCACAGTCAGTCCACAGGGCTTTCCTGGGCACCCTGGGCCTGGGGCCAAGGGCTCAGACGTGACACACCCTCAGCCAAGGTCCCTGCCCTTGGAGAAGTTGAACATGGATGTTGGGACGAAGTCAATCGGGAGAGTGGGGTGGCCCTCCCTAGCCGCCCAACGCTTCTGAGGACAGGGGTCCCCTTCTACCACCCCCTTCCTGCCAAGGCACTGGGGGCTGTGGAGAGAGGAGGGTTGGTCATTCCCTCCCTCTCTTCCCTTCCCTGTCCTCCCTTCCAGCCTGTGCAGGTCTGAGTTAATCTCCTCACCCATCAGGGGGTGACAGGAGGTGTCTATCATTTAGAGCCCAGGCCCTCAGCCTCGTTGGCTAATTGGGGCACGGGCTTGGAGAGCAGGGGAAATGGCCAGAGGGAAGGCACGGGAAGGGAGGAAGAGAAGCTGTCCTCATCTCCTTCCTTCCAGCTTGGGGCTGATCCACTTGGCTCCCCAGGGGAGGGGAAAGGCCAACTAGAAGAGGGCTGTGGGATGAGGACTGTGTTCTTCCTTTCTGGGATGCATATTATTCATAATGATAACAGCAAACCTTTATTGAGCAATTACTGTATAAATCAATATAACTATATTGATTTGCTCCAGTAGTTTTGTATGGCCCTTGGAATTCAAGCCAGATTCTTTCCAAGGATCTGAGGACCTTGGAACCCATGTGTCTGCCCTCCCTGCTCTGGTTTCCCCACAGGCAAACTCTTCCTGGCTCAGGGCCTTTGGACTTGCTGTTTCTCCTCCCTGAGACATCTTCCTCTACCTCTTAGCATGGTTGGCTCCTCCTCATCTTTCAGGTCTCAGCTCAATGACACCTCAGAGACAAGTCCCTTACCACTTTGTCCCCTAAAAATCACACTCTCACCCACCTCCAGTTACACTGTTATGTCACCCTGTTACATTATCCTATTTATACTTTCACAGAATTTGTCAAAATATGAAACCATTTCATTTTCATATTTTTAGATTATATTCATTTTCTTCCTCTGGATTGGAAACCTCTGAGAACAGGGACATTATCTGTGACTTACTGTTGCAACTCTGGTGATGCTTCAAACAATTCTGGACACAATGAAAGCCTTCAATAGAGAATGATTAAATAAAGGAAATTCAGCTATTCTATTAAACACTGCATCCAATTTAATTCTCACAAGAATCTTAGAAACTTGGTATTGTGCCCATTTTGAGGTAAGGAAACTGAGGCTCAAGGAGACTATGTGAGATAAGTTACGGTTACTGGAAGGAACCCCGGGGCCCTAGAGATATCAGGGCTGTGGGGATGACCATGAAGGTCCCTGACAGCTGGCTGCCCAGGGGCTCACTGAAGGCCTGGCGCGTGCTAAGGAGGAGAGGTCGGGGCTGGGGTCCAGGCCAAAGTGGAAGGTTTCTTCGGAGCTCAGCTCAGGGCAGCCTAAGGACCTTCTCCTGGGTTTGGGTCCCAACCTTGTGCAGGAGGTGGGTGGCTGGAGCTGAGGGGGCCCAGGGCCCTCACCCAGGCTGAGTGCTTTACCTGCCTGGGGCAGGGTACGAGTGTGACTGTTATAGGGTGAGGATGCAGGGGAGGTCAAAACCTATTCTTCCAAGGGCCAGGGATTTAGCTCAGTGGCACTGGGCTTGCCTCTCAACCAGAAGGTCCTGAGTTCAAGCCCCAGTACTCAAACAGAAAAAACCCTATTCCTCCAGCCAGCACCTCCAGCCATGCCCCTTCCTACCTATTAACATGCTGCCTCCTGGGCCTGGCATTCAAGGCCTGGCACAATCCAGCCCTTACTGCCTTTTTTCCTCCTCTCCCCCTGCTGTCCTTGACTTCCTGGACAAGTCATGCCACAGTCATAGTTTTACCACTTTCTCTACACACTCTTTGAACCCCAGCACTGTGCTACCTCTTCCAGGAAGGGCTTCTGGGTTAGTGTTTGTGCAGGGGTTGTCCACGGTTCTGAGGATCTCCACCAGACTGTCAGTACATGGTGTCATTCTCAGTGCCCCTTACATGGCTGGCACAAAGCCACTCAGTAAGTATCATGCGTCTCCCATCCATTGGTGGATCCAGGTGAATCCACCCACCACTCTGACTTCCTGGGTCTCTGGATCTTCCTCAGGCACCTAGTGAGTATTAGAAAGATGAGGGATGGGCCGGGGATTTAGCTCAGTGGTTCCGATGCCTGCCTCACAGCGAAAAGTCCTCAGATTGATCCCCAGTACCAAACAAAAAAAAGGTAAGTGGGTGAGAGGTCGAGGACAGGGAACAGGGGAGAGGCAAATTATTCTGTGAACAGCCAGGCAGCCCAGCCATCCCTCAGTGTCAGGAGCAGCAGCAGCAGCATCAACAATTCTTTCCCTTCTCTTAAGCCTGGGTTGTGGGGTGGCAGGCATGCAGACCCCAGGCATTTCCTGCTGCAGTGCTGTGTATGTGTGTATGCACGCACATTATCGCAGGTGTGCACACTGGCGTCTGCTGCTGGCTCCCCTGCCTGACTCACTGTATGTTCCCCAGGAAGGGGAGGGACAGAGAGAGGAGGCAGGCAAGAGCCTTCCCTCCTTCCTCCTCCACCACACTGGAGAGACAAGCTTAGACCAGCTCCAAGCACCCCCACCCTTGTGCTGGGTCAGCAGGTGAGGGTGGGGAGGCTGAGAGGAGGACAGGGTTCCAGAGCCTGGCCTCTGTGCATTTTGACGCTATGTGAACAGCATGCAAAGCAGATGCAAATATTATGCAAAGCGGAACTTTCTTTTTCTAGTTAACATCTCTGAGGTGTTCTGCAGTGGGTTGTAGGGGGCCCAGAACCCAAGGGGAGGTTTGGAGGTGAGGGCAGGCATCACAGCTGCTTTGTGGAGAGGATGCCACATTCAAGCAATACCTACTGTGTACCTGGCTCCAGGCCGGGCTCTGGAGGATTCACAAGAAGCAACTGTCCTTGAAGATTCAGGCCCACAGGGAAGGGACAGATCCTCCCTATGGGACTTTGGTTGAGGGCTTTGTAGAGCCATCCAGCCATTTAATGGCATGTAAGACCAGATCACAGAATGGTTAAATTCTCCCATCCTGGCCTCAGCTGGACCTGGGTTTGATTCCTAGCACTACCACTTAATCGCTGTGTGACCTTGAGCAAGCAAGGTATGTTACTCTGGAAGCTTGTTTATTTGCTCATAAATTAAGAACAGTAATTGTACTGATCTCATGAGGTAGTTATAAGGACTCAGTGACATATGTGGCATAGGTAGACCAGAGCATGGTGCCTGGCATTAGGTAAAAGACTCCATAAATGACAACTGTAATTGGAGTAACTGCCTCCCAAGGAGCCCTCTCTCTCCTATCCTTCTATCCTCTGTGCCCTGCTCTCAGCTCCCAGAGAACAAAATGCCATAACCAACAGCAACCCAGGATCCAGGTATCTGGCTGAGGAAAGGGCCTGGGTTTGCTTTTCTGGGCCCTCACTGCAGCCCTGTCTGAGGGAGGGGCACTTGACTGATTGGATGAGTTATAACTGAACACCTTCACCTCTCCTGACAGGCAGACTGATCAGGAGACCATCAAGGGTCTCTTAGGGTTATCTCAGGCTGGGGAGTCAGGGCCCTGGGATAACGGGAGCCCAGCAGACAGTTCAGTGAACCATGTGGACTGGGTGCATCCCTTCCCCATGAAGACCTCCAGCCTCCAAACTACCTTCCAAAAGGGGCAGGATCCATGGGAGGGGAGGAATTTCTGCCCTGGCAATGAAAATAAGCCCAAGGGTTGGCTGGAAAGGTAGTGTGTTGGATTCTGGTGCAAAGAAGCAGGTGTCTGGAGGTAGATGGAGTAGCAACAACATCTGCCATCTTTTTGGGCTTTTTTGTTTTGTTTTGTTGAGACAGGGTCTTGCTGTAGTTCAGGTTGTTCGTGAACTCACTGTGTAGCCAAGGCTGGCCTTGAATTCATGGTGATCCTTCTTCCTCAGCCTCCCAAGTGGTGAGGTTACAGGTGGACACTACCATGCCCAGCTAAACCAAAAATTTTGAGCACCTACTTTTTACCATGGTCTGTGCTAAACACTTTCCACATGTTACATCACACTACAAGTCAAATTTCAGAGACACAATCTAGATGATCATCCAACTCTTTTGCTTTTAAATGCTTGAGGAAATTGAGATGCTTGTGGCAGGTCACTCAGCTAGTTTGCTTTTTTTTGAGACAAGTCTTGCTATATAGCTCAGGCTGGTCTTGAACTATGTAACCCAGGCTGGCCTCAAACTCAAAGCAAGATCCTTTTTCCTTGAGTGCTGGGATTATAGCTTTGTGCTGCCATGCCCAGCTCCCTGCTGTATTTTACAAACCCTGACCCTTTACCTGACTTTCAAAGTGCTGTCCTATGAACATCCCCTCTAGGCCTATGGTCATGCCCCAAAAGCCTTCCTCAACTTTCAAGGTAACACCTTCCCAGCCTGGGAGCCCTTGCTTGAGCTGTGCACCCACCAAACATACTGACCCCCTTTCCTTTGTTCAGCTGATTATTCCCAGTCCATCAATTTCACCTCAGAGAGGCCTTTCCTGACTAAAATAGCTACTAGTATGGTCCCCTCCCTAAGTCAGTCTCACATGACCTATTTTAATGTCTTCTTGGCTCCTCCAACTCTCTACAGTGATCTTGTTCAACTATTTGTTTACTTGATTATGGTCTGCCTCCCTGAACTAGAATGTTTTCTCTGAGGCTGAGAACAAGACTATTTGTTCTCTGGAGTCTCCACAGTTTAAATAGTACCTGGCACTTAGTAGGCACTCAATAAATAGCAGAGATAATGTGTGTGTTCTTGTTTTTTGGTACCGGATCTCGAACTCGGGTCCTTGCGGTTTCGGAGCAGGTGGCGGAACCACTGAGCTAAATCCCCGGCCCAATGTGTGCTTGGTGTGACCAGGGTCAAGAAGTTCCAGTTTTTCTCTGCCTCGGTTTCTTTTTCTGGTGGCCTTTTCTCCTCCCAGCCTCCCAGGGAGGCTTCAGATGAGATCAGAGATGGCAAAAGCTCCCTCCGGGTGAGAGAGGGCACGATGCCCAACTGGGGATGAGGTCAGGGCAGGAGGCAAAGAGCCGCAAAGATTATCTTGACCAGACCCCGGGCCCGTGCAAAGGATCCCTGACCCAAAGGGGAGGGTGCCCAACTCCTTCCTCGGGTGGGAAGCTTCTCCCTGCGGGGCCTCCTCTTCGCCCCTCCCCGGGGAGGCAGGTGGAGCAGCGTCCTCATCTTTGTTCCCATCTGGAGCGCGTTTGGCGCGGCGTGGCGGGGGCGGGGCTGCGCCCCCGCGGTGCCCAGAGAGACGGGCCCGCCCGCTTATCTGATCTGCGGCTAATTGAAACTCCCTGCTCGCGAAGGTCAGCTCGGTCCCCTGACAGCTGCCGAGCCGAGCCCGGCCGGATGGAAAACCCGGGCTGTGCAGGGCCGGCGGGGCGAGATGGGGAGGGGTTGTGGGGGGCTGACTGTGCCGCAAAGTAGACAAAGGCGGCCCCTCCCTCCTTGTGTGCGCTGCTGGGGGTCGCCAGAGGTAGCGGCCCTCGCCCTCGCCCTGCGGGGCGCTCCAGCCGGGTCACATGGCCTAAAGCTACAGAGGAGGGGGCCGCCTTTAATCCCTATGCGCCCGCTCCCACGCCTAGGCCCCGTCTGGGGTCTCTGGGAGAGTCACCCCCAACTTCCTGCCCCCACCCCGCCTCCACGCCCCGGCTCTGAGACTTCCTGCCTCCCTGGCTCCGGGCAGCTCAGGCTGTGGGAAGCTGGCGGGGCGGGGGCGGTCCAGTCCCCTCCCCCTGCGCACTGGACGGGGCGCTGGGGGTCCGGGAGGAAGTGTTCACGGTGGGGGGCGCGGCCCGGTCCCGAGGCCACCATCCGGTGGGGCAGGTGCGGCCTCAGCTCTGGGAGGAACGGCAGGGTGGCTTGTAGCTAATGGTGCCAGAGCGAAACGGGTGGATGAGGACACCGCGGGGGGCTCGGTTTCCACGGTTCCCGGTGCGGACGTGGCCAGCTCCGCAGACACTAACCCCGCCAACCCCGCCCCAGGGGGGCCCAGGGCCTGCGCAGAATGAGTGCCCGCTCACCTGCCGCCTGGGCGCCTAGGCAGCGGTGCGGGACGCTCCTGGAGGCGTAACTCTCAGCTTCCCCGCTGTGCACGCGCCCTTAAATAAGTTTTTTGGGCCTGGACTTTCACAGCCAGGAAAGGATGACCCCCAACCATAGATTTTCAGGACCACTTGCTGAATACTGTGTGGGCGTTAAACGTACTTTGAATCAATTTAAATATCAATTCCATTATGGTGATGAGTAAACTGAGGCGCAGAAAGGTTGTGACTTTGCTAAAGTCACAGCTACTAAGCTACCAAGGCAAGATTCTGAAGCTAGATCCAGCCTTCTTAGCTACGGGTGGTCTTGACAAGAGCTTCAGAGTTGCGCGCCAGTATAGGTCGATTCCTTAGGGCATCCAGAAGTGCAGAGAGCCCTTCTGCGGCGTCTTGCCGCACATGTTCCCATCTCGGGGTTGGGCACGTGTTTTGTGGTGCAGTCCCGCGTGCTGGAGCCCGGGAACAGAAGCATAGTTTAGCGTACGGGTGCCCAGGTGCGATATTCCCGGTGGGACCCGACAGAGTATGGCGGGGGCCAGAGCGGTCTGCAGGGTGGAGCGGGGGCGGAGAACTCAGAGCTCAGTCCACGCGGGCCACGGCGCCTGGGAGGCCGCAATCCGGGCGCCTGCAGCCGCCGAGGCGCGGGGTGACGCGCGGGGGCCCAGCTACCGTGACCTCCTCCGCGGTTGCCATGGAGACCGTGCACTATAAATAAAAAAAAAGAGGAGGAATTTCAAACCCGTTTTCTACGGTGCTTGGCGGGAGGGGGGAGGAAAACTCTCTTTGAATCGAGTTTCCCATTTCACCTTCCCAGGCGGCAGGAGCGCTTCCCCCGCAGCCCAGCCGGGAAATTGCCGCCCCTCACACCGCGTGGCGCCCCCGGAGGAAGCTAATTAGCGCAGCCCGGGGAGCTGGAGACAGGGGACCTGGCCCCGGGAGGCCAGAACCCGCCTTTTGTGGGGAAGGGAAGAGCCTATAAATTGCCCCCCTCCCCCGGTCTCCAGGCAGCGCGCGCAGCCCGGCGCGGGCCGGGGCACGGGGCGCAGGCGGGAGGTCGCATCTGCAGCTTTGGCGCAATGAATCAGGCGCGGCCGCTGCCGCCGCCGTTGCCGCCGCCGCCGCCGCCGCCGTCGCCGTCGTCGCCGCCGCCGAGCGCGTCTGGCATCCGGAGTCTCCCGGGATCGAAAATAATTTGGGCAAAGCGGTGGGAGGTGTGTGTGCGCGCGCTCCGAGGGGAGGGCGAGGGAGCAGGCCGGGCGGTGTGCGCCGGGCGGGGGGAGGTGCCATGCGACAGCCCCGCTGTGGTGAGAACAGAGTTGACACTTCTTTCCTTTCCACTTACTGCGGCAAGTACCGCGAGGAAGCTTAACCCTCTCGCTGCTTGGAGGTTAGGGGCGGCGCGAGCGCCCTCCTGAGGGCTCGCCGGGGCGAGGGCCAGGTGTGCAGACTCCTGGGGACGGGTCTTTACAGCCCCCTGGGTCCGCCGCGTGGCCGCCCTTCGGATATGCCTCGAGGCTCCTTCCTGGGGCTTTCCTCAGTACCTCCCTTCGCCTTTCCCAGATCTGGTTAGTGTCAGCTATATGGGCCTCAGTGTCCCCACCTGTATGTACCACACAGTCGAAGGTTCTGAAGCAGCTTCCCCGTCTGGCGACCCTAGTTTTGTGATCCTTTGGCTTGGGGCTTGGGCCAGGTAGGCGCGCAGCCCAGGGGAGGTGGGGGTGCAGTTAGAGAAGCCAGTGCAGGAGTCACAGACGACCCTCCTATTCTTCCGCCAGCCGTCTGGGCGCCCTTCATCAAAATGGCCGGGTTCCTGTTTTTGCCTCTGAGGGCAGAAATGTCACCGCCGCTGCATTAAGCATGCTCGGCGGGAACTTGGTTTGGAGTTAGGAGCTGGCGCTCAGCCCTGCCAAGCTGCTTGCCTCAGGGGGGAGGGGGTGGGCTGGCTGGCCAGTGGGCCTGGCAGGGGTCGGCCTTTGTCTGTGAGGGGCTCCTACCTTCCTACCGGTGTAGCTGGCTACTGCCCCCTTCCCCACAAGCTGCACAAGTTGCTCCTTCCCCACTCAAGTTTGGTGACAAAGGGGCAGTTAATACCTCTGTGCCTGTCTGGCTTAGGGAGCGCAGGGGAAGATTATTGTGTGTGGGGGGGATACTCATTTCTTCCTCCTCACCCCTATAATTGGGAACGTTTCTGGAATACATGAATCTTCTATTGGTATTGCCCATTTGGTGAGGAAGGAGTGGTAGTCAGGCCTCAGAGCACCCTCTGATTTATGACCTGAAGTTTCTCCTAGCCTCCCAGGAGGGCTTGGTGGGAGAAGGGGCTCACATATTCTTCTAGCTTCCTTCATTTAGTCCAAGGGATTCTACCACCCCAGGAATATTCAGAGTACTCCCTCTAGTGAGCATGCATATGTGAGGAGGAAACCATATGTGGAGAGTCTTAAGTCAGTGGGTCTGGGGTGGTCCTGTCATCTGCATGCTTCACCAGACTTGAGGGGTGGCCCTGGCCCTCACTCTGAGAGGGTTGCTGAGGTTTCCCCAGAGATGAGAGGTCATGGGATCTAGCACATCATTGCACAAACTGGGGAGAATGAGAGAAAAGGGACTGTCTAGAATCCCTTGTAAGGTAGGGACCTTGTGGTTAGGAGTTTGGGCTCTATCCTGGTGTAGTGTTGCCCGCGTGTGATCCTAGTTATCTTCTTTTTTTGGTACCGGGGATTGAACTCCGGTCCTTGCGCTTGTGCAGCGGGCGGCGAAACCACTGAGCTAAATCCCTGGCCCGATCCTAGTTATCTTGAAGGCTGAGGCAAGAGGATCAAACTTATAGCCCATAGGGCTGGGGATTTAGCCCACTGGTTCCGCCACCTGCCTCGAAAGCTGAAGGACCCGAGTTCGATCCTGGTACCAAAAAAAAAAATGATTGAAGACAAACTTCTAACCCAGGCTGGGCAATTAAGGGACTTAGACCTGCCTCAAAAAATAAAGAACAGGCTGGAGATGTAGCTCAAAGGCCCTGAGTTCAATTACCCCCCCCCCCCAAAAAAGAAATTTGGGCTCTGGACTTGGATAGACCAAGCCTGAATACAATTTGAGTGTATCCGGGAGGGCACATGACCTAAGCTGTCTGTGCCTCGATTTCCTGTTATAAAGTGTGAGTAACAGTGATGGTCCCTAACCCCACTGAAACAATATGTAGCTTTGATGGGACAGTACATGGAAAGTGCAAAGTGTAGGTCCAGATACTTACCTGATAAATGTGTACTTTGTTACTATTGCTGTCACTATTAGAACCAGAGCTTGCATTAAGGGCTGTTGATTGGCACAAGAAAGTTTGGCTCATCTGTCTCTGGTTCCCCACCCCAGGACCTGTGCAGGGAAAACTGAATGTGGTATAGCAGTTGGTCAGTTCCTCAAGGGGGCTTCTCGTCTGTTGGTCTTTACTGCCCAACCCAAATCTTAGTGACTATATTTTTTTCACCCTTGGATTATTGCTTCTTCACAGTTTAACTTGGAGATGTAGGTGCCCACTGGGTGCTGACCTGCTTAATGCTTGAGGGCTTGCGCCTCCTAGACCCATGCCCAGTCTCACTTCTTTGTCAAGCATCAAGTTCCGTAATGATGAGAAAGAAGCCCCCACTGACTTAGCTGTTTGCCCTCCAAGTAGTGGGATCACACGGAGTGTTGATATTGAGCACTTGTGAGACAAGAATAGAACACCCAAATTGTATGAGTCTTGAATATAGGGCTGATAGGTTTCTTCAGGGGGACTACTGGTTTCTGGTGTCACATAGAGTGTGGCCAGAATGAAGGAAGCACTTCCTAGAAACCCATAGCTTTGCACTGGAGAGGATTGGGGGGTGGGATCCGTGGGCACAGGGCCATTCCATCTGATTGAGGCCGACATATGGCTATGATGACTTCTGAGAGCTCCTTGAGCTGTAGAGGGCACCAGCTCAGCTCTGGATGCTGTTTTTTTTTGTTTTTGTTTTTGGTACCAGGGATCGAACTCAGGACCTTGCATTTGTGAGGCAGGCAGCTGAACCACTGAGCTAAATCCCTGGCCGTGGATGCTGTTCTTCTGACTTACACTTGCCTGCACCTCTGCCCATGCTCATCCAGATTCACTGGCCTGTATGTTCTCCTGCCCCCACATGTAATTCATGTATACACTTGTTACAGTGTCACACATACAACACACATGCATACATGTGCATGTGGGTATTACACACAGGTATATCCTTAAGCACCCAGATGTACACTTACTACCATGGACACCCTGTTATACCTATGCACACATTAACTCCATGTACGCACACAGTGACGTGTACAAACATGGGCAAACCCACAGGCATTTGCTCTTCTATCAGCTAATTTGTGTGTATTCGGGCTGTATCTCCCATGAGCATAGGGCTATCTTTGCTCGTTGCCAAGTTCCCCCAAGAGAACTGAGGTTTGTTCACTCTCAGGGTCCACATCCCTGATGCTTGGAAGTTGGACAATATAGTATTGTGTGGAGTAATGACTATAGTGAATAATAACTATACCAGTAAATGCAATAATCATTTACTGAATATACAAGGTGTGCCTAACCCTGTGCTACAGGTACCAGTTCATGTAGGCCTCACACTGACTCAAGAGGAAAGTACTTGTAATTCCTGTTTAGACTCCAAGAGATAGTGTTGGAGGGCCAGGGATTTAGCTCAGTGGTTTCGCCGCCTGCTGCACAAGTGCAAGGACCTGAGTTCGATCCCTGGTACCAAAAAAAAAAAAAGACAGGATCTCAGCCAGGTAAGGTGGCACATACCTGTAATCCCAGCACTCTGGGAGCTTGAGGGAGGAAGATCACCGATTCAAGCCAAGCCTGGGTAGCTTAGTGACTTAAGACCCTATCTCAAAGCTCAGTTTGAAGGCCCCAGGTTCATTCATTTTTTTTTTTTCCCTAGGTTCATTCTTGAGACAGAGAGAGAGAGAGAGAGAGAGAGAGAGAGAGAGAGAGAAAGAGAAAGGGAATGTTATTATGTTTTCCAGCCTCCTGAGTAGCTGGGACTACAGGTCTGCACCCCACTCTTAGTACATTCTTTACTCAATTATTTAATCTTTCTACAAAGTCTGGGATTTCTGGGAAGGCTGGGAGTCTCAAGAAGTTGTTGCCATATTATAAATGAAGAAACAGACTTAATGAGGTGGACTTGCCCAAGGTCCTGCAGCTAGGGGTGAAATAGTGGAGGTTTGAGCCCGTTCTGAGGGTTACTCCACAGGCCTTGCAGTTGGGTGAAGATGGGTCTCAGGGTCAGGTGGGTGGAGTTGGGAGTGACAACTCTGCTGTGGCCTGTAGTGGTTCAGTTCTGGAGTCCCTATCGTCTGAATCTAAACCTTAGTGGTGAGGGCCGAGCAGTGTTCCTCATCAAGATGAATCAAACATCTGCCTCTGGACTTTTATTTTATTTTATTTATTTTTGGTACCAGGGATCAAACTCTGGTCCTTGCGCTTATGGGACAGGCAGCGGAACCACTGAGCTAAATCCCCAGCCCTGCCTCTGGACTTTTTTTTTTGTTTTTTTTTGCCTCTGGACTTTTAAAGGGTGAGAGTCATTCTTGTTTTGTAGAAGAAGCTACTGAGACCCAGGGAGTTGGAGCCAGTCCCCTAAGCAAGTTGGTAGGTCCTGCAGATTTCAGGTTCAGGGTGCCTGTCTCCATTTTGATATTCTTTCTGCTAGGTACAAGTGTCTGCAGGTCATTTCAGTGGTTCCCTTCCCTGCTCCTGGATTGCAGAAGGGTTGCTGAGGATGGGGCTGGGTGAGGGTGGGGTGCGGCCCCCAAGAGCAACAGTGACACTAACAGCTGCCCTATATTGAGCACTCACTTTGTGCCAGGCATGATGGGTGCTTGTGTTCAGCCTCAAAATCCTCAACACAGAGCTCCCAGCACCTACTGTCAGCCAACATGGAAAGGCCCAGGCATTCAGTTCAAATGAGCTACTCTTTGTGAGCCTCAGCCATGAGCCAGGCACTGGGCTGGAGCCCAGGGATTCAGGGAGCACAAGGCCAACATCTAGGAGACAGACATGAGGCAGTGGTGCTAATGTGGGAGACACAGACATGGGCACTTAACGTCAGATGGAGGATCTAGGAAAAGCTTCTCAGCAGAAGTGATATACTAAGCCAGGCATGGCAGCACATGCCTGTAATTGCAACACTGAGGAGGCTGAGGCAGTAGGATTGCTGGGAGTGTAAGGCCAGCCTAGGCTACAGAGCAAGACTCTTGTCTCAAAAAACAAAAACAAAGATGGTAGGGTGGGAGGGAGGAGTTCCAGCCTAGGAAACAGTACCTCAGAGGCCTGAAACTGAGAAGAGCAAGGTGTCTTTGAAGCTTGAGGACATTAAATGTGGCAGAGGGAGGAGACTGAGGAGCAGGGAGGAGACTGAGGAGCAGGGAGGAGACTGAGGAGCATAGAGGAGAGGAGGGCAGGATTCATTCAAGGCCCTGCAGGCCAAGACAAGAGGACTAGGCCTGCACCATGGGCCCACTTGTCCTGTGGCCCCTCCTAGGATACTTTCCAAGACCGTCTCTCATCAGTCAGCTCTGCCTGATACCTCTGGCCAGTAGGTCAGCAAGGGTCACTGTGGCTATTTTACTGCTGAAGAAACAAGTTTCCCTTTACCTGGCTGCTACCAGGGGCATGAGCTTGAGCTCCAGACCCCTTTGAACCAGTGTTGAGCTGAAGGAAGGGCTGGACTATTTGCAGAACAGTCTTTGGATGATAGCATGAGGTAGGGTAGGGGCACAGTGTGTTTGGGGACCCCCTGGGGGTACAGATGGAGGGCAAGGATCCTTGCAGGTCCATGCTGGAGAGGACACTGCTACTCCCCTTTGAAGTCCACTCTCAGTGGCTGGTGGGGTGAGTCAGCCTGTATGAAGTCACCCACTTTCGCGCAGCCTACGCCCCCTGACCTGGAAGGCGCCTGCCAGGGGCACCATCCGAGCCTGAGGAGGGCCAGGCAGCTCTCCAAGTCGCTCCATCTCAGTTGATTTAGTGGGGCTGGAGGTGTCCAGAGCCATCAGAAGCAGCTGGGCATCTGTGGCCTCCAGGCCTGTAAGTCATGCAGTTCCCTGAACTGCTCCCCGGGAGTCTTCGGGGTGTTGCTGGAGACTGGGCTTGTCACAATCAGTTTGTGCCAAAGGAAATTAATTTCTGTCTCTCTGAGATGGAGTGTGGGGAAGGGAGGGAGACCCAGAGAAAGGTCTGTGACAACGCTACAGAGAGGGATCAGGGTGGAGCAGTGGGGCCACAGTCATGGTGGTCCCTAAGCAGGGAACCTGGAGGGAGCTCTGTAGCTGAGGCTTCAAAGATGTTGCCTTTTGTTGGGGACAGAAACTCAGATTTTGTTCTTTATTAATTTCCCCCTTCCTCCCTAGCTCTTTCCTTTCCTTTCCATTTTATTTTATTTCTTTTGGTGGTCATAGGGATGGAACCCAGGGCCTTCCCACTGAGCTATATCTTCAGCCCTTTTGATTTTTAATTTTGAGATCGTGTCTTGCTAAATTGCCCAGGCTAGGCTTGAACTTGTAAATCTCCTGCCTCAGCCTCCCAGGGTGCTGGGATGACAAGTGTGCACCCCTTGCTTTTACAAGTATTTATTGAGCACTTTCTGTGTGTGCTTTGCACTGTCCTTTATGGTGGGACATGATAGCATATGAGATGAAGTTCTGCTCACATGGAGCATGGTTGGCTAAGAGCGACCAACTGATAATAGATAATTCAGATGCCAGATAGGGAAGAGAGCTAGCAGAGCAGTAACTAGAGTGGCTTAGCTAGCTTACCATGGAAGTCCAGAAAGATGCCTTGGAAGTGGAGATGGGTCACCTGACATGACTGTGTGGAGGATAGCACTTCAGTTGTGAAACATGTTTTCTGAAAGTCGAGCGCTATTGTGGTTGGCTCAGGTGCTGGCCACGAGCAGAGTGCATGGAGACAGCAAATGTAAAGGCTGAGGACTCCCTGGTAAAGGTACCTACCTGTGTGTCCCAGCCTGGGACTTGGCTGGGTGACATGGTAGGGATTGCACGCTGGGATAAATGGCTCTGCTTCCTGGAATATCTGTCTTACTAGGAGACTTCACTCATTTCATACATTATTTTTATTAGACACAACTGTGGAGTGGATATGAGAACTCACAAGACTCTGAAGATGAAACGAGATGTCAAAGAAACCTTGGCTGGGGCAGCTGGCCCAGACCTGAGAATCTGCTTTCACTCTTTTTGAGCCCTTTGTGGTGAGGACAGAGTAGTCTTTTCCTAGACCAGCTTTACTTGTGTCCCTCTTGGTCAGGAGCCCTCAGTGGCTGCCCATTGCACAAATAAAAAGAAGGACAGTTACCAGTTGGGGATAGTCCTTTTTAGGAGTTCTTAGATCACTCTTGGTAGGCAGATATTACTATTATATCCATTTACAGATGAAGAAACTGAGGCTTGGAGAGGAGAGATTTTTTTTTTTTTTTTTTTTGGTACCGGAGATCAAACTTGGGTCCTTGTGCTTGCAAGGCAGGTGGTCAAACCACTGAGCTAAATCCCCAGCCAGGAAGAGATTTTTTTACAAGGTACAACAGCTGGTCAATGGCAAAGCCAGGATTCCAACTCACAGCCTGGGCCATTAATGGCCACTGTTGCTGAGGTAGGGTCCAGAGCCCTGCTGTGGCTGCAGTCCTGTGCCCCCAAGACACTCCACAGCTTCCGCCACAGAAGCGTGCCATGCTGCCCCTCCACTGGGCTCCTTTGCCTCCCTACCTGGTTTTGAAACCTAACCGTTCTTTGTGGTTTTGTCCCTTCTTCCTCTTCCATTAAGTCGCATGCTTATCACCATAAGTAAGGGGACTGCCCTTTATTTCTTGTGCCCTGGCAGATCTATTTGTGTTGCCCTTTGGGCCCTTATCATACACATTTTGTGTGCCTGGGGGCTAGAGTGTGACAGGCCAGGATTTAGGCTTGTTTTATTTCTGTGGTCTGGGAGAGCAACAACCTTTGTGGACCTCTGTTCCCTTATTAGTAAAATGAGGTTGCATTGGGGAGCATATTAGCAAAGGGCCTACTTAGCATGGAGCTAGTGGCAATGGTTAGTTTTGTCTTGTTTTTTGAGACAGTCTCACTGTGTAGTTCAGTGAGACTCACTGTGGACTCACTGTGAAGCCCAGGCTGGCCTTGAACATGCATTGATCCTCCTGCCTCAGCCTCCCAGAGTGCTGGGATTACAGGTGTATGCCACCCCCTCCCCCTTATCAGTACTTGTTCGCAGTAGCAACTGTTGCTACTTAACTGCTTTTGACCTTAGTTTCTTTATCTATAAAATGAGGGAAACATAGTACTTCTGTGCTCCCTTATAGGGTGGTCATGAAGGATAGGGAAGGGACTGTCAAGTGCCTGGCACACAGTCAGCTGGTGCACAACCAGAGAGGGCAGAACTAAGGGTCTATCATGTCTCTTCTCCCCCAAACGTGCCTTAGCGCTTGGTGGCTTGGAGCATATATTTTCAGTTGAAGCTGAGTTGCCTTCATATTTCCAAGGGCTATGGCCTGGTTCATTCCAGACAGCCCTCAGCCTGTTTGGAGAGGGGAATGACTTGAAGGTTCTTATTGCCTGTGAAATCATCATTGTCATCTTCATCATCATAATAATTGATGATATGGGCAGTTGGCATTTTGTCTGGCTCCTCTGGGTACAGATGCCTACCCCCACCCCAACCTCTCCATTGGCTGGGGTCTGAGCAGTGGTTTGCAAGCATTGGATGGAAATTGGGACTAAAAACAGGGCAGTGGGCACCAGATTCTTAGAAGGCCCTATCTCTGGTTCATGGTGCCTGAGAATTTCAAGGGTCCCCTTGCCTAGAGGACATGGACACTTGAGAGCACCTGGGCCTCCAGGTGTCCCTATGGGTCCTGAACCAGGGACAACAGCTGCCTTGTAGTGAGTGATAGAGCAGATGGGGCATTTGTAGGGAGGAAAGAAATCCTTGGGCCTTTCTGGGCAACACTGACCTCCTCTCCATCTTTGTTGTGCTTTTGATTATTCAGTGAAAATTCACAGTCCAGTTGAGGGCTTTCATAGGCCACATTTTATGCTGTAGGCTGGGCTCCTGGGACTCAGAAAAAAAATATATGCAGCTGGGAATCCTCAGTGGGTTCATCATCAAGAGAGGGGAGCTAAACTGGTGGACAGATAGCTACATCTGAGCTGGACTTTGGGTTGAAGTATTCACAGCAAAGGTCCCTAGTCTGGTCTGGGAGGCTGAGGAAGGCTGCCAGAGGAAGTGATTTGAGGGGCTTCTTATGTGATTTGTGTGACCTTGGAAGAGTTAACCATGCTGTGCTTTACTTTCCTCACCTTTAAAGTGGGAACAATCCAGCTGGGAGGGAACTTTGTGGTAGGGCGCCTACTCTGAATAGTCACAGTACCTATTTCAGAGGGTTGTGAGGATTCGATGAGTTGGTCCATGTACATCCCTCCAGACGGTGCCTGGCACACACTTAAGCTCTGTAAGTGTTCAGTAAAAAACAAAAAACAGCTACTACTTGGATGAGTAGGACTTGCTAAGCAGATGAATGGGAGAGTGTCCCAGGCAGAGAGCAAAGGCCTGTGTGTGAAAAGCAGCCTCATCCAAGGGGGTTCTGTGATGACTAGTGACTGTCCTGCTGTATGACTTAGGGTGGTCTTGGGGCTAGCCTGGTCTTGGCCTGGGATATAGCTGGAATCCAGGCCCTCCCTGTGCTCAGGATGCCCGTGTGTCCCTGGCTCCTTCCTGGTTTTCGAGGAAGCACTGAGGGGCCACCTGCATAGGGGCTGGGAAGAATTCTTGGGGGATGTCTCTGACATCCTAAAGAAAGATGAAATCTCTCCAGATAAAGCAGCGGAGGGAGTTCCAGGTTGAGGGAACAGCCTGTGCAAACCTTGGGAGGGAAACAGAGTCTGGGGCCTGGGGATGTGGCTCAGTGGTAGAGCGCTTGCCTAGCATCACAGTGTGAAATCCTGGGTTCAATCCCTAGCCCTGAAAAAAAAAATTACAAAATGAGAGATTGTTTCAGATGAGGAACAGAGACATCGAGTGGAGCCTGTATTCTGGGTTTGGAAGCCCTCTCTGGAAAGGTTTTATCAGTAGGTTTGGAGTGACCCCCAGCCTTGAACCCAGACACTGGTGGTGGCCTAAAGAGGTTAAAATCCAGTCAGGCTTCAGGGCCACTGCAGGAGCTGGGGTAGGGGCACCAGTTGCTCAGGTCCCTCCCTCCCACTCCAAAGCTGGGAGTGTTTGGCAAAGCAACAACGCAGCCTTTGTGTCCCTCTGTGGGTCCAGGCACGTCTAGCCCAGCCTAGGCGGCTGCTGGTTTCAGTACCCTGTGATCCTGGCCAGGCGGTGTAGGGCGGGGTGGGCATGGCATTTGTCCTTAGGGTCTCCAGTGTGGCTGGCTTGTGCCCCCTGCACAATATACTACCCCCATCGGAGCTTCCCAGGTGGGTATGCCTGTGCCAAACAGTTCATGGCTGTGTGTGAGGCTGGCAGGGTCCAGGGTGGGTAGTGGTGGGTGGGGGTTTGCATGGTGGGGGCGAAGGAAGCTGGGCACATCCCAGAGCTCCTGTGTGCTACAGCCTGTGCCTGAAGGGAGCCCTAGGGTGAGTTTGTGAGGTTAACATTAGGGCAAGGATGTGACTCGAGGTGTGAGGGGTCTGGGTTTGAGCACATGAGCAGCTCCCAGCCTGCTCAGAACAGAGCGCTGCTGTCTCCACTGCGCCAACAACGAGGCCTCTCTCTCAGTGCATAATGTCCCCTCTGTATTGTCTGCTGCATGGCTGTGGTGACGATAATTTTAAGGCTTAAATCCTTTGGGTGGGTAGGGGTGGAGGAGGACGGAAGCTTTCAGGGAAGAGCAGGAGCTCCTGCACAGGTTTTAGTGGGGAGGTCTGTTGTGTGCTTGCCCCCCTACTTGAAACCGCTACAGGGGCAGCAGAGGGAAGTCAGGTGCCCCCTGAAGCCTCTACCAGAAGTGGCCCTGCCAAACTCTGTGGTCCTGTTCCTTGCTGCTCTCCAAGCCTTGTTTGTTCACTCTGCCCACCCTGACTCAAGGCCAGGGCATGGAACTTCTTCAAAGGATCTCGATCTGGTAGCTGCTTTTGGTCACTGCCACCCTCTACTGACCCACATTCTCCCTGTCTACACCTGGTGTTTCCTGCTGTGGAAACACAGACCAGCAGTTGTCAACTGTTTTGTTCCCCTGGTTCCTTTATACACTTAAGAGTTAATGAGGACCCCAAAGAGCTTTTGTTTACATGGATTCTAGCCATCACCATTTACTATATTAAACTGGGGGGTATAGCTCAGTTGTGGGTGTCACTTAGTACCAGCAAGGCCCTGGGTTTGATGGATCCCCAGCATCAAAAAAATTAATTAGGAATTAAAACCAAGGAAATTTAAAAACATGTTCGTTCATTTAAAAATAACAATAGGAGAGCCGGGGATTTAGCTCAGTGGTTCTGCCGCCTGCCTCCCAAGTGCAAGGACCCGAGTTAGATCCCCAGTACCAAAAAAAAAAACAATAGGGCTGGGGCTGTAGCTTAGTAGTAGAGCCCTTGCTTAGCATGTATGAGATTCTAGGTTCCATCCCTAGTGCCACACACATGCACAAAAAATACATAAAGCAAAAATTCCAGTATCTGTAATCATAGATAATACATTCTTTAAAAAATAGCCTTATTGGGCCGGGGGATTTAGCTCAGTGGTGCCGCCACCTGCCTCAAAAGCGCAAGGTCCCAAATTCGATCCCTGGTAGCAAAAAAAAAAACCTTATTTTTCAGAACAAAGCAAAAGTAATAAGCAGAGTGACCTTTTTACACATTTGCAAATCTTGTTAATGTCTGTCTGGATTCTTATGGCAGCCTTTTGGGGCTGTATCGGGGTTTCATACCTGCTTTTTTTTTCTTGGTACCAGGGATCGAACTTGGGACCTGCGCAGCAGACGCTGGAACCACTAAGCTAAATCCCCAGCCCTGTTGATAGAATTTTGTTGTTGTTGAAGTATATGAAGAAAACCCAGCTTCACACAGATTTATTTTTATTAATTTAGTTTTTGAGACAGGGTCTTACTATGTAGTTCAGGCTGGTCTTGAACTCATGGCAATCATCCTGCCTTAGCTTCCTGAGTGTTGGGATTATTGGCATGAGCTACCACGCCTGACTTACCTTTTTTTCTCACACAGATTTATAGTCAGAAAAGTGAAGAGCATTTTAATACCTATTTTCAGATGATTTGGCCCAAGATTAAAACTTGACCAGTGGTGGTAGTTTCCTAAAAGTTGTCATTTAGATTTTCAAACTGTATCAATGAACTTTTCATTCTGTTACTTTTCAGCCCATTTGTCTAACTAGCATTTTGGAAGGCAGCTATGCTCACCACTATACTACCAACGCGTAACTAGCATTTTGAATGGACCCTTTAACCTTACGTGACTTGATAACATCATGGGTTGGTTATTTAGAAAAATTAGTTCACTGAGTTATGCAGCTCTTTCAAATGTTAACACATTTCATTATACTGTATTAGTCACGTGCATTGATATCACCTCCATTTCTATCAGAATTATTTCAGAATGCTGTTGAGCTTGTAACGTATACAAGTACAATATTCTAAAATTCAGATTCTCACTTAAAATAAGCAGAATTTTAACACTGAGCATGGTGGCGCACACCTGTAATTCCAGCACTCGGGAGGCTGAAGTAAGAGAGCTCAAGCCCAGCCTGAGCTATGTAGGGAGACCCTGTCTGAAAAAACAAAAAACAAAACCAACAAAAAACCACCAAAACAAAACCAGAATGTTATTAGTTGGGCACAGTGGCACCTGTGATCCCAGCTGTGTAAGAGGCTGAGGCCTGAGGAGTAGAAGTTCAAGACTGCCTGGGCGACGTAAGGAGACCCTGTCTCAGAATTTTTTTAAAAAGGGAGGAGTGGGGAATGGTGCTGTAGCTCAGAGTGAAGGCCCTGATTCAAACCCAGTACAGTAAAAAGAAAAAATTTAAAAATAGAATTTTATCACTGCCAACAAATACTGATAGTTGTTTTCTGAAGTATGGGTTTTTTTTTTTCTTGTTTTGTTTTGTTTTTTGGTACCGGGGATCGAACTCGGGTCCTTGCGGTTGCGCAGCAGGCGGCGAAACCACTGAGCTAAATCCCAGGCCTGATGGTTGTTTTCTTTGAAGTGACTGTTTTCTCTGTTATTTTTGAGAAAATAATGGCCAAATATACAAGTCTAAAGTTTGTCAGTCTTTTTTTTTTGCAGGGGGATAAAGTCTTACTATGTTGCTTAGCTGGCCTTGAACTCCTGGGCTCATGTGATCCTCCTGCCTCAGCCTCCCAAGTAGCTGAGACTACAGGTATGCACTACTGCACCCAACTTGTCATTCTTGTCAAGTGAAAATGGTGTTCCATTAAAAAAGCAGCTAGTTCAGCTTGCAACTCAAAAAGTGGCACCAAAGCTTTTCCTTGAGGCAAGCATCACATTGGGATGTGTTACAGAGTGCTTTATGTGAATTTCTGGTAACATCTCACACTACGTTAAATAGGTGTGTACTTGAGGGCTGCAATTTTTTTTTTCCGTTAAGTTTATTGGTACATTTTAGATATAAAATACAGTTGCATTCATCATTGGGATCTTGTACCTTTACATGATGTATCTTGGTTCTTATTTTTTTCTTCCCCTGCTCTCCCTTCATCCCTTCCACCCTTCCCTATTTACAAAGACTTTGTTTCCATTTTTTTCTTTTCTCATATTTTTTTCTTTTCCTTTCTTCCCTTTTCCCTACCCCTCCCACTTCCCCTACTCCTTTAGACCTTTCCTTCCTAGTACACAATATCAATTATACATTTTTTAAATTACAATATCAAAATTCAGAGGACAATACCACAGATTTTACAGAATTTAAAAGGATATAGAAAGCATATTACAAGCTGGGTGTGGTGGTGCACCCCTGTAATCCCAGTACTTGGGAGGCTGAGGCAAGAGGATCACTGTGAGTTTGAGGCCAGCCTGGGCTATATAGTGAGTTCAGGGCCAGCCTGAACTACAAAGGGAGACCCTGACTCAAAAAACCAAAAAAAAAAAAAAAAAAAAAAAAAAAAAGGAAAGAAAGCATATTACAAAAATTTTTGAAATAAATTTGACAACTAAGAAGTACCTTGGAAGACAAATTAATGAAACTGAGTCTGGAGAAAATATAAAATTTGAATAGCACCTATTAAAGGAAGTATATTCCTAGTTTGAAAACCTACCTATATGACAACAACAGGCTCATATACATTTTAACTGATAAATTACATCAAACATTTAAAGCAGAAGAAAGAAGGAACACTTCTCCCCTCATTTTAGGAAATCAACATTGTGCTAATACTAAAACTGGATAAAGATAAGAAAAAAGTATGAACATAAATAAAAATTTGTTTAACAAAACAAACTATTAGATCTGGCAGTGTGTAGAAAGTGGTTTTATTGTAAGGATGAAAGTGTTGGTTCAGAGGGATGAAATTTAATAAAATGACTAATTTCACTGCTTAGCTTCAATGAAGACTTTTTTTTTTTGTACCTGGGATCGAACTCAGGACCTTTCACTTGCAAGGCAGGTGTGGTGCCACTGAGCTAAATCCCCTGCCCATCAACAAAGAGATTCTTTTTTTTTTTTTTTAGTACTGGGGATTGAACTCAGGTCCTTGTGCTTGCACAGCAGGCGGCGAAACCACTGAGCTAAATCCCTGGCCCAACAAAGACATTCTTAAATGAAACCAGCTTTTTTTTTTTTTAATGCAAGTGCCTGAGGGTGATGAATACAACGATTCCTAGTACAATTTGGTGTTACTGCCTTGAGATTTGTGCTGAGGTACCACAATTTTATAATAGTGTGCTTTTGCACCATCAGTGCAAATGTCAACACAATGAAGTAATGGCTCCGTATTCTTAGTAACATAATTTTGAGCTCACCTAGCTGGGAAAAGGTCTAAGAGACCCTTGGGGTTGTGGGCCTGCTCTGATAATCGCTGTGGTTACTCAGTTATTCAGTCTCCTCTGCTCTCAGTGATGATAGGTTGAGGCTCAGCAGAGCCCCTCATGGCTCCTCATTTTATTCCAGCACTGAGTGAGACTTTTTCTGGTAGGTTTTTTTCCTCTTAGAAGAGGTGGCAATGATTTTGATGAACGTGCAAGACCCCAAAAGGTAGGAACTGGAAGTTCACTTGGTGGAAGGAACAGATTGGCAGAGGCCTAGAGAAAAGATGGCTTCAGAGAATGAGGGGCCTTGAATGCCAGCTGCAGGGCAGTGGGGACCACAGAACAGTGTTGATAAATGGGAAGCAGCGGATCTGGTGTCTTGGTGGGTGGAGCAGAGAAGAGGGTCCTACCTGGTCCTTCACCAAGAGGCCTTATCATGCCTGCAGACCCCATGGCTGTGTCCCAGATGGACTGGCCTTTCCCAGCTGCCATAGGGTGAGCTTCTGCCCAGAACTCTGCTGAACCTGTTTCCACAGGTTTTTTACCAATGCTCAGCTTCTCTTTTTCTTTGTGTTGGCGTTTGTGGTAACAGTGAGTAGCTTCACCCCGTAGCCATGCATGTGTGTGAGGGTGACTGGGCAGGTGGGTACAGAAAGTAGAGATTGGTAGTGGTGATACACCAGCGTGTGACTGGCAGCAAGGTTCCTGACTTCTGTTTTTTTTTTGGTACCGGGGATCAAATTCATGACCTTGCGCTTGCCAGGCAGGCACGGTGCCACTGAGCTAAATCCCCAGCCTAGTGACTTCTTTTTTTTAAGGAGTTGTCCTTTGTCTAAGCCAGGGTCTCGTTATGTAATTCAGGCTGGTCTTGAACTCACTGTGTAGGTCAGGCTGGCCTGGAACTTGGGGTTCTCCTGTCTCAGCCTTCTGAGTGCTGGGTTTATAGCCATGTGCCATCATGCCCAGCTAAGCCAAATCTTATTGACTGTTGACTGTGGATAAACCACCCTCAAGCAGGGTTCTTTGCAACCATGTCTGAGGTCACACCAGGCTGCTGACTTCTTTACCAAAGAAGACTAGCTTGTCGCAGACCCTGAAGCCTGGGTCCTAGTCCTGTGAAAGTGGGGACTGCAGAGCTGACCCTGACCTGTGCCTGGCCTGCCCTTCACGCCCAGTGGCCTTATGTTCCCAAGATATTGGGCCTCAGGTCCTGGCCAGGGCTGATACAGGGAGACAGCTCAGCTCCTGTGCAAGGCTGTGTGTACCTGTGTTCCTGAGCTGTGTGCCTGGGCCTAGAAGGGTTATGATGCATTCATGTTCATGGCCATGCTGTGTGACTATGTGGGTACAGCCTGTGCTGCTGTGTTTGTGACTGTGGTCCACGATGTGCTCTGCACACAGATGTTCATGAGCTCATGAACCTTGGGTGCATGCTGAGTCCTGCCTGTGTTGGGTGGGGTATACTTGCATCTATGTTTTGTGTCTTTGTGGGGCGTGAGTGTTTGTGTGTGATGGTTTGTCAGTGTGTAACTTGGTCCAGACCCACAAGGAGACCAGCTGAGGTATGGGGGTGGGAACCGTGCCGGGAGTCCTCAGCCAGGAAGTCTGACTGGGATGAACATGTCCTCACCCGCCCAGAGAGTGTCCCATGGTCTCATAGAGCCCCTGACTAGTGTCACCACCCCTGTTCAGTCAGGGTGGGTAGCTGAAGAGGGACCTGAGGGATCCACAACTAGCTCATCCCACCTACTGTCACCTGAGCCTCATGGTGGGGCCCAGAGCCCTGGCCTGGCCCCTAAGGCTGTAGGCACTTTGTATTGTGGGGGTTGTGGACAGGCCCAGAGACACTGAGTTTGGCCCTTGTGACCAGTTTCAGCTCTTGGGGCACTGAGGTAGAGCTGGCCTTAGGCCTTGTTGGGCTGGCTCTATAGGCAGCACCACTGAGCCACATCTGATATTAATCTCATTATATACATCATTCATTCAACAAATAATTTTTTGCATTTGTTTGGTTTGTTTTATTTTGCATCACTAGGGATGGAATCTAGGGGTTTGAGTATGCTAGGCAAGTGCTTTACCACTGAGCTGCACCATTAGACCAGCGAATATTTACTGAGCATGTGGTATATTGCATGCCCTGCATTAGGTGCTGGGAATAAAGTATAGTAGTCTCCTCACTGAATTGAGGGTGTACGGAGGTTACTGCTCTTGTGCATTTACAAAGAAACAGATCCTTAGGGGTTAAGTGATTTTGCCAAAGTCACAGCGAAGTTGAGATTTGAACCCAGATCCATTTCCTCCCAGAAACCCCCTGTCCCCATACTTCATCCTGCCCTTGATGCTCACAGTTGAAACCCACGTGGCCATAGAGCTCTGAACAACCAGCAGGACAAGGGGGCTGCAGATAGGGCTAGACCAGCCTTATACCACAGGCCATTGGCTGATGCAGGAGAGTGGGTACAGCAACCACAGTGAGCCCCTAGGAGCTCTGCAGGGAAGGTGAGCGCCTGGAGTAGGCACGGAGGTGGAAGAGTGGAGATGAAGGACTGAAGGGAGCATCTTGTGCCTCTTCTCCTGCCATGTGATCTCTTGGGTTGCTGCTTCTGTCTGGACCTTAACTTCCTCATCTATAAAATGGGCTCAGTACCTGCCTTTCCAGTGGTGCAATGCTCATGGCATGGTGCCTGGCACAGTAGGACATCTAGGGGCTGGGCCTCCCCAGGCTGTCTGCTCAGCCCTAGGAAATGGGCAGGGGGTAGGGAGGAGGAGGCGCAGATGTGTGCTTGTCTCACACGAGCAGCCACATTTAGCCACGGAGTCAGGACTGAAATATTCCTGAGGGAGAAGAACCCTGAGGCTTCAGGGCGGCAACGGCTCGTCAGTGGGGAGCGGAGAAGGGATGTTGTCACCATCTGCCTCGTGTCTGTCTGAGACTAAAATAATACTGGGGTGAGACTCGCCGCAGGCACGGGCCCAGCCGCAAGGTTCCCCAGAACAGGGAGGGGCCGGGGGTGCTGGAAACCTTGTGGGGAGCCATGGCAGAGAGGCCTCTGGGGGCAGGTCTTGGCCTAGGCAGGTCTTGCTCACCTCGTGCAGGTTTGAAAGAACGTATGGGGGGTGCACAGGTGTGGACACTCTCCTGGGGGACCAGCACACCCCCCAACCCAAAGGGAGTCTGCTCCAGAGAGTAGACCAGACATGTGCTGAGATCCCAGTGAAGCAGGGGCAACAACGGAACAAAGCAAGAGAGACAGATCAATTGCCTGATTCAGCTGCCATGAGCTTATCCGTAATACTGAAACCAGAAAACGTAGCAAGAAGCTATTTTAATTTCAGCCGACGTGTAAGTTTCGGGTCTGTGGTTTATTGTGGTTTTTATTTTGAATCAAATATAGAGGATGTTCCGTAATCTCCTCAGGGCTCAGAGCTCTGGGGAGCGAGTGCTGGCCTTTCCCTCCGGCACAGCCGTCACGCACCAGTTGCCTGTAACTGTTGGTACCCTGAGCACAGGCCTATGACCTTTCAGGTCAGGGACGTGGCTGGGAGCCTAAAGCCTCGCCTCTGGGGAAGCAGCCACATTCTGATCTTTTTCTTAAGCAGACATAACCAGTTGGTCATTTTTGTTTTGGCAGAAAGCATAGACCCATGACCTCAGTGGTTGATTTTAACTATAGATGCACCCTAACTGCTGTGTTTACGTGGCACAGGACTCTCAGTTCAGCAGCAGCACTTGAGCATTTACTCTGCTCAGTCCCTCAGTGGGTGCAGGCTGGGCCCACCCTCGGTATACAAGGTAGAGAAAGCTTTAGGAACAATAAGGAATCAGAGGGTGGCAGGATCAATGAGGGGTGGTGGGTTCGACTGGAGACCACAGCTGTTGTTGTAGAGGTGTTGGCAGATGCACTAGACCTTGAAGAAGAGACAACAGCAAAGGAGAGAAGAGAGGATGCCCAGGCAGAGAGCAGAGTGTGTGTAATGGACCACTGCTTTGAAGCTGTCTCTTTTTGTGACAAGACTATGCACCCACTATTTTTTAAATTTTATTTCATTTTATTTTTTGAGGTAGGGTCACATTACATACTTCAGGCTGGCCTTGAACTCGCACTTATCCTCCTGCCTCAGCCTCATGAGTACTGGGATTACAGGTGTACACCACCATACCTGACTTCAATCACTATTTATTTTTGAGATAGAGTCTCACTATGTAGCTCAGGCTGGACTTGAACTCACTATGTATTCCAGGCTGGCCTCAAACTTGTGGCGATTCTTCTGCCCCAGTCTCCCAAGTGCTGGGATCACAGGTGTGCACCACCACACCTGGCTGCCTTCACAATTTTGGCTGCAGTGTGGAACCCTTCTTGTAGGCCACAATGCATGCTAACTGCTTTGCTGAGTTTTCCCAGTCAGTCCTTACCAGCACCGAATGACGTCAGTATGCTTGGTGCCCATCTTTTTTCTTTGGTACTGGAGATCGAACTCAGGACCTCTCGCTTGCAGGTACGCACTGTTCGGCTGAGCTACATCCCTGGCCTAGCTTGGTGCCCATCTTACAGATGAGCAAAGTGGGGTCTGAAAAGGTCTGATAATATGTAAAAGGTAGAGGTGTGGTTTCAGATTATCTGTGTTGCCCTTGCACAGTACCTTCATTTGCAACCACATTTAGCAACTGAGCACCTACTAGGTCCAGGAGCTCAGACAAGGTGCTTTCTGGATTCATGCCCCAGCAGCAGAACACTCCAGTGTGCTGAGATGGCTGATAACTGCCCATCTCCATCTGGGGACAAAGGAACCTCTCTAAATATGTGTAAGGAAGAAGAAGGGTGCAGGTGGGAGCCTGGAGGCTTCTGCTTTGTGACTTTGAGCGAGCCTTTTCCTCCCCTGAGCCTCGGTTTCCCTCTCTGCAAACAAGACCTTGATACCCACAGTGCAGGCTTATGATGGGGACTAAAGTGAAGGCCAGCATGGAAAGGCCTCTTTGAGTTCCAGAAGCCTCCAAAGTGGACAAACTTGCCTTGCAGCCCTGGGAGGGATCTTCCCAGAATAATCCAGCCACCAACAGTTCCCTGCAGCTGACAGGCCTCTGCCACCACAGCCACCACTGCCCTGAATTATTCAGGAGCCTCCAGGCCTGTGTGGCAGCCCTTCCCCTCTCCCTGCACACCAGGTTGTCAGAGCAGGCCTCTGAGCCTCTGCTGGAGCTGCTGACCTCGGGGCCACAGAGCTGCAGCCTATGCAGGTGTGGCCATGACTTCGAGAGGTGAGAGCTGAGTGTGAGGGAGTGACAGTGGGTGAGATGAGGGTGGGACAAAGAATGTGTGAGCCTGTGACTGTGGCTGTACATGTGAAGTGTGACAGGGTGACTGGGTTTGTGGGTATGTATGAGAGTGAATGTGAGGGTGACTTTGTGAGAGTGATTGTGGGTGAGTAACCTGTGAGTTGTAGGGCATGTGTGTGACTGTGAGAGTGACAGTATGAGTGTGAGGACTGTGCAGATGAGCATGTGAGTGAGCATGGGTGTGAATGGCCATACTGTGTCTGAGTATGTCTCTGGAGCTTGGGCCCTCCGAAGATGGGGAACCCTAGCTCAAGAAGGGTCCTCTGGACCCTGTGATCTAGAGAGAGAAGGCTCTTCTGCCTATCTGGCTTCCGGGGGGGGGAGATAGAGGCTGGACGGAGGGCATGCAGTTCTTAGGCAGGACCCAGAGCCCACTGCTTTGTGGGGGCTCAGACCACTGCCAGCCAGACCATCCTAGGATGTCATTTTTGGATGCACTAAGAGCCTCAGAAAGAGAGCTGTTTCCCCTCCATTGGTTGCTTTCCTCTTCCTGGGTCAGGGCAGTACTGAGCACCTCTATAGGATGGGCAGCTAAGTAAAGCTCCCCAAGGCTTGGGGCAGGGCTGGAGGCTGTTTCCTATAGGCAAGAAGGACAGGGAAACTGTTGCTTGACCCCACTCCTCCACACACTGGCCCTGTTTTACTGGTGTGTATGGAAAGATAGGGTACCAAGGGAGAGGGTTTAGGAACTGGAAGCCTGAGTGTGTGAGGGTGAGGGAGGTGCATGTGTTTGGTGTAGGTGTTGAGGTCTGTGTGTTGGTGTCAGGGTGTGATGAGGCTGTGTGCTTTTGTGTTTGTATCTGTGAATGTATGTTTATAAGCAGTGTGTGTGACCCTGTGTATGTTTATCTGCCTGTTTGCGTGGCCATGCACATGTGTGCGATCTGTATTTGAGAGAGTGAGTGTGTGTGTGTAAAAGCATGTGAAATGAGAAAGAAGACTGACAGGAGAGGGGCAGTTGGGGCCCATACTCCATGGCATGGCCTTCTCCTTACCAGGTCCCATTTGGCACCACTGATATCCTCCTAACTGCATTGGGATTGTGGTGCTAAGAGTGTGATTGCCTGGCTTTGGCTGGCGGAATCTCAAGCCCATGGAGGCAGAGGAACAGGCTGGGGTGAAGCAGGGTGAGAGACTTGTTTATCTGAGGTGGGGCACAGAGCTAGGACTGCTGAAGACTGATGGGGGGGTCCAAGTTCCAGCTCCTCCGCTCACTGGAGTGAGCTGGGGCAAGCCACTTCCTCAGTTTCCTCATCACAACAATGGGGCTGCACGCTATTACCCACTGAGCAGCCTGTGAGACTGCCTTCTCTTCCTGGCTTGACACTGGCCTGCCGAGGCTGGGGAAAGGTGAGGTGCCTGCCCCCACCCCTGCCCTGGGCCCAGAATCCCTGACTTGCCCTACTACACCCCTCCCATCAAAGGGATGTATGGACACAAATACAGAGGCTGTTTCAGAACATAAACTAGCAGGTCATTCTGTCCATTCTCCTGCATTCTGGAAGGGTCAGCCCCTAGTCCAGGGAGTGTTCTCCATTCCTCTACTTTCCATGGTCAGAAGCAGGAATGGGCAAGACCTGCTTGTCCCCTCTCTGACCTCACTTTTCCCCCAGTATAGCAGGGATATTCTGGGGAGAGAGAGGGGCTGAGCATTCATGCTGCCTGGTCCTTGGAGTTTGCTAGCTCCCTCCGTGCCGCTCTCTTTCCTGCAGTGTCCACCTACAGAGCTGTGGCCTGGGCAGCTGTCCGGCTGAGCGGGTTAGCAACACAGGACAGATGGTGAGGGATTATCTTAGCTTCTCAAGAGAGCCATGGCAGCAGTGGCAGGGTGGGGGCAGGCACTCACCCCCCCCATGAGAACACATGCACGCGCGTGTGCACACACACACACGAAGTTCCCACTCTTGTTCCAGACCCAGCCCAATCTCCTGCTGTTTATGAGGTAGGCAAAGAGCAGGAGGAGAGATAGGATTATGTGAACTCGTGAGAACCGTGGGACTTGGCAGTCCTGTTTCTGCCCTACTCAGCTCCCAGACCACAGGCTGAACCAGCTGGCCCTCCTGGGCCCCTCTTGGACTCTTCTACTGCCTCTAGGATTTCTCTGCAGCTGCCTCCACTGGGAATGGTAGGTTTAGGAGGGCACAGCCTTACAGGGAAGCCTGGGACCTAGAGACGTATGAGCTGTGCCCTGAGTCCAGAGTCACACAGCAAGTCAGGTTATTAGCAGGCTGAGCTCTGGAAGGCGACAGATGATAGAATCTCTTAGATGTCTGGGCACTGGCTGTGAGGTTTGTGTGTATGAAGAAGGTGTGTTTGCTGCAGCAGCCCAGGGTCCCACAGGGGTATATCACAGAGGCAGTTGCATCCATGCAAGGACTCACAGGCACAGCCTCTCCTTCCCTGTCAGGCTCTGGGTGAAGGCTAGCTGGAGTTTACCTAGCTGGGACAGAATTGTGGGGTTAGAGCCACTAGAGTGAATTCTCCCTCCTTTTTGCCAAGGTGGATGGAAGAGGGCCTTTCAGGTCCCCCATCCACCCCACTCCCACAGTCTTGAGTCATCTATGCTGGGCCTCTGGGGGAAGGGTGTGGATCAGGAAGTTGGGCCAGATTTTCATAGGGCAACCTCAGGGGACCCTTTTCCCAGCACAGGAGGGAGGGGCTGACTCTGATGGAGGGCAGGGCAGAGACCTCTCCACAGAAGCAGGCTTTCTGCTCCTTGCTGCCAATTTCCAGACCTCTTCCCCTCCCCAGGAGAGACTCAGGGTCCACTGGACCCAGGAGTGTACACCAGGGGCAGAGGGAGGCTTCTAGGAGTGGCCCCACTGGGGCCACTCCTGGCACAGAGCAAACTGTCATCTAGACTTCCAAAGGCTTCAGCTTTTCCAGTGTGCCAGTTCAGGTTGTCAGGGGAAATGTGATCTCAACTCAGGATGGCCTTGGGGTCAGCTGGGGAACCAACTGGGCCTACTTCTGAAGCTGAATTATTTGCAGGCTGGCAGAGCTTGGTGACACCACCCACAGTGTTCCTGTAACTGACAAAACTGCATATTGTGATATTCCCCTGCCCCTCAAGCCATTGAATCAGTCTCTGCCAAGCCGTAGGGTGACTTTTTTTACAGTCTGTCTCAAGTGACCCCTGACCACCCAACTGGGTATCAGGAAGTGGGCACAAGTAAAGAGTGTGAGTGGAAAAAAAAAGTGAGTGGAACCAACCGGTTCCCTGGCTTCTGGCCTAGCTCCTTCTCTGTTCCTTGGGGCTCAGGTTGGTTATTTGTATCTCATGAGTTGGACCGATCTATATCTAAGCTCCCCATTTCGTCTCAGTTTGGCTTGGGGGAGGGCCCTATATGAAACCTGGGTGGGGGGTATATCAGAGCCTGCTTCTTCTGTGGGACTTTTGGTTTTCTGAAGATTTCAAAGTAACATTCTAGGGGCCCGGGGATTTAGCTCCCTGGTGCCGCCGCCTGCCTCGAAAGCACAAGGTCCCAAGTTCGATGCCCGTTACCAGAAAAAAAAAAAAAAAAAAAAAAAGTAACATTCTAAAGAGGAACCGTGAGAGCCAATCAGAGAGCTCATGTAAATAACGGCTCCCTGATTGGCTGACTCCTTCACGCCCTTTACGAAACTTTAACTTCATCAACTAGCGAAGATTTTTCCTTCTGGCCTAGTGCGTCCCACAGGAGGCAAGGCGGGGGTCACCCGGGCCATTCCCCAACCTCGGGCTGCGTGGCCTGCCAAGTGGGGCTGTAGAAGGATAGGCGGGGGCCAGTGCTCTGATCTGACCTTGGTCCTCGAGGGTTCATTTTGGCCCAGAATCCCCATGGGGGAGGCCTGGCAAGTGACCCCCCCCCCTTCTTCGTACGACCGCCGCAGAGCAGCGGGCTGCAGGCCGCGGGTATCGAGCTTGGCTGGGCCAGATCGATACCTGCCCGCTGGACTGATGCGCGGGGGAGGCAGCTCGACAGTGCTGGCTCTGCGGCAGAGTGATGGCCATGCAGTCCTCAGCCCCCGCCATCCCTTTCACCCGGTAGTCCCGGGGAAACCGAGGGGAAATGGCGCAAGGACCTAGGCGTGGCCAGGGGCGGTGACACGCCCTGGCTCCGGACCTTGGCCCTCCTCGTGTGGGTGGGGTAACCAGGGTCTTGCCCAGCTCGCCAACCTCCCTGCTTGTCTTTCTGTCAGCATTTCGTTCCCTCATCCTATCTTTCGTCTTCCTCTCTCTTTCATTGTGTGTCTCCTTCTGGCCCTGAGGTTCCCCCCTCCGTCCTCTTTTGTCTGTGGGTGTCTCTGTGTCTCTCCATCTCCATTTCTTTCTCTGCTGGTCCGTGTCCCTGTCCCTCGGCCTCGGCTTAGGTCTCTCTTCGCCTCTTGCTCATTTGCGCTCTCTTTGTCTGTCTGGTTCCCTCTTCTCTCCCTCCCTGCATCCTCCCCCCACTCGCCCCGCACCTCACAGCCCTGTTTACGACATCCTCAGGGCTGGCAGGTGGGCGGGGCTGCAGCGGAGAGGGGGTGAGAGAGGGAGACGCAGCCTCCCCCCAGCTGTTAACCTTCACGCTTCAGGCCTCTGCGGATGCCAGAGGAGGGGGAAAGCCCAGGTGCCAGCTTGGCGGAGGTGACTGGGAGGGAGCTGGGGGCTGCCCCTCCCTCGGGGCTCGTCTCTGAGGAGACCTGGGGCCGGAAGCAATGTGCCAGGGGCGCCCTGGGCAGAGGGAGGCTGTGGGCAGATGCGAGGCCTCCTGGAGAGTTGTACTGGCCGGGCGGGTTGCCCGAAGAGGGCTTTGAGCGGCGCCGACCCTGCCCGCGTCCTGGCCGGACGTAGGGGCCGGCGTGAGAATCCCGCCCATCTGTGAGCCGGCCTCACGCAGTCAGACCCAATTTATCTCGCCGCCAAAGTTTCACAGCCATCTGCTCGAGTGGAACGGCTTCCAGCGCTGGCCCCACCGGGCCCCCCAGCCAGCGCGGGGATGTTTTCCAATACGACAGCATCGAAGCTCCCCCCACCACCCCAAAGCAAGGCGGGGGTGTGGGGGAGGCGGCGGTGCGCGGGGCTGGCAGGCAGCCCTCTCCCGCGAGCGAGCCGACCCTGAATTTTAAGCGATTGATCAGGAAGCACAGGCCGTTCCCATCACTTAAAGCAGCCAAATACGAAGGCGCAGGGATTTCAAGGGGCCTTTGCGGAGGCGGTAATGAGGTCACCGTCACCGCCCCAGCCCACAGGCAGGAGGGGGCGAAGGGCCGCGGACACGAGTGTGCGCACAGGCTTGTGAACGCGGCGGCACCTATGTCCGTGTGGCCTCTGGGCCCAGCACTGACCCAGGAGAACCCGAGATTTGACTCTTGAGTTGATCAGCCTCCCCTTCCTCACCACACGCGATCAGAGACAGAGCTAGAACCCTGCCCTGGCTCCATTCACGGACGCCTCAGGCAGCTTCAGCACAGGAGCACCCACCCGGTCCCCTTCCAGTTCTTTGCCTAAAATACATGCACTTGGGGACCTGACCATTGCACTTCTGAACAAGCCTGTGGAGACAGATGTACTTCAGGCCTCCGATAATCACACAGGTGCACATATCCCAATTACGGACCTGACCGCCATGCTCAGGCGCTGGTACACTCCCAGCCACCACCACCGCAACCCTGCACACACGTGCACACAGGTACTCCTTAGTCTCAGTCCAGCAGCCAGGAACACTCCCCCCACTCCCCTCCTCGGGACACCCACACGTGCGCGGGTTTGCTCCCAGGGCCCCCTAGCCCGAGCCTGCTGAGTTATCTGTGCGGGTGGGCGCCTCAACTGCCCTCCAGCAGAGGGGGTGCAGACCTCGAAGAGAACAAAGGCGGGGCGGGAGGGAGGGGACTGAGCCGCGGCCTCTTCCTCCTTGGCTATGCGTCCCGGCTCCTCGGCCACCGCATCGAGCGGCTCTGATTGCCGAGTAAATCACCACGATGATCTGAACAATTATTGTCTCCTGAAAAGAGTAAAAAAACAAGGAATAAATAAAGAGGAGAGAACAGCCATCTGATTTCTCTGGGTAGGGGTAATATGTGAAGGTAGGTGCCAGTGGCTTCCTGCATATCCCAATTCTTTGGGTTGGGATGCAGTGCAGGTGGCCTGGGGTGGGCCACATGCCCAGCCTAGAGGTGGCAGTTAGGATCCCTTCTCCCCCTTCAGTCATCTCCTCAGTGTAAGTCCGGCCCACAGTAGAGCCTTGCCCACCCAGATGGCCTCTCTGCTCCTCACATACCCCCAAACTGCAGGGTACCCTCCTGTCTCCAGGCCTTAGTTCAAGCCTGTCTGGCCCCTAGAATGCCCTCTACCCACCAGTGTGAGCTGTTTGGCTCTCTAGCTTTCAGCCCCAGGCTGTTCTTCCGGAAACTTCTTGACTGTCCAGCCCTTCAGGATCCTCCTCTCCAAATGTCCAATGTCTGGTTCCACTTTCCCTGACTGATTTGGGTGTGTTCACCCGGTCTCCTCAGCTCCATGGCAGCTTTGATGGAAAGCAGTTATGGTTTTGTTTTTATTTTGTTGTTTTGTTTTGAGACAGGGTCTCACTATGTGTTCAGGCTGGGCTTGCAGTCACTATGTAGTCCAGACTGGCCTCAAACCCAGGACGATCCTCCTGCCTCAGTCACCCAAGTGGTGGGATTACAGTCATGCACCACCATACCCAGCTCAAAAGCAGTTATATTTTAAACAACATGATAACAAACACAATAGTGGCAGCTAACTCCTGCTCCATCCTGAGGACTACTGATGTGCTGGCCCTGTGATAAAACATCTACTCTCACCGTATATCTTTTCCATTTTAGCAGTGGGGAGATTGAGGCTTAGTAGGAGGAAGCATCATTGCCTTCCTCCATGATGGCAGTGTCAGGCATCCACTGCATCCTTTCTGCAGTTGCCCCTGAGCCCACAGTTTGAGGCTGTGCTTCTCTAGAGCTGAGCACCATGACACAAATACCTCAGTTCCATCCTGCCCCCAACCCTGCCCAGTCCTGCTCATCTTACTCCCCTCCCCACCTTTTCCTAGCTTCAGGAGGGATGCCATCCATGTATTGTGACCTCTAGTCCCCCAAAGGGCATGACCCTTCCCCACAGCCCTAGCATCAAAGGAGGGGCAGCTCAGCTGCATGCTTCTCCTGCCTGAAATGGTTCCAGATGTGGGGCCCACAGGGGCCTGCAGAAGAACAGGGTGAATGGGCCAGGGATTTAGCTCAGTGGTTCCGGCGCCTGCCTCGCAAGCGCAAGGTCCCAAGTTCGATCCCTGGTACCCGCCCCCCCCAAAAAAAAACAAATAAAAAAAAGAAGAACAGGGTGAAGATTGGGGCTACATCTAGGTTTCCTCTTGGAGGCTGCCTTGGGAAAGAGCTATCCTGCCCCTGGCACCTGGCCAGGTTACGGGAGCAGAATGTGGCCACTGATGGGATGGTGGTTCAGGGAGGGGGCCTCTCGAGAAGCTGAGGTAGGAGGACCTCTTGTGGGACATGGGGTCTGGGGCAGGGAAGAAGCTGAAACCCTTTTTGGATTTGCATTCCACTCTGTGAGTGGTTGGCTGCTGGGTGTGACACCTGGGAGTGGCTGGGACCATGGCTGTCCAAGGAGGCCCAGGACTAAATGGTTCAGCCACCCCCACCCTTCTCAAAGAAATGCCATTGCAAATAGAGAAAACTAAGTCAGGAGCCCCCACTGGCTTCTGTGTAGACCTCTCCCATAGGGGTCCTGATTCAGGATCCCAAGTGTTCCTGGGGGCATGGGAGGGTCTGAAAGTATTTGTCTGTGGCTGGAGTAGAAGAGGGACAGGTGGGACCATGTTGGTCCACACCTCTGGATGTGGGTGAAGAGAAGACAGGGTCCAGCCTGGCTCTGAGAAACCTCAGACCCAATTCCCCAGCCCTCTCGGGCACAAGGCAGCACCTCCTTCCTGGGAGGGAAGCAAAAAGTATCCATGGGTGCTTCAAGGCATCCCGACCCCTTCCCCTCATGCCCCTGCCCCTACTTTTAGTCTCTACTCCTTCCTACAACTGGGTATTTCTTTGGCATCTAAGATTGCTGTGCCCCAGGGGTCATCAGCCTGGGGTTTAGAGTGCTGGGGCTGATAGGGAGGCATACCCGCCCACCGGTACATACAAAGGGTGGCCCCCCACCTCTTCCCCTGAATGTGAGTGTAATCACTGGACACCCAAGGAAGGAGCAATGATTATGGTGAAAACTTCAGAATTAGGCAGGCCCAGGTTCAGACTCTAGCTGTACTAATTATCTGAGAACAAGACATTGAGCCTCTGTTGCCATATCTGCAAAGTGGAATTATAATGGAACATGTTTTTTAGTGTGTCTGTGAGGGTGCAAGGAGATAATCCAGATGTAAATGCTCTCAGCCCTGTTATTATTTGGGAAGGAGAAGGGCGGGATGAACTCCAAGGTTTCTCTTGGACCACTCTAGGGCCACCCCTCTATGGCATGACTGATCACCATAACTCCATCTATCTGTCTCTTTCGTTTCTGCCTCTCCCTAAATTCACAGAGCTCCCCCCACAAGAACACTATGCTGGGCTGGGGATTTAGCTCAGTGGTTTCGCCACCTGCTGCGCAAGTGCAAGGACCCGAGTTCGATCCCCGGTACCAAAAAAAAAAGAACACCATGCTGCCCGCATTCACCATCCAACTCCACTCATCACCCTGGCAGTCACAAACATACATGCTCATACCTGGAGGCACACAGGAGCCATGTATAGAAGCAAGAGGAGAGACACAGCCATATACATGCTCAGAGTCAGCTGCACAGCGATATCAGGACAGCCAACTAACACACACACGTGCACACACAGCACGAATAGGCATGAACAGGTACATACAGACACACCTGTGACAGGCACACAGGATGTGCAAGCATACAGTACATGCAGGAAACCACAGGCATATACACTCACCCACCCCCTGCATACATAGAACACACAGTATGAATGGTACAAACACACTCAGACACACACACAAGGACATACAAACACATTTGCACAATGAGGCACACACATGCACACACAGCTCCCTCAGGGAGCTGGCTCCCTGCCAAGTGTGGCGCTTTCTGCTGGGTGTGCACAACCTTTCACAGGCTCTAATTGAGTCGAGGTTGATTTATAACACAGCAGTGCCTCTGCCTGCGTGGGCTACCCCCTCCTGCTGCAGCCCTGGTGGAAGCCCTTGGCCCCTCTGTACCGCCCTCCCCTAGACAGGGTCACACACTCAAGCCCCTTTGAGGGAGAAGGAAGCCTTTCTGCCTTTGCCACCAGTCCCTTTCTTCATTCCTGCCTTTCTTCAGCGTCAGAGATTGGATTCCAAGAGGTTATGCCTCAATCTACCCCACCACCACCACTATCCAACCTTGCCTCACATAGCCCAGACACTTGGAAACCACAGCCTAATTTGTATGGTTAGGAACAAGTAGGACCCTGGCTGCAGATCTAAATACTTTCACAGCTGCAGCAGGAGAAACTGGATTTAGACATGAGAAGGGACTTCCCCAGTGATCTGGGGATGGAGAGTGGGATTTGATGAGGAGAGAATGAGAAAGCCTGTGTTCATGTCAGGAGAAGGGAAAGCTACTAAGAACCTCATTTCCTGCCCTGCCATCCTTTTGGGTAATTGAGCTGACTGTGGCCTCCCTTCCCAGCTGTCTCTAGGGCTAGTGTGGGATGGCTGGGCCTGTGATTAACTGTATTAATTAGGCCCTGAGGTTTGGCTCTTAAAGACCCCTTGTCCACCTAAGGAGTTGCAGCAAGAGTCTCTGTCCTGTTGTGGGGGAAGTATGCACCCTGACCCCTCACCTCTGACCCCACCGTAGACCAATAGCTCTAGCCATGGCTCAAGAGCTCAGCTGGAGAGCTATTTCATCTTTCCAGTAGCCTCTGGTGTTGGGTGTTGATACCATTAACTCGTTTGACAAGGAAGGCAACCAAAGGCCAGAGAGGCCAAGTCTTTGCCCAAGGTAGGAGTGGGATTTGAACTCAGTGAAGCAACCCATGTCTAAGCTGACCCAGAGCCTGATCCCACAAGAGAGTCCCATCCTGCACCCAGAAGCCTTGGTGCTCAGGCAGCTGCATTTTGGAGCAAGAGAGGCTCCTTGGAAGGCCTAGACCTTCCTTGCCCAGAATTGCGTTAGATTACAGCATGAGGCGCTCAGATCGACAAAACTTTTCTGTCAGTAAAGAGATTGGGAACCTAAAGAAGCGCGCGCGCGTGCGTGTGTGTGTGTGTGTGTGTGTGTGTGTGTGTATGTGTAGGGTGTGTGGACCTCAGGGAGTCTGCCTGTGAATGGTAGCCAAAGTTTATTACTTGCTTACTGATTTTCAGATAATCACATGGAGGAGGACTCAAACCCCATTTTACAGATGATTATAATTGAGATTCTGACCATTTAAACCACTTGTCGTAGCAGTTCCGCCCACACTTCTCCCCACTGCCATGCACTGGGGTAGGTGGACTGATCCTGGGCCCTGTGGCCCCGTCATACACCCTTGTCTCATGGGAACACACTGGAAAATCCATGAGGGTGTGAAATGGAGGGGCTTGAGGGCATAGGTGGTGTGTCCCAGAGGCACTGTTCGGGGGGTGCTTGGATGTGTGTATCACTATTTAGGGGCCTGCTGTCTGTGTGGGTGTGTTTTTGGAACATCATGTGGGTTTGTACTTGTCCCTGTATATTTCTGCATGCTTATGTTTGTCTACAGATTTCTTTTTTTTTTTTTTTGGTACTGGGGATTGAACTTGGGACCTTGCGCTTATGAGGCAGGCGGCCTTATAGATTTCAGTTGTATCAATGTATCCCTGTGTGATGGGTCTCTCTGTCCCTGTGAGTTTCCTCCCCATTTGTGTGTGTGTGTGTGTGTGTGTGTGTGTGTGTGTGTGTGTTTGGTGGTGCTGGGGATCGAACCCAAGCCTTGCACATTCTAGCAAGTACTCTAGCACTGAGCCACCTTCCCTGCCCCATGTGTGTGTGTATGTCTTTTTTTAAAAATTTGAGGCAGGATCTCCTTTTGTAGTTCAGGCTGGCCCTGAACTCACTGTCTAGCCCAGGCTGGCCTTGAACTCGAGGGGGATCCTCCTGCCTCAGCCTCCCAAATACTGGGGTTACAGGCTTGCGCCACCATGCCCTCCCCGCTTGTATTTTTGACATATATGTTTATTCTACTTCTGAATATGTCTCTGTGTAAGCATCTCTGCACCCTTGCTGGGGTGTGTGTGTGTTCGTGTGGCTGTTTCCCAAAGTGTCTTTAGGTGTGACTGCGTGTCTCTGTGTGTGTGACTGTGTGAGACTGTTACATCTGTATGTGATACACCGGACTTGCGACTACACGGCATTGTATGTGAGGGCTAGAGTGGGCACAGAATTGAAGAGGACTCCAAAACAACTCAGCAATCCGAAAAAACACTGTCATACGTATTTTTTAAAAAATCACACTTAATCCAAAAATCAACGATCAGATCAAAAGCTATTACGGACACGCTCGGTGTGTGTGCACGCGAGTGCGGCTGTTGCCCGCTCTCGGCGAGTGTCCCCGTGACTGCCGCCCGCCCTCCCTCGCGTCCCCCTTGCGTCCCCGCCAGGTGAGCCCACCCCCGCTCCAGTCACGCTGCGCTGGGCTGAGCCACGGTAATTTCCGAGTCGGCGGCAGCTTTGTGTGCACCGGCCGCTGTCTTGGGGGCGGGGATGGAAGGGAGGGTTATTTCTCCCCCTCTTCCTTTTTATTGGGTCATTAACAACGGCCCGGACTGCCGCTGCGCCCCCCCTCTTTCATGTCTGCCGCGCCTCCCGCCATTATCTCCCTGCGCCGCGCGGCGTAATTCGATGCCAATCAGGTTTGGGGCGCGGAGGCAGCCCGATCAAAGCCTGGCCGCCTTGCTGCAACGACGGGCGTGGGGGAGCAGGCTGTGCTCCCCAAGGACCGGGCACCCACTGTGTGTCCTGAGCCCGCACCTGGGGTCAGACTGGGAAGGCGTTGGGGCGAGTTTCCCTGAGGGCGTGGCCTTTAGGCGGAGCCTTGAAAGATTTTGATAACAAAGTGGAGGTAGGAGGGAAATGGCATTGTAGGCAGAGGCCCCTACTAGACAGGAACCAGCAGAGAGTATTTTAGGAACAGGGACGAGCTGGCCTGGTTAGGCCTTTGTGCTGGATTCCACGGGCAGGGAGAGATGGAGGGTTCTTGGTGGTGGTGGAAGGACAGAGTTTTAGGGGGTCTTCAGGACAATCTGGTGAGGTCCTCAAAGACAAGCTCTGACTCAATTTCCTTTTCTGGTGAAGTTACCAGGATGGTGAAGATGGTGAAGTTACCAGGATGTCATGTCTTCCCTCGAGTAATTAAGCCCTCCCCAAGTAATTAACCAGGTAATAAACATTATCAAACAACCCCAAATAGGCACATTTCATAATGCTTGCTATTTGCCAGCCCAGACCTCAGACTCATTCATCCACATAACAGCCCTATAACATTCATCCCATAACAACCTCATGGTTGGGACTCATTTTACAGATGAGAAAACAGAGCCATAGAAAGGTAAAATAACCACAGGGCTCCTTGCTGGTGAGGGGCCTGGCTGGGATTAGAACCGGATCCAGAGCTCACAGGAAGCAGCTTCTGAGCTCAAGACATCTGCCTTCCTCCCACTTCCCACTTGGGTCTGGGGAAGGATGGGGATAAAGGCTTTGGAGCCACCTCTGTGGGAAACCCAGGACTCCAGTGAGTGGGCTGAGGGGGAAGCAGGACAGGAACTCCCCCCCACCATACAGCCACCTCTGCTACTTCCAGCCCTTGGCCTTGAGCAAGTCACCCTCACCTCCCTGGTTTGCTTGTTCATCTGTAAAATGGGGTGAATGAGCTTCTTTAGCTTGTTCCTGAGGAGTCAGTGTGTGAATGCAACAAAGGGTATCATGAATGTCAGCTGCAGTATAAGCAGGAATGTTTATCACCATTAGCCAGACCCAAGCGGGAGGGGGCAGTATCTGCCAGGCCCTCAAAGAAAATGCCAGTGTTTAGTCCCAATGATTTGGGAGAGAGCTGTTCCCCACCCTCACCCTCAAGAAGGAGAGAAATAGATTTTTCTCTCTCAAATAGTGCTGGGTCTTCACAACTCTAAATATCTCAGACCAGAGAATGTTCTGAGCAAACCACGGTATACATAATACATGCTTCTGTTCTCAACTAAAAACAAGCCTCCAGGCCTCTAGGGCGGCAGCCAGGGAGGGGCCCCACCTCTGCCTCCCCAGCACCTCAATTCTGGGGTCTGACACATGGAGAATTGGAGGTGGAGGAGTGGGGAATGGAGGTCCCTCCCCAGCCTCCTGGACCCTGCTGTCTTTTTTTGGGGGGGGGGGTTACCGGGGATTGAACTTGGGTCCTTGTGCTTGCGCTGGAGCCTGCTGTCTTACAGATGGTTTCCAGAGGAAGTACCTTCTTGGGCTGGCTTGCTCTGCACTGCACTGGGCAAATGGATGTAGGAGGCCCAGAGAGCACCTGGTCTGGTGGAGGAGGTGGGAGAGCATGATCCCTGGGCCTGGGAGCACCTTCTCTTCCTGCAGGGACAGATGAGCTGGAGAGAAGGACGAATAGAAGTTCAGATTGAAAGCTGGGAATGGGAAGCACATCTCATGAAAGAAAGGGCAGCTGGACCCCAGAAGGGCAGGACCTCAAAGGATCTTAGAGGTAATCCCGAGGGTGCTGGGGAGCCAGGAAAGCTTCAGACCAGGAAGTTGCCCTTCTCCATCCACCTCATCTGTAGTATGGGCACAAGACGCCCTGTGCAGGGCTGGAGAGCAGGTTAAGAGGTAGGGGGAATGGGTGGTGCTCATGCCTTATCAGCCCCTCCCTCCACTCAGGGAACTGAGCTGGGAGAGGCTGGGATGAAGAGGCAGGTAGGGGCTCTGTGTCCACCATTCTCCTTGGATTGGAGATGGGAGAGGAGCCAGAGCTTTCTACCAGACCTGGGTGGGGCTGCTAGACAGAGGTGACTGGATTAGCAGGCTTGGGTGGATTGGGCAGGGGCTGTGGCAGTGTCTCCCCCTGGGGAAATGGGATCTTGGCTCCTGTGCTCAGGTCCAGAAAGCTGCTATCATTCAAGGGACCCTTCTTGCCGCTGGGGTCTCTCCAGTGACCAGTGTGAAACCCAGCCAGGTTCTGCCTGCCCACTGGCAGGGCCTCTGCCTGCTGACACCCCATGCTCTGGGTGGTACTGAAGGGGAGACCTGGGGTGGCATAGGCCAAAGTGGGGAGCCTGAACTCTGTCCTGCCCAGGGCTGGCTCGCTATCTCCTATCTTCCATCTTCCTGAAGGAGGCCCAGTGCCCCCGATCGTCCATGTCTGCTGGGGAGTCCCTGCTGGTCTGGAGCTGGGTGCTGTGTGTGTTGGGGGGGGGGGTGTCGGCTGCACCGCACACTGCAGATCCCAGCTGCCTCTGGACGCTGAAAAATCCAATTTTCTTCCTAATTGCCACCGCCCGCGCACTCTCTCCCCTCACAGCCTACTTCTGCTCTGCGGCGCCTCGTTTCCCCCACGCTCCCCCCACTCCTGGCTCCCGCTGCCCACCCCACTGGCTGACGCTACCCCCCCTCGCGGTCACCCGTGTCCGGACGCACCATATATCATGTCTGCAGCCAGGGGGGGCCCGGGAGCCGGCCAGCCCCCACCCTGGGCTCCTGACGAAATCGTCCTTTTCCGAGGCGGATGACAGGTTGTGGGAACAACAGCTTGAATTACGGAAAGAAGTTTCCCCACTGAGTTAATCTGCAGTGGCTGGAGGTGACCTTCTGGAGATGGCGATTAATCACGGGCCGTGGCGGGCGCCGCGCCACGCCGGGCCCTTTGGGGGAATACTAATTCCACTACAAGATAAATCATAATTTGACAATAATCATCTGCCCTAATCACTCCAATTCTTCTGTTTAATTATTTGTATACACCGTGTTTCTTCATTGAGGACCCTATGTGCCCATGGGTGGGGAGGAGATGCCCCTCTCTGGCCCTTCAGCCCGCTGGCCCTCCTGGTGTGGCCGAGGAGCCTTGGAGCTGATAGGGAGAATGTTGGAGCTCAGAGTTTCCATAGTGAACGCTGGAGAAACTGAGGCACAAGGAGAGGCCTTGCCTAAGGTCTCACAGCAAGCTTAGGGCTAGCCAGGGTGGCATCTAGGCCTCTGATGTTCAATCCCAGACTATAACCCATTGCCCAGAAGATCTTGCTTTTGCTGCTCTGTTCCCAACCTTCTCTCTTAAACCTCTGCAATGGCTGGTCCTACCTTTGTCTGCAGTGTGGCAGAGTTGGTGACTGCTTCCATGCCCCCTGGCTCTGGTCATGTGCTCAGAATGTGAGGATCAAGGACTTGGGCGTCTGAGCAGGCATTGCCTGAGCCCACCCACTGGGTGCTGTGTGGCTCCTGACAGTTAATGGGATCGCTCTCCATTTTGGAGCCTTTACTTGTAAATTGGGCTGGGCTCCTTGTCTCCCAGGGTGGTGGAGACCTGGCCATGTGCCAGACCCGCAGGACTGGTCACAGCTGCCTGCCCCTGCCACTTCCTATTCTGTCTGGGCCCAGCCACTGGAGCACTGCATTTCCTACCTCCACTTCCCCTCCCAAATCTGGCCCCTAGTGCTGCCCTGTTCAGGCCCATGCTCAGCCAGGAGAATCCCAGGGTCCTGGCTGTGCCCCTGACATTCTCTGAGGAGGGGCTGGCTGAACTGTTATGGATCAGGCTCCCTGAAGCAGGAACCAGAGTGACTCAGTGTCTGTCTTCTTGCTGTCTGGCTCCTGCACCCCGTGGTGGGGGAAGGAGTAGGGTGGAGGGAATGGGACTGCTGGATCCAGGGTGTCCCCCCTTCCCCATGAGGCTTGTGGCTTGACTTTGTGGCAGTGGGAGAGGGGGTGGCTCCTCCAAACAAGAGCCCAAAGCCTGGGGAGTGTGTGCGGATGGGGCTATAGCCACAGAGAATGATACTCTGACAGAGTGGACATGATAGCAGTAGCCAGCCGGGCGCTCCTGGCCCCAAGATCTGAGATGGGTGTTAGGCTGATGGTGGAGCACAGCCCTTATCCTCAGTATTCCTGCTCTTGTGGAAGAGATGTTGCCCCTTTGCTCAGATCCGAGATAGAGGAAAGAACAAGGAACAATAAAACCTCCGTTTTACCTGTCACTATTTATGGAGCTCCTCCCATGTGCCAGTCCTGTTCCCTTGCCACTTGTGAGCAAAGTGAGGTCAACCCATTTAATAGATGGGGAAATCAAGTCACAGAGAGGTGAAGTCCTTAGCACAGCATCATCAAACTTGTGAGGTCAAGGTTGGGATTTGAACACAGCCTTCCCCTCCATTCCTTCCTGATTCCCAGAAATCTGGGTGAAGTCATGGTATTGGAGAATTTTGAAGGACCTAAACATTCACCTCTCAGGGTCTCAGTCTCCCCAGCACGTGAAAGGGCCTCAGGGAAGTTGTGAGACTGATGTGAAAAGGCACAGGCCCTGCCTCAGCCCTATCTACCTTTAAGTCCCCCAAGGGCCTGGCTTCCCTCCTTTCTGTTAGGGTTTCCCACCACACATCCTTTATGAACACAGGGCTCCCTTCATTTCTGTCCTGGCTGCATCTGGGGCCCCACCTCTTCCCTTCAGTGACCCTGCCTTGGAGCCCAGAGACTGCTATCTGATGTTATTTCCTGACAGTGCTTGGGCAGATCATCCTCGGCCTGTGCCAGGGGACCTTGCTGGCTTTTCAAGATGTGTTCAGTCAGGCAGCCTGGTCTCTTGTACCTAGCCACCCCCAACGTTCCTTCGCACCAGAGCCGGGGAGGAGCTCTGCAATGCAGTAGTCACCCTTCCCAACTCTGAGGACCTCAGCGGGGTCCTTTGGCCTTTCTAGCTTGGTTTCCATATCTGCAAACCAGGGATAATAATAATACCTGGCCTCTGTAATTGTTATCTGTTATTAGTATCAGTCTGCACCGTGAGGTCACAAAGAGGCCAGCCAATGGTGGCCCTCCTCTGGCCTGTCCTCTAGATGCATTTTTGGGGTGCTCAGGAGGGGAGGGGCATCCCCCTTACAGCCAGTCCTCCATTCAGAAAGGCCCCCCACCCCTCCCAGCCAGAGCCAGCCCTGTTCCCGTCAGGGGACTGAGGTGTGGGAGGGCTGGCCATGGAGATGTTAGACCTGAGGCACTGAGCTGGCCGAGGGAGGAAAGATGGCCTGGGGGGAGAGCAGCTGAGTCGCTGGGGAGGGAGGGAGGCTGTGGAGGCGCTATAAATACCTCCCAGGTAACAGGACCTGTAAATGAAGGGAGGGAATTAGTCACATTCTGAGGCGCCTAGGAGAGAAGTGGAAGGGGAGCAATGACCTGAATCCAGGAAGGGAAAAAATTAGGCTAACCTTGGAGGGGAGGTTAGGGGCCCTGAACAGGCTCTGTGGGCAGGGGCCAGGGAGGAATAACCATGGCAGGAGGGGTCTGGAAGGGACATCTTGTCTATTCCCAGGTCCAGATCTGTGAGATTTGTGAGCAGCCCTTTTCTTCTCCAGTATCTCCTGGCCTCTCCCAACCTCAAACTCATTCCTCTTTGGAAGTCCTGGAGGTCTATCCCGGATCCCTCTTCTTGTTTCCATTTGCTGCCCTCACTGTCTTTGAACCCTGCCTTTCCCTGGGCCCCCACTTTGTCGTGCATCTAGCTCTGGGGTCATTCCCTGGGTTCCTGGTTCAGACAAGGATTTTTGCATGGGAAGGCAAGAAGGACATGTCCTGCTTCCTTCCTCTCTGGACCCAAGCTGACTAGGGCCAGTGGTCCTTCACTAGGATGATGGCCATGGCCTACTCGCCAATCTGGGTCCAGCTTCACCCCCTCCAGGACGGCTCCCTGCTCCATGATTCCTGGGGCGTGCCCTGCTCCCTAGGTATGGCATCTAGTCCCCTTGGCTGCCACAAGACCCAGGACAGGCCTCCGATCAGCTTTCAAGCCACGTCTTCTGCCCTTGCTCGCCCCCACACTGGCCAGGAGTCTGAAGTCTCCAGGTCTTTGCAAGGGCTGTTCTTGCAGCCTAGGGTGCCTTCCTCTCCCTTGGCCCGGCAGATTTGTATTTTCTTCCAAGACCCAAGCTTGAATCTGAAATTCTTCTCCTCCCTCCCCCAGCTGAGCTGGGTCCTCCCTCATTTATGCTCTGGAATCACTTTCCGAAATGGTAGTGCAAGGAAGGAAGTGGTTAAGATCCAAGTTAGGCAGCCAATTGTGCCTCATGCTAACTGTGACCCGGGGTGGATGAATAGTTTTCCAGAGCCTCGGTTTCCCCTTCTGTAAAAGAGGGTCCTCAGTGCTTCCCAGGAGGGGTACAGTGTAGGCGAGACGCCGTGTGAGGGGGGCTCAGCACACAGTCCGATGGATGGTGGCTGTTGTTGGGGGTCACAGTATTGGTTACACTGTTTCTGTGTCTGCCGCCCCTGCAGGCTGTGAGATGGGGGCAGGGGCGGTGCTGCGTCCCCGTGTGACTCGTCGCCGCAGCCGCAGTGGCCAGCTCGCGCCTGGCACTGAGACCGTAGGCAAATGTTTGCTGAATTAATGAGTGGGGGCTGCAGTTCCGCTCGGACTGATGCAGCTGGGGCGCCTGTGTACATGTATGTGCTCCTGGGAGTGTGAGTGAGGGGTGTCTGTGGGCGGGGGAGCCGCATCCGTGTCCCGGGGGTCTGGCGGCGCCGTGGGCAGCCTGGCGCGCCCGCTCCCTGGGGTCCCCGCCGAGCGCCTGCCTGGCTGCGGGACCCCGTTGCCAGGAGCAGTCAGGATGCGGCAGCGTCTCCATGGCAACGCGGCATCTCGAGCGGCGCGCCGCCCTCCCCCGGCGCCCCGCAGTGGGCAGGAGGCCGAGCCTGGCAGCCCCTCCCGGCCCAGCAGCCAGCAAGCTGGGCCTGGAGGCCGAAGCCTGGCGGGAGGGGTCCTGGAGGGGGGCTCCTTATTTTTCTAAGAACGAGAGGCTGACCTGCCTTTACTTCCCTTTCCATCTGGGGGAAGGAGATAATATGAGGGCCTTGTCCATAGGCGGTCCCTCCCTCTGGCTCCCAACAGGCCAGAGAATCGTGAACAGGTTCTGATCAGGGCGAGGGACCCTCACCGGTGGAGGGACATCTCTGATCTAAGTCCTGGCCGTGAAAATGGCACAATGATCCAGGTTGGAGCGGCTGTTGGGAGGAGCACTGAGCCGCTGTTCTGGCAGTGCCATCCTGCAAGCCCAGCGACTTCATCAGCCACTCTGTGTCCACCAGTGTCCACACCGCTTGCAGATGATGCCCATGGCCCAGTGCCTGCTGTGATCCTGCCAGTGCCCCCTTGCCTTCTGAGCCATACCGCATCCACAAACCCACTCAGTGCTTCCTAGCGTGGACCCAGGCCCCCAATTCCCACCCAGTGCCCCGGTGCCTACACAGTATCTCCTCAGTGCTGCCCAATACTTCCCAGTACCCATGTGGTTCTCTGGCTATCCAGTATACCCCTGTGCCTACTCGGTACTTCCAAATATCCTCTCAGGGACCACCAAGTAACCACTGGGTGCCCTCCTTTCAGTTTAGGGTCAATGCCCCTTAACACTCCCCAGGGACTGACTACCCACCGCCCCCAGCACCTGTCTGGTGGCTCCGAGTCCCCCTATGAATCCACCCTGTGCCCTGAACATCCAGCATAGGCCCTGTATCTTCCCTGAACTTCTGCGTACTTAGTGCTAACCACTGCAACCTCGTTTTGCACACCCCCTGCCCATCTCTACCTTCAGGTAAATTCCTTTTGCGCGGTGTCCCCCTCCCGCTCTCCAAAAACCCAAGGACGCCAGTCTGTAGTGCCCGCAGTGGCCAGGAGGGGGTGTGCGAGCCGTCACCCGGAGGCCAACGCAAGGGGCGCGGTCGGGGTGGAGGTTAGGGGGTAGCTTTCGAGGTTCTTGCCTTAAAGAGGCGGAATCTGCGCCCAGGGTGGGGCTGCGTTCCAGGGAAGATTCCCGAAGTGACCGCACCCCGACTTCACATTCTCTGCAAGCCCCACCGGGCCGCCACAGCCGCCTTCGTGGCTTTGGTAATGAGATGGGGCGCGCGCCCTCTGGTGGCCAAGGAGCAATGAAACTCCCGGGTTGCTGGGGAGGGGCGCGCCTGGGGCGGGTCTTCACCTGGCTAGGTCCAGTTTGTACCTGCCTGGGTGGGTCTTCACCTGCTAGGGCCGGCTTGTAACTGCCAGGGCAGTTAATCTTTTCAATCTTACAAAGTCCTGGAGCAGTGGGCTTCACCCTCTCTCCTGCTCACGCTATGGGATTTCCTTTTCTGTGTATGGAGGAAATGGATGGCGCCACAGCAAGAGGGATCCAGGTTAGACTCTTGCAATCTGTCCTGAGTTGGAGTGGCCTTGGCCTGCAGGACCCTCCAGGGTTAGATCTGTGATTTTGTGCCTGTCTCTGCCTGGCGTCAAGACAGCATTCACCAAGCCTCTGCTCGAGTTTGAGCAAGTGACTTCCTTCTTTCGAAGCCTCAGCTTCCTCATTTATAAAATGAGCATTAAAACTCCACCTATTTCCCAGGACAGTTGCAAAGGTTAAATCAGATGGTGATAACGAAATAATAATAGCAGTGATCCAGCATTTGAGATTCAGAGGTTATTATACCAGGTGGGCATAGAGCCCTGGGCTCTGAAAAGGCTTTCAGTCCTTACAGCTCCCAGGTGGGGTGACAAAGGCCCTAGTAGGTCTGTGTATGATGTCAGGCTTCCAGGATGAGCTCTGAGTCCTCTGACCCTGCTAGGGGTGGAGGAGGGAAGGAGGGAGGGCCTTGGGGAGCTCTCTGTGTAGTGCCCCCATGGTCCCCAGACCCTGGGGAGGGAATAGCACTGGCTGATGGTGGAAGCATGTGTCCTGGCCCAGGCAGCTGGACAGAGGGGCCTTGCCCCGGAACCTGGGGCCTTTCCTGCAAAGGGAATATCCCAGAGCAGGAAGGAAGAGACTGGGGAGGGGAGGAAGTGGGGTAGAAGGCAGGGACAGGACCCAGCTGGGAGGGAGTGCTCTCCAGGACAGCCAGAGAGAGAGGACATCTGGACTGGCCTGGCTGAGAGGCCACAGGGCTGTCACCCTGTCGGGGCTTGGATATATGTAAGTAGTGGCAGGGAGGGGCAAGAAGAGAGGATATGAGTGTCACTCTCTGTTTCCTCCTCCAGATGTGACAGCATACGCCTGTAATCCTGGCTACTCTGGAGGCCAAGGCAGGAGGATCACAAGTTCAAGGCCAGCCTGGGCAATTTAGTGAGACCTTGTTTCAAAATAAAAATAATATTTTTATTGGCTCAGTGGTAGAACGGCTCCGGCCGGGTTCAGTACTCAGTACCAGTGTGGAGATGGGTGGGAAGAACACCTCCTCCTCTGGGGCTGGATGAGACTACAACTGAGGTTAGGAATGTAAAGTAGCAACTAGGCCCAGATGTACTGTACTGGTGCCTCGTGTTTGTTATTCCCTACTCCCTGGATTGACTGCCTGATGTGTGAGAAAATAGCTCAGAGTCTGGCATGCCCATTGCCTGTGAGCTCACATATTCATTCAACAACCATTAGGCAGCACCTACTATGTATTGGGGTCCTGGGCTGTCACAGTGAACAAGAGATGATTCCTACCCTTACCGAACTTGTGCGTAGGGAGAGAGGAAGATGCGTCATCCTGAAGCACAGAGCCTGACCAGCCAAGACCAGGTGCCTGACCTAGCCTGGGAGTGAAGCAAGGCTTCCTTGGAGAAGGTGATGCTTATGTCCCGACCCAGAGGGTGCAGCAGGCAGAAGTAGGTGTGGCGGGAGGAGGGTCCTAGGCAGAGGGAAGGAAGGGCAGGCCCAGAGCCTAGACTTCAAGAGACTGGGGCCTTGGCTGCAGCAGAGAGCCTGGCCATGAGCTGTGCTGGGACAGAAGGCTCCAGGATGGGGTTTGGATTTTTCTCCTGAGCAATGGGGAGCCAGAAAAGGTTCTAGGCAGGGTCAGAGTAGGATAAGGCCTAACAGAGGCATTCTGGGGCCCAGGCCGTAACCTCTGTGCTCTCAGCAGTCACAGCTTCTCTATGGGGCACTGTAACCCCCAGGTGACTCCACAAAGTCTGCTCCCCTCCCGAGCCACCCTCCCTGCACTGAATGAGCAGGTGGCTTGGACACTTCCCAGCCCATGGGGACGATCTCTGGCTGAGGGTGAGCTTGTGACCCTGTCAGTGCACCTCCTCTTGTGACCCGGCTGGGCAAGGGGAGGGCGGGGCCTGAGCTGTCCTGGGCGAGGATGGACCAGGGCACTGCCAGACACAGTCACACGGGCCTTGGGCTCACAAGGACCCACTTGGCGAATGCTCTGCTGTGGTTGTCTTGAAATTTGTAATCATTTTATCTTGGAATCTGCCGTTTGTTAGTGAAGTCCAGTGGGACAGCAGCTCCAAGTGCGCACAGTGCTTTGCTGTTCAGGAGCACAGATTTCTGGGGACCCATGACGTGTGGGAGCTCGGTAGGCTCAAAGTGAGTCTAGGGTAAGTGGGGTAAGAGGGGCCCCCAACAGCCCTGAGGGGCCAGGCCTTCCATTCCCACCAGAATTTGCCAGGGCCCAGAGCACACCAGTGTCCTAAGGACCTGAGCAGCCAGGGACTCAAGCTGTTTCTCCGGACCAGCCAAGCACTGACTCACTAACACAGGGGTGAGCCCTCCCCGGAGGGGCAGAACCACCCCTTTCTGCAGAAGCCCTCCTGGCTGGCCTGGGGTCTTGCTCTCTCCCAGTGTGCACTGTCCAGGGGCTGGGCCTTGAAGATGCTGTTGCTGTCCTGGCCTTGGTGGCATCTCACCACCAGGCTGCTGCCCAGCCAAGCGGGGTCCCTGCTTCCCTTCCTTTAAAATGGGACACCTTGAGGGCAGGGCCTGTGGAGGGGCTGCTGGGCTGGGGATGGGCTGCTATGGTCTCTTTCCCAGGGCCTTGCTCTCTCTGCTGATTTTCTACCAGACCAGACTCATGTTCACCCCAGGGCCTTTGCACTTACTCTTCCTTCTGTTTGTAGTTCACATCTCCTTGATGATTGAGGACTGACTCTGTTGTTCTTTGGCCCTCAGTATAAATGTCACCTCCTGTGGGATGGTGTGCCTGACTGCACCAGTGAACATTCTTTCCCTACCTTTTTTTTTGAGACAGGGTCTCCCTATGTAGTTTAGGCTGGTTTTGAACTCACTATGTAGCCTGGATGGCCTTGAACTTGCAATGATCTTCCTGCCTCAGCCTTGAAAATGCTGGAATTACAGGTGTGCACCACCAGGCCAAGGGACATTTTCCCCTTCTGCAGTCATTCTGTTACACTTTATTTTTTAATTTTTTGTACAGCATTTAAATATATATATATATATATATATATATATATATATATATATATTTTTTTTTTTTTTTTTAAACAAAGAACTTTATCAGACACTCAGGGATGGCATCTCTTCTTCCCTCACCCGTGCCCTTGGCTGGTGTGAGGCCTGATGCTGTTGCCTGGTGGAGCAGAGGACAGTTTGCAGAGTGGAGACCAAGCGCAGTGATGAGCGGGTGGGGACGCAGCCTGGGATGAGAGGATGAGGCAGGAGAATCTCAGGGGAGAGCTTTGCTTGGAATCCTTTGCAGGCCAGACTCCAGATTACTGAAGGCAGCAAGAGAGAAGACAGAGGTCCCTGCAGGGAGGCTTGATGGGGACCTGGGCTCCCATCTGCATCCCAAGAGTGGCAGGGCCAAGAGGGAGGATAGTGGCAAGAGGTACCACTGCCCACTCTGGAATGGACGGATGGCGTCAGGTTTTGCTCACCCTCCAGGGGCCAAAGGCTGATTTGGCCGGTCTGGAGCTGGGCCGCTTGACCAATTCCAAGTTGTCCCAGGACTGTGGCCACCTCCCCAACTCCCCAAGCCCTCAGCGACTCCCAGAGAGGCCCCACCCCGAATGTCCTGATTTCTTCTGTGCCGTGGAAATGCCATTCCTTAAAGTCCAGCGCACGCTACCTTTGCCAGGGGGGCGGAAGCAGACCCTCCCCACCCTCGACCCCAGCCAGCCTGGCCTGGGTTTGTTACCCATCACTACCCTGGTGACAGCTGTCTCCTTCACTTGTTTTTCAGCATCTCTCTCTCCTTTCGCTAGGCTCTGAGTTCCAGGTGAGTGGACCCTTTGTCTGTCTTGTTCCTCTAATCTTCACTGACTGGCAGCACATAGAAGGTGCCCCAGGCAGACATGGCCCTGCTCTTACTGAGTTCACAGTTACTGAGTCAGCAGGATTGGGCAAGCAAATCAACCTCTTCTTGATTTTTTTTTTTTTTTTGAGACAGGGTCTAGCTTCTAGCTGGCCTTGAGCTCCCAGTGATCCTCTTGCCTCAGCTTCCTCAGTGCTAAGATCACAGGTGTGCGCCACCACGCCTGACTAGCAAATCAACCTCTTGATGCACTTTTAAAATTTATTTATTTATTTATTTATTTAGGTATTGGGGGGGTTGAACCCAGGGCCTCATGCATGGCAGGCAAGCGATCTAGCACTGAGCTACAACCCTAGCCACCCTCCCTTTAAAAAAATATTTTATTGGGCCAGGGATTTAGGTCAGTGGTTCTGTTGTCTGCCTTGCAAGCACAAGGATCTGAGTTTGCTCCCCAGTACCAAAACAAACAAATTTTATTTTGAGGCTGGGTCTCACTGAGTTTCCCAGGCTGGCATCAAACTATGGATCCTTCTCCCTCAGCCTCCTGAGTAGCTGGGATTTTGGCATGCATTACTGTGCCTTTTATTTTATTAATTTTTTAATTGCAGCAATATATGTATAACATAAAATACAGCATTTGTCCTTTCACGACTGGCTTCTTTCAGTTAGCACAGTGCTGTCGAGGTTCATCCGTGATGTAGCCTATGCAGCGCTTCCTTCCTCTGAAAAGCTAAGTACTGTTCCACTGTGTGCACCATGTTTTGTACATCCACTCCACTACTGATGGACACTTAGGTTGCTCCCACCTCCTGGCACTGGAGATGCTGCTGCTGTGGGCGGCAGTGTACAAATACCTCTTTGAGTCCCTGTTTTAATTCTTTTGGGACTATGCCCAGGTGTGGAACTGCTGGATCATACGGTGATTCTACCTTTAATTTGTTGAGGATCATCATAATGCCTTTCTTTCTTTCTCTTTCTTTCTTTCTTTCTTTCTTTCTTCTTTGTTTCTTTCATTCTTTCTTTTTCTTTTTTCTCCTCCTCTTTTTTTTTTTTGATTAAGTTTATTGGTACATTTTAGGTATACATTATGATCACATTCATTATTGGGAGTATGTACCTGTACATGATATATCCTGGTTCTTATTTTTTCCCCATTCCCTTTCCCTCCCTTCAACCCCTTCACCTCTTCGTATTTACATAAGCTTTGTTTCTGTTTTTGGTTCTTTTATCATTGTTTTTTTCCCTAGGGAAAGCCTTTCTTTGCCACTTGAGAGCTGCTGGAGGCCAGGGTGTGGTGGACCGAGGGGGGATGCACCACCCAGATCCCCCTCTGAGAGGCTCATGCTCCCAGCTCTTTGGAAGGAAATCCCCCCCCCCCAAAGGTGTCTTTCTGTGTACTTTAGACTGGCCTTGGACTCACTGTTCAGCCCAGGTTGGCCTCAAACTCGAAGTGATTCTCTTCCCTCAGCCTCCTGAGTGCTCAGATTACAGGTGTGTGCCACCATGCCCAGCATCATCATACCATTTTTCATAGTGGCTGCACTATTTTATGTTTCCACCAATATTGCACAAGAATTTCAGCTTTTCTATGTCCTCATTAATGCTTATTTTGTATCTTTCTTTCTTTTTGATAGCAAATATCCTAGTGGGTTTGAAGCAGGTCTCCTGTGCTATGGTTTGCATGTGCTGTGAAGGGTTCATGTGAAAGGAACTTGGTCCCTAGTGTGGCAGTGTTAAGAGGTGATGGAGCTGGGTGTGGTGGTGCCTGGCTGTAATCCTAGCACCCTAGGAGGCTGAGGCAGGGCGATTGTGAGTTTGAGCCCAGCCTGGGCCTCTTAGGGATTTGGTGCGACCCTGTCTAAAAATTAAAAATAAGAAATAAAAGGCTGAAGATGTAGATTTGTCCAAAGGCCCTGGGTTCAATCCTGTGTGTGTGTGTGTGTGTGTGTGTGTGTGTGTGTTGGAAATGTTAAGGGGTGGGAGTTAATGGAAGATAATTATGTCCTTGGAGGGGATTAATGTACTCATATAGTTCCCATCAGACGTTTGTGTTTAGTTTTTGTTTTTTGGAAAGGGTCTTGCTGAGTTGCCACAGTTGGGCTCAAACTGGTGATTTTCCCAGTGAGGTGGGAGATATGGGATATATATATATATATATACCGCTGAGCTACATCCCCAGCCCCTCCCCTCAGGTTTTTTTTTGTACCGGGATCGAACTCTGGTCCTTGCGCTTGCGCAGCGGGCGGCGAAACCACTGAGCTAAATCCCCGACCCTCAGGTTTTTGTTGTAACAGTGGAAAATGGACCCACAAGTCACTGTGCTGTTTGTTTTCATTTCCCTAATGATTAGGATACACATTTTGGAGGAAACATGCTTTGTGGGAGTGGAGGGAGGGAGCCTCTTAGCTCCAGTGGTCTCAGAGGACTCTACATTGTCTTTGAATTGAGGCCCACAAGAAGGGAGGAAGGCAGCCAGTGTGTTTCGGGACAGGGTACAGGGTGCGCAGGTCTGGAAGCCTGAGCGCCGCGTGTTTTGCCAGAGCATAGTGGATCACTGACCCGGAGTGGGTGCTGGTGGGCCGGGTGGTTTGAGAGGTGGGGAGCGCTGGGCTTTTAGGCTACGGAAAGATCTTTGGGTTTTCAGCGGAATGGACAGACTACAAAACTGACAGGCCGTGATGTCGCTGTGGGGCGGGGCCGGTGCTTGTGGGGCTGCACACAGGGGAGACGCTGTGTGCACCCGGAGACTCCCAGCATCCCGCCCTGATGGGATCACTAAGATTGCCCCCTCCTCGGTGCATTCTGCCGCCCGAGCCAGTGCGCCCAGCGAGAAGGATCCGGTACCCCTATTTAGGGCCTTAGGCCTGATGCCTTCAAAGGTCTGGGGCCGGAGCTCGCCGGCTTGAGATCAGGAGAGGGCTCCAAAGAGGGAAAGAGGGAGCCGGGGAGCCAGGACACTGGGGCCTCGGGTAAGCGAGCCGGGGCTTCTGCAGTACCGGGAAGGGCCGCACGAAGGCAGGCGCGGACACGGGGCGGCTGGGCTCGGATAGGGAGTGGATATGGGCGGAGGGAGTGGGGAGGAGAGGGAGAGGAAGTGGGGTGGACAGAGCTTCTGACCGGTCTGAGATGGCTGAGAGCGACCATCTGCGGGGCTCTGTGGTTTGAGTTTCTGCCTCCATGTGGTGTGTGAAGAAAATGGAGTCATCTCATTTCACAGCACAGCCTCACAGCAGCAGAGCCATTTGACCAAGGTCACTAGCAGGGGATTCAGGCCAGGTCTGCCTGGCCTCTCAGCTCCAGCCACTGCCGCACCCTAAATGAACTCACCTGGGCGAAGTGCCCGTATGTCCTTCTGTCTCCTGGCCTCACCTTTGCCCTTCTGATCAGACTACCCACCCTCAGGGCCAGGACAGCCTGGGGAGGCAGCTGGCACTTGAGACCCTTTGCTGAGGCCCCTGGGGAGGAGGAGTTCCAGGGCCTGAGGTGAGGTCTGGTGTTTGTCCCATCGCCATGGTAACCACACTGATGTGCTTACAGTCGCTTATGTCTAGGCAGCCTGTGTCTAGGCCCTAGCCTGCCCCGGGTCCTGGTCTCTGAACAGCCTCTGAACATCTGGTCCAAGGCAAGGATACAACCAAGGTCCCCCTAAAACATCGGCATCCTGCCTCTCCCAGGAGCATGATGATGGGAGTTTGGCCATCCTTGGGGGAAAGATATGGATGGCTTCAGTGTTAGTCAGACTAAGGACCAGAGAGGAGCAGGAAGTCATCTAAGACCATGTGGTGAAGCAGGGGCTGAGGCCCTGTTTATTCATCCAGAAAGCACTGGATGACCTGGAAAAGGGCAACAGCTTGTACACCCACAGGCTGGAGGCTGAGGGGTGGAAGGGCAGTTACCTGGCCTCCTGCTTCAGAAAGCCCTCCCTGACTATCCCCTCTGCCTTTCTTTCTTTTTTTGGTACCGAGGATCGAACTTGGGACCTTGCGTTCCCAAGGCAGGCGTGGAACCACTGAGCTAAATTCCCGGCCCTCTTTCTTTTTTTTTTTTGAGACAGGGTCTCACTGTGTAGTTCAGGCTGGCCTTGAACTCACTGTGTAGCCTAGGCTGGCCTTGAACTTGAGGCAGTCCTCCTGTCTCACCCTCCAAGTGCTGAGATCACAGGTGTGTACCACCATCCCCTACAGAAACAATGCTATCTGGCCAGGGAGGCTAAAAGTTCACCCTGAGCTTCTTCACTGGACCTCAGAACCTGTTGTTCCATTTTCCTGGCCAGGCTAGAAATCTCCGCTCTAGTCCTCCTGACAGAGGCTGCCCATCTTGCTTGCACAGTGATGAGGAGCTCAGTGCCCGGAAGGTGGCCTTTTCCACCATACAGCTGTTTTAGGGAGGCTGGGTTGCCTTCTGTGCCGTGTGGGTGTGGGGACTAGCCAGCCCTGAGCTGCGCAGGACAAGTGGCCTCTCCTCTGCATGCAGGCCTCAGGTAGTTGCAGAGAAATCTGTGTCCCCCATCCCTGTTTCCCCTAAACAAGGTTTCAGCACTTCATCATCTAGGCAGCTTGCCACTGGGTACATTGTGGTTGGGACTGGACCCATTTGTGGTGACAATTTTTCTCAATACATGAGAAAATATATGTTGTTACAGGGAAAAAAATATTTCTGATCTCACCACCCAAAGACAGTCCCTTTTAGCTGCTTGGGGTTGCTTTTCCTGAGGTGACACCCAGGTGTGTGTTAAAGTGTGAGGCAGAGTAGGTGTAATGGTGCATGCTTATAATCCTAGCCCTCGGCAGGCTGAAGCAGGAGGATTGCCATGAGTTTAAGGCCAGCCTGGGCTACAGTGAGTTCAAGACTAACCTGAACTACATAGCGAGGCCCTGTCTTAAAAAAAATAAAAACCAAAAAAATCAAACCAAACGAAAAAATAAAGAGGCAAAAGCAAGGTTAGCTTGAAGCTGGTGGTAGGAAGCCTGTTAGGGTAAACAAGCAATTTCTGTCTAATTTAATACCTCGAAGGGCCATTTGGTTGTAAGACAGGCCGGCTCTGGAAGACCAAGGATTGGCACAAAAAGAATGGAATATGTCTGATGATAGAAGAGAATGCTCTTCCCAGAGGGCCACGCTAGAGATGCAGGGAGCATTTTCCCAAGCACTGTTCCCTTCATGCTCCCAACAACCACTGGTGCTCACCCTCCCCGGCCTTCCTCTGCCTAGAGTCCAGGGCAGCACCTGGGAGCCAGGCAGACCCAGTGTCCCACAGGCAGGGCCCTACAGAAGGAAGAGGCGAAGGCTGCAGTGCCAGCTCTCCCGAGATCCCATGGAAAGATCGGGGATGCCACGAACAGCTCCTCACCCCACATGTCATACCGGGTGGTGTCAAGGGTGGCCCCAGAGACCTGCTTTTCTTTTTATTAAATGTGTGTGGAGACTGTTTTTTCGTTTTAGCAAATATTCGTGATATGTGATGCATCTTTTTTTTGGGTGGTGCTAGGGTTGGAACTCAGGGACTCGTGTGTGCTAGGAAAGTGCTCTGCCACCGAGCCATACCCCAGCCCTGTGCTCCACTGTTTGTCATGGTTGCACGATACTCTAGTGCATCACGACACACATTTTCTTTAACCAATGGCCTATTTTAGGATCTCTGAGTCATTCACAATTTTTTTTTGCCATTATACTCAGGGTTGTAATGAACATTCTTATACCCTGCTCACATCCACCTTTGTTTCCTTAGGATAAATTCCCAACAGTGAAGAGCCAGGGATTTAGCTCAGTGGCACAGCACCTGCCTGGCAAGTGTGAGGTCATGAGTTCAATCCCTGGTACAAAAAAAAAAAATCCCAACAGTGGAACTGCTGGGTTGCAAGGCAGGAACTCTACCACTTTTGATACATGCTGACACTCTGCTTCCCCAAAGGTGAAGCACTATTGGCTCCTAGCAGCTAACAGCCATGCCCTTGCGCCCACTTCCCATGCCACAGCCATTGGCCTCCCTTTCCCCTATATTTTGCTGTTAACATTGGAAACATTTGAAAAAGTTGAACAAATTTCACAGTAAACACCCATATAGCCACCACCCAAATTTTACAATTTACATTATTGTGTATCAGCTTTATCATTATCTGTGCATTCCTCCTCTATCAACTCATTTTCTTTTTTGAATGCATATCAAAGCAACCTACAGATATCCACGGAGTTGGCCATACAGACACTTCAACATATATATCATTAATTGGAGTTCAATACTTTTGTATGGTTCTTTCTTTTCCCCCAGTACTGGGGATTGAACCTAGGGCCTCATGCATGCCAGGTAAGTGCTCTACCACAGAGCAACAACCCAGGTCTGGTTGGTTTTTTTTTTCCTTTTTCTAAAGACAGGATCTTGGTATGTTGCCCAGGCTGGTCTTGAACTCCTGGGCTCAACTGATCCTCCTGCCTCAGCCTCTCAAGTACCTAGGACTATAGATGTGCACCACTTTGTCCGACCAATTCTTTATCTGAGGGGGAAAAATATATATATATTATTAATATATATAATATATATATATTAAAATGCACTGTGATCATTCATCATGATATGTCAATTTGATTTGAGTAAACTGCATAGCAGATTAGTCAATTCCAGTTGTGTCTGTGGATGACTGACATGTAGGCCAACAAACTGAGGAGGAAAACCCACCCCACATGAGGATGGCACCAACCAGTAGGCTTGTAGTTTGGACAGAATAAAAGGGGAGCAAAGAGGTCGTGTTTCCCTTTTCTTTTTCTTTTTTTTGTTTTGGTCCCAGGGATTGAACACAGGACCTTGTGCTTTCACAGTAGGCAGCAGAACCGCTGAGCTAAATCCTTGGCCAGTGTTTCCCTTTTCTTAGTGGTTTAGCCGCCGCCTGCCTCGCAAGCACAAGGTCCCAAATTCTATCCCCCGGACCAAAAAAAAAAAGAAGAAGAAGAGCTCCAGCCTTTGACATTGGTCTGCAGTTCCTTCAGGCTTGTAAATTCAGGTTTTCCCACACTGGAGATTCTAGGCTTTTGACAGTGCACAGATTGCCATTTTGGATTCTTCTACCTCTGATCCCCTAAGCCAACTAAATAGATCCCTTTGTGTAATTATACATATATTTTATATTGATTCTATTCTTCTACAGAACCCTAACTAATACATGCCCAAATCTCAAGTACATCATTTGTTGAATTTTGACAAGTACATATACTTGTATATTCAACCATATCAAGGTAGAGAATATTTCCATCACTCCTGAAAGTTTCCCTGTTGGCTTCTCAGCATGCTGTCTGGATTTCTTTCTACCATAACTGTTTTGCCTGTTCTACAATATCATAAAAATTGAATAATGTACTCTGTACTATTTTGTGTCTAGCTTATCACTTTCATCACAGTGTTTTGGAGACTCATCCTATTGTACATATCAGTGGTTTGTTCCATTTTTATTCCTAAGTAGAGTGCCATTGTATGGATATATAATTGTTTGTTAAATCATTTGCCTCTTGATGGACACCTGGGCTATTTCTAGTTTGAGACCATTGTAAATAAAGCTGCTGTGAACATTCTCATGGAAGTTTTTGTGTGAACCTGTGTTTTCCTTTCTTTTGGGTACTTATAAGTAGAACTGCTGGGTCATAAAGTGAGAGTAAGTTTAGTTTTGTGACATTGCTCGATCCATTTTATTCTCCCACTAACAAAGGATGTTCTCTACCACCGAGTTCTCAGCTCCAAGCACAGTGGGGTTGTCACCTCCTCAGTTCAGGGTGCCACACCTTGGAGAGCATCCCTGACAGTCATAGTGACAGTGCTGGTGGCAGTTGCCCTGAAAATCACCTGGACACCTCAGGCTGTTCCTCATGGACAGGCGAATGGATGGATGCCCAGCCAGTGCTCCTGGACTCTGAACTTTCATACTTGCTTTGTTGGAAGCTGAATATCAGCTTTTCCATTTGTCCTCAGTAAATCCCATCTTACTGGTTTTGAGTTAACCCTCCAGGCCTCCAGGCAGTCCTGATAACCATGAAACCAGTACACTGACACACATGTGCCATTCACCAAACCCTGAGCTAACTTAGAAGAGCCCTGTGATGGAGCTGTTATTATCCCCCCTTCAGAGGAGAGGAAACGGAGACACGGAGAGATTAAGTAACTCGTCCAAGCTGACCTAGTCGTAAATGGCAGAGCTGGGAATAGAATTTATGTATTTTGGCTCCAGACCTCATGGTCTTAACCATTTAGTTTTTTTGTCTTTGGTTTCTGATGTCATCTCCCTTCATCTTCCAGTTTCTAAAAACACACTGAGTAAGCCAGTAGGTCTTCATCTCAATCACTGGTTAAACAGTAACAAAAACAAATGAAAACCTGTGGACCACCCAGTTCAAGGCCAAAGACAGCACCTGATGTCATGCTTCTAAATACTTCCTCTTGTGCTGGCCTTGTTTTATTTTATTTATTTATTTATTTTGAGAAAGGTTTTTTTTTGGGGGGGGTAACGGGGATTGAATTTGGGTCCTTGCACCTGCACAGCAGGCGGCGAAACCACTGAACTAAATTCCTGGCCCTTGAGACAGGGTTTTGCTGTGTAGTTCAGACTGGCCTTGAATTCACTGGGTAGCTCTGGCTAGCCTCCAACTCACAGAGATCCTCCTGCCTCAGCTTGCCAAGGACTGAGATTACTGGTGTGCACCACCACATCTGGCTCTTGTTCTATTTGTTCACAACCTGACAGTGGTTATGTTACTGGCTTCAAGTTCACAGAACTGGGATCTGGCTGTGGCTCTTCACCATGGTCTCAGCACAGCATCCTTCAGATCTCTTGAAAATGCCTGGAAATATTTTGCGTCAGAATTGCCTACCCTTCCCGCTAACATGGCTCTTGTTGAGGTCATCAGTGGCCTCCATTGCTCAATCCAGTGTCAGTGTCCCCGCCTCATCTTCCCGACAGAAGCGAGGGACTCAGTGGATCCCCTTCCTCCTTGGTGTTGTCTCCTCACTTGGTCAGCAGATCAGATCCCATACTCTCCTGCTTTTCCTCTACCTTTCCGGATGCTTCTCCTCAGTGTTCCTTCTTGTTTCTCCCCTCTGTCATTACTGAGGGGGCCTCAGGGCTCCATTCATGGCCTTTGACCCACCACCTTTGCTGGTGACCTCCCCTCTTCCCCATGTGTATCTCTAACCCAGGACTTTCTGTCTGCCTCCCAATGATGCCTTACTGACCCCCCCTTATTGAGAACTGAACCTGGGGGCATGCTGCCACTGAGCTATACCCCCAACCCTTTCATTTTTAAAAAAATTTTGAGACAGAGTTTTACTAAATTGCCCAGACTGGGCTCAAACTTTCAACTCTCCTGTCTCAGCCTCCCAGAGTGCTGGAATTACAGGCATGTACCATCGTGGCTGGCCAGAGGATCCTATAAAACCATAAATCAAGCCAGGTGTGGTGGCACAAGCCTGTGATTCCAGCATTCAGGAGGCTGAGGCAGGAGGATCGCCATGCTTGGGCTATACAGTGAATTCAAGGCCAGCCTGAACTATACATCCAGGCCTTGTCTAAAACACCCCCCCCCCCAATCCATAAATCAGATCAAGCTAGCTGCCTGCCCCCAAATTTTGGTGGCTCCTTATGTCAGGAAAAGCCACAGTCCTTAGAATGTCCACAAGGGGCCATTTCCTCTGCGCCCTACTGCCCCTCTGCTGTCACATACAGCCTTTCCTTTGTCCCTTGAACATGCCCACTACACGCCCACCTACCTCAGGGCTTTTGCACTGGCTCTTTCCTCCCTGGAACTCTCCCCTGACAGATATTTACATCACTTATTTATTGTGTTTATTTTTACTCCTCTCTTCCTAACCCTACTGGCAGCATTGTTCAGAAAGGTAAATATTTTTGTCTGACTTGTTTCTTGATATGGTTCGCCTAGAATAGTGCGTGCTACGTGTAGGGGCTCAATAAATATTTGAATGAATAAAAGAAAGAAGGAAGTATGATAATTTGAGAAGGAATCGCCAATCTAAAAATTAAAGCCCAGAAAATGTGGACGTCTGGTAAGGCGAGCGTTGAGCAGCAGTCGCCCCCTCTACTGGCTGACTTCCTACTTTCCTTTGGGATTTGTCCCCGCCCACTATTAGCGCGCATGCGGCCTGGGGCGGAGCTCACTCCCCACTCCATGGAGGCAGTGACTGTTCTGACTGTATTAGTTTGTTCAGGGCTGAGCTGGGAGACAGAGTCCTGGGACTTTTGCTCCCCCTGTCCGGATGGGAAAGGCATTTTCCCTCAAAGAGGGACATGAGCTCGTGCTGCCTTAGCCACTGGATGCTCTGTGGAAAGAGCCTGCCTGGAAAAGACGTCAGTGCCGAGGCATACTGGGCTACAGCTGTGGAGGAAGCCTAAATGGAGAGCCTGGCACTATGGCGTGAAGCTGGATCAGTTCCTGGCCTTGACTTTCCATTTACATGAGCCCTTTTCCACCCAGGTAGTTTTGAGTTGTGCGTCTGTCACTTGCAGTCATTTACAACGTGCCCAGCGTGGTGGAATGCACCTGTAATCCCAGCACTCAAAAGGCTGAGGCAGGAGGATTGCCTTGAGTTCGAGGCCAGCCTGCAGTACAAAGAAAGACCTTATCTCAAAAACAAACAAACAAACAAACAAACATTTACAATGTACATCCCTGAGCTCCTGGACTGGGCAGGTAGTAAGGCATGGTAGGGCCTGTAGGGATGTATGGGGTGAGCGGCCCTGGGGTAGAGGGGTTGGGTATATGGAGGGCACTTACCAGTGCTGGATGAAGGAGGACATACATTTTAGTCACTTATTTGTCACTGGAACAGAATACCTGACACCTGAAACTTAACGAAAGGTTTATTTTGGGTCCCAGTTCCCAGTGGGTTTAGTCCATGTTTGTCGCCCAGCTCTGAGATAGAAACAGGCTGTCGGAGGATAGACAGCTAGGTGCTCACGCCATGGCCAACAGGAAACAAAGAGAAGGGAGGAGCATGGGAGTCACACCCACAGTGACCCATCTGTTTTGACCAAGCCCATCTTCACCTTTATTCTTTTTTTTTTTTTTCTGGTACCGGGGATCGAACTCCGGTGCAACTGAGCTAAACCCCCAGCCCTTCATCTTCACCTTTAGCTGTGAGCTTGAACTTAGCAGTGATTAGCCCTCATGATCCAATCATCTTCCACACACATGAGACTTTCAGCAGACATTTTAGATCCAAACCATAATGGAATGAAAACAGATTTGTCTTGGCCCTGGCAGGAGGGCCTCTCAGACCTTCAGGGGAGGATGGAGACACTAATTTAAGCAAGCTAAGCTAAGATGGAGCCTTCCCAAGATTGACGTGGGAAGTAGGATGGGAGATTCCCTCACCCTCAGAGTGCGAGCTGTTCCCGGGCCCCAGTGCAGGTGTAAGAGCCCAGTTAATACAAAGGAAGTGGAGTCGGGGCTCTGCCACATATTGGCAGAGAGCTGTGGGGCGAGTCATAACTTTCAGGGAGCAACAGTTTCCTGAAAGGTGAAATGGGATGAATGACGGCCCCTCGTGGGTTGCTGTGAGGATGGAATGGGATAATGTGTGCCAAGCTGAGCTGGGCCCCAGGCTTCATCGAAGTCTGTTGTAATGTCCAGGAGTTCCCGCCCGGACAGCCTGGAGGTGCAGTTCCTGTAGCTACCAGAAGGTGGAGCCAAGACCCCAAAAGAGCCTCAATGCCCGACTCTTCGCAGGGCTCTCCGAGGGTTTGGCGGGGTGGCTTCCGGATCTCGTCCAGTTAGACCCCTAAGGTCCCGGCTGGAGGGCAGGGGGGCAAAGTTCCTGCACATCCTTCAATTCTCAGAGGCCGCTGGGTTAGGGAAGAGGGGCCCTCAGTCGCCATGGGGGTGTTGGGGGAGCCCTCATTTTCTCTCGGTGTTGTGTAAGAGCATGGCCTCCGAAGACAGCCTGGGCAAGCTGAGGAAGCACACAGGTTGGACCACACACAGGACTTCCAGAAAGAGCAAGCATCACGACACGGAGGATGGTGATAGACGTCTGCGGCTGGACCTCGGGCAGGCGGATGTCCCACACGACCTCCTTCGTCTCCCTTTCTCAGTGCGAGCAAGAGGGGGTGGCCCTTGCCCACGACTTCCGGGGGGGCTCGGACGGGTGGCTTGACGCTCCGGTAATTCTCGATTCGGCCAGCAGAGGGCGGCAGAGAGCCGCGCGCCCCGGAACCTTGCGGCTCAGCGTATCCTGCCCGGGCAAGACCCGCCGTACTAGGGTCCCTTCGCTTTGGAAAAAGGCTTGCGCTTCTCCCCCCTGCCGAGCTTCCTGAGGGGAGCGCATGAAATGAGAAGACGGTCAGCCCCAATCCTAACTCTGCCCTAACCCGGCTTAGCCCCGTCCTCCCTGGATCTCAGTAGGGGGGTGGGACCTGCTGGCCACTCTGGTGCTAGCAGCTCTGAGTTCCTGGGACAGCGTGGCGGGACCTCCCCGAGGGTAGGGAGGAGGGGTCGAGGGTCCTCCCTCTGGCCCCCCATCACCCAGGCCTGCGTGGCCAGCTGGACCTCAGGAAGCAGGGGGTGCTCACCCCATAGCGCCCTGGCCGTTCCCGGCATGCTCCTGGACAGGCTCCCGGAGACCCACAAAGGCCCTCAGATGAAGTTCTGGGCCATGCACTGCTGTGCCCTGGGCCGGCGGCCTGCTGGCTCTGGGCACTGCAAGTTCCTGGCACTCCCCGCGGGGCTTTGTCACCGGCCTGACCAGTGCTGGCCGTGTGCTTGCGGCGGGGGGGGGGGGGCGGTAGGGGCTGGGTCTGCCCTGGCCTTGATGTTCCGGGTGACGGGCAGCCCCTCCCTCGCACTTGTCGGCCCTCACCCCAGGGGCTGTCCAAGGGGAATGGTTGCTCCTCCTCCCACTCCTAGCTGACACAGATGTCAGAGGTAGTGTCCTCATTTGTCACAGGTAGGTTCCAAGGAGTCACCTGGCCTCTGTGGCTCCAACAGCATGGGCTCCTGTGGTCCTGTCGAGGGATCACCTGGCCTGTTTGGGATCTGCCCTTGACTCCTCACTCATTCATCGGTTCATCCCCTTTTGGTCCCTACTGTACACTGGCCTTGGGCTCAGGCTGATCTGGGGACTCTGAGAGGAGCAAGAGGTCCTCTGTGACAGTGCTGTGGTGGGGAGGCCCTGCCCTGTGCGAGCCTGGAGGGTGCTTGCCGTGGGGCCTCTCCACCACCTGCCGAAGTAGGCCCCTTTCTAGTATCTGAGTTACCACTGTTCTTATCTGCTGATGGGGTCCTGCCTACTCTGCGGCAGGCACTGTTTTAGCCCTTAAGGGTTACAGGAGTGAAAGAGCAAAATCCTTTGTGGAGCCCATGGCCTAGTGATGGTCGTGATGGTAGGCAGCCAGACAACCAGAAAAAACAAGGAAATAGTAATATATCAACAACATTATGGCCAGATGTGGTAGTGCACCCCTGTAACTCCACTCTGGGAGGCTGAGGCAGGAGGTGCTCAAGCCCAGCCTGGGCAATTTAATAACTGTTATGGCTTGTGTCTAGATGTCACCACAAAGCCTCATGCAGTCATAGATGGGGCTTTTTCAGAGGTGGTTGGATCTAGAGTGTGTGATGCTGGGATAGATTCATGGTGCTCAAGGGCACTAGGATTAAGGGTGTGAGTGCTACCTGCCCTAAGTAGCCTGGATAAAATATAAGGGACAGAAAGAGCTGTGGTTGTTCTTTGTTGCTTTGCTGCCTTCTGCCTGCCATGAACTGTTTCTCATGCCACTCTGCCTTGGAGCCAGCCGATTATGAACTGAAACCACTACCAAACTGAGCTAAATAAACCCTTTCCCCCATAACTTTGGGTGTTGAGTATTTTGTCTCAGCAATGAGAGAAAAGTAACTAACAGCAACTTAGTGAGACCCTGTTTCAAAACAAAAAAATTTTAAAAGGCCATGTAGCTCTATGTGAAGCCCCTAGGTTCAACCTCTATTACTGGAAAAACAAATACACACATGCTGACACACACACACACACACACACACACACACACACGCACACGCACACACACACTTTTGGAGGAAAAGAAAGCAGGAAAATGGGAAGTGAGAGTGGGACAGTGGTATTTTGGGGAGTGTCAGGGAGAGAGACCTGGAGGGGGTGGGGGGCAGGCCATGCAGACACCTGGGGGAGGAGGGCTTCAGGCAGAGGAGACTCAGCCAGTACAGAGGCCCTGTGGTGGGAGTGTGCTGGGGTGTGGGAGGGGCAGGATGTCAGAGGGCTGCAGAGGAGTAGGGTTGGGGAGGGGTTGGGGCCAGACTGTACAGGACTTAAAGGCGAAAAGACCCAGCAACTCAAGAACCATTGAAGGATTCTGAGCAGGGAGAGCAGCGATCAGCTTCCATTTCATGGGATCCCTTTGGCTGCTGCGCTGGCAGTGGGGGGGAGCAGGGGGTGGGTGGAAGCAGAGACCCAATTAGGCGGTGACAGTGATGGTTCAGGTGGCTCTGCCAGGACCAGGACGGTGGTAGCAGAGCTGTCCAGGGCTTGGATGTGGGATGTGAGAAAGGGAGGTGAAGACAGCACCAGGCTTTGGGCCTGGGCCAATGGGAGGACAGACCAGACCCGAAGAGGAGCTCAGGGTGCCTGGGCTCAGGCAGGGCCTGGTGGGCCCTGGGGCCTCCGGGTCTCACCTTGGGGAGGTTGCTGAGGGCCATCAGGGGAGTGCAGAAGACAGAGCCCTGGGGCATTTGCACTTTTGGGTGGGGCTAGAAAAGGAAGAGCAGGAGGTCCAGCCAGGGAGGCCAAAGGGAGTCTCTTACTGAAAGGCAGAGAGTGTCCCAAGGAGGGGGTGACCATCTGAGGAGGGGGCCAAAAGGGGTTTGGGGGTGTGGCAGCCACTGAGGACCCCGCCACTGCCAGCCCATCTAGCACCTTGCACACATCTCAAACACACCTTAGTCAGTGTGGCTGTTCCAGGCGGCCCTGGCTGTGCAGGGACACAGAGACAGACACTCTGGTGTAAAGAGAAAGATGTCTCTGCCCTGGCAGCTGCAGCTTTGTACCAGGGCACACAGCATGGTGACAGGAAAGCAGGCTGGGGTTCAGCTTCCTTTCCACCCTCAGTGCAGCCCAGGCGCCTTTGTGCAGTGCCCAAGGGAAGGGGGTGAGGGGAGGGGGAGGGGTCCTAGAACATCTGGAGAGGGCCATGGACAGGGAAGGTGCTGGGGTTGGGGGTCTGGATCCCTGAGGAGCCCTCACCAGCACTCCTCCTGGCCCTCCCTCTTCTCTGGATGCGAGGAATTTAGGGGCCCTGAGCCAAGTCTCTGCTGGGGCCAGATGAGCTCCCCAGTGGGCAGGTATTGGGCCCAGCCTCTTCTCCCCCCTGGACACCTGGCCTGCTCGCTGAGGGTGGGCACGAGCAGGCAGGAGGTGTCTGGCAGGGCCTCAGGGAGGCAGAGGCTGTGGCAGGCTGGCAGCTGCTCCCCTGCTCCTGCCCAGGGTGCTGACCACTCCCAGTATAGCCGGGCCACCCATACCTCTCTGTGTTCTCCCCTGGAGCCCTGGCTGGGCAGTGTGCAGTGGGGGAGACCCTTTGGTGTGTGCCCATGTGGTTCTGGGGTCTTCTGTCCCACTTCCAGTGCCTGCTTCCTGAGAGCCCAGAGGTGAGTAGGTGGGTTGGAGAGGGAGAAGTGGAGGAGCTGCTGGCCCCGCTCCTTGGAGGGCTGGGAGCACAGGGCTTTGGCTGCTGGGTAGGGGATGTGATCCTGCCCTTTCAAGGGGTGAGGGTAGCTGTGAGGAGTGATGGCCATGCTCCCTGCTCCTGTGCCCAGCACACCCAAGGCCCTTGCCTTCGGAACCCAGGTGGCCTAGAGACATGAGCTTGTCCACTGGACAAGAGGTGACACTGAGGTCAGGGAGTGGCACAGCTGCCCACGGCCACAGGGCCAGGCAGAGCAGAGTCTGGGCTGGGACCCCACTCCTGGCCTTTATGACAGGCTCCTGGAGTTGTGAAGGACAGGAGCATTTTCAGGGAGCCTCAGTTCTGGTACCAGCTTGGCCCAGATTTGATGAGGAGCGCGTGTCTTTTTCTCCCTCCATCTCGTCCATTTTCTCCTTCCCATAACCATCGGGTTGGGGGCCCAGAGTCTGTCAGGTGACCAGAAGGGAGTAACCCACTTGCTGAATAAATCACCATGACAACTGGAATCACCATGGCCCGAGGAGCACCCCATGTGCCAGGTCTCGTGTGGGTGGGCACTGAACACATCCTTTTGTCCCCACCGGAGCCCCACAGGACAGAGCTGTTACCATCCTCTTGGGGCAGGTGAGCAAATGGAAACCCAGAAGTGTCCCACTGTGACCTGGGTGTGAGGCCTGTTGCTGCTGGTCCTCAGGCCTTGGCTGTAGGGTAGCAGGAAGCCATGCCCCTCTGTGCCCTTCAGGCAGACCCTAGCCCTGCCCAGGGAGTGGCCCCCTGGTTTCTGGGCTGGTACATGTCAGGCTTGGATGGGCAGTGAGGAGTGTGGTCTGAGTGCTCTCTCAACTGCCCTGCAGCTCCACGGGCTCAGACCTCCCTAGCCCTTGAGCAGATGACTTATGTATGCTCTTGGAGTTTCTGGTTCTTTATCTGTAAAATTGGCTGTAGGATTGTTTGGAGGATCAAATATGGCCCATGAGAAGCACTCAGTGTGGACTCTGGCCTTCAGTAGATGCACACTTAAAAGCAGAGGGTGCCTCATAGTTGATGAAACCCTAGCTCCAGCTATAGCCCAGTTTGAGGCTGGGAGACTAATCACAACTCAGATGGCACCCTGAGTAGGTCACACATCCTTCACAGGTCAGCCAATCCTGCTTGTGTTTCCTAAAAAGAGAATCCTCAAGTGTGTGTGTGTGTGTGTGTGTGTGTGTGTGTGTGTGTGTGTCTCTAAAGCAGATCAGAGAAGAAGAGGCATTTAAGGAGGGATTTGAGGACCTAACAGGAATTCACTGAGGATAGCAGGATCAGGACCCCAGCAGGCAGAGGGTGGAACAGGATCTGAGGAGGAGCTGGGTATGGTGAAAGCCCCTGAGGGCTAGAGTGGGAGAGAAGTGGAAAGCAGTCTCCCGGGGCTGGGCCTGACTGACCTGATTTCCCCCCTCTCAGGCTCTTGAGTCCTCCTCCAGCCTCGGTGTCCTTAGACAGACGGCTAGGACTGAGGTAGGGAGGGTTCTACCTCTCTGGGAAGTGGGATCTTGTTTTGCAAGGTCCCCACAGCCGGGAAGTTCTTCTTAGTGTCTAGCCCAAGTTCAGTGTGGTCAACCCTCTTTCGAGCTAGAGCCCTGGACCCAGGGGAGGGCTTCAAGGTCATGACCAGCCCTGGGGGAGGGAGCTGAGGTCGTGCCTTCGGAAGTGGTTCCACGGCCCCCAGTACTCTTTCTGCCCCTTATCTTTTAGCTACCTGGGTGGCCTTTCCTGACCTGGCGCTGGGATGCGCGGTGTCCTCGGTTGGACCCACTGCTTCCCTCCTCGCTCCTGGCTCAGGGTCTCTTTCTTCTCTCCTGCCCTGTCCAGCTTGGTTCCCATCTCCCCTCCTTTCTGAGACCCCACCTTGCCCTACACTTCTACTCCTCCCCTGCCCTGATGTCCAGGGTGGCAGTGTGTTTTGGGGTGTGTGTGTTGGGGGCTGGAGGGCAGGAGTCAGAAGACCCAGGTACCGCCGGAAGAGGAGGAGGGCCGCCCCCTTCACCTGGAGTGGGCTGGGGCTGGGGCTGGGGCTGGGTCTGGGCCCCGCCGCGGGGCGGTGGGTGGGTCTCCCGGGGTTCGCAGGCGGGGCCGGGAAGGGGCGGGTCCTCTCGGCGCGTCCCTCCCCCACGTTCTTAAAGGGCCCAGCTTGGGTCCGGGCAGGACAGGACTGGCGGCGCCCCCCGGCGGGGCCGGAGTCCAAGGTTGAGCGCTCGGGGGCCCAGGAGCCGCGGGGGACCTGCGGGGTGGCCGCTGTGCCCTCCTTCCGAGCGCCCGAAGTCCCCCGCTCCTCCCCGGCCTTCCTGCTCCTCCTCCCTCCCCTCTGCCTCGTTCCCTCCCTCCCTCCTGCCGTCCGTCCCCCTCCTGCTCAGCTCCTCCACTGCCGCGGCTCCGCCACCTGAAGGGACAGACGCGGGCCGGGGCCGGGACAGGCGGCGGCGGGGAGGGACGGCCAGTCCAGCGGCGGCCTCCGCATGGCCCCGCCGTGAGACACCGGACCCAGCGGCGGGGACTGGGAGCGGTGAGTGGGGCGCGGGCCGCCGGGTCCCCAGAGCCAGCGCGCTCCGGGACCCCGCCCCTCCTCTCCCGAGGCCAGGCTGGGGACGGGCAGGGGTCCCCGCTGTGGGCAGAGGGACTCATGCAGGGTTGCAAGGAGCCGCCCTCCGCCCTCTGTGCCCGCTGGGGTCTGCTAACAAAGCTACATTTTGAGATCAATTCTGCGGTGGCTGGAGCATCCGAAGGATACGGTTGTCATGGAGATGGGGCCGAGAGAGGAAGCCTGAGATGGCCGGGTCTGGGCCAGGGAGTGCGGGCACTGCAAAGAGCCCAACCCAGCCCCCAGGGAAGGTCAGGGCTGGCCAGCCCAATTGTCTCCGGGGCTCTGCCTCCGGATCCCCCTCCCCCTTTTGTATAACCTGAGTGTAAATGTGTGCGGTGACAGAGTGCCAGTGGCAGTTTGGTGGCCCATGCTCTGGGTGTTGGGTGCTGGGGCCTTGCCAGCAGCCACCTTCACCACAGAGCAGCTTTGAGGATTTATTTCTGTTTCCAGTTTCCCAACTTTGACAGCCGGGCTTGGTGGCCTGGCCTCCCTGGCTGGCTGGCTCCACCGCTAGAGCAGGGGCTAGCGTGGGGGCGTGGCAGGCAGCAGGCAAGGCCGGGAGACACATAATGGCTGTGGCGGCAGCAGGAAGGGAGGGGGCCTTGGAGCAGGCTGCTGGGGCTGGGTGGGTCAGGGAGTCCAGATGTGGGGCCCACCTTGACCAGTTGGCCTCCTCCTAGGAGGTGGTATCCAGACTTCTGCTGTCACTGGAGAATCTGAGGGCTCCCTGGAATGAGAATTGGGGGCATTGTTTCTGAATGGGCCTGGGGAGACACTGTCCAATGCCCACCCCTTTGTCTCGGGGCCATCTTGTGGGGTGCAGGAAGAGAACTGGGGGCAGATGTAGCAGTCACAATGAAACAAGGTCCAAGACTCCAGGCAGGCTCAGGACCAGGAAGAGGGACCAGTTTGGCCAGCACAGGTGGGCAGCTGGGTCTGAGGGGAGGTGTGCTTGGATTCTCCTGGGTTCCCTAGCTCCTTCCAGACCCTGGAGATAAGAGCTGTTTAATACAGTCACTTGGGCAGCTTACAGGACAGGGACTGAGGTGCTTTGACCACTTTCAAGGCCAACCCCTGGCCCTGGGCAGATACAGTCCTTCAATTCCCTCTCCTGGGAGGTTAGGGCCCAATCTCAGGGAAGCCATGAGTTCTGTGACCTGGGTTCTCTGAATCAGTAACATGGCCACCACCCCTTTCGGGCCCATCCCATAACTGTAGAGGAGAAATCTGTCCTCCTGAAGCCCCTTTCTCCTGCTGAGTGGTAGAGACAGTGATTTTGAGTGGGGCTTCTGCAACGTTTTGTCCTGGTAGAACATGGCAGGCCCACAGCGTGCAGCCAGAACCCTCAGAGGGGTCCCACATGTTGAGGTGAGTGGGTGGGTGGTAGCCCAGCTAAAGGTGGAGGGGTGACGAGGATGACCTTGAAAGGCCTCCCCCAGTAGTGCCCCTGGCAGGTTGAAGTCTCAGTGTTTGGGTTATTTGTATCCTGTTGTCCCAGGGTTGCCCTGTGCCAGGCTGAGGGGCCCCTCTCTTGCTGCTTTCCAGGTTATGGGGTGCACAGTGCTCCAGAGGACCTGACCCATAGTGCCTCCGAGGTCTTTCCTGAAGGAAGGGAGAAAAGCCAGCTGGAAAGAGTGACTTCCTGCTTTTGGCAGGACTGAGAGAGAGGGGATGGGGGATGTCATCTTCCCCACTTCCGTCTACCATCTATTGAGCAGCACCACTGTACTAGGTGCTCACTCTCCCACAACCTTTAGATGGAGGCACTGCCATTCCTTCCATTTTGTGGAGAGGGTGCTAGAGCTCAGGGAGAAGTTGCTTGTTCAGTCACTTGGTTAGTAAGTGGCAGAGAAGTTAGTAAGTTCTCTCACCGGGGAGAACTTTCTGATGTTCAGACCTATGTCCCTAACCTTATCCTCTTCTTCCCGGGAGATTCAGCTTAGGAGAAAAGTGGGCCTGAGTGCATCTCTCTCTGGGCCATGGGGTGATCTTGAGGAAACTGAGGCACTAAACTGGGGTCTCTGAGGGAGGTGGGACGAAAGCATTCCCATTCTGGACATTAGCTTGCAGATCTGCGCTGCCTCTCTAGACAGACAATGCTCTAGACTTCCCTTGACAGATGGTCTTTTCCAGGAAAATCTGTTTTGAGCGGCATCTTATGTCTGAGGCTCCATATTTAGCCTGGCTCCTCGAAAGGGAGGATACACTCAGGCTGTCACCCCTCAAGGGGTGTTTCGGGGGTGGGATGGGCCTGGGGCCAGACCTGGCTTCCTGCCACAGCTGGCAGAGGTGGGGAGGGGTCCAGGTCCCTGCCCTGGCCAAGAGGCGTCCTGCAGGTATCCTTTGGGCCTCTCATTTTCTTAGTCTTGGTTCCCATCTGGTGTATGCTCCCAGGGGAATCTGCTTCCTGGGCTCTGGGCCTCTTTTGGTGGTGAGCCATTCCAGGGGTGTGCCTGCCTGACCTGTGTCACTCTAGCATCCAGCCCAGGGCAGGATCATGGCCAAACCTACCTCAGCTCTCTTTGAAGCATCTTCATATACCCCTTCCTCCTGCGGCCTCACTTCTTACCTTGTCACTCTGGATAGTGCAGCAGGTACCCACCACACACCCATTATCTAGAGACCCAGATTTGCCAGTTGTTAACATGTTGCCACATTGGTTTCTCTGTCTGTCTACCTACCTACCTATCTTTGGAAAGTAAGTTGCAGACAACCAAACACTTTGCCTGGGAATACTTCAGCATGAATTTCCAGAAACAAGATGTTTTCCTGCAAAATGGCTATGCTATTACCATATCTGAGAAATTTAATGTTATGATTTTTTTTGCCGCCTGCTGCGCAAGCACAAGGACCCGAGTTCAATCCCCGTTACCAAAAAAAAACAAAACAAAACCATATAAAATGATATGATTTAACTTAATATGTTGCTCCAGTAATGCTCTGCATGGTTATTTAAACATTTTTAAATTTTGGTCAAGGAATATGCATTTTACTTGGTTATTATGTCTCTTAATCTGGATAGTCCTTTGATTTTTAAAAAAGTTTTTTTTTCATGACATTGTCTGTTTTGAAGTCTTGAAGAATATCTCATATTCTGGATTTGTCTTCTTACTTGCTCATAATTAGATTCAGGTTTAGCATCTTGGGGCAAACACATCCCATAGGTAATTCCATACACTCCCCAGTGTGTCACATCAGGAAGCACGTGCTATTAGCTTGTCCTGTAGTCGGTGGTATAAGTTAGGTTACTTGGATGAGGGGTCCCATTATTTTGATTCTGTTCCTCCCACTTCCCTACCTCTAGAAGCTTCATTCACCTGGTGAGGGTACATATTCACGCACTAGTAAAACATACTGGACCTCTACTTCAGACCGGGTGCCAGACAGTGGAGATCCTATGGAGATGGGGTGGGGAGGTCACAAGTCAAGTGGATTCTGTTGATGTGGAAGAGAGGAGGCACAGAGAAAGGAGTGAAGAGGGCATGGAGGCTGAGACAGGAATGTGGGCCACAGTTGGCCTTTCCCCAGGGGCACAGGGAGCCACTTAAGGGTTCTACAGAGAGAGTGATCCTGGCACAGTGTTCTGAGGAAGAAGGGGGATTGGTTAGGCCATCATGGCAGAAGAGAGACCAGTCAGGAGGCACTGGTGGGAGGGAATGGAGTGAGGAAACAGTTAGGGAGACAAATGGAGGGGCCTGAGTTGGGCTAGCCGAGGTCAGAGGGGCAGGAGGAGCTGCTACCAGTGGTTTGGGAAGGGTGAAGGAGGAGGCAGTGTTGAGTGCCTGAGGTCTGAGGTACCTTCCAGGTCAGAGGAAGAGTGTCTGGGAGGCTATTTCCCCCTGTGGCCCCCTCTCTCAGGAGCTCATTTTGAGTTGAGGGCCAAGGAAGACCCCACATAACACAGTGGGAATTGGTGGGGCCTTCTAGACACCAGCAGGGGAGGGACTTGAGCAGGGGTGGGGCCAGCTCAAAGGCAGATGCCTGTGTAAGTCAGGAGACTTCCTTCCTTGCAGACTCCAGCTCTTTACTTTGTTCTCCCATCTAAGTACTGACCAGGCCCGACCCTGCTTAGCTTCTGAGATCAGACGAGATTGGGAGTGTTCAGGGTAGTATGGCTGTAGACTCCTTTACTTTGTTGTGTGTCTTCATAATTGCTTGGTGAAACCCAGGCCTGGTTAAATCCAGCATCTGGCCAGCTCCAGACTGCATCTGTGCCACTGAATGTATGGGAAGCCACTACCCTGACTGTCCCACTTTAAGCCCAACCTGGGGAATTCAGATGGGCCTGGGGTGCTGTCCAGCATGCACAGCTCGGGTGTGGAGCCCATCACCTCTCCCCATGCTAATGGCTGGTTCACACTTCCTCTTCCGCCCTCAGCCCAACCTTGCCATAACCATCCACCCTTTCAGCTGATAACCTTTGAGAAAATAACCTGACTTCCCAGGCCCTCAGTGCTACACTCACCCATCTACCTAATTCTGCACCCCTGGCCCACCTTCCTCCTGCCCTGTGAGCAAAGTGTCCTGATCCTGGCTAAGGCCACTTCTCTACTTGTGTACTAGGTCTTGTCCCCATGTGCCACTTGGGGACATTGTTCCAGCAAGTCATTAGTTGCCCCTGCCTCATCGGTTCCCTTTCTCTGCCAGACTGCTTCCTCCTCTCTACCAGATGATCCCACCAGCAGGCATCTTGCTGTTGTTTTCCTGCTGTAAAATTGTTTTCTTGTCTTCTCCAGCTAGCACCTCTGCATCTCTCTGCTCCCCTTTACAGGAAAACCTCCCAGAAGCACTGTCTGGACTCACTGCCACCACACCCTTCCTCTCACTCTCTGTCTCCACTCCGATTTCGCTTTTGCCCCTGCATTGCGTTGACCTCTCTTCTCAAGGTCACCAGTGATCTCCATGCTGCTGCCCTAAAGGCCAGTTCCTAGCCCTTGTCAGCAGCATTCGACAACATCAGTGTCCCTCTTCCTTGAAACACTTCTTGACTTCCATACTCATTCTCTTGTTTTTCTTGAACCTTGGGGGTTGCTCCTTCCATTGCCGGTTCCTCTCTGCCCTTTTTGATACAGGAGCAGCAGAAGACTCAGCCCCTGCACAACCAGCTTCTCCATCACACCTATCTCTCAGTTCTGTGGCTTTAAGTGCCACCTGTATGCTGTCCCAAGCCTCAGTTTCCTCCCAATTTGCAGGAGCCCACTCTACACCTCAATATTCATGTCCACTGGACACTTCCAACCCCAAGCTCTCATCTTCCTGCCCAGACCTGTTCCCCAGTCTTCCATATCTGAGGAGTGGTAACTCTGTCCTCTGGTAACTTGGTCCCAGACATCTATGTCCTATTCTCCCTTGCCCCATACACTGCCCATTGAGGGATGAGGCTTTACCAGTGTCCAGCTCTTCTTCAGTGGGCCATGAGTGAATGAGGAGATTGTGGAATGGCCCAGCATGGGCCCTCATACACCTGCTCACTTCATCCTGTGGTGTTTGCACCTAAGAGGCCACAAGGTTTGTCAGATCCCAAGCTAAAATCCTAATCCAGAGATGGGAGAGGATGAGGAAGAGGAGGAGGGAAGGCAGGGAAGGGGAGGACTAGCAAGGGAAGATTCAGAGGAGCCACACAATGAAGAGTGTGGGGTGGAGTGGGAGGAGGAGGGGGAGAGAGGGCCCCCTTGGGGGTGGGTGTGGATGGAGAACATGAGGATCTAGAGTGTGGGGAATTGAAAACTGGGCAGAGAGAGGAGAGGATGGAATTCTTGGCTCATCTCTCAGATATTGAAGCAGCCTCAGGAGACAGCTGAGAGACCTAGCTCTGTGGACCCGGGGCACCCTCCTTCTCCCCTGCCAGGGCATGGCTGGTTGGCAGGCCTCACACTCAGTCAGTCCTCTGTAGCTAAGCAGGGCGAGTCCCAAGTTTGCTTTGAAGTGGGACACAGATCAGTGGTCAGTCTGGGTGTGGACTTCATTCACCAAGACAGCCTGGTCCTTGGTGGTTCCAGATAACCAAGGTTCACCCTGGAATGAGGTCAGCTGGGGGTGGACTTGCCAGCTGTAAATGTGATTTGGGATTTGACAGCAGACATTGTGGATTTCATTAGTGGTAAGGGCTCTTCAAACCAGAATGCAGATGTATGCAAAAGCTAAGGAAATGAGGGTGCAAATTGGCTGAGGGGTAGGGAGAGGAGCAAGCTGGAAGATGTCAAGGAATGATCTTTGCAGAGTGGGGTCCCTGAGAGTCCCAGGGGGCTGTAGGGTACATGGAGACAGGATGCAAATATGTACCCATCCCTGGGAACTGCTGCCTGCCCAACCATGAGAGAGGAGAGGCCTTCCCAACCCTCATACCCCTAGGCAATGGCTGATTTCCCCAAGGCAAAACCACCAGGAGGAGAGCAGGTGGTGTGGACTCACTCTTAACCCCAAATGGACACACCAGAGAGCATGAGCACTTCCGGGGAGGCCCAAGCTCATGGCTCTTTCCCCATGCCTGCTGTGGCTCTTGTGCCTTAACGTGGAGAGATAAATGTGAACCTAATCTTAGGTGTGAGTGTTGGTGGGGCAGGACTGTAGGGTGCTCACCTCCTTGGGAAAGGGTGAGGGTCCCTTCTCTGTTCCTCCCCTGGCCCCCACAGGAGTCTTTCACTGCTTCCATCCCCTGTCTGAGCCTCTGAAGACCCTGCTTTAGAACCTGCTCTGACAGCTGCCTGGGACCAATGTCTACAAGACTGAATGATCTGAGCTTTATGCTGCTTCTCTGAATGTCCCATTTGTGGTTGGGGCAGCCAGCTGCTTCCCCTGCAGACCCAAGAGGGTTCTAGAAGGCACTGCTTTCCCTGAGTACTGCACACACCATCTTCTGTAGTCCTCACAGCAGCCCTGTGACAAGGGCAGTGTTCGGATGATCCATTTCGTGGAGGATGACACTGAGGCTCAGAGAGGCGAGCATCTCTCCTGAGGACATGTAGCTGCTGGGGAGCAGAGCTAGGATTTGAAGCCAGGCCTTTCTGAGTGTGCAGTCTGCCTGCATGCTGACCTGCTATGGCGAGTGTCTCTAAGGCACTTGTTGCCGCACAAGGTGGTTCAAGCTGGGGAGACCAAGCAGGCCAGGAGGATTAGGGTCACTTTGGGGTATGTCCTGGGTGGACAGCTCATCTGTATTAGCTCGGGCTCCTCCCTGCCCTGGGTGGTGGGTGTGCTGAGGAAGCATGTGCCCGGGATGACCTGGGGGCACCTGGAGCTCTGGGATGACAGACCCATTGGCTGGCAGAGGCTGTGAGGGAGTGTGGCATCTGGGTGATCCAGGGACCTGCCCAAGGGAGCCGTGGAGCCTTGGAGTGCCCAGGCCTGGGCCAGCTTTGGTCTCTAGCTGGGAGGGGCATAACTGGCCAGGGTCTGTTCTGAGCACTCCCTACATGCCAGCTGTTTGCTTTGTTTTGTTCTAATGTCTCTGTGTACACTTTGTGTGTGTGTGTGTGTGCGTGTGTGTATGTGTGTGTATGAGTCCACAGTACCTACACTGCACACAGATAAGCACACAGGAGGAGGTACCTGGACCCATGCACTGGTCCTTGAGTCTGACAGAGCAGATTGGATCCTGGGGTCCTCCTGCTGGGCCCCACTTCTGGTCCTGTCCTTGGGCTTCGTAGTCCCTGGCCTGGATCCTGGCATGGAAGGGAGCATATGATTATCCCTGCAGCAGCCTAGTGTTCCAAGAAGAATCTCAGAGCATGTTGCTCAACCCCTCTGAGCCTTTGCCAGTAATGAGGATGATGATAACCCCAGATTATTCATTCAACAAATATATATAAGCACCCACTGTGTGCCAGGTGTGGCATAGGCTTTGCTGAACAGCTGTGAACATGAGAGGTCCCCACCCTCACTGGGCTCACATCTAAGTGTCAGAGAGATGGGCAGGAAGTTTGTGAACAGATAGAGAAAGGGGTTTCAGTTCTGGTTTGGTTTTGGTAGGGGAACGTGATAGCATGTGCTGGGCAATCAGATGGCCTTTCTAGTGAGGGAGCATCAGAGTTGAGTCTTGAATGGCAGAAGAGAAAGCCATTTACAGATCTAGGAGAAGAACATTCTAGGCCAAGAGTACAGCTGGTGCAAAGGCCCTGAGGTGGGAATAAGCTCGGGGAGCACAAAGAAGGCCAGAGTGGCTGATGGGGGGATGGTGAGAGGGCAGCAGAACCAGCTCAGGAAGGGCTTTTTTAGGACATGCTGGGGAGACTGGGTGCTATTCTAAGGGTGAGGGGAAGCATTGGAGGGTTCTGAATGAGAGAGGCATGTGATGCAATATGTGTTTTCACAGTTCACTCCAGCTGACATGGGGACAGTGGAGGGGGGACAGGGCTGTGTTCAGAGCAGCTGAGACCCAGAATATGTGTGGCTTGATGCCAGCCAGGGTTCCACTATGATCATGGTCCCTGTTTTGGCTATTGCTGAAAAAGAGGCTGCTGAGCACAAGGTCACCCCAAGGGCTGTGGGGAGTGGAGCCCCTGCCTGGAGAGGGCTTGGATTAAGCTGAGAGAGGCTGCAGAGGATCTTGGGCACTGCTCGCCTGTTATTTGCAGGCACCTCCTTGGCATGGATGCCCGGTGGCCCAGCTGCACCCCTGCCCCTGCTCTTGACAGAGGGGCTGGAGGCAGGCAGGGTCATTGCTTTGGGCCAACTCTCCTGGTTGGACTTGGGCTTTGATCTCATGGGAAGGTATGGTGGGGGGCCCGGAAACTGGGGCTCTTCTCGCACTTCCAGCCCATCTAGCTGGACAAGGAGGTCACTCTTGGTTCTAGAAGCAGGGACTCATTGTGTGATCTCAGGCAAAGCCTTTGCCAGTTTTGTGCCTCAGTCTCCCCACCAGTCAAGTGTGATGGAAAGAGTGAAGCATGCCCTTTCCTTCTTGACCTCTGTGGTAAGTTTGCTCTTCCTTGCATCTCAGCTCTCTTAGCATTCATTATCTTAAATTCTCCCCCTAGCCCCAGGGGGAGGAAAACAGAGGTGAGGCTTCTTTTCTACAGATGGATTTCTACAGGCCAGAGGAGGCAAAGTCTAGCCCAGGATGCACAGTGGTTCAGAGTGAGGACTTGGGGCACTGTTTTACAGCTCCATCCTGAACTTCTCCTTTATGCACCCCTCCTTGGCCTCAGCAAGAGAGGGGGATCTGGGTCAGCTATTCTAGGCTCAACTGGCTCTCAGCCCAGGTAGGGACTCCAGCCCCCCCCCCCCCACCTCCCTGCCCAGAATAGAACTCAATGCTGCCCCTTGTCTGCCCATCCCAGAAACCAAGGGCATGGCCCAGTGCCCAGGGTTGGCAGAGCCTCTCTCCCACTGTCAGCTGCAGGAGGACATGGCAGGGCATGTAGGGCTAGAAGTAGCCTGAGGCAGCTCCTGGGAGGTCCTTGGTTCATCTACAGCCCTATCTTTGGGACTGGTGTAGACTGAGAAAATGTTGGGCTTCACTGGGGCCTCAGGCTCAGCTTCTGTCCATGGGCATGGGAGCCTGAACATCCTGTGGGATTGGGCTCACACCCTGTGCCCAGAGCCAGTGCTCATGCTGGGCCTGAGCTGAAAAGCAGGCCAGAGGACTAGAACTCCGGCAGTGGGCCCCAAAGCCCCACTCTCTCCCCTCTTTCCTTTCTAAATGCTCTCTGTGGCTCTCCCAGGAGTCTCAGTTGAGGAGGTGACCTCCTGTCTCCCTCCTCTGGGTATACAACCAGAGGGAGCAGATTGAAATAGCAACCCCAGTAGCAGGGATGTAGGGCATACCAGAAAGATTCCTCACTCTATGCTGAGCCCCGAGGGTCCCTGGTGTCCTAAGTTCAGGGCCCAGATAGTCTATAGCCTGGCTTTCAGTTTTGTTTTTTTGGTTAAACCTTATTCTCATGCTGTAGTTAAAACCCTAGGTGAGGCTGGCATGGTGGTGCACACCTGTAGTCTCAGCACTCAGGAGGGCAAGGCAGGAGGATCACCTTGAGTTTGAGGCCACATCAGCCTGAATTATGGAGTAAGACCCTGTCTCAAAACAAAAATAAAAGCAACACCCCCACCACCCCCCGCCAAAACTCTAGGTGAGGATCAGATTGAGTGATCCGTAGATTAGCTGGCCCTTCTGTTTTCCACTCCATGTTTGAAAAATAAGGGTTAAATGAGTTTTACTTGGTCTCCAGTAGCTGAGCTCATCTTCAGGGGGCTTAGAAGTTCCCCCTATCTTCCTCTTTGGGTTCATCTTTGCAGGTAGGAAGTCCTTATGCTGTCTAACTCGTGTTTCCCACATTTGCCTCATAATGACAATCACCGATCATCATATCTCTTCCTGGCAGAACCTGGCTCAGGAGGTCTAGGGCAGGCAGAATGCATTTTAACAGGTCCTCAGGTAATACTTAAGAGCAAACACACACAGTATGTGAGGGTCTCCCATTCTTGTCACTGTGGCTGTAGCGTGTCCTCTGCAGCCCAGAAAGCAGACCCATCTCTCTACTCTCCCAGGTTCTTCCGAGCACCCAGCAGTCCTCCAAAGGAGAGGGTGGTGCTGGATAGCCGAGGCCCACAGAGGGGAGGGAGGAAGTGGCCCAGATTCCTGCCTCTGCAGCTCTCTAGGGGGTGGGGAGGGGCTGATCTGTTCCCGAAGCAGAGGTCAGGTGGATGGGCTTGCCTAGACTATCTAGGACTGGAGCCAGAGAGAAAAAGAGGGGACAGGGGGGCCACAGTCTGAGAAACATGAGCTGGTCCTGTGCAATGGCAGGGCAGAGGGTGGAGATGGAGGGAAAACACCTGGCACAAAGCAGAGGGGAGCGGACTGGGCTGTGCAGTGAGGTCGCCTAACCTAGACACACATGAGGCCACAGAGAAAGTTGGCAGAGCAGTGCTTGACTCCCCTTGCAATGCTCTCCCCAGAGTGCCTCCTATGAGTCCCTCCTCAAGACAGAGCAAGCTCCAGTGGGGCTCAGAGGTGGAGGGAATCCCAGGCCCTTTGTCCTTTTCCCTAGCATAACCAGGGCACTGGGTGCTGGAGAGGCAGCCTGGTTCTTTCCAGGCTCTCGCTTGGCCCTGTCCCTGCCCAGGACCCTGGACAGCGTCCCACACTGGAGCTCCTATGGCTCATGGCGTCTCCAGGCCTAGCTTTGGCTTGCTTCCTTGGGGTGGATGATGCTATGATTAAGCTGCACTTCTGTTGACTCCTTTACCTTCACCTTAAAGGCAGTCCAAAGTCCAGTTCCCTCTACTAACCACAAAGATCTCTGGTTCCTGGAGGTGGGGCAGAGAACATGCAGAGGGGCACATGGGCTGGCTGTCAGCCTGGGGTTTTGTCTCCATCGCTCACCAGCAAATGGATGGGGCCTACAAGGGGTGCTCTACCCTTCTTCAGTTCCTCCCCACCTGAATCTTCCACAGATGGCATTGGGAATCCTGGAGGGCACAATAAAGACAAGAGATAATAGGGAAGCCAGAGACTGGGCACAAGGAGCTGACCAGGGGTCAGGGGAGAGGTGGAGGGCAGGATCTGAACCGAGGCTACAGACACGAGGGTCCTGAGGAGATTGTCGTGGCAATGTTCCTGGCCCTGACAGGCTGCCTTGGTGCCTTGGTTCCACTGGGGTTTAGACATCCAGTCCCTGCCCTATCTGACCCACACTGACTTCATCTCTCCATCTTCTGCCAGGTGTACTGGAGTCCCAGGAGCTGTCAGGACAGGGTGGAAGCAGTGTCTGCCATGGATGAATACAAGCTTCCATCTGCACTGTCTGAAGAGGACAGTGCCACCTGGGGCCCCAGCCTGGAGCCTGAGGAGGAGCCTGGGGCCCAGAATGGAATGGCAGCCAGTGAGGGTCTGAGCAGCCTCCTCAGCAGCCCAGCGCATGAGAAAAAGGACACCCTGTTGGACCCTGAGGAGTCCACAGAGGCCCAAGGTGAGGCCCTCACCGGCCTCAGCCTCAGCTTTTCCCTCACCAATGGCCTAACCCTGGGACCAGAGACAAACATTCTGGAAAATTCAACAGAGTCCAGTTCCTGGAGGGCTTGTGCACTGGCAGAGGGGGATGATGTCTCCAGCAGGCTCTGTCCAGACACTGAGGACCCTCAGCTGGGGTAAGTGGGTGTCTCAGGATAGAGACTCACTATATTTGACAGCTCCATGGCTATGTGGTCTCTAGCCCCTTCTTATTTTTCTCATACATAAGATGGGGACTTCATATTCCTATTTTGTCTAGCTTCTGGGTGTTTGGGGGCAACAGATCCAGGAAAAGGAATTAAAATAGCAGAGACTCATTGTGTCCGTGGCTTGTGCAGTTGTTGGCGCACTTTTGTTCTCTCCTGTGGGTGTGTAAGGTGAAGTATCTGTCGGCCTCTGTGGGCGGAGGTGAGCAGGTGGGGTTGCGAGCCTTCGTGCACTCAGTGTGTGTGGCTGTATGGTTCCATCCAGGCAGGGTCTGGGGCAGCTGGCAGCAGCTAGCAGAGTGGGCGGGGAGGGCAGAGGGCTGAGGCTTCTTGGACCGCTCTTTGTATTCAGGTTGCTTGCTGATTTGGGATGGTCAAAGGCGGGGGCAGAGAGAGGTTTGGAAATGGGGGTGATGGTGTTCCAGCCCCTGTTGGAGCCACTCCTCAGGTCTGGGCAATTGCAGGGCGGTGGGAGATGGCAGTACCACCTGTGGCTCTCACAGTGGGCGGAGAGCTCTCCAAAGGCAGGGCACTGTCTTATTTGAATGTCTCTAGTACCCAGATCAGGGCTGGCAGAAGTGTCTTCACCAGGCAGACTTTGGCCCTGTGAAGCTCTGGTTTGGGGAGCTGGGAGCTGGGGAGCATGCAGCGAAGAGGGGGAACAAACAGAATATTGCATGGTGGTAAGAGCTGGGTGGCATGAGGAGACACCCTGAGGAGAGAGAATGGAGAAGAGAGGCTCACACAGTGTGGGCCTGTGACATGAAAGCAGGCCCTGAGAGCTGTATGTTTGCTTAGCTAAGAACCTCCAGGCCGTGGAGACAGCAAAAGTATGAGCGAGTGTGACACTGGTTGTGATAAGGAGACATCCACAGTGCTGTGGGAGCCCAGGCCAGACTGGAAGAAGAGGCCTCACGGTCACTCACTGAGGCAGATATCTGATGTCTACTGAAAGCCAGAGCCTGGGTTGGGCACCGAGGGGCAGGGACCACATCTGTCCTTTGTTCTGCTGTGTCCCCAGTTCCCAGCCCAGCATCTGGCCCCTAGTGCTCAGTTAGTGTTGACTGAAAAAACAAAGGGGCAAGACACAGCGCGTGCCTGCTCCCTGCCCCTAGGGGGCTTCAGGCGCAGACTGCTGCTGTGACCAGCTCCTGTGTATGAGGACACCTGGGCAGGATGGTGACTGGTCTTTGCATCCCACAGGCTGGATGGCCCTGGGGAGCCAGATGTGCGGGACGGCTTCAGTGCCACGTTTGAGAAGATTCTGGAGTCAGAGCTGCTGCACGGCACCCAGTACAGCAGCCTGGACTCCTTGGACGTACTGAGCCTCACTGATGAGAGTGACAGCTGTGTCAGCTTCGAGGCCCCACTCACTCCCCTCATCCAGCAGCGGGCCCGGGATAGCCCCGAGCCAGGGGCTGGGCTGGGCACTGGAGACCTGGGGCCTGAGGGAGACCTGGGGGCAGCTGGAGGTGAGCAGGAGCTGGGCAGCCCCCTGCGATGCTCCATCTCTAGCAGCCGCTCAGAGAATGTCCTGAGCCGCTTGTCTCTTATGACCATGCCCAATGGATTTCATGAGGATGGGCCCCAGGGCTCAGGGGGGGACGAGGACGATGATGACGAGGACACGGACAAATTGCTGAACTCAGCCAGGTAAGGCAGGGCCTGGACTGGGAGCTGGGGGAGCCCCTGAGCAGATACAGAACCTGAGGCACAGAGAGGCAAAGCATGTTAGGATGACCCCGTGTCCAAAGTCAACAAGCCCTCTCCAAGGTCCCCTTGTCCCACCTCTGCCTCCAGACTTTCCTCCCTGGTCCTGAGATTCCATTCAGTTCTTCATTTTTCTCAGCTCAGATGGGCTCAGGGAGCTGTGGTGTGGGCATGATTTCATGTGAGGGGCTCCCATGAAAGTCTGAACTGATGTCCTCCTGCTTTAGTGGAGCTTCTTTCCCTGTTCTGGACCCTGAGTGGGTTTGCAGAGGCCTTGGAGTCCCTTGGGCCTCATGCAGGGCCTCTGTCCCTGGGCCTCTGATCTCCCTCTTCTCCATCCTCAGTGATCCCAGCCTGAAGGATGGCCTGTCGGACTCGGACTCAGAGCTGAGCAGCTCAGAGGGGCTGGAGCCTGGCAACACAGACCCTCTGGCCAATGGGTGCCAGGGCGTCAATGAAGCTGCTCGACGGCTGGCCCGCCGCCTCTACCACCTTGAAGGCTTCCAGCGCTGTGACGTGGCCCGGCAGCTAGGCAAGAAGTGAGTGCCCTCCCACAACTCCTCTCCCAGGCAAACCGCTGTCTTCGTTAGACTGAAAGGGGGGGTGGTGGTGGCTTCTCTCAGGGGTGCTTAGTACCAGGGGCTCTCAGCAGTCCTTCAAGGACACTTCCTCCTGCTACTGTCCTCATTCCTGGCCTCGCCCTAAATCTCTTTCCTTTCTGGGCTGCTTGGATGAGGGCTGCTGCTCTCAGGGAGGGGTGGGGGCAGGTGGCCCCTCAGGGCTGAGGAGCTTGATGCAGGTTGTAATTATGGGATCGTGGTGGATGGTAGTGAGGACAGAGCTGCTGGACAGGAGCTAGTGGTCTGTCTAATGGGGCCAGGGAGAGAAGAGAGCTTGTGTAGGGGTGTGGGGGAGAAATGGCTGAGATCTAGGGCTCAGGAGGGGGCTCATTAAGCCCTTCTGTCCATTGGGACCAGCTGAAGGTGCTGGGACACCCAGAGCACAGGCCCTGGCTTGCAGGTGGGTGCAAGGGGAAACAGGCAAGATGGGGTTCAGGGAACAGGTAGGGACTCCAGCTGAGGAAGACTGGGCACATTTTGAGCATGTCTGACCACCAGCATGGCCCCTGCCTTTTGTACCCCTGTCAGAGAGCTACCTGTCAACACAGGAAGGCTCTGAGGTGGGCAGAAGTGGGCCTGGACTCTGAGTGCCACTCATGAGGCTTAAGGGACTTGGCCATGAGTTGGAGCTGACATGGGCGCCCCAGTGGTGGCTCAGGTCCTGGATCCATCCCTTCTCCATCCTGCCTTCTCCACCCTCTGTAGCCTCCACATCACTCTTACATTGGGTCCCCCAAAGGCCCTGGCAAAGAAAGCACAACTCAGATGGCTTCACCTCCCTTCTCGGCTGTGAGCTCCCCCAACCTAATGACAGCCTCTCAGGAGCCTTCTTGTGGTTGAACCCTTCCATCCTTCCAACTTCTCCCTCTGCAGTTGTCTTCCCATTAGCTGTCAGTGGTGCTCCTCTCTCTCATCTGAAAAGCAAAAGTCTCCCCAAATCACAGCCCAAATCCTTAAATGACTAAATTGCTCAGGCAGGGCTTGAATTAATGATCCTCCTGCCTCAACTTCCTGGAGTGCTGGGATTTTTGGCGTGTGCTGCCACGCCAGGCTTGCTGGAATGTTTTAAAGCATATTAAGACATTATGTCATTTGATTCCTAAGTATTTTAGTGTATATCTCTGATGAGTTTGTTTATATAATTATAATTTCTAATAAAATTAACAGAAATTCCTTATTATCTTCAACATTTGGCTTATGTTTAATTTTCTCTGATTGTCTCAAAATATTGTTTTGTCAAATCAGGACCCAAACAAGGTCCACACATTGCATTTGGTCCTGTATCTCTCAAGTATCATTTAATCTACAGCAGCCCCTCCCCTTTTCAGTGGCATGCATTTGTTGAGGAAGCTGAACCATTTGTCCTGGTACTGAGGATCGAACTCGGGACCTTGAGCTTGCAAGGCAGGCAGTAGAACCACTGAGCTAAATCCCCAGCCCCTGCAAGCTTTTATTTTACATGTTCCTTTATTTCCCATGGATCCTGTTAATGGGAGGGAGACCTTGAGGCTTGATTAGAATCAGGTGGAAATGTGTTCTGATTTTTTTTTTGACCAGAATCCATTCCAGTCTTTTTGTGACACACTCCTCCTTGGCCTCCAGGATGGCCTCAGAGCCCTACCCCGCCTGGTCACCCGGCTCTGCTCATTCTTCTCAGGTGGGCTCAGCTCTCACTGTACCACGTTGTTACTGACCACTGGGGAGTGATGGCTCTCATGGATGTACACACACCCCGTCTTTGTCCCAAGCCCCGATATTTCCACCTTTTCAGTCTTGTTCCCATCTGATCCGTCTCCTCTTCTGGAAGATTCTGCTTCGTAAATCATGTGCCCACCTCTTTCCCGAACAACTCCTACACCCTCCCCATGGGTTCTCCACGCAGCAGGTAGTGTCCACAATACAGATGTGACCATCTGCGGAATCATGTCACCATCCTTCCTTTGGCCTCCAGTCCTATTTCCTGCCTATCTCTTGCTGTCCCCATTCCTGCTTTCCAGGCCCTGGCCACATGGCTGTGCTGGTAGCTTCTTGGACATTCGATATAGTTTCCTCTGTCCAGAGCATTTGGTATCATCCCATCTCCTCTTCCTTCACCTGATTGGTTCTCACTTTCCCTGTTGACTGAGGCATCACCTTCCAGGAAGCCCTCCTGATCCTGCAGCCGGAGGTTGAGCTGTCAGAGCCTGATGGCCAGCAGGGGAGGTAGCCTACGGGTTGGCAGATCTGGGTCGGTGGGTCAGGGGACACTGGAGCCCATCCCCAGGTATCCCCTGTTGTTCTGCCAGCCTTGGGTTGGACCGTGCTTCTAACTGACATCTCGTGTTCTCCTGGCAGCAATGAGTTCAGCAGGCTGGTGGCTGGCGAGTACCTCAGTTTCTTTGACTTCTCCGGCCTCACTTTGGACCGAGCGCTCAGGTCAGTGGGTCTGGGATGGGACAATGTCCACAGGTGGCATGAGCAGCACACCTGGATTCTCATCTGAGCTCTATTGTAAACTCGCTGTGCAACCTCAGGCAAGTCTCCTGACCCCTCTCGAAACGCTATTGGGAGGAGGCCAAGAGCAGCAGCTGTCTTTACATACCTGTCTACTGCATCCTCAGAGCAGCCCTGTGAGGTGGGCACAATCCTTCCTACTCTTCAAATGAAGAAATTCTGGGCAGAGAGGTAAAGAGGCTTCTCCATAGTCACTGAGTGCAAGATGACTCAATGAGAGGGTATTTGATCTCAACTCTAACTGGGGTTTGACCAGGGAGGAGCCTCAGGAGGGCCAGGTGCAGGCTCCAGGGAGCAGGAGGTGATGCAATGTTGGATGAAGCTAAGTGTCAGCAGGCTGTGGTGGCAGGGACCAGGCCATAAGGAGGATAGACAGGACCCTTAGTCTCTGAGCAAAGGCTGTGTGGTCCATATATGCTAGGTCATTTCACTGTGTCCCATGTGTCTCTTATACTTTTTAAAAAGATGTAGTTTCATATATATATAAATATAAATAAATAAATATAAATATATATATATATAAATATATATATTTATATATATAATGTTTTTTTGTATCGGGGATTGAACTTGGGACCTTGTGCTTTTGAGGAAGGCATTGGAACCACTGAGCTAAATCCTGGCCCCAAAAAGATGTAGTTTCTATTCTTTTTTCTCTGCTATGGGTGGGGTATTTTCTATTGACCTGCTTTCACTTCACTTACTCTTTTCTTTTTTAATGTCCAGAATGCCATTAAACCCATTTACTGAGTTTTAACTTTCTGTTATCATATTTTTCAGCTCTAGAATTTCCATCTTACTTAAAATTTAAAAATAGATTCTAGGCTAGGGTCAGTGATGCATAGCTGTAATCCCAGTTACTTGGGAGGGTGAGGCCGGAGGATTTCAAGATTGGTGCTAACCTGGGCAACTGAGGGAGATCCTATCTCAAGAAAATAAAAAAAAGGCTGGGGATATAGCTCAGTGGTAGAGCATTTGCCTAGTATGCAAGTGGCCCTGGGTTCAATCCTCAGTACTACAAAAAAAAAAAGATTTTTATTCTCTGAGTAATTCTCCATTTTTCACTAATTTTCTCCATCTTTACCTCTGTTCTTGAACATATTAGTATAAAGTCCCTGTTTGCTGTCTCTAATATTGGCATCATCTGAATCATCTGTACCTGTTCTATTGCCTGTTTTTTCTCTTGCTTTCCCATCATTTATACTATCTCTTTGCATGTTTAGTAATTTTTTTACTCTCTATATAGAACTATAGTGGGCCTAGATTGTTTGTTTTCTTTCTGTTTACCCTGTCCTTCACTGGCAGTTAGAAGGGAACCTGGATATGGTCCTAATCCAAGCACAGCTGGCTGAGGAGACAAAGCACTGAAGCTTGGTGGGGCTCAGGGTTTGCCCTGATCTTGGAAAAACCTCAGGACTTTCCTCAGGAGCCTAGTGTGGTCACTGGACCTTGCCCCTTGGTGAATTCTGAATCCTCATTTTGTCTCCTCAGTGTAGCAAGATTGCTGAAAAAAACCAAAAACCAAAGAGAAAGAAAAGAAAAGAAAACCCAAGAACATAGTCCTCTACTTCCCAGAGGCTTTCCTTTTAGCTTTTTAGCATCCTTCCTTTTGCTCTTTGGAATTTGGCACATACCTGGCTGTGTGCTTACAGCCCCTCCGGTATCCAGGTTTGTCTCTCCAGCCCTTTGAAGCCACCTGCTGTCTTGCCCCTTGCCTCTGCTCTTACTCAGCAATGTCTCAGGTAAAAGCAGCCACAGCAGATGAGCCCCCTCTCCCCAGTCCTCTTGTCTCCAGGATCTTGGCTTTTCTGATCTTTGTTGCCTCAGCAGTTTCCTGACAGCTTAAGAAAACACATTGCTGGCTTGGTATTTAGCTCAGTGGTTCCGCCACTTACCTTGAAAGCACAAGGTCCTGAGTTCAATCCCTGCTACCAAAAAAAAAAAAAGAAAGAAAACACATTGCTGCCACTGTTCTCAGTGGAAGTGTCTGTCTCTTGCAGCACCTACTCTATCCTGAGTGAATCTTCAGGATTGCATGGTGGAGAGGAAGATTGTGGAAAAGTGTTCAGGGGGGCCAGCTCATGATCAGAGGCACAGGTGCTGGACGAGAGGCACTGTGTGTTTGCCCAGTACTGAGGCTCAAGTGCACAGGCACTGGGGAGCCACAGATGGCACTGGGGGTAAAGCAGTGCTGGTAGTGGTGTGCAGGCTTTTGAAGAGGGACAGGTGGGAGAAGACAAGGACAGAGGGTGGGTGGTGGGGTGGATAGGGAAAGGTAGGTATGAGAGGTTGCTGAGAGGACAGAGTAGAAGGGCTTCAGGGGCTGAGGTGGGGAGAGGTGGACGATGGTGGGAGCAAATCTGGGGGGGCAGCCTGAGTTTAGTGGTGGCCGTGCTGGGCTGGGGCTTGGTGAAAAGCTCCAGGGAAAGCAGAGTGTGGGCTGGGGAATAGGAGCTGGGACGAATGTGTGTGTGGTGGGGCTTCTACTCTGGCTGAGGACCCAGACTGACTCAGCAACTCTGGGAGGCCCCCAGCTGCCTTGGATTGCCTTCCAGAACCTTCCTGAAGGCCTTTCCGCTGATGGGGGAGACGCAGGAGCGTGAGCGGGTCCTTACACATTTCTCCCACCGGTACTGCCAGTGCAACCCTGATGACAGCACCTCAGAAGGTAAGGCCCTGCCTGCTCCACCCCACCTTCCCACTGCCCCTCGGGCCTTGGCCTTCTCTTACTCCTGTGGCATACAGTAGGTGCTAAACTAACATTGAATGAATAGCAGATGGCACATGGATGGGGCTGCCTGCTGGGCAAGAGCGCTCCACTGTCTTTCCCAGTGCCTCAAAGTCCTCAGTCTTAGAGATTTGGTCTTTCGGGTCTTCACACACCCTGGTGCCCTGTCACAATGCTGATTCTTGGTGGGGCGGGGCTCCTGGTTGGGAACTTGGCCTATGAGTGGACCTGAATCCCAGAAATTCAAGAGACACAGGTCAAAGCAGAGACATGGCCCAGGACACAGAGCCATTGCTGGGCCTGAGGTTCCAGAAGAATTAGGCTACAGGAGGCAGGCATATGGGCTAGAGCAGGCCAGAGCTCCCAGGTTCCCTCTGAGGGAGGGGATGGCCTGACCTGGGGCAGGCAGGAGCATCACCCAGGCCCCAGCTCTGAGGGCAGGTGGCTGGCCGCTTCCTGTCCCCTGGGTTTCCAGGCGGGTGCTATAGGAAGACAGGTGGGCAGCTATGGGGGGTATGTGCTGGGCCCTCACACTGACGCTGCTACCATCTCTGATTTAGATGGGATCCACACGCTCACTTGTGCCCTGATGCTGCTCAACACGGACCTGCACGGACATGTGAGTTGAGGGGAGGAAGGTGGCAGGCTGAGTCGCCCTCAGGGTGACCCTTTCCCAGCCCCCTCCCTGAGATCTCTTGCTCATTGACTGTGTTTGTTTTAGCAGATCTGGGATTTGGGCAACTTGGTTTCTAGATTTGGTCCTGTTATAGCACATTTTGATCTGCCTGGGCTCTGGCCCCGCACATGGCAGTGAGGATGGTTGGGGCCCGTGGGAGTTTAGGGTGTGCTGGATAAGATGCGTGCTCCTAGGCTGGTCCATGCCACTCATTGCTAAAGTGCCTGGGCTCTTTCCACCCCGAGCCTGAGTGCAGCCATCTGAAATAGCATGTGAGGCAGCCCCTGGTAATCAAACGATAGGTTATGCCTTCCCGGCACCCCATCCCTGTCAGAACCTCGAATGGCCTGACAGGTGTGGGGTGCTGCTGGGAGGCTGGGTCTGCTCCATGCCTCAGGCTGCCTCTGTGCTTCTTCTTGTGGCTCTCTAACCAACTCCTCCTTCTCTCCTCTGCTGCGGGGACCCTCTCTGGGCTCTCCTGTCCTCCCTCAGGTGGTAAGTGTAGCCAGTGGTGTGCATGCCCTGTGTAACCCCATCTTCATGCCACCCTCTGCGTCCTCCATCACACCACCTGGCTCCACCCAACCACTGCTTCGCCATCGCTCCCCCAGTGGTGCTCAGAGCCCCCTGTTGGGTTGGAGGTATTTCTGTGACTTGAGGGTAGTATGTCTGGTTGCAGAGTTAGCCAGGAAAATCTAGATATATGAGGGAAGAAAGAGCTGGGAAAGACTTCACATCCTACTCGTGCCTTCATTGCTGTGTGACCCTGGGCAAGTCACTGACCTCTGAGTCTTAGGTTCTGCATCTGTTGGTGGGGAGAATAAAGATTTTTCTTAAAGTTCCTGTGGAGGATGAAGAGCGGTAATCAATACAACATCAAGTGTCAGGGCCCAGCTCCTAGTAAGGAGTTTATTATAAACAATACTAATACATAAGAATGACAGTAGTATTTATGATTTATATTAAAACTTAAATGATGGCAAGGCTATGGGCCCAGCCTACAGGCCCATGGAAAGCCAGGGCTGTGGAAGATGCAGTCTGATGGCAGCTGGAGCAGGCTAGGGGAAAAGGAGGAGCAGCCTGCACCGGGCTCATGAGCTCACAGGGCACTGGCCCCAGGAGGGCTAGGGCCTGGGTAATGAGCACATGTGCAGTGATGTTGGGGAAGTCAGCCTGGGCCTCTGCCTGAGTGTAGAATGGGAGAGAAGCTGTGTGTATTCCAAGGCCCACAAACCCATTGTTCCCGAGACCACTTCCTGGCGCTTAGGGAACAGGTGTTGCTGGCTCCCTTAAAGGGGTCCCCAGGGTCGGGGATTTAGCTCAGTGGTGCTGCTGCCTGCCTCGATAGTGCAAGGGCCTGAGTTTGATCCCCAGTACAAAAAAGGGGGGGCCCTGAACGTGCCTTTCCACTCCTGTCCCCACCCCAGCCTGCCTGAGAGCAATCTCAAAGCTGCAGCGCTGCTGGGCCCAGCTTGGGGTGGCCATATCTACTGCTAAGCACTTCTGGTGGGGACAGCAGCCCCTGTTCCATGGTCTCCAGGGTGAGAACAGTCTGGGCTGTGGGCTTAGCTGCCTAGGACCTGCATTAATGTTGTAGGTGAGGAGAAACTACTCTTTGTAGATCAGGAATTCAGGACCTTTGTATTTGCTGCAAACAGATACTGGAAATCTGTCCCCCCCTCCCCTACTTTCTGTCTTTTTTCATTGGTGTTAGGGATCAAACCCAGGGCCTTGCTCATGCTAGGTAAATGCTCCACTGGTGAGCTACATCTCCAGCCCTTTCAAAAATTTTATTGTTGCCCAGGCTGGCCTGGAACTTTTGATGCCTCTGCCTCAGCCTCCTGAATAGCTAGGATTATAGGCATGAACCACCTCATGTATCTTCCTATCTCTCTTCAGGCAGTGTTGCCCAATGACCAGGAACAAGGATTCTGGGTCAGAGCTCTCTACATTTCTCCATTTGACAGTCATGTGGCCTGGAGCAAGCTACTTCCTTCACTGAGCCTCTGTTTCTTCATCGTATAGTTCCTGTGAGGCTGTATGGAGATGGCACATGAGGAGTCCAAGACCTGGTGGTCACAGTCCTTTGAGCTCTTCAGAGGACCCCATTCTGTGTTCTGTTTCTCTTGTTCCTCCCCTCCCTCTGCCCCTTGTTAGACAGGGACTGAGTGCCTGGTGGGATGTGAGGATCTTAGGAATATAGGCCGTGTCTCTACCTACTGAAAGAGTTCTGCTCAGAGGGGGAGCAGGAGGGGCAGGTGTACACTCTTTGGATGGGCATAGCCTGGGTGAGGACATGCCTGGACTTTTGGGGTTGGAGGCTCAACAACTATTCTGTCTGCTGAGCACCTTTTGTGTTCCACAAGAAGACAGGAAAAGCAATCCTGCCTTGGAGAGTCTACTTTCTATTTAGAGGACATGGACAACACAAGGAAACAATTGTTACAAGTAGGGGTGGATCCTGAAGGGAATGAACAGGTCAGAGAAGGCCTCTAGGGTTAGGGCAGAGACCTGTCGGATCAGCAAGGACTAGTCATGGGAAGATCTGATCAAAGTGCCAGGAAAAGGGGCCAGGAAGGTTGCTTTTCACCTGTGGCTACCGAGTATAGAGCAGCTGTGAGTGACCGTTTGTGAACAAGTTTGTGTTTGATCACCTGTTTTCAGTTCTTTGTGTCTACATCTAGGAATGATCTTGCTGCATCATATGTATCATCATTCTGTGTTTAACGTTTTGAAGATCTACAAAACTGTTTCCATAGTGGCTGCTAGTGTGTGGTGAGGTGAGACATAAGTGATGTTGGTTTGGGCAGACAGGGTGGTGTACATGGAGAGAAGGGACTGTAGAGGGAGACCTCTTGAAGTTCCATCTGACAAGACTTGCTGATAAGGTTGGTCAGTGAAAGAGGAATAATAGTGATGATTTATTGGTTAGCTTTCCTGTCCTTGGATAAAATAATTGACACCACCAACTTATATGACACTCGTGTATTAAAGGAAGAGAGGCTTAATTGGCTCACAGTTTCATAGTCCGTGGTAGGCTGTCTCCACAACAGAAGTATTGTGGTGGAAGGGCTGGGCAGAGGAATGCTCTCATTCCTCTGACCAGGGGTTCAGTGCTAGAGAAGAAGGGGCCAGACAGACATATTAGCCAAGGTCATGCCTCCATGACTTGTCTAGACATACCCTGAAGTGTTCTTTACTAATCCCCTAGGTGGTTTTGAATTCAATCAAGGTGAAAATCCTGTTTGACTGTCACAGATAGCTTCTGCATCTGGCTAGCTTGAGTGATATTTCAAGAGATGGGGGTTAAACTTTTATATTTGTGGGGGGTGGTGAGTGGGAGAGATGGAATGAATCCCATTTCTGACATACTGTGAAGGCAACGTCTGTTGAACGTCAACATGGGAACACTGAGGGGACAGTGGTATCAATGAGACGGGCCCAGTGGAGGTGTGTAGGCTGAAGAGATGGGGGTGGTGGGTTACTGGGATCTTGATGGGACCCAAAGCCATGGGTCTGGCTGAGTGCCCTGGGGAGAGAGGCAGGCTGATGGTTAAGTCTGAGGCCCAGCAATATTTAGAGGAAACCCAGCACCAGGAGAGACTGTGAGGCTCTAGAGAGGTCAGAGAAAAATTAGGAGTGTGCTGTCTTAGAAGCCAAGGAAAGAAAGGGCCAGAGAGAAAGGAGAAGGCATTGAAGAGGGAACCATAATGTCCATTAGGGGAATCTTGAAGCTTAAGGCAGAGAAAAAATGTTCATGGCCATGTTGGAGAATGGATTTTTTTTTTTTTTTGGTGGTACCAGGGATAGAACTTATGACCTTGAGCTTGTGAGGCAGGCGGTGGAACCACTGAGCTAAATCCCCAGCCCCAGGACACTTGGATTTTAACAGAGGTTTAAAGGGCTGCTGGAATGAGGACTTGAGAGATGGATAAATTGGAAGGATAGAAGATGGGTCAGCAGTGTACACTTAAAACGAGGTGTTGGCAGTGGTAGATCCTGGGATGAGCTGGAAGGGGGGAATATCAGAACATGGTGGTTTTCAACCTCCAAGGTAAAGAATGTGGCAGCTTGGGTTACCTGGAGATAGAGAGGAGGAGAGAAATCAGAGAGGTGCTTTGGTTGCACAGACCCTAGCATTGTTTAATGGACTGAGGGTTGGGTTCAGGGAACCATCAAGCAGGAAGCAGAAAGAGAGGGGAGGCAGATGGTAGGGCAGTCCAAACTGAAACAGATGAGTTGTGTTTCAGGATCACCTTGAATTTTCCCAGACATTGGTTGCTTGAGGTGTGGTGGTGAGTTGCTGGGGAGGTAGGTTGGGGCAGGATAGTGGGGGATTTGAGGGATAGACGCAGAGGTTTGGCTGCTATCCTGAAGTTCATGTCGGGGAAGGGGGAGTTTTGCCCCTCTCAGATGGCAACAGAACCTCACAGTGTAATTAAGGCTTAGTCAGGGTTTGCAATAGCAGCAAGTGTTTCCTTGTCCAGAGGACTTTTGTTCAGCCCCTCCCATCCCTGAAGATGACCTGTGCTTTCATCCTGCTTGTCCTGCCTCGTCCTGCTTCTGCAGGGAGCCATAAAACCTGGACTTCTGTGGTGTCAAAGGCAGTGACCTAGTTTCACTATCAGGATGATGGCCTGGGCAGCAGCCCAGCCCCATCCAGCCTCTGCTCTGGGTAAGGAGATGGGTGTCAGGAGATGGTCACCCTGGCCTGACAAGGGAGGGCCTAGGCTGTGGGATGGGGCTGTGGCCAGATTGGCTGTGAGTGGTTTTTGCCAAGAGACAGAAGATGTGGCTGAGGTCTAAGGCCCAAGGGCAACCCTTGGGCTCTGTTGACCCAAATGGAAGTGGGAAGAAGGGAAGAACAGGGAACTCAGAGTTCCCAAATCATGTAACTCCTTTGAGCTTTGGAATGATCTAGATACATCTTCCCCACCCCCCTACCCGTACACGTGCTTTTGCCTGGATGACGGTGATGATGATGATGGTGACGATGATATTTTAAAGCAGAAAACTTATCCAGTGTGATTTCATTCCTTTGCAGTTTGTTAAGGGTGGCTTTTTGGTGTAGAGGGAGATCAATTTTAATAAACATGGCATATGAACTTTAAAAGAAAGTATATTCTATAGTTATTGATTATGATGTTCTACATATACCAATAAAGCCCAATCTTTTGGGTCATAAAATCTTTTATAGCCTTACTGTCATATTTTATTGTGATAAAACACTCATAACATAGAATTTATTATTTTAATCATTTTAAAAGTGTACAATTTAATGGGATTAAGTATATTAGTGGTGTGCCATTATCACTATCTAGTTTCAGACAGTAACAGAGCTAATTTCAGGGCTTTTTCATCACCTCAAAAAGAGCGCTCATACCCACCAGAAGTCAGTACCCATCCCTCGCTTTCCCCAGCTCCTAGAAAATGCTAATCTGCTTTCTGTCCCTGTGGGTTTGTCTCTTGTAGATATTTCACAGGAGTAGACTCATGCAATATCTGTCCCTTTTTTTGGTCTGGCTTATTTCACTTGTTATGTTTTCCAGGTTCCCCTGTGTTGTAGCATGTATCACTACTTCATTCTTTTTATCACCAAATAGTATGCAGCTGTATAGATATGCTACATTTTGTTGTCCATTCATCTGCTGAAGGATATTTGGGTTGTTTCCACGTTTTAGCATCATGAATGTGTCTCCTCATAGTGCCCCAAAGTGGCACTATGAACTTCATGTACAGATTTTTATTTGAACATCTGTTTTCAATTCTTTTGGTATATACCTAGGGCAGACTTGCTGGGTCATGTGATAATTCTATATTTAGCCTTTTAAGGAAGTTCCAAAATGTTTACCCTAGTGACTGGTGTACTATGGTGAATGTTTAAATAAAAAAATTGTTGCAGTAAAAGACACATTGGCACTAATTCTCCTCAAAACATTTGCCCTTGTTTTGAACACACTTATTCTGTCGTTCTTGTCACTTTCTGAAGCAGTTCTGGAAATCCATTTTTGTGAGTGCCTTTAGTTATAATGCCATGGCTACCTCAATGTCCTGAATTGATTCAGAATGTTTACTTTTCATGGTCATTTTCTTCGGGGAAGAGCCAGAGTTGTACAGTGCCAGATCTGGTGAATAAGGTGAATGAGGACACTTTTTATGTTTTCACAAGCCATTGTATGGCACTTGGCATCAGCATTCACTGTATTTTTTAATCATACTTCATAAAGACACTCATGAAAGAGAACTTCCAGAACTGCTTCAGAAAGTGGGAAGAATGACGGAATAAGTGTGTTCAAAGTGAGGGGAAGAATTTGAAGGGGATCAATGGCAATATCTTTTACTGTAAAAAATTTTAAAAATTTAAACATTCACTGTATATTTTGATCACAGTTCATACTTTATATTCCCACTAGAAATAACCCTGGTTCTAATTTCTCCATATCCTCACCAACTTTCTTTTTCTTTAAAAAATTATAGCCATCCTAGTGAATATGAAATGATATCTTACTGTATTTTTTATTTATGTTTCTCTAATGACCACTGGTGTTGAGGTTTCATGTGTTTGTTGGCCATTTGTGTCTCTTCTTTGGAGAAATGTCTGCTTAAATTGTTTGCCCATTTCAAATTGAGTTGTTTGTCTTATTGTTGTTGTATCCTGAGGTCTTTATATATTCTGGATACGAGGTCCTAATCAGATAGATATATGATATGTAAATATTTCTTTTCAATCTGTGGGTTGTTTTTACACTTTCTTGATAGTGTCCTCTGAGGTACAGAAGTTATGAATTTTGACAAAGTCCAATTTATCTTTTTTCTTTTGTTGTTTGTACTTACGTTATAAATAAGAAGTCATTGCCAAATCCAAAGTCATGGAGGTTTACTCTTATATTTTCTTCTGAGTTTTACAGGTTTAGTTTTTGATCCATTTTGAGTTACTGTATGTGCTGTGAGGCAAAGAGCCAATTTCATTTATTTGCATTCAGATGTTCATTATTTATTGAAGAGATTATTCTTTCTCATTAAATGGTATTGGCACATTTGACAAAAATCAGTTGACTTTAAATTATAAATTTATTTTCTGACTCTTCGTTCTGTTCCACTGATTTATGTGTCTATCCTTATACTAGTACCAAACCGTGTTGATTACTATAGCTTTGTAGTAAGTTTTGAAAATAGCAAGCTTGAGCCTTTGAATTTTGTTTTTTTTCAAGATTGTTTTGGCTATGTGGAGTGTCTCTTGCAATCTCATATGAACTTGAGGTCCAGTGTTTACATTTTTGCAAAAATAAAAGGTCATTGGGAATTCATAAAAAATGACATTGAATATGTAGCTAAACTTTGGGAGTGTTACCATCTTAACAATATTAAGTCTTCTAGCCATGAACACAGAATACCTTTCTGTAGATTTAGGTCTTCTTTAAATTTTTTTAGCAACCATTTGTAGTTTTGAGTACATAAATAATTCACCCTTTGGTTAAATTTATCCCTAAACATTTTATTCTTTTTGATGCTATTGTAAATGGAGTTGTTTTCTTAATTTTATTTTCTGATTACTCATTGGTAGTATATGGAAATACAACTGATTTTTGCATTGATTTTTGTATCCTGCAACTTTGCTGAATTTGGTTGTTTTTTTAATGTAGATTCTTTAGTATTTTCTACATATAAAATCATGTCACCTTCAACTAGAGATAGTTTTATTCCTTTCTTTCTAATTTGGATGTATTTTCTTTCTTTCTTTTTTTTTTTTTTTTGAGGCAGGGTCTCCCTTTGTAGCTCAGGCTGGCTCTAAACTCACCATGTAGCCCAGGCTGGCCTCAAACTCACAGTGATCCTCCTGGCTCAACCTGCCGAGTGCTGGGATTACAGGTGTGCGCCACCACGCCTGGCTTGGATGTATTTTCTTTTTCTTGCCTAATTGCTCTGAACAAAAACTCTCAGTACAATGTTGAATAGAAATAGGTTATAGTCTATTAAGGTTATATAATTTTTTGGCATGAATGTTTAGTGTTTTTGCTTTTCTTTGTCTGTTTGCTATTCCTTGCTTCTGATCTTAGGAGGAAAACTTTCAGTCTTTCCCTGTTGAGTATGGTATTAGCCTTGGGGATTTCATAAATATTCTTTATCATTTGAAGATGGTCCTTTCTATTCCTAGTTCGTTGAGTGCTTTTATCATGAAAGTGTGTTGGATTTGTCAAATGCTTTTTCTGTATCCGTTGAGATGATCATGTCCTTCCCTTTCCTTCATGCTGTTAGTGTGCTGTATTACATTGATAGATTTTCATATATCAAACCACCTTTGCATTCCTAAAATACATTCCACTTGGCCATGGTGTATAATTCTCCTAATAAGTTACTAGATTTGGTTTGCCAAGATTTTTTGAGAATTTTTGCATCTGTATTCATAAGAGGTATTGATGGTATGTGATGTTTTTGTCTGACATTAGGTAGGAACTGTTACCTCTTCTTCAACTTTTGAGGGAGAAAAAGGATTGATCTTAATTTTAAAAAAATGTTTTTTAAAATTCACCAGTGAAGCTATCCGGCCTTAGACTTTTCTTTGTGAGTTTTTTTTTTTTTTTTTTTGTACCAGGGATCAAACTCGGGTCCTTGCACTTGCGCAGCAGGCAGTGAAACCACTGAGCTAAATCCCCAGCCCTTCTTTGTGAGTTTTTTGATTATTGAGTCAATCTCTTTATGCTATAGGTCTATTCAGATTTTCAATTTCTTCCTGAACTAGTTTTATAGTGTGTGTTTCTAGGAATTTGTCCACTTCCTCTTGGTTATACAGTTTTTTGACATGATTGTTTACTATTCTTGCTGTCTTTTTGGTCTGCTTGCTCTTCCCGTTATTAAATGTTATTAACCTTCCAGTGTTAAAATCTCCAACCAGTTTACAAATATGTTTTCTTCTGGTTTTGTCAAATCTTGTCTTCTGTATTTTGAAGGTATGCTATCTGTATATACTACAGGTTTATAATCATGAAAATATTCCTTTGTATCATCATGAAAATATTCCTCTTTATCTCTAGTAATCTCTATCTCTTCTTACCTTCCAATCCATCTTAAAGATATTAGTGTAACTATACTGTAGTTCTTTTGTTAGTTTCATAGTATATTATTTTCTGTCTTTTTGTTTCCAAACTGTCTGCTCCTTTATATTTAAAGTGTGTATTTTGTATTACACACTTTTTTTTTTTCAGTACCAGGGATCGAACTCAGGACCTTGCGCTTGTGAGGCAGGTGGCGGAACCATGGAGCTAAATCCTCAGCCTTGTATTACATACTTTAAAAAAACAAGGGCTGATATTATTTTTTAATTTGACCATTTTATGAATTATGATATATTTGAGTTTAAGTACAAGAGAACACGGTTTTCTCTTCAACTTGTCTGTTCTGTGTTCCTTTTTTCTCTCTTTTCTTTTTCTTTTTCTTTTGGTACCGGAGATCAAACTTGGAACCTTGTGCTTGCAAAGCGGGTGGCGGAACCAGTGAGCTAAATCCCTAGCCCTTTTATCTCTTTTCTTGACAACTTTTGGATTAAGTATTTTTTAGAATTCTGTTCCTGCCTGTTAGCTAGTTAGCTGTGCATTCTTTCAGAATTCTCTCTGTGGTTTTCAATATGCGTCTCTGACTTACTGAAATACTTTTACTACTTCTTGATATTTTAATTTCATTTACTGCTTGTATACAGCTATATGGATATATAACTTACCTATTATTGTTATCATGCTTTTAAGTATTATATCTGTAAATATTTCATTGCCCAGGAAACTTTACCATTTCTCTACAACGTCAGTGTTTAGTGACTCCTTTTTTTTTTTTTTTAAACTGGGGATCGAACTCAGGTCCTTGAGCTTGCAAGGCAGGTGGTGGAACCACTGAGCTAAATTCCCGGCTCTCACCATCAGTGTTCAGAGTTACCCACTCTTGCTGTTGCTCTTCAACTCTTTCTGCTTCTCCATGCTTCCATCTGGGAATAATTTTCCTTCTCCCTCAAGAACTCTCTTTGGTGTTTCCTTTCTTCAGTTTTTTTGTTGAAGTATGATTGGGGTGTTTCCCAGGGTCTCTTGTTCTCAGTGGATCCTGAACTCCAGTTTTCGTTCTCCAGTCCTATAAGACCACCTAGTTGCTCAGCCTTTGGGCCACTCTTGTGACTCAGTAAGTGCTTCAAGGAGGAAAGCTGCTCCTTGTTGACATCACTCTCCATATTCCCTTCTTGGCAGGATCTTTACCCTTGAAGTCCTCACAGCTTTTATATTTCTCCAGTGTCTTTGCACAGATGTTTTATTAATATATCAACTCACACTTTTTCCTACTGGGAAGGTTCTTCTGCTGCAAGATAATTTGTCATTATTGGGACTGGAAATCTTGCCAGTTGTTTACTTAATTTTGCAATCCTGACTAATGTCTGGGGAATGGTGAGCGTGTATAACTCAAAGATAATATTATCAACGTTGCTTTTGTATTCTTCTATTACAGATGGATGTCCATGTGGCTCTATGCTTATGCACAGACACACAATTACGTACATGTAAAAACATATATTGTATATATGTGAAACAAATGCATGTCAAGACACAGAGAGGATTTTTTCTCCTTAACTCTCCAGAGAAAGTGTAGAATATTCTTGCTTGTCAGCATATAAAGCCTTACATTATTGTTTTCCAAATTAGTTTTGTGGTCTATGAATGTTTCATATGATGTTAATAAATTTGCTTTGCTAAAATGGTGCCAACATCAACAAATTTGGATAAATGTACTTGGAATCCTCTCCCTGGAGAACTCTGCCACTCACAGGCATGTTAAAGACTCTGAAACATGTAAATACATTTATTTGAATATTACATTCTTTTTTGCAAGAATTCCTATTCCCATCTTGTGGAGTACTCAGACTCTGTAGGTAAATCTGAGGAAACATTGGTTTTAGCAAACCGCAATGCACAAAAACTTCACAAAGATGAAGCATTGCTCAGTGCTTTCTCAAGTGTGGATACTCTAAGCAGAGTCAGAAAGTGTGAGCATCAGGTGTGGGTTTAGAGGGCTCAAACCCCTCTGCTACTCAGTAGCTAAAACAAGGCAGAACTTGGGGGTACATTCCTGGCTCTTTGTGGTTCCGGGAGTGGAGCCATCTGGTTGGTTCTCTTTGTATCAGCCCGGCTTAGCATGGGGCCCCTATTTGTGTTGGTGGAAACTGACTTTTGACTTTCAAAAGACCAAACTCGCCCTTACTTCACCTACCTTTTGGAGCTCTTGCTGCTCCCCTGTGCAGGTGAGAGGGTGAGGTGGTTGTGATGGAATACACAGAACTTCTGCTCAGCAGCCAAGAGGCCTGGGTTCAAGTCCTGGTGCTGACTGACCTTGGGAGAGTTAACCATGGAGTAGTGGTGAGAGCATATGGGCTTTGATGTCAGACACACTTGGGCCTTTTACTGTCTTGCTGTGTGATCATGGGCACGTCATTTTACCTTCCTGCCCCCCAGCTTCCTCACTCGGTGGGGAGAAGGAAATAAGATAATGCATGTCAAGTACAAACCTGGAACATGGCAGGCACCTGGCAAATGTCAATTGTCATACTTCATCCACACCTGAGTCCTTCATCTGAAGAGAACCCTGCCTTTCATGATGCTTGAGGATCAAAGAGAACATTGAATGTGAGAAAAGAGTTTTGTAAACTCTCGGAGACAAAGGAAAGTCCAGGCAGTTTTCATTACTGCCCTGGATGCTGCCTCATCCCTTCTGGCTTGGCAGGGCTGGCTGTGGAGACCACACCAGCTTCCTTCCCTACTCTCAGACAGAACCATTTCTCCGTAATAGAACATTGGCAAGAAGATGTCCTGTCAGCAGTTCATTGCCAACCTGGACCAGCTGAATGATGGCCAAGACTTTTCCAAAGACCTCCTGAAGGTATTACTCGCTTAGGGTCCATGTGTCCATAGGTGTGCAATGGGTGGGTGGAGAGAAGTCTCTGGCCCACTAAATCCTGGCATTCCAGGACCTTAACACCAGGGGCAGGGCCACCAGGACTTTGAGACAGAGTTAGATATCATCCAGCTCAATTGTTCTGTGTTTCCTGAGTTAGTTAGGCTTTGTGAGATTTGTTTTTGATGCTACAATTATTAATGTTGCCGTCACAGTAAATAATCATCACTATCACCAGTAGTCACATCACCACCTCCTTTACCACTACCAGTACCTTCATCATAACCATCATCATTGGCACAATGGGGAGAAGCCCACTCATTCCTACAACATCACCAGGAATTAAAGGAATCAATTTTCTTTTGAGGCTTAAGCCTGGAGTAGACCTCTGATCTTTCCAGCCTAGTAAGTTCTCTATCTTGGAGGAAGAAAAATAGCTTTGTTTTGGAGCAGCCACTCAGTCATTCACCTTACCACATACCCACTCTTTCACCCACCACTCATACCTTCACTCCCAAACATTGTCCCATACACCAACCTCTCACTTGTATACCTACCTTACCTATCCATTTCCCTATACATCTATGTACTCACTCATCTTCCCATTTCTGTCTGCCAATCCATCTATCCATCCATCCATCCATCCATCCTGCTGAAAATTAGTAAATGTTCAGCATGGATTATGTGCTGGAGATTCAGTGGTGAACAAGATAGGCAACTCCTGATGTTGTGAAGCTTATTGTCTCCTGGAGGGACAGACAGTAAATGATTGCACCACTAAATGCAACCCATCCACTCATTTACCCATACAATAAATATGAATCAAATACCTACTCTGCCCATTAGCTGAAAAGGTGCTCCCTCACTGCACCCACATTGCTAGAGTAGATAGGGATTTCTTTGACTCTTTTCTTGAACTCCTCTCTTCCAGACCCTTTACAACTCCATCAAGAATGAAAAGCTGGAATGGGCTATGTGAGTAGTGCCCGTGGGCACAGGTACTGAGAGATTGAACTTAGAGAGGGAGTAGCTGGGGGTGCTGATTAGTCATGCAGACCACTCTCCATGGTGCTGATCCCTCTCAATCCAGGCCCCCAATAACCCCCTGTACAGCTGGCTAACATATATCTTTGAGTTTCTTTTTGGGTTCTTTCTTGTTAAACAGTGTATGCTGTTTACATTGCTTTCAAATAGACTGAACTGTGAATTTAGTTCCATGATATCCATAGTTGGCTTTCTGTACTGAGGATATTTCCAAATTCCCAACAGTGATAGCACTTTCCCCTTTGGGAGGTAGGCAGGCAGGAGGCACAGGTCTCCTACAACCCTGAGAACATGACTATGTTTAGATGATGACTGGTCTTGGAAGTGGGGAGGGCAACTGTCACTTACCTTTCCCTATGTGGTCAGTGAGATCTGGAGGTGCTCAGGCATCTGGAGAAAGGGGTGGAGACCTTGCTGGTTGGAGAAGCTATGAGACACTTTAGAGGGAACCCCTCCCTGCCCTGCTCCCCAGGGAAGCCTGTGGCTTTGGGTCTGTGTACAGGCTTAGGGACCTCAGTTCCTTTGGAAAAGCTAGACTTTTCTACCGGGATCCCATGGTGAGCCCAGACTTTATGAGCCTTGCCTACTGACCTGGCCTCTGTCAGCATGAGGTGGTCTGTCTGCCCACACTGGCTCACAGAGGGTGGCTGATGAGAGAGGACATGTGATATGGGGATGAGGGATCCCTTGAGGTGGTGCTCAAGCCTGGTACCTTCCTAGTGATGAGGATGAGCTGAGGAAATCCCTGTCTGAGCTGGTGGATGACAAGTTTGGGACAGGCACAAAGAAGGTGACACGGATCCTCGATGGTGGCAACCCCTTCCTGGATGTCCCTCAGGCTCTCAGTGCTACCACCTACAAGCATGGTGTGCTGACTCGGAAGACTCATGCTGACATGGATGGCAAGAGGAGTGGGTATCAGGCTGGGGAAAGGGGCATGGGGAGGGGTGTTGGCTCAGGGGCCCACCTCTCGGCCACTCCTTTGGGGATGCACATGCAGGTACACATGCAGGGGGAGGTAGGGTAGGAGAAACTGGAATGGGTGTTTGTGGCTGCATTACTTGTGCCCCCCTCCCCAGCACCCCGTGGGAAGCGTGGCTGGAAGAAATTCTACGCGGTGCTCAAGGGGACCATCCTGTACCTGCAGAAGGTGAGATTGCCCCAGAGTCCTTCCCAGGAAGTACCAGTTTAGACCCATCCAGCTTTTGCCTTGTGCTACTCAGGGGCTTTTGGGCAGGACCTGAACTTTAGGGGGTGTGGTCTGGGTCCTTCCTCCATCAGGGTCCTGACTCAGGCTCACTCAGGCTTTTGAACGTTTTGGGAGGGGTCTTTGAAATGCCCAGTGACTCTGTGGATACCTAGTGTGAGGCCTCTAGGACAGACGAGTAGAGGAGGAGGGTACCTAGAGTGATTCTTGTTGGGAAGCAGGGAGATGGAATGACAAAGGGAGAGAGTGAGAGGGAGTGGAACATGTGGGGCCATAAGCTAGGGCCTGGTAGTGACAGAGCCCCTGCTCCTCAGGATGAGTACAGGCCTGACAGAGCTCTGTCAGAGGGTGACCTGAAGAATGCCATTCGGGTGCATCATGCTCTGGCCACCAAGGCCTCTGACTACAGCAAGAAGTCCAATGTGCTCAAGCTGAAGACTGCTGACTGGAGGGTCTTCCTCTTCCAGGCCCCGTAAGTAGGAATCTGAACCCTTTGTTCTCACTAGGCTCAGGCCTTGCAGCATGGACGCTCTACACAGCCCTCCCCTGGTGGTCAAGGTCCCCACCTCAGCTTCCCATGCATAGCCGCCACAGAGCCAGTGTGTCCACTTGGCACAGGCCCACTGCTGCTTTGGGTCCTCCCAAGTGTGTACCCTCAGCATGCAGTGGAAACTGGTTAGAAATGGAATCTTGCTGGCCCCACCCTTGACCTACCAATCAGAAACTTTGGGGTGGGGCTCAGCAACTATGCTTTCACTAGCCCTGTCAGGGCTGCCGACATCCCTGAGTGATGGGGACAGTGGAGTCTTCACAAATCATCCTTGACTTCAAATCTGTGGTCAGGCAGGAAAGAGTCTGCCTACAGTTGACCTGTAACAGCTACCTTTCACTTCACTGTGCTTCATACCTCTGTGACTTGAAATTGAGTTTTCAGGTGTCAGATGAGCTTAAAAGGAGGGAGATGGGTAGGTGAGGTGGGGATAAGTGTAAGGGCTAGGCAGGTAGCAGGGGCAAGAGAGAAGGGCTTTGGGGACCACCACTTGCCCACTGCCCCCATGACCTTCCGAGCTCACGGGCTTCAGGGCCATCAGCTCTGTCTAGGTCCATTCCCCCACTGGCTCCACCACCCTGCCCTCCTTTCCCCATCTATGTAAAAGTATGAGTGCCCTTTCTGTGCCAGGCCTAATGCTGGGTACTGAGTGCTGGGCATTTGTGGGGGTAGGAAGTCCTATTGTCAGAAGCCGGCACCCTCCTCTCCCTTCCTGTCCCCAGGAGCAAGGAAGAAATGCTGTCCTGGATCCTGAGGATCAACCTGGTGGCTACCATCTTTTCAGCCCCAGCCTTCCCAGCTGCTGTCAACTCCATGAAGAAGTTCTGTCGGCCCCTGCTGCCCTCCTGCGCCACTCGTCTTTGCCAGGTACAAGTTCCTGGGTTTGTGATGCCACTGCCCAGGCTGCTGCCCCCAGCCCCCAGCCCCCATTTGACAGCACCACTCCAGTTGTTTCTCTAGGGGACCTGATCTTGGACTGAAGGACACCAGGAAAGGGCAGATATTCTCCCCGATTCCATGTGCCCCGTCCCCACTTACAGGTGCACAGACTAAGGCCACATGTCACACAGAGGCCAGCTATTTTGTGGTGGACAGCGTGGGTCACATCCCTGTGGTTGTTGTTTGCATCTGGTCATAAGTGTGAGAGGTTGTGTGTGTCACGGGGAGCTAGGGATAGGTGAGACTTGGCTGCCCTTGGTCCAGTGCTCTTTTTCTTTTTTTAACTTTAAAAGTATTATCAACACATTAACTGTAAAAATTAATGAGATTCACTGATATTTCCATACATGCATATATCATGCACTGGTCATGTCCATCTACTCTTCCACCCTCACCCACTCTTCCTACGCTGTCCCCCCAACCCTCTTCCCATTCCCTAGGGAACCCTTTTTCAGTTTCTACAAATTAGTGAGGACATGAAATACTTGTCTTTCTGTGTCTAGCTTATTTTACTTAATATGATAGAATTTTATTCTTCTTTATGGGTGAATAATACTCCATGGTGTGTATTTAACACCATATTTTCTTTATCCATTCATCTGTTGACGGGCATCTAGGCTGATTCCATATCTTGGCTTTTGTGAATGGTGCTGCAATAAACATGGGATGCAGGTGTCTCTTGTGCATGCGGACTTCATTTGCTTCAGATACATACCTAGGAGTGGGATGGCTAGTAGGTCTAGCTTTTGCTTTTTGGGGAGCCTCTGAACTGTTTTCCATTATGGCTATACTAATTTACATTCCTACTAACAGTATATAAGGGTTCCTTTTTCTCTACATCCTCGCCAGCATTTGTTATTTTTTGTTTTTAAAAAATAATGTCCAAAAATACTGTTTTGATGTTCTCACTTATCCTCAGATACTTTATTTGTATCCCTTAAAAGAACCCATCTCATCAGTACTGCAGGGTTCAGGGTATTTTTAGAGAGGAAAGGATAAGTAGTGGGGTGGAACTTGAGAGGCAGAGGGCTGGGGAGGCACCAAACTTCCTGTTTGTCACCCATTGGCTCCTTTCCCTTTGGGCCCTTGTCTTTCCATGGAACTCTGGAGGCTTCATATCTGCCCAGAGCACCTGTATGCACATGCACAAATACCTCTTCTACACACATGCACACACCACTGAAGCACACATGCGCACATGAGTACACGCACACCATGCACTCACACACGTGTCCACACACATGAGAATTTGCATACTGCACCAAGGGCCCTGGCTGCATGTACCGTAGTGGGTGGGATGTGATTCTACTTGTCTGACGTAGCTTATCTTTGGGTGCGATCCTGGAGCTGTGACTGTCGTGTGCATCTGAGGCTGAATGTGAGAGAATGTATGTGTTCTATGGAACCAGGGCTAACTGGGTCAGGCTGATGCTTGGCTCAATGTGTTTGTGTGCATGTGAGAGTTCCCAGGAGTTGAGCGTGTCTATGGAATGGAGTGTATATGGGCACATACTAGTGTAAGAGTCTGTCCACTCCCAAGGCTGCTGGGGCACCGAAGAGAGTGGATGCCCCTGAGAGCAAGGAGGAAGGTGGGAGGGAAGAAGGTTTGAGGAGCACTTCCATGGGTCCAGAGCCTGGCTTTACCTCCATGGGTTTGGCAACACTGGACAGCCTCCATTTCCCTTTTGTGAAGCAGCTCCTAGTGGTATGGGGTTAGACCCAGCCCCATGACTTCAAGAGTTGGGCCTTATGGTCCAGGGTTTGTCTTTGCAGGAGGAGCAGTTGCGGTCTCATGAGAATAAGTTGAGGCAGGTGACTGCCGAGCTGGCCGAGCACAGGTGTCACCCAGTGGAGAGGGGCCTCAAGTCCAAGGAGGCGGAGGAGTACCGGCTGAAGGAGCACTATCTCACGTTTGAGGTGGGCCTCCAGTGGGTGCATCTCAAGGGTTGAGGTTGGGACCAGAGGATGAGGCCAGTTCCCCCCAATCTGTACCTCCCACCACCTTCCACAGCCAGGGGCTCCTAGTTAGGGAGTTCCCTACTGTGGGTGCTCCCCAGAGGCAGGTATAATCTAATGATGAACCATGGGTTTTTTGCACAGCTCAGCTACCCAATTTTACACAGCTCAATTTTACAATTTTACACAGCTCAGCTGCCCAATGGTGATCAAACAATTGCATCTACACTTGGGTCTCTCCAAGAACACTAGGGCCTCCAACAGAAACAATACCAACTTCCAGGCACCTTCTAGAACCACCTTCACCTCCCATCCCAGACAGGCCCAGCTTCTTTAGAAGATTTTACAACTAGCCCACAAAACTCTCAAGCCCTGGCCACCTGACACCCTCCCTCACTGGTCTCATTTTCCTCTTGCTCGTATGTTTAGTAACAAAGCAACTTAACCTCTCTGCTTTTCATGCTGTCGCTGTCTACCCACTGCCCTGATTCTGCCTCACCATGCCCTGCGGCTGGGGCTGACCAGGCATAGCCTTTGTCAGGTGAAGGATCGGGGCCCAGGTTGGGGAAGGAAGCAGGAAGCACTTGTCCGTTGTGGACTGCCCTGCAGATGGGGGCAGTCAGACAGACAAACGGAAAGGCTGAGACTGAGCCAGGAAGTTCTCAGAGCAGGAGGGGCAGGACATCACCAATCTCAACCTCTAGATTTCCATGTTAACTTTCTATTGAGGTGTGGGGCAGAGAAGAGAGTTCCCAAGGTAGACCCTGACCTTTTGAAAAACAGAAAGCTTGATAGCATTTTGAAGTCTGCTCACATCTACGCTCTGCAGTGTAAAAATAGTGATGGCCAAAGCTACAGTGACCGATCTTTTGCTAAATGCTAGGCCTGATTCTCCTTTCCCTTTAGGGACTGATTTCATCCTTGAACCAACTCTATGAAAAGGACTGTGTTGTTATCTCCATTTTATAGGTGGGGAAACTGAGGCTCAGAGAAGTCAGAGTACTTAGAAGTGACACTGCTAAGAAATGCAGGAGTCGGGATTCTAACGTAGATGATCGTAGCTTCAGTGTACTGTCCTCTCAGTCTCACCTGGCATGATGTAGGGGTAGGAGGAGGTGAAGCAAGAAAGGTCTCGCTGCTGTGGCAGAGCTGGGGGAGAGAAGATTCCTGGCCCTTAGTGCCTGGTCCTTCAGGAAACGTGGCTTTCCTGACTCTGGTGAGGCTCTGAAGTTGAGACAAGACCCTCAGATATTGCTAAATCTCTCTCCTAATGTCAGTACCAGTTAATAACCCCTTTAGTAGTGTATTAATAGTTATTTCCCCATATCCTCACCACCTTTTGGGATTGTCCAATGTTTAATCTTTGCTAATCTGACAGGTTTAATAATCAATGTTGTTACTATTTTAATTTAGGTTTTTATTTTCTCAAACTGAAATTCTGTGCCCATTAAACAATAACTCCTGTCCCCATTCCCTTAGCCCCTGACAACTACCCATCTAATGTCTACCTCTATGGGTTTGTTTGTTTTTTTTTTTGGTACTAGGGATTGAATCCAGGACCTTGTGCTTGCTTTGCCACTGAGCTACATTCCCAGTCTTTTTTTTTGAAAGTGAGTCTTACTAAATTCCTCAGGCTGTCTTCAAACTTGGGACCCTTCTGCCTCAGCTTCACAAAGCTGGGGTTACAGCTGTGTTCCACTGTATCCAGTGTTTTTCTATGACGTTGAGTGCTCCTTATTCCTTATATATGTGGAATCATGCAGAACTTGTCTTTTTGTGATTAGCTTATATATTTTAGCATAATGCTAGGGTTCACCTATGTTTTAGCATGCTTCAGAATTTGCTTCCTTTATTATTTAGCATGCTAAATAATATTCCATCATATGCATATAATCATTTTGTTTTTTCATTCATCAGTCGATGGACATTTGGGTTGCTCCATCATTTAGCTATTATGACTCATGCTATAATAAACATAAAGATGCTGCTTTCATTTCTTTTGGATATATAACCAGAAGTGGTATTGTTGGATCAGAATGTAATTCTATTTTTAACTTTTTCAGAAACCATTACTGATTTCATAGCAGCTGCACAATTTTACAATCTCACCAGCAGTGTACAGGGGTTCCAAATTCTTTACCTCCTCACCAACACTTCTGTGTTGTTTTTCATTGCCAGAGTAATGGGCATGGCATGTTATCTCTGTGGTTTTGATTTGCATCTTCTTAGTGTTTAGTGATGAACATATTTGTGGGCATTTGTTGTCCCTTGTATATCTTCTTTGAAGAAATATCTATTCCTGTCATTTGCTCATTTTTAAATTGGGTTGTTATTTTTTTGGTGTTGAATTGTAGGTGATCTTTATATATTTGGGGTATCAACCCTTACCAAATATGTGATTTTAAAATATTTTCACCCATTCGGTAGGTTGATGTTTAACTCTGTTGGTTGTATCCTTTAATGTACAGAAGTTTCATTTTTTTGGTACCGGGGATCGAACTTGGGTCCTTCTGCTTGCGCAGCAGGCGGTGAAACCACTGAGCTAAATCCCCGGCCCCTTAGAAGTTTTATGTTTTGATACATGTCTTACTTTTCTCATTGGTGAGATAAAATGCTCAACACCCACAAATTAAGGGAGGAAAGGTTTATTTGGCTCACAGTGTGTAGAGGTTTCAGTCCATAGTTGGCTGGCTCCAAGGCAGAGTGGCACATGGCAGAGGGGCATCAAAGAGGAGAAAATAGCTCATGGCAGGCAGAAAGTAGCAAAGCAACAAAAGGGCCTTACCAGTGTCTTTTGGGCCCCTTCATCTTATCCAGACTACTTAGGGCAGGTAGCACTCACACTCTTAATCCTAGTGCCTGTGATCCTAGCATTGCACCATGAATCAATCCCAGTGTCACACACTCTAGATCCAGTCACCTCTGAAAATGCACCACCTATGACTGCTTGAGGCTTTGGGGGGACATCTAGACACAAGCCACAGGAATGCAGTACTATTTTGTCTATTTTTATTTTTGTGGCTTGTGCTTTTGGTGTCACAGCCAAAAAAAATCATTGACAATTATTTGCATTTTTCAAAATTGGGAGTGAAATTTCTATGCCTATCCCTTGCTTATTTTTATTGAACAGTTTATTTTCCTTTTATTGGTTTGTGAGAACTCTCTGTATGTTAGTCTTTGGTTATACAAGATACAAATAATTTTTTCAATTTTATTATATGTCTTTTGACCTTGTTTTTGGCCTTTTTCTGCCCTGTCCCCAGAAAAGTCGTTATGAGACCTACATCCATCTTCTGGCTGTGAAAATCAAAGTGGGCTCAGATGATCTGGAGCGGATTGAGGCTCGCCTGGCCACCCTAGAAGGGGATGATCCTTCTCTCCGGAAGACACACTCGAGCCCTGCCCTCAGCCAGGGGCATGGGCCTATGACTTGCAGCAAAGCCACTGGGGCTGATACTTAACCAGTGTGAATGTGCAGGCAAATGCCCCCAGAGGGGTCACTGAGCACAATCCTGGCCAGTGGCTGCTCAGACCAAGTTCTAGGCAGTTGACAGGCAACCAGAGGGGTGTGGAGAGCCCTGTGGGCCAAGGAGATGGAGATGCTACTCATGGCTTTGGGCTTCTTTCATCCTGGGCCATCGCTGGCCATGACTCTCTCCCCAGCCCTCATTGCCTGCCCCACATGGGGCCTCACTTTGTAGGCCAGGGCATGAATGCTCTAGCACCTTCTCACTGGAGAGACTGGGAGGACTGCTGCTTCCCCAGGCCCCTCTTCTGGCTGAGCTCCTCCCTCATCCCATGTTTGTGAGGGTGGGCCTGGACTCTGGAGCTCAGCTTGGACCCCTTGTCCCTTTTTCCTCCTCCATCCTCTGAATTGACCAGCCACAGGTCCGTGGACCACCAGCACTGTCCTTTCCTCCTCCTCCCAGCCACCTCTGCAGGCTGGCGCAGTTCTCCTTCCTCACATGACAATAACCCAGGATGTGGGCTGCCTCAGTGCCAAGCAGACTCTGCTCACGTGTGCACCCAGCTCTCCTCCCATCCATGGAGGCCACTACTGCCTCCATTTTTATATAGACATAAATGTACATATATAAATATATATAAATTATATATAGAGAAGGAACCCTTTTAAAGATGGTTTTGGAACTGCTATCATCAGTTGGAGGATGAAATCAGATGAAGGAAAAGCCTATTTTGGAGCTCTGTGTGTCTGCCAGAAGGGCTGCCACGTGGCCCTCGGTGGCCCTCACACTCCAGGAGGGAAGATGGAGAGAGTGCTGACTTCCCCCACCCTGTCTTTTCCCCTTCCGGCTGACCTGTGACTCACAACTGTTGTTCCAGTTGATGGTTTTGGACTAAACAGACAAGACATGTGTGTGCCATCCCCTCTGTTGTAAGGGTGTCCTGGGGGTGAATGGGGTGGGACCATGGCCCTGTTGGTACTTAAGTCTTTATGTTGGTGCTGCCAGGTCTCTGAGCTCCAGAGGTAGCCTCTTGTACAGATCAACTTCGCAGGAATAAAAGACACTCCACCTTGCAGAAAGCCACCTGTCAACAGCCCAAAGATGTGTGATGGAGGAAGGTTCTGGAAGCCATTAGTTCTTGGTCTTAGGAAAAGGTGGAATGACAAGTTGCTGATTGTTGATGTTTCTTTCATTTTCCTAGGGAATAAAAAAGGCTTAGCTAAGGATATATGTGGGAAGAATAGAGACATTTACTACATTCCCACCAGAAAATTAAACCTGTATTCCTCAGACCAACAAGTGGATGGGGTGAAGGCACCCTTCTTCCTAATGTTTAAATAGATTCTGTAGTTTGGCCAGCAGTTTGACCTCTGTGGTAACATATTTAGTTAATAAGATAAGCCAACCTTGAAACTAAGTACTTAACATTTACAAGCCCACTCACATTTGATGCAGGAACATGTGACTAGGTGGAGAGATGTAGTGATTTAAATCCACATTATTTAACTTGGATGAGCGGAAGTGTTTTATAACCAAACCATCTGGTCCTTTCATTTTGCTCAAGGGAAGTCAATGTTCATTTAAATGGAATTGAAAAGGCAATATGACAACATAAAAAACCTCACTGTATTTCTCCACACTGCCTCCAAGGTTCTTTGATTTTTGGTCCATATCCCTCCTACCACTTCATGAGGGTGAGTGCTAACAACAGAGCGTGAGCTCTGTCAGCTTCAAACAGATGTGCTTCCCTGAGCACTAGCTGTGCCTCCCATCAGTAAAGAAAATTTTAGTTAGCCTCCTTAATTGTATAGTAATTTATTTGTAAATTATACACATGTACTACTGTACTAAAATACTATGTACATATAAAACATACACAAAAAATAGAAATTTTAAAAAAGAGGAGATGAAAATAAATCTAAATCAAAGTTCTACTATTTTTTTCCTGTATTCTAATGGACCATCATGTTCCCCCTACAACTTCTGCCCCAATACGCTCATTTTCTAGGACTATCCAAATCCAGGCCCTGGTGAAATGCAATAAGTGGTTTGCGCCACCTGGTGGTCCAGCATAGTGGCCGCGGGCTCATGACTCCTATGGGGGCTGACCCTTTTGTGCTTTGATTCTGGACTTCATTGAGGATCAGATGCTTGTTGCCCACTGTGCTGGGGACAGTGTGATGAGGAATAAGTTTGACCAGCTACCTGTCCTCATGGGGCCCAATCTAGTGGGGAAAGAGACAGGTAGTTACTATTTGGGATGCTGGGAAGGGCTGAGGTGAGACACCAAAAGTGACCCAGTAGAGGGGAAAAAAGAACATCGAGAGTAGGGAGGAAAACTGACTCTGGAAGCCACCCAAATGCCCTACATGTAACAGGCTACAGGGTGGTGGAAGGGAACTTGTGTAACAGGAGTGTAGCACTTCCTGAAAGGCCATGTTAAAGGTCTCCCAAGGCAGACACTTGAGAGGCAGAGTGGAGAGGGGTCTCTAGTCAACATGTTCTCAGGTCCCAGGCATTCCTGTGAAACATATGGATAGATGACATGATGGAGAAGCACCAAGGAATTTTATTAGATTGTGGCCTTAGATTCTTGGCCAAGTATGACAGGTATCCTAGAATCCAGGGCAGATAATGAAGATATCAAGTGGGGTTGTGTAAAGGTCAAAGAGTTCACCAAGAGGTCATTCTGAATAATAGGGGACCACATGGAGATTGGTGAGTTGAGCCCCCAAAGGATTAAATGAGGACACTAAAGTGGGTCATGATAAAGTCAGTGGGTTTACCAAGAGGTCATAGAGAGTTAATCTGGGATCCCGTAGAGGTCAGTGGTCACAAAGAATTATTGGCTCTCAGAAAATTTTTAAGCAAACTCAGAGCAGGGGGCCCTGGAGGAGACTATTGGGTGGGACCCACAAGAGGGCAATGATTTTCAGGTTTGTGCAGGATTTCGTTCATTATTTTCCTTCGTTCCTTTGTAATAGGTATTTCCCCCAGTGTTCCTACAATGAGTACAATAACAAAGGCCTTCCTTTATTTTTCTCCACCTCCTCCGTCTCATTCAGTGTTTGCCACTCTGTGCAATTCAAGGATGCAAGGCACAGGATACTGTCAACACTGCCACTGAAGTAGTCACTTACTAGACATTTCCCAGGAGCAGTATTAGCATATCCACAGCAACCCTTTGAGGTAGGTGTTTGCATCATCATTCATGTGGAGGAAACCTCCGCCTAGGAAAGTCACACAACTAGTAATGGAGAAGAGCTGGCACTGGAACAAACTCAGGCCCTATTGGTGCCTAGGCCCCCTCAACCATGAACCTCTGTTCCTCCTGCGGGTCTCTTGACTAAAACCCTTGGGGCAATCACAGGTGTGCATGTGTGTGCGCACTTCTGTCCACCCACACAGCCACAGGTGGGCACAGCTCTTAGGAGAGAAGACTTTCTCATGTTCTGACTGGAACCCTACTGGTTCCTGGTGCTGGGCACTGGTTTAATAAATTAGCCAATGAGGGGATAAGTCTGGACCTTCATTTGCTTTCTCCATGCCTGGAATCATGTACCCTTCATCAGGGGCTGTGGGTTTAGACAGGCCCTGCCTTGGAGGGGATATAAAGTTGGGGAAAGAGCAATATCCTGTGGGCTTTTGAGCTGTAGTTGCTGTGGTCTTCCTGATAGTGAGGGGACCCATTACGGTGCCTAGCATGTCTGGACTTTGCCTGTGATGTGACCAAGACCCCAAGGGTCATTTTGCTCAGCTGCCCCAGGGCCAACTTTACAACCCTTCCCTCCTCAACTACTCAGGTCTGGAAATTGTTGCCTCAGTCCAGCCCCATTGTCTCAGGGCAGGAACTGGGCCCCAGTTCTAAGACTGAGTTTGAAGCAGAGCAGCAATTCGTGTAGTCTCTTGGCCAGGTTCCCTAGCAGCCAGGGTGGACAACCTGTAAATGTTTTTGGAAAGGGGAGGAGGGTTGGAGTGTGTCCTGGGAGCTGGGGCCAGGCAGATTAGAGAGAGGGTCACTTCCTCCCAGATTGTCCTGGCCCTCTCCAGCCTTCACTGACTGCAACATCCATTCCCCTTTACCACAGTCCTCATCTGTCCTCCCTTCTTAACTGGAGGCTAGGCACACACAGTCAAACAGCAGGTATTTCTGATTTTATTTATAATATAAAAATGTTCAAGTGTCAACAGTCAGGTGTTCGGACATTTCAGGGCAGGGTTCCCATTTGTTTCTGTTTGGGATTTTTTTTTTAAACAATTGCCTATTTTTTTTTTTTTTCTGACAAATTAGCATTGGATCTAGTTTTGAGGGTTGGGGAGGGCAAGACTGGAGAGGGAATGGAAGTCACAGGTGGGTTGGGGGCTGGCTATGAGAAGGAAATGGTGTTATTGCTAAAAGGGGAACAGAATATACTGTGAAGTGGCTCTTCTCCGTCCCAGCGTGACCATGCATCCAATCTAAAGAATCTGAAATGCAAAGGACATGCAGGCATAAAATAGAAAAAACGACCTGTAAACAAAGGTGCTGCGGAGGACAGAGGGCATCCTGGAGGCCTAAGGGGAGGAGGAGGCGTGAACATTGGGCCCCTGCAGAGATGCCCCCTCCCTGGGCCCGCGGCTGTTGAGGGAACTTCTCTGTTCCCTTTTAGCAGCTGTGAAGAGCGGGGAGGATCCCTCCCCATTCAGGTTGCTGTCGCTGGGCCTTTTTCATTCCCTGGAAGTCACCTGACAGCAATTCCAGCTCTAAGATTAGGATCCTGCCCTCTCCTCCCAGGGGGCCCAGGACTCCAGATGTGGCCCGGAGGCAAAGCTACTTTTGACCTCAGTTTCTTGCTCACCGCCTACCACCCTACCAGAACCCCCCGGCCCCGCCCCCAGCCTCTTCTTTCCGAGCTCTCTCACCCCCAACCAACTCGGGATCCACCCCAGCCCAACTCCACGGAACACAGACTTCTCTCCAGGAGCCCCAGAGTAGCGTACAGCAAAAGGCACCACAATATAGGTTTCTATTAAAGAGTCAAAAAATTGGCCCATCTCTCTTTTTTTTGTTTCTTTTTTTTCTGAAGCTGTAAATCAGGATGTTACATATAAATAGTTTCCCTATAAAAACGTCTTTGCCGTTAGCTAGAATTATAAGACAATTTTTGCTAAAATGAAAATAAAACATTTTGTTATACTTTTTTCCTTTTATAGAAAATAAAAATATTTTTATTTCTTTTTTGCCCTCCTTGCTCTCTCCAGTCGTTGGTCTCTGGTCTCCGTCCAGACAGTGGGGCGCGCGGGCGGGCGGCGGGGGCGGCGGGCCCTAGAGAGGCGCCGAGTCCTGCTTGGCCCGCGGCGGAGGCCCGCGGCTGTGTCTGCTGCTGGCCCGCGTGCTGTGGCTGTCCAGGGAGTAGTAAGTCCTGCTGTCCGCCGCCGGGCACAGCGGCGGCGAGTCCGAGCGCAGCGCATCGTGCGCCGCACGCAGGCCGAGGAAAGGCGTGCTCTCGGCAGCCAGCGCCCCGTCCGCGTCGTCGTCCGAGGCCGAGCCGCCGCCCGAGCCGCTGCTCAGCGACAGCGAGTCCCGCGCCGCGCGTGCGCGCTGCGCCGCCAGCCCGTTGAGGCGCGAGCGGCGCCAGCGCCGGGGCCCCGCCGACGTCCTGCGGGACGCGCCTCGCGCGCGCGGCCGCGGCGGTGGCGGGGGCGCGCACTCCTGCGTGGTCTCGTACTCGTCGTCCTCGGGGATGCGGAAGGGGCTGGCGGGCAGGCTGCCCAGGCTGCCGCCGAGCGCGCAGGCCCCGCGTCTAGGCCCGGGCCCGGGGTAGTAGTAGCTGTCGTAGCTGCGCTGCATGTCCGCGCCGGGTCCCGGCCCTGGCCCGGGGCCGGGCGGTGCCGGGTGCCGCAGGAGCGGCTGCTGCTCCGCTAGGCGGTAGCTGATGGGCGCGGCTGGCGGCAGCGAAACGGCGTGCGCTGAGTTGGGCGACGTGATCTCGAAAGTTGGCACCTGCGTGGCCAGGGAGTAGTGGAAGTCCACGGGCGAGAGACGTGCGGGCGTGGTCAGGGCCGACACGTACCTGCGGGAGAGGCAGAGGCGTGGGCCAGGGGTCGAGGGTGGTGGTGGGGGAGCGCGAACCTGACCTGAAGTAACCTTTTTGCTAGGGAGCCTGCGGGTAATTCTTAGTGGCTTCATCCCCCACCAGTCCCTTACTGTTACACGATGATAACCATCGTGATGTTGAGGTGTTTCTAAAAATGTATTGGAAATGGGTCAGCTCCTAGTAAGTCTCCGTGAGCAGTCTTTTGCTGTGGCGATGCTCACAGTCATGGGTTCAAGCTGGGGCATTTTACGTGTGGTCTCATCTAATACAGCAATTCTGTAAGACTCTTAGGGGCACACTATACACATAAAACCGAGACACAGGACATTTAAGTGTCATACTCAAGATTCACGTAGCTAGGAAGTGGAGAGCTAGCATTTGAACTGAGGCCAGGTAGGAACCAGGACACATAATGTTCAATTCCAGAATTCACTAGTCCTCTTTCAGATACCTTTTTATCTGAACTCACTGTGCTCCAGACAGTCCAGCCCTGGCCTCATGGCTTCAATGAGGAACCCCCCACCCCATACACTGAGATATGAACTCAGGAGCTACCACTGAGCTACACCCCCAGTCCCCCACCCCCCCTTTTGAGGCAAGGTCTTGCTATGTAGGTGAAGGCTGGCCTGGAACTCCCCTGATCCTCTTGCATCAGCCTCCCACCTGCTGGGATTACACACATGCGCCACCATGGCCCTTTTTTTTTTTTTCTTTTGGTACTGAGGATCGAACTCAGGACCTTGAGGTTTCAAGGCAGGCAGCAGAAACACTGAGCTAAATCCCCGGCGCTTGCCCTTTTAAAAATATCTTGAGATACAGTTAGTTGCTCAGGTTAGCCTTGCACTTGGAATCTCCTGTCTCAGCCTCTTAAGTCTCTGGGATTACAGGTGTGTGTTGCACTGGCCATATTCCTATATTAAAGCCAAAAGCTGCCCCAGGGAAGTGACTACTCACACCCCAGGCAGGGTCCTCAACCTCACTGAGTTGTCTCTGCTTGGACCAACGACCTCTGGTTTCTTCAAAAGCTTGCCCTTGCTAATATCTCCCAGTCTGGGTCCTGGGTACTTGTACCTTTGTCCCCCTGTGAGCCCATCAGCCTCTTGCCCCACCACTGTCTACCTTAGGATATAGACCACCCTTCCATGCTCCTCTATCAGACAGTCAGGTACCCGACTGCTCTCTGAAAGCAGCCCAATGTTACATTCTTTCTGACCTTGCCCAGCTGCAGATCTGATTAGCCACCAAGTCCTACCAGTCCCCCTCTTCTGGAGCATACCCTCCACCCTATCCTGTGTCACTGGGCACTTTCTCACCCCAGGGTCTCTCCTTCACTCTGTGCAGTTTCCAGAGTTAATCTTTTAAAAGTCCCAGCTCTCCTGAGGAGGGTTTTCTGTTGAATCTGCCCAGGATCCCTGTTCAGACCCATCTCCACTGCTCCCCACAGCCCTGCTCCAGGCACCTTGCTCACTAACCATGTTCTTCAGTGTCTCTGCTGGAACAGCTCCAGTGGCTCCCTGTGTCTGCAAGGCTTTCCTTCTCCATCTCTCTACTCACCTTCCCAGCAGTCCTTAAGGAGCCCTAGTTCTGTGGCTACTATTGGTGACAGTAGCAACAGATATGAAACAAAGAGCTCTGTGAATATTATCTTGGGACCATGGATACGAGGTATTGTGCTCCCTGATCTACAACAGAGGGAAAAGGTAGGGCTGGGGATTTAGCATAGTGGTTCTGCCACCTGCCCCACAAGCGCAAGGACCCGAGTTCGATCGCTGGTACAAAAAAAAAAAAAAAGGTAGAGAGGTGGTCAGCCTGCTCCAAATCTTGTAGGTGGTAAAGCCAGGCTGGAAAGGTTGGTCTTGAAAAACCTGGTTGCTTCCTAGAGCAGTTGGATGGGGTTTCTCTGGCTTGGTGTGGTGTCCGGGGCTTAGTACTTTCTGTAGGCTGCTGTGAGTGTCAGTGATTTGTGCCTGAGTGGGAGCATCTCTGGTGGGCCATCTCTGGATTCCCAGCCATGCCTGACATGGAGTGGAGAACAGGAGGCGATGTGCTCCTTTATCGCCTCCCCAGCCTGGAGATCTTCTTATAGAGCTCCTTCTCCTACTCTACTCCCACAGACCTGACTTGAAGAGGACCACCTGGGGGCTGAGCAAAGTGGGGGCTGGGCCCCATGACTTCTGGAGTCAGGGAAGAAGGGGACTTTCCTGGTTCATCCTGCACCCTCTGCTCAGGAACCCAACAGTGCCTCAAACACTGGGGCTTTGTTGCTGATGCTGCCAGGGCCAGCGATCATTCTTGGCTTGTCTGTCCTGCACTGGTCAGTGTCCTCAAAGGCAACCTCCCTTCCCACCCTCCAATTTACTCAGCCTTCCTGTCTTTCTGTGTCTGCAGGGACATGGGACCTCTGTGTGATCTGGGATAGGCAGCTATTGGTGCCAGTTGTCTGGAACAGCCCCTGTTTGTTCCTGATAGTCCAGTGCAGTTATTAATTTCCCCTTCTACTCTGATAGTTGTCTTAGCAGGACAGTTAAGCTAGGTGGTCACTCCACACCAGGGTCCACTGGCCCAACTCGTGGTCAGTCCATCACTAACATGCTGAATGCCCCCCAGCAGACCACTTAACCTTTCTGAGACCTTGTTTGCCCACTTGAACAGTGGAGACAAGGCTCTCTGAGTGCCTTTGAAGTCCCCTGAGGGCCAGCGCTTTGGCCAAGGTGGGCCCAGGCCTGGGGGTTTGGGACTGACCTCTCACTGTGTGGGGAGTCACGTAGGGAGTCCACGGAGTCGTGGTAGGGTGGCACAGCGGCTCTGCACCGCTCCTCCAGGCTGTAGGCTGCCACTCGCCGAGCTCGGGCCTCCACACACGCAGGGCTGTTGCATTTGCTGGTGCCCACTGATGACAGCATGATGCCTGACTGGGAGTCAGAGGTCAGGCTCTCAGATCTTTCCAGGCTCCATGTGTGGCTCTCGTGTCTGGGGAAGCCAGATGAGACGAGGTGAGGGGTCAGGGTAGCCCAACAGGTATGGTTCATGGCCACCCCCTCCCTGGTTCTTCATCCTATCCTGGGCTCCCTTGGCTTACTGGCATTTCCACTGTGGGCTCATGGAGTATCATAAATGTACAACCCCAAGACTGGGAGAAGGAGGGCTGGGGTCCTGTGGATGGTGAGCCGCACTGTGCAGAGTCCTCTTCCTTTCCTCCCTGCAACTAACACCCCAGCCTTGTCCCAGAGTCCCTGCCTGCCTCGGACTCTTCTGCTGCCATGGTCCTTAGTTCCCACCTCAGGAGCCCAGCCCCCAGTGGTCTGTGTATGGGACCCTGACTACACCATGGTCTTCCTCAGGGAAGGAGGGCCCAGCCATGTTGTTTTTCCAGCTGTGTGACTTTTATGCTTGTGTGGACAGGCCACCCCAGTTCCGAAGAGAAAGCCCCGGCAGACTGATTTTTGTGGCAAATTCAGCAGAGGGTGTCAGATATCTCTGGACGCTTGAATGAAAGGACAGGAATCTACACGTTTCTGTGGGCCTTGGCGGTGCCCACCTGTGGCTGGAGGTCGGTGTGGCTGTGGAGCAATGGTGAGAAGGAGAACAGGAATGGCTCCCAGAGAAGGTGGTCTCAGTTTCCCTCCGGATGACGTGGTCTGTGGCTGGCACATTCTTGGAGATGTACTGGGGACAGAGAGACAGTTGGATAGGAGTTAGTGATGGGGACCATGTTGGCCCTCTTTTCCAGTGGGGAAGGGGAAGTGATGAATGCTGAGCTCTAGATTGGGAGGTGACCCACTAGATGAGAAGTGACCTGCTGCTGGGGCAGTGATGGCCCTAGCAAATCAGTCCCCCTCACTGGAGGTGAGGCCAGCTGTCCTGGTGTCAGTACCTAACAGGCTGGTGGTGGGATGGGCATACGAAGGCTGGATGTCCAGCAAGGGCTCAGAGGGGTGCCTGGGAACACCACTCACGTCTGCCATCTGGATCTCCTCAGGGTCCAGTCGGGGGTGGCTGGGCCCGTTGGCCAAGCTCCGGTTCTGGTGGGCTGGGCACATGTTCTGCCGGAGATGGTTGTGCATCTGCTTCCGCTGTTTTCTGCACAGAGGAAGGGCAGATGAGCTTGCATCTTCTCCCACAATGAACTTTCCTACATGTCCCTACAGGGAACCTGGGTGGCAAGGAACCCCACTGCTTTCTAGCTGTGTGACTCTGGGCAAGTTATGGAAACACTGCGTTTCACTTTCCCCTTTTGTAAAACCAATTCCAAAGACTAGTGACCATTAAAAGTATGTAAGCTGTTCATGCACGGTGCTGACACCCTCCCTCTCTTAATCCCTCCCTTCCTCATTCATTCATTCATTCATTTGGTATTTACTGAGTTTTTACTGTGTGCCAGACACTGCTTTGGAGCAAAGATAGACACGGTCCCTGCCTCCTATAGACTGCACGCCAGTAGGGAAAGCAGATGATAAACACATAAACAAAGAAGTGAAGTAGATATTTTCATTAAAGAAAATAAAACAAGGTGCTGTGACTAGGGAGCCAGGGCCCGTGGGATTATTTTATATTGGCACATTTTAAATGTTTGATAAATCTGTTTTATAAAAACAATTCTAATCATGTGACCCCTCTTGTCTAAAACCTGTCACTGGGCTCCATTCCCATTTCCCCTCCCAGCCCTCCCGAGAGTCTCTTGCTGCCCTCTCTCCACCCCAGCTTGCTGCATCCTTGGACAGCCTGTTTCTGACCCTCTGCCCTCTCTGACCTCAGGGGCAATGCACATGCTAGTCCTTGACCTGCACTTGCATCTCTGCCTCTTCATCTCCCAGGTCTCAGCCTAGATGCTGCTTCCACAGCAAAACACCTCCTTCCCTCTAGCTGAGGTGAGGAACCTCCAGAACATGCTGTGACATTGGACTGCTTGCTTAGGATGTTGGCTGTGTGCCTGGGGCAGGGCCTGGTGTCCAGCAGGGACTGAAAGAATGTGTGTTGAAATGAGTAAAAGCAGTGTGGGTCAGAATGCAGTAAATGGAGTGTGGCTTGTTTTCTCCATACTTCTTGAACTCAATTTTCCCTCTTGGGTCCAGTCCCCTCCTCTGAGTTCTCTGAGCCTCAATGCCGTCCTTACTCCCCACCAGCCTTTTGGTCCTGGACTCATCCAAGGTGAGGCCAGCAGGGCCTTGGATTGTACTTAGTCTGGACCCAGAGGTTCAGACCCCAAAGTGATGGCTATACCTAGACCCTTGGCCTCCAGATATAAACAAATATGACAAATATATTTTTCTGCACCATATCACTCTACAACCTTTGTTGGCTCCCTATTGCCTGCAAACTCCCTATCTTGGGCTCAAGGCCCTATGGCATCTGGGTCCCAGCTACCTTTTTAGCCTCTTGCCTCTCTCCCTTGATGCCTGCCCTTTGCTTCAGCTAGTCTGGGCTGCTCCTACTGCAGGCTGTGACTGCCCCCATCTGCTCTTGTCTTTCATCTAGAGCTGTTCTACCTGACTTGCCTGACTCCCCCAAGGTTCTGCTGCCCCCACAGCTCCCCCAGTGGCGGCCCAGCCTCACCTTCCTGTGCTCTTGTTTCAACTGCTCCCAGGGTGGGGCCAGGCAGGGCCTTTGAAGCACCTGCCTTTTCCGGGAATGCAACCTTTTTGGTGTTTCCCTCTTCCTCCCCAGTGCCTCCCACCACAGGGCATGTGCTCCTGGAGCCTGTGGGTTCAGCTATGTCCTCCTCTCAAGCCCTCACAGTGTCCTTTGAGGTGTACTCCAGGCTTATTCCCATGAGAGCTCTGAGAGTTTCCTGTTTGCTCAGGGTCACATGGGAAATGGCAGAGCTGGGGTTTGAACCCAGACCGACCTTCTTCCAAAGCCGGTGCCCATGACCCCCCTTTGTCCTGTCCTCTGGGACTGTCTTTCCTTCTCTGTCCCTGTTTCCCAGCCCAGCCCCTTAACCCCACAGCCGTTGAGACACAAGGCTGTGGGTGCTGAGGCTAGGCACAGTGAGGTGAAGAGTGTGTCCCTCACAAAAACATCTGGGAGGCCACCTCCCACACCCCCCCACACCCCGGCTTGTTCTGTCCCTGGCCTGAGAACCTGACACTTACTTGGTCTTGCAGTAGGCAACCACACAGACAATGCCCACGACCAGTAGAGCCACGCAGATGCCCGTGATGGTCAGGACCCTCTTCTGGTACAGCTCCTCAGCTTCTGCAGGGGCGGAGCAGACGTGAGGAGGTGGGGCAGGAGGAAGAGCCTGTGGGGTGCAGTTGTAGACACCCCTCCCCCAAGCCTAGGCTTTCTCAGCCCAGGTCCTTCCAGCTGTGTCCATCCCTTCCCTCTTGCCTGCTCCTGGACTCCCTTTTGCTTCCCCCCAACTGCCACCCAGCCTTGGACCCAGCCACGGCTCCCAGAACTGTGCCAGCCCTAAGCACGTGAGTAAAAATGCCGAGAATAGGAGGGGATGGAAGAGAGGTGAAGTTCCCAAGGCTACTAAGCAGGGGAGGGCAACCCAGCCTGGCCAGCCTCCTGCTCTGCTCCACGGTGGTCTGGCAGCTGCAAGGAACTCTGGTGGCTGGGAGAGTTGTTCTTCATGGCAGTGCACACAGATACCCTAGGCAAAGGCTGGCTTAGCCACTTCCCTTCCCTAAGAAGGGTTGGTGACACATCAGCCCCAGAGGCTAGACTTAGGAGGGATGCCAGGGCCATGAGCAGGTACAAGGAGACAGGGTCCAGGGAGGGTGTGGGAGACTCCTCAGCCTGGTCAGGTTTTGGCCCGGTCCACTGCACCCTCCTTTCTCTGCTTGTGAGAAGTCCAGCAGTGGCAGCACAGCAGCCTGGTGCCTAGAGCTGTCTTTGTGGGCCAAGAACAGCCCCTGCCTTTGCTGGAGAGATGAGTGAGGTTGGACTTGAAGCCCTCAGAAAGCCCTGACTCACCTCTCTACCCTCCATGCTTGGTAGGGCCAACCTGCCCCTCTAAAACAGAGAGCCAGGAGGATGGAAAGGAGAAGGGGATAGCACTGGCTATGGTCAAGGCTCCAACCCAGAGAGGCTACCCCATCCCACCTTCTGGCTGGCTCCTCCACCGTGCCTCCTCCTCCTGGCCCAGGGGTAAATTGAGGTGGGACTCTCATGCCTTGGTGGAGCCCTGGAAAATGTCCTGGACCCCAGGCTTGCAGCATCTCCCATGCACAGGCACACAGACCAGCAGCTCTATACACAGAACCTCCCGACATATGAACCTCAGTAACTGCTTGCCTGAGTCACAGACGTGCCCTTTCCAGACATTCACACACATACTGCACACAATCCAGTAGCTGTGCACACACATGCTCAAGAGACTGACCCACTGTCAGGTGGTGTCAACCAGATTGCCATCCCACGTCTCCATGTGGGCTCTGTGCCTGCAGACCTACTTTAGGCCTCCCTCTCCCCTTGCCACTGTTCAGTCCCCTCCAGTGCTTGGAGACCACTCTGGTCATGGTCACCGACAGCCTCCACATTGCCAAGTCTGTGGTCTCCTGACTTTCTTCTTTTGGTGCCCACTGTGTCTGGTCTTTGTGTGGTCGGTCACTTTCTCCCAGGCTTCCTTCTACTTGGAGGCTACTTTTTCTGCCTTAGTGGCTGCTTCCTTTTCTTCTGCTTGGGATAGAAGGTAGGAGGCCCCAGGACTCTCAGGCTTCTTTTTTTCTTCTACCTGCCCTGTCACCCTTAGAGATCTCATCCAGACGGACTTCAAATCCCAGCTGTAGGCATTCACTCTAGTTCTGTCTCTTGCCACGGCTTCTCCCTGAGTATCAGTCAGGGATCCAAGGGTTCTCCACCTCTTTCCACACTTGCTACCCTGCCTACCCCATCTCAGTAGCATAGCACCTGTTGTCCTGAAGCTCAGGCCCCAACATGGAGTCATTCTTTTTTTGGGGGGGGTACTGGGGATCAAACTCAGGACCTTGCGCTTTTAAATCCCTGGCCCCATGGACTCATTCTTGATCGGTCCCCTTCTTCCCACTTCCCCTGATACCCGATCCATCCATAAGTCCTCTCAGCTCCACCTTTCAAGTAGGTCTTGGATCTGACCATCATGATCATTTTTCTTTTTTTGGCTAGGAATTGAACCCTGTGTCTTTGCTCTAAGATACATCTCCAGCTCTGTTTTATTTTTTGTTTTGAGACAGGGTCTTGCTAGTTACCAGGCTGGATTCAAGCTTATGATTCTTGGGCGTCAGGCTCCCAGAGTGCTGGGATTACAGGTGTGTGCCACCATGCCTGGCTCATGATGGCCATTTCTATTGCTTCTAGCTTAGTCCAGGATGATGCCCCTCTCACCTGGAGATAGTCTCTTTCTGGTAGTACTTTTATTCCTCCTCACCCCACTCTAGCTATGGCTGTTGTCCACCCAAAGCTACATTTATTGACAACCGTAGAGCAGATCATTTTAGTCTTCTGCTTAGAAACTCACAGTGGCTTCCCTCGTAATCTGGTAAAACCCAAGGCCTTTCCATGTTCTCCAAGGCCCCTGATTACCTGATCCCAGCCTTCCTTTTGAATCTCATCTGTGGTCCTCTCCCCCATGTCCATGGGACTTGGGAGTCACTGGCAGTCTCTTTCCACTGAACAAGGCAACCTCCCTCCAACCACTTGATCCCTGTATTTGTGTGTCCCCTGCCTTCACCTCCCTCACTGCTTGCAGGGCTGACTATCAAAGCCTTCCTGGACCACATTAGCTCTCTACTGCAGCCAGGCACTAGCTCATGGCCTCACTTTATTTTCTGTATTTCACTTACACAGATGTTTTTCCTATTTGTTGCTGTCTCACCCATGAATGGGAGCGCAATGAGGGCAGGGATGTCATGTGACTGGTAGGTTCTGGTGTAGAGTAGATGTCTGTTGTGTAGGGAAGTAAGCACACACACACACACACACACACACACACACTTTTTCAGATCCAGACACACATCTGCATATAACCACACTCACTCTGCACCTTGGCAGCCCCAACTATAAGCACTCAACACTTAGCCCAATGACATCCTATTCCCCCCAGCACACCCCCACTCTCTAGCTTTCTGCTCTGAGACCTACGTGTAAAGTGGACACATTGCCCATGCCCCAACACACACACATGCACAGACATGCAGATTCACCCCTCTGTTCCCTGCCACAATCACAGAGCTCACCCAGCCTCCACCTGCCCTCTCCACACCCCTGCAGCCTGCACACACAGACACTAACATGCAGACTTCGAGCCCTGACTTCCACTGAGAACAGCTGGGCCTCCCCAAACCTGCTGTGAGAACAGCCTTTGCATTTCTGCAGGCTCTGCCCCAAACCTGAGGCTCTGTCCCGTAGAAGCCCCCACCTCTGAGCCCTCCGTATCTCCTGCTGTGACATCTCCAGACACTTGAGGCCAGGGCAGAACCTCCCTGGAAACAGGTATAGAGCCAGAGATCTGGAAACACTGATCCTCAAAAAGTCCCTTCCAGCTCACAGAGTCCTCCAGGGGCCAGAGGGTATTTGGGGGGCCAAGGGATACTTGTAAGATTCCGAGCTGGGAGGCAAGGGACAGGCACCAGAGGCCAGCCCAACTCAGACCATTGGTGGTCTTTCTCACAGATGCACACACATGTCATCTTGGGGACAGGTTATGGAGTGACAGTCTCAGGCAGATGGCAAAGCCCAGCAGATAGACACAGGGCAGGGGCAGGGGTAGAGGCAAAGGGGAGTTATTAGCTACCAGACTGATGCAGATGAAAAATGATGGAAATGGAACTGAGAAAAGGAAACAGCAATAAAATTGGAAGAAAAAGGATGCCTCTCTGCACAGCTCCCCAAACCAGGCTTCTGTGGTTTCCCAATCCTGACCCTCCATGGGGCCTCCACAGGGCCTCATCTTTCTTCTGGAGGCCACTGGATGCAGGCCTCCTAGCAGTAGGTCTCCCCTATTCAAGGGGTTGCTACTGTGCATTGGTGGGGTACCTTGCTGTTCATGAGCTCTAGTCTGCCCCCAAATCAACATAGTTTGTGCTGGGACATCTTGATGAGGTGAGGGGCGATTTTTAGAATCATCTTCTTTCAGTTTTTAGGAAGGAAACCAAACATTCAGCACCCAGGGAGTCAGAGACTGTGGGGAGAAGTGCTGTGCAGAAGGCATGGAGTGATACATAGAGGTTCCGTACCCTTTAATTCAAATCCAAGGTGCTCTGGCAGTGCAGAAGAGAGGAGGGTGAGGGGGGATGAGGTGGAGGGAGAGAGACAAGGAGAGGGGGAGAACGGGGGAGAGAAGGAAAGAGAGAGAAACGTTGGTCAGGACTCTTCAGACACCGGGCAGCCAGCCTGTGAGGTGAAAGCAGGTTAGTAGTGTCCCCTCCCAGCCTCTTGAGCTCCTTCCCTGGTGCCCAGTCCCCAAGAGCCCCAAGAGGGATAGAGAGAGGCAGTGTTAGAATCCGCAGGCAGGGAAGGCTCTTTAGAGATGAGCAGTGGGTTAGTACTTGGGCGTGGGGAAGGGAAGCACAGGCGCAAGAGTCAGTTGGCAAATGTTCCCTGGAGGAAAGGGCTACAGGGTATGGGAGCAAGAAGTGCCCTGTCCACTCCTCCTAGCTCCAGCACCAGCCCTTTAGCACTCTCAAACCTTCCCAGAGACAGCCTACCTGGCTCACTCATGGGGCCCTTTCTTCTGTGTAGAAAGAGGGAGTGAGCTCCCCAGACTGGCCAGGTGTCCATGCCCTGCCCCTGGGCCTAGCTGGCCTGCCCATCTCCTAGGATCCTGGGCAACTGGGGGAGCAGGAACCTGAAGAGGTGGAGACTCCAGGAGCAGGTTACTTCTGCATTAGACCCCCCAACCCTACAGGGGGTGGCTGATGGGCCCCAAGCTTGAGCTTACTATTTAGAAGACCATAACGCAACTTGAAGAATGAGAAGAGTGTCGGTTCACCTAAGAACTCCTCACACAGCCGACAAATTCATTTCAGGATGTGAAATGTGGGATTTCAGGGCTCTGTTGGGTAGACACCCACACCACTGAGAGGTTAGATAAAGGCTCTGGCCCAGGGGCCAGCTTTGCCACTGAAATGCTATGTGGTCCCAAGTGATAGTCAAACTATCTAGGTCTCCATGTCTTAACTGTTAAATGAGGATCAGGCTGGGTCATGGGATCCTGGGAAGTTTGCAAACTTGGAATCATCTAAACAAATCAGGCTTGGGAGCCCCGAAATCTCAATGGTATTTTTTAAAAGCTCACCTCCCAATCTAAGGTACAGTGGGCAACAGTCTACAGGTCTGAGTCTCAGTTTTATTCCTAATTTGCTCAGTGAATGCGGGCAAGCTATAGTTTCTGTTGCCTGTTTTGTTGAAAATGCCCATACACTGTCAGAGTAGATGTGAGCAAGGCCTAATGGCAGGAGGCTCAGCACATCATGCAAGGGCATCACTCTGCTGGCCTGGATTTGCTCCCTCTCTGCCTTCACAGAAGCATAGTCAGTTTGGCTAGACCTGGGTGGGCACAACATTGTGTGTGATGTATTCATGTGCCACAAAGGAAGGGGAGCCTAGGCAAACAGCAGGATGTCCTGAGCATTATCCATCCCTGGATCTCTCTCTCTCTGCCTCCTGAAAGGGATTCTAGAGAGTTCTACATTTGGCAAAGGGCAGAAGAGCAGAATGGCTCTAAGCCAGGGAGCAAGGTGGTTCTGACTCTAAGAGCCTTGTGGCGGATCCCCCTGCCCCCTGCCAGTTCTGTGCAGAGACCACACCAAAGAAGTATTGATATTGATCCTAGCTTTCCAAACAGGAGCTCTTTGTCTCCTCCTTTGCCATCTTTGAAGTTTTGTTTGGAAGTAGGAGAAAGTCACCCGAAGTACAGTCTGTTCACTCCCAGGGCCCTCTGGAGGTGGCTAGCCATGCCCAGTAGATGAACAAACTTGACAGACTCAAAAGGTCTCAGGTCAGTGCATGGAGTATTTAATCCTGGAGCCCAGGGGACCCTCCAGGCAGCTCAAAGGCACTCACATTGTTTGAGTAGTCACCCATGCTCCCCTGAGAGAGAACAGCCCAGCATGACCATAGCACACAAGATACTAAGAGCTGGGCTGCACCCTACTTTTAGCCAAGGTTGTTATATTGTATGAGGCATCTGGGGGCTAGTGGTGCCAGTACACTTTTTCAAGGCCATACAGGAAATCCAGAGGCAGAGAGAGACTGGAGGCCAGATCTCTAGTCTCTCGGAGGCTAAGCTATGGCTAGTCCTCTCCTTTTAGTAATAGGGCAGGCCAAACTGGCTGTTTCTGGGAACAATGGCCACTTGGAGAAGAAAGCAAAGGCTCCTGAAGCCCTTTGAGAGTTTTCTTCTGTCTCCCATCTGGGAACCAATCTTAGTAGTAGCAGCTTCCAGGGTTCCTGATGGTGTATTCTCTGAGTCAAAGGCTAGTACTGTTTAGGGTGGACCAGTGGTGGCTGGCATACTTAGTGAGGTCACTGAAAGGCCTGGCCAGTCACCAGGTAAGCAGCCTTTTCCCTGCAAGCCTGGGGATGGATTCTTAGAGGCTTATGGCTGTGTCTGCCCCAGTAAAGAAAGCAGTCTCCTACTCATGTTCACTGGATGCCACTCAGCCACGATAAGTCATGGGAAGGTCCTATTGGACATAAATTTGCATATTAACCAGCAACCATGGCAACTTGAAGCTAGATTCCCAGCAAGGCCAGGCTTCCCAGGTAGTATGTACATTCTTCATCCATGACACATATGCATAAGGAGCCCAGACAAGGAGGCAACAATATGTGTACAAATGTGAGCATGTTCCTGTGTTTGTGTGTGTGTGCTTATATCTGTGCATGTGTGCAAGCATGTCAGCCCACACCCATGTATTATGTGTGTGTGAGGGTGTGTGCACTTAAGCTCCTGTGTTTGTATTGGTGCATGCAGAAGCAAGTGCATGCTGATGTGTTTGTACATGTGTGTGCAGGCATGCATATGGATTCACATGGGGGTGTACAGATAGAGCGGGGATGTCAGTAGAAGAAGGAGCTTCAAAGTGCTATTGGGATCACAGGCTCCATTTCCATAGTCTCTGCAAAAATCCTGGTGTTAAGGTGGTTTGGGTGGGCTGCTAAGGTCAGATGCTTTGCTGGGAATGCTGGGAGGCAGCCTCGAGGGGGATGATGCTCCCTCAGCCCTCCCCAATGCCAGCTGTAGCTGGGACAGGTATTAAATTGTACTCTAGTGACAATGGCAGGTGCTCTGCTGAGATCTTCATATGCATCACTTGATTTCATCCTCCTAGCAACCCTACTGGCACAAAAGTAATCCTCATCTTACAAATGAGAAAACAAATCCGGAGAATTAAAGAAGACCCCAGAACTAGTAAGCTGGGCAACTAACAATTTTTTTCCTGGTCTCTTGGAACCAGAAGCTGGCAACTTAGCGAGCACAGTACACTGCCTCTGCAGTCATTATCTGCTAGAGCCGCACATGAAGGGCTCTCTGGGAAAGTGCTTTAAGAGCATGAGTCCTTTACAGAAAGGTAACAATAATTGTACTGGCAACACAGATGAGAAGGCCAGGGGCGGGGCTGAGGGTTGCATTTGCAGACTCTTTTTTGGGCTCCTGGGTAGACCTTCCCAGCAGAGCTGAGCTGAAAGCTGAAATAGCCCAGCTGGCAGAGAGGCCTTGGACAGCCTCCCAAATGCTGGAGGTTCTGCTGCTGTAATTCGGGACAGGCCAGGACTGCCTGTCCAGAACAGTCCCACAAGGCAGAGAGGCTTTCCGCCAAAGGGTAGAAGGAACATGGGCCCAACTGCCTTTCTCCACCTGGCCCATGCTCACCTGGCTGTTCTACCTCCTCTCGAGGCTACTCTTGCCCTACAGTTCTCCATGTAGCCTGGATCTGGTTCTGAAATTCTTCCAGAGCCTAGGCTCTAGAGAATTCTTTTGGGCCACATACCCTTTCCACAGGCCCTTATCCCTACACCCTGCCTCCTTGCCTCTTCTCTCCTTAATGGAGGGGCCTGAGCAGAGTGCTGCTTTCTACATTTTGAAGACACGGTGTCCATCTGGGCCCACCAGCCCCCACCCATGAAGGCTCCTATGACTGGCTCAGGTTTAAGAGTACATCTCTGGGGTTTTGTGCAGGCATCTGAGGAGGACTGGGAAGGTTCATTTCTACATCCTGTGACCCAAACCACATAAGCTATTAAAAAGACCCTGAATCCCACTTTAGCATTTCCTAGAGTTCTTCCTCCCAACATCCAGGTATCAGTTAAATGCTCTGGTTCCTAACTCCTGGGAGTTAGGGGGACCCAGCTGTCCACTCTGGAAAGGAGGAGGTGGGGGATGGGCAGGGGCCTAGTTTGTTCTGTAGGATGGGACAGATGACATGGTTTGGGCCTGGCAGGCCAAGAGACCACTGGGCTCCAAACCAAGTCCTAAACCAAGCCAGCGGCCTTTTGCTCCGCTCCACTACCACCTGCTGGTGCTTGAAGGAACTGCTCCCAGGCCCTAACGTAAGCACCTCACAATTATGGCTGCATCCCTGGGATGCAGGGCTTTTTTTTTTTTTTTTTTTTTCCTAAACTGTGTAAACCAGAGACCTCTGACTTCAGAAGTGGGAAAAGGAAGAAAATGAAATCCAAGATGGGGATTCACACCAGAGAGGTCCTGGCAAGAGTCACCAATTACCTGTTGGTTTTTCATCCCCTCTATCTTTTAGCATCAGCAGCAACTCCCAGCCACACAAATGTAGCCACACAAATGTCTCTGGTACCCATGGAAATCATTGTGCTGTGTTCTGCTCTCCCTCAACTTTCCTCTGGGCCCTGAACCCCAAACCAATCACACTTTGGCTAGACCAGAAGACAGGTTTTTTGAGACTGTTTTCTCTCTCTCAAATATACCAACATATACATACACACCTTCCCTGCTTGGCCTCATCAGAAGCCTGACACCTTCAAACAGCCTTCTGAGGCAGGGGAAGGCTCTGCAAATGGCTCTTCCCATTCTGGCCAGGCTGCCTGACCCTAGAAGTGGGGAAGAGGCCTGTATGTGACTGCATAGAGAGGGAGAACTCAGCATTATTGTGCCCAGGCGGTATAGTATAGTTAACGTATTGGGTAGGGGTGTGTGTGTGTCTGTGTGTGTGTGTGTGTGTGTGTATTGGTCTCCTCTGCATGGGATTCTGGTGAGCACTTGGGATTGAAAGGAGCCCAGGACACCCCCGTTTCCCCCCCAGTCTTAACAAGAAAAGCCCCATCCCTCCCACAGGGTAAGACTGCCAGTCACCAGGGAAGAGAAGAAATAGAAGAAAGAGACATACTGGAGAAGTTGACCATTGCGAACTGCTGACACCTGTCCCCGGTGTATCCCACAGGACACCTACCAAAAGAAAGAAAACCAGAAAGAGAGAGCCAGGATAGCAAGACACAGGCATTGCAACACCCCGGCACAGGCTCCTGCCAATGCCAGCTGGGTTTCTTGCCACCGTTACCATTTGTACTGATCTTGCCACTCTGCCCCTTACCTGCAGCCCTGAACTTTAAACCCAAGGATTAGGCCAAAAATGAAAAACAAAGCAAAACAAAACAAAACAAAAGAACTAACAAACCAAAATACGAAAAAGAAAAGAGAAACAAAACAAAACAGCCAAAGATCAAAACAACCAACACCCCTGGCCCTAGGCCCTACATTGGGGGGACTGCACCCAGAAGCTTTCTAAGGAGCAGGGACTTGTGTTTGTATCTTCAAACATACTTTGCTTAGGATCTGGCATGTACAATCGCAAAGGCAGTTTCTCCAAACATCTCTGTCCGAAGAATCCGTTTGGACATCTGGAGAAGGAAAAGGGGAAAAATCACAGAACAAACTGGCATCATCCGCGAGGCTAAGGTTAGAAATCAAAGTGCACAGTGATGAATGAGAAAAACCAAGTCAGGCACTTGGGGTAACACTTGTAGCTGGAGGGGCTGGAGCAGGGGCTGGGTGGAGGGCTCTGAAATCTCACAAATCTCTCTAATAGATGTGGCTCCGTGGGTGTGGGGAAGGTGGGGTGGGGCAGGGAGGAGGATGATTTAGGGAAGTGGGGGTGGGGTGAGAGGTATTGACTAATTGAACTACTGGTCATGGAGCTTTCCTTCTTACCTGCCTGGTGCCCCAGAAGCCAGAACTGTAGCCCCTTGGTGCCAGGCAGTTAGCCATAAAGGGATACCAAGTTCTTGGGAGCCACTCCTTTTAGGCTCTGTTGAAGGATTCTCTCCTGTGCCCTGGGCAGCTTTTCTTATTCATGAAACATCCCCCAGAAAGCTCAAAGCAGAACTCTGGAAGGCTGTTCCCAGACTGTGTGCCCATGACAAAAGTGACCTAGGAGATGTTTGATCTGTTCTCTCAGAGATTTTGTGGCCAAATAAGTTTAGGGAATCCCTTCCCAGGGCTCTTTATAGAGCTGCAGTCTACATTAGCATATGAAAGTCTGTGGAAAGTTTTATAGAAAGAAAATAGTTGAAAATTCCAATATGTCTCAAATTTATTTGAACGTGGAAGGTGTATTTTAGAGGAATTCTGTAGAACACCGTTTGGGGAAGGCTCCTCTAGAGTAATAGACATGGGGAAAGCTTAGTAGGGCAAGAGAAAGCTGGAGAGGAGCTGAAATTACCAGGGAGCCAGCCGGGGCTCTCCTGCCCTTTCCCTGTGACTTGCTCTTCTTCGAGGGCCTGGCTCTGCCCTGCACCTTTCTCCCATCTTGGCTTCCTTGGAGTTCCAAGGCACCCCCCACTCCCATCTCCCTGACCTTATTCCCAAGGTACACTTCCTTCTGCTCTCTGGCTGCCACTTCTCCCTTCAAGGAAGTCTTTGTCTTGCAGATTTCTGGGAGACATGCCCAGACCTGTTACTCTTCTGAACCACAGCAAGGCCAGCTAGATAAGGAGAAGCTTATGGACAGGGCTGGCCTGACCCCTTCCCCACATCTCCCTACTCAAAGGGTCTGTGTTGCCTTGGCCTGTTCTTCTCTAGGAAGCTAGGTAAGCCCATCACCAGTGTCCCCTCAATAACAGGCCACTGTTCAACACTAATCAACCTAACCTTTCCCAAGAGGTAAAAGTGCTCTGCCCATTAGCCTTCTAGTGTATACAAGCAGCAGTAAGGCCCTTGTACTTAACAGTGAGAGGTGACCGTTGGCTGTGACAGATACTCATGAAAACCCTGTGACCTCAAACCTAGGAAGTGGGGAATGAAAATGATTGGTGGGCAGAGAGCTGTGGACCTCAGTGGTGTCTCCAGAGGGGAGAAAGGAGAAAGGGTCACTGCAGGGTGAGAGTGTGCATGCAGTATACCTGCCCAGTGTGGGATGAGGGCTGAGCAATATCTGGGGAAAGTGGTGGTGACAGTTTCAAGGAGGGGTTCCCTCATCAATCCGTCCCTTGATCCCTGACCTTGTCCCTAATCATCTCAGCCCAGGAAGACGGAGGGAGTGGCTAAGGTTTCCCAGACACCTCCAGCCAGGCTCACCTCCTCTTCCTCTGTGCTTGGACACTGATGTAGGGAATGAGGACAGAGGGGGAGAATGATTTTTCAAACAGAAGCACCTTTGGTGGTGGAGGATCAAGACCCAGAAGTTATCAACATGACTCTTGGAATCCACAAAGGAGTAAGAAAGAGATAGGTTTGACTTTGTCCAGTGTCTGGGGTTAGTCTGACTCTTGGATGACCCAAGATGGGAAATTTGTGTGCGTGTGCGTGTGCGTGTGTGTGTGTGTGAAAAAGAGAGAATAGGGGAGTGCAGGGGCAGGAAGTGACAAAGCACAATTTATTTCCATTGCTGACAAGCTGGACTGCTGTCTTATGATCCTTGGAGACCAATGACAACTAAACACATCCCTGTGTCCCTGAGTTCACACCCAATGTGCCCTCTTCTGACCTGTTCTGAGCATCCTCATATCTTTTTTTTTTTTGGTACTGGGGATTGAACTCGGGTTCTTGCGCTTGCGCAGCAGGCAGCGAAACCGCTGAGCTAAATCCCCAGCCCCTCTCATATCTTTTATGGCCGATGAATTGCACAACTCCAGAAGGCACCATTGACACCATCCACAATACAAGGGTGCCCCTGAAATTGTGCATCATTCTGGAGCTAGCCTTCCTTTCTTGAGAGAGTGTGGACTTCCTGCTGAACAAGGAAACGTCTTGGGGGATGGGCGGAGTGAGGGGTGGGGAGGACTGGGAGCTGGTGCTGTTCTTTGAGAACACTATCTCCTTCCAGGGGCTCCCAGATAATCCTATCCTATTTTTTCTCCTTTCTCCTGCTTGTTGAGGCTGGGGTTTCCTTAGGGGTCACTCTAGGAGTGGGCTGGGCCTTTGGTCTCTCTAACCTGCCCCCAAGACCAGGGTAATAGAGTCCAGGGTGCATTCACCCATCAACCAGGGTGGGAGTCTGAACTCAGCATGGATAGCTGGCTGGTGGCTGTGGTTCCCATTCAAACTCTGAATTTCAGGGGCAAGGGGACAGATCAAAAGGAGCAGTGAGCAGTAGCCTTCCCAGCTCTTCCTGCTAAGTCATCAGCTATGACTCTGGGAAGGTCTGTACCCAGGGCTGGAGAAGAGCAGGGATAAGAGAGGGGGCAGAGAGGAGAGCCCATGGGCTGCATCTGGGGTGACAGAGAGGTCAGGACCTCTGCGTTCCCCCTTTCCCACCCTGCCTCCCGGGCCTCAGTTTCTCCTTTTGGTAGCCTGGGGATAATGCCATGTGTGCTGCCCTCACCCAGGGGGGGAGGAAAGGATGAAAGATGAGGGTGTGCCCCAGGCACTGGAAGGAGTGAGGGCTTCAGAGTTCATGGAGGGCAGGTGGAGATGTGGTGAGGATGAGCAGGCAGATGGAGGTGGGATGGGGGGGTGCCTGAACATGGTGGGCTGGGGGAGCGGGGCGGGCATGAGCTGATGGGAGAGGGAGGCATGCACTGGTATGTGCACAGGGCTGGAAAGAGAGTCTTGTTCTGTCATCATCCCCTGAACCAGTCCCCAAGAGTCACGCACCAACCGTGCTCAACAAACACACGGAGAGAAGAGGAGAAAGCAGCGAGAGGAAGTGTGGAGGCCCCTGTCTGGCCCAGACAGGAGACAGTCATCTTGATTTGGACTCCCATTTTCAGATCCCCTTAAGTTTTCTTTCTTTCTTTCTTTTTTTTTTTAAAAAAAACAAAAACAAAAACAAAATTCAGTATCAGTGACACTGTTTCTTTTGGCACTGAATTCTAGAAAAACGGGAGGGTTACGGAGTGTGCCTGCTTTCCAACACTCCCTGCAGGGCTCTGAACCAATACACAACAACAAGTGTAAGAAACCAGGAAGGAAAACTGAGTTTTATAGAAACTGGAATGAAACTGACCAGTGTAGTTTCATTATCCAAGCTAAGCGGAAATGCAAAAAAATCAAAATAAAAAGTAAACAAACAGCACAAATGGTAAGACGTGAGTTCCGTTTCCTAATTTCTTTCCTTTTTATTCCATTCAGGTGTCAGCAGGAACCCAGAGAGGCCTTCCCCCTTCCCTCCCGGCTCACCCACCACCAGAATGGCCTCTGGGCTCTGCCCAGTCCCCTCCCCCCTGCCCTTCTCCAGCACAGCTCTGAGGACTGAAGTCCCCACCAGGGATGTCCCTTTCCCCTGCAGGCCAACAATGGGAGTCAGGAAAGTCAGTTTCAGGAGCCCTGACTGGGGCTGACCTGGGGCGCTGAGATGGAAGGTAGCGGCTCTGTCTGGATAGAAAGCTCAGGTTCTAAGCAGTGAAGCCAGTTGTCCCAGTGGGGAGGGGAAACAGCACCTACCATTTTCACAAGGGCTCATCTCCTGGGCTCTGCTTCTCTTAGATTTAACCAGGCAGGACCCAGGCTCCTAGGGGTGCAGCCTTGCTGGCAGGGCCCACTGAGAGCCCACGTATCTCATCCATTCTTTTCCTGCACAGAACTCTAGCCTGGAGCCCAGCCCCCCAGGGCCCTCCACAGCCCTGGCATCTGTCCTGAGGGACTGAGCCTTTTCTTCCTGGAGCCAGGGATGATTTTAGTGACACTGCTGAATGCTTTCAAGGGTCAGGGACTCAAGGGGCTAGGGAAGAGGAGAGGCCTGATGTGGGAGACAAAGAAAAGGGGACTGGGCCATTTCTGTGAGGGATTCCAGGACCCTTATGAGTCTGTGGCAAGTCTGTTCCAAAGAGCTCAGAGCATTTTCAAGGCTCAAATGTTCCCCAGGGTCTGTAACACGAAAGTGGCCCTTAGAGGCAGAAGCAGGGAAAGACTGAGGTCAGGGTGAGAGCTTCCCTGGAGTACCTGTTGTTCTGGGCCTGGCCCTTAAGGTTTGGAATGGGGGAGGAGGGGAGGGGATGGTGGCAGGTGAAGGGTGGGACCAGGGAGGAAGCAGCCAAGGAGGGCAGCTGGGGCCAGAGCCACAGTCGTGCCTAGCAGTGCAGCTAAGCTGCCCTGCACTGAGGGTGAGTGTGCAGGCGCAGCCTCTTGTGACCTGTCTTTTGGTGGCGGGGTCTTTAAATCTCCTGGCCTCCTTGCCAGGCCCACATTCCTAGGAAAGGCTACAGCCAGGAAGGGGGATGCCGTTCCAGCCTGGGAGCCCAGAGGCAGGAGAGCCAGAAGGGCTGAGTCTGATCTTGTCTGCGGGGAGCTCAAACCCCTCTCGCTGTATCTCCACCAGGACTTTGGTGGCCTTTGCCAAGATGCCAAGGGCACAGGGCAGCTTTGGCACCCCACCAGGGCCCTAGGCTTGAGCTGCTTTGAAAACCCTGAGTCATTTACTTGGTGCCTTTCTCACTCCTTCTCCTCCTCACATGTCCACTGTAGAATCTGTCCAGGGGCCCTGGGGCCAGCTGCCCAGAACATCCACTGGGCCTGGACAAGCTCTCCTGACTACCGTTCTCCCACTTGCCTATCTGCTACCAGGAGTATGCAGTTCTGAGCTCCTAGGAGTTCCTGCTTGGGTCAACCCTGACCTCCTCCATTGGGCCACACCCAAAGCAGGGTCCTCGCTGGCACTTCACTCTGTGGAAGGGGACTAGGGGCTAAGAGGCACAGCACCTAGAGCACACTGGGACACTAGGTCCTGTAGGCCAGGGAGATCGGCCAGATCTGAGGTCAGCACAGGGTTCTGGAATACCCCTCTTCTTCCCTCAAGACTGCAGGAGTGGGGCCCTGAGGTGCCAAGAGCTCTGGGGTCCATGACCTGCCTGACCTGCCAGGCTTCTCAGTGCAAGGGGAGATGCAGCTTGGGACATGTCCACCCAGAACAAATTTAGAGAGTTGCTAATAGATGGGAAGGAAAGGGAGAGATAGATATAAAAATAGAGAGATAGAGAGAAAGAGAGACAGAGATATAGAGACAGAAAGACAGAGAAAAAGCCCAGTGTCTTAGACTGGCATCTCTATGTCCCTCTGGGGTGTTGATGAGAGGTGGACATCTGGAGATGGGGCAGGTGGGGGCTTAGGAAACTGGGACTGCAGGAGCCCCTGTGCCCCTAGACCTTATATCTCCCTATATACCAGAAAGGGCTAGGAAGAGGGGCAAACTCCCTGTCTACAAGCCCTGGGGACCCCTTGCCAGTGACCTGAGGCCCGCTTTTCCTAGAGCCCTCCACTTCTGCCTTAGCACCTCCTGCCCTACCCTTGCCCCTATGCCCACCCCCACTGGTCACTTACTTGCAGGAGAGCTGGTTGATGCCTTCAATGTAGTAGCAGATGCCTCCATTGACACAATAGGACTTGGCTGTCTCGTTGCATTTCCGGGCGTGCCCCGACCAGGATGATAGGGTGGTGCTCACTGAGGGTATGAGAGACATGTGCCAGTGACCCACTGAGACCACCTCTGGGTCCCTCCTTCATGTCTTATCTCAAAACAGGAAGATCAGAGATGGCAGGAATGACCAAAGAGAGATGGTCTAGGGGTCACTCTTGCTCAACAAGGCAAATGGGGGGCCATCACAAGCTCTGTCTTGGGCCGGGGATTTAGCTCAGTGGTTCCGCTGCCTGCCGCACAAGAGCAAGGTCCAGAGTTCTAGCCCCAGTACCCCCCCAAAAAACAACCAAAAACAAGCTCTGTCTGCCCAGTGCAACCTGGCACCTATGCTGTGGGCAAACCTTCTGAAGGCCAGGAAGACTTTCATTTTTTTGAAGGGGATGAAAAGGTAGCAAAAACTGTTTCCTCTTTTGGAATAAAGGCCCTTTCCTTCCTGTCTTCCCCAGGCCTCCACTGCAGTTGGAGGAGGTGCTGCTGTCTAGTGTGGGGAACAGCGTAGGGAGGAGTCACTTATCTCTTGGACTGCTCAGGTTTTCACAGCAGACCAGGGGCAGCTGGAAGGGAGCAGCTGGAAGGGATCGGGACTGGCACTTGTGTACACTGACACTTTCTACTATCTGGAGAGATGTGGAGAACCGTAGCATCCACCCTCTTCCACCTTTCTTCTAGGGCTAGGCTGGAATGCTGCAAGGGTACCTATGCTCTGTCTCCAGAAGCATCCAGGGTATTCGCTCTGTCACCCAACACCAGGCAACTCCCTCCTCCCCATTTCATCGGCTTTTGCCTTTGGAGGGAGTCTCCAGGCCTTGGACAGCCCAGGTGATAAATCATGGGCTTCAGGTTGTTGGGAAGAGAAAGACTGTATGTTTGGGGGCAGTTAGGGTATGAAAACTAGATGACAGCAAGACTGGACACTATGCACAGCTGATTGACCAGATTCCTTTGAAACATGAAAATAATGAAAGCTCTGGTTCCCCATCCAGAAAGCTGATTTCAAGTGAAAATTCTTGCACCAAATGTCAGTTTTCATCTATAAGATAGATGCCCTCTGCTGTGTGTCCAGATTGGGTTGCTAGAAAGGGTTCCTACTTTCTCCTTGGCTCTCTAGGGCTCTGAAGGCCTCTCACTGCCAGCAGTGGCCTTCTTCCTGAAGTGGCCCATCCTACCTTGGCCCGCCCTATCTCCTCAGGGGTACTGAGTATCTGTCGTTCCCCTCAGTAATGGGGTGGAGGTGAGAGGAGGAGGACCAGGGCAGGCACTTGGCGCCCTCAGTGTTTAGACATGTAAGGAGACAGATGGTGTGGGGGACTGGGAGTGTATACACAGCTCTGGCTCTGTATATGTCTGAGGAGCTTGCTGATAAAACCCAGCGGGCAGGGTCTGCTCCCACCTTCCCCTGAACATCATGCCTGCTGCCGAGCTGGCATCATTGAGCTCCACCCCTGCAGAGGTCTCATCCAAGGCTCAACCACAAACCCAGCTGGGACCCACATGCTGGCTGGGGAGAGGAAGCTTCATGCTGATGTCTGCCCCACTTCCGGGTCAGTGAGACCCAGAAACTAAGAAAGGGATCGAGAAGAGAAACAACTGAGGTGACCGCGCCTGCAAGTTATAAAGTTCCATTGCTGCTGAGTGGGTCCTAGAGGTTGTCTTGCCCTTCAGTTATACTGCAAAGGAGGACTGAGGAAATAGAATGGCAAAGTGCCTGTCTGGAGTCACAGTGTGTGTTTTGACAAGGCTTCAGGGCTCCTGACATCTAGTTGTGCATTCTTATCAGCAGTCCAGTCCTTTGTGAAAGAACATGTCAACACCAAGGCCTGCCACGAGTACAGGAATGGCTACCAATATGGACCTCAGGCCTGGGGCCTCCTGTGGGCCTTGGGTAAGCCACAGTAATCTTGGCCCAGACTTGCCAGGCCTACCGTGGCTACCTCTGCAGCTGTGGGTGGCAGAGATTGCCTGCTGTTGTGCCTTCATTGTTATTCCACCCAAGCTGAGTGAGCAGTGGACAGGAATGTGATGCTGAACACTTGGGCTTGTTACACATACAAGTCTATGGCAATTGAGGCCTAGGGAGGCAGAGGACAACGGAGGAGGAAGGTGCCCTCCTATGGTAGCTGTGGTGCATTAAGCCAGGGTTGCCAAAACCACATTATCATGGGACAAGGGCCAGGGCCCCAGAAACACAAAAAGGGAATATAATGGGGGAGCTAGTTCCAGGAGGGGAAATAATGACCACAGGCCTCCCTGACCTCAGAAAAACCACTCTTCTATAGTGGCAGGGCTTTCCCAAGTCACTGCAGCCCAGCTCTGCTGGTGGTGAAGCTCCACGCCAGGGAGATTTGCACGCTGCAGAGGTGCGCACACTCTGTGGCCCTCTCATGCTGTCCTAGCACATGTGGGTTCTGTGCAGCAAGTCTGCACTCCCTGCCAGCACATCTGTACTTCTTCACTGTGTTTGGCTATGTTTGGAGAAGTGAAGCTGACACATGAATTCTAAGTGTGAGGGTCTGACTGTTCCCTTGACATCTCCACCCACCCAAACTCAGCATGTCCCAAGCCAGGGTCCTTGTCATCTGCCTCAACCATCTTCTTCTTTCTTTCTTTCTTTTTTTTTTTTTTTGGTTAAATGGGAGTTTTATTTTTTGTTTTTTTTTCCAACCATCTTCTTCTCCAGTCTTTTCTATGTCTGTGACAAAATGGCCACAATTATGTCTTTTATTTCTCCTTTATTCCCTAAAGCCATCTAGCCCCAAAGATTGCCACTTCTATGTCCTCAAGAGGCTCAATTTCTGTCTCCCTGCTTCTTCTAGTCCAGGCCACCATATCTCTTCCTTCTCTGGTCTTCCTTGCCTTACTTCCTGCTCATCTTCATCTTGATCTTTTTGCTTGGCAGCTGCCACACTGGTCTTCAAACCATGTACATTGGCTTACTCCTTTCCCTGACCAAGGCTCTCCATTGGCTTCCCTTTGTACTCTCAGTAAATCCCCTGACTCCTCAGGTGGAATCTGAGCCTCACCACCTCCCTTGTGTCATCTCCTGTCCCTCTCTTTTAGTATGCCCCCACCACATGGGTCTCAGCCCAGCTCCTCTAATAAGCCAGGTGCCTCTTGCCCAGGATGTCCCAAATATCAGTGTCTCAGAGTGGCCTCTCCCAGAGTCTTGAGCTGTTCGTGCTTCTTTCCTATTCTTTAGTTAGCTACCTATATGTCTACTTGTAGTATTCATTCTAACCTAATTACATGAGCTATTATTAGCTCCTCCACTAGACCAAACATAAGATCCCTTTGGGCAGGACCACATCTGTCATACTTCACTTAAGCCCAGTGGCTAGCAGAGTGCCCAGAATATAATGGGTACTTAGCAAATGTTTACTGAATGCATGAATAAGCAAATACATATGATTCTTCAGAGAAAAGTGCTTTGTGCTGCCATCCTGGGGATAATTTGGTGTCCTTAGCTGATGATATCTTCTCTGTAGATTAAATCATTGTCTCCTATTAAATGAAAATATTTCTGGAAGATCATTGGGAAATGAATCAAAATCGCAATGAGGATGTGATTCATACCCACTAGCATGGATACAATAAAAAAATGGATAACAATGAATAGTGGTAAGGATGTGGAGGAACTGGAAGCCTTGAAGCATTGCAGGTAGTAATGTAAAATGGTGTAGCTGCTTTGGAAAATAGTCTCATAGTTCCTAGAAAAAAATTAAACCTAGAATTACCATGTGCTCCTGAAATTTCACCTCTAGGTATATCTCCCAAGAGATTGAAAAACCTATCTGTACACAACAAATTGTACATGAATGCCCACAGCAGCCTTATTCATAATAGCCAAGATGAGGAAACAATCCAAATGACCCAACCATCCAAACTGGTGAATGGGTAAATAAAATGTGGTAATTCACGCAGTGGAATATCACTTAGCCATAAAAAGAGCACCGATTCCTGTTACAATATGTCTGAATCTTAAAATTATGTTAAATAGAAGCCAAGTCACGAAAGGGCACATGTTGCATGAATCTATTTATATAAAATGTCTATAATAAGCAAGTCCACAGGGACAGAAATGAGATTAGTGGTTACCAGGGGCTGGAGGGAGAGAGGAATGGGGAGTGACTGCTAATGTGCATGGGTTTCTTTTTGGGGCGATGAAATGTCCTGGAATTAGGGGTGATGGGTATATAACTTGGTAACTATACTAAAAACTACTGGATTGTATATTTTAAAAGGGTAAACTTTATGGTATGTAAATTAACCTCAAAATTTAATTTTAAAAACGCTGGAAGGGGTAAACCCATAATATCATTATCAGCCATTAGTGTCTTGGTGTGAGTGGGCTAATCAGGGCACTTGAAGAGTAAGAAAGGAGGGCTAGGGATTTAACTCAGTGGTGTAGCACCTGCCTGGCAAGCGCAAAGTTCTGAGTTTAATCCCTGGTACCAAAAAAAAAAAGAGTAAGAAAGGACCAGGACAGGAGCTCAGAGCTGAGGCTGCCGAGCTGTCTCCTGCCCATGGCGGCGGTGGCTTTTCTCCCTTGTTACTGGTTAAAACTTCTGCTTTTCTTGTGAGGTCCAAATCCAGTGCCTCTTGATCCATCAACACTTCCTTTTTTTTTGAGGCAGGGTCTCACTATGTACTCTAGGCTGACCTTGAGGTCACTATGTAGCCTAGGCTGGCCTCAAACTCTCTGCGATCCTCCTGCCTCAGCCTTTCAAGTGCTGGGATTGTTGGTGTGCACCACTATACCTGGCTAACACTCCCTTCTTGTCTGTATGGCAGTCCTTTCCCCTTGGTACAGTCGTCAGTCCTTCCTCTTTAGCTGTTAGGGAAAACACAGCTGGCTTTAGCTTTCTGCTCAGACCTCTGAGCAGAGTCATGCTGAATGTGTGAGTGAGAGCGTGCCTGTGAATGTGTTCAAACAGCCAACCTTTTAAAGCTCCCAGCTAGCGGATGGGCCCAGAGGCCTCTCCAGGGTTTGCACAGTCCTGTGATAGCCCAGGTCAAATCTGCCCACCCTCTGGGCAGGCCTGATAACCTGCACTGGTAAATCACCTTAGGGCATTCCTGAGTTCCCATTCACCTGGGACAAGGTAGCTCAGAAATGAGTTGGGCCAATCTGAATGTTTTGTTAAAACTCCACAAACTTTCTGTGGACTCCTCCTCCTTCTCCAGCAGCTCAGGAAGGCAGGAAGTCTCCTGGGGGCCTGCAGAGGTGTGGCTGCGAGGAGGGCCTGCTCTGATCTGAGGAAGGAGCATCAGGCTCTGCCTGAAAGGGGCAGCAATCCTTCAAGAGCAGGAGCAATGCCCTTGAGCAGGCTGTGGCTCCTTGACACCCCACCCCTGTAGCTCTAGTTTCCCTGGGGCCTGGGAGGGCCATGCCAACCCACCTTGGGATGAGTCAGAGGGGCCAGGCACAGCTGCCCGCTGCCCGCTTTCCACCCCCTCCCCAGGGTGTGGTTGCTGCAGGTCTTCTGGGTTCTGTGGGTAAACAAGGAGGCCAGGCATCTCTGCGTGGGAAAACGTGCTGCTCCCCTGCAGTGCCCCTGTTCACCTCCCCACATCACAGTGGATGGTACAGAGTAGCAAAAGAGGTGTGTATTCTGTGTGTGTGCATGTGCACAAGCACGTGTATGTTGGTTAGGTACATAGGATGTCAGCCTCAACGTCAAACTCAGAATCTCAGAATTTTAGAGGGAAGAGGCTTAAAGATCAACTGCACAAGGGGAAAACCGAAGACTAGGGAGGTGGAGTCATCTGCTCAGGGTCACTTGATGCAGAGCTGGGATGAGACCAGATCTCTGAACTCTTGCCACTGCCCTGCTCTGCTGCCCTCCTGCCAGGCCACAGGAACAAACAGCAAGGAACCTTGTGGGCAGCTGGGATTCCACATTTGCCCTTAGTGCCCAGCCCAAAGGGCCTACTATCTGGTTTCCAAACTGATAAGAGCATGGCCTGGTGCAAGCTGAAGGAGCCGGGCATGGGCTGGGATTGCAGCCCATCTGGGGCCTCACAAGCTGCCTGGACCTCCTCAGGACCCAGGCTCTGGGCAGCAGAGAGGGCATAGCTGTGGGTTTCTCTCCCTCTTTCTCTGTGAACAGCAGTTCTCGAGGGAATGCTTCTCCACACAGTTCTGGCAGGCTCATCGCTTGAGGCACTCTGCCTCTTCACGGCCCCTCTGCACACACTCACAGGCTTGGCACCTCCCTCCTGAGCACAGAGATAGGACCAAGTGGGCATGTGGCCTCAGCAGGGCAGATCAGAATCCATCCCTGTGACTGTATGTGTGGACACAGAGATGAGGTGGTGGGCTCCTCTTCCTACTCCATGCTCCCAGCATGAGAGAAGCTGTTTCATAGTAGGAAAGAATGAGGCCAACACACAGCAAGAGAAAGTGTCCTGACCCAACCTCTCTGTTCTTAGACTCTCTCGTGTTTGGGGCCAGTTTGACGTCTTGATCTCCCAGTTTCATAAGCCAATAAATACATTCATTAAGGTAGGTTTAAGATGGGTTCTTGTTGGTTCTAACCAAGAAAGTCTTAATTAAAAAACAGAAAACCCTAAATCTAAGGTAGATCTGAGAATGTCTGACTACTCTGATGAGCAGTACTAGGCCCCAGGTACAGCCCACTTTCTCCGGCTTAGGACAGGTTGAGAGAAGCGGGGATCCAGGGACCTCCATTGCTACCATGCCTAGGCTGGGACATGGAAGAGACAGTAAATAAAGGCTTTGGAGCAGGTTTTATGTTCTTTAGTATAACATTTACCAATTCCTACTGTAAGCTAGGCACTGAGGTCAGAACGGTAACCAGTTTAGATATAACCCATGGAGCTCCAAGGCTAAGTCTGCCAATGATTTTTATATTGAATAGCTCTTTTGGGCAAAATATTTAACCTCTCTGAGTTACCCATAATGTATAAGATATATCCTGGGCCTGAGATCAGGGTTCAAGAGATTATGCAAAGCCTGGCTCAATACGGAGTACCTATCGTGGAAACTTTCAGGAGACAAGCATCATCCCTGGTCTCTCCACTCCTGTGGCTCACCTCTACAGAGAAAGGTCAGTAACAATATGACAGTCGGGAGTGACCAAGAGATGACACCAGGCCAGTTGGGACAAGACTTGAACTGAGAGTGACACTGCAGTGGGCTGGAGTGGTCAAGGAGGAAGGCTTCCTGGAGAGATGGCATAGGAGAAAGAATAAGGATGGGACATAAGGGGAGTGACTGTGGTTTGGGCCAGAATGGTAAGAATGAAGTCCTTGTCTTGTAGCTCCACGGGGTGGGGACGTGATTGGATGAGTTCGCTTCACAAGGCCAAGCAATGCTCTGAAGCTGGTGAGTGGGGAGAAACCTGAGCAGGGTTGCTCTTCAGGTGGGGCTGGAATGGAAGGGATAGGAGTGAGAAGGATCCAGAAAGGATCCCAGGGCATGGGCACTCAGATTTCTTAGACATAATAGCAAAGGAGAACAAAGAGCCCAAGAAGCTGGGAGAACAGGGGGATCCCTTATCGATAAAGGACAAATACGGTCTGAGCGAGCTTTTCCTCTAAGGATCATGGGACAGGAAATATTTAAGTTATTTTTTAGACAATGCTGGGTTTGTGGAGTATTGGAAGGCTGTCTACTGGAAATATATGCAGATGATCACAGATACAAGATTAGATTTTGTGACGGGGCAGGACTGAAAAGTGAACCCCAACAGACGGGTATCTAGGTGGTATGCTCAATCTGGGTTCTGGGAGGACAGTGATTTGTAGGGCTTGGACTACTGGGGCTACAGTGGAGGGGCACTGCCTGAGGACTTGCAGCTTTGGCAGAAAGGAGAGGTGACTTTTCTGTCAAGGGAAGAACTAGGGCCTGAGAGAAGAGCCCAGTAGGAAGGTAGCCCCTGATCTGAAGCTGGAGATCACTATAGAGAAAAGAAGCTAAGGGTTGCTGCAAGGTACCCATCTTTGCAGGTCTTCAAGGAGACAGCATGGCCCATGGGGAGGATCTGCTATCCCTGAATGGAGGCTGTTCTGAGGGGTCCCAGGCAGCCAAGCCTCCAGCCCCATGGCCCTGTGGAGACGACTGGTTGCCTCAGGTGCCCAACTGAGCAGCCGGCAACAGGCAGGCAGCTTGCACAGCCCTGGGCCTGCCTCTCCCCCAGCCCCGCTCCTGGCAACCCAACCTCCCATAATTGCCTTCTAAAAATATCCTTCTCTCCACCCCCACCTCTTGATTTCAAAATATTTAGTTTTCAGGGTATTTAAAATGAGAGCTGGCGGCTCTTCCAGGCCCAGATAACAAAGCTAAACATTTATGCTTCGACTGCATTTCTCTGAATCGACTGAGATCTCAGGCTAGATATGGCAGCAGCAGGAGGGAGGGGAGTTGAGTGCAAGACAGATCATGTGTGGGCCTCCCCAGGGCTGGGGGACAACTGGCCCAACCTGCCAAACCCCTCCAGGACCCTTCCCCACCTTGAAGGCCACCTACCGCTATTGACGTGGAGCCGGCCACGGACAGTGTCCTTCCCCAGGATGTTCTCGGCCTCACAGACGTACTCCCCAGCATCCTCCACCTTCACCTTGTTGAATTGAAGTCGTGAGTTCTTTCTGGTTAGAGAGGGAAAAGGGGAGGTACAGGCATGAGCTATAGCCACCGTGGCTCCCCCATGGTCACCTGGTGGTCACCTTTCCCCACAGTGCCACAATGGCTGTGCAGGTTGGGTGGGAAGTAGGTCATTCAGACCTGTCTTTTCTGGGGTCCAGGAGGAATGTTGAACCCCAGAGTTGGAGGGAGAACTGGGCCCTCAGGACAACTCAGGGTGAGGCCAGTGGCTACATACTTTTATAAATCTAGGAATTCTTATATCAATTCCTAGGGCTAGGATTTCTTTGTATCACTTTTCTTGAGGGAGGAAAGCCAAGCTCCTTAGGAATTCACATGGCCATGTCCCTCATTTCTAAGCCTCAGCCTTCTTTAGAAGTGGCAGCTTGTCACTGTGGATATGTAGGGTCTGTTCCCAGGACCATGGTTTGAATATGTCCCCAAAGATCATTGTTCCCCAATGCAATGGTGTTGGGAGGGGGCCCTAATGGGAGATGTCATGAATGGATGAATGCGTTTGCTATAAGAATGAGTTTGGCTTCACCATTCATTCTCTTTTACCATGTGATGCCTTCTTTCATGTTATGGTGCAGCAAGAAGGCCCTCATCAGATGCAGGCCCTTGATTGTGGACTTCCTAGCCTCTGATACTGAGCCTAATACACTTTCCATGTTTACAAATTGCCTACTCTGTAGTACCCTATTGTAGCAGCAGAGTGGACTCAGATACCCAGGTACCTGGGAGAGTCACAGTTCTGACAGGTTCAGGTGGCAACTTGGCCTAGATCTCAACTTGTTGCTCTCCTCTCCCTTCTGGCAGACCTGTCACTAAGGGAGTACCGTGTGGCCTTCTGGGTGCTGGGAGCTTGCATACCTAATGGAACAAAAAGATCCTGGACTTGGTCCTCAGGGCCAGCCTAGGTGTCCTTTTCTTTATAAATAGAAAAGCTGATTAATAGAGGGTTTCCTGACTTGCCTAAGAACACTCAGCAAGGTAACAGGAAGGACTAGGAGTTACAACTGGTGAGGATGTGAGCTATCTCTGGGCATCTGAGGCTGGGGCTAGCTCCCTCTTCATCCAGTCCCTGCATGCTGAGAACTGTGGGACCAGGCCCAGCAGGCTCCCCTGGCACTGTAACTCCATGATACCCAGGGCTGGTTCTCCTTTTCTTTCTGAAGTATTGGTCCAAACTTTCCTTTCTTCTCAGAGCTTTCCTGTACCTACCCCAGGGTGCATGGGCTCTGCAGCTCTTACCCCTCCTGCCCTAGTGGTCTCTGGGGACAAGCAAGAGCCCACGACCCCAGTCTGGCCCCCAGAGTTAAGCAAGAAGTAGCATGAAAGTGTTTTTGTACGGTGTAAACATTCACCCCTTTATTTTTTGGTGGTACTGGGGCTTGAACCCAGGTCCTTGCATGTGCTAGCTAAGTGTTCTGCCACTGAACCACATCCCCAGCCCTAACCTCCTCATTATGGATGAATTAAAAAACCAGATTTTCAGAGTGTGCGTGGTGGGTCAGAGGGGTTGTGGAACACAGGATAGGGTACAGGAGGGCTGTCACTGCTCTGAGCCCAGGGATGGAAAATGGAGCCATGATGCTGTTGCGGTAAGGAGGAGGGGAGAGGTGGGCAGAGGCTGGGCCAGGGTTGAGGAGATGCAAATGGGCCCACAATCCCTACTCTGGCCTATGCTTCTGGGACTTCTCCCCTGGGCCTGGCCTCTGCCTCTAGAGGTGGGCTTCTTCCCTGACATCCTCACCCTGAGACCTCCAAATAAAGGTGCTGTAATGTTCTCAACAGACCCCACTTGTGATTTCCTTGTAAGGGTGACAGCTGCTTAACTACACCCTGCCTATCCTGGAATAAGCCAGTCTTGGTCTCCTGGCCTGGTGGCTGCCCACTACCCTCTTCTGTCCATTAAAGTCTGGTGCCTCATTAAGTGGATCCCTGGAGGCCCCTCTGACCAAGACTGTATCTCCTTCCCTGCTACAGCCTAATTAGATGCCACAAAGCCCAGCTTCCCCAGGACAAAGCTTCTCTCACTTCTTTGCATACTGGATGAGTACGACAGGGGATCATGCGAGGGTCACAGGGTTGATGTCTAGGGGACTCAGAGCCACACCCTCCCTGTCACCCACAGCTGCATTCATGGGACTTTCAGGACAAGGTGGAGAGGGGCTCATGGGGTATTTGCAAGGGGAAGCTGGACCTTTGAGGAAGGGCTCCCTTGTATGCATGAGCTGTGACAAGGAAGCCAGGAGCTCCATGAGAGCCTCTCCCTGTGGAGGAATAAGGAGGGGCCACAGGGACCTCCAGGTTTGCTAGTTGTGGGCTCCAGAGAAGGAGAGGCTCAGGGGTAGAGCTGATGAGGGGGCTCTGTGAGCCTCTCACATCACGGAGTTGCTGGGCCCACTGCATTCTCTCCTCACTCCTGGTTCCAGCTGGAATCCCCAAGGACTGGGCTCTCTCCCATCTTCCTGGCAGGTGGGATGCTGTTCCCAGTGCCCGATCAATGTGCTGACCCAGGTCTACCCCTGCTCAGGGTGCCTGTCCCCACCCTCCCCAGCCAGTTCTCTGCTGCCAGGGACAGATCTGGGCGGCCTCACATTTTCCCCTGCACCTCCCTCCCCTGCCTGCGGGGCGAGTTCCAGCCTGCCCCTCATAAATAAGGGCACATGCAGTTCTGTAGGGGAAGGCCCTGTGCCCAGGGATTGGGGGGCAGTTTTCTCCTGGCACAGGAAGGCCTGGTGAGACTCCACATTTGGCGGGCACAGAGACAGACAGCACCAGCTGGGGAGAGGGGCTCTGCAGGCCAGCAGAGATGCCAAGACCAAGCAGCCTGGGCAGGTGGAGCACCAGGAAGGCTGTGGAGACAGCTGCAGGGCAGTCAGGAAGGACAGAGAAGTTTGCCAGAAAGGAGACTCCTGCCCCTGCCTCTGGCCTCTGTACCAGGTGAGATGTGTAGAGTATGTGTGTGGAGGGGTAGTGTGTGGGGGTGGCAGATCTCTCAGAGTCACACTGAGGAGACCTTGGTCACAAAGAATCAGAAGTTTCAGGGCTGGGGATTTAGCTCAGTGGTGCTGCTGCCTGCCTTACAAGCGCAAGGTCCTGAGTTCAATCCCCGGTACCAAAAAATAAAAAGTTTCCCATCACAGCCTAAGCTTCCACCACAGGAGAGCAGGCATGCAGCACATAGGCAGGGCCTTGACATGTAGGGGCCAGGGGCATGATTCAGATCTGGGTCCACTGTACCCAGGGCAAGTTTTGACCAGGTCCCGGGTCTGGACAGGGTCACCCATTTGTCAGATGAAACTGAGGCTTAAGCAGGAAGTGACTTGTTCAGAAGGCTACACAATCCAAAGGGGATCCTGGCCAGCCTGGAGGGATCTTGCCCCCAGAAGAGGAGGGCCAGTCCTGTGAGAATTTCCCCAGTTCAACACTCGCTAGGCCTATAGGGGAGAAGGAGGTGCTAGTCTTTGAGACTCTCTCATGTTAGAAGGAATAACATCCCTCAATCCAATAAAGCCATGTCTAAGGGACTATCAGAGGAGACTAGTGCTGCCTAGAGTGCTTGGGCAGGTGTTCCCAAGACATGACATTTAAGGTGGACCTTCGAGAACTTTGGCAGAAACAGGGGAGACACCTGGCCCAAGTCCAGAGTCATGAAAGCAAAGACTCTGCTGGGTGTGCAGCAGGGTCGAAGAACAGCAGGGTAGTTACATGCATGCCAGGAAGAGTCAGAAGAGCCCCAAGATTGTGCCCAGTGTAATGCAGACTCTCTAGACCTGCCAAATAATGACCCTGCATAAGTGTCCTTGTTAGAAAGATCAAGCCCTGTAGGCACTCACAGAGCCTGGCGCATAGCTGATAGTCAATAATATATATCAGATACAGCAATGAATTAACAGAGGACCCACACCCAGAAATGTGGAGAGTCCTCAAGTGTGGGGCAGTGGAGATAAGAGCCAAAGGCAGGGAGGCCAGGTGAACAGCATGCAGGGTGGGGAGAAGGGCATCTCCCACCAGAGGGGTGGTGTCCGACTGAGGGATGGTGAGGGGCCAGGAGCTGGGCAGTAGGGGGCTAGAGTGCAGCTGAGAGGGGGCACAGGAGGACTAACTAGGGCAGGCAGAGAAGCTGGCAGGGGTGTTCTGAGTCAGAAATGCCTGTGGGGTCTTAGGGTGGTGTCTGGCAAAAAAGCCATCAAGTCTGGAGATGGAGCCTCTTGTCTTAGATATTTACAGCCACAGGGGAGGATAAAATCACCCACAGTTGGAGAGGGAGGGAGGCAGGCAGCCCAAAGCAGGGACAGGCCAGCACTGGTAGTGTCTGAGAGAGTGATCGGACACAGAAGGGCTGGGGGAAGCCCTCAAGGGCAAGGGAACAGGTGGCCCCACACCAACCTCTGTTTAGGGGCCTGGAGACCTAGCGCCAGGGAGTCCAGAGATTGCTGGAGTTCTCCAGAGACACAGCCATGGTAAGGCTGGGGATGTACTGAAAAGGCAGATTTGGGCAGGGCAGTGTGGGTGGAGGACAAGGGAGTGTGGAGCTAGCGGGCAAGAGACAAACTCCTGGAGGGTAAAGGGAGGGAAGGCGGGAGATGTGGTAACAGCTGGAGGAGGACAAGGAAGCAGCAACCTAGAGGGTTAGCACTTCAGAAGTGAAGTGACAGGAGTGTGTGCTGGGAGGGACAAGAGCTGAAGCTACCTGAAGGAGGGAGTTGTTAGTGCCAGGGCTCTGGGGGTGCTGCGTGTGTGTGTGTGTGTGTGTGTGTGTGTGTGTGTGCACTCACGTCTGTGGGGGAATGCAGGGCAAGTGTGGTGCAGGGACTGTGGGATGGGCATGGATGGTTGGGGGATGTGCTCAGCAGTAATGTGCAGGGCAAGAAGGAGCACTCTCCCCTGACTTCCTCATCTCAAGGAAGCAGTGAGGGGCCATCTAGACAGAAGATGCAGGGATGGGAGGGGCAGAAGCCCCTCTCCCAGGTCCAGCTCTAAGAAGCCTGTCCACCCTTCTCCCTGGCTGGGGCCGTCTTCACAGGGTGGAAGGAAGGGGCAGGTAGCTTCAGGTGGCTGGGTAGGTGCCCTGCATTTCTTGCCAACATGGTAGAACTGAGGACACACAGGAATGTCCCCCACCTCTAGTCTCCACTAGCTACTGAAATTTTTTTCTCTCTTCTTTTCTCTACTCTTCTCTTCTATGGTACTGGAGATTGAATTCAGGGTCTTTGCATTGAGCTATATCTCCAGCCTTTAATTTTTTTTTTTTAAATTTTGAGACAGGATCTCATTGTCACTAAGTTGCCTAGGCTGAGGTCAGCCTTGGAATCCTTTTGCCTCAGCTTCCCTGAGTGCTGGTATCACAGCTTTGTGCCACAGTGCCTGGCTTGTCACTACGATTGTCTTAGGATGTGCCCTTCTTTCAGCCACAAAACCTTTGATCTAAACCAAACCTTTGATTTAAACCAAACCTTTCTTAAATTACTTTCTGTTTCTGCCTGAGCCACTTTCTGGGGTGAATAGTTCTGTCTTTGTCCCCACTCTTGGAAAGAGAACCAGATACAGGAGGGTCAGAGGATGTTCCTTGACCCCCACTTCCTTTTTCATGGGTTCCTGACAAGTGGGCCCAGAGGCAGGACATGTGCAGCAGGCTACACAGAAAGCCAAGTGCCACCTGAGATGGGGTTTTCTTTTCATTGCTTTCTGTTATGGGCAGATTGGACATTCTCTAAAATTATCTTCATTTGCATTTTGTGGGGTGGGATGAGGAGGAAGATGACAACCTGGAAGGGAGTGGCTGCAAGCTACTCTGGGGTGGGGGGTGGAAAAGGCCAGGGTGTCCCTCAGTCAGAAAGGGACGTCCACCCAGTCCCCAGGGCAGACATGCTTAGGTAGAACATCTGTTTAGCCAGCAGCACGAGATGGGGGGCTGCTCTTGGACTTCAGGATTCCCTGGTGCCCGAAGCCCCTGTCCTGACCAATCCAAGAGGGATGACAGGCCACCTTTCACAGCATGGAGGCTTGGGAAGCTTCTGAGTCATCCATTAGAGCGCTGAGTCAAGATTAAGACAATTCTCATGCCAGGGGGAACTGTTGGAGATACAGACTCCTCTAATGCTAGTCAAAACCCATTTTCTCTTTCCCCTTAGCACACTCTCTGACAAGTGGCAGCTTGCTAAGCTGAGAAACCATCCCATTATCCTGTGTGACCTCCCTGCTTTCTGCAGGGTCTTTCACCTAACAATTTCCAGATTCAGGGGCTTTCAGACACTGTGCTTGGTCTTCTGCAAAGAAGTTTTAGGGATAAGCAAGGACTTTCGCTGGTAAAGTTGATCTTGACAGACAAGATGCCTCCAGTCACCCAGAGACCTTAACTGCTTAATTCTTGTCTTCAGTCTGCTGTTCAAGAGGGGTAGGGGTGCCTAGGAAGGGGACAATGCAGCGGGGCTGGGACTCCATCCACACTGGCTCTGGGCTCAGCCCTGAGCTCTGCCAGCTTGGGCCCTTGCTTCTCAGAAGGGAGGGCAGCTGTGGGATGGAGGTTGGGGTGGACGCTGCTTACCTGCTGTTGCCATACTTGATGCGAATGTCACGGCTGCGGTTGAGCTCCTTGCCATCCTTGAACCAGCGGTAGGAGGGCTGGGGGTTCCCAGCTGCTGCCTCGCACTTCAGCGACTGCTTCTCCCCGACCTGTCCTGTTTGGTTTTTCATCTTCTTCAACTTAGGCCGGGTGGCTGTGGAGAACAAGGCAAATAGGTGAGTGTGGTGGTGGTGGTGAGGGCAGCACAAAGCATGAACACATAGGGGCTGGGATTGGAGAGGGAGGGTGAGGCCAGAAGCCGCCCCTCCTGCTATCATTTCTTAGTTCAACTCAACCAACACTTATGGAACCTACAGTGAGACAAATGTGCTGCTACTTACGGAGTGTCCTTTGTGCCTAGAGTGTACTGAGGGCTGTATTTTAGCTTATAAAGCCATCACAATAACTCCATGAGTCCAATGCAGTGTTTAAACCCATTTAAAGGTAAACAAACTGAGGCTCAGAAGACTTCCCTAAGGGAGGGTGATGGAACAGGTTCAAATCCAGATCATGACCCCAGTGCTCATCATCTAACTCCTGTTCCAAACCCTCAAATGTGTGCTGGATCAGAGGACACAGGCAGACCAAGATGACAGGCTTGACTAGCACACCTACAAAGCCCAGCCTAGTAGGGGAGGTGTGACCTGTCACTGCTGTCACAGCATACCTCATGAAGACCTGGGGACAGTGGAACCCGGAGAAGCCACCCTAGCCCTGGCGATGGGGCTCACTTAGCTAAAGGCTAAAGGACAGGTCTAGAAAAAGAGGGGAATGTGAGACAGGCAGAAGGAGCACTGTGGCTTGGGGAGTCACATGTGGTCCGGGGGCCGGGCAGACAAATGTGTGAGGCAGTCTGACTGTGAAGGGCCACAAGCCCTCAGTTGTGCTTCTGGACCCAGACCTGGTCATTGATGCAAAGCTGAGAGTTTCCCCCATTTTTCCTAAACACTAATCTGTTTTCATGCTTCATCCCCTTGCTCCTTTCCCTACCACCTAAAAAAACCCCAGAAGAACGTCTCCTGTTCTCAGGAAGGCGGGGGCAAGCCAGTGTGGGGTACATCATGACTTCCATTGGTACAGCTCTTTACACTAGGGTAGAGGGGGTATGGGTACACAGGACATGTGACACTTTCATGCACACCTCATTTGGTCCCTGAGCTCTTTGAGACAAGTGTCATAGTGACACTTATGGTGAGGATGAGACTTAGCGGTTCAGAAACTTGACAGAAGCTATAGGCAGCCAGAGGCTGGAACAAAGCCCAGAGGCTTGAATTTGCAATGTTTCAGGCTGGTAGCAGGCCGGAGTCTGCTTTTGCAGTCTTGTCTCTTTTTGAGAGTTGGAGACCTTGATTCAGCTCCTTCCCGTAGCAGAAGGGAGGGTCAGTGGGGGCTGATTGGCCTGTCTAGGACACTGATCTTGGCTCGGGTAGCTCAGAGCTTTAACAGTGGCCAGAGCTGGCTCTAGAGAGGGTCTGGCTAGAGATAAGGGTCCCCCCGCCCCCGGACTCAGTTGTGACTCACTGCTTGTAAGGAGTCGGTGAGTGAGAAGTGCAGGGAAGAAAAGGAACTCAGGGAGAAAACCTTGAACAATGTGTTACAAGGGCTTAAGCAATGATTTTTTGTGGAATAATTTTGTTCATTTTAGAAAATCAAAAAGTACAGATGGGTGAAAAGAAGTAAACAAAATCATCTATTATGTCAAAACTCAGAAACAACACCCCCAACACACCATTTTTAAACCAAATGGGATCAGGGCCAGTAGCATGTTTCTCTCATTTAATGAAAGAATGCACTTTCATTTTGGTAGTAAACATTAATAATAGCACTTCCTAAACTGAATTCTATAAGACACAAGTATCTGAAGAGGTGAAATAGATATTACCTGAAAAAACGTTTCCCTTAGGAAAGAAATTGGGTTGGGAAATATGTAGGTATGCACAGTATCTTCATTAACTTTAGTACGATTGAAGTAAGAGCCTTGAAACATTTTTTCTTGGAACACTTAGTAGCATTTCAAGAAAATAAGTGGAACATATTCTATCACATAACTAACAGGTGTATTTTTTTTTTGGTACTGAGGATTGAACTCAGGACCTTGTGCTTTCGAGGCAGGCGTGGTGCCACTGAGCTAATCCCGTGGTGTATATTTTTGTAGATATATACTTTGGGCTTTTGGTGGAACTGAAGCCTTCATACTGAGCTACCTCTCCAATCCTTTTTCAATTTTAAAATTTTGAGACAGGCTCTTGCTAAGTTGCTAAGTTTCCCATGTTGGGCTCCAATTGGCTATCCTCCTGCCTCAGCCTCACAGAAATCTGGAATTATGGGTGTGTGCCACCACACCTGGCTTATACATACGTGTTTGAATAGATAATATATTCATATGATTCAACATTTAAGAAGTGGGAAAGGTTATATGAGTATATAAAACAAACTAATTTTTCTGGGGGTAGCGCTGGGGATGGAGCCCAGGGTCTCAAGTATGCCAGGCAAATGTTGTACCACTCAGTTCAGCCCTCTCTCTCATTTCTGAACATGGCCATTCAGTTGCCTTTCCAGGTGATCAATTTTATCAGTTCTTTTGACATGCATTCAAAGATCTATGCATATAAAAAACCCCTGGCATTTCCACACATATTTTTCCATGGAATCATTTTTCATCCTTATGCAGTACTCTTCCCCGGGTGCATCTGATTTATGTAACTGATTGTTATTGTGAAGCATTCAGCACATCCCCTGCCTGCCCATCACTAATGTCCCGGGACATCTGTGCAGCTTTTGTTTGTGAACGAAAGGTGTTCACTGCTGTGAGAGCAGTGACTATGTTCGAATCCAAGCTTTGCAGCTTGTTAGCTTTGTGTCCTCATGGCACTGACTTCATTCTTTTGCGCTTCAGTTCCTCACCTGTAAGATACAGGTGATAAATAGTGGCTCCTGATGATGGCTGTGAGGATTATATGAGATAATGGATGTAGAGCTTGGCACACAGAGGGCAGTTAACAAAGGTTAGCTGCTCTTATTATTATTATTATTACCAATAATCCTATCCTAGATGCTCTTCCTCAAAGCGGAACTGCTGTGTCAAAGGGTAAGCAAGCTTCCTCAGCTTTGGCACCAGCCAAATTGCCCTTTGGAAATGGTGCACTAATTTGCACGCCCTTGTGAATGATGGTGCCTGTTTTGTCCACAGCCTCACCCTCACTAGGTGTTATCGTGTCTCCAATCTCTGCCAATTAGCTAGGCAAAAGATAACGCCTCTCTGTTGTTGTAATTTGCATTTATTTGATTACTGATGAGGCTGAACATCTTTTCTAAATATATTGGCCCATTGTATTTCTTCCTTTGGAACTGCCTGTTCATGTCTACAGCCTGTTTTTCTACTGAGTGCTCCTCATCTTTTTTATTGGTTTGTAAGAGCTCTTTAGAAATATTAAGGCCATTAACCTTTCTCTACAATGTTTTTTCTAAGTTACCTGCTTTCACATTTTGAAATGCTATTTCTTCCTCTCTCTTCTCACCTAAAGGTTTTATGCGCATCAATCTACAATTTGTTAGACCTTTGAGAACGTCATCATTCTAAGCATGATTAGAGTCCTGCCTCAGCATCCTTCCTTGACTTGCACCCCAGCCTCCTGTGTCTGCTCTGGAATCCCCCAATTCATGCCTTTACCATGGTTCTTAACCCTGGATGCTAATGAGAATCATGTGGAAATTTTAACACTTTGGTGGTGCTGGGAGCATGGGCTGGGCATTCTGAAGCCAAACCCATGACGGTGGTCCAGTCCTGTGGTATAAAGTCTCTCTAGTCCTGTGGTATAAAGTCTCTCCAGGTATCTTTCTCCAGGAAAGCGAACATGTTTAAGTGTACAGCTGGTTACAGACAGACACATCTGCATGTGCAGCTGGCTTTGGTCAAAGGTTCAGTTTATACTTATTGATTTAACCACTTGGGCTAGTGGTGGCCTCCAGCTAGTGCCCTTCTCCCTTTTGTGAACCAGGGGCCCAGAGAGCTCTTCTCAGGCTCTAAAGTACCCCTATCCCCCAGTGGAATGCGTGGAACTTTCCCACAGTTCTGACACAGGGGACCCCCACCGCCCCACCACATGGGCTACCTTGCTCCCAGGGGAGGACTGGAGGTGATGCCTGATGGGACAAATCTATGCTCACCCATCTACCTTGTTCCTTTCTTTTTTTTTTTTTTTGTACTGGGGATCGAACTCAGGTCCTTGCACATGTGTAGCAGGCGGCGAAACCACTGAGCTAAATCCCTGGCCTCTACCTTGTTCCTGACATGAGCTGGATGCAAGAACATGCACTGCGCAGTTGATGGCCACTGGTTAACGGTGGTGGTGGGCTAGGGGTGTAGCACATAGAGACAGACTGCAGGCATGACCCTCATTCTGGGGCCCAAGGAACTGGAGGCTCCAAAGTCATTCCCTGCCCCCAGGAAGAACACAGGATTGCATTTCAGATCCTAAGGAGCCCATTCCATTAAGGACTCTGTGTGACTCTGTAGCTACTTCTCATGGTCCACTCACTTTAGAACAACCAGTATAGTCACTTGTTTTCATCCATCCATCCATCCATCTATCCATTCATTTAATTCCTTTTCAATGAATCAGTAATTGAATTGAATGCATTCCACTTAGTATATGCCAGGCACTGTTCTAAGTGCTGAGTGTAGAGTAGTGAACAAGCATCCTTCTCTTAGGGAGCCTGACTTTCAGTGAGGGGCATGGACAATCAGCAAGTAATCATCGGGAAAGACAAGACAGTGATAATCAGCTGGATAAAGGCCCTAAGGTGGGCATTAGCTTGGTGAGTTCACAGGCCTAAAAGATGCCTAGATGTCTGGGAAGAGAGTGAAAGATGGAGGTGACTTGAGGAGAGCTTGCAGAAGCAGGCAAAACCCAGGTGACATAGGGCTGTGTGAACCAGAACAAGAAGTCAGATTTGCTCATCTTTATTTTAACTTTTTATGTGCCTACTAGAAAATTTTAAGTTACACATGTGTATGGTATTTTATTTATATTGGACAGTGCTGGTCTAAAGAATGACAAAATAAAGATAAATATGCCATATTCTTTACAAATCATGCCATATTCTTTACAGAGAGTGTTCTAGCTCTTACTGGTTCCTCATAAGAATCATCTGATAGCTAGGGCCAGTCAAACTTTGTAGGCTGTATTTTTTTTTCCCATCAAGGAAGTTCCTTGGTGGGAGGCAGGTGCAGCAGCTCAGGTGGCAGGAAAGAGAAGAATGCATACTAGATGGCCTTTGGAACAATGCCTGGGGGACCCCTGTACCCTCTCTCCTGAGTCCAGAGACTGTCAGGTATTCTCTGGCAAGGACTGGGGTGACCATGAGAAGATGGTCTTGGATTTGTTTTGTAGGTGTGACAGAAAGAGGCTTACAAACTGGGCAATGACCTGATCTTACTGTCTGCATTTTAAGCTTTTTCTTAATCTGAGCCACCATTTTTTCTTTGTCTGTGGCTTCTAGTCATTAGATCCAGTACCCCTGAGGTCACCTGGGATAAGGCTCAGTGTCTGTTCACAGAGCAGAACTTGGACACCTGGAGACAATTCTTGTGGGCCTCAGACATGACTGGGCCAGCTCTAGCCCTAAGCCTGGAGACCCTCTCTGAGCTGGGTCCAATTTTGTCTGTGCCTCTTTTATGGCCGAGGGCCCAGAATGCCCATGTTAGTGTGGGAGTACGGAGATCTCATACTGGGTCCCAAGAGTGTTTTTGGGCAAGGGATATGAATGGGCCTTCCGGAATGGATGAGATCTGTCAGGGCAAGAGCGCAAGGCACGCAATGGGCAGGCCCTCATCCTGCATCTGTCAACATATATTTACCAAGTGCCCGCTATGCACTAGGTTCTGTGCTTTGTCCCAGACATAAATGGAGTGACCATCCCCACCCTCCAAGTTAAGCCTGTCCCTCTCTATCATTGTTTTGTTACATGAGAAATATAATTTTGTTGTAGGAAACTTACACAAGGAGAAAGAAAAACTTATTTAAGTCAATTACCACCAAAGAGAAAACCACTGTTCACATTTTCTTTCTTTTGGTACTGGAGATAGAACTCGGGACCTTGTGGTTGCAAGGCAGGGGTGGAACCACTAAGCTAAATCCCCAGCCCAGTGTTCACATTTTCAAACACCTCCTGGAAGACAGTTCTCTATTAAATGCTTTAGATCTTACTTTTTTTTCTTTTCAATCAGCACATTGTAAAAGCATTTTTCCATATTTACAAATATAGCTATAAATCATTTTAATGGCTGCCTAATATTCCACTGTTCACATGAATTTGTTAGGTTGTTTCCAGCATTCTGTTAATATGAACATGACTCTAATAAACTTCTCTGTCAATTCAACTTTGTGGCCAAAGGGAGCAGCAGCAGTCCTGCAGTTTTGTGCATATTTCCCCAAGTAGAAAGGAGACTCTTCAAGGCCAAGCAAACAGGAGAGGGGACAGAGGAGAGATATAAGGTAAAAGCAAGTAGAAGCTTGGTGTGTACAAGAAGTGGGAAGAAATGCCCAAGCCCCTGCCAGATGACCATCCTGACATCTGACTCCCGGAGGGTGCCCCTGGAGGGGCAGCAGGAAGTTGATGGCTAGGTGGGCCCTTGGGTTTGGAGCAGCACTCCCTTCCCTGATGACTTCTCTTCACACCAAGCCCCCTCTGCTGAGCTCCCAACTGCTTGGGTTGTGGGGAGACCCAGAGGTCAGTTTGTCCAGCTCCCTTCTTCTTGGAGCAATATTAACTAAGCAGCAGGACCAGGCTTTCTGAAGTGGCGATATGGAAGTGTGGGGAGATCGCCTCTGGCAGCTTTGTAAGGCCAAAAGGGAGGTCTCTCAAGGTCTCCACAGAAAGATTTTCCTTGATGACAGGTTCTATAAAACCTCAGGACATATCCTACATTGCTACAAGTTGGCCATCAGGTATCTAGTGGCTTCTGCTTCCAGTCACCTGTTGTCAATCCAAGGCATCTGGCCTGTCTCTGTTTGACAGGTAATCCCGGGGAAAGCACCTCATTATAGATAGCAACACAGAACAACAACCAGCGCTGCTCCTTCCCCACATCCCAGCCCCGAGGCCAGGAGGTGCTGCTGTGCCAGCCACTTGACCTCATTCCTCTCAGCAGTGGGTGGGGGGTGCAGAGCCTGCAGAGATCTAAGAGCAAGACAGACGCCCAGGACGTGGCCAGGCAACCTGTCTCAGGAAAACCTGGCTCTGCCTTGCCCCTAGCAACCAGAGTCAGGGAGGCAGCAGCACCAGCTATAGCAGCAACAGCATCACAGCAGTAGTAGCAGCAGCAGCGGTAGGCTCTTAAAAAGGATAATGATCCTCACCTCATGACTAAGACTGAGCAGTCTCCTTTGCAGGGCAATACCTGGAGACAATGTGGCCAGCCTTCCTGGCATCAAAGTCTCTCACTGTCCTGCTGCTGGCAGGCTGCTGGCTGGCCCCCTCCCCACCCCTGTCCCACCTACAAAGTGATTGCAACCTATTGGAGGTTAATTACAGACTCCAAGTTCAAATGAGAAAGAAAGAAAGAAAGAAAAAACTAAACTAAACTAAAAACACAGCTTGGTTTAAGTGGGCACAGAGGGCCTGCTCTGTGAAATGGAGAGCTGGGTATCCTCCCGGTGGCCTGAAGAGGGCCACCTGATGCTCTGAGGACAGGCCTTGGAAAGAAGTTCGTGCCTAGCTGGGCTTCGGCTTTCTCTGGGTCACATGTCCTTGGCCAAGCAGTCCAGCCTGGTGCCTGGGCTTGTCTTGCCCTCCTCTTAAAATGAACTGACAAATATTCGCATGCAACAGGCCCTGTGAGGTGCTGGGCACCTACCAGACACAAGGGTTATGGGGCTAAACAAGACAACATGGTCCCTGACCTCTGGTTGGGTTATCCCTTCTGTTCAGGGCTTCCACCAAAGCTGGAAGTGGCCTCAATGACAGTCACTTTCCCAGCACCAGTGAAAACCAGCCCTGGAGTTATCACTTCAGTTACAAGGTAAAAAGGGGCCAAAATTGCTGGAAATGACACTTAAAGAGGGCAAGCAGACACTGTACCAGGAGAGCAGGTAGAGAAGAGGGGAAAGGAGGAGGAGGAGAAGACAAAATTTGGTAGCATCAAGACCAACAGAAATGTTCCTGCTTTCTTAAAGCCTCACCTGGCCAGCCAGAACATTACCCATTGACACCCAACCCTACATTTTTTTTTGGGGGGGCAGGGCATGGCCAGCTTGACTGCTCTGGCTAACACCATGCTCACCCTCAGATCTCTGGAAAGAGCCTGCTTGGGGCTCTGCCAGGCTAGGGGTAGAGATGTCCAATTCGGAGGTCAGCAGGTCCACACTTCAGAGCCCCATCTCTGCTCAGGGCTGAGCCACAGGTACATGAGCAGCAGAGATGGGGGAGGGGGAGAGGCACCTGTGTAGGGAAATTGCATGGTTCTCCAGGAAGCAGCACCATAAAAGGGGAAAAGGGTGGGAGATGAGGACATGGCAATTCAAGTCTTCGTCCCAGTCTCAGTTTTTCACCTGTCTGCTCTTAGGCAGTTTGGCTTCTTGGGGCTTCAGTTGACTCACTTCCTCTGCTTATTTCAGGGGAATGGAGTTACAGCGGGTTCTCTATGGAGCCATAGGAACTTCTGACCTTAGTATCTCTTCAGCTGCTATGGCAGAGGTCTGGGGCAAAGCAGAGAGGACAGTCCTGAAGAGCCGCTGCCATTTGCACAAACCCTGGTTAATCTCTCTACCGGGTAAGGCTGGGCTCTAGGCCAAAGACTTGGGCTCTGGCACAGCACAAGCTGGTATAGAGATGTCTAGCTGCAGGTGAGCTAGGCCACTTCTTGCTTGGGAACTCAGAGAGAGCTGAGGAGGGGTCCCAGAGGCTCTCTCATCTATGCAGTGGGTCTGCACTTCCTGCCTCCCCTTATCTGGGTGGGGAAAGTTGTTTCTGAGGTCTAGGGGTTGGGGAAGGGAGTGGAAGGGGACACCTTGTCCATCTAAGCAGAAAAGATTGGCTTCTCAACTGAAGTACATGTGGAGCGGATAGTCTTGGGGCCTCTTTCTGGAAGGTTTGCCAAGCTCATTAGTAAGGGAAAGCAGCACTGCTGTATTAAAACAAACAGACATACGATGGAGTAGAATGTCAAATTCATGTGGATTTTTAAGATAAGAAAAGATGTTTTCAAAGCAATGTTGGGCTTCAAGGAAAGGTCTTAGCAGGCTTGCTGCAGGCCAGTGGCAGTCACAGTTTCCCTGTCTCTGTCCCTCCAATGTCTACAAGCACTGAGAGCCCTGGTGAGCTGCTCTGGAGGTGTAGGGGGCTGAGAGTCCGTCCCTGGACGAGGCTAGTGAAGTTGAGAGGCCTAGAAAGAACTCACCCTGGAATGAATGCTTCCCTCCCTGGTACTTAGTCCCTCGCTCAGATGTGTCAGGTGGAGATCCAGTTTCTCTATCTCCTCTGCCAAGACTGCTCTTGCTCTCAGGTGCCCTCTTTCAGTCACTCTGGCATCTGTGACAACCCCTGTGTCTCTTTTGACTTTCTCACAGGTCAAGTCCATTCACCTTCCATTAAGCCTCTTGCCCTCCTAACTCTCCATCATCTGTCAGGACCACGGTGCCAGCAGGTGTGTCTGGCAGGTTTGCCTCTATTGCTTCACTACTATTCAGAAACCTCCCTGATGTCTATAGAAGAAAGGTGGCCATCTCCTCCCTTATCTGGCATCCAGGGCTCTCAGGGGATGTTTGCTGAGCCAGTCAGTGGGTCCCTTCCCAAACTCCTCTCTACTTTTCCCTACCACTTCCCTTCAGGAATCATATTCCTTGAAAATCAAGCCACTGGTTGATTCCCAAATGTGTATATTCTATCCTGCCCCAATCTACTCTGCTCATGCTCCCCCCAAATTCCATTCCCCTCACAGGAAGTAGAATGGAGAGGTCAAGCCATTCAGGCTGGAGGTCACACAGGTCCCTGTGCATCACTAGGCCAGTGACTTAACCTCTCTGAGCCTTTATTCCTTTGTGAAACAGGGTCAGTCCTATCTACCTTCTAAGATTGTGGTGAGAGTTAGACGGGGGTAGTGTATGCTGAGAATTTAGCACAGTGCCTGGAACAGAGAGATAGCTTAATAAGTGGCAGCTCCTCTTAATCTGAATCCCTCAAGAGCTCCTCAGATACTGCTCCTTCTCTAATCCACCCAGCCAGAAGCAGTCTCTGCACCATACAGACTCAGTGTGCCTTTCATCTGCTCTTTCTGGGGCTTCTTACCTGGGAGCAAGCCAGACTCTTTTCCTTCTAGACTGTGGGGAGCATGGGGATAGGATATGTTGGGGCATTGCTACACTCTTGGTGTCTGGCCAAAGTAGGTGCTCACTGATTACAAGTTGAAAAATGAATCAGTAATGGAGGACCAGACTGCACCTAGATTATCCCAGATGGAGCTGGCTGCAAGCACTCAGGGGAGGGCGGGGTCCCCTGACAGCTCATCTTAGAGCCCTTTCCCACCCAGAACTCTTCCCCAACTCATCCTCATTCCAAACAGGCCTGCGCCCCAGAACAGAAGATCTGGTAATAAAATTGTTAGCTTCATATGTATTCCTGTGTGGGCTTCCACTGCCCACCCCTCAGAGGCCCCAGCCAGGCAGGAAGCCTAGCCAGGGCAGACTCCTTCCAGGAGACTGGCCTCCATCAGAGAATGTCCCAGCTAGGGAAGGTCCTTGCTTGGTCCTTTGGTCACACATGGGCTGAGCACTCAGACCTTTGTGGAGAGTCTGGCTGAGCAGGGCTACGCTCCCATGGTGGGATGGGGCCTATGGTGCCCGTGCTGTATGTTGTGGAGCACAGAGGGTACACTCACCTTCCCTTCCACTCTGGGGACCAGGAGGGGAAGCAAAACCTACATTGGGCCTGAAGGATGAGCAGGACTTGTCAAAGAGAAGGGAGAGATTGTACCAGGCAAAGGGAAGAGCAGGTTCATAGGAGCAAGACTGGAAGATCACAGTGCACTCAAAACAGGGAAATTCTATCAAGGCATGGCATGGTATAGAGGTGAGGCAGCTAGGGAAGGAAGGTACTTTAGGGGCTGTTACCTTCATTCTTTCCCTGGAGCTGCCAAGCCCTTGGCTTTATTGGCAGGAGACTTTCTTGTCTGGGCCTCAATTTCTCTATCTACAGTGAAGGGAGTGAACTATGAGCTCAGATCTAGCCTCAGCTGACTGCAACAGAAGTCATAGACCTGTGGCCAGGCCCAAACCTCCAGAGCCCTTGCAAAGCATTTCCAGCTGGGGAGCAATCCTGAGGTCCCGGCCACAGCCCCCTACCTTTCTACCACCAGCTACACTTCCTGACTGCTCAGCTGCTCGATCACAGGGATTCCTGACTGAACCCTCCTCTGATGTAGAACCATCCTTCTACACACTGCATGTGGCTCTGACCAGGCTGCCATCCTGCTCAGAACCTGTTGCCTCCTCCTGGTTCAGAGAAGGCCAAACTCAGTAGCCTGACATGCAGATCACCTTATGGCCTGGGTGGTTCTCCTGCACACAGTTCAGGACTGCACTTTATTTCCTAGGGCCCTGGGGTTTCCAGCCTGTATACTCTGAGCCAGTGGTTGTTCTGGTCTGAGTGCTCAGCCCTTTTGCCCTTCCCTTTCCCCTACGTCAGTCTTAACCCCATGCCCTCCTCCCAAGGGCCTCCTCAAGCTCCTTAAAAGGGAGGCAGTCTCTCCTTCCATCCATTCTGTATTGCCTCTTGCTGGGGTCAGCCTTGAAACTGGAATGGGACCTACCTAGGTCTGTCTTATCCCACAAGGTGGCGAGTCCATTCCCCAGTGACATGATCTCAGCTTACAGCCCAACCCCAAGCATGGAGTACCTTGCCTGAGCCAGGAGCTGGGGAAGTAGTGCAGCTGAGAGGCCCCTTATGGGGACCCACCAGGGAGGAGGAGGACTCTGCCCAATCAGTGGTTCTCAAGCTGGGGAGTGTGCTAATACTTTATTGACCCTCTCCCCACAGTTTCTGATTCAACAGGTCAGGAGTAGGGGGTCAAAGATCTTCATTTCTAACAAGTTCCCAGTTTATATTTTAAATCAAGATCCCACTAATACAAAACATTCATCTTTTGTCCAAGGGACTCCATAGGACCACATGAATACCTCACATAGGACTAGATCTGGCAAGACTCTCTGGATACCAGCTTGGTTTCTGGCCGGGGCATTTCTTCATAATAGCTTCCATCTTCCTAAGAGCTCCTGGCTGTTGGTGGAGCCCCAGGGCCTCAGGGCTTCGCTCCTGTGTCAGGGCCCATGGTTCCTGTTCATACCTGACTGCCACAGTCATGGAAAGCTCTTGGCGAGGGCAGAGATTTGACCTGCTCCCCCTGTATCCTCTGTATCTTATCTGCAACTACCTAAGAGCCCAGGAAGTAAGTACCAGAATAGCTGATATGATGGGGGAGGGCCTGCTCCAACAAGTAGATCAACAGGGGTCCTCTGCCTCTTGCTGGTTTGTCTTGAGGGCCACGGAGTGTGGAAGAACCTGGAGGCAAGTGCATGTGCCTGGCTGAGGCAAGGCAGAGGGTGAATCTCAGCTGAAGATCCCATCTTGTCACTGGTTCATGGCTGATCAATGGCATGTCATGAACTTTCCCTATCTCAGTTTCCCCATCTGTAAAATAGGGATGATGAAACAATACCTGTACTCTATGGAATCAGTATTGATGCACAGAAAGTGCTCATTAATTGATAGCTTCCTCTCCTGCAAGTTGGGCACGGCCATGGTGCCACTTCTGCAAGGCCTGTTTAGAGCCTGGTGAATTTCTAGTCACCATCCAAACTCAGGTCAGAGGTCACCTCCTGTATGAAGTCCTCTCTAGTCCTTCTCAGGAGAACAAATCATCCCTCTCCTTACCAAACACTGTACATTTACTTCTGGTCTTATATTCCATTCTAATCATAGGTAATTGTGTAAGGATTGGTCTTTCTGAGCTCCCTGAGGGCAGGGGCTGTGGTTTATTCATATAGTAGAAGCTCAACTTCTACTATGCTTGCAGAATTGAATACACAAAAGTGAGCAAAAGCACATGCAGTCTGTGTAGTTAGCATGCAGCTAGGGGTCTGGAAGGCTGGATGAATGAAGGGCTTGGCTGGAGGAAGGTTGGTAAGGTACGCTGCCACTTGCCTCCTTCTACATGATGAAAGGTGTGTTACCAGCTCAGAAGTGGTAGGAAAATATGATAAGAACATGGTTCCAGTGGGTCCTGGGTCTCAGGTTTTGCCAGCATTCAACAATAAAAAGCCCTTGTTTCAAGTATCAATTGTTCCTCAGGCCAGCCTGGTGACCAGAGAACAGAAGAGGGCTGGAGGAGTGAGTAGGCCAGGGTAGCTGTAGTAGCAGCCAACTCTGAGTTCAGGGCGAGGGCCTGCCTGTGCTGGGTCAGCACCTTTTCCTCCATATGCTCTGTGCTCTGCCACTGCCCTTGGATTGGGGCTGCCTTGACCTGGCTCTGAAGCTCCTACCACCTGGGGTGGAGGGCAGAAACAGGGATCACTCTGGGTCCACGGGACTTTGAATCCACAGACTCTCCTACCAAGATGCTGCTTCTTCCTCCAGCAGTTCACACCACCCACACAGGCCAGAGGGCCTAGGTCTCTGCCTGGGGGAAGGAAGGGCCCAGCTCATACTCTTTTAAGGGAGGCCGTCTCCTCTGTTTGCAATCTGAAGCCCACAGTCCAATTTGACTCCTATCCCAGACTTACTGGCCACCCAATTCTCCCATCCCAGGTGACTCACTGCCCTCCAACAGCCCCATTGCTGTGCCAGTCTGGAAAGACTAGAGCTCCCTGTCCCCTCTTCAACCTTGCCAAATGCTTGGAACCTGGGCTAAGGACTGATGAGTCCTGGTCTGTAAACTCTTTGAGTTCTCAGGATGAAAGACTGTTGGGAGGTACAAAGTCACTCCCTGCCTGTTGTTATTGTTCTTTGTGAACCTCAAGGTGCCAGGGAGCTAGAGCAATGTGTGAGACAAAGGCTGTGCACCAGAGTGGCAGGAGAACCACTCCAGGTGCCAGGCCCAGCAGGGTCAGCCAGGGGCCAAAGCAAGTGGGGGAGTCTACCAAGTATCAATTGCAGCTCAGACACATGCACAGGAGCACATCCCACCTCTCATCTGGACCCAGGCGGATTAATGATGGGATTTTGTTCTAGAAGCCTGGACTTTAGTTTTAGCACAGGCAGGAGATAGGAAAGATGGGAAAGAAAGATCTTGTGACGATTTCTTTGTGCTCAGGGAATTCAAATGAGATGTGTCCAGAGCTCTGAGCTATTGATGCTCATTCACATTCATGCTCCAGGACATCCTGGTAAAGACCATGACCTGCTCTCTGTCCTTCCACTGGCTTCAGCAGAGGGACATTTGCATCAAACCCTGAATGATCCTGCAAGGGTCACAGAGAATCTGGTTCCAGAGTCAGTATTTAAAACAACACAGCATAGGCCAGGCTTGACACACGCCTGTGATTTCAGTTTTTCAGGAGGCTGAGGCAGGAGGATCACAAGTTTGAGGCCAGGTGAGACTGTCTCAGAATAAAAATTTAAAAAGGGCCAGACCTGTAGCTCATTGTCAGAATGCTAATTAAGCACACATATGGTCTTGGGTTCAATCCTTAGTACTGCAAATAACAAAAACAAAAAATACAATGCAAGACTACCATTTTTTAGGGAGGCCAGATCTCCCTGCCCCCAATCTCACAGCTCTTCCCTGCTGAGGGCATTTCCAGAGGTCAGGAGACAAGGAAGGTATTGCCCCAGGTCACACAGAGGCACTGGTAAGTATGGCTCCCAGCAGCCTGGCTTCCAGCTGTGCCATCCCACTGCACCATCAGTGGACTCATAACCCCCTCCTCCAATACTTCGGCCAAGGCTGACAAGGCCTTGGCTGTGGGATAAGGGGAGATGGGGGGGCAACCCCATGTAGGGATATCAGGCGTCAGCCCCACAAATTCTCCATGAGTCATGGAGCAGAGCTCACACCTGCAAGCACTGCCCCACCCAGGCCTGCACTAGGCAGGAGAAAAGCCCATTTCCCCACAGTGAGTCCCTGGGTATGTGGGTGGGGCGAGGATGCCCCCTCCTGCTGTTTCTAAGCAGGAACTAGGGTGCTGCTGAATGTGTGATCAAGGATCAAGGAGAACCAAGAGATTAATGTCCCCTTCTCTTTCCCTTCTTTGCCCCTCCTACTTTCCAAATTCCTTCCCCACATCTAAGCTGATGTTATAGTTCTCAGTCTTTCCACAAAATATGGCTCAGTTCTGGCTAAGACTCCCTCCAACTGTCCAGTACCCATGTTCTGGCCCACTGGCCACTCTGAGAATGCAATAAGAGGATCCTGGAAACCTCAGGCTGGCTGGATGGGAGAGGAAGGGGAGGCTTCCAGCTCTGCAGTTCACTGTTATCTTAATTACCCATCCTGCTGGGTTTGAATCAGACCCCTCTACTTACATACCAGGGATTCAAGACTGCTGGTTCCCATTGCCGTGATACTTTCTCCTGATATCTTGTTCTGGAGCATGACTCTTCCCTATGCCTTCTCCACTCTAAAGAATTCCAAGTCTCCAAAATTCCTCTAGCCCAGGTCTGTTTACTATCTGTTCACCAGACAACTTCCTGAAAGAAGGCATTTCAAAGAGCTGGATGGCCCCTGGGAAGCAGGGAACGAGAAGAGGTGGTGGTGGTGGGACAGAGGGTAAGAGTATAACGGCATATTAAGGACTTTCTCACGGGGGGGAGAAGATCCTGGAACAGAAAACTGAGAGGCCTACAGAATCTCCCCTCTAACCCACTCCCTGAACTCTGCTCCAATGAGTAGCCTTCTCTTCGTGGCAGGAATGCTTGTTTCCTTTGCACTAGTGATTCCTGCTTTCTGAAGCCCAAGAGCTGGTGCTTTGCTACCAGCTGGGTTCCTGCATCTTTAATACTTGACTTAGCCAGCCTTCCAAGGTCTCCATAGGATGCAAAAGTGGGGGGAGAGAGGAGGGGACAGTAAGAGAGGTGGCTTACTGAGCCAAATCCATGAACTGCTGATCATGGAAAGAGGCACCTTTGCATTCCCTCAGGTTACAGATCCCCACAATTCAGGAATCTACATTGCACTCAGAGCTGACCAACAGTCCTCAGGAAGGACACCTAGATATACTTGCCCAGTGGGAACAGCCAAAGAGGCAGCTTGGCTTTCAAATTTCCATAGTGACTTCTCTTTATCAGGCTGAAGACAGCATTGGATTCCTAGGCTCTTCTCAATAAACAAACCAGAGCCTGGCTACCTACCCTTCAATCCCTGCCACTATCCAGAAAATAGGGATAGGAAAAGGATTTGCCTACACTGTCAAGCACGACTGCAACTACCCAACTTCCAGTCAAGTACTCTTTTGAAGCTTTTTTTTTTTATGTTGTAGCTGAGGCAGGAACTCTGGGGGGTGAATAGAGATCCGGCAAGATGGATGTAGCTGTTCAGGTAATGCTAACTTGCAGCCCAAAATCTTACCTCTGGAAAGTACTTTGTGACTTTAACCCCAGTAAGCCTGTTTTACTCTCTCTGTAAAACGCGGACAGGAGCACCTGCTGCCAAGATTGTTATGGGGATTAAATGAAGTTGAAGCATCTGAACATGCTTTGTCCTAGCCTGCTGACTAGTACAAAGTAGACGTTAATAAAATGCTCGCCTGCAGAAGGAAAAAAACAAATGAGAATCCAGGGCTTCCCCAACTGGGCCTCCAGGCAAGCTTGGTTCTACAGGGAGGACGTGCATCCCCCAAAGCTGGGAAGCCCAAGGCCAACACACTCTTTCTTCCAGCAGCGGCCCAAGGTGGGCACTGATTGGAGTCTCAGCTCTGGGCTCTGCTCACTCAGACAGGAGCAAATTCTTGGGCCCAAATGGACTCACTCCTGAAGATCAGAGGAGAACAACTGCCACGTGCCTGGCCAACTTCTAAGGGAAATATGGTCAGAGAAGCAGCGGCGCCCCACTCCCTGGGGTTCGTGAGCCGAGCAGGGCATCGCCTCCGAGTCTTGAACTCTCCGAGCAGAACCGATGGAGGTGTGGCTCGGGTGGGGGAAACTAGAGCACACCTAGCTCGGGCTGCCGCGGAGAAGGGAAGGCAGTGACAGCTCCCTGAGTGCTCGGCGGCCAGGCCAGGCCCCGCGTCCGCCTGTGCGGGTGCTCGCTCCGTGCAGCTCCCTTCCGTGGGGATGCGGCCGACGGGCTAGGCGCGCGCTGCCACCGCCGGACTCCGGGCGCAGTCGCGTCCAGCCCGGTCGTGCCGGCCGCTCTCACGCTGACACGCGCGCCCCTGGTGCCTGTCACCCCGGCGCTGCTCGCTCAGCCCTAGACTCACCCGCGCGGCGCTGGGGGCGAGTGAGCTGGCGGCAGGTTTCTCCCAGCGAAACGGGGTTTCTGGGCGCGCCGAGGTGCCCTACCTTTCTCCCCGGGATCGAGCTCCCGCTCCCGCTTCCTCCCCTCTCGGTGCTTCTTGCCGCGGCCGCGGCCCCTCCTCCTGGGCTCCGACATTCTACCCGGGGTCCCCGGCGGTGGGACGGCCTCGGCTCTACGCTGCCGCGCTGCGCCTCCTTTGCCTGCAGCCCCAGTGCCCGAGCGCGGCGCCTTTCTTATAGCCGGTCACACCCTCCGGGGGAGGGGAGCAGCGAGGTTTAACTCTTCCCCTCCCGCGCTCACCGCCCTCGGCCCCGCCCCCCTCCACCGGCTCAGGCTGTGGGGGGCTGTGGGCGTCCGGGTCTGGGCCCTGCGCCCCTTCCGGCGCCCACCGATGTAGGCAAGACTGGCACCCAAGCAGAGCGCCACGGACCTCCTGGTCAGAGAGGGGGCTCGAGCTGGGCTGGGGCCCAGCGCACGATTGGGGAGGGGGAGCAGAGATCCCCCAGCGAGGGCCAAGCTAAGGACACCATGGAGGTGGGGAGACAGCAAGAGAAGGGCCCAGGAAGGGACCAAAAACAAGCCTACTGGCCAGCCTAGCGGGCAGGAAGCACCCCTGCTGCCTGCAGTTGGTCCCCATAGCCTTGCTAGGCAGTTGACCCCGAGCTTACTCATCCCTGGAGGTCTGGCCTCTGTCCCCTTGGGATACTACCATCTAAGGAACAGCTTTAATGAACCCCTGTTTGGGTCTGGCAGGAGGTCTGTGGGCTAGGAGGCCCTCCCAGCCAGGGTATGTTGCAGCTGGGAGACTGGATGCTCCAGGTGGCTTGTAGCCCCCTCCCACACGCACTCCACTCCACTGCACTCCTCAGCCCAGGCGCAGCTGGGCTGGCTCCTCTCTCCGAGGTCTGTGAGGCCGAATCAGATGCTGCCCCCCTTCCTACCCCCCATCCCACAAACCACAGGGTGAGGGCTGTGGCCAAGGACAGCCTGGCTCCTGCCTCCTGCCTGGGTGTGGTGCGGAAAGGGTTACAAAGAAAGGCTCTCCCTCTCCTGGCTCCCAGAAAGCCTGAGCCTGCGGTTTACTTGCCTAGCTCTGCCTGAGGTGTCCCCTTACAGCCATCCCTACTAGAATCCCAGTCAGAGATCATCCCAGCCAGTCCCCTGTCTCCTCAGCAGAGGGTCCCAAGGCTTCTCTGGACAGGATCCTTCTTAGAAGAGCCTGCAGGAGGCTAGGAATCTGGGTCAAGGTGAGGAACTCTGGAGTTCCAGGGCCTGGCCAGAACCTGAGGCCAAACTTGGGGGGTGGGAGCGCAGAGAGATCGTGGTGATGTCCATGCTGAGGGCTGATCTCTGGAGCTCAAGCCAGTTTCAGCAGGGGCCAGCTCAGGGGAGACCAAGTGTAAGAGAAAGGGCTGGGGATATAGCCCAGCGATAGAGCACTTGCCTAGCATGTATGAGGCCCTCAGTTCATTCCCCAGTACAGCGAAAAGATCTTAAAGGACAGTGAGTACCTGCTCTGCTTTGTGTAGGTTCACTCCACATAAGAGGGGGAACACCCGATCCTGGGTAGAGCCAGTGCCAACAACTTGATCTCAGGTCTCCAACCTGTTCATTCAGTTTCCAAAACAACACTCATATCCAACCCTCCCCAGTCATTGGCTGCTGCCTCAGTTCACACCCTCCTCCTCTGATCTCCTTGCTTGAAATCTTGCCCTCTTAGTCTAACCTCTCCAAGATCCCCAGTGATCTTCCTAGAACCCAAACCAGATCCCTTTATTCATTGTTACAACTCCTCCTAGGTATCTGAAGTCCTGTTCCATAGGCCCCAGCTCATCATTGTCTTGTACCTGTGCCTCAGCCACATCTACCTGTAGGCCACACACACACTGTGCTCTGTCTCTTCTCCACACCTCTGCACACACTATCTCAATCTTTGCCCGGGATGCTCTAAGCTTTCTTGGCCTAGCCGACCCCTCTGAACAGGGAAAACATTCCCAAACATTCATGTGGCAAATATGCAAGATTTCCTGTGTTGGGCACAGTGCTAGGTGCTGGGAACATGACTTGAGCAAAACAAACATTGGCCCTCCTAACATGAAGGCTTGGTGGAGATAGGCAAATAGCTAGTTACACAAATAATGGATGAATTAAAATAAGTGCTAAATATGAGGAAGGCATACTCACTTCACAAACATTTATGTATGTTGAGACACAGGTTGATAGAGGAAACAAACTGTCATGAGGGAAGGCTTTTCCTAGGAAACATTTAAACTGAGATTTGAAGAATGAGTAGGAGTTGGCCAGGCTAAAGGGGAGAGTATTCTTGGCAGGAGTAGTAGCATGTGCAATGGCCCTGAGGCAAGAAGGAGCTTTTGTGTCTTTGCAAAATAGAAAGTCAGTTTGCTGAAGTGTGTGTGTATGAGTGTATGTGTGTGTGTGTGTGTCTGCCTATCAGGCGTGAGTGTGTGTGTGTGTGCACATGGGGTGTGGGCTGTGTAGGAGGGTGGTACACATATTAAAGGAGGCTAGAGAGGAGGCAAACTGTGGTCAGATCAAGCACAACATTGCAGGCCCAGTGAAGACAATGAGCTTTCTCTTAGGAGCAACTGTCTTCTCTGGGACACTTCTGAGCAGTGAGTGGAGGGGTGGGAGAGGGCAATGATTAGATCCTCTGTCTCCTGAATATTTTTTATATCTCTATAAGCACACTTTAATTTGCATTGTTTTTAGTTTGCACGTCTATCTTCCCACTAGCTAAAATATCCTTAGAGCTGTGACTCTAGCGCCTGGCATGTGGCAGGCACCTCCCCATAGGACAGAATAGCAACCACTCCAGCTAGTAAAGAGTGACAAGTGTAGCAGCAGTGTTCCAAGTGGGGGCCTGTAGATCAACTGATGATACCTTTTCCTGGACCCAAGTTTTCTGGCAGTGCACAACAGCTTAGGGTTTGGTATCCCATGAATGACACAAGTTAGAGATGCTGTGGAAATTCCAGAGGAGCACGCATGTTCTCCATGGGCTGGGGATGCAGACACAGTGTGGAGTGAGGCAGGGCTCAAAGAAGATCTGGGGGGATGTTAGGATTTTGATGGGGGCAGGTGAGGAATTCCAGCTGGTGTTGGAAAAGATCTAGGGCACCTGCTCAGGGGACAATAAGCGCACCAGGTTTACGCTAAGAAACTTTGGGAGTTCCTAATAAGTAACACAGAAGCCACTCCCAGGCTACCAGAGCCCAAGGTGCTAAGCACCCTACACACTATCTATTGCAGTTCTCATGACATCCCTGACATGTTAAGTTCACCATTCTACAGAGGAGGGAATGAAGAGGCTAGGAGTGATAAGATTTCTCAGTCACCACCTGGAAAGCTGCAAGACAAGGCTTAAGCCATAGCCATTTCCCACTATGGTCATGTTTTTGGGACCAGGCTTTTGGACCTTAGTAAATACTGAGAATTCACTGATGTTTTTTGGAGGAAGGATATGATATGTGCATTAGAAAAATCAATGGAGTGGCAGGATGACTGGAGTGGGCAGGATGGATGAAAAGAACAGAGTGGAGGCGAAAGAGCCAGGGAGGCAAGGCAACCATCAGACATTCCTTTAGGGCCTACTGTGTACCAGGCCCTGAATGCTTTATGGGGCAGGTAAGGAGTGCCTGAGTCAGGAGGAAAGGCAGTGAAAATCATAGTAGGAAGTAGAGCGCTAACTTTGGATTAACTCGCTTCCTCACCACTCTGTAGAGGCAGTCTGCTAATATTCCATTTTGCAGATGAGAAAACCAAAGCATAGAGAGGTGAAGTCATTGTTGTTTTTCTAAGTCAATAACTGGTAAGTGGCAGACCAGCTAGGAACCCATGTAGCTGGGTACTCACAGCCCATGCTCTTCAGCACAGCCCTGTGGTGCTGCTTGGGAGAATATGAGAAGAGAGGGAGGGAAAGGACCTCCCACAGACAGCCACTGGCCTCAGGACCTGCACAGTGTCCACAGCTCAGTGTCCAGGTCACAGGCAGGTGGTGAAGGCCCCATGACACCAAGGGGATGCCCACAGGGCTCTCAGAGCCCTGGTCTCCTTGCTCCTGGCACTTGGAGCATCCCTGCCTGGTCCAGGGCTCCTGCCAGAAGCTTGAAAATGACCTTGTGAGCCAGGCCTGTTGCCACAGGAACTCTTTGCCCTTACCACAGGTTGTGTGATGCCCTGTACAACCTCCTGCTGAGCGAGCAGGCTGGGGACAGCAGAGAGACCACATTACCCAGAAGAGAAGGCTCCTCCCTGCCTGTTTCACAATGGGACACTTAATTCAATTCCTTTAAGGAGCAAAAACACAATGCTTGACTGGCTTACAAACATTTAACATTTTCCCTTCCACTTTGAGGCCGTGCCATGGGCAAACTTTGAAGTTTAGGAAAGTTTAGACTTGTTTGAGTCATGTGCAAAAATGCCTTTGGGTGAAAAGGGGAAGAAAAAAAACCCCACACTACTCCTTCCCCCACCTGAGACTTTGGGGCTCCAAGAGGCTTACCTATAAAATTCTCCTGCAAAGGGGTTCTGGGGACTGAGCTGGGCTGCCCTCTCCCCTTGTGCCACTATTCCAAGGGAATTGTTGGGGACAGCCTCAGTGACCAGGCCAGGAAGAGCCATAAGCAGTCCCTTGAGACTCACTCCATGCCATCCCCTACCAGGAAAAGGCACCCTTGAGCCATCCCTGAGCCCCTTACATGTTCCTCTGTGAGTTAGAAGTCCTCAGAGAAGATGAGGCTATCTACCCTTACCCTCAGCCACCCCCATTTTAGTGCCTCCGAGTCATGAGTCTCTCTCCCCTAATTCCTGCCCAATGAGACCACCAGAGGAAGAGACAGAGCAAAATGCCACTCCCTGAAGGACCACAGAAATTCCCACTCAGCCACAAGCTTCCCCAAAGCCTGAGGAGTCCATTCCCTTGTGACTTAAGAATGCAGGGGTCCTGGCTGAGGAGGGCGTGGGGGCCAGACCAGCCCCCACCCCACCCCGTCAGAGCTGAGGGACAGGCCTCTCACCAAATCTGCATCCCGGCCAGTAGTTTTGGTGCTCCTGTAAATAGTAGCAGTTTCTTCTCTCTCTGCCAGGTTTACCTGGGTCTCAACCTCCCTCAGACAGAATTGGGTGGTCACAAAAAAGGGAGCTGTGTGGTCTGGATAGAAAGAGCTAGGGTGGAAGCCAAGACATCTGGGTTTGGGCCCAGTTTTGTCCCTGAGATTAGGTTGATTTACCACACCAGGGACACAAGTTGCACAAGACAGAGTCGTCTTCCAGATTCCTCTGCCCACCAGTCCAGAGAGGCTACAGGAATCAGGGGGGCTGAAGGAGCAGGAGTTCCTGATCACTGAAGAAAAGCTCTTGATGCTGGGTGACCATGAGTCTGGAGCCACGCAGGTCCATAAACCCTGGCTGGTCCCCTCAAATTGGGCCAGCTTGGACAAAACACACGTGCACACAATCCGACAAGAAGAGCAATAACTTCACAGAGCCCAGCAATAGCAGAAAGAGGCTTCAAACCCAGTTCCCACAGACTATGATGCTGCAAGCATCCCTTGGCTTCCTCTTCCAAGAAATAGGCCCACAGGTCTTTCTCACAGGGATTTCACCGGGTGGCTGAGGAAATTACTCTCTGATCTCTCTGAAATGAGGACACTTGAAAAGAACTCCATCCCGGGTGGCTCCCTATGCTCAGAGGGCATACTAATAGTGCTAAGGTACTGAGCCAGACCTCCTTGGCATGCCCCTTGACCCCACCCCCTTTCCCTTTGCTCCCACAGGACACTAGGTCAGCAGTCCCGGTTCCAGAGCGGGACTCCTCTGTACCTATCTCCACCATTCAGGTGGCTCCTCTTGGCTCACTCCCTCCAATCCCAGACCCAGAAGAGATTTTGTGCTCAGGAGTTTAATCTCTTTCCTTCATTTCAGACCCTCTCTGGAGAGAGAAGGAAGTGGAAGAGAAGGAGCACACCCATCTCAGGAGGAGCCCCAAGAGCAACCTAGAAAGGACCAGGTGGGAGAAGAAGCATTGGCCGAAGAGTGGGGAGCCTCCCTTGGCTCCAGGGGCCGGCAGAAGAAAGGTACTCGGCAATGGGAGAGCAGACGAGGGGAGAGGTGAGGCGACAGGCAGGCCTGGGCAGGGCTGGGAGCAGGACTAGAGAGGAAGTGAGAAGCTGGAGCAGCCCCAACGATGGGGGTTGGGGGTGAGGGAGAGGACAAAAGAGGGAAGCAGAGCAGAGGCCGGGAGGCAGGCCAGGCTCTCCTTCCAGGGTCCCCGGGCCTGCTGCACGCCCTTGGGCTAGTCACTTTCCCTCTCTGGCCTGCCTCCCCACCTGGAAATGTGAGGCTGGACTAGATGATCTTGAAAGATCCTCTCATCTGAGGAAACTAAGGGTTCAATGGAGAGGGCAGTCAGAGAAGGAAGCAGTGTTACTGGCCCACAGGCCTTCTCCCAGCCTCTCGATCTTCCTTGGCGCCCTTGTGCTGGGGCTTCTCAGCCTGCCTAGCAGGAACCCTTAGTGTCCGTGAGGACCCCTTTTAGGCTGAGGGAGGTAGCTGAGGGAGGTAATGGGCCAGCGGGAGGCCTGAGCCCCAGTCTCAGGTGACTGCACCTCCCTGGACTCCGCTGCCAGTCTCTTCCAGGGCACAGCCTTAGGGGACATCGCTCCATCTGCACGGAGACACCTGGAAGACTCCAGCACTTTATCTGGTGACCCAGAAGTACGGTTCTCACTGAAGTGAGAGGTGGGAGGGAGCTCGGCTGTCTTCCCCAGGGTAGGGGGTGATTCCACACTTGTCTACCCCCCTTTTCAAGCAAACTCCATAATTAAGAAGCAGTAATACTAACTGGCACTTACACAGCAAGTCCTGTGTAAGTACATTATTTATGTAACAACATAATTACTTGTTTGCTGCCCTGGGGGCTGAGGGGATCAAGTGCAAGGGCTCAGCTACTGTCAATACCATCCTGGGGACTTTGTGTGTGGATCAGCAACCCAAGGGAGCCATGATTCCCAGAGGCAGCTGATTGCTGCCCTGCAGGTCCCATTCTGGTTTAGCAGAGGTACTGAGGAGCCAGCCCTTTTAGACAGAATCTGCATATGTATCTCCATCTGCTCTAGGAGGTCAGTTGGAGGAGCTGTCACCCATTCCCAACCCCTTGAGGATTGCAGATGATCCTCTAGAAGGTGAAGGCCCTTTCTAGGGAGAGGGAGACAATTCAAGCCAGGCTGGCAAACTTGGAGAGACTCCTGGTCACCACCCAAGGAAATAAGAGGCCTTGCCCAATATAGGCATTTATGAGCCTGGAGGCAAAAAATTCTCTTCTCTCTTTAAGCCCTGCCCAGCCTAGCCCTACCCAGCCCAGCCCTGCAACCCCAGGCTTGGCTGCTCCTGGGACCACAGCCCAATTTCCCTGGCCTGGTCTGGGTGTTGGTTCCAATGCCATACTTACACCTCTTGGGAATTCTCAATGGACAACTTCATGGGTGATAACTTCATAGTGGCTGTGGCAGGTCTCAGGGATCTTGGAGACCCAACTCTGGTCCTGCCCTCCTTCTATTATCCCAAATCACCTCTTTCCTTCTCCTTGAAGCCCTAATTCACAGCTTGTGAAAGTTCTAGCACTAACCAAAGCAAGTGTGACTAGAATTTTCAGGGTGCTAACTCCTGGAGCCCCTGGCTGCTGTGAATACTACAATTCACTGGAGAGCAGGATCTATAAATTCTAAGCAGATATGATAGGGGCATAGGGGCATCCTTTTTTTTTTTTTAGTTCAGTCAGATTTTTGTAGATGGTTACTGGGGAAATCATAGTGTCCCTTTGGGCCTCCATGGCTACTCGTCTACAAGCCAAGGGGAAACAGAAATGCTAAGGGCCATCCTAGCAATAAACCTTCAAAGAATCTCAAGACATGTTCCCAGTTCTGGGAACTTTGTCCCTTGCCATTGGCTGCAGCCCTTTCAGCCAGCCCTCTAGCAGTTACTCTCCCACCTCTGGAAGCCAACCACTAGTTGTGGATGTGGATGCCCATGGGAAGCAGTACACACACACACACACACACACACACACACACACGGAGCTGCAGAAGCACTGAGCACCTGCATGTGGCTGGTGGCTGCTTCCAAATGCTGTGTAGTAGCATCTGATCAATATCTCCCATCATCAGGATGACAATGACAATAAGGAGGTGGACAATGACATTGACCTCAGTAGCCCTCTTGGACCCATACTCACCCCTACATCAGTTTTTCCATTCTGCCTCTGTCACCCAGGCCTCTCAGTAGTCTGGCTCCCTTTCCTCCACTCTGGAGCAACCTGTGGTCAATGACATGTCTACTGCAAGCCTTTGTCTAATTGCTCACATTGTTTTGGGGTTCTGACTGATGTCCAGCTGAGTCCCTCTTTGATGTATTTTTATACACAGTCTTCCCTCTAAACGGTTCTGCAGCTCCAGCATCACCAATCCACTTCCTAGTCCCAGGTCTCCCCTAGTGTGGGGATGCCTACCAGAACCTTTGTTCCCTTGTCCCTGCCTTGCCTTTGCCTGCTTCTTGGGTCTCCAGGCTCAGCACATACTTTGTGACCAGCACAGTGCTGGTCATCACAGGATACAAAGACCTTGTCCTCAAGGATCTTACAATCAGAAGGAAGATAACACTTGTACAGAAGGACACAAATCACAACTTAAGACAATAGCATAATTGTCCAATTATGGACAATTTCCTAGGAGAGGATTAGACTAAATCTCCTGGAAGTTCCTTGGAGGGAGCATTAGGTTTTACTAGGTGGTCTATCAAGGTGAGCTTCCTGTAGAAGGAAGGGGAAGATTCCAATACAGAAGCGTGGGTTGGGATGAGAGCTGGGGGTGGGAGGATGGAGATCAAGGGAAGGTGCACTGACTTATAAGGGAAACTGAGACCCCCCCCAAACCCCACATCTGTGTGCACTAGCCTTTTCTCTGACCCTATTCCTTTAGGTCTAGGAAGTCCACACCTTTTGCAGGGGTCTTAAGTAGAGCTCAGCTTCAATCATCATAGCTACCTTTCTCTAGCTGCCTTCCAGGGTTTCACATAGAAGAATGAAGCCTCCCCCTCAAATAAATGAATACACACACAGGCATACCCACCCTACCATGAGCTCCTCTGCCAAATCCCCCAGGTTCCTCCCACTCCAGTCTCTCTCTCTTTCTCTCCCTCTCTCTCTCTCTCTCGTTCACTCAACCTGACATATACTCACAGCATCATTCCTCCTATCATATCCCTCCCACCCATTACATAACTCTGTTTGGGATTATTTTTGCCCAGAGGTATGAGCTACATTTCTGCATATTTAAGCTGTCCTTGATTCATCCCTGCCCGTTTCTTAGTTCTGTTTGCCCAGGTGCCCGCCCCACCCACTAGCTCTGAGGCCCCTGGAACATTCTCACATTGGGTTCAGCTTACCCCACAACTATCAGCTTTTCTACTCTAGGACCAAAGGAATGGGTGTCAGGCCAACTGGGGCCCCCTTGAGATGGGCCCTAGGCCATGGTAACCCTGAGGCTGGTTCCACTGGGGCTACAACAGCCCTGGGACCTTCCACTGCTCTCCATTCTCCCCACCCAGCAAGCCATGGTCCTGGATCACCTAGTTTTTTCTGTCTTGCACCCAGGCTCTGTGGCCATGGGATGTGTCTGTAATTCAGGGGGGGAAGGGGTAGTGAGAGGAAAGACAAAATAGTAATTAATGCTTTGCTTCTTACTAGCTTCTTACAAATAGAATGGCTTAATGTAATTACTGAAATGGTTGCAAGGGGCTCTTTTGCATTGTAAAATAATTATCTGACCATCATTATTTTATTTTTAAGAGCTCATGAACAAATAGGGTATAAATGGCTTTCTCGCCTTCTTCCCTGCTGTGGAGACAGGGTGAGTTAGCGGGTAGAGGACAATGGGATGGCAAGAGCCTTTGTGTCCGGGGCTACCAGTTGAAATGAGGATTTGGCTCAATAGTTTCCAGTGTCTATGAGGAACTGGCACCAGCTGAGCTGCCAAGGCTTGACAGGCTTGGTGGTAGCCAGCCCCCACCCCCACCCCCACCCCGGGTCCTGCCACATTCCAGTAGTATCTGATGCAGGCCCCAGATCTCTAGCTCACAGGGAGGATGCTGAACTCTGCAGAAGAGACTACCACCAGAACTTTGCTCCTGGAATGGCATCACTACTATGGCTAACACCACATCCTATGCACTGATGGCCCTGTTCAAGTGCCACCAGTTCAGTTATTACCCTCTGACAGGTGCCAGGCTGCATCATCCTGCTCCACAGGCCTGCTCTTCTAACAACTCTGAGTCCTGCTCTTCTAACAACTCTGAGTCCTGCTGTCTGATTTGCAAGTTGCAGAGTTACATAGCTTAAAAGATTACAAAAAGCTATGTGGTAAATTCTAGATGATCAGCTGGTTAACAGCAAAGAATTGTGGTGACATTTGTAATGTAAGAGATGAGATGGGGCTGCAGGAGAAGCTTTCCTGGAGTGTGGACAGCCTGGCAAGGCTCAGAGTGGGAACCCAAAAGGTAGGCTCAGAGAAGGAGGAGGATTCCAGCCTGACAGATATAAAGGCACGTGTAGGGAGCCATGGGAAATAAGGCTGGGGAAAGTGGGTGGCCAGCAGGCTGTGCGGAGTGCTTGGAGCTGGCACTAAGGAAATGAGGGGATCTTGAGGGGCTCTGACCAGGGAGATGATCCAACCCCAGCCCAACCCCGCGGAAGCTCATCTGGCCACAAAATGCAGGGCAGAAGGGAGCAGGAGGAGTCTGGAGGTATCGAGATTGACCTGGACAACATTTTTCAAAATGGGCTACAGCCACACGCTATAGTCTCACTGGGGTGCTTGCAACAAATGCAAAGTATGGAGCCCCTCTAGAACACTCTGAATTAGTCTCTGGGGTGCAGTCAGGATGTGGTATTTGTTACTATTCTGCTGCAGATGGTATATGAAACATCCTTTAAGAAAATTAGCCCTAGAGCATCTAGAGAATCCAGTCCTCACTGCACAACTGGCACTTAAAACTTTTTTTTCAGAGTTGGGCCACATATATGCTCATAAAGCTTTCTACCACTGAGTTATACCCCCAGCTCAGCTAAAACTTTCCATTACATGTCTCTACCATCAATTGTTCTTTTATAATTGCATTTTAAAGTTAATTGAAACATAATTCACATACTATACAAATGACCCTTTGAAAGTGTACAGTTCAACTATTTTTAGTCTACTCATAGACTTGTGCAACTATCGCTACAATAAATCTTAGAATACTTTTATCATTCCCTAAAGAAACACTACACACTTTAGTGCTCCCTTCCCTATCCTCTAAGCAACCACTGATCAACTTTGTCTTTATAGACTTGCCTCTTCCAGACATTTCATATAAATAGAATCACACAACCTTTTGTGACTGGCTTCTTTCACCTAGTATGTTTTCAAGGTTCATTCATGCTTTCATATTTAATTGTTTTTTATGGTTGAATAGTATTCCATTGTATGGATATGAATATACCACATACTATGTACAATATTCATCAGTTAATGGACATGTAGATTATTTCTACTTTTTAGGTATTATAAATAATACTTCTGTAAACATGTTATAAGATTTTTTGTGGCTATATGTTCTCATGGCTGGGTCATATGATAACTTTTTTTTTTTTAATGATAACTTTTTTTGAGGAACTGCCAGACTGTTTTCCAAAGCATTTGCACCACTTTGTATTCCCACCAGCAGTTTATGAGGATTCCAGTTTCTCTACGTCCTTTATTATTATCTGATTTTTAAAATGTAGGTATTCTAGGGCTGGGGATTTAGCTCAGTGGTTCTACTGCCTGCTTCACAAGCACAAGGTCCCGAGTTTGATCTCTGGTACCAAAAAAAAAAAAAAAGTAGATATTCTAGTGGATGAAAGTAGTTATCTTGCTGTTTTTTTAAAAGCAGCTTTATTGTGATATAATTCAAACACAGTACCATACAATTCACCCATATAAAATATACAGTTAACTATTTTGGGGAATATTGCATTATTTTATTGTGGTTTTGATTTGCATTTCCCTGATGATTAATGGTGCAGAATATCTTTTTTTTGGTACATACTGATCATTTGTATATCTTCCTTAGAGACATTTATCTTCAGATTCTTGACCTACTTTCTCTTCTAGCTTTATTGAGGTATAATTGAAAGATAAAAAAATTATATGTGCCCATTTTTAAGTGGGTCATTTAACTTCATAGGATTGAGTTGTAAGAGTTCTTTATCTATTATAGATACAAGTCTCTTATCAGATACATATATGATTGCAAAATTTTCTCCCAATCTGTGTTGTCTTTCACTTTCTTGATGGTATCATTTTGAGCAGTCATTTTTAATTTTGATGAATTCCAATTTATCTATGTTTTTTGTCACTTGAGTTATAGCATCATATCTTAGAAATCATTACCTAATCCAAGGAAATGGAGATTTACACCTTTTTTTTAATCCTGAGTGTTTTGTAACTTAACTTCTTACTATCAAGTCTTTTTTTTTTTATTTTATTTTTTTAGTTTTTTGGTACTGGGGATCTAACTCGGGACCTTGTGCTTGCGAGGCAGGCAGTGGAACCACTAAATCCTCAGTCCAGTCAAGTCTGTGATCTGTATTGAGTTAATTTTTATATATACTATAAGGTATTCTTTTGCATTTGGATATTCAGTTGTCCCAGAACTACTGTTAAAGAGATTACAATTGCATTTTTATTTATTTTATTTTATTTTTATGATTCTGGGGATTGAACCCAGGGCCTTCACACTGAACTATATCTGAACTATATCTTTTTTATTTTTAGACAGGGTCTCGTTAAATAGCCCAGCATGGGCTTGACCTTGCAATCTTTCTGCCTCAGCCTCCCAGAGCACTGGGATTATAGATATGTGTCACCACACATAGTTCACAATTGCATTGAAAAAATAAGTTCCTCCTAGTAATCATTATGTGGACTGCAGTCTGGGAACTATTGAATTAGAGGATATAGAACTCAGGTAGGCAATGGGTTGAAAGGGTTTAAAATCTGGTGGTCATAACAGGAATTGAGATAAAAAGATGGATGAGAGATACAAGGATGAAGGAAACGGTAATGGAAGATAATGGAGTGAATGTGGTGACCCATAAAAAGCCAAAAATGAGAATACAACGATCACATCTATTGTTTGTGCACCCTTTTGCAGCTTAAAAATGTTTCCATAGGTTTTGTCCCATTCAGTGCTCTCAGTGAGACAGAGAGGGCACCACCATCTTCAAATGACAGAGGAGGGGCCAGGGATGTAGCTCAGTAGCACAGTGCCTGCCTGGCAAGTATGAGGTCCTGAGTTTGATCCCCAGTACCAAACCAAACCAAACCAAACCACCCCAACAACAACAAACAAACAAACAAAATGACATAAGAGGAAACTGAGGGACCAAGACGAGGTTAGTAAGCAGCTTGAGGAAGCCCCTTGAAGACTAGGGGCTGGAACACTGACAGAAGACAGGTAAACAGAAAGAGCTGGGCAAGCTGTGGGCAGATAGGATCTGGGTTGCCGGCAGGACATGTCTAGCAGATATCTGAAAATGTAATGCAAGAGGTCCGGGTTGAAGATAAGAATTGAGGGATCACTATTGAGGGATCATTAGAGTCATCCAGGCAGGCAAGACACAGGCAGCTGTGATGGTTAATTCATTGTGTCAACTTGAGTAAGAGAAGCTCAACTAAATTGGCTCAGCAATTTCACACCCTAGGGCTGCTTGTCGCCTCGATGGTATAAGGGGGAAATGAAGAAGGACATATCTGCTTCTGTTCCTTCAGAGGAGCTCCAGTCTTCACCTTCACCTTGGACATCATCTCCTGGCTTCTGGCATAGACTTTTCAGCCTTCCATCGCAGACCCATTGGCTTCTTTTTTTTTTGGTACCAGGGATCGAACTCAGAACCTTGTGCCTGCGAGGCAGGCAGCGGCACCACTGAGCTAAATCCCCAGCCCCCATCAGCCTCTTGATACAGACTTGCACAGGACACTGCAATGAGCTCCAGACCTTCAAGTGAATCCTTCCGTCTCCAGTGTGCAGACCCTCTGCACTCCTCCACATCTGACTCTGTGGGTGGCCACTGCAAGTCAATCTTGTAAATTCTTATATATTTGTCTATCTCATGTTATAGCAGTTTCTCTAGTAAACACTGACTAATACAGAAAAGAAAATATGAAGCAGAGACTCACAGGGAGATGCCCATATTTACAGGCTAGGAAGGAGCAAAACAGTGGGCAGGGTGGGGGAGGAGGAAAGCTAGGAGAATTTTCTGAGAATAGGGTGAGTCAACTGAAGAAACAACCAGGAGAGTAAAAACCTCTAAAAGGTGGGAAGTGGTCAGTAGAGGGGCCTGGGAGTAAAGTGTCACAAATCACTCTTCTGAACAGTTGGCCTCTGGATTCTATGGTGTCTGATGGAACTGTGTTTCTTGGAGGAAACCCTTCTTCAATTGTTTTGAAAAACAAATAATTGTTTTCTGATTCTCTCTCTCTCTCTCTCTCTCTCTCTTTCAGAATTTTCACATACAAGTCTTTCAGTTTTTTTTTTTTTTTGTACTGGGGATTGAACTTAGGGCCTCACACTTGCAAGGCAGGCGCAGTGCCACTGAGCTATATCCCCAGCGGGATTCAAGTTTTGCTTAGATCTTCAAGCTTCCCCAAATCCCTGAGGTTAAAAGATGCTCTGGAGAGAAGAGGGGCAATGGGAGGTGACAAGATGAGATTTGCAATGTTAGTCTGATCAAGCATTTGGAAAAGGGTACTGATCCTCTCTTTTCCAACATCTTAGCCCTTTATGGGCATCAGAGTAGAGGTGGAGGATGAGGTCCATGGCTGAAAGCCTGGCTTTGTGACAGTTTGATTCAAATGAGCAGAGCTCAATAAGCACTAGTACAGGCAAGCTAAGGATGGTGGAGGAGAGAGCTATGTTGAAGACAGTCCCTGCTTTGACAAGTTCACTAACAGGCAAGAAATATGGTCTTTTACACATACTTGACACACAAATATTTGGGAAAACCAAATTGAATTAGAATACCAATACAAGGCTCTAAAGAGAAACAATGAGTGTACACACAGTGCAATACTAGATAACCACTTCAATGACAAATATGTTGGATATGTCAGTGTATAAAGATCATAGATAAAATAAAGCAATTGAACAGGGCAGAGACCACATGAGAGACAACCACAGTGGCCATGGAAGACACTAAGGATTTGCTTGTTTGGTGCTCTGTAAGTCTTCCTCTTATAAACTTGTTCATAAAAAAAAGTCTAGAAAACAAATGATATAGAAGTGTGGAGGATGGAGAAATGAGATGCCAGGAAATGTTCCAAACAGGGAGAATAGCATGTGCAAGTAAACAGAGGTAGGAATGTATAGACTATAATGAGACACAGGAGTAAACCAGCTTAGCTTAGAAAAGTAGATTTAGATACTGATACGAAAGCTTTCAGCCGTGTCTGGATTCTAGTTTATATGTTGAGGGGAGTTTCTGAGCGTTTTGGGTAGAGATTCTCATTAATATCCATATCTGTAGAGATTAAATGAGTTAATATAGATAAAGTTCTTAGAAAAGAGCCATTTGCTTATTAATTATTATCATCTCTGTGGTTTATCTTCCAATAAGTCATAAATTTCTTGAGAACAGGGCTTATATCTTCCAGAGAAGGAAAGAAGTAGAGGGTAATGAGTTAATGTAGACTTAGAATGAGAGAAGACTTCCCAGTCCTTGAAGATTAATGAGATTTGAAGAAGGGGCTCTCTAGAATAAAGGTTGAGGGAAAGGAAGAGAGAATTCCTAACATAGGAATCAGCATATAGAAAAGCCCAGAGAGGCCAGAAAGTATGGTGACTAAAATAAGTTTAACTATCATCTTCTGAGGAGGTATCAGTTTTTGTTTTTGTTTTGTTTTGTTTTTTGGTACTGGGGATTGAACTCGGGGCCTTGGGCTTATAAGACAGGCAGAGGCACCACTGAGCTAAATCCCGGGCCCAAGGTATCAGTTTTAAAAGCAAATGACAAAGTGATTACAGCAAGGTTGTATGACATAAGGTTAACATACAAAAGTCAATTGCTTTCCTATATACTAGCAATGAGGAAATGAAATTTGAAATTAAGAACACATTATAATTTACATTAGCAACTCTAGAAATGAAATATTTGGGTATAAATCTAACAAAGGATATATAATATCTAGAGTAGAGAAACTGTAAAACTCTGATGAACAAAATCAAAGAACTACATAAATGTTCAAGGAAAGGAAGAGTCAACACTATCAATATGTCTGTTCTAACTTGAATTATAGATTCAATGTAATCACAAAAAAAATGCCAGGGAGTCATTTTGTGGATATCAAGAAACTAATTCTAGGGCTAGGGATGTAGCTCAGTGGTTCTGGTGCCTGCCTCGCAAGCACAAGGTCCCGAGTTTGATCCCGAGTACCAAAAATAAATAAATAAATAAATAAATAAATAAAAATGAAGGAAAAAAACTGATTCTAAAATTTATATGGAAGGACAAAAGACTCAGAATAACCCATTCAATATTGAAAGAGAAAACCAAAGTTAGAGGACTGACTGTACCTGACTTTAAGACTTTTATAAAGCTATAGTAATCAAGAGAGGGTGGTGGTATTGGGAAAGAATGGACTATTAGGTCAATGCAACAGAACAGAGAGCCCAGAAATAGACCCACATAAATATAGTCAACTGCTCTTTGACAAAAGAGCAAAGGCAGTACAATGGAGCAAAGATAATCTTTTCAACAAACAGTGTTGGAACAATTCAACATTCACCCGCAGAAAATTGAATCTAGACACAGAACCTTATAACTTTCACAAAAATAAATTCAAAACGGGTCATAGACCTGAATGTAAAATTTAAAAGTATAAAACTAGTAGATGGTAACACAGTACAAAATCTAGATGGTATTAGGTTTGGAAATGACTTTCTCTACAAAGCCAGATGCATGATCTATGAAAAAAAATGATAAGCTGGTCTTCATTGAGGTTAAAAAAACTTCTGCTCTGCAAAAGACAGAATATTAAGAGAACAAGAAGATAAACCCCAGACTAGGGAAAAAAATTTGCAAAATATTTGATAAAGGATTGTTATCCAAAAAATATGAAGAACTAAAAAATCAACAATGAGAAAAAATAACCCACTTAAAATTGGCAAAAGACCTGAATAGATGCCTTACCAAAGAAGATACATATATAGATGGCAAAGAAGCATATGAAAAGATGCTCCATATCATATATTATTGGGGAATTGCAAATTAAATCAACAATAAGATATCATTACACCCTTATTAGAATGGCCAATATCCAATATACTGTCAAACCAAACACTGGTAAGGATGTGTAGCAACAGTAACTCTTATTCATTACTGGTAGGAACACAAAGTGATACAGTTGCTTTGTAAAATGGTCTGGCAGTTTCTAATAAAATTAAACTCATCACATATCCAACAATAGCATTCTGTCCCTTGTTCCTTGTCCAAATGAGCTGAAAACATAGTCACACAAAAACTTGCATACAGATGTTTATAAGAGGTTTATACCTCATTCAAAAACTTGTAAGTCACCAAGTTGTCCTTCAGTAGGTAAATGGGTAAATAGACTGGTTCATCCAGACAACGGAATATAGTCAGAACTAAAAAAGCAATGAGCTACAAAGCCATGAAAAGTGATTTAGGACATTTAAACGCATATTATGAAGCAAAAGAAGCCAATCTTAAAAAGCTACATAATGTATGATTCCAATTATGTGATAGTCGATGATAATGATGTATCAGTGTAGGTTCACCAATTGTCACAAAAGTACCACTGTGGAGGGGGATGTCAATAGTTCAGGAGGTTGTATACGTGTGGGACATAGGGTATATAGGAACTTTCTAATGTTCTTTTTGCTGTGAACCTAAAACTGCTCTGAAAATAAAGTTTTTTAATTAAAAAAAGCAACTGACAATTAGGAAGCAGTAATGTGTTTGTGTCACATGAGCTTTTATTAAAATGTATCTGGTGTTCTTCAGGATCTCCTAGGTGCGTCTGTGGTAGGCAGCCCTGAAATAGAGGAACTGAGTGTGCCGAGTGCAAGGCAGAAGTAGGTTATCTAGACTTGCTTCCGAACCTTGGTTTCTGCCCTGCTCAGCTACTGACAGCTCTGTGGTCTCAGGTAAGTTTCAGACTCTTTCTCTCTATCATCTGGGGCCCAGGTTCCTCCCTGCCAACAAAATATCTACATGAATTATACCGTCAGCAAAGCCCCTTCCAGTTGCCATGTCTTAAACCTGAGCTCCGAGGTCAAAGAACTTGGGAACTTCAGCTCTCTGGTACTTTCACTTGAGAAGTAGCCTTGGAAAACAACCTCCCAGGGCTCAGCTAAACCCAGGCTGCAGCTGTAATTCATGAGGCCTGACAGACAAGAGACCAGCAAAATCCTGAGAGCTGATGGGATCCATTTGGCCTGCTGGGGACCTTCATGTTCAGGACTTCTTGGCTCCCTGAAGAGAGCAGAAACTTAGATATATGAGCTTCATCCAAATGAGTGGATCTAGGGCCCCCAGGACCAGGTGGCTTGGTGCTGTCACAGCAGACATGTTGTCACTTGCTGCTTGTGGTGGTTGGCAACAGTGCTAGCTCAAAGAACTGGCTGTGATGCGTCAAAGGAGCACATGTTGAGCCAGAGTTCCCAGCTTTGGGATGGTACGAGGAGGCAGGGCAGAGAAGGCAGCAAGCAGACTCAGCCCTGGTCCAGCCTTCCTGAGGGTCACTAGGAGGGATGAGCGATGCTTCATCCCACCCTCCATCCCCACCTCTCCTAACCCTGCAGGCTGGGTTCTGATGGGACCTTGAAGGGGTCCCTGATCCCAGGTTCAGGAGCTGCCCTGGTTGTCTGGGCTCTGGAGTCTCTTAGGGATTTCCATCTCTTCTGATCAGAATTGAACTCTGTTTGACAAAACATCTTGGTGTTAACTAAATCAATTAGGTTTTGACCAGAATAAATCTTTTTGGTTTGTGGGACAATATCAAAAATTCAGAATTTCTGGTAAATGAGAAAAAGAATAAAATCTTGAGTATTTTTCTTAAGGGCAATGAATTATGCTTTCCTTGTTGTGTTCTACAGACGGAATTACTCAACCAGCTTGTTCTGTTTTAATTAACCCAGCTAATAACTTCCCTGTTGGATTCCCTTGTTCATAACTTCTTGGTTTCACATAATAATGTGTTTGTTTCTTCCTTTGTGTTCTAATGAAATGATAATAACCTTCCCTGGCATTCACTTCATCCTTAATATCCGGAGATTTCGTTAATATGAACCCTCTTTCCATCTGCTCTTGCTCCCTTTTAAAGGAATATTTCTGAGTTCTCTTTACTTGGCTTCTTTGGGAAGGCTCAGCTAATCACCTTTCCTTCAGAATCTTTCTGTATGACGTCCCTGGGCTGACAGGCTTGGCATGGGCTCCCTGGGCCACCTCCCCTCCAGACTTCACTAAGGTCTCTTCAGTGCTGCTTCAGGACAAAGGCCATTGTTCACTTGGAGCCCATCCTGAGGAACACAAGGCCATCAAGCTGCTAACACATTTTGTGAGTGTGGTTAAGTTAGAAGAATGAAAATGCCATTGGTGTGAGGATCTTGAGAAGAGGTTGGACAGTATAGTAGGACTTGTTAAGACCAGGGACAGTACATAGAGGGCATGGACAGGTAGTAGCCGGGGGCATCCTTGTGGTCAAGGAAGAAGTGAGGCTGACAAAGGCATTCGGATACAGTAGGGTCGGTAGAGTCTGTTAGCTCATTAGTAACTTTCACTGTCTGCTTTTCTTGTTATTTTCTTGGTCAGGAGCTAAATCCTCATTACCAACCAGTGTAAAGGTAGAAAAGTTCCTGTGGAGTTAATGTCTGTGTTCCAAGTGATGCCACACTGACAAATCCACCGAGTGACTGTGTGCCACACAAATCAGCCCTTTCAGTCAGCTGTCTTCTTTCAGTCCTCGGCTGTGTCACTGTTGACCAGACACCTACGAGGCCTTGATCCTGTGCTGGGTGGACCCAGCTCCACTCTTAAGGCATTCTACACTGGTGGAAGTGGAAATGACGCCACTCCGAGCACTAACAACCTCAGATCCCAAGGGCACATTGAATGTGTCTTCCCTGAAGGTCACAGGAAGAGAAACTTGGAGCTATGTGGTCAGGGAAGGCTTCAGTTCCTTCCTGGTGAACATTTTCTCCAGCTGCTACTACCGTCTAAACTACAGGTCCCTGTGGGGTCCTTCTGTTCTGTAGGTAGCCTAGCCCGCTGGAGTCGGGGGCTGTGCAACGAGAGCAGTTCAAGCCCCTGAGCCAGCTGAGTGGGGGAAAGAAGACACCCAGTAACCCAAGCAAGTCAAAGGAAGTCCAGAGGCTAGCAGAGGTGCTGGCAGGAAAACACACATCACAGGCTCCTGAGAGCTGAGGGAGGGCCTCAGCAGGGATTGAAAGCTTGAGGGAAGATGGCAGGACCATCCTCTAGTCCATATGTGCTCAACTGCCTGGCCAGCACATCCCCTCAGGCCTATCTCCTCTACTAACTCCATGGGGTCCTCCTAGTAGCCCATCAGTGGATGCAGGAAAGTGTCTCTTGCCGGAGCACCTTCACTTTGCTTCCTTCCGCCTCAGATTCCTGCTCCCTGCACCCAGCAGGTGAGGCAACTGTGGCCACTGTGGCCACTACAGCCACCTCATTCCCCTAAACATGGCAGCAGGGTGAGGAAAGCCCAGGGCCATCCTCATACTGGAAAAGAACAGGAGAACCATCACCATCCACAACATATTTTCTTCTTCAGGTCCCCAAGAGGTAATATGCTGTGCCACACATGCCCTGGCTGCTCTGCCAGGGTCACTGTGACATGAGTACGGGCATGTCTAAATGTTCTCTGCATTTAGAATTTGACTGTACTTTTTAAGTAGGGCAGTGTGGGTGCCAACCAGGGAAGATGACACTATAGAGGCAACAGAAGAGGGAGTGCTGGTGCACATGCCCAGTGCATGCGAGGCAGGTGTGCTCAGTCACATATGGCTGTACTAACCTGACTCTTAATGGGGTGCCAGTGTGTCTGTTCCTTCCTGATTCTCACCATTGCAGTGAGTGCGAATGAGCTCAGTAGCTGGGACCCTGGCTCACGGCCCCGTCCATAGGACATACCCACAGCTTCCATCAAGTATGCTGCAAGGTGAACAGGGGCCTCCGTAGCATAGCCCTGGGCAGGAAACTGCTTCTTCACTTTATGAAGCCAGAACCATCAGCCTCCAGGCTCTGGGCTCAAGTGAGACAACCTGTAGCCAAAAGTGATGTAGGAATGTTCACTTAATCTCTCCAAAGACAGAGCCCCTGCTCTTGTTGGGAGCAATGCTACATAATTCTAGGAAAAATCATTTGAGTAGGCCTAGTTCTCCTGCCTACAGCCCAGCTAGGACATTCCAGACATAATTGCATTTTGGCCTCTGGTCACAACTGAGACCTGAGTGATCCGCCCCCTCCTCCCGTGCTGCAATCTCCAGGAGAAGACCACACCTATGGGAGACACCAGGGAGGAACCAAATCTTCATCTGCATAATTCCTCATTGTTCTTAGATTTCCACTGCCCCCCAGGTTTTTGTTACACCTTGTTTATCCCAATGTGAAGTACTGAACTCTATTTTTCACTTGTTACATCTGTTTCTCCCCGTGTACTGAATAAAAGGTGCTGCAAGCTAGGGGGCTTTTGTCTTTGCTGCCCAGAGCAGCACTGATCAGACCCAAAGCTCAGCTTCTTCTCAGTCTCATTTGTCTACCTTTGCTATAATTCGCCGTGTGCTGCCATGGCTCACAGGAGACCAGGACTTACTGCAGAGGTCCTGGTAACGTCCCCTTCCCCTGCTCCCTACATGCTCTCTCACCTGTGGACGATCTGATGAGTTCCTTACAATTCTATGAGGTGTATCACTTTCCAAGCACTTTCCCAGTCAGTTGAATACAGCACCTCTGTGACCATGGAAGGAAGAGAAACTGCCAGGCTTCTGAGGGGATGGTTCCTAGGGCCCACTCACTACCAATAGTATACTTGGTGAGATGACAGTGCTGACCCAACCTTCGTTTCTTCTGCAGATGAAGAGTCTCATGTGGTCTTATTCTAACAGGCCAAGAAGCTAATAAAAGGATGTGGTAGGCAGGTATGGTGGTGCATGCCTGTGATCCCAGCACTCGAGAGGCTGAGGCAGATGGATCACTGTGAGGAGGCCAGCCTGGGCTACAAAGTGAGTTCAAGGCCAGCCTGAACTACAAAGGGAGACCCTGCCTCAAAAAAAAAAAAAAAAAGAAAAAAAAAGAAAGAAAGAAAGAAAGAAAAAGAAAAAGAGAAAAGGATGTGGTACCTGGCAAAGGTCACAGCTGCCTCTTGGGGAGACCATTCTGGAAGCGGGCTCGAGTGGGAGTAGTGATTTCTCCTTCCTCCCCCCTCCCTGCTGTGATTATTCTTGGCTTGCTCTGGGCCCAGATGCCGCACGCACCTCTGCCCTATTGCCCCATCCTATTTGGAACCTTCACTGCAGTGAGTTCCAGGCAGCTACTTTCCCCCTCCCTCTTTCACTTTGCTTCACCTTTAATCCCCCTCCTGTTTCTGAAGCCCTCCACTTTTCTGCCCAGAGGCTGTGAGATAGCTCCTCAGAGAATATACTGGGATAGGAAAAGTGAAAATTAGAAAAAGAAGGTTGGTGAAGTCTATAAAACAAATTTTGAGCACCCTCTGGCCCTACTCTCTGCTTACCATATTTCCAAAGGAAACCATTCACAATCATTTCACTGGCCTTGGATGGGATGGCCAGCAGCTCACGTCTTTGTCCACCCTCTCTCTGGAAGCCAAGATGTGGTCTTCACAGTGCTAGATAAATGAACCTATTCTGCACTTTACACCAGTCAAAGTGCTTTTGTCATAGAACCTCATCCATAGAACCTCATCCTATTCATCACAATATCACCCCACCATTTAGTTCCTAAGCATTGGCTAAAGGCAAAAGACAAAAAGGAACTCCCTTGTCATTAGCTCTTTCTGACCAATGTTCTTATGACCATGATGACAAAGCAGGAAAAATAAACATGTATGTCCAGGGTCTGAGTCCCATACCTTGTGACTTGCTTAGTTCACACTAAGGAAGCCATCCATCCTGATGGCCTCCCCAGGGTCTCCAGTTTTTTGCAGCAATGAATATCATGGTCCCCTTCTTGCTGAAATAATCCCCTCCATTGTTTGCTTTTCCCAGGGCTCCCTCTTCTCATCTATTTCTTCCTGCTTTCTGAAGGCTGCTTCTCTTTCTCCTTCAGGGGTGACTGCTCTATACAGTTAAGTGGCTCTCAGTTCCCGCCTTTGGCTCCGTCATCCATTTACTTACTATGCCTCTTTTCCATAAGCACATTAGTGCTGCTCTGGGCTAGGTACTGGGCTGAGTGTGGGCTATTTAGTTCCACCCCCCTTAAAGACTTCCATAATCCTTCCATGAACAACCACTTCTTCTCCTAGGACAACTCAGTGTGTCTCTAGCCCTGACTTTTCCTGACCAATCTTTCCTTCTCAATCTTGTGTTCTTAACTGGAAAATGATGCTCAGACACTAAAAAGGAACTTGTTTTCTCCCTGAGCCTGCTCCTGTTGCTCTTGACTTTTTGATTTCTATTAACAGCTTCAGCATTTTCTTGGTCACCTGAACTGAAAAATTAGGAGTTGTCTTTGACTTGCAATGTGACATCACAGTCACTGGCAATGTCTGGCTAATTCTATCTGTACAATGTTTGTCTAATCCATCAGCCTTTTCCTCTCCATTCATTCTCATCACTAATGTTACCATCAAGCCTTCCAGGGTCTCCCAACTTTTCTTCATCCTGGGTCTCTATTCTACCACCTGCAATGTCTCACACAAAGTTGTCAGATTAATCTTCTAAGCAGATTTTATCTTGTCATTCCATTGTTCACAAGCCATGTTGAGCTCTTTATCAATGTCAAAACAGTGTCCAAATTCCCCGGCCTGCTACTGAAGGCATTCATGTTGTGTCCACTGTCATTGTTCTTCCCCATAAGTCTGTTCTCCAGCTACTTGATTCCCTAACATACACTACTTTCCAATGGTTATTCTGGCTCCTAAACCCTTCTTTAGGGATAGCGCAGGGCCTTGTGTTAACCATATCCTATAGAACAGGATCAGATGTCGATTCCTATTAGTGAGTCTTTATTAAGTATTTCACATCTTCTATTATAGTGACTCTTATGGACTCATTGCCCTGACTCAACCACAATCTTTAATCTATGTGGACCTCCTCTCATTCCTCACAGGACTCCAAGCATCTAGCATAGAGGATGTTCACCGTGCTTGTCAGATGAATGAAAATGTAATTTCTGCTTCCTGGGAAAGGTAAGAGAACAGGTGAAATCAAGGGTGGGCTATGAGATCCTCAGAAGAAAGGAGGCTATTTGTAGGTTTTTCTCTAAAAGTTTTTAACCACAGATGGCTTTTAGCCTTGGTCAAAAGATTGGAAACAGCCTAGGCAACTTAGAGAGATCCTATCTCTAAAAAGAAACATGGAAAAAAAGTTGAGTACCACAACTTCTCAAGGAAATTAGACCTTCTAACAGTCCCTCCCCTGACCAGGGCTTGGCCTTACTTGAGTTCCTCACATGTCACCCCCCCGCCCAGCCCCATAAGATGCTGTGTCACCTTGTCAGTGAGCAGAGTCACTTTGATATTTCAATCAATTCAGACTCTACCTTGGAGCAAAAGGAAAAAAATTGCCAAATAGGACAGCTTTACCAAAGAGGAACAGTGATCTCTCATTTGTTTGAATTCATAATGGTACATAGCATGAATCTTTTCAACATGGTGCTTAACCCAAGCCATTCCCTTCAGCTTCACAGAAGGCATCTGAGCCAATAATTTAGCATGGTTATTTGTGGGACAAACCAGGATTAGAGTGTTTTCCTATGGCACCTTTGCTTTTTCCTAAGTTTCTCTCCAAGTCAGGACTGGGTTTACTCCTTCTCAGACCAGAGAAGAGGACTGGCCTAAAGCAGAATTGACCTCTTTCTACACATGTGCTGTTTCATCCTTTCCCTGGGGTAAAGTGAAGTAAGTGAGTAAAAAAAAAAGAGGTTTTCTCTTCCAGTAAACCAAAAGACTTGGCTAAGCACCAAGGAGGAGATCATGTCTGTAAGCCACTGCAAACAAGATGTGTCCTGAAGAATTCCTGGGAAAAAAAAAACGGTTTATATTTTATCTGTTTTAGCCACGTGCAAGGTATGTTTGGAAAATGATTCAACAAAGAGAACCAAACTCCTCCAGATCTCAGAGTCAGAAAAGGAACAGAGTTCAATTCAAACTTTCAGGCAGGTTCTCTTTGGTTTGTGTTTTCTCTCCTTGTAGGAGGTCTGCTTCCCATCTCTGCAGAACACACTTCTGCTTCTGATGATAAAGTGCATGGCTTCCAGATACTCACTGCCTGCGCTGTCCCTGTTCATGGCTTCACTTGGCAAATGTGGCTAGGGAAATCCATCAGGGGAGAACAAAGACTGTGTCAGCTACCAAGCAGGGGTTCAAGGTCCATGGGTAGATCTGATGAAAAGTGTAGCCTAGGCTAAAGCAGATAACCAGGCCATGGGCTATGTCTTCAATAACAAGAGGTTGTGCAGAGAATGTTGAGTCACCACATGCTATTTGAAGAACCAATAGATTTATCTGTGTCTATTTCACATGGTAACATACCAGTGGCCATCAAGTTACCAGAGGCTACCAGTGTTAGCCAGTCCAACTAGAGGTTATCAGTTCAACTAGAATAAAAAACAAAAAGCACACTGGGTTTATGATAGATATGTCTGAGTTTGGATGCTAGCCTAGTCATTCACTCTTACTAACTGATAACTTTAAATCAATCATTTGATCTTTCTGAGCCTTAGTTTCCTTACATGTAAAATGAGGATAATGAGTTTACCCTACAATGTGTTATGAAGACCAGATAAAATGATGGTATAAAGTGTTCAGGATAAGACCTATCATATATAAGGAACTCAATTTATTGAAATTGCAGAGGAAAAGACATACTCCCAATCCTGAAGGAGCTTATGATCTAGTTAGGAAACAAATTACATAAACATTATCAAACAACAAGATGTGACCTAGCAAGAGACTTTGGGATATGGTTATAAATGCAGCGGTTCTGAGATCAACACGATCTCTGAGGATCACAGTCACTGGGAAAGTCAATATGGAGAAACTGGGATGAGAGGAGGTTCCCCAAAGCACCGTACAAAGAGAGGAAATAGAGAAGAGGCCTTTATTCTGTTGCTAGGCCCTAGGGACAATCCTGGGGCCAAGTTTAAAGAGTGAAGCACAAGGCCAAGCACAACCAAGTCAGTTTTGAAGCATTCCAAGTAGATGCAGACATTGGAATTAGCAAACAAAGAATTCAAAAGATTTATTATAAATATGTTCAAATAATTATAGGATAATATACTATCAATGAATGGACAGCTAGGGAATCTCAATAAAGACATAGAAACTTTTAAAAAGAGAATTGGAGTTAAAACTTAAAATAAAAATCACTAAAGTGCCAGGGATTTAGCTCAGTGGTTTCGCCACCTGCTGCGCAAGCGCAAGGACCTGAGTTTGATCCCCAGTCCCCCCCTCCAAAAAAAAAAATTTCCCAATATCACTAAAGCTGAGAGTATGCCTTAATGGTAAAGCATTTGCCTAGCATGTGCAAGGTCACAGTTTCCATTCCCAGCATAGGAAAATAAATTACCTATCTATGCTCAACAGAAGACTGAAGGTGGTAGAAAAATTAATCAATTAAATTGAAGATAGATTATGAGAAGCTTCCTAAGCTGATGAACAGAGAGGGAAAAAAGATTCAATAAAAAAGAATGGATCCTCAGAGATCTATAAGAAAATATAAAGCAATCCATTGTGCATGTAATTGGAATCATGAAAAGAGGAGAAAAATAAAAAGGCACAGAAATATATTTAAAGAAATAATGGCTGAAAATGCACCAAATTTAGTGGAAAACAATTTACAGATCTCCAAAATTAAACACATTCCAAGCAGGATAAACACAAAGAAAATAAACTCCTAAAGACATTATGGTCAAATTGTAGAAAGCTAAAGCCAAAGATAAAATCTTTAGAGCAGTCAGAGAAAAATGACATGTTACATGTAGGGGAACAACAATAAGGTCAATAGTTGTTATTTCATTAGATAGTGTGGCAGCCAGAACATTTTGTAAGAAAGTATTTTTTAAAATCCACCAACCAAAACTTCTATATCCAGTGAAAAAGTAGAAGACAAATTAAAGACATTTTCAGAAAACAAAAAGAGAATTTGTTGCCAGCAGGTCTGCACTACAAGAAAAACTAAAAAATCTTCAGTCTGAAAGAATATGATGCCAGGTAGTATTGTGGATCTAAAGGAAAAAGTGAAGAACATTGGGGAATGGCAAATATGTGCATAAATATAAAAAAAATTTAATTTCTTTAAAATATATATGAATGTTTAAAGCAAAAATTGTAACACTGTATCAGTGCATTAAAAATGTTTATAAATGTAATGTGCATAACCATTAAAGCACTAAGGATTGTGGGGTCCGAGCACAGTAAATGGAGATTTACATTTTTGTCAGGTTTCCATATTTTATCTGAAGTAATTCAATATTGACTCTAAATAGATTGAATTAAGTTTAAATATATATATTGTAATCTTTTAAAATAATGCAGAAAGATATTTTTTGGCTGATTTTTAAAATATATGATTAACAAAAGAAGGCAGGGAAGGATGGAAAGATGAATGAAAACTGGATGAGGAATATTAAAAGCTAATAGCAAAAAGGAAGACCTAAATGCAGTCATAATAATAATTACATTGAGTGTAAGTGGACAAAACACTTTAATCAAAAGGCAAAGATTTTCAGACTATATTAAAACCAAAACCAAACTATACGGTGTCTATAAGAGGCAAACTTTAAATACAAAGACACAAATAGGCTAAAAGTAAGATATTGTAAAACTGCAAATAACAAAAAGTAAGAACTAAAGGCAGGTGGCTGGAAATTATGCAAATCTTAAAGATAAAAAAACTGTAATGGCTCTCTTAATGCAAAACAAGATAGACTTTAAAAAAGCAGTATACTAGAAACAAAGAGGGACATAATAATGATAAAAGGTCAAACATTAGGAAACAAAATATTTAAATACCTATATTTATTTATATATAAATATATATGATATATATAGCCCTAAAACAGATCATCAACATATATGAAGCAAATAGTGACAGACCTAAAAGGAAAAATAGAAAAATCCATGATTATAGCTAGAGATATTAATACATCTTTACTGGTAATTGATAGACTAGATAGATGAAGATATAAAAGAAATAAATGACATTATTATTACTTTAACTTAACTGTCATTTAAAGAAAATTATACCAGGAAGAATGTAAAACAAACACTCAAGTGCACATCACATAGAAGACTCACCAAGACTGATGATAAACTAAGCCACAAAGCAAAATCAACAGATTTAAAAATACATGACCATAATAAAATCAAATTTAAAAATCAATCTTTTTTTCTTTTAAAAACATCCAGAAAATCCTAAAATATATTTTTCTTATGTTAAAATTTTTTTAGTAATGGGGATTGAATCCAGGGGCTCATGCAAGCTAGGCAAGCAGTTTACTACTAAGCTACCCCCCAATCTTTCTTTTTTCCATTTAAAAGTTTTAAGACACGGTCTTGCTAAGTTGCCCAGGCTGGGATCCTGCCTCAATCTTCCAGAGTACTGGAATTATAGGCCTGTGTCATCACACCTAGCCAGTGTGTGTGACACATAAGCAGGTTACTCTTAAGTTGCCCAGGCTGATCTTGAACTTCCAACCCCTCTGTCTCAGCCTAGTGAGTAGCTGGGATTATAGGCATGTGCCACCTTGTCTAGTATTAAAATACATTTAAAACATAACTATTTAAAGCAAAGTAACAATGTCTTATGGAATTTATAAACACATATAGAAATAAGTATATGACTGTAAAGTTTTTATACCATATGTGAAATTGTATCAAGTTACTTGAAGATAAACTGAAAAATTAAAGATGTATACTATACATCTTAAAGCAATCACTAAAAAAGAAAACCAAAGAATTATAACTAATAAGCCAATAAGACAGATTAAATGGAATCACTGAAAAAGAGGAAAATGAGAAGAAAGAATGCATGGGACAAATAGAAAACAGATGATAAAATGACAGATTTAAATCCAACCATATCAGTAATGCAAATGATATAAGCATCCTAATTTTAAAGGCAGAGATTTTCAAATTGTATAAAAAAGAAAGACAGTTATATAAATTAAATTAAAAGATAGAAAAAGACATTAACATTAGCCAAAAGAAGGCTTGGGTGACTGATTATATTAATATTAGACAAAATATAGTTCAGAGAAAATCTTACCAATGGTAAGTTAGGTTATTTCATAATGACAGAGGTCAATTCATTAATAGGACAAAACTATCCTAAAGATTTTGTATCTAATAATTCACCTTTAAAGTACATGAAGCAAAAACTGGCGGATCTGAAAGAATAAATAGACAAATTCACAACTATAATTGAAGATTTTACTCTCCCCCACAATGGGGATTGATCCCAGAGTACTTTACCATGGAGCCCTTTTTATTTTTTATTCTGAGATGAGGTCTCACTAAATTGCCCAAACAGGGATTTGAACTTGCAACCTTTCTGCTTCAGCTTCCCTGAGTGCTGGGATTACAGGCTCACACCACCTCAACTAGCTTCAATACTGTCTTTAAATAATTGGTAGAATTAGTAGACAGAGAATGAATAAGGATACAGAACACTTGAATAATACTATTAACTAGATCTAATTAACATTTATAGAATACTCCGTTGAACAACAGAACATATTTGTTTCAAGTGCATATGGAACACTTACCAAGCTAGATCATGTTCTAGTCCATAACTTAAAGCTTAATACATTTAAAGAAGTTCAAATCATACAAAGTATTTTCTCTAATCCTAACAAAATTAAATTAGAAATCAACAACAGAAAAATATATGGAATAATAAATTAAAATAAATTAAAAGTACATTTTTGAATAACCTATGGCTCAAAGAAGAAATCCCAAAAGAAACTAAAACATTGAAAATATGATATATCAAAATTTGTGGGATGCACCTTATGGAGTATGTTATGATTTTGATCTAAAATGTCCCCCAAAAGTTTCATGTGTTCAGAGGTGGGTCTTTTGGAAAGTGATTGGATCATGAGGGCACTATACTTATCAATGGATTAATCCACTGATGAGTTCATAGCTGAATGTGCTATTAGGAGGTGGGGCCTGGTTGGATGAGGTGAGTCACTAGGGGTGTGGCCTTGAAGGCTGTGTTTTTTGGGTTTTTTTTTTTTGGTACCGGGGATCGAACTCGGGTCCTTGCGCTTGCGCAGCAGGCGGCGAAACCACTGAGCTAAATCCCCAGCCCCAAAGGATGTGTTCTTATTCTTGGTTCCTTCCTCTCTTTTTGCTTCCTGGATGTTATGAGTTGAGCAGCTTTCCTCCACCAGATGTTTCTGCCGTGGAGCCAGCCAACCAGGCATGGACTGAACTCTCTGAAGCCATGAGCCAAAAATAAACCCCTCCTCCTTTAAGTTGCAGATGTTAGGTATTTTGTTCCAGTAAAGAAAAAGGTGATTAATACCCAGTACTTAGAAGGAAATTCATGGAGTGAAATTATTCTGTGAGAAAAGAAGAAAGATTTTAATCAATGAAATAAGCTCTTTTCTCAAGAAAAATCAATGAAAAGAAGATCAAATTAAATCCAAGGCATACAGAAAAGGAAATATTAAAGATAAGCAATGAAATCAGTGGAATAGAGAACACAAAAATAATAGAGATCAATTAAACTAAAAGCTGGTTCTTTGAAAAGATTAATAAAATTGATAAATCTCTATTCAAGTCAATTAGGGAAAAAAGAGAAGACATACATTAGCAATATCAGCAATGAGAAAAGGAACATCATTATCTATCCTACAGACATTTAAAAGGTTAATAAGAGACTATCATGAGCAATATTATGTTAATAACTTAAATGAAATGGAAAAATCTTTGAAAGGTAAACTACCAGAACTCACTCAAAAAGAAGCAAATAACCTAAATAGCCCTGTATCTTTTAAAGCAACTGAGTCTGTAATTTAAAATTCTTCCAAAGACAAAACTACAGGCTCAGAGGTCTTCCTTGTGAATTCCAGCAGACATTTAAGAAAAAAATAATACCAATTCTACACAAGTTCTTGCAGAAAATAAGATGAGCACTTCCCAACTCATTCTATAAAGCTGGCTTTGCCCTAATACCAAAATCAGACAAAGATATAACAAGAAAACTATAGACAAATGTCCCTCATGAGCACAGACACAAAAAATATTAATTTTAGAAAATCAAATACCACAGTATTTTGAAGGACAATATATATAACCAAGTGGAGTTCACCCCAGGATTGAAAGATTGATTTAATTTTTGAAAATCAATGTAATTCACTTTTTTTGTTTTTTTGTTTTTTTTTTTGAGACAAGCTTTTGCTGTGTAGTCCAGGCTGGCCTTGAACTTGTGCCAGTCCTTTTGCCTCAGCCTTCTGAGCGCTGGATTACAGACATCTGCCACCAGGCCCAGCTTCACTTTTTTTTTTTTTAGTACCAGGGATCAAACTCTGGTCCTTGCGCTTGCACAGCAGGCGGTGAAACCACTGAGCTAAATCCCTGGCCCTTCACTTTTTAAACACACTAAAAAAATCAGGCAATTTTCATAGATGTAGAAATGCTTTGAGAAAATCTAACATCTACTCATGACAAACGAAAAATAAATCCTTAGGAATAAAAGGGAACTTCCTCAATCTGATAAAGATCATCTACAAAAATTTTATAGTTACATCATACTTAATGGTGAAAGATTAAATGCTTTTCCATTAAGACCAGCAGTAAGGCTGAGAGTCAGTTCTACCCAATTTGTACTGGAGGTATTGACTAGTGCAAAAAAGTAAGGGGGAATAAAAAGGTATATGGATTGGAAAAGAAATAATATTCTCTTTATTCACAGATAACATGGTGGTCTAGGTAGGATACATGGTTATTATACAAAAATCCAATGTATTTCTATACAGTAATAGTGATTACCCAAGGCACAAGGCAACATTTTGGGATAATGGAAATAGTCCACAATATGACTGAAAATTAAACAATACAATTTTTAGTAGCGTCAAAAATATGAAAACATAGGAAAATTTTAACAGATAATGTGTAAAACTACACACTGAAAACAATGAAACATTGCCAAGAAAAATTAAGATGATCTAAAGGAATGGAGAGATACTATGTATTCATGGATCAGAAGGGTCACTAAGATATTAAGATGTAAATTCTCTATAAATTTCTCTTTCAATTCAGTGAAATCTAATCAAAATCTCTTCAGGCTTTTTAGTAGAATTGACAAGCTGACTGTAAAATCTATGTGGAAATGCAACAGACTTAGGATAGCCAAAGCAAACTCGAGAAAGAAAAAAGTTGGTGACTGACACTACTGATTTAATGATATTATAAAATTATAATAAATAAGAATGTAGGTAACACATACCTACAATAAACACAACAGAGTATCCAGAAATAGATCCACACATATATAGTAAATTGATTTTTTGATAAAGCCCCTAAAGCAATTCAAAGGGATTCTTGGGGAAAAAAGATAATCTTTTCAACAAATGGTGCTAGAACAACTAGATATATATGTATATCTCCTGACCTTCAGTTACATCATATACAAAAATGAAGTAAAAATGGACCATAGACAAAACACAGGAGAATTCTTAGTTACCTTGAGTTTGGCAAAGATTTCTTAAGTAGGATTCAAAATGTATGAAATGTAAAAGAAAAATAAATTATACTTTAAAATTTAAAACTTTTGTTCTTCAAACAGTGTTACGAAAATGAGAGACAAATCAGAGAGTTGAAAAATATATGCAAAACATAACTGACAAAAGATTTATGTCTAGAGTGTGTAAAGAGCTCTTATGCTCTTATAACTAAGTAACATTTTCAAAACCCAGTACAAATGGGACAAAAGGCTGGGGATTTAGCTCAGCGGCACCATGCCTGCCTCACAAGTGCAAGGTCCTAAGTTTGATCCCTGGAACCAAAAAAAAAAAAAAAAAAAAGCAGTTGCTTAGTGGCACATGCCTGTAATCCCGGCACTGATGAGGCTGAGGGAAACAGGTAGTGAGTTTGAGGCCAGCTTGAGGTATACAGTGAAACCCTGTCTGGAAAAATAAAGCAAAAGGTGTGAACAGTTACTTCACCCAAAAGATGGCAAATAATCACATGGAAAGATGGTTAACATTATTAGTCATCAGAGAAATTCACATTCAAATCATAATAAGGTACTAGTACAGGCTTACTAGAATGGTCAAAATTAAAAAGAAGCTCATAGAAAAGGTTAGGAAAGAAATAGAACAATTGAAACCCTCATTAACTACTGCCAGGAAAGTAAAATGGTACACTTTGACAGTTTCCTAAAATATTAAATATAGAACCCCATACCATCCTGCCATACACTCCTAGGTATTCACCCAAGAAAAATAAAATATGCCCACACAAAGTCTTAATCAACAAGTGTTCATAGAAGTTTTAACTGTCCCAAGGGAAAACAATCAAAATGTCCAACGGGCGAGTGGATAAACACATTGTGCTAATCCATACAATGTAATATTACAATTGACACATAAAACAACAGGGGAGAATCTCAGAAACTTTATACTTAGCAAAAGAAACACATTAGGATCCATATTGTGTGATTTTATTTAAATGAAATTCTAGAAAAACAATTTAGAATGACAGAAAGCAAAGCAACGATTAGGAAACGTTTTTGGGGTAGTATAAGTATTCTGAAACATGACTGTGGAAGGTTTACATGGCTATGTGTTTGTCAAAACTTATTGACTTGTACTCTTAAAAGTGATGACATTTATTGTGTATTAATTCTATTTCAATAAAAAAATGGACAAGGCTCCTCTACGAGGTATGTAAGAAATAAACTCCAACATTTATATTTAAATGAGAAAAAAACCTCCTAGGTACAGATTTTCTTTTTGTAGTGATAGTGGGGATTGGACCCAGGGTCTTTGCACTGACCTACATCTCCAACCCTTTCCTTTTTATCTATTTATTTTTTATTTTGAGACAGGGTCTTGTTAAGTCCCTATGTTACCTAGGCTGGGTTTGAACTTGCAGTCCTCCTGCCTTGGTCTCCCAGAGTGGAGAGCCTACAGGTGTGAGCACACCTGGCTCAGAACTATTTATATACAGTAGTCTTCTCTTATCTGTGATTTTACTTTCCATGGTTTCAGTTACTCATGGCCAACTGTAGTCCAAAAATATTAAATGGAAAATGCCAGAAATAAACAATTTGCAACTTTTAAATGGTGTGCTGTTATGAGCAGTGTGATAAAATCTCCCATTCTCCGACCGTCCCAATTGAGTCGTCCCTCTTCCTGTATATCCATGCTCTATATACTACTTGTCTTAGCCGACTCAGTTTTCAGATCAACTGTTACGGTATTGCAGTGCTTGTGTTCAAGTAACCCTTATGTAGCAGTAATGTCTATGGTTCTTACTGAATTTCATTGCATCACTTGTAGGCACTATATCATTTCATATCCCCACAAGAAGAGGGTGTATACAGTACAGTAAGATATTTTGAGAGAGAAGATATATTATTATTGTTCTATTTTATTGTTAATTTCCAATTGAGCCTAATTTATAAACTTTATCAAATGTATGTATAGAAAAAGTATAGCTAGCTGGATGTGGTGGCGCATGCCTGTAGTCCCAGGACTTGGGAGGCTAAGGCAGGAAGATCACTGTGAGTTCCAGGCCAGCCTGGGCTACCCAGTGAGTTCAAGGTGAGGCTGAACTACATAGTGAGACCCTGACTGAGAAATCCTCTCCCCCAAAGAAAAAGCATATATAGGTCTTGGTACCGTCTAAAGTTTAAGGCATCCACTTGGGGTCTTTGTACATATTTCCTGAAGATAAGAGGGGAGCACTACAGTGTGCTATCAATTGTGGAGGAAAAGAGGAAATATATAGGTATGTGCCATCTAGAGGAAGATGACTAGAAGAATACCCAAGAAAATGAAATAGTGGTAGCCTCTAGGAAGAGGAAGTAAGTGACTGGAGTCCTGAAATAGGCGGAAGGTTTTATTTTCCATCATAAATCCTTGGATTTTCTGCCCTGTACCTTAAAAAAAAAGAGATTACTGATATAGGGGAGGTATAGGTGCTGTGGAAGTTCATTGGAGGGTATCTGTCTCACGGTGGCAGGAGATGTTAGTAAATAGTTTTTAAAGAAGTTGTACCTAAGTGGACTAACAATAAGGAGTCAGCCTAGAGAAGGAGGGGAGAAAAGAAGGGCATTGTAAAGAGAGGGAATAGCATACACAAAGATCCCAAGGAACAAAAGAAAATGTGACATTAGGTAAGTACAGGGTGCATCTGTGGAGCTGGAACACAAAAAGACAAATTTGAGACTGTGGGAGTGCGTAGGGGACAGATTTTCATCTTCTAAACCAGGGGTCAAGAAACGTTTTCTGTGAAAGTGAAGATTTTAAATTTTATGAACGAAGAGGCAAAACCAAGAATTTTTTGGTAGGTATTTACACAGTAAGACAAAATAAATTATTAACATTTTTATTGACAAAATCCAAAATATAACAATTAAGTAAAACATTTTAATACAAGCTATTAATGAGAATCATAGAATTCTTTTTTAAGGGGAATAACATTTGAGTTAATTGGGGTATAAAGTAACTGTACCCTATTATCAAAATAAATTGCATGTGTTCACCTAATTTTTTTTTATTTGAAACAGATTATTTATTAATTTTACTTTTTTTTTCACCTGTTAATTTTAATCCGTAATAAGATCTTACATATTTCATCTTTGAAAATGTCCTTTTCACATAGATAAGTACTACCAAATATTAATATCTATCTGTGAGCATATGATTTTAATTAAGCATATTCATCACTGGGAGGTATTTATAGAATTCTATTTGATTCTTCTCTTTATAGTTGCCATTTAGCCTGTCATTACATTGCAGATTAATCTCTTCCAATTGAAGGCTATATGGAAACTCCTCAAATGCACAGTTAAATGAATTTTGAAGTATGGAAATTTCCTTGGCACTTGCAGCAACATTGAAAAAAACACTTTTGGAACTACAGTTTGAGTTAAAAAAACCATATCTACTGCAAATTCACGTGGGAATGTAGGTCTTGTTTACTGTTTAAACTTCTGATAGCATGAGAAGTACATAAAGTAGCTTGACATTACTTGTGATTTAAACAACATTAGTTATAGCCCAAATCATTTTTACCACAACATATAGTCTACAAATAAGCATTATTTTGCCTTATAATTATAAGTTTAATTCATTAAGAAACAGCAAGTCTGCAGCAAAAACTAATTTCCAGAGCCATGTAGTGTTTGATAATAGTAGCTGTGGGCAGTTTTTCTCATTCAGAAAAATCTAAGTATCAGTTCTGAGCTTTAAAAAAATCACAATAAAATTTTACCACTGTAGGGGCCAGGGATTTAGCTCAGTGGTTCTGCCGCCTGCCTCGCAAGCCAAGGACCCAAGTTTGATCCCTGGTACAAAAAAAAAAAAAAAAATTTACCACTGTTGATTTTTTTTTTTTTTTTTTTTTTGGTGCCGGGGATCGAACTCAGGACGTTGCGCTTGGAAGGCAGGTGGTGGCACCACTGAGCTAAATCCCCAGCCCAATTTTACCACTGTTAAGCCATCAAAATCCCATATGAAAGGATAGTTAATATCTTTAGCTCTTATTTATGTCAAAAATTCACAGAACAGTCAGTGGTTAAGTTCCTAAGAGTGAATGAAGTTCGCTATTGACGTTGTTTAATAATACATGATAGACTAAAATATTTTCCTCAAAGCACTTGCAGATGAATAATAAGAGTAATCATAGGCTTAAAACACCTTAAATTTTCCAAAAATTTTATAGATTTGCCCGAATAATCCTTTTTTTCCCTGCTCTACACATATTTTTGCCATCATTAGTTATAACACGTCTTAGCAGATTCCACTTCAGGTTGTACTGAATGAGTATTTTAAAAAACTGTTCTTACCTACAGTTGTTCTATCTGGACTCCCCTTGCAGGCTCTTTAGTCACTTCAAATTTGGCATTCCTTCTTCAAATAAACAATAAAAATGGACCAATATTGTTAACATCTGTTGACTCATCCAGAGCCAAAGAAAACCACTTGAAATCATTTGTCTTGTCTTTAAATTTACTATTTATGTTGCTCCCAATGTCCTCAGCTCTTTGAACAACTATTCTTGCTGAAAGGCTAATAATCTTAAGTGAGTTTATTTCTCTGGACACATTCTTCGGCTGCTGCAATCAAACAGATTTAATTAACTCACTATTTGTAAACAGCTTTCCTTGCTTTGCTAACAAGTCAGTCTCTTGGAAGCTTACTTTGGTTGGAGGCTAGTTTTCATTTTTTATTTCTGCGGAGAAATTCTGTTGTAATGAGACATTTGGTTTAAAAAATTTAAAATTTTCTGACCATTGCTTTTCTGTGAGTTGGGAATATTGTGATGACCTTTTAATTGGGTAAGTATATATATATATACATATATATACACACATAAGTATATATAAGTATATATAAGTATAAGTACACATAAGTATATATATATGGTACTCTTTTAGCATAGCTATAACGTCATTATGTAATAAGCATAATTGTCATCTAATTCAATAACAAAAAAATCTATAATTCATTGTACCTCAAAAGTCTACTTTCTTTTTATTTTGACCTGATGAGTATGTACTGGTAATAAATAATATCAAAACAAATGGGTGTGGTTATTAATTCCAATAAAATTTTGTTTATAGACACTGAATTATGGATTTCATAAAATTTTCACATCATAAATATTATTATTTGATTTTTTCCAATCATTTAAAACATACAGGCAAACAAATTAAATAAAAGGGATTCAGATTGGAAAGGAAGAAGTGAAACTATCTCATATTCACTATTCACAAATGTCATGATCTTGTACATAGAAAACTTTAAGGAATTCACTAAGAACAAAAACAAAACTATTAGTTGTTTTTTGTTTTTTTTTTGGTACCGGGTGTTGAACTTGGGTCCTTGCGCTTGCGCAGCAGGTGGCGAAACCACTGAGCTAAATTGCCGACCCAAAACTATTAGTATTAATAAATAAGTTTGGCAAGGTAGCAGAATACAAGAGATATATATATATATATATATATATATATATATATTCTATACTTTCAATGAGTGATCTAGAAATTAAAATAAGAAAACAATTTCACTTATAATGATATCAAGATGAATAACATATCTAAAAGTATAAAGCATAAACTCTGAAAACTACAAAATGTACTGTCAAAAGAAATTAAATAAGATCTAAATAAATGGAAAGATATCCCATATTAATGAATCAAAAGATTCAATATTGTTAATACAGCATATTACCCAAATTGATCTGCACATTTAATTAAATCCTTTTCAAAATTCTAACTGGCTTCTTTGCAGAAATTGACATGCTAATACTAAAATCTCCCAGAATAGCTAATGCAATCTTGAAAAAGGAGAACAAATTTGGAGGATTCACATTTTTCAATTTCAAAATGTACTTTAAAGCTGCAATAATCAAGACAATGAGTACTAGAATAAGTATAGATATATAGATCAATAGAATAGAGTTGAGAATCCAGAAATAAACCCTCACATTTATGATCAATTGATGTTTAACAAGGTGCCAAAACAATTCAGTGGTGAAAGACTAATTCTTTCAACAAATAGTTCTGGGCTGGCTTGATATTTACATGCAAAAGAATGAAGTTGGACACTTATCGCACACTATATATAAAAATTAACTTGAAATGGATCAAAGACTTAAATATAAGGCCAAAAACTCTAAAACTCTTGGAATAGTTTAAATATATCTTTGTGACAGCAAATTAGACAATGATTTCTTGTATATGACACCAAAAGTATGAGCAACAAAAGATTAAATAAATTGGACTTCATCAAAATTAAAAATTTTGTCCATTAATGGATACCATCAATGAGTGAAAGGGGCTGGGTGCAGTGTCGCCTCCCTGTAATCTCAGCTACTCTGGAGCCCGAGGCAGGAAGATCACATGTTTGAGGCCAGCTGGGCAACTCAGCAAGACCCTATCTGAAGAATTTAAAAAATAAATAAATAGTTGGGCATAGTTGCACTTTTGTATTCCCAGCACTTGGGAGAATGAAGCAAGGAGAATCGCCTTGAGTCTAAGACCAGCCTGGGCTACATAGTGAGTTCAAGACCAGCCTAAACGACACAGCAAAATTCTGCCTCAAAAAACAAAACAAAACAAAACAAAATGAACTAACTCACTAACTGACAGTTGAGGATGTAGCTCAGTGGTAGAGCACTTCTGGGTTCAATCCCATCTATCAGAAAAAAAAAGGTGAAAGGGGGGTGGGATTAGGCATGTAGCTCTGTGATAGAATGCAAGCTTAACATGCACAAGGCTCAGGTTTCACCCCACCACCATACCACACACACAAATAGCAAAAAGGAAATCCCTTGAATTGGAAAAAATCTTTGCAAATAATATATCTGACAAGAGACTTAGACTTATGACAAGAGACTAAAGAATGCATACAATTAAATAACAACACCCGGTTAATTAAAAACAACAACAACAACCCAGTTTTAAAAATGGGTTTAATTTAGTTTTCAAAGGACTTAAAAAGACATTTCTCCGAAGAAGATATACAAGTGGACAAGAAGAACGTGAAAAGATGCTTGACATGACTAATCATCAGGAAAACACAAATCAAAACTATAATTAAATGCCACTTCACACCTATTAGGATGATTACTTAAAAAATACAGAAAATGACAAGTGTTGATGAGGATGTGGAGAATTGGAACCCCTATGCATTGCTGGTGGGGATGTAAAATAGTCTGGTTGTTGTAAAAAAAAAAAGAAAAAAAAAAGAATTATCATATGTCCCAGCAATTCAACTTCTGAATACAGACTCAAGATAAATAAGTGCAGAGCAAGTAGGAGGTATATTTGTATACCTGTGCTCACAATAGCATTATTTACAGTAGTTCAAAGGTGTAAGCAACCCAAATATCAATTAATAGGTAAGTGGATAAACTAAATATGGCAGACACAGGCAAGGGAATATTACTCAGCCTTTAAAAAGTAGGAATTTCGGTCATATTTTAGGGCATGGATGAATTTTGAGGACATTTTGGTAAGTGAAATAATCCAGTCACAAAAAGACAGATATTGTATGATTCCTTTGATATGAGGATGGATAGTGGTGATGGCTGCACAGCAATGTGATGTACTTTATACCACTGAACCGCACACTGGGAAATGATTAAGATGCTAAGAAACGACCCCTGAATGGCTGCTATTTCATGCTGAGAACTTTCCTCAAGCCATCAAAAGTCAGATCTCACTGGGCATGATGGTGCACACCTATAACCCCAGTACCCAGGAGCCAGGCAGGAGGATTCTGTGAGTTCAAGACCAGAATGGACGACACTGTGAGTTCAAGGCCTGCCTGAACTACACACCAAGACACTGTCTCAACAAAAGACAACAAAACAAAAAAACCCAAAACAAAACAAAACAAGTCACATCTCTCAGGTTTACACATAGAGGTGGCCTCTAAACAAGGGGCTGCTGGGCATCTGGCCATGGCTGGATGCTCATGTGTACCAGTCTCCTCCACACAAAGGCTGTTCAACTCGGATTTGGAGAACAAGATACAGGAAGTTACAGAAACTCTCAAAGCCTGGGCAGGGGGCTGCTGAGAGGGTGCAGTTTCCCCAAGGACAGCTAAAATTGCTGTGTTCTTTGTATGGCTTCTGCCTCTGTCTAAATAGCAAAAAGCTGCTGGGACCAATGTGTCTGTGACAAAGAGACAAGTAAAAATTTGCTGAGAGGGTGGTGTCCCAGACTCTTCCTTAGGGAAACCTGATTAAAAGGACTGTTTCAAAGGATCATTAGCAGAAAAAAATTTCAGGCTCCCTGGGGTAGATCTGTCTTTGGGCCAAGCCTGGTTTCAACACTTCCAATGTGGCCCCTGAAAGCACCAGGGTCCAAACTTCTAAAGTCAGGGACACAGATGGTCCATATTGACCCTCTCTGGCTGGCAGAACCATCTCAGCCCACCCTACAGGAAAGCTGAAGCATTTGCTTGTCCCTGGAGAGGTGGAGTTCAGTGCTGGGCACTCCAGCCCTGCCCCACATCCAGGGCTACTATATATCCTTTGCAGAACACTTAGCTTTTTTTTTTTTGAGACAGGATCTCATTGTGTAGCTTAAGCTGGCCTTGAACTCATGACGAACCTCCTGCTTCAGCCTCCCAAATGCTGGAATTACAGGTGTGCAACATCACATTCAGCAACACTCAGCTTCTTAAAAGGAGAAAATTCCCTGGTGCAAGGAGAGGTGAATGCTCCCTTTTACTGGAAGCTAGGCAGTGCCTTCCCATCTCCTCTCTTTAGGAAGACACTGGTTCCAAAGCTGTGTTGTGACCAGTTCCCTCCTGGAAAATCATTTCCAAGCTGACCATCCCTCCTGCAGTTGCCTGCAATCATAGCCACCCTCTTTCCTGGGAAAATCCTCTCTAGGTGCCAGAATTGAACCAGGGTCCACACAATCTCATTGCACCTGACAACTGCTCATGTTCATGCCAGGTCTCCCATTGCTAACTACCCCTTTGAACAGTGGAAAGGGGTTCCATTTGGGACTTTCAGAGGGATCTGACCTGAACAGACCATTCTTATTCCCAAAACTGAGGTCCACTTCACAAATAATTGTCACCATCACTTTGTTTATCATTGTCACCATTCCAGCCTCACTCCTACTACCTGGCCAGCCAACACCCTGACACTGCTGCCAGATCAGCTCCCATTCATCAAGCACCTGCCATGCTATCTCTAATTCTCATGGCAAGTTCCTGAAGAGGAAACCATGCCTCCAAGATGTTGCCACACTGCAGTGAGGAGGTGGAGGTGGCTTTCAATCTACTCTAGATGACTCCCAAGCCTGTGCTGTTGCCCCTGCCCACTGCGGCCTCCCAATCTAAAAGATACAATTGTGCTGGCTTTGTAACCTTGGACAAGTATCTTCCTTTTTCTGTGCTTACTTTTCTTTGTGACAGTTGTGTCTGAGGCAAAAAGGTATATAACAGTGTGTGTGTGTGTGTGTGTGTGTGTGTGTGTGCATGTGTGCTTGTGTCTGTGTGTTCTGAACTGTATACTGGGAAGTGAGGGTAAGGCCATCCGCTGTTCCTGCTATCCAGGCCCACAGCAGCCATATGCTGGAACTGCCATGGGGACCCATTCAGTCAAGGCCAGGCTGGAGGGCGCCTGTCTACTCCCTGCTGCCTCTCTGGGGTGCCACACTCTATGGGCAGGAAGAGGGGCCCCTGGAGGACCTTTGAATGTTTCATTTGCTAGGAGGCTTTGGAGGGTTGATGGCATGATAAGGTAACAATAGCAGCCAGGGCTTTGTGGCTCCCTTCTTTCCCTCTAATGAGCTTCCTTCTGTCTCAGAGCCATGGAAAGCTCCCAAGTTCTCCACAGATGCCTCCTCAGCCCATCTGCGTGCCTTTCATCCTACACTGCCCAGCTTTCTCAACTCCTAATTGTGTTTCTGAGACCTGAATCCCCAGGCCCTTGAACAGCCATGCAGAAAACCCACTGGTTACAACATTTACCCTCAGGCCAGCACTTTTTTGCTGTACATGTTCCCCTGGGCTTGCCCAGCAAGCCCTGCACAGCCTGGCCGGAAGGATAAAGCTCCCAGACTCAGGGTCCCAGCCATGGAAGATGCAGGGAATGAAGCAGCCAGGAAGGAGGACCTACAGATGGGTCAAGGCATTTAACAGCTCAATTGCCAGGGAGACAGCATTGTATAAGGGCATATAATCTGTAGTCAAATAGTCTATGTTTGGGATTCTGGTTCTGCCCCTTCCTAGCCATGTGACATTGGGAAAGAAGGTAACCTTGCTGAGCCACACTTTCTGTGTGTGTAAAACAAAGAGAATAATATCTATCTTGCAGGGTGGTTGCAGGGATTAACAGAGATAATATATTTAAAGCACCTTGCTCAGTGCCTGACACATAGTTGGCACCTAATGAATGTAGTTTCCTTTTTCTCCCCTCCCTGCCCAGCCTCTGCCAACGCCAATGGGCAAACAAATTTGGCAGATCATGTCTCTTATTTGAGGGTCCGAGGCCCAGTCTCTGTGCACTTTGTTCTTTAAATGGCACAATCTGTGGACCACAGGAGGTGGGAAAAGAGAAAGAGGAAAGAGAAGCAGGAGTGGAAAACGATGGGCAGGGAGAAGAAAGGTGCAAGGGGGTCCTCAGGGTGAGATGGGAGAATTTGTGTGGCTTAGGATCCAAGAGCACCCCCAAAATAAGTGCAGGAGGAATTTGCTGACAGCAGCTGGCCCCTGGATGGGGGGGGGTGCACTCCAGATTCAGAGCCTGGTGTCAAGCGGGTCCTTCCCGCTAGCCTGTCTGGGCTGGAAGCAGGGAACCTGATATTTACATACCTCCACAGATGTGTCCCAACAGCCTGCCTGCCCTACCACGGTGGAGGAGGAATAATCACGCCAAGGCCAAGCTCCCTCCTCCTCCCCCTTGGAGGGCCAGATGACCTCAGTGCTTTGGTGCTCCAAGTGGAGCGTGTGTGTGTGTGTGTGTGTGTGTGTGTGTGTGCGCGCACGCACGAGCGCGGGTGCGCATGCATGCACAGCTCCAGCCCCTAGCGAGGAGGCCACAGGCCTGGGTTCAGAAGGATGCAACATCTGGCCAGCTGTGAGCCTGAGCCAGATGTGCGCTGGCCAGATGGAGGGCAAGCTCCCCTGGGTGGGGGCTGGACAAAAGGGAGTCGTAACCTCATTGCGCAGCCTAATCCTGAACATATTACTCTGGAATATGTGCGCCATCAACAACATCGTCATAAAAAAAAGGGCCTCAATAAAGAGAGAAGAAAGCAAGGCGTGAGAGTCGTCAGTGGGCCTCTAACACACTGAGTGCACTAAGGCATGGGTTGGAGAAGGAGTCTGACCTAGCCCTTGACTTTGGGCGCCAAGAGCCCAAGTGCTCCTGAAGAGTAGAGGGCTGAGCTGGGAGGTGTGGCGCCTGCTCTGCAAAGAGAGCCACTGAAGGCTCAGAGCCATGGACACAGCCCAACAGAGCCTTTGTGACTGAGATACAGGGTTAATGGATCCGGGAAGGGGATTCTGCGTCTGAGAAGGGCTGGAAGAGGTAAGCCAGAGAGCAACTCTGGGCCTCTTTCCTTGGCCTTCTCAAAGCCAGGTAATCTGCATGCTCCCAGCAGGGAAAGTGCTAGAATCTGTCTGCTCCTCCCCTCTCTACTGTTCTCACTTCCATCTTCACCCTACCCCCACTGCTATCCCCAGAGAACCAGCCAGACCAGGCACAGAGGCACACAGCAGGATGGCAGGGCTGGGCAGCCTTACTGCCTGAGGAGGCTGGGCTGGGACCCAGACAGCCCTTTGGGAACACTGACACGATAGGGTGGTCACAGCAGGCCTCCTGAAGGATGTGGGGGTCTCAAAGATAACATAGATTTGGCTAGATTATTAAATGACAAAGGACAATTTTCTGTTCAGGCCTAGGAGGGCTCCTGGCCCCTGAGAAGCTGAGGCAAAGAGGAAAAACGGAAGGAGGGTGAATGAGAAAGAAAAAATCCCATGAGTACAAGAAGCATCTCAGAGCCCATGTGGTCCAAGCCCTTCATGTGATAAGTGGGAAGAGAGGAGGTGTGTAAAGGAAGTTGTGAAAGGAACCCCAACAACGAGCTTACCAGCACCTGTGGGACTCCACCCTCATCCCATGTGACTTCTCTGCTCTGGAAACCCAGAGAGCCAGGAAGAATGGGCCAGAGCTGAGGGCAGGGAGACATCTCACTAGGGGTGAAGAGGGGTGACACACTGATGAAGAGCAAGACCAGAGACTGATCTACTCAGAGCAGGCTGGGGGCTAAGCTGGCAGTTCTTTCCCCTCTCCTCCTGCACGTTCATGGCAAACACAACTGCTTTTCATTAAAGTGGCCATGGAGGAGAAATCCAGCCCAGCCCATGTCATGGTCACAGCTCTGAGCCGTTAGCCTCAGCCAAGCCAGAGAGAAGCAGGCTGGGGCCTCACGAGACCTGCAACTGCTGTCAGCCCTGGGGTCCCAAAGTCACCCATTTCAGGACCCACTACGTGCAGTGATGAAAGGGAAGAATTCAAATGGTCAGAGGAACGGGGGGGCAGTCTTGCCTGTTTTCTGTCTCCTCATTCATCTATCATGCCATGTCCAGTTCCCACCAATCTGCTGCTGTGGAACTGGTGATGGCTTCTCCACGCCTCAATTAAGAAACACTTTTTTTTTTTTGTACCAGTGATCGAACTCGGGATCTTGTGCTTGTGAGGCAGGTGGTGAAACCACTGAGCTAAATCCCCAGCCCCAAGACACACTTCTGAGTCCCAATATAAAGGTTCTCTGATTTGCCAACCCTGGACATGATTGCCTCTCAGTCCCATGGTTCTCTAAGCTACCCCTCCACCTCAGCTGTTCCCCTCAAAGGGCCCCACATATATCTCTGCCCACACAGTTTTCTTCAATCAAAATGCCTTGTTACCATACCTGCCTCGAAAGTGCAAGGTCGTGAGTTCGATCCCTGGTTACCCCCCACCCCCGACAAAGCCTCGATGACTCTACTAACTCATTATGATTTCCTTCTTACGCTTTGCTCACCTGCAGAATTTTGGAGGAGTAATGCCTACCTCATAGGGTTTTTGTTTTTTTGGTTTTTTGTTTTTTGAGACAGGGTCTCACTATGTAGTTCAGGCTGACCTTGAACTCACAATGTAGCCCAGGCTGGCCTTGAATTCATGGTGATCCTCCTGCCTCAGCCTCCCAAGTTCTGGTTTTACAGGCATGCTTCACCATGCCCAGCCACCTCATAGGGTTTTTGTAAGGATAAAATTAGAAAGTGCTTGGAACAGAGCTTAGCATACAGTCAGCCTTAGCTGAGCCCAAGTTCTACCTGACCTCCCTATCTATGACTGTCATCACACTGTCAACCACCCTCCTTCTGGCATCCGTTGGGTGCCCTACATCTCGCTAGGCACCTTGTCAGGCAGCACGGAGGAAATGAGGAATGAGAGTTATGTCCTGGTCTCAAAGAGCTTATAGTCTGGAGCGAGTCACAGTACACAGCAGTTGTAATTGGACTGGGCTTAGAGTACAGAGGAGGTCAGCACTGAGGGACACAGAAAGCTGCTCAGAGGAGGGGATGAACCAGTGGGATCCTGAAGCGGAAAAGGAGTGAGTAAACTGGAGGGAGGAAAAGGTGCTGTACAGAGAGTTAGGGATGGGACGGATGTGCAAACAGCCATAATTCCAGGAAGATTAAGAATGGGTGGCAAGAGGAATGGGACAGCTGAGGATGGAGAGGTTGGCAGGGTCCCCCATGGAAAAGGCTTTGTAGGCTGAGCTAAGACACTGGGCTGAGTTCTGTGGGCCACAGGGAATCATGGGAGGCCATGGTACTAACTTTGGCAGTAAAACATATGCTGTAGACCCTTAACTGTTTTATGTCTGCCAGACTTGTCCCTCAGATGATAACCCTGTGCCTTCTGACCGCCCTTTTTCAGTGAGGTAGAACATGAACGAGTAGCTACCCATTTGATACTCTTTGAAGACAGACCACGGATTCTGTTGTGTTGTGCCTGTCTGAGGAGATGAGGGAGGGGGCAGAACCATGACAAAATGTAAGAGGATTGATCAGCACCCACCACATGCAGCCTGGAATAAACTGCTGAAAGCCGGACCCTCAGGTGCCCTGCCTACCACATAGCAAGCCCCACCGTGGTGAGCTGTCACTGAAGGAGGGCATGGGGGCTGAGGCTGCAGAGGAAGGTGGGACCCGCTGTGGGGCTGGCTCTGGATGCTGATGAAGGAAGCCCATACTGAGAAGAAAAGGACACAAATGACACCTCTTGGCAGCACTTCCACCCTGTCCACCTGTGCCCTGTCCCTCCATTTCTCTCTCCAGCTTACAGGAATCCCTGTCAGCAACTTGCGGTGTCCAGCCCCTCCCCCAACCCACTGTATGATACAGGAAACTAGTTTAAGAGGCTGCAGGCTGCCCCTGTCCTGTGATGTCTCCTCACCAGGAAGCCCTCCCTACCCCTGACTCATAGTGCTCTTCTTTTTCTGACTGTGCTTCCAGGCAGCACCAATCATGAAGTGCACGGGTTTCACTTCCTCTAAGGGCTCCCAGACCTCAGAGGGCCCCATCCAGCCTTAGCACTAAGCTTCTTGAGGGCAGGATCAAGCTGTTGCCTTTCCAACATCCTGCTTGGTCCCCAGCACAGCCTTCCTGAAGGATTTGGGTTGCTGGTTCCTGCTGCTTCTCCGAAGGTGTGAAGAGGACAGGATGGTCCATGTGAGCCAGAGCTGGGTTCCAGGGATGGAGGGCAGGAGAAGAGTAGCCTCTCTTGATGTCCCTTAACATAGATTCAACAGACAATGGCTATAGGCCGGGAGCAGCGGCCATATGGCCATCTGATGGGAAGGCTACAGCAGCTGGGCAACAGCACTGCAGTCCCAACAGGCAGGACATGGAAGCCCCAGAAGACCAGCTGGCTGGCAAGAACTGTAAATGGATGGCAGGTTTTAGTGCCTGACAAGAGGTCTGGGCAAGGCTGCACTCCAGACAGCTTCATGCTATGGTGGGTGTGCCCAGAGAAGAAAAGCTGAAAAACGGGCCACCATCTGGAGAAGATGACAGGGCCTGGAAGACAGTGTCACCAAACAGCCTTCTCCCGGAGGCAATCAGGGCCGACCTCATCAGCACTTTGAAATAAGCATCCTGGCTGGTTCCAGATGTGGAAACAGATGTGAGAAAATGATGTCTTAGGATTTGCTGATAGGCAAGCTCTGGGCCTATCCTCAACCCTCCTGGCTGTTAGGGCCTTCTCCAGATCTTTCTGTCCATGCTCTTACCTGCACACCTCCCTTGGTGACTTAGCTCTAGGCTGCAGGATTCTTAGGGCTGGCCCAGTATTCTCTCATGCCTACCTTTGGTCCACCCCAGAGTCAAAGTATTCTCTTGTTCAGTAGAGATGGGAACTAGCTGGCCACCAAACCCCAGTCAAAAGTGTGCTTGTAAGGGCCAGGGATTTAGCTCAGTGGTGCCGCCGCCTGCCTTGCAAGCATCAGGTCCTGAGTTTAATCCCTGGTACCCGCCCCCAGAAGTGTGCTTGTAGATATGTACAAACCTGCACATACAATCATCATGGGAACAGGAGGCCAAGTCAGATCCCTGGCTGTGAAAGGGGTATTGGAGGGGATGTAGCCAAGGAGAAAAGGGGAGGTCTGCCAGGGACACGGGGAGAGTATGACAGCAGGCCTCTGGTGTCCTTTCCCTCTCTCCACTCTACCCCAAAGCCACCCAGATCCAATCTCCACCTTGAGATGCAGAGTGAAGACATTTATTTCCTGGTTTGAGGTACAACTATGGAGAGCTGGGGGGGTGCAGTGTAGGTGTCAGAGTGAGGAAGAGCAGTGCTAAGAGTACACAGGATAAAATAGTTTGAAAGAAGAAACCCAGAGCGGGTAGGCTATGGGAGGTGACAGAGGCATGATAGGTGATCTCTAAGGGATGTTGCCAGGGGATATGGTTGATGGGAGGAGGGTTTCCTTTTCATCCAAGAAAGAGCCCCATTTTCCAAAGGCATGTGAGCCATCATCTCTTCAGTCCTTAAGTGCCAGCACTTCTGGATTCTCACCTGCTGGGTCCCGAACTCCATAACCAGAGACTTCTCTGGACTACTGGGCTAGGACTTTATGGTGCTTCCTGTAGGTTTCCTGGGACAAGGATTCAAAAGTAAGCTTTTTAAAGCTTAGTTTAATTAATCTTACAAAGAAGTGTCTCTATCTTTGGAGACACTCCATCTTTGCCCAACCTGAACTCTTCCCTTCTAGTCTGTGAAAGAGGCAAAGACCACTGCAGTGGGAAAGGAAAGGGTGGGCATCTTTTGAGCAGAAGGTGCAGTCACCTTGCTCCCAGGTCACTGCACATGAGTGACAGTTTGAGCCTGGGGGCTCTCGTGGCCTTTCCTAGGAAGGGGCTGCTCTATAGAGGCTGGGGCCAGCAAGCAGGAAAAGAATGCAGAGCTTTTTCATGCATCAATAATTTTCTGAATTAATCTTCTTTTCCAAACTTTGCAGAGCACACACTGTCCAGTCCCCTTTATTAAGGATTAATTACTAGCCAAGTTTGAAGTCTTTGGAGTTATTTGGGAGTCATTTGAGCTGAAAAGGAAAACATAGCTATGTTGTTATTTCTTCTAACTGGAAAAAGGATATTTTCTGTGGGTGTTTGCAATGCTCACAAACAGCTGAAGGGTTTTTTTTCTCTATCTTTCCAAAAACCATTGCTCTAGGCCACAACCAAATATGGAAAAAATGACCAAAAAATAATAATCTCCAAACCATGAGCTTTTCAGAAAATTACAAATAGCCAAAACTGAAGTATGTAAGAGAAATGGTCAGTGACCTTGCTTAGCAGTTTCCCACTGTTTCCTGTCACCTGGCCATTATTTGACTTTGTGATGCACCCAGCCCAGGCATCTCTAAAGAGATTTTGCTTCTAGGCATCCAGGAATCAGAAACCAAGCACAGAACGGAGTGCAGTGGATTAACACCCTCATTTCACAGGCAAGGAAACTGAGGCCCCTTGATGGCATAGGTGACTTGTCCTAGGCCCCACAGCAAGCTTTGGCACAAGCAGATCCCCAGCCTGGCTCTTACCTGCAGTGTCATCTCCATCCCAAGAAATGCTTCAGGGTGGACTGGGGCAGGGTCTCTGGGCCTCTCCAGGAAGCCAGAAGGAGCCTACATTTTGGCATGCGTTTTGGCGTGCCCCTCCCTGAGAGTAAGGTGGCATTTTGGAGGAGAGGGAGTGGGCCTGGAGACAGAGGAAAAGGCTTTTTCCATGTCTTGAATGACGAGGGTAGCTCCATGAGCACACAAGGTGCTGGCCACTGCCCCAGGTAGTCCCCTTCCCCCAGCTCCTAGACAGCTGGTGTTGAGCAAAAGATGAGCAGGGGTTGGATGCTACACCAGTTCCTGGCTCCCAGGCTCTGACGCATCAGAAACTATGTCAAATCAGGAATTTCCTCCACAACATTTCTACAACCAAGGTCAGGGCCAAAGCTTTTGAGATATCATTTCCCAGATCAATTTCCCTGAAATGAGAATGAGAAAGGGGACTAGAGCTCCCCTCTCTTCAGAGCTGAGGGAAGTTCTGTCTTGACATGAAGGGTCTGGCTTAGGTATGGTCCAGGAATAGTAATACAATATTGTGATTCAGACTATGGCTCCATACTTCTAGGGTTGAAAATCCTGACTCTCACTGACTTAGTTTCTTCATCTGTAAATGAAATACCACTAGCACCTGCATCTTCTGGCTCACAGTAAGTGCTGCATAAATTATAGCATTTGTTACTCTTGTTATTTGATCACTATTGGCAACTTAAGGGAGAAAGTATAAACAAAGATACTTAAGAACCCAGGACCTGCCACCTAAGTTCAGGGTGCAGTTGCATCCCTGCAGCCTGGTACCTGTCAACATCTTCAGGGAAGCAGAGATGCAAGAGAGAGCGAGGCCAGCAAGCTCAAGACCTTGCGGTTTGTGCTTTGCCAGCTTCCTGCCTACTCCTCCATGAGACCTGGAAAAGTTGCCAGGCCCGTCTGAGCCTTGGTTTCTCCATTAGTAATAGGAAGATAATAGAACCCTTGCTGCTCTGCCAAGCTCTTTGAGGGGCCCGGATGAAAGGCACCAGCAGTAGGGCGAGATGCTTCTATTACAGTTAATGACAGAACTGACACGCTCATAAGCTTCTGCCCAGCTCTGACTCAGGCTGTTTACGGTTCTAGGTCCTGGTCATGGTGGAGTGGGGGAGATGAGTGGCGTTATGGTTGAGGGAGAATGCGGAGTCCTGCCAGTGCCCTCATCTGCCCTACAACCCTGTGTGAGTGCAGTTGTAAGACACAGGCTTCTGTGGAACTTCCTCTCTCCATGTGGAGCCCCTGCTGCCCAGGGTCCCTCACCCCACGCCTGCTCTTCTTCGGGCCCCACCTCCCCTCCTGCCAGGACTCAGGCTCCAGCCTGCATGTGACACATCACTCCAGAGGAAAATCAAGCCTGTTTGGAAACATGTGGAAGCCATGGTCTGAGACTGCTGCAGCCAGAAGAATAAAACATTTCTCAAGGCTGGCCCTCCCTTTCCCACCAGCCCGGGGACAGTGACCCAGAAGGGGCTGACCAGCATGGGCCTAGACTCCTCTGTGACCTCCACATCTGGCTCAATGCTGCAGGTCCCTCCTTTCCCTTGGCAGTGTTGAAAGGGAGGCCCTGTGGGGCCATCCCTGCTATGCATCACTAGTTCTGTTTTCAGACATGCTTGGTCCCTGGTCTCCTCTGAGAAGTGGAAGTGGAAGGGGGCAGGGTGGCTGGCGAAGCAAAGCACAGCTGATAACAGCTGTGTGCAGCTCCCTAACACTAGAGGTCTTTCCTTAGCACCTCAGTCCAGTCCAGGACATCTCTTCAATGGTCTCTGGCCAGGCATGAGCACCAACCTAGGAACATACAAACAAATCCATCCTAGATCCCAGTATGAAATGGACCAAGATAGCCTCAAGAAAATGCCTCTTGGCTTCCTAAAGTGTCTCTTCTCCACCAAGGCCCTTGCTTTCCTGATTACCTCAAAGAGCAACAGGTCATGGGTGAGGTGGGGTGGGAGAGAAACTGATGGCCAGGCAGAAGAGGCACCACTGTGCAAGGCTCACCTGCTTGCCTCTTTCTCTCCCTTCCCTTCCCTTCCCTTCCCTTCCCTTCCCTTCCCTTCCCTTCCCTTCCCTTTCCTTCATTGCTTCCCTTCCTCTCTCCCCTTTCTTTTTTTCTTTCTCTCTTGGTTGTGGATTGAACCTAGGAGCTCATGCATGCTAAGCATATGGTCTACTACTGAGCTGTACCTCCAGCCATGCTTGCCTCTTTCCATCTATCTGGCTTGCCGGGGATTTAGCTCAGGGGTTCTGCCACCTGCCCCAAAAGTGCAAGGTCCTGAGTTTGATCCTTGGTACAAAAAAAAAAAAAGTAAGCTCCATCTATCTGGCTCCAAGTAAGCCCTTGACCCCCCTCCCACCGGCATCCTTTCCCTTCTCTGTTTTCTCTCAGGCTCCCGCTCTCCCAAGTTCAGTCCCCAATAGTCCTTCCACACCACTGCTGTGTGGCAGAACCTCTGGTAGACACGCCAGAATTGGGGATGGTTAAGAGAAGTATAGAAAGAGGAAAGCTATGCTGAAGACAAACGATGGAGGATAAGGAGAAAACCCAAATCTCCAATGGGAGAAGGACTGGCCAGAAACCCAGAGGACAGAGTGGGATTCACTTAGGGGAGACTGGGGAGCGCGTCCCAGGCAAGGTGATAGAACAGGCACAAAGTGGAGGTGGAAGGGGCTTGGCATCTTCAGGGGAATCAACTCCTACAGAGCGTATGAAGCTGGGAGAAGGTGAAGAGTGTCCCCAGACTGTACTTTGGGATGCTGTACAGTGGAGGAAGCAGATGGACTCAGGGCAGGCATGCAGGTGTAGCCCAGAGAGTCATTCTTATGACTCTTCACAGAAGCTCCTTGAAGTTAATCGAAACAGCCATGCCGAGGTGGGCACCATTGCCCTTCCCAAGCCTTGGAAGGCAGGGAGGACCTGAAAGGAAACACTCTCATCACTATTTAACAGAGAGGGAAACTGAGGCTCATTAGTGCTTAGTCATCTGCCCAAGTTCTTAGAATAAGTCAGCAACCAAGCCAGTTGGAGTATGCTAGACGCCTGGGTGTGGAGGGGTCCCCAAGAGGTCACCTCCTCCTCTTGTCCCAGGCCAGCCAGATCCCAACAAATGGGGCTTCTGACGATGTCATATCTGGAAGCTCCCTGCCCCACAACTAGTGCCAAGTAATTCAATAAAGAATCCAAATCTAGCCTGAGTCCTTCCTTCTGCGGCTTAAACATACCACTTCTAGGTTCATAGGCGAGATGGAGTCATATAAAAGCCCTCCCTAGACTCAAAGGTGATTTGTGGTTCTTCCCTCAGCTTTCTCTTCTCCATGTTCACTCTCAACGATTTCTTTCTCTACAGGCCCCAGGCTCCCATGGTTGACATAGCATATATAGTGGGTGCTCCATAACTATCAAATGAATGAATGGATGGTGGATAAATGAACCAACAAATGATTTCCAGACAAGCACAACCCTTAACCTCCATGAAGTAGATCTCAAATAGAAGTCCTCCAACATCCCTAACTTCACTTAATCTGACTGGATGCACGTGTGGTCACTGTCTAGGGCAGTCTAGAGATATTCTTAGGCCACATTCTTACTGTAAAGACATGGGTTTCTTCTCTGCTTGTCTAGCCTTCCACACATGCATATGCATATGTGCTAGAACCTACAAACTGTACAGGCACCAGCCCTGGTAGGAAAACCCAGCCCCATCCCAGTCAGGCTGGCATCTCTGCTGGGGTCTCTTCTGCAGAAAGCTAAGATGTATTGCCATGTAATTCCTCCATATCTTCATGCTAGGGTCCTAATGTAAGGTAAGAGCTAATCCTACACAACAGGCATCATTTATGCATATCATGTACCATGTGCTCTGCCACACGCTGTATATGCATTTCCTTATCTTGTCCTGTAGGCTACAGAAGGGGAAACTGAGATTCAGAGACATGTAGTATGGCTAGTAAATACCTGGGACAGGCTTGGACCCTGCTCTGTCTGACTCTAGAGCCTGCCTTCTTATCTGCTCTCACTGTCCTCCCCTAGGTCTGGTGTCATTCTCCCTAGGCCTGGTGGCCTTAAATGTCCCCATTGCTCCCTGCCCCACTCCTCCTACTCCCACCCCAGTGTGCCAAACCGAATCTAGGTAAGAACACTTGATGGCAAAGGGGCGGCGGTGGTGGGGTTGTTCACATCCAGCAACTTGTCTTTGTTCAAACTGGTTCCTTTTCTAGTTGTTTCCTCTTCTCCTAATCTCAGATTGAAGACCTATTATTTCCAAGCCAGGAAAAAAGAACAAGGAAAAAAGGGAGCTCTGTTCCAGGAACTGGCACATCTCTCTGTGCTGCCCAGCTTCTCACTCCTCTAACTCTTCAACAGGCTCAGCCATGCCTGGCTCCCAAATTTGGCAAAACTATTGGTCACAAACCCTTTTTAGGATCTTCTCTTGCTCTGTGTACCTCCAGGTCAAGGCTGAAGTGAAAGGACAAGGAAAGGTGGGAAGAAAAGTAGATCAAAGAGAGGCCCTGGAAAATAATAATTCTCATTTCCAGCCTGGCCCTTCAGTGTGTACTCTCCTCTTTGGGGACCCTATGTATTCCCTTCCTGGCCTAGAGATACATGAAGTCTAGGGAGAAGTGTGACTAGTCACACTCAGAAACACAGATGTTCACACACATTTATATGCACCCACATCGGTGCTCACACTAGAATCACATACTGTCATAATAGTCCAGCCTAGTCTTATTCACAGAGGCACAGGAGCCTGAAGGATACAAACCCTCTGAAGCACATGCACTCACACTCATGTTTCCAAACCTTGCCATAAACATGCCCTTTCTCCTAGGCACAAACACTGTCACATGCATGCTCAGGAAGTATGTTCTGGCTCTCTGAGAACAACCATCTGTGGACAGGTCCAAAGAACAAAGGATGCTGGAGTTATCCCTCTGAAACACAGGAGTCTCCAAGGCCCCTGCGGGCTCCTTCTAGGCTCCCCCTGTTCCATCCAATGTCAGAAGTTAATGAATTGGTTGAGTCCGGTTTAGTTCAGGGAGGTGAGTAGGCCTTTCCTACCTCTCCCCATGGCCCCTGCCCCAAAGCACAGTCCTTCAACCCCTGAGCCAACAGAGGCCAGGCTTTTGCCAGGAGGGATGGTTTGTGTCCAACTGTCAGGAGACATTGTGTCTCCCTGGGAGAGAGCAGAGTTTCTGGCCTCAGGCCATCAGGAGCCTGTACCACGGGGCTGGTGTCCACTCTCTCAGCTGAAGGGGAAACAAAGGTGCCTTGATGCAAGGGCACTAGGATCATTGGTGACAGTAGACAAGTCAGCACTGCCCTAGGGCAGAAACCCCTTCACCACCCTCTTAAGTCCACATGGTCAGACTGACCCTCTAGCTCTGCACCTGCTGCCACAAACCAGTCTCCCTCTGCTCTGGGCACAAGTTGGTACATGCTCCCCTTGTAGACCTACAAGAGCCTGCAAGAGTGGCCCAGAGGGGAACTAGGTGGGGGAGCTGGGTGGCTCATTACATCCCAGGTTGTCAGGGAAGAATATCCTAGAGGTCAGCCCAACTCTTCCAAGATGAATTCACCCAAACCAAAGCCACAGGTTTTCTAAGAAGGCAACAGCTGCTCAGAAGACAAAGCAGCTCGTATAAGCAGAGCTGCTAATAGAGCTGGAGTCTGGCATTCTCCAGCTCCAGACCAGGCTGAGGAGCCATGCCATGGTCCTCTAGGACAGTGATGGCAGTAGCAGGTCCAGGTGCCAGCAGGAGGCTAAGCTTTCAGGCCATTCTGCCCCATGCTGCCAGTGCCCAGTGTGTAATTAGGGACTGAACATTCACCAGGCAGGGTCCTGGGCAGAAGGACCCTGCCAGTTCTGATCATGAATCCTGAAGTCCTCTCTAGCAGCAGCAAAGTAAGGAGTCTGCTCTGTACCCAGCCTGGTACAGCCTTTTACCCCAGACACAGCACTAAAAGAAAAGGCTGGCAGGAGTGCTCACTGGTCTCCTCTTGTGAAGGTCAGGGTATAAACTGAAGCAAAGCCAGCAGGTATAAATGTGGGGGCTCAAGGCCGGTGCAGAGAAAGAGGTATGGGAGACTACGAGCAAGACTCCTCCTAGCACTCGTCCTATATCAGCCTATTCACTTCCTTTCTAGGACTTTTTACAAGTTGTAATTATGATGTTTTTGTATTTCCTTATTTGTTTCTTCTGCTAGCCTAAATTCCATGAATTTAGGGACCATGTCTAGCTTATTTACTATGGGTCCTCAGTGTCAGTACGATGCTCAGCACATAGGGGGACTCCATAATATTTACTAAATGAATGAATGGTCCCTGGCCACAGACTTTTCACACACTGTGTTCCACTGTCCTAGAAACACAGAAGTGACATACCTAAAGACCTAGAGAGTCACACCAGAAATGGCAGGAAGTTCTTTAAGGAAGGCCCGAGGGCCCTCCCGCTCTCCCATCTGATCACCCTACATCCCATAAATCTATCCTGAGCATCTACTAGGTGACAGAGAACTGAAGATGCCTTTATAAAATAAACAAACAAACAACAAACAAACAAACAAACTGGCCCTTCCTTCAAGGAGATGCCTATTTGGAAAGGAAGACGTATCAGCAAACAAATAACTACACCTCAGTCTAATCAGCAGTGGCAGAGAGGTAGGATCAGAGGACCTGCCTGGTCTTAGGGAGCTGGGGAGCTCTTCTGGAGGAGAGATCTAAAGGAGTGATACGAATTAGCCAGACAAAGTAGGGAGAGGAAAAGAGGAAAGAAAGAGCATTCATAAAAAAAGAAGGTATCTAGAAATAAGTGAGCATGTGACTTAACCAAAGAGGGCAGGAAGTGTCCAGAGTAGCCAGAGCTGGTGAAGAGATGCTGAGGCAGCTGGGAGGCAGGCAGAGGATCTGGCGAGGGGAGGGGGCTGGAACACTACAGCTATGAGGGGGAAGGTAAAAGAGATCTAAGCTTGTGGGGCAGAAAATCCCCTAAGTGCTTAGAAAAGGAAGCTAGAGCACACCAGGTTGGGCACAAGGCAAGTGGCTCTTTCCTTATCACTAACATTGTGGGAGGAGAACATGGGTGCTGCTCCAAAAGAGGCTTTGGAGGAGACAAGGATTGTGGAGGGTCCCTGCCTTCTCCTAGCTCCAGGTTAGGAGGCACCTGCTTGCCCCTTGCCCCAGAGATTACACCCAGGAGAGGTGGAGACCCAAGATGCCAGCCTTGTGAGAGCCAAGTGTGAGGAGTCTCCACACGGAGCAGCCACAGGGGTAGGGCTGCAGGAGTGCCTGGAGAGGAAGAGGGGAAGGCCATGCTGGGGCCCAGGAGGATGGGATCTAGAAAAACTGTGACGAGTCAACCTCATCTCTAGGTTCCAAGCACCTCCATTCCGGGGACTATTTGCATCTATCTTCTCAGCTCTGGGCACAAGGTGGATACTCAAGACTCCTGGGCAAAGGATAGAAAAGACATGCAGGCACTTTCAGGGTTCATGGCCCTGCCCCTCAAGAGAATCTCCCTACTGAAGAGCATGTCCCTTTCCCCTCCCTCCTTAGCCTGCAGCCCAAAGACAGCCACAGGTGGCCACAGTCCCCTCCCATGAGGTCAGACAATAAAAACAGATGAAGATACTGCTTCTATGCATTGCTATGGGGCCAGAGGAAGGCAGTTAGTGGCCGGGGGAAGAAAGGGAGAGACACTTAGCCCTTCAGAAATAAGGCCTCATCAGAGACGCAGAAGGTCTGAATTTCAGTTAGAGCTGTGTGCCAGCCTGTCATGAAGCTTTGGGAATTCTTTCAACCTGGGCTTTGGTCCACACTCCCATAATAGGAGAACAGGACTATGGGACCAGTTCGATCCCTTCCAAGGCCTTGTCCCAGGGAGGAGATTGTGTGGACGCCAGAGGCTGGAGTCTCAGAAGGAATGGCTTCTGCTTTCCCAGTAAGACCCAGCAGCCTTCCCCCTCTCTGATCATCCCGTCCCGGTGAAATACCAAGCTTGGGCCCAGAATCACATGTCTACCAGACCATCTGAGGAAGTTAGGAGGAAGGATGTGGAAGCAAAAAGCTAGAAGCATCTGCTGAAACAGAATACAAGAAGATAGGGTCTCATGAGTGGGGCCTTGGGCCTCAAGGGCTAGCTCAGGAATGGTGCAGGATTTGAGCAACCTCCCCACAGAAAAGTGGCCTGCAGAACTAGAATGCTGTCCTTTTCTGTCAGCCAGGTCTGGGACCAGCCTGATCTCAGGTGTGTGAGGGGAGGAATTGGCAGGGCTGTGCCAAAGAGGGGTAGGCCAGAGAGACAGCAGCTTCCCTCTGGGACCTGCTGGGGGGGGGTGGGTGGAAGGAAGAAGGGGATGAATGGGCAGGAGGGAGCTGCTGAGTGTAGCCCCATCAGCATCCACACCAGGACACCTCCACTCAACTAATATCCACTGAGGCCTGCTCCTGTCAAGCTGCATCTGGACATACTCTGAGGAGTCACATGGTGAGGCCCTGACAGGCCGCACAGGATTCAGACAGCAAGCCTGCCATGAGGCTCCTCCATCACCGTCACAGCCAGCAAGACATCCCTTGGCTCTCACCTGGGAGGAAGCAGGAGATAGTGAGTTGTGGCTTTCCTCCCAGTCTCAGCCAGGAGGTGGGGCTCCTTTCCAAGGGCTCCCGCAGGATCTGATATACAATCTGCCACGCCACCTGGTGGAGAGAGGGTGAAGATGCTGGATATGGCACTCCAGCAGGTAATGAATGCCCTTGCCAACTGCTGGAAATTTGGGGCAGCTGATTCTGGAGCTCACCATCAGCTCCAGTGATGATCTAGGCCCAGACCTGGGCAACCTCTGTCCCAGGCTAGAGTATGAAGGATGTAGTGTTTCAGGGCATGAACTTAGCCCTTAAGAACTCACAGTTGTCTGGGGGAAACAAAGCTTATTTGTATGAAAAACAAGACAACACAATTGTATGTGCTGAGTATGTGCAACTCAGCTCATTCACCCATCCAACACCCACTCTTCCATCTCACCAAATACTTACAAACACATGCTATACATAAGGTAGGTACTGTGGCTGTCATAAAAGGTAACAAGGAACAAGACTTGATCCCAGCCTTCGGGGAGCTAAAGCTCAACTATTCTGAGTAAGCTCTTTCTCTTTCTGGTTTTCCTCTTTAGCAAAGACTTTCACATATGTATTCTCTCTTAATCTTTAGAAGTCCCAGAGAGGTATGTGTTATTATTCTCACTCTGCACACGAAAACATTCAAGTTCCAAGAAGTTAAATGACTTGTCCAAAGTCTCACACTATTAGGTGGCTCCAACTCAGGGCTTTTCACTCATTAAACAAACATTCCTCCAGTGCATGATATATGTCAGGCACTGTGGCAACAAAAATGAATGAGAAACAACCCATAAATGAGAGGACCCCAAGAGGCCCTCACAGTCTACTTAGTGACAAACAAGAACGCCAATAATTACACACAAGATATTGGCAGGGTGAAGGCAGAATTTTATATAAGATTCTCTCTACAGCACAAGCAAGAGCAGCTACAATTTTTATAATAGCCAGTATTTACTATATGAAAGGTACTATGCTAAGTGCTTATATGAACCAACTAATTTAAGACCCTATGAGCTAACAGGTACTAATCTCATTTTGCAAGCAAGGAAACTAAAATGAGAGACAGCAAATAAATAGAGACTGGCAGAGCCAAGACACAAATCCAGGTGGCCTAGCTGCAGAGCCTGTGGCCTTGACCACTATGCTATACTGCCAGAAGGTATTGGCAAAAGATTAGAAGCTGCTATAACCTATAAAGGGACTTAGAAGGGGAAATGGCCAGACTGACCTGGGTAAAAGGGGAAGAGTTGAGGAAGAAGCTCAGAGCCCATTCCATGTTTTTCTGACCCAGGGAGCAGACTTTGGTCCTGAGGCAGTCAGTGCTGAGTAAGAACCATTCTAATTTAACCTTGCAAGATTAGGGCCAATATACCTGGCTTTTAACCACCTATTAGGACTTTGACACAGTGTTTACTACAGCTTTTCTGAGGCAAATTCTAGATTTGGTCAAAAGAAGTACGGAATGATAACTATCTTGAAATACCTGTAGGGCTGTTGTCTTAGTCAGTTTTGTGCTCCTATAAGAGAATACCTGAGGCTTGGTAATTTACGAAGGACATATATTGATTTCTTAGTTTCGTTCTGGAGGCTAGGAAGTTCAAGGTAGTGGGGCCCACATCTAGAAAGGGCCTTTGTAATGCACATGGCAGAAGACAGAGGGTGAGGGAGTGAGAGAGAGTTGAACTTGTTTTTCTGTTTCTGTTTGTTTGTTTTGAGACAGGGTCTTGCATCAATCCTCCTGCCTCAGCCTACTGGGATTACAGGCATGCACCACCATGCCTGGCTTGAACTTGCTTTTATAACAAACACACATTCTTGACAAAATGATAGCAATTCATTCATAAGGTCTCTACCCTCATGACTTAATCACCTCTCAACACTGTTGCATCAAGGATTAAGTTTCCAACACATGGACTTGGGAAGAAGAGCTAAATTTATTCTGTGTAGCTCAGAGGAACAGACATAAGATAAAGAGATGAACATTAAGGAGAAACAGATTCTCCCTCAATGGATGGAATATTTCCTCTTTATTAACCCCATTAATAGCTTTCAAAAGGAGTGAGCAGCTAGGCTGCAAGTACCTTCCAGCAGGGCAACACTCCTGGTTGGCAGAGATGCTGAAGGGGTGGTTTCCATGCAGGGATCTTAGTGTCCCTTCCAATGCTGAGGGGTCACAATGGTTTATCCCTCTGTTCCTGCCTTCACCTACAAACATTTATTAGATCAACTATATGCTGGCCATGAGAGACTTCAGAGATGAATAAGACACAATTCTTGCTCCTCAAAGATTTTGGAGTTTAGTAGTGAACCTCTGGCCTCTAGCCCCACCCCAGATAATATGGGATGACCTTTGGTTTATATTACCTTACCTCTCAAACAGGAAGGATAAAGGAAATATTTTTGTGTTCTTATCTTTTTGGACAAATTCGATACCTCTAGTTAACATATGGACTTATATAATATTGCAAACTAAGTTGCTATCATGACCAAAGAATAATAATAATATAAATAATAGGAATAAAAACAACCAACCTCATTTAACTCTGTGCCAGGTATTGTGTCCCTCACTTTACAAGTATTATCCTTGCCTAATTGTGCTGGCAAAAGTTCAAAGGCAAACTTAATACTCTTTCAACTCCCTAAAGGGCCATACCAAAAAAAAAAGTCCGACTGCTCTCCACATTCTCTAATTCATGCCACAAGATAATGATTTTACATTGCAAAAAGACTATAACAGCTATAAAACTGAACATCCTGGGAATAAGATGGTCTAAAATACTGGAGTAAAATACCCACCAAGACTGTAACGCTTTCTTCTTTTGGAGACTCGAAAAGCAGCACGGATTTGCATTGGGTTCTAGTGATAAAAGGAAGGGAATACAGAATAACCAGCTTTGGGCCCTGGATAAGGTTTGGGCACATGGCTGGATGATAAAGGTCAGATCGATAAAATGCCATATAAGGAAGTGGCCTTTATAGGGTCACAGGACCAGACAACATCCCCACCTCTGCAGGAGGGGCACTCAGAGTGAGGCACCAGAAGATCCAGGCGAAGAAGCTCTTTTTTGGCTGATCATAGGGTTCTGAGTTCAGCTCTACACTTCAAGCCATGTCTGTGACTTTCCCTAACTATTCCATCCCTGTGACCTGACAGATGATCTTCTTCTTAGGGTACCTTTGTCTCTAGAGAACCCGTGTACGAAAGACCAGAGGGAAGGATGGGAGGAGGTGGCTCCAGCAGAGAACAGTAAAGAGGGGAGAGGCTTGAGAGGGTGTTTGTGACTAGGATATCCCCAAGGGCTAAAACTCAGAGAGAAACAGCAGCTCTAATCTTTATATCTGATCACAGTAGAATCCATAAACCTGATGACAATTCCTAGTTAACCCTATCCACAGAACCCTGACAAACAGGCAATTGTTTCAGCCCTTCCCCGAACCAGGCTTCTTTTTTTCCTGAAAGTTTTGAAAGTTAGTAAGGAAGGGGACACCAGCCTGGAATACTATTTGCTTGATCCCAGTTTCTCTAACATAGGGAGAAAAGTTGATCCAGCCCTGGCTGTAGGCCATATTAAGGGCCACTTTACATGCTGTCAGCCACTATAGAGATCAAGCTGGTGACACTTACAGGCCTTTGAGAGTTTCCCCAGCATTCTCGGATTGGCACTACATGTCATCAGAATGTCTTCCTCCTCCGTATCTTGAGACCTCCCATAGCTTTAATTTGTGTACCTATTTTTCACTAGATGTTAAGTCACTTCCCTGGCATCCAAAGAGCTGAAGTAGGGGAAGACCCAAGTGGGCATTTGTTTCACAGCATGCCCATCCTTAGGGCGCAGCTGACAAGGACCTGACTGTGCCTGCCATTCTTTCCCTAAACCCCAAGTTACAATGACAGGGAATGACAGGGAGGAGCTATGGCCTGGACCCAGAAGGAAATTAAATGGCCTCAAATTAGGTCAAACATGGCTTTGGCACACACTCACAGAAGGAAAAGCAAGAAAACAGCATGTTAGCCATCCAGTCACAAAATCAACATAAAAAAATCAGAAGCTCTCATGTATGTGAACAAAATACAACCAGAAAATATGGTGAAAATACCAAACCATTCATAAAGTCAATAAAAAATAAAATGATAGGAATAAAGTTAGTAAGAAATGTGTGGAATCTCTCAATAAAAAACCATGCTCTAGCTCCATTAAAGGAAACAAACAAAAAGATAGGAATAGGTTGAAAAATGGAGAACTTTACAATGCAAATCTCCCCAAGTTGACCTGTAACTATAAGACCATTCCAGTAAAAACCCCAAAGGCAGAACTGATTCTCAAATTCATCTGGAAGAATAAATGTAGGGGAATAGCCTAGAAAAATATTGATAAAGAAAAATTTGGGGTTGGGGTTATAGCTCAGTGTTAAAGCACTGGCCTAGCACTGAAAGCTCTGGGTTAGATCCCTAGTGGTAGAAGGGTGGGAGGGTCTCTTCAGCACCGGAGTGCACCTGTAGCCCCAATTACTGGGAGGACAAGGCAAGAAGTTCACTTGAGCCTCCAGGAGCTAGAGACCAGTTTGGGCAAGATAGTGAGGCTTTGTCTTAAAGAAAAAGTGTGGTTCAGACACCAGAATAGATCAATCAGTGGAACACATTATAAAACCAAGAAACAACTGTAGTGTTTAACAAAGACTTCATTTAGAGTGCTAGACTTTATATAAAATGTAATATAATAGATTACACATAGGACGTTAAGTGACATTTCATATTAAGTAACAAAACGTGGAATCCAATAATGGTACTGGAATAACAAGTTAAATTTTGAAATACCATATACCTATAATATAAAAATATTATTAGGCAGGTATGGTGATATATGCCTGCAATCATAGAACTGAGGGAGGCTGAGGCAGGAGAACTGCAGGTTCAAGTCTTCCCTGGACAACTTAGCAGGACTCTGTCTCAAAATAAAAATAAAAAGGGCTGAGGATACATCCTCAGCTCAGTGCTATGACATCCCTGGGTTCCACCCTCAGTACTGCAAAGTAAAAAATAAATAGGGATGGTGAAAAAGTTTAAATGTTAAATAAAACACTAGAAGATTTAGTTAGAGGTTTATGCAACACAGGAATACAAAAATATTTCTAAACATGGATCAAAAGGGAGACTAAAAAATATTGATATGTTTACTACATTTAAAAAAAGTAAATCCTCCATTCTCAAGAATCTCACAAACCTAAGGGCAGACAATAAGTGGGAAAAACTAGATGCAACATTTATCAAAATAAAGGTTAATAGCTTTGCTATATTAAGAACCTTGCAAAGTAATAAAAGACAAATACCTCAATAGGAAAATGGACAAAGACATAAAAGAAACACAAAATGCTAATAAGCAAGCATAATAAAATGTTCAACCTAAATAGCAATCAAAATAAATTAAAATGAAATAACACTTTGCATATCAGATTTGTAAAAATGAAAAAGAACATTGGTAGGGTGTGCAGAAATTAGCACTCACAGATTGGTGGTGAAGCATAAATTGGTACAAGCTTTCTGAACTGTAATTTAGCAGTAGGTATCAAAAGCCTTAAAATGTGCATGTCTTTAGTTCCTGCAATTCCATCTGGGAATTCATCTTAAAGAAGTAAGAATATGCAAAAAACCTTTTCTAAAGGTAAAACCAGCATAACAACAATGACAAATGAAAATAAACCAAGATTTTCATAAGAAATAATTGATAAGTTATAGTTGTACCACACAATAAAATACCATGTGATCTTTTAAAATGATGACATAAAAATACAGCCACTGCCACAGAAAGATGTTTCTCAAGTTTTTAAATGGAATACGGAGTAGGTTACAAGACAGCAAACACAGTATCATCCTCCCTCCCCTTTAATTTTTCTTTTTTGGTCGTTTTTTGGGGGTGGTTCTGGGGATTGAACCCAGAGTCTCATGCGTGCCAGGCAGGCACTCTACCACTGAGCTACATCCCAAGCATATAATCCTATTTTTAAAACATTTTTTAAAATATACAACAAAAGGTCTGGAAGAATTTACCCTAAAAATGTTTATAGTTTTGTTACTGGGTGAGATTACAAATGTTCTTAATTTTCTTCTTTTTGATCATCCATATTTTCTACATTGTCTATACTACATTAAGTACTTCCTATACAACTTTTTAAAAAATTTAAAAAAACTAAAAGCCACTTGCAGTATCTAGATACCTAGTTCTGCCTGGCCCTATTTGCTCTCTCTGTGTGTGTGTGTGTGTGTGTGTGTGTGTGTGTGTGTGTGTGTGTGTGTGTGTGTAAAGGCTTCATTAAGGAGAAATAGTCCCATGGTTTAGAAATGCATATACCCCTAACTCCAAACAGTTTTCTTACTTTGTTCTTCCTGTTCTCCTAGAGAACAGCCACAAAAGCAATAACATGCCAACAATTACAGATTTCTCTCTTTCCTTTCCTGGATTCCAAAGCGGAGTGCATCTGGCCCTAGCAAAATGGGGAAGGACTGTGTTTTGGAGGGCAGCACAGCACTTGTCATGGTCTAGAGATGATTCAAGGGTGACCCCCAAATGTTCATGTACTGGAAGCTTGGTCCCCAATGTGACGATGCTACTGAAATTGTGGAACCTTTAAGGTATGAGATCTAGTGGAAGATGATTAGGTCACTGAGGCTGCTTCCCTTGGAAGGAATTAATGTAGTTCTCAAGTGACCCTTGTCAGCTTCTGCAACAGTGGGTTGTTACAAAAGAACAAGACTGGCTTCTCCTCTCTAGCTTCCTGTCTCACCATGTGATGTCCCCTTTGTGCACATTCTCCCACCACACTGCCATCTGCCATGCTGTGATGGAGCCAGAGGCCCTCACCAGAGCCAAGAGGATGGCTTTGGCCTCCAAAACTGGAGGCTAAATAAACCTCTTTTATTATAAAGTACTCAGCCTCCTTCCATTTTGTTATAGCCATGGAAAACAAACTAACATAGAAGGAATCTGCAAACTCATCACTAGAGCCAGGGGAATGGGCAAAGGGAGTTTAAGTAAGTCAGTAACCCATGAATATGAGTATCATGAGCTGCCATCCAGATCATAGAATGGAAAGTGATAGGTAAGAGAGATTAGGTTTCCTTGAAGATCTGGAAGCAGATACAAGACAATCACATACTCAACTAGACTCATACTTATATATATTTTAATATAATCTCCTAGCAGTATTTTTTTTTCTGCCAATCAAAGCCTAAATCATTAAAAATTTTAAACTCTAACTTCCTTTTCTTTTTACTTGTTACCATCCCCTACTTCTCTTCTCCAGCTTGGATATAGGCCTCAAAAATTACCTAATCCTCCTCCCTGACCTTAGGATCAATTGTTCTCAGAACCAAGGTTGAGGACAGCAGCTCCACAGACTGGCACTTGCAGGGTGCATCTACCTTATGAGGTCTCTGCTTCCAGTCCACAGACTTTGGCTGCTTCCTTCCTAAGCCCAGAGGGGACAGGCCCATGGAATGACTCCTTAGGTGCAGTAAATGTACCCTGTATGTGGAAAACCCATTTCCTGGTCTGAATGTGGCCATGGGCCTTATGTGGGCTGACAGACAATCTGCCTCTGGAAAAGAGGCTTCTTGAATATTGATACACAAGTGCCTTGTGGATGTTATAAATATCTACTTGTCATATACACTACATGAGCACAAATTTTCAGGCCACCCCCAGAAATACAGTAATATTCTTGTAGTTCCTCATGCTTGTTTCTTGGAATTTCTCAGCCAATTCTAACTCTGGGCAGCAATGGATTTGGAATAGAAATCAAGTCCAGTTTCTCTAATGCTGTGCCTTTCGGTGAAAAAGAGGGAATAAAACAAGATGAACAAACAAAAGACCTGGTCCAAACACCTTCCCCAGTACTGTAAAGACACAGTAAGACACACAGTCCACGAGAAAAATGCCTGTGTGTCCTTACAGCAGACCACTCTTTCCCTATTTGCTATCCCCCAAGGCTTTATAGGCAGAGATGGGAGCCTCCTGCTAGAAAAGCTGGCCCAGCCATGTAGCCCAGCTTGGTCTAGACCTCCTCTTTCCCCATCTGCGTTTCATGGGGAGGGGTGGCCTCACTACCCATCTCTGAAACTGATATCCAGCACAGCACTCAAGCCAGAGAGGGCAGACACAAAGCCAGGTGCCCGGTTGGGGAAGTGCCTGCAGGAGAGCCCCATGGACAGGCCCGCTCACCTCACTAGGCAGGTGTGTCCCTCTCGGGCTCAAGGGCCATCTGAGAAAAACGAGGCAGCACAGACTGACTAGGGCAGACAGGCAGGACTGGGCTGGGGTCATCCTTCAAAGGCTCTAGGCCTCCTCTGCTACTGCTAGAGAAGGAAATTGCTGGTGATTCCCAAAAGGTCCCCACCCTCACCACCTGAGTCCATGAGAAAAATGCCCGTGTATTCCAGGGTTGAACACACTTCTCAGAGATGGGTGCCTTGATGCCAAAAGGGCAAGAGACCTCACAGTCAAGGAAAGAATAACTTTTAGATGTGGAAGATGGAAACTCTATGGTGTATTATTTGAAGAAATCCTAAAAATATTTACCATTTGTTGAGCACTTATTATGGGCTCGTTAAGCATTCTACTTAAATTATTACACGAATTACAGGAATTTCTGTATGAGGTGGCTGTGCTTATATTTTCCTTATGTCACATGTGTGGAAATGGAGATACAGAGAGGCTGAAAGACTTGTCCGAGGTCACCACTCCATGAGAGGCAGGCCAGGTCTACATGACTCTCAGGTCTGTGGCCCTCACTACTGTGGAACGCACTGGACCTTCTGACAAGTCACCTCTCCACCACTTTACATCAGGAGACAGAGTCTTAACTGTCAAATTCTTGCCTTAGTGCCTAAAGCTCCTCAACAAGAGGGTTTCTTTAATGTTCCAGAAAAAAAAAATTCTCAGGGTGCCTTCTCCAGAGGCTTTGTTTTTGAACTCTTTTGAACCAGTAAAGAGCAATAATCTCAAATGCAGAGCCAGCAGTCTTGGGTCTTAACTTGATGGGGCAGTCAACTAACTCAATCCCATACAATCCTGATCTATCGCACTGATCTGCAAAAGAAGTTAGCAAAACAAAATGTGCAGGCTCATTCCCACAGTGCCAGTGACTCTCTATGCTTGGGGAAACAGAACTAACCTTATCCCCAGTTTCCCCACCAGCAGCCTCTAAGTCTTCTGGACAGGACTCCAGAAAGTCACGGGGCTGCAGAAAGTCAAAGCCAGAAGATACCCAGGCTTATTAATCTAATCATATGGTTTCACAGATGAAAAGCCTGAAGCTGAAGAAGGAGGTACTAAAATACTGTCAGTCCCTGGCAGGTTCTTATCTTTTCTATAAGTTCAGGCTGGGGGGTAGGACCAGATGTCAGACTAGTGTTTATGTGCATACTTTCCTTGGATGAGAGAGGGGAAGAGAACTGCATGCAAGTGAGAGAGACCATCATTCAGATGTGTGTATGTGTCTACACAGCTCTGTGATCAAGCCAAGTTACTGAACCTCTTTACTTTCTTATGCTGTAAAACAGAGATAATAGTGCCAACCTTAAAGGACTGGCCTAAGAATGAATCAAAATAATGTATGAAACAAAGGACTGAATACAGCACAGGCTTTAGTTCATAATAATGTATCAGCATTGGTTCATCAATTGTAATAAACAGCACACTAATGTAAGATGTTCATGATAGACAAAACTAGTTGGGATATATGGGAACTCTTTAGACTAACTTTGCAACTTTTCTGTAAATCTAAAACTTCTAAAATAAAGTTTACTTAAAAACAAATTAAAAGGAGGGCTGGGGATTTAGCTCAGTGGTTCTGGCCCCTGCCGTGCAAGCACAAAGTCCCAAGCTTGATCCCCGGTACCAAAAAAAAGGAACAACAAAACATAAATTAAAAAAAATTTAAAAATTAAAAAAACAAATTAAAAGGACTATAGCAGAAATTGTCATATTAAGAGAGAATGATCATGAGCTATGTCCCTGAGAATCTGGGAATAGCTGCAAAAAATCAAGCAACATCAGCCAGCATCAAAACCCATTAATGTTCAGTCAACTCGGGTTAGCTGCAGATCCCAATTATGAGTATCAGTAGGCACTGGGTCTCACAGGCATCAAGGCATCAGAAAAAGACTATTAAATGTGCAGTTGAACAGACACCTAGATGCAAATGCTAAATCTACCCATTAACATTTCTGTGATCTGAAACAGGGTCCCTTGCTACTCTACACCTTTTCTTCCTGACATACTGCTATAATTTGGATGTGGTTTGTTCCTTCAAGGGTTCATATGTTGGAAACTTAGATTACAAGGTGGCTATGTTATGAAGTTATGGGGCAAGGCGTGACAGATCACTCCTATAATCCCAGCACTGTGGGAGGTTGAGGCAGGAAGATCAGAAATTTAAACCCAGCCTGGGTAGCTTAGTGACTTAGCAAGACTCTGACTCAAAATCAAACATAAAAAGGGCTGAGGATGTAGCTCCAGCTCAGTGCACCACATAAAGAGAGAGGGAGAGGGAGAGGGAGAGGGAGAGGGAGAGAGAGAGAGAGAGAGAGAGAGAGAGAGAGAGAGAGAGAGAGAGAGAGAGAGAGAGAGAGAGAGAGGAAGAAGGAGGAGGAGGAAGAGGAGGAGGAAGAAAAGAAAAAGAAGTTGTTAGATCTTTAAGAAGAGAGGCCTAGTGGAAGGTTATTACCAAACCTCCATTCTTCCTGCCTTCTTGTTCTTCTATGTTTTTCCCCCTCTCACATGTGTCCCTGCCAAGAAGCAACCACCATGGCTAGATGCATCCATAGGGCCCTCAAAACTGGGGCTATGAGGTTTGGACTTTAAGCATCCTAAACTGTGAGCTAAATAAACTTCTTTTTTTTTTTTTTTTAATAAGAGTGCCCAGCCTCAGAGTGCTGTTTATTGAATTGACTGAATATGTACTAATGTCCTTGTGTAATCTTTTCCTCTTGAGTGTGATCTGGACTTACTGACTCATTCTAACAAAGAGATATATGGGAATGATGTCTCTGAGATTAGGATGTCAGAGACCAGCATCCTTCTTGGATTGCTTGCCCAGGGAAGCTAGCTGCCGTGCTAGAAGGGAGCCCTGAGGAGAGGATCATCCGAGGCTGCCAACAGCATGTGGATGCACTAAGAAGGGGCACCTTCAACTCCAGCAGACTGTAGATGGGGATGACGGCTTGACTGCAACCACGGCAGAGCCAGAAGCACCCAGCTAAGTCACAGAAACTGATACACGGAAACTGAGATAACAAATGTTTGCTGGTTTTCCACAAAGTTTTAAGTTAATTTTTAATGTAGTAATATATAATTATACAAAGGGCTCTGTTGGAAACTTAAGAAATTTGGAAAATGCAGAAAAAAACCCCCAAACCCTAAGGCCCATCAGATTACATAAAACACCTCTCTACATTGTTACCTCCCGTGCCACTTCTGCTTATGACTGCCTCTTCCTTCCTCTTACTCCCTGAACATCTGGAGGCAGATGGGTTTGATGATGACAGCCCATGAGATTCTCTCTCCACAATGGGAAGAAGTCAGCAGTTCTGGGGGCCAGGGACATTCAGGTGAGAGCCCAGCTCTCTTTTTTTTTTTTTTAAGTGCATGTTTACCATACATAATGAATACATTAATGTGGGGAGTTGATACATGTACATATTGCATCTTAATCCTCATTGCTTCCCTTTCCATTTTCCTCCTTCCTCCTCCCTCCAACTCTAGATCCCCTTGACCCTGTTTCCTATTATCTATCTTTTATTTTGTTTTTGCAAAAGTAGGAGCCCTGCTTCAGATCAAGACAAGCAGTTGTCCTGAGATACATTCTGCCCCAGTTCTTTGAGATTTGTCTTTCTAATTCACATGATGTTCACTGCATCAACAAAAAATTACATCTGCCTTGTACCTTGTTTTGTTCCTTCTGAGGCTGTCCCCAGGACATAGAGAACTTGCTGAAATTAGAGTTCAGACCTCTACCACCATGCCCACTGATCCCTGGACAGATAAGTTTAGAGCTGGGGGTGGGAAGACAGTATACTTTCTAAAAAGAGTTGAAGTCTCTTGACTGCTATTCAGCCACCTTCAACCCCACTGATCTCTGGGAAAAGGGACACAGAGAGAGAGAGAATGTCTATTCAGTCAGGACGGACTCCATCTGAATGCCAAGGCTAAGTTCTACAATCAGTTGGATTCAACACAGAATTTTTACCTATTTTCTCTCCCTGTCTCTTCCCCTTGCCATTACAAATCCTCTACTAATACTTTTCTGAGCTCACCAAGTAGCTCCTTTTCCCTAAGGAATCTTACTTCTACTTCTCTGTCCCAAATGGCTGAAATCTATGCATCTCAACTTGATTATCCCCTACAAGGAGCCTTGTTGTGCAGAAGTTTCTGTAAGTGCTCCTAGGAGAGATGGTGTTACTAGGCTTAGCTCCTAGGGTGCAGCATGGTTGTGAAGAGTTGGCAAAAGCATCAGCAGTAACAGTGGCTCCCCAGGAAGGGCTTCCTGTGGTGTGACTGATCCAGAAATGAGGACCCAGAATAGAGCCAGCAGGATTCAGGCTGGGGAGACAGAACTGCTGCCGAGCACAGATCACTGCTCACATCGGGTACAGTCAGTAGTGGCTGCTTACCCAGAACTGGGCACTGCCTAGAACTGCCATCATGTTCCCCAAGATCCCCTTCTCGCAAAGGTGGCTTGACTCCTAGGGCTGGAGTTCACAGACAGAAATGTGTAGCCCCCTCACCCTGCATGGCCATGGGGGCAGGACCAGTCTTCTCAGCACTGCCTGCTTTCCCTGGGTCTCCCCACTGCGAGACTCTTAGAGAACCTTCACCACCTTCCTTCCCCCCTTTCACCACTTTCCTTCCTCTCTCTTAACATGAGCCACTGATCTGGAGAGACTCCTGGTAGCTGTGGAGAGCTTGGATGAAGTTCTGCTTCTATCTCAGGCACTGATCTACAATGGGTTCCCTCAGAAACAAGGAAGAAGTCAAGGAAGGGACAGGTCCCAGACTCCCAGATGCCACCTAAATTTGGTGGTTCCAAGGGATTGTGAAGAAGACCTAGATCTGAGTTGGAGGCTCCAGGCTTCCAGTAACAGTGTGCTTGCCATGCTTTTCATGTGCCATTTAGTCTGGCTCTACCAGGATGCAAGCTCTAAGGACAGAGGCTGGGTTTTGTTCATATCTGTGCCCCATGACAGAAGAGCTTGTCCCCTGTCCTAGCCTGCTAACCTAGAGGGGACATGAAGTGGAGGTGAAGAACAAAAAAGATTTCTAGGGGGCTCAGTTGCAAACCCCATGGCTGTATGAGCCACAGAACAGGCTTGGGGGAGCACAGCTCAGCTCTCAGCAGACCTGACATGGTTCAGGGGTTTAAGAAGCCTCATTGAGAGCAAAGAGGAAATAATTCAGCAGGAGTCATCAACAAACCCTCGCTTCCCACACTTTCTCACACTTGGGGTTCCTTCTACTCCTGTTAACTCCAAAATCAAGCCCACACTCCTCTGCCTGGAGTGCAAAGCCATCTTGAACCTGGCTGCCTGCCTCTCTACCCCAGCCACTCGCCCCACAGCTGCCCCGCACAGTGCTGGGGCTCCTCCTATGTCCCAGCACATTCCCATCCTTACAAAAGCTGCTCTATTCCATTTCCCTCCCTTCTTACACACAAACTTTCATGGGCTGGGTCCCAGTCCGTTCTGTGTGTAGCCTGTTCTAAGCACTTCAGTCCACACCAGCCCCTGGCTTTTCTGAGCTCCTACAGCACCCTGGCCTGCATCACACGACCTAGCACACTTTGAACACCTCATACCTTCCTTAGGTGCTTTTCTTCAAGTCTTCATCAATTAGCACAGCAGAGTTGTGAGACAACCAGCAGGGTACCAGGCAGTTCCACACAGAAGCATTAGAGCAGCTTTAGAGTTTTAAGAACTGAGACCAAGTTGGAATTATTCTACATTCTCTTGGATTGGAGCTGGCTCAGAAAGTGCCAGTAATAATACTAATTATTATTTATTATTATATTGAATATATTAACATTATTGTATTAAAATTATATTAAATATATTTATTATTAACAACTTTCAGGTAGTATCCTCTTGCTGTCACTATGCAGGGTGCTTTGCTGCCCCTTGGTCCACTGAACTGGAGACAGGCTCTGAAGACCAGACTTTCCATGCAGAAGTCTTAGCTGATTGACAAGGAAGGGGTCTTGCCCCAGGGCCAAAGAATGAAGGAGGTGATCCTTATGATTTATGGGTAACCTTTATGATACACCTCCGTCAGGCACTAGAGCCTCCTCCCTCTCTGCCTCCTCTCTGCGATTGCCTCCCTCTCTGTAGTTCCTCTCCTCTCATCGCTCCCCTTTATCAAGCCTTATCAGCCCAGCTCCCATCGCTGCCAGGCTAAGCCCTGATGTCTGGCGGATTAGCTGCCCTTGCTGCTCAGTACCATAGCCTCTGTTTATGACACTAGGTTTCTGGCTCCTGGGGGCTGGGGTGCATTGCACATTCCTGTGAACAGAGAGGAGCTGTTCATAGGGAAATTCCTTCTTGATCCTCATGGTTGCACCCCTGTAGGTAAGTGGATGGCTCAGGGAGGCCTCCTCTATTCTCACAGCCACGAGCCATCCTACCTTCAGATTTGGAAGGGAAGGTGGCTACGCGTTTAACCAGACTTCCAGAGAGTTGATCCTAATGTGCCCAGTGTCACTTAAGAAAGGTCTTGGCTTCTCAGAAGTCAAGACATCAGTAGCCAGAGGCTAGGAGTGGTCTCTATGATGGAGACGGTCAGACCCGAGGCCCAGCCTATAAGGCAGGTGTCCCATGCCAGACCTCTGACCAACTTCTCGTGATGTTTCCCAGCCTTGCTTCTTGCTCAGTGCCCCAGACACTTCCCTCGGAGTCTGCTATTACCTCAGCCTTCACTATCATCATTAAAGAACAACTTTACTTACACTGTTGCTTTTACATACCTATAATCTCACTGCATCCTCACAATAATCTTTCATGCCATGGGTTAAAAATTAGCCTTCCCACTTTATATGTGAGGCTACTGCAGTCTGAGAAATTATTTAACTTGCTTATGTTATAAACAAGTTACATAGGATTTTGACTGGAATTCAGAACTTCAAACACATAGGCAAGAGCTTCTTTGTCATTTCTTCCCCCTCATAGTGCTGAGGATCGAACCCAGGGCCCTCAGCACATTGAGTACAGGCTCTGCCATTAAGCTACACCCCAGCCCGTTGTTGGTCCTTTTTAAATGACATCACATCTAAACTCCTTGTCCATTCTTACTGAAACTTTCTTACCATAAGTGATTTGTTTTCTGATGATTCTAAAAAAGAAAAATAGACACTACTTCTTTTGCAATAGTAGAATTCAAAATTCACCTCCTGTGCCAGCATCACAGAAACATCCACCTCAAACACACAGAAATGCTTCACCTGCAATAGGCATATGAGGATTTATATTCACAATGAATGAACAGGTAGGCATCATCATTCTCAATAATATCTTGCACTGGTATAAATATATATTAAAATACTTAATTGAATCAGCTTTATACTCTGGCCCCGTAATCTCAGTTCTGAGAATTTATTATAAAGCAAGAGAGATGGGTACAAAGATTTATATACAAGGTTGTTCAACATAGCATTATTTATAGTAATGAAATATTTGGAAGCAACTTATAAATGGCCTACAGTTGAGGATTTATTAAATAAATTTTGATACCTTCAAATTAGGGAAGAGCAGCCACTAAAAATAAGATTTCTGAAGAACAATTAATAACATAGATATATAGTCACTTTATAATATTAGGTAGCAGTATAAGAAAAGTGTATGACATCATATGAACATTAAGATTTTGTAAGGAAAAAAACATATATACATGGAAAAATGATTTGGAAGGAAAATTACCAAAACTTTTACTTTGGTAAAATTACAAGTTATTTTTCTTGTTCTCATATGTTTCTGAATTTTCCATATTTCCTACAATGAGTATTTCCAAAGGGGATATAAAAAAGAAGATGTGAAATGTAGGGGCCAGGGATTTAGCTCACTGGTGCCACCACCTGCCTCACAAGCTCAAGGTCCTGAGTTCAATCCCCAGTACCAAAAAAAAAAAAGATGTGAAATGTACATGCACCAACTCCATACAAGAGATGTAAACATTATGTAAAGCAAACATGTACTTATAAAAAAATTTAAAAAGGAAAAAGAAAAAAACCCCACAATACATGCTAATTTTTGTTAAAGTCCTTTTTATCGCAATAGTTACTGTCAGTTTTTAGGACAGGAAAAGTCAGTCTATTTTACAGATATAAAATAAACACAGAAAAGCTAAGTGACCAGCAAGGTCACAAAGTGATTTAGGGTTAAGGACATCAGTATCAGATCCAGCTGCCCCTTGGGGCTCCCCAGATAGCCTCCACAGATGATTGTCTTCCTGTTCCTTAGTCATGATATCCTTTCCACCTGGGGACTTGTATAGCACACTATACCAGGCACACACCTTGTTTTCTGAGGCGTGTCTACAGAGATACGGAGGTCACTTAGGGCCAAACATCTAGAGGGGCAGACTCCACAGGTGGGGGATGGGAGATTAGGTGAGTCTAAAACATTTCATTTCCACCTCAAGGGGGTGACTCAGTGCCAGACAGTTGGAATCAGTTCATTAAATGCATGCCGACCAAATCCTTAAGACAGGGTTGTTCTACACACTTAGAACAGTGCCCTCTGGCTTCCTGGAGAAGCCAGGCCTTCACTCTGTTCCCCAGAAGAAAGTTTCCTCTCTGCTCAGAGCCCAAGGGACCCAAGAAATCAAATCTCCAAGGCAGTGATTCAGAACCTTTTAGGGATTATTTAACTTGTGAGACTGATGAAAGCTATGGTCCCTCCCTAGAAAAATGCACACAGGTTTATGCTCATATCTCCCTGTTCATAATCCAGGGAGGTTTAAGGAACCTTCAGAAACAGCCTTGGACTACAGTGGACAGCTTGACCAAGCAGGGGGAAAGCCAGGCCCCTTCTCAGAGTTGCTTCCTCTGCTGCCCTTTCAGCTTGCACCTCTTTGCCTCAGTGAGCCCATTATAATTAGCTCCTCTCTGGAGGTGACTCAGGACCATTATCTTCCCCCTATTCCTGATGACCCGTTCAGAGGAGAGGGGAAGTGACTTTCAAAGTCATACCATGAGTCAGTGTACAAGCCAAGACTAGAATGTGGCATTTGGGGCTCCCAGGGCTATATTTAAGCCACTGGCAAGAGTTGTTTCTCACACCAGGATCTGGACACAAGCAAGGTATAATAAACACAGGCAGAAGCTGACCCCAGCTCTAGGATGAGCGGAGAGAATACAGAATCTGGAGCTTCATCCTCCCAAGCATTCCCTTTTTGCATCTCCAAATGCAGAGGAACAATTCCATCCTCATACTGCACAAGAAGAAACTGAGGCAACAAGAAGGAATGGAGAATTCTGGATTTCTGGCTTCAAGCTAACATTGTTTCTTATGACCATTGCAAACCCTGACAAAGACTCACCCTCCCTGGATTTGGGGGCAGCCCCTAAGATACTATTCTCAGCCCTGGGACACTGTATTGCAGGTAAAGTGCTCTGGCCTAGATCAAGGCATGACACAAACTGGTGATCAGACTTACAACACACACACACATAGTCCTTAAGATCTATCTATAGGGCCAGGGATTTAGCTCAGTGGTTCCACTGCCTGCCTCATAAGCACAAGGTTCCAAGTTTGATCCCCGGTACCAAAAAAAAAAGATCTATCTATGGTGGAATCAGAGTCCCTTGCTCAAGATCAGAGCGGAAGAGGTAAAAAAGAATGAGATATGATGAGAACTGATTTTGGAATAGCAAGGAGAAATCTAGCAAGTAATATTGAGTAATGCCAATAATGCACCCTCACTAACCCCATACCTTGACTAATCCAACCGCTACAAGTGCTGTCCATCCCCATTCCTGGGATGATGGAAATGTTCCATATCTGAGTTGTCCAATATGGTAGACACTAGTCACATGAAGCTACTGAGTGTTTGAAATGTGATTAATGTAACTGAAGAACTGAATTTTTCAAAATTTTTTGAAACAGAGTCTCACTATGCAGTTTAGACTGGCCTTGAACTCATGATGTAGTCCAGGCTGACCTTGAACTTGAAGTGATCCTCCTGCCTCAGTCTTCCAAGTGCTGAGATTACAGGCATGCACCACTACATCCGGCTCAATATTACTTTTTTTTTTTGGTACCAGGGATTGAACTCAGGTCCTTGCGCTTATGCAGCAGGTGGCGAAACCACTGAGCTAAATCCCCGGCCCAATATTACTTATTTTTTATTAAATTCAATTCCAATTTCATTTGACATTTGTGGCTAGTGTCTACTGTATAAAACAACACGGTGGGTCTGGAGGCCTGGTAAAGATATAAACTTGATTAATTATTAAATTACTTCTAAGCTTGTTTAGTCTTTACCCAACTGACTCAAAAACAAACAAATCCAGATTTGTTAAAAATTCCTAGGGTTCGAGGCCAGGGATGATTTAACTCAATGGTGTCATAGCCTGCCTCACAAGCACAAGGTCCCAAGTTCAATCCCCAGCACCACAAAAAAACAAACAAACAACAACAACAACAATAACAAAAATCCCTAGGGTTCTTTGGGGGTTAGGAGTGGGCTGCGTCTGAGTGGAAGACTAGCCAGGAAAGAGAAGAGCCTCTGATCCATGTGTTAATACTTTTTTTCTAAGAAAAAGGAGATTATGTCACCTCATGTCCTGGATTGCATGGTCCGGGAAATGACCTAGTGCAGGGGTCTAGTGTGCTAAAGGTGCCCACTGCAGGAAGCAGGAAAACACTATCAGAAGGAAAGATGGTAATACAGGTCAAAGCCTTATAAAACATGTATATCCTTTGGTATATTTAGCAATTCATTTCTAGAAATTTGAGCTTTAAGAAACTAATTCAAGATATACACCTATTAGAATCATCAAAATCCAGAACATTGGAATGCCAAATGCTGGCAAGAATGTGGAGCAACAAGAATGTCCATTCATTGCTGGTGGGAATGCAAAATGGTACAGCCACTTTGGAAGATAGCTTGGCAGTTTCCGACAAAACTAAGCATACTTTACCATACAATCTAGCAATTACGCTCTTTTGTATTTACTCAAAGTGGCTGACAGTTTACCTGTACACAAAAGCCTGCACATGAATATTTATAGCAGTTTTACTCATAGTTGCCAAAACCTGGGAACAACCAACATGTCCTTCAGTACACGAATGTATAAACATGGTACATCCGAATAATGGAATATTATTCAATGCTAAAAAGAAATGAGCCACCAAGCCATTAAAAGACATGGAAGAACCTCAAATGCATATTACTAAGTGAAAGAAGCCAATCTGAAAAGGCTATGTACGGTATGATTTCAAATACAAGACATTCTAGAAAAGACAAAACTACGGAGACAGTAAAAAGATCAGTGGTTGTCAGCGAGTGGAGAAAGGGAGTAATGAAAATGCAAAACACAGAGAATTTTTAGGGCAGTAAAAATACACTGTATGGGGCTGGGGATTTAGCTCAGTGGTTCTGCCGCCTGCCTCAAAAGCACAAGGTCCAGAGTTCGATCCCTGGTACCAAAAACAACAGCAACAACAACAACAAAAAATGATTTTAGAGTGGTGGGTACATGTCACTGTACATTTATCCAAACCTGAGGAAGAGAGAGTGAGGCCCCATGTGCGCTCTGAGTCTGGGTGAGGATGATGTGTTTGTTGGTGCAGGTTCACAACAGTTTCAGCAATTGGACGGCTCTGGTGGGGGCCGTCAAAATTGGGGATGGACTGTGCAGGTATGGAAGGGTGTGGGGTATACAGAATATCTCTGTTCCTTCCTCTCAATTTTACTCATAAAACTGCCTTGAAAAAAGTTAAGTCCAATAAAATAAAATAAAAGAGAATCTTATCTCATACCATAAAAAAGAAAGAAATTAATTCAAGTTGTATGAAGATTAAGCTACAAGGATGCTCATTTTAGACCTTTTTCATGGAGCAAAAAATATTGTACACAATCCAGATATACAATAAGAGCAGATTGTTAAATAAATTATGTAGCTTCAGAAAATAGAATATTTCTTACCTCCCACATGTAAGGCATCAGAAAAAGTTCTCTGCTATCTCCAACATACATTATGATTTTCCCCACTATGCTTCATCTTAGCGGCCACCATCTGAGGACAAAGTGTCACCTACTTTCACCTGGATTAGTAAACAGCCACTGAATGGTCACCCTTCGATCCATTCCCCACATAGCAACCAGAGCTGCCTATTTGCTAATTGGCTTGATGCCTGGCTGTTTTTAAGTGTAATGAGCACCCACAAACCCACCACCACTTAAAGATTAGGATTCTTTCCCCCAGGCTTGGAGATTGAAACCAGAACCTTTATAGTAAACTCCTTCCCCAGCATATTTTTATTTTTTGTTTTGAGACAGGATCTTGCTAAGCCCAGGCTGGACTTGAACTTGCAATCCTCCTGCCTCAGCCTCCTAGAATGCTGGGATTACAGGTATCACCACCACACTCCACTAAGGCTAGGATCTTGACCATCATTTACATCTACCACTTGGACTGTATTGGTGTCATCTCCTTACCACCTGCCATGCCAGGTAGCCACTATCCTGAACTCTCACTCTATTGCTTTCCTTTCTATATAGTATTTTTGTATTTCAATATTCAAACTACCTGGGGTTGATGTTTTATAGCAGGGATCCAATTTCACCTTTTACATATAATTTTTCCAGTTTCATTTATGATAGTTTCTTACTTCCCTATTGGTGTAATGTGCTGTTTATGTCATATACTGAGGTTCCATATTTATATGAGTCTATTTCTGAACTTTCTAATCTATTTTATTGGTCAGTTTGTCCTGTGTGGATATACACTGTGTTACTTATCTTAGTTTCATACTACATCCTTTTATTTGGTAGAACAAGTCTTTTCTCCTACCTTTTTCAGAGTTTTAGAACTCAAAAAAACTTGTTAGGGTATTGAAATCTATAGATCAAACAGTGGAGAACTGAAAAATTGACATCTTTATGATACTAACTTCCCCTATCTATGAATGTGTTATCTCCCTCAATTTATTTAATTTCCTATATCTTTTAATGAAATCACACATTTTTATGTAGATGATTTGTGCACCTTTTAGCCAGGTGTGGTGGTGGACACCGGTAATCCCAGCACTTGGGAGACTGAGGGAGGAAGATCACCGTGAGTTTGAGGCCAGTCTGGGCTATGTAGTGAGTTCAAGGCCAGCCTGGGAAACCTTGTCTCAAGAAAAAAAAATCTATGGTATTTGTGCACCTTTTGTAGGATTGATTTATTCTTTTTTTTCTTCTGGTACTGGGGATCGAACTCAGGTCCTTGTGCTTGCGCAGCAGGCAGGGAAACCACTAAGCTAAATCTCCTGCCCCGGATTGATTTATTCTTAAATATTTGATTTTCTCTGATAGTTTTTAAAATGTCTTTTCTTTAATTATATTTTCTAACGTATTGGTATAGAATGGAAATTACTTTTAACATATCCATCTTATTCCAAGATAACTAGCTAAATTCTCCTATTATTTTAATAATTTGTATATTTTTGAGGGGTTTCTATGCAAATACAGTAGACCCCAACATATGCCTGAAACCACAGATAATACCAAACTCTGTGCATACGATGCTTTTTCCCATACTGTACGTATACAACTAGGATAAAGTTTATAAATTATCACAGTAAAAAATTAACAATAAAAAATTAACAACAATAACAAAATAGAATAATTATAACAATATAATGTAATAAAAAAGATGTCATGCTACTCAGAACAGCATACAATTTAAAACTAAGTTGTTTATTGCTAGAATTTTCGCACTTAATATTTTTGGCTCATAGTTGATCATGGGTAACTGAAACTACAGGAAGTGAAGCTGATGGGGTGGGAGTGGGGCTACTGTAAAGACAATACCAAAAAATGTCGATTTTATTTCCTCTTTTCTGAGTCTTATGCACCGCCCCCCCCCCCTTTGAGCTTTCTGCATTGGTAGTAATGGACATCTTGTTTCATTCCTGGTTTCAAAGTGAATACATCTAACATTTCCTCATTTACAAAGATGTTTGCTCTAGTATTTTTATATGGTAGTCACTTTTATCTGGTTAGGAAATCCCCTTTCATTCTACTTTATCATAAACAGTTGTCGATTTTTAAAAGCTTTGTAATATCTAACACAACTATAGTAAACAGCATAAAAATAGACTTTATTACTGTAAGACAAACACCTTGGTACCAGCAGCCTTGAAACAAGCAAAATCAGTCATCCCAGAATTTTTAAATACAGCAAGTATGTTAACTTTAAATATCAATAACGCCAAGAATTGTCAGTTTGTGTTTTGCTTTGGTCAAACTTGGTGTGTGTTCATCACCCATCAGTTATTTGTGAGGGTGTTTATTCTGTATGAATATTGTTTCATGTTTCTATGGGGAATTGTAGCTAAACATTTCATTGTCCCCAGTCTGCAAAAGAAGCACAATTCTATTGCTTTGTCTTGCTTAGAGTCATTAAATCACTTTTGCATAAAAAAACCCCAGTCATCCCAGAAGGCCCTTGTGTCCCTTCCCTGTTACAAGCCCCTCCTCTTCCAACCAAGAGTAACTGTTCTCCCAACTATTTGGTAGGCATCTCTTTACTTTGTTCTGGTAGTTTTATCACCTAAACATGAGTAACTAAACACTATGGCTTGATTTGGCCTAATAATTTTTTATGCCTTTTGGATTTCTTTTGAGCAATAGATTGTCCCTCCATTTCTTTTTTCCCCTCTTGCAATCCATTTTAGTGAAGACACCAGATCATTTGTTGTGTGGTGTTTTTCTTTAGAGGTCATTGATTTTTGTAATCTAATGAGATAATTATTATGTGTGTAGGGGGTCTCTCTTTTAATTTGTTAATGGAGAAAGTTATATTTTTTTTTATCCTTTAAACTTTTTATTGTTATTAGTACATGTTTGTGGCACGTAATGAGTACATTCACGGTGGGGAATTGGTATAATAAACACATTTTAATTCTTTTTTTTGGTGCCAGGGATTGAACTTGGATCCTTGCACTTGCGAGGCAGGCGGCAGAACCACTGAGCTAAATCCCCGGCCCTTAATTCTTTTTTTCATCTTTTTCTCCTCTCCATTCCTTCTCCTTCCCTTCATCTCTTGGTCCCCTTTCCTTTTCCAAAAGATCTACCTCCTCATTTCTATTAACTTATTTTTTGCTCTTTATTTTTATTTTGGTTGAGAAAATTATATTTATCAAGGGCAATCTTCCTAAAATGGATCAGGTCATGTCACTTCCCTCCAATGGCTTCTCTCAGACTTTAGGATAAAATACAAAGCTTGAACCACTGATCTATGAGTCCCAAAAGAGCCTACAAATAGTCCCATCTACATCTGTCTCTCTCGCTTAATATACAATTTCCCCTCCTCCTCCCCTTAGTAACAGTGATTTTCTTTTCTTTTTTTTTGGTACTGGGGATCGAACTTGGGACCTTGCGCTTGCGATGCAGGCACTAGAACCACTGAGCTAAATCCCCGGCCCCACAGTGATTTTCTTACAGTTTTTCTAACATGCCAAGTTGTTCCCAGCTTTGGTCACTGCATGCACTTTCTCTCTGCTAGAATGCTTTCCCCCTGATCTTTACATGGAAGCTCTCTAGTATCCTCAACATCTCAGCTCAGAATTTCCTTCCTCAAATAGAACTTCTAAAGTAGCCCCCTGGTCGCTTAAATATCCAAAAGGACAGAAGCATGGGGTTAACAGCAGTCATCTCTGGGAGAGTATGACACCTCTTACTAATATTTATGCTTGTCTGTGCTTTCTGTTTTGTTCTATTTTACTTCTCTGACAGGCATATACTATATTTATAAATAAAAACAATAAAAGTAACCTTACTATGATGAAAGGGCAATTTCTTTCTCAAAAGAAAAAGTATTATCTAGTTGAGATAATATAAAGACTCCTCAAATAGCTCAAGCACTCATTTACATCAGCATATGTGAATATCAAGGAAGGATATACTCAGCCCTATCCTGAGTGTCACAGAGTAACCCACCAACTAAAATTGGCTTTATTTAGTCACTTTATTCTGCCTTGAGCCGAAAAAAAAAAAAAAAGGAATTGTGGCTCATAATAAGGTCACTTTCATATTATCTATTTAGAGACAGGAGACATACACAAATGAAAAGGCAACCTCTTATTCAATAGCAATTAGGATCTCTTTCCTTTTGGTGGATGTGTCTTAAATGGCTTCATATTCCCCTAGAATCTACCAAGGCCTTACTTAGAACTCCAGTGATCAATGAATGCTAGCTGAATTAAACAATTCAGTGTACACAATATCATGACACGGTCCTTGATAAAATGCTAAATAAAGTGAAATGAGGAACTGTCACTTAATAGGTACAGAGTTTCACTTTTGCAAGGTGAAAAACTTCTGGAGATCTGTTGTACGGCAATGTGAGTACATTCAACACTACGGAACTGTGTATACAAAGTGGTTAAATGGTAAATACTCTGTGCTTTTCATCACAATTGTTAAATGACAAACAAGGTGGTACAAACTAGTTGGTACATCCCCTGAAAGACAAAGGTCAGGAAAGACTCAAGCTGACCAAGGAAAAGACAGCTAGGTTCCACACAGGCAAGGGAGCAGTTCAGTGGGACACAGGAGCCAGCAGGCACATGTGTCTAGGACCAGTGAGCCAGTGAGTTGGCTGTGACAAACTGCAGAGGATTTAAGAAGATGAATCAGAAAGTGAAAGGCCCTGGATGCAGGCTGGGACTGGAGATGAGCCTAGAGGCAATGAGGAGAGACAAAGATTTTAGATTTGGGAAATGTGTGATAAAAGGGGTATTCTAAAAATACAAACAAGCATTCAAATTAGGATATAGTACACATTAATCTCAACCCTGCTGAAAGGGACGGAAAAGGAAGCTCCCAAATGTCCTAATGTGACATTCAGATGACAGCGATTGCTGAGACAGACACAGAGTCTCGACCAAGAGGTCATCTGAAGAAGCTTTTCGGAGAATAGAGAGCCTGCCCCACACTAATGCGGAAGGATGGATTCCATCACTCTCGTCTCCTAACCTTTCCCAGAGAGACACAAACCTGAAAAAGTGCCTTTTTCTTCCTGGCACTGTAATTAGGTAGACGGTGGGCAGCAGTGACTTCTTGACTAAAATGCCAAGTCAAGAGAGGCTGCATTTAAGAAGTAGGGCTCTCACGTGTGCAGACAGGGGTCGTTCAGCCCCAGCTGCAGTGGGCCTGGGAAGTACTCAGGTTCTTGCCACTAAAAGGGAGCACTCAGAGGCTTCATCCCAGCATTGCCTTGGGTCACAAGTGAGTGGGCTCCCCATATTTTGGTCTCCAGCCAGCTGACTTATCTCTTCAGGCATCAAAGACAAGAGCAGGCCAGAGTCAATAGCGCCCCCCCCCCCAAGGGACCCTTGACTCTTCTGGAGCTGTCCTCCCACAAGTATTAGGGGGTATTCCAACTGTTTTATTGAGAAGAAAGGAAAACATTAGAATTCATTTTATTTTCAAGTCAGTACATAGGTATAAGAAATCAGGAAATGTAAAAGCAAAAAGGTTTTTAAAAGCCATGTTTATGTTTAGTCCTTGTGAATAAGTATAAATGGACTCATATTGTACTTAACCTCTTTGGGCTTCTGATTTTTTAAACCTGATTTTTTTTTTAAATGAGCAACCTATTGTGAATACTTTTTGATGTCAATAAACAAGCATCTACAAAAATGGTGTGCTGTGGCTACATGGTATTCCACAATACCAGAGTCTAGTTGACTGATGCTCCAGCTCTGGTTGTTGTTCCCAGTCTTTGGCATGATGAATATCTAACTAAATAACCTCATTCCCTTCATCTTAACATTGTTGTTGGCAAATGTGCAATGAAGTCCTAACTCAAAGGAAGAGACTTATAACATGTACCATCAAGAATGCTTGTATCCCTTCAGGGACCTGGCTTACATGCCATTGCTTCCAGGAAGGTTTCTCTAGACCAGATCAACCCAGAGTGCTTTCTTAAACCCAACTAATCTGATGCCCCACTGAGCCAATGTGCCCTTCCTCTGACATTTAAACCTGCTTGGCCTGTCTTTGTCACATGTGCCCCTTTTTCCTTGAATTATACTATATATCTTCCTTTACCTATCCCAAGGCACTACTCATATCTGGCCCTGTGCTTCTGATCTGCCCTCATCTCTTTGGCTGTAAGCCATCAAAGTTCAGACTAATACTCAAAGAGCAGCAGGAATAAATAGGCTGATCTTACATGAAGATTATCTGATACATGTTTGCCAACATGAGCTTCAAGGGTTAACAGTAAGCTTCCTCTATCTCTAAACAGCATTTCAAATGCTCCTTAGTGATTGGAGAACAAAGCAGAACAAAGGTCGGCAAAACAGACCTGCCCTTAAGTGTTAAGGGAAGATCCCACTGTCTAATCCTAGGCTGAGGACAGACATGGCAGAACCTACTCTTCCATATGGGGCGTCATCTGCCAAAGTGCTGAAATAGATGGAAACAGCCCCCAGAGCCAAGGGCTCAGTAGTTAGCAAAGATACCCTCAACAGACCCCAAGATGCAACAGATTCCTAAGAAAAGCAAGCATGCAAATACTGCAGATCAAGACAGAACTTCCAAAGCTGCCAATAGGCTATGGCCCATCACAGATGGACATGGTCTCCTCTAAATGGAGCCTGGCATTGAGAAAATGCCACAGGCCAGTGTTCCACCAGGAGAGAGGCCAAAGTTAATCTTCTTGCTGGTCTCAGTTGCCCTAAGGATCATACTTCCAGGTAAACCAGGAACCTTTGTTAAATACCTGCTCTCCTAGACCTGGGCAAAGAGTGGTAATGTGGGGGAAGGGAAGGGTGTTCTTTCTGCACACAGTTCTTACTTTGTAGGAAGTTCCCACTGAAGACAACAAGGAACACAGGTGCCCTGCTACTAAGCTGGTGAGCAGGACTGGCAGGAAGCGGTGGGGCGTTAAAAGTCAAGACCTTTAGGTTGGAAGTCAGGAAGCCTAAGTCTAGTTCTTCCTGTCACCAGTGAAAAATCACACAGCCTTGGGTCTCTAGTTTCTACCATAGAAAAATGAAAGACCAGTCTCAATACTGCCCACAGAAGAGCTGCCAGGTCAGAACATGATTCCTAAAATCCCCCAGAGGACTGCAAAACGCCTCTATTGTGGTCAACACTTGATTATCTCAATTGAACCTGAAGCCAAGAAAGCCCCAAAGGGCCAGCCATCTGATTACTTTATGTGCTCAGGAAGCCTGTGCCAGGGTCAACAAACCCAGTTCAGAGCCACCTAGTATCTCCTCAGTCTCTTAACTTGATCCTGATCCAGCCAGGGGACCCAAGATAATCTGCCTCACTCCTTCTGTTTTCTTCATCCTCTTTAATTCTTTGAGTCTGGTCCCTGCTGCTGATGCAGCAAGAAGTGCAGGACTCAGCGTCACCTGAGGGAGATTTTCAATCCCCAGGAGGCCCAGCACTTGATCCTGACAAAGCTAAAAGAAGACTTATGAACTAAGAATTGTGAGTCAGAATTTTGGAGTTGGCTGAAAACAAACAGCATCCAGAGTCAAAGACACATACTGTCCCTTGAAATATGGGGTAAGACCAGAGACTTGCAGGAAGAGAAGAGAGGAAGAGCAGTTAACACAAGGGAAAGAACTTGCTCGATAAAGAAAGGCTGTAAAATTTCCAAATTAGAAGAGAAAACTTTGACTTCTGCACCACATCTCCTTGGCTGCCCAGTGTGATCACAGCTGTCCTGCTCAAGGGTCACACCTCAAGCACAGGTGCCTCTCCTGACATGCAAGGAAAGCCCTCAGACAGAGGAGAGGGGGAACTAGCCTGCCTGCAGGATGAGGGACTCAGGGTCTCATCCTGGAAGCAAACAATTTCATTCTGCAGGACTCCTAGGCAGTGTTAGTGGAATTGAGTCCCATTGCACTTAGTAGGAACCTGAAGAGTAGTCTTCATATCGGTTCCCCCTCTTTCCCTGTCTCATCCCCACTCATGCTGCTCGCTCATCCTTGCTTCCTGGGATCACCCCCAAATGTACCATCTGCACCCAATCTTTGCATCAGGTTCTGCTTTGAACTGAACACAAACCAAAGTATCAGTAGAAAACCTGGTGCTTACAATCTAGATGGGGGATTTGATGGTGATTTGGCATATTTTTTCTTTCTTTTTTTTGGGGTACTGGGGATCTAACTCAGGACCTTGTGCTTTCAAGGCAGGTGCAGTGCCACTGAGCTAAAACTCTGGCCCTATGGCATATTTTTTCAAAGGATACCAAGTTGCTTTGAAAAACTTTCTCCATAATATCCTTGGCTCTCCATTCATCCACCTGGCTAGTTACCCAACTCAGTAGCAAATCTAGCTCACATTGCCCTATCCAACAATCTCACAAGAGGAAAGGCACTGGTTTCTTCACCAGTGCTCTGTAGCTCTTTGCAATCATTCAGGAGGGAAGATTACTACACAACCTCAGTCTTATCTTCCCCCATCCACCATCTCATTTGAGAATACTTCAGCACTGAGGGTGTGTGCCCCAACCTATTAGTACCTTGAGGAAACCTGGGAAAAGATAACATGCATGTGAGCCACACACAAACACACACATACCCAGAAACATACACATGCACATACCCAAGAACAAAAGAAGGAGGAAGAGACACTAGACTCCTAGCCAGTGTTCTGAGTACAAAAATTAGGAGTCATTTTTATTCTTTTCTGTGTATTCCAAGGTATTTTCTACAATGAACGTGTAATGGTCTTAATTCTTATGAAAGAATGACCCTTGTCCCTTCCACACTATGATATCTGCAGAGCCCTACATGTGACCTATAAATGTCGAAAGATTCAGTTAATCTGGGACAGGCAATCTGGGACAATAGCATACTCCAGATCTTGTGCCTGGAAGTTCTTAGACAAAAGATGTGGAAACACAAAATATTATCAATATCATGCATTTTCTCCCTCAGTAACTTGGTCTTTCAGGGGAAGTGAAGCACAGAAGTACAAGTCAATTGCCCACATGCTTCTGCGCCTGAACCCTGACATTGACCACCCTGCCCCCTCTGCCTCTGAGCTACTCCTGCACCTCCCCGGCCTAAGAGCCTTGGGAGATCCAAGCTTAGCATTCTGGTCACTAGGGACTCAGGCATCATGCTGAACAGTGAGGGGACTGAAGGGCAGCAGTCGATGAGCTAGGGAGCCCCTGAACCAAGCCAGCTGTTAAGTAGGCGTGAGAACCCATCAGCTGGAAACACCGAAGGCGGGCAGGCAGGCGGAATGATTCTGGGTGAAGGAACATTGTAAATGTTGTCACCCAAAATAGAGCTGAGCTGAACTTGGCTCCCAGGCACTGCAAGCCTCCTTCCTGCTCCCCGCTGGCTCCCTTCTGAGCCCTAGGAGAGGCTCCCAGGCACCACACCTCCTCCTGCTGATGCCAGGATTGGTTTTGCATACTCCTCTGCATGCTGAGGCAGGGGGCAGGAGGGCAGCTCTGACACAGAGCAGCAGGAGTTAGGATAGGCACAGTCCTTCCCAGCCCAGCAGCCATCCTAATGATACCAGACTGACATCAAAGAGGCCGAGGCAGACTTGACGGGTGATCATATGGACTTCTTTACCTCTAACCACACTGCTCCTGCTGTCCCAAGCCCTACCTTACTCTTCTTCCTATTATCCATGAACTATCCAGTCATTCAAGTCAGAAATCATTCAATAAACCATTCTCCTTCTCTCTACAGGTGACTACTTTTTATCCTACCACATTCACTTGGATTTATCACCTTCATCCTTTTCTTACAGCTCCTGTTATACTTCAGGCCTCCTACAGAAACTTCTTAACTGCTCTCCCTCCTTCAATCCTTCCTAAGCCATCTCCACCAAATCAAATGTGATCACTTAAATTCCCCCCTTAAGGACTTTTCAGCAGCTTCTCACCACCTACAGAAGTCAAACTCTGACACCCAAGGCCCTTTCCCATCTCTGGGACCCCTTCTGCCCCTTTGCTGGCCTCATCTTCTGGCTTTTTGACATGCTCACACCCCATCTTCTAGCTACATCAGATCTCTCAGACTTCCCTGGATTCCCCAGGCTCAGTGTAGATGAGATTTTGGTCAGAGAGCCTGATGCTGCAGTCCCTGCTAATGATCTCCTCTCCTCTGGGTGCCTCCTGTCAGCATCCACACCATCTATTTGGCCCTTGACTCGTTTGGTTGGGTAGAGCTTGTTTTCCTCTGCGTCATCATAACTAGCCTAAAAGAGCTTGTAAAGAAAACTGGGTCTGACATATTGTTTGTCCTTGGTAACTACCAATGTGCCCTAAACTTTATAGTATTTAAGGTAAACTTATAGCTTAGGGTGATACTATTAGTTATCTTTATGCACACAAATATCCCACTAACCCAATCAAATTATAAGCAACTTGCAGGTGCAGGTCATGTCTTGAATTTCTTTTCATCTACCTAAATGTATAGCATGTGGCACATGAGAATACGAGTATGCCTCAGGAAACAACTGATAAATATATAGCCCAATTATAAAGGCAGAAGATGTTCATTCACTCCATAAATATTTATTGAGCACCAGCTGTTTTCCAGGCACTCTTCAGCTGTAGCAGGGGAAAAAAAGACAAAAACCTTTGTCTTCTTAGAGTCTAAATTCTAGGAAAAGGAAATAAACAACATTTATAAGGCAATAAAATATATAGTTGTTAGATAATAGTAAGAACCAAGGTGAAAAATAAAACAGAGGATGAGGGAATGATATGGGTTTGCAATTTTAAACAGGGTGTCAAGAGGATCCTCACTGAGAAGGTAGCAGTGGAAGAGATAAAGGAAACAAGAAGTAAAAAGCTGTGCAGATTTCTAGGTGAAACACATTCTGAGTAGAGGAAATAGAAAATATAAAGGCCCAGAGACAGGAACATGTCTGGCTGGTTAGAAAAATCCCAAAATCCCATGTTGGAAAAAGTAGAAAAATCAAGAAGTCAAGTTGGCATCAGAGATGGAACAGACCAGAACAGTGAGCGAGGATTTACTCACCTAACTGAGTGGGAAAGAAAGCTGTGTGAGGCTTGGAGCAAAAGGATCCCATAAGCTGATTTGGTTTTGATTGTTTGGTCAGTCTGGCTGCTGTGATTAGAAAAGACTAAAGAAGGGCAAGGGTGGAAGCAGAGAGGTCAGCTAGAAAGCTACTGAAACAACTGTCCAAGAGATCACGGTGGCTTAGATCACTTGGATAATTGGGAAGGTGATGAGAAGTACTTAGACTCCGTAAGCATTCTGAAGGTGGAACTGGCAGGATTTGTGAGCAGATTGAATAAAGAGTAGGAAAAGAGAGGAAGGAGTCCAGGATGGCTTCCTTTTTATCTTACAGGGCAAAAAGGGCTTTGCAGATGTGATTGAAGTCTTGCAGTGGACTCCTTTCTTCTCTCTACATCCAATCCTTTCACAAATCTTGTAGGTTCCACCTTTACCAACTACTTCTCATCAGCTTCTCCGTGTATTCACTTGGTTCAAGCCAGGAGGATCTCTTGCCTAGTTTAATAGCCTTCAAATAAACTAGGTAATTTCCTAGTTCTGATTATTATAGAATGGTTATATAGTATGTTCATATTAGGGAAAACTGGGGTAGGGGTTTGCAGGAGCCTTATGCACTATTTTTGTAAGCACCAGAGGAAAGCAATATACAGACTAGGAGATAAATAGATCACATTTTAAAAGGAGTTATTATGCTTGAAAAAAGATTTGATCAAGGAATAATGCCCTTTATGTAGGTTGTATCTCTAGCTTTACCTTATAGTAGGTACAATAAAATATTCTCCAACTAGTAAATGTAGAAGCTACACCGGAGACAGAAAATCACCATCAGGCAAACATCACAAACAACTGCTGCAGACAGGATTCAGCAATGGATGCTAAAATTAGTGGTCAATTTGGAGAAAAAAAGGACTTTCCATGGTTTTAAAGTATATCCTCCAAGGTATTTTTAGCTCTAAAGGGAAAGATAGTAACTTTACTGTGGAGAAATCTGTCGTGTGCTAGTGAACCAGATGATGAAGGTCATCATCACCCTTAAACTGTTCTGAGAAGGACACATCATTTCTGTTAATCTTGTCAAAAAGCATAACCTCAACTCAATAATTAGAGGTCACTAGATAAACCAAATTAAGGGGCATTCAAAGTAACTGATCAACAGTCTTCAAAAGTGTCATGATCATGGAAGAAAAAGGAAGACTGAGAAACTTAAATATGAGAGGAGATTAAAGAGAACTAATGGCTAAATGCAGTGTGGGGTCCCAGGGAGGCTTATGGAACCAAAAGAACGTGAGTGCAAACCTGGTGAAATTTAAATAAGGCTTACAGTTACTAATATTGTATCCACATTAATTCCCTAGCTTTGATCATTTTACTATGGTTATATAAGGTGTTAATATTAGGGAAGTTGGGTGAGGGGCATACAGAAACTCTCTGTACTATTTTCGCAACTTTTCTGGGAGCATAAAATTAGTTCAAAACAAAAAATTAAAAAAACATTATGTCTCTAGAGCTACTATTAATTAAATACCATCCTACAACTTTAGGCACCTTCCTCTTTTACCTGTAAAATAGGAGGAACCCAGCCAGGTGTCATGGAGGCTGAGACAAGAGGATCTCAGGTTCAAGCCCTGTCTGGGCAACCTAGTGAGACCTTGTCTCAAAATAAAATTTAAAAAGGGCTGGGGATGTAGATCAGTGACAATGCCCTGGGGCTCAATCCCCAGTACTAAAAGAAGAAGGAGAAGGGGAAGAGAAAAGAAATAGAAGGAACTTCGCATCCTCTCAGCGGATATAGAATTGGGCAGACCCCCTAAAAACAATGTGCATTATTAGGCCTTGAGCTTGTGGGGCCTAACACAGGGATTTGAAAGGACAGGCCCCAAACCATTAAATACTCCCATGCCTTCAGAACATCAAAGAACCCAATTATGGGTCTGAAATTACTGTTAATGATACCACATAGTTACCCTGACACCTACATCCTCCATTATACTGGCCAGAGAAAGGCAGTCAGGGAGTAGAAGCTGGTGCTCCTCCTAACACTGTCACTCTGTCACTGTTGTGTCACAGCCAACCCAGATCTTCCTCCCAGCACTGTGAGTATAAGCTGATCTTGCTTCTACTCTTAAAGCTACGCTTCTATTTGACAGTGAGGTCCTGGTTTCAAAGCCTGTTTCTGACTGCATCACTGCCTGCTTCTGTTTACCTTCTAGTGTCCATGCTGACTACATTTTTGATGAAGACAGCATGGCAAGAGTGCTCCTGGTCACCAAAATCTCTGCAGAGCCATCAAAGCCATACATGTTCACAACTGCATTAGGCCAACATCTCAGGTGCCATGGGCCACTCTGCTGCCCAAGCTCGCCACAGCACCACCAGCCATCTAGGTTCTTGTGTAGGCCTATGTTGAGATGAAAAATGACACTTCAAGTATAGTTCCTTCACTAAGAGTGCTTAGAATACACTTAAGAACCTGGGAAGGTGTCAGGGGCAGGGAGGGATTCACTGATAGTAGTAATGACTCCTAGCCAATTCCACCTCACATGTGACCTGCTATGCCTTCCACAAAGGCCACCTAGATTCCTACTCCAGAAAACTAGATACCAAAAATATCTGGGTCAAAGGCTGTGAAAGTCAGTGGCCCCTTTAGAAGTCCAGTTAGAGAAAGGCCATTAACACCCACTGCCCCATTCCTGGGGCCAAGCCAAAAAGAAAGGGTTGTCATTTGGCATGACCTGCTGAGGGCCTTCAGTCTTGGGTCCTACTTCTGTCAACAATACTAAAATGTCCCATCAGTCACTGATCTCAGTACATGCTCTGCCCAGCTGTGCCATGAAAGCAGATTACCACTGCGCTTCGTAAGATGCCCGAGAGGTATTACAAACAAAATGGAGACTGCAGCTTCAGTGGAAGCCTGAGCTGTCAAAGAAACCTTGTAAGTACCGATTGCCCGAAGGGGCTTTCTCACACACTGCTGGTGTGGAATGCACAACCCTTCTGGAGGCAACTTGATAGCACATATCAAATGCCTTGAAAAAGTTTCCATCCTTTGACACCCACCACCACCCTCTTCCTAGGAATTAGCCCAAAGAGATCAGACTCACACAACAATTACTGTACAGAGTTGTCATCCCAGTATTATCTCTAGTAGTAAGAAAATGGTTTACAATGATGTCCCACAACTGAAAGTTGATTAAATAAAGTAAGAGACAATACTTAGATGCCCTAATATATATCCATTAAAAATTACATTTTCTGGGGCAGGGATTTAGCTCAGTGGTGCTGCCAACTGCCTCACAAGCATAAGGTCCTGAGTTCATTCCCTGGTACACACAAAAAAATTACATTTTCTAAGGACAATCTGCCATAAAGTAAGATAGGACCTAGATTGGGTGTATATTTGCGGGAGAGGGGCATGGAAAGAAAAGATGCAAAAAGAGAATATACCTTAGTGGTGCTTAATTCTAGATGACTGAAATGTTGACAAATTCCTTATACTTTTCTGTTACTTCTAAATCTTCTCCAACAAACATATGCTAATTTTCTAATAAGGAAAATAAGAGGGCCTCATTACAGAGAGTCTCATCAACTTGCCCTAGGATCTTCAGTGAGTCAGAATTGAAACTAAACTGGGAATGGTGATTCATGCTTGCAAATCCAGCACTCACAAGACTGAGGCAAAAGGATTGGGAGTTCAAGGCCAGCCTGAGCTACATAGCAAATTTAATGCCATCCTGGACTACATAATGAGACTTTGTCTAAAAAAAAAGTGAAGCCAAAAGTCAAGGACCTTGGTTCAAAAAGCCTCATTCAACTCACAAACTGCCTGCATGAGCAGGGGCAGCTCTAGGGCAATGGTTCCTACCTGGAGTGATACTGTCCCCACGAACAGTTGGCATGTCTGGAAATATTCAACTAGCACCCTACAACAAAAAATTATTCAGCTCAAAAGGCAAACAGCATCACTGTTAAAAATCTCTGCTCTAGAAGAAGGGAATCATGAATCTATCCCCCACTCCTGGGCTTTGAGAAGCTTAAGTGGCTTGAAGGTATATCAGGAACCTCCAGCCTGTCTCAAATCCTGAGCAAGCCATGGTGCCTTCTGCTTCAAACAGGGTCTGACTTGGCAGTTAATGGGCTCCAGGGTGTAGACACTGAGGACTTTATTACTTACATTAAGCAACCTTCTGCTTCCAACTGGAGAAAAGTAAATTGCTCATTTCATTCCGGAGCCATAACAGACATAAACAGAACACAGCTAAGGATCAAGAGCATAAATGCAGGAGATGGGCTGAGTGAGTGGGGAGCTGCTGCACAGGCAGGGAGATGGGCTGGACAGAGCAGGAGTCCTGTGTGCTCATCCTTCCTTGGCATCTTCACTCTCCACACCTCAAGCCCCAGGTGGCCATGCTAGACTTCACTTCTAAGTGTGTTCAGGGTAAGTGAAGTGGGAAGAGCCCTACTCAAACCCTGAGAAAGACTCTATCCCCTCTTGGAAGCTCTCCATTAAAGGATCTCCTACTTAGACTTATCAGGAACTTCAAGAGGCAAAGAATGTGATGCCAGCATTTTCCTTTCTTCGGGACCTTGGGACCAACTTAGCAACTCACAGGACTCAAGGGCTAGAAAGAACTGTGGCCCAAAGCCCCTTGCTTTACTGACCAGGAGACCAAGTCCTAGAAAAGGTAGGAATCAGTCCTAAGTCACCCAGCTGTGGCAGAGTCAATGCTTGAACCCAGATCTTCCATTCATTGTTCATCAATGAGATTTCAATTTCTAGGAAATCCAATGCTGTGAGACCCACATACCAGGCCTGTTGGACTCTCTGTTGTCACTCTCATGCAGATGTAGGGGGACCACACAGAAATGGGTGCTCACAGCCTCTGACACTTTAATGTCCCATTTGGCTGCAGCCACCAAGGAAGCTCAGAGTCTAAGCAGAAGACAGATGGAGGAGTCAGAGATCTGTCCCTCAAGTGTGGTGCCCGAGTGGTGCTATTTCAATATCGTTCAACTAGCCTAGAAAATATTATTTCAGCCCAGCAAGAAGATTGTTGATGGTCCCTTTCACTGGACAGCTGACCACGCACTGCTTCATTGCACCTTTTATACAATAAAAACTGGACTGAGCAAAGACTATTTGGTCTGAGCTAGTCTCTCTAAGGTCCAGCCCTCTTACAGATCCTCTCCTTGGATTGCTTAGAGATCCCTTTCTCCTCCTTACTTTAGGTTTCTCTACAGTGAGCTCCTCTTTACCTGAGCAGGCTAAAGATACTCTAACTTTGACTTGTGACCAAAAGAGCAAACCTAAAATCAAATAAAATGTATATACACTACAATGATTTCCAGATGGGTCGGCATTAAATGTGAGCTTAAAACCTAGAAGGAATGAGACTGGCCTATTTACCAGAGCAATAGAGGGAAAATGACCTCCTGACAAACAGTATAAACAGCAAGAAGGTTGATGGATTAAAAAAAATAATAACAAGAGCATGAAACAGGGAGGTATAGGGTTGTGATTAGAATGTGGGCTCTAAAGTCAGACAGGTCTGCATCTGCCTTTTACTGTGTAGCCTTGAGCAAGATACTTAACTTCTCCGAGTCTCAGTTTCCCATATGAAAAATGGAATAAAGCAATAAATAGTACCAACCTCCCAGGGTCGTTACAAGTACTGAATGAGGTAGCCTGTCCAAAGCAATCACATGGCACTGGAATGTATTCAGTACTCAATATTTCTGGCACAGAGGAGCCACTTTGCACTCATCCTCCAATCTGATTCTACTCTTTCTCAGAAGATTCTAGAAAAATGGTACCACGAGCTTCCCTGGGCTCAACAGTGGTAGGCTCTAGGGATTAACACCACTGGGTCTCTGCACAGGAAACGCTGCCTTGCTCATATGACAACTTGAGGCCCAGAACCTTCTTTCAGTGGTACTAACTGACCCAGAAATTCTGGGAGGCTGTTCTGAAGTGTATAGAAAAGGCAAAAGCCCTTGCCTGCCCATTAGAAGCAGATGCAGAGCATTCTGGGAGGATTCACTACTCTTCAGAGCCCAGTGGAGAAGTCAGATTGTGGCTGCTACAGAACTGGAGCACATGGAGTCTCTCTCTTTTCATCTCGCCTCAGAGTGAAAGTTCCCTCAAAGTCAGTGTCCTAAATCTAACCGTGTTACTTCTTACCTGGAACTAAACTGAGAGCTCTTCAATGCTGAAACCTTGTATTCTGTGCTCCCCATCACACTCTGAATGGGATTCTACACAGAGGGGATGCTTTAAATAGAACTTCTATAAATATCTATGTCCAGATTTTTGTGTGAACCTAACTTTTCAGTTCCTTTGGGTAAATATCAAAGAGCATAGTTGCGGGACTGTATGGTAAGAGTAAGTTAATTTTGTAAGAAACCATCACACTGTCTTCCAAAGTACCTGTGCTATTTTGCATTCCCACCAGCAAAGAGTGAGAGTTCCTGTGGCTCCACATCCCTGTGAGCATCTGGTTTTGTCATTGTTTATCCATAATTGCCAACACTGGGAAGCAAACAATAGTAGATGAATAGATAAATAAACTGGTATATCTAGACAATGGAACATTCTTCATCGCTAAAAAGAAATGAGTTTCAAGCCATGAAAATATTGCTATGGTTTGGATCTGATCTGAATGTTCCCCATGGTTTCATGTGTTAAAATTTTATTCCCACTGTGAGGTATTGGAGGATGGAAACAATATGACTATGGTCGGTCTTTGGAAGTGAAGTGATTAGAATTAGATAATTTCACTACAGTGGAGCCCTCATGATTGAATCCTGGTGGCTCTATGAGAAGAGGGAGAGAGACCAGATATACATGCCTCCATACACACACTCCCTATCTCTTGCCATGTGACATTCTTCAACATCTCAGAACTCTGCCAACAAGAAGGCCATCACCAGCTGTGGCCAATAGATCTTGCATCTCCAGACCTATGAACCAAAATAAATCTCTTTTCTCTGTAAACTACTCTGACTCAGGTCTTTCATTATAGTAATGAAAAATAGACTAACAGACAAGGAAGAAACTTAAATACATGTTTTTATACACTTGCCCAAATGCATAGAATGTACAACACCAAGAGTGAACCCTAAGGTAAAGTATGAACTTTGGGTGAAAATGATATGTAGGTGTAGGCTTATTAATTACAACAAATCTTCAACTTGGGTGGGCAGGTGCTGATAATTGGAAGGCTACCTATTGTGGGAGGAGAAGGGATACGGGATATCTCTGTACCTCCTCTCAATTTTTCTATGACCCCAAAATTGCTCTGAAAAACAAGTATTTAAAAAAATCAATATAGGGAAAAGAAAGCTTTGAACTAAATACCTCTTTACTGTCAGCAAACAGAACTACAAATGTGTGCCTTAAATTCACAGGTGAAGGCCACAGATGCCAGGACTGACGCCCCTCCATCCACAAGGAGCAGTATCTTATTTATGCTCTATTAGGTACCTTCAGTTCTAGCTGAAACCCACAGTGACCTGGGTGGATGACTTCAGGAAAACCTGGTACCCCCATGCTCACCCAGGAGGCTCTCCATGAGTTGTTATTGTCTGAACATTCTCTGGATCTGTTCCCTTTGCCATGCTCACTGCCACTGACATGGCCTCCTCATCCTTCCACTGTTCTTTTTTAGATCCTGTCTCTGGAGCACACTCTCCCTGTCACCAGACAGGCGTGATTGGAAGCCTATGCATGTGTGAGGAGAGAGGGATATGGGATATCTCTGTACCTTGTCCCACTTGTCCCCTATACAGACATCAAAGTCCAAAAGCTAATATTTCCTACGTACAAGCCCTCAAAGGATTCCCCCCCCCACCAGGGATTGAACTCAGGACCTTGGGCTTGTGAGGCAGGTGCGGCACCACTGAGCTAAATCCCTGGCCCTCAAAGGATCTCTTGATGTAAAGAGTATAGACCAAACTTCTCCACATAGCATGAAAGACCTCCAGTCACAGCCTATCTTAATCAGCAGTATCTTCTACCACTTGAAACACATAGGGCATTTCACACCTTCATATCATTATTGACTGTGTTATTTTTACTTCCTCAAAATTCTGTGCCATCAACTCTGAGAGACTCCTGAACTTTCCCTCAGAACTGTAGGAGGCAGCTCCTGGAGTGGTCCCCCATGACACTACCTCCTGGTATTTCTGGCCTGGTGCAATGCTTTCATTTCCCTTTGAGTGTGGCTGGATTTAATGATTTGCTTCTTCTAATAAACAGATATGGCAAAAGTGATGGGATGTTACGTCCGTGGTTGAGTTACAAAGAGACAATAAGGAAAGTCAGTTGCCATGTCATGAACGACACTATGGTGAAATCCATGTGGCAGGAAACTGATGTCTCTGGTTAAGGATGTGAAGCCTGCCAATGGCCACATGAATGAGCCTGCAAGTCCCCTGTTGAGCCTGAGATGTCTGCAGCACCGGGCAACAACACCTTATTTGTGACCTTGTGAAAGACCCTAGGTTGGAGCAGTTATGTCTGGCCTTCTGATCCTTGAAACTATGAGAAAATAAATATGTTATCTCAAGTCACCAAGTTCTGGGATAATTACATATGCAGCCATAGATAACTGATAAGAGGATACAGCTCAAATTCATCCATCTATTAAGCATTTCTCTTCCCCAGCCCATCTATACCTCTCCCATTGCTCCCAAGGCCCTAAGTGATGATCCAATTCAGCTTACCTTCCCAAATTCATCTTTCATCCCTTCCCATGGCAAGTGGGGTTGGCCATGCCAATTGGGGCAATTGATCTTCTCTGGATACTTCAGTGAGACCCTGTCTCTCTTTTATCCCTCTACAATACTGTTCCCACTTCCTGGAGTGCTTCTCCCCTCTCTCTTTACCTCAGTAATTGGATTTGTTCTTCAAACTCCTGACTGAAATGACTTTCCTCCTGGAAGATTCCCTAACTCGAAAGTCTGGATTTAGGTGTCCTTCATTTGTATCCCCCTTACCTTGCACTTTTCAAATCATAGCACTTTTCACATCATGTCATAAAATCTTTTGACTTATCTGTCTTGTGGCCTGGACTTGAGGGCAGGACACATGTCTGCTAGCCCTGTCTTAACTTTTACTCAGAAGTGGTCATTCCAGCACCTTGATTTCTCAATTCCTTAATCTCTTCTCTACTTGTCTTGTGCTCCACTTCCCTCTACTCAATGATTCTCATGCTTAAACTGTTGTCTTTGCTATCACCAAAAATTGCAACTCCTCTGTAATCTCAAATTCATATCTCCCCCTTCCAACAGTGACATCCTACCTTCCAGCTTACTCTCTCTTGGATTTGGACTTCAGAAATTCTTCTATCCTAACACGATCACCAATTCTTTGCTACCATGATTTTTTTTACTGGTTCTCTTACAGAGAACATGATGTCCTCTCTTCCCTGCTCTCCAGCTTACATTCATGACCCATCTTACTACAATTCCCTTTCTTTACTTAGCAAAATCACAATTCTAGTTAAATCCAGCCCAGTACTTACACCCATGCAACTGAATGTAACTGGAGGAAAGAACACAGCTACACACACTGGTCTCGCTTCAAATTCATGACCATGAATTGAAGATGAGCCCTTAATGCGTCTGCAGTCATACTGCCCTCCCTAGCTTATCCTATTCACCCACCCACTCTCCAAGATGACTACTTCACACCCTCCTTCTCCTCAAACTTCAAACAACTCCTCCCCCACACTCTCACTGATGACCTTGTTTCCTGCTTTGCTGAGAAAATTGAAACAGTTAGAGAAATTCCACAGACTCCCACTACAACATTTATGCACCTGTCAGCATTTATACTCAGAACTCTGCCCTCCCTCCTGTTCCTGCAGATAAATTATCCCTGGTCCAAGAGCCAAGCCCTCAACTGGTATGCCACATCTCACCCCTCCCCTACTCCAGGAAAGCATCTCAACAATCTCCCTTCACTGTCCTACATCAGTAATCTACACACACGCACACACATGAGCATACACACACACACACACACACACACACACTTATGCACACACCAGCACATAAACATGCTGTTCCTCCTCCCACACTAAAAAAATAATGGCGTTTTAGTTTAGGAAGATGAAAAGGTCCTGGAGATGAATGGTGGTGGCTGCATCACAGGGTGAATGCGCTTAATGCCACTGGACCATACAGTTGAAGTGGTTAAAATGGCAACTTTTGTATTATGTGTATTTTATTTTACCACAATAAAAAATACAATAAACTCTCCTGATTCCACTTCCCCTAAGAGCTACCACTCTACTTTATTCCCCTTTTCCACAAACTTACAATAAATTCTTCTTTTCCCTTCTATTATCTGTTAAATAAGGCTTCAGCCGCTACCACTACACTGAAACTGCCTTTGTCCAGATCCCCAGTGGCATCTACATTGCCCAGTTCAGTAGTTAATGAGGCTGGTGCTCATTTGAGTCCGCCCTCCAGCAGCGCTGAACCAGTCCACCTCTCCCTCCTACCTGGGGTGCGTTCTTCATCTGGCTTGCAGATCACTGCACTCTTGATTTTCTTCCTACCTCACCACTCACCCCGCCCCCCAACACTATAGTGCCCAGGGCTCAATCCTTGCACTTCTTTTCTGCAGTACCTACCTACACCCACTCCTTTGATGATCACAACTATTTTTATAGTTTTCCTACTACCTACTATATGCTGATCATTCCCATATTTATATCTGTAGCTCATGTTTTACTTTCCACCTAACACATTCAAACTCTCCAAACTCAAACCCCTTAACTGTCTTCAAACTTTGATCTAACCCCACTTTTCCCCTTCTCAAAGCCAGTATCATGCTTCCAATCATTCAGATCAAAAACTTGTACTCCAGATATACCATTCCTTGGTATATCCCAAAAGAATTGAAGGGCCGGGGATTTAGCTCAGTGGTTACGGTGCCTGCCTTGCAAGCACAAGGTCCCGAGTTCGATCCCTGGTACCAAAAAAAAAAAAGAAAATGTATTATATACCAAAAGAATTGAAGTCAGCATACTATAGGGATATCCATACACTATTGTTAATTGCGTCATAATTCACAATAGCCAAAATGTGGAACTAGCCTAGTTGCCCATCAACAGGTGAATGGACACAGAAAATGTGATATATATGCTCAATGGAGTATTATTTACCCATAAAGAAGAATGAGTTTATGTCATATGCAGAAAAAGAGATCATTTTGTTAAGAGAAATAGGCCAGAGTCAGAAAGACAAATATTCCTTGCTTTCCCTAATATGCAAAATCTAAAAAAGATGACAGGGAAGTATAAGGAAGATTATTATTAGACAAGAGGAAAGGAATAAAGAGCAGGGGGAAGTTGATATAAAGGAGGGTAATGGAGGGACAGACATAATAAAAATATGTTCATTTAGGGGCTGGGGATTTAGCTCAGTGGTTCCTCTACCTGCCTCGCAAGCACAAGGTCCCGAGTTCGATCCCCGGTACCAAAAAAAAAAAAAAACATTTGAAAATACCTCATTGAAATCCAGTATTTTATAAAATTAATAGGCACTAAGTTACAGAAAATATTCTTTCTTTTCTCTCTCACTCCACATTTCATCTATCAGGAAATCCTCTGGGCTCTGTCTTTTAAAGATATCTAAAACCTTGCCTAACATGCACAAGGCTCCACATTCTATCCCCGGCACTGAAAAAATTATCCAGAATCCAGCTTCTCATTTTCTCCTTTGCAACCGCAGTACAACAAGCCACCATTGTCTCTCACCTAGATTTCTGCAGTGGCTTCCAAACTAGTTTCCCTGTTTTCACTCATGCTCCTGAAAAGTCAATTCTCAACCTGGAAATCTTTCTGGTCCTTTTCAAATAAATTACTGCTCGACTCAAAACCCTCCAGTGGATCCTCTTTTCACCATAAAAAAAGGCTAAATCTTCACAATGGCCTACAAACCCCATATGATCCAGCCCCGCTGCTTCTCTAACCTCAGCTTATCCTGTGCCGGCCATAGGAGCCTCTGTGCAGCTCCCCACACATGCCGAGCGTGCTTCCCTTAGGTGTGCTCCCTCTCCAGAAATTCCTTTCACCAACGCACCACGCCTCACGTATCTAGCTTCCTTTCTCCTTCAAGTCTCTGCTCTAATGTCACTTCGTAAACTCAGTCTACTGAAACCACTCTTTTAAAAACTGCAACCCATCCCTCTGCACTCCCATTACCTCCTTTCATTCCTTTTTTCCCCTTGTAATACTTAAAACCTAGTAAACATTATTTAATTTTTATTATTATATTATTGGTATCTCATCACCAGAAAGTAAATTCCCTTAGGACATAGATGATTTTCTGTTCAGTATTCTAGGTACCTGGAAGCATATTTGAGGAGAAACTCAAATGTTGTTCAAAGAATGCAAAATCCCAGTATAATACCTAGCACAAAATAGATGCACACCAAATACTTTATAAATGAATGAATGAATAAATGAATTTTCTACCTACCACTTAGACTTTAAGCTCCTCATGGTCAGGGATGTGACTTATGCACCTTTATGCTCTCTGTACCCAAGACATTAATAAAATTTCAGATTGGAAGCAACCCAATTCCCCATCAACTGGAAACTGGATAAAGAAAATGTGGGTTTTTTTTTTTAATAAAATGGAGTATTACTCAGCCATAAAGAATGAGAAACTAGACACATTTATAGCTAAATGGATGCACATTGAGGCCATACTCTTAAGTGAAATAAATAGGACACACATGTGTAAATACCAAATAGTTTCTGAAAGTGTAAATAAGGACTAAAAGGTATAATAGATATAGGAAAGAAATAGGAAGAAAAGGAGCAAAGAGGAAGGGGAAGTGGGAGGGGTAGGGGAAAATGAGAAAAAGAAAAAATGGAAACAAAGTCTTTGTAGATAGGGAGGGGTGGAAGGGTTGAAGGGAGGGCAGGGGAAGGGGAAAAAATAAGAACCAAGATGGATTATGTAAAGGTGCAAATTTCCAATGATGAATGTCATTATATTGTATACCTAAAATGTACCAATAAAATTAATTTTTAAAAAAGATTCAGAAAATGCTGGTTACTTTTTTTTAAAATTGGAAAGGAGTGAGATGAGAATGGAAACGAGAGGTGCCAGCATTCTGGGGCTCACATCCTTAGTATCCGGCTTTCCTCCGTGGCTACTCCTTGCTAGAGTGAAGTGTGTGTGAAGGGACAGCTTACTGAAGAAGGGCTTCCCTGCAGGCCTTACCCAAGGCTCTATTGTCAGACAGAATAGGTACGGTTTTCAGTGGGGACTCTGTGGTCTTTTAAGTAACAGATGCTACAAGCTTTAGCTCCTATGTCAGATTTCTTGGTCCCAAATTGTGATAATTCAGAAACTGGAAAATCAAGTTACTTCAGCAAACACATTCCTTGTGCTTCTCCTTTCAGGGCTCCACATCTCAACAGGTAAGCCTAGCACTGGCTCAGGGAGCTCTGCAGCCCCACAATCACATCCACCTCCACACAGAGGAGGGAAGGAAATGGCTCTGAAGCTGCTGCTGCTGCTGCTGCTGCAGGACAGGCTGGCTCCTACTTGCCACACCCTCAAGTCAGGGAGGAAGCAGTCAGCTTTTCTGACTCCAGAGCCTTGCTTTTAACCAGAGAGTACAGACCCATCACCTGTAGGAGAGGCAGGAAGGGGTGAGTGGTGCAGGAGAGCTAGAGTGGGGGACAGGAGTTCTAACTCTGTTATTACAGCAGTCTATGACCTTGGGGAAGTGACTTCCTTCTCTAGACCATAGTTTTCTCATATTTAAAACTAAAATTCTGGACCAGATAATCTAACTATGATTCATATAAATGTAAACTTTTATCTATCTATCTATCTATCTATCTATCTATCTATCTATCTATCTATCACCTATCTACTTATCTTACAGTGCTAGAGATTGAACCCAGGGCCTTGTACATCTGAACTATTGCTGACTTCTCTAAATGGACACTAGGGGGACAGCAGCGTCTCCATCCACCTCCAAGCAAATTCATCTGGACTCTGTCCTCCTCAGCTCAGCTGTGATTCATTCATGAACTTAAACATATCGTAGTGTCAACTATGTGCCAGGCATTGTGCTGTAGCTGGGCACACAGCAGTGGATATGACAGATGCAGTTTCTGCCCTCAGGATCTTATGCTGTAGAGGGAATAGATATTCAGAATCAAAGAGGTTTTAGTTACTACCATGAGTAAGTACAGAAGAGGTGTGGAAGGGATGGTGACCCTGTGTGAACAGACATGGTGTCTTTATGGCGTGGGATTCCAAAAATACTTCCTTAAGGAAGTAGCTTTGGAGCTTAGCTGAGAAGGACAGACAGGAATCAACTGGGGAGGAGAAGGAAGGGCACTCCAGAGAAGGGAAAGAGCACATACAAATGCCCTATATCATGTCATGCCAGGGCCCATATGGCCAAGTGCACAGGGAGGAGGAGAGACGACAGGCAACACTGGTGAGATCACACAGGGCTCACAGACCATGCAAGGGGTTTGCTCTTAATATTTATTGAGGAGATTGGAGCACGGCAGGAGTGGCACAGTAAAATATGATTGGACTTGTGTTTTTAAAAGGTCATGATATGGACAAGCTTAAATAGCATGTGGGGTTTTTTATATGAGAAATTCAAAGTATAAATAAAGAGCAAAATAAAAGGTGGCTAATAGGACTGGGGACAAAGCTCAGCAGCACCAAGCTGCCTGGCAAGTGCAAGGTCCTAAATTCAATCCCCAGTACCCCCAAAAAAGTAGCTAACAAGAAGTAGGGAGATAAATCTTAAAGGGAAGGGGATCAAGAGATGGGGGGGAAGGGAAAAGGAATGAAAAGAAGAATTAAGATGTGTTCTGTACATAGATCAACTCTACACAAGGAATGGGTAAGCAGAGGAGATAAACAAGAAGATAAGTATATGAATCTCGGGCTTAAAGTCTCCAACTAAAGCACTGGAGATGTGAATTTGAAAGTCTCCATGGACCTAGTAACTGAAATAATGAAAACCACCTAAGGAGAAACACATAGGCGAGGATAGGAGCAACACAGAGACTAGGACAGACCTTGAACAAAATCCACATTGAAAATTTTGGTAGAGAGCTGAAAAAACAGAATGTGAATGACCAGAGAGATATAGATTGTATATCTTAAATTCCAAAATCCAGAATCTGAAATCTTCCAAAGTCCAAACTTTTTGAGGGCCAATAAGATGCCTAAAATGGTAAATTCCACACCTGAGCTCATATTACTGGACACAGTAAAGAAATGCAGGCACATAAAATACATTTTTCAATTCCCAGTATAAATTACCTTCAGGTTATATGTATAAGGAATACATGAAACACAAATTAATTTTGTGTTTGGACTTGAGTTCCATCCCCAAGATATCTCATTATGTATACATACATATTCCAAAATCTGGAAAAGTCTAAAATCTGAAAAACTTCTTGTCCCAGGAATTTTGAATAAAGGATGCTCTACCTACAGGAGGGAAACTAAGGTTGTGACAAAATGAAAGCCAAAGGAACAATGCATTTCAAAAAGCCAGGGTTAGTCAATAGCACCAAAGTGCTGAGAGGTGAAATAAGACAGGGATGAGGCTTAGAGCAGTTTTAAGGAAGTGGGAATTGAGGAAGGGGCATGAAAGGAAATAGAAACAAGATGTAGACTGTTCTTTCAAGAAGTTTAGCTGTGAAGAGGAGAAAGAAAGGTGACAAAGATGGAAAAATCTTTTGTATATTGAAAAATGGAAAAGAACTGGGTAGAAATGAAGAATGAGAGAGGAGGGCAAAGAGAAAGGATAATCAATGGTGTCAGGCTCCTGAGAAGGTGGAAAGTGATGGACAATAGGACAGAGCAGGAGGACTGGTCTCAGACAACAGGGACGTCTGTTGCATGAGAGAGGCAGAAGAGAGGATGGGTGACTACGAACGGCAATTTATAATTATCCCTCTGAACATGCAAAATCATAAGGTTAACGCTTCCAATGTTTTCCAGAGAAAACCTCAAAATCTATAGGCCCAAATGTTCTTGATGAGCAATGTAGATCCCAGGGTCCTTTTTTGACACCTGTTTAAAAACAACGCTCCCTTCTGCTCATTGTCCCTGAGTGGGAACAATGTAAAATGGGAGCTGCTTCAGATCAAGGCAAAGCTGATCAAAGTCGTGTTTGGAGGCTACTCATGGAAGATATGACAAAATCTCCAGGAGATGGCCCAAATGTAACCAGGTCTCATGTGGGGAAGTGGTTGAAAAGGGCACTGAAGTAGAAGAGTGTCACAAAGCACTGACACGCAGATGTGGGATGGTTGTGTCAGTGGGGAAAGACACCCCATTGCTTCACATGGTAACTTTAGGACAGAGCCCCACTCCCTAACAGACTGAGATCTTATTTGGTGTACTAGTGCATAGTGACGTATCTCCTGTATTGTTGCCCAGTCACCTAACTGACAGCTCCCCGAAGTCTAAAATCTGAGGCATTTGTCCAATTTCCTGTCTCTTAGGCAGGGCTCTGACTCTAGAACCAGACCTCATCAGCTCCATGTGCAAAAGCAGAGCTTAAGAAAGAGCACAAGTGCACGCCAAGGTGACAGGAAGCAGAACACCAAAATGCAGAGGCTGCCAAATACCTGCAGATCCTCTGCAGATCCCACCATTCCCTGATTTGGGCCCTGCTCCCCAGTTTGCTCCCTTTTTAACCCTTTGAGGCACTCCTTTCTCAGACCACAGGGGGCCTCTGTTTCATTCACAGTGCCAGAGTTTCTAACAAAAGCTCATCCTCAAGGGATAATGAATGAGCAGAAAAGCTTGATTCCAAATGAAGAAGGGGGCCATTTGGAATGCTACTACCTAGTCCCTGTCCCCCAAAGTCCCCAAAGCACAGGGGAACACAGACTGAGAAGAAAAGGCAGGGAATCACGGGGAAGTGATAACTAACACTTCACAGGCTCCCTATAATAAGCAAATGACATAATAGAAACAAACACAGCTCAAGGGAAAGGTGTTGCCTGCACTGCCCTAGCAGGCCCAGGGGCTCCAGGGACTCATGCTGGGCTAGAAACCCGGTTGTTTCTAGGGCACCACGCAGCATCTGACCTGAATCAGGAGCCACTGGAAGCAGAAGCTGAAAAACACAGCACAGCTCCAACCTGAGGGCCTAGGTCACCAACCTGCCAGAGATGGGCAGGGAAAACAACCACAGAACTTTTTAAGTAACCACCAAGTACAGTTGTCTCCTGAGTCTCCATATTACAGGGGGAAGTGACTAGCTGCTCAGTAAGAGCCAGTCCCCTTATCACTTCTCCTTGTCTTCAAGCTTGTTCTTCCTAGAAAGTATGAGTTCAAATTAGCCCTATCATTTACAACTAGCATGACTAGCTAGGAATTCACCTGTTTTGAGCCTCAAGTTCCTACATGTAAAACTGGGAAACAAAGGCCCATCCCTTTAGGTTGTTGTAAGAACCAGACAGAGTAAAAGCACAGGCTTAATATGTTAGTGCCTCTCTCATACCCCTCTCTACTTGAGGATTTACAGTCTTAATTATAAATTCATCAATACTCCCTGAGCAAGAGGTCAGCAAGGGGTGAGGAGTGAGGGGCTCAGAAATCCCCTTGCCAATCAACTCAAAAGATGGGAAGTCCCCACCCCAGATAATCAATGAGAGACTGAAACCACTGGTAAGGAGCAGAAGGTTCTGAATTTGTAGTGGAATCTGAAGAACTTTCAAAAGGTAAAACAGCAAAACAAAACAAAACACTAGGCTGGGTGTGGTGGGATACACCTGTGATCCCAGCACTCTGGGAGGCTGAGGCAGGAGAACTATTAGCTCAAACCCATCCTAGGCACTTGGCAAAACCCTTTCTCAAAATTTAAAAAAATTTAAAAGGGCTGGGCATATAGCTCAGTATGAAGATCCTGGGTTCAATCTCCAGTACCACCAAAAGAACAAAGAAAAAGAAAACAAGAACCAAATTTATACTGAAGAGAAGAATGGTGGAGATCAGGTTGGTTGTTCTGTCATTTAGGGGGTTAATTTTAGGAGTTTATAGGACAGTGGTAGGGGATTCAGGTCCTCACTAATACCCAGAAGCCTAAACAGTCAAACCTTGGATAATATAAACTATCTGTTCACCCAAATGCATCTTGCCTTTCACTTTTAGGAGCAAGGAGAAAATGATGACAAAATTGTCATTAGAGACATTTTTAAAAAATCATGTCCTGGGCTGGGGATTTAGCTCAGTGGTTCTGCTGCCTGCCTCACAAGCGCAAGGTCCAGAGTTCGATCGCCAGTACAAAAAAAAAAAAAATGATGTCCTAAGATATGGATCAGGATACATATGCTGAAGTCAACATTCTACTTCTAGAGGTCTGTGCAGTGAGAAAGGATGGCCATGACACATTGCAAGATGTTGAAAGACAGACTGAGTTCCACACTTCCTGAGGCAGCAAAAGGGTCTGATGCATTCAGCAAGATTTCTGCTAACAAAGGGTGAGATAAAATAGCTTTTCAGGATAGAAAAAAGAAAATTTGCATATGTGGTCCACCTGCCTTCAAGAAAAGTCTGTTCCATCATATACACTATGCCATCAATTATTAGGCATAGTCAAACTTCCAAGATGGCCAATGTATGGGAGTGGGGGTGGGGAACAGTGGGGAGTACATCTTGGAGCCCACGAAGCAGGCTGAGGAAATAGTCTATCCCATGTCTCGGACACGCACTCTGTGACCTTGCCCTTAAAGTCCTTGGTAGGAGGACTGTAACTAGGCTATGCAAAAGGAACTCTCCGAGCACTAATCTATAAGAATAAGCAGACTGGTTAGTATCTGGAATAATCACAGCATGCACTGTGCAATCTCAAAGCTCTTTCATGGACATTATCTCCTCTGATCCTCCCAATATCCCTGATAGATAAGAAAAGCAAATATTCTTAGCCGTATTTTACAGTTAACAAAGCAGGTTTGAAGAGGTCAGTCATCCTAAAGTCATAGAGCTAGAGAGCAGCACATTGGAGTTTAAACCGATGTCTCTCTCCTTAGCCTGACGTTAGGGCTATCAATGAAGAATTCCACAGGCAATGCCTGACTTCTGTGTTTTTAACTTCTCTGTATACTCACCACTGTTTTCCTAAGAAGAATCATAAGGCATAGAGTGGGTATGGAATACTGGAGTGGACCATTCTTTACCTGTCCCCAAGATCTACGACCTAACATTCTCATCACTTTTGCTCCATATCTTATAAGGGACTCATGATGCCCTGAAATAGCACCTCTGCACCAACAGCATGAGCACGGCCTAATACCATGCTAATTCCTTCTTGAGTCTAGGCGAAGCACTATAGGATTCCTGAATACACAGGCAGCAAGAACAAGAACTTCATCTTTTCCAGGATGCTGGGAGACCTGAAGGCAAAGGTGGAGAGCCAGGAGTGGTCTCCTAGTCTAGGAGAAGAACCAACCACAGCCTGCATGCTAACAGGACTTCCCTTAGGGAATATTAGGCCCTGAAGTAAGAGTAGACTGGATATCTGCATGTGTAAAACAAGAAGGCTCTCTTCTCAGGCCCCAGCTCCTTCTTTCCTCCAGCCACTTCTCCAGGAGTCTTCTGCTCTTATGGCATCGACCACTCTCACCTTATTTTTATGTCATGGACCTCTAAGTCTGTCTCCAGTCTCACCTTCTCACTCAGCCTCCTCCTCTCCATTAAGGGAGCCCCAGCCTTCCCTCTTTCTGCTGGTTCAGCGCAGGCTTTCTGCTGCAGCCTAACTAAAACCACCTCCCATCCAGGTTCAGGCATGCAGAGCTAGGTGTTGCGCTAGGTACAGTGCAGTGTGCTAATCTCAAAACAGGTTTGAAACTTTCTTTTTTCCATGATTTCATTCAAACTTTCATCTCTACCAGGAATGACCTTCCCTACTATCAACTACCAAAATATAACTTGATTGGTCTGTCAGACTTTTTCTATAATTCCATCTCCTTCTTCTCCTTTATGTCATTTCTGATATCCCTAGGTAAATGTATATTTGTCTTTTCTCTTTTTTGGGGGGGGGCACCAGGGATCAAATCCAGGGGCTCACACATTCTAGGCATGCACTTTACCACTAAGAGCCATGCCTCCAGCCCTTTTTAATTTTGATATAGGGTTTCAGTAAGTTGCTCAGGTTGAGCTCAAACTTGCAATCCACCTGCCTTAATCTCCCGAATACCTAGGTTTATGGGCTTGCGCCACTCTGCCTAGCTCTTTGTCTCTCCTTAACTGCTACCTTCTTTTGTACCATATAACTTAGTATCCACAATAATGATTTAACAAATGCCATCCTGACACTAGATCTTTACAAACTCCTTGATGGTATGGCCACTTCATATTCATTTGTATATTTTCTGCAAAGCCTTCTAAGCAGAAGAAGCATCCAACACTACTATTGTTCTTCCACATGAGTCTCCCATCAACAAGAACGAGCCTAGCATAGATGGCCTGGGTTCTGAATCCCAGCTCTGTTATTTACAGGTTTGTGGGCTTGGGCAAATTGCTAACCTTCCTTTGCTTGAGTTTCCCCGTTTGTAATAAAGTAGATAATAACAATATTTATCTCACATGGTTATTGTGGGAACTAAATGAGTTAACATTTAGAAAGTGATTAGAATAGTGCCAAGTACATAATAAATATGATGTAAGTATTTGTTAAGTAAATAAAATCTTTGCCAAACGCATCATTTTCCCCCTTAAAATTATTTTTATTTATAATGTCTCCATTTTCATTAGTGGCACTATTATTCTTCCCAGCTTTCCAACACCAAAGCCTTGACCCTTTTTTCTCCTTTATGCCTGCTACCCAGCTCATCCCAAGTCTCACAGATTCTGGAAAGAAAACTGCTAGTTTACCTGCCTCTTCCCACAGTTTCTGTAGCTTCTAGGACTTTCTATCTGCCTCCTTAATCTGCAGAACAAGGATCCCTCCCTAATTCCAGTCTACTCTGAATTGTATGTACAAAGAATTTGTAAACATTCCTCCCTCTGTATCATATCTCTGCTCCAATACCTACAATGGTGCCCTATCGCCTCTAGAACCAGGTCTAAATTCCTTTGTCTCTAGAGACCCTCTTTAATCTGGTCCTGTCCTGCTTCCCTAATCTTATCGACCTATATCTCTACTCCAACCTGTGAATCTCCTCATTGTCCAGCAAAGATATCTTGCTTGTTTCTACCTCTGCTCATATTGTTTTTGTTTTGTTTTCTGTTTGCCTAGCAGCCTTTCACTAGCCTCCTAAATCCTCCCAATCTATTCATTCTTCAAAGCAAACCTCCAGTCCTAACTCTGTTCTAGAGCCTCTCCAACCCTAATTGGTCTTTTTCTTCTCTGAATTCTATGTTCTATTTTACTTTTATGCAATTACTATGTACCTTTTGCTTCATGTTACTTGTTAGTGTGATATCCCCAACTCAGTCATAAATCTCTCATGACCAAGATACACAACTATTAGATCTCCCTTGCATACTTCAAAGAAAATACCATCAAAGAGCTAAAAAAAAAAATCTATTGACCAATATTTTATTTTGAACTTGCCTCTCCTTTTCTTTTGGAGGCAGGAAGTAGATGAGAACAGAACTGCATGCCCACGTAGCTGATCCTATATGCTGCGATCACAGATGGTGTGGCAACTCTACCTAGGGGATTTGCTATAGCCAAAAAGCCTGCTCTTGCTGTTGACAAACGCCAACAATCTCTGTAATCTAGGCTGCCATATGGTTCAGCCAGCCCTGTAGCAGAATCAGTTCCTCCGGAATATCAGAGAGATCAAACAGCCCAACTCTCCTATCTATGGAGTGCAGGGTGAACTGGCCACCTTGAACTGGCCTTACCAAAACCAGGAAGGTACAGAACCTCCAAGAACAAGCGAAAATCCAACCAGATGCAGAACTGACATCCTTCAAGACAACTGTCAATGGAATCTGCCCCTTTTCCTCGAATTCAGTGCATGGGGCCAATAAGCCCCCTCCTCCCACAGTCTTGCGTCTTCCCTGGAGGAACCCAGAGCTGGGCAAGGGCGGAGAGAAGAGATATGCTGCCCTCACTGTACAAGAGAGCTGCCCAATGCCAGAGGTTAATTTCTGTTTTCATGGCATCTGGTCCAGAGGGCTAGGGACAGAGTAAAGTAATTTCATCATTGAACCAGCTGTCCTAATTTAGGAGGGACACTGCCCATTTTTGATCAACTATTCATCATGTCCCCATTCTCCCTCCTTTGTGGATTTCGAAGGCAGGAGAAGGTCAGGCCCCCATTTTCCTAAATTGCCCCAACCCATCCCATGCAATAATCATAATCACAGACTCATGGAGGCAGCTTCGGTTTGATATTCAGAATAAAATACAGGGGAAGTCTAGCTTCAGGATTCCATACATATAGTGTCTCTCTCAGCCTAGAATTTTGCTAAAATTTTCAAAGGAAAACTATAAACCCATGCAGGTTCTATTTTGATGCCATGCCCCTTTCCTAATTGGCTATAAACTCTCTCTACCAGTCTTCAAGACAGAAGAAGAAACCACAATTTTCTGAAAATAAAGCCCCAAATATGAGTTCAATTTGTACCAGGTCATACAGAAAGCAGTGACTGAGACTGAATCTGGGGAGGCAGATTTCCAGGAGGGATTCTCATCATTTAAGAACAAAACAAACAAGGCCAGGGATTTAGCTTAGTGGCACCGCGCCTGCTTGCAAGCACAAGGTCCAGAGTTTGATCCCCAGTACAAAAGAAAAAAAAAAACAACTCACAGGGCTGGATTAGTGTCCTCTTCCTCACCCAAGGATAAGCCTAACTCTCCTGGTAGCCTGTAATGTCTGACCACCCAATTCAGACTGCAAATCAATCATCCACTTGCTATCAGTCACCCTGTCCACACATCCCCCACTCCTGTTTAGCAAAGCAGGAAGTTCTGAGAATCAAGAGGACCTTGGGTAAATCACTTGTGCTGAATAACCCTTCACTCAGCTTATCAATTTGTTTTTATTTTGGTTTTCTTTTTTTCTTTTTTTTGGTCTTGCTGTGTTATCCAGGCTGGCCTTAAACTCCTGGCCTCAAGTGATTCTTCACTAGCTGTGACAACGTGTATGCACCACTGATTCGGAATAGCCGTATAGGTACATATAGGTATCCAACAGGCACATGTAGGTAGCCTACAGAGGGACACAGGAAAAGAAATCAGTTCTTTGCTCATTACCGCCTCAACTCGTACTTATTGAGCTTCTATTGTAGGCCATTACCATGAAGGTGATGGGGAAACAGTGGTATACAAAACCACCAAGTTCTCCTATCTCTGAGTAGAATCTTCAAGATGCTTTTCACAGATTCTAATAAAACTGGCTTTAACATATATATCAGGGATTTGATGTTTATAAATATAAATAGCAGAAACAATGATAGTAAAGACTTCAAACCAGGTACAGTGGCACTCCAGAGGCTGAGGCAGGAGGATCCCCGAGAGTTTGAGACCAACATGGGTTACACAGTGAGTTCAAGGCCAGCCTGAACTACATAGTGAGACTTTGTCTCAAAAAAACAAACAAAAAAATCCAACACAGCACTTTGTAACCACCCCCAACTTTCATCTATAGTGGCTGCCTCAACTGGCTTCATATACCTACCAACATATTACAGCTCAGTCTCCTTCCATGAGACAGAGGCTTATTAGTGGCCAGTTTTAATTCTAAGTAAAGTACTACAGTTACTCTCTTCAAATCACCAAGCAGTTGTCAGCCATCTAACTTGAGCAAGGCACAAAAAGATAAATAAGATATATCCTCTGGCACGGCTCCCTCTTGCACTGAAGACACCCACAGTGTGGGAGACACACTGTTCTCCTCCCCCAGGCTTAGAGAGAAGCTCTGAACTGCTACGGAGACAAATAGGCCACAGTTCATTCTGACAGATCAGAAAAAGCTGTGAGGAGAAGTGAGCTCTAGATGAGCCTGGAAGGATGAGGAGGCTGGAAATTGAGTAGGAAAGGAGAAGCATGCCAAGAAAAGGACACAGAATGAGCAAAAGCACAAAGAAGAAAAATGTACAATTTGTTTGGAATTTTCAAGCAGTATGATTTGGCTATAATAGAAAGCATGCATAGAAGAGCAGGCTAAAGGCTTACAGGCAGACAGGGGCCAAATTGTGGGAAGCCTTAAATGTCCTGTAAAGAGTTTCACTCTATTCCACTGACAGTGGGCAGCTATTGCAGATTTGTGGTGGGATGGAAGAGAACAGAGTCTCTAAAGGTAAGGGATTCTATGTGTGGTACTATGGTAGTCTAGGTGAGATACAGTACCCAACTAGGGCACTTTGAATGAAAAGAACTAGACTGAAGACATTTTGTGGTAGTAAAAACTGTCATGATTTGTCAATTTACTGTGTACAGGGGATATGGTGACAAAAGAGCCAGAGATGATTCTGACATGTGTAGTGGCTTGGGAAATTAAATAGATGGGAGGGGCTGGGGATTTAGCTCAGTAGTTCTGCTGCCTGCCTCGCAAGTGCAAGGTCTCCAGTATCAAATAAATAAATAAATAAATAAATAAATAAATAAATAGATAGACAGATGGGAATGTCCTAAACATAATAGGATATGGTAAGGAAGACACTGAGCTCAGTTTAAGATATTTTGACTTATAAGATATTTTGACTTGAAAGATCAAATACAGTGTCACAAAGAATCTTGAGACCATAAGAGACCATCCATAGACCTTAAGGATGTAAAGATTCTTACAGATCCTTCTACTAATCTTAAGTGTATCATCCAAAAGCAGCCTCACAGGGCACTCAATGTAGGCAAGAGTTTATCTCGAAAAGATTTGTGGGTGTGACTTTTGTCTGGTGTAGTATATGCCAAGAAGCTTCACTGAAAAACCACACATTTTAAGAAAGAATTGTATTGGCTGGGGATTTAGCTCAGTGCTTCTGCTGCCTGCCTCACAAGCGCAAAGTCCTAAGTTTGATCCCTGGTACCAAAAAAAAGAAAAAGAAAAAAAAGAAATAATTGTACTAGTAGGAACACCACCAGCTTAGACTGAAAGATACATCTATGAGATGAAGCAGGTTGCAGAAGCTACTTAGCTGCAAATACAGTCTACATTTTATAGAAAAGGAAGACTAATTCAGAGGGCAGAACCAGGATCGTAGACAGAACCAAGAACAGTAGAGAATCATTCACAGCCAGTAACCCTACTCATATACTCAGTTAGATGTCATGTCTTCTAGGGACTGGTGACTAATTCCCTGGCCTCACTTCTCAATGGTAACATCCACCCCAGAGAGAAGACTAAAGAGACTTGACTAGTATAGATGATGTGGGATTCTAGATTAGATTTTGGACCAGAGCCATTAGTAAGACAATTGGCAAAATCTGAATAACATCTTATAGATTAATTAATACTATTAACTTCTTGGTTTTGATAATTTTATACACTATAATTTGGGGAAGCTGGGAAAATTGTATTTGGGAACATTGTACTATTTTTGCAACTTCCTTGTAGGTATGAAATTATTTCAAATTTTAAAATAAAAAACCTGCCAGGCACAGTAATACACACCTGTAATCCCAACACTTGGAAGGCACAGGCAGGAGGATCACCACAAATTTGAGGCCAGGTTGGGCTACATAGTGAGTTCAAGACCAGCCTGAACTACATAACAAGACCTTGTCTCAAAAAGAAAATCATTTAGGGACAGGGATTTAGCTCAGTGGTGCTGCTGCTGCCTGCCTTAAAAGCTCAAGGTCCTGAGTTCCATCCCTGGTACCAAAAAAAATAAAAATAAAAAAATAAAAATAAAAATATAATAATTTTAAAATGTAACCATTACCATTAAAAAAAGAAAATAGGCCCCCAGCACAGAGGAGGTGAACCTTCCAGGCCCTGTATTACCGCCCTCAGCAGTGAGGAGGTGAGCCGCGTGGGTGCCAGCAGCACACAACCCCCCCACCTTGAAATGAGAAGATGCTTAAACAAGTCTCAAAACCAGACTCCCAGATCACCGAAAGCAACCCCAAAGGGAAACAAGATGGAACAATCTGATACTCAACCACCTGGACTCCCTGAACTGGCAAGAAAAGAGGATCTGGAAAAAATGAAATCAGAAATAATTTCTCAGATAACAGCAGAGATTGTGCCCATAGTGCAAGACATGATTAATAAATCTAGAGAGGACACAGATAAAAAAAATAGATGAGCTCCGCTGCCTACCTTGCAAGCTCAAGGTCCCGAGTTCAATCCCCAGTACCAAAAAATAAAAATAAAAAAATAGAGGAGCTGAGGAACATGATGGAATCCCAACATAGGAAACAAATGGAATCCATAAAACAGATGCAAAGAGATTTCCAAGAGATTAAAAACTCCATTGAAAGTTTACGCAGCAGAATGAGCCAATGTGAGGATAGAATTTCAGATAGAGAAGATAAAATTGCAATTAGTAACCAGGGAAAGAAAAATTTCTTTAAAATTGTAAGGGACAATGAGAAATCAATCCAGCAGTGGCTAGACGATACAAAGAAGAATAACATATGACTGATTGGAGTCAATGAAGAAACAGGAGAGAGTGCAGATGACATAAAAAACTGTTCACAGAAGTGATGGCAGAAAACTTCCCAAGTAGGAGAAAAGAACTTGACATACAGATAAGTGAGGCATATAGGACTCCAACTAGCCTTGATCAAAAAAAAAAAAATCTACACACAGACATATAATAGTTAAGATTCCAGAAACCCAACAAAAGAAGAAAATTCTACAAGGAGTTAGAGAAAAGAAACAAATCACATACAAAGGAAAGCCCATCAGAATCACAGCAGACTTCTCAATGCAAACCCTCAAGACAAGAAGAGCTTGGAGTGACCTATTTCAAGCCCTAAAGGAAAACAGCCTCCAACCCAGATTGATGTACCCTGCAAAACTATCTTTCAAAATTGATGGAGAAATAAGATACTTTCAAGACAAAGAACACCTGAGGAACTCTTAAAGACACTGGTGTAGGAAAAGATTTTATGAACAAAACCTCAATTGCCCATGAACTAGCACAAACAATCAACAAGTGGGATCTCTTCTTATTAAAAGGCTTCTGCACAGCAAGAGAAACCACCAATGATGTGAAGAGACAACCCATAATGTGGGAAAAAATTTTCACCTGCTGTTCCTCAGACAAAAGTCTACTATCTAGAAACTATAAAGAACTTAAAAATAATCAGACCTCCCAAATTTAAAGACCCAATCCAAAAATGGGCATCTGAAATGAACAGACATTTCTCAGATGAAGAAGTAGAAACAGCAAATAAGCATATGAAAAAATGTTCAATATCACTGGTCATTCGAGAGATGCAAATGAAAACAATGCTGGGATTCCACCTCACCCCAGAAAGAATGGCTGCTATCGTGAAATCAATCAATAAATGCTGGCAGGGCTGTGGGGAAAGAGGAACACTGCTCCACTGCTGGTGAGAGTGTAGCCTGGTGCAACCACTGTGGAAATCAGTATGGAGATATCTCAAAGAACTAGGACTGTAAGTCCCATTTGACTCAGCTATTCCGCTGCTGGGTATCTTCCCCAAAGAATTAAAAGAATCATACTACAGTGATATATGTGCACCCATGTTCATAGCAGCACAGTTTGTACTAGCTAAAACTTGGAAACAGCTCAAATGCCCATCAACTGGAGACTGGATAAAGAAAATGTGGGTTTTTAAAAATAAAATGGAGTAGTACTCAGCCATAACAATGAGAAATTAGAAACATTTATAGCTAAATGGATACACACTGAGACAATACTCTTTTTTTTTTTGTTCTGGGTATCAAACTCTGGACCTTCCCCTTGCAAGGCAGGCGGCAGAACCACTGAGCTAAATCCCTGGCCCCTGAGACAATACTCTTAAGTGAAATAAATAGGACACATATGTGTGAATACTGAATAGTTTCTCCAGTGTGAGAAACTGAAAGTGTAAATAAGGACTAAAAGGTATAATAGATAATGTGAAATAGGAAGAAAAGGGGCAAAGGGGAAATGGAAGTGGAGAGGTAGGGGAAAGGAAAGACAGGAATGGAATTAATATGAGAAAATGAAAAAATGGAAACAAAGTCTTTGTAAATAGGGAGGGATGGAGGGGTTGAAGGGAGGGCAGGAGAATGGGGAAAAAATAAGAACCAAGAGAAGTTATGTAAAGGTGCAAATTTCCAAGGATAAATGTCATTATATTGTATACCTAAAATGTACCAATAAAATTAATTTTAAAAACTTAAAAATGTAACCATTACCATTAAAAAAAAAGAGTCATCCATAGCAGTTATCCTACATCTATCTCAGCACTGTTTTCAGGGTGAAGGGTAGATAACTTCTCTCTTTAGTCTCAGTCTTTAGAACAAGAGGAACAGCGCTGAACTTGCTGTACTCAAGGAACCACACTGGTGGAGCCCCATCTACAGCTACACCTTATATACACAATGGGACCTGACCTCTGGGCCTGAGCCCGAGGCCATAATAAATGAGACCTTTTTTTGGAGGGGGGGAAGCTCCAAGATGGGGATGAGTGTATTTTTCATGCATGAAGAATATATGTGATTTGGACCTGAGAGCAGATTGTAATGTCCACAAAGTTTTTGACACTCCTTCCATCCAGAAGCAGAGTATGTATCTTCTCTTGAATCTGGGCAGGATTTAATATTTTTGTTCTAACAAACTCAATATTGTAAAGGGATGCTGTGTGACTGACTTCTGAGGATAGAAGTCAGTATAGCTTTTGCCTGGCCCTTTCTGGGGATGCTCACTCTTGCAGTGAGGAAACCCAGGTAAGGGCCCTGGCCCTGAGCCCCAGCTAAACTCCCAGATAAAAGCCAGCCAACAGCACCCACTAAATATGTCAGAGAAGAAACTTTGGAATGGCCCAGTCTCATCCCCTGACTGTCCAACTACCATCTGACTCAAACTATCTGAATGGTACTAAAACTGTTAGCTGAGCCCCTCAAGTCCCAGAATTGTGGGAAACTGTAAGAAATAACCAGTGATGGCTTACACCATTATGTTTTGAGGTGTTTTTTTATGCAGCAATAGATAAATGAAACAATGTGCTACAGGCAGTTGAAAACTGGAACTCAACCAAATTAAGAGATTTTTCCTAAATTTACATAGCTAGCAAGGAAGACAGATAGGATTTGGATAACTGTTATTCTGAATCCAAAGCCACTTGCTGTCCACTAATGACTGGCCTGACAGTAGCAGTGACTGCAGCTTGCCTGCTTCAAAGGCTTTCTCCAAGCAGGTGCTGTCTTCAGCACTTCACATGAACTGAGTTACTACTCACCATGTCTTATCATATGCTAGGAAGTAGGCATTACTGGGCTGGAGATTTAGCTCAGTGGTGCTGTGTCTGCCTCGCAAGCACAAGGTCCTGAGTTCGATCCCCAGTACCAAAAAAAAAGAAGAAGAAGAAGTAGGCATTATTAATTCCATTTTGCAGTTTTACACAAAGAAGTTGATTAACCTGCCCAAGTTGATATGGCTGGTAAGTCACAGTGAAAGATTCGCTCAAGTAAAAGGCCAGCTCCAGAGCATGTAGCGTTACTCATTCTGGTGGATATAGGTGAGAAGAGAACCAAGAACAGCCCCTTGGGACTGTATCCTTTACAAGGTGGCCAAAGGAAGAAGAGCCTTTGGTGGAATGATCTGAAAGGGGAGGGGAAGAAAGCATGTGAGGTGCACAGCAGAAAACTCAAATACTGCATCTATGACAGCAATGGAGGAACTCATGGCAGGATCTACAAACTAGCTTCTCCTTAAGGGTGACCATGTCAACAGCAAGCCAGCCATGAGGCTCTCCCCCATCACAAGTCTTAGTAGCAAACTCTTCCAAAGAGAGTAATCTTTGTAACACAGCATGGAGAGTAACATCAATGAGATTACCCTCTGAGTCCTGTGGACCGAGCAACACTATTGCCCTTTTCTGTTCTTCTTACAATGACAAAATTCACTTCTACTCTGGAATGATTAGGCTCTTTTTTCTTTTAGACATATACACTAAAGTTTTTGGTGATCCCTTCACAGAAGTAATATAAGATCAACAACTTTAACTTTTACTTCTTTCTGTACAAGTCAGAAAGACTTGTGTTGTGACACCACCCAGAGTAGCGCAAAGCCCACACTGTGTGGTGACAAAGGTAGACTCGGGATAAAGGTGGTCGAGGTGCCAGCAGTACTCCTAACCGGTCCCGGCTCCTACTGCCCTTGCAGTTACCCGAGCTGATGCCACCTATGGTGGAAGTCCACTCGGGTAATTTACATAGTGAGAAGCAAAGATGGCACCCGTGTACCTCCTCCAACTTACAGATTCGATTCTTTCACAGCAGCAAAGGTTTCTCTCATAGGAGGCAATGTCTTGCTCTGCCCAGAGGGTGACACCACCCACTTCCACATCTTAGGGATTTCTCAGAATTATCGTGAACCGAAATCAACCAACAACAAATGCTGGCGGGGCTGTGGGGAAAAAGGAACCCTACTCCACTCCTGTTGGGAGTGTAGACTGGTGCTACTACTGTGGAAATCAGTATGGAGATACCTCAAAGAACTAGGACTGGAAGTCTCATTTGACTCAGCTATTCCCCTGCTGGGTATCTTCCCCAAAGAATTAAAAGAATCATACTACAGTGATATATGCGCACCCATGTTCATAGCAGCACAGTTTGTAATAGCTAAAACTTGGAAACAGCCCAAATGCCCATCAACTGGAGACTGGATAAAGAAAATGTGGGTTTTTAAAAATAAAATGGAGTACTACTCAGCCATCAAAAACAAGAAATTAGAGACATTTATTGCTAAATGGATGCACATTGAGGCGATACTCTTAAGTGAAATAAACAGGACGCACATGTGTAAATACCGAATAGGTTCTCTAGTGTGAGAAACTGAAAGTGTAAATAAGGACTAAAAGGTATAATAGATAATGTGAAATAGGAAGAAAAGGGGCAAAGGGGAGGGGGGAGTGGGAGGGGTAGGGGAAAGGAAAGAAGGGAATGGAATTAATATGAGAAAATGAAAAAACGGAAACAAAGTCTTTGTAAATAGGGAGGGTTGGAGGGGTTGAAGGGAGGGCAGGGGAAGGGGGAAAAAATAAGAACCAAGAGAGTATGTAAAGGTGCATATCTCCACTGATGAATGTCATTATATTGTACACCTAAAATGTACCAATAAAAGGATATACAAAAAAAAAAAATTATCGTGAACCACCCTGTGCTGAGCCCTGGGGGTACCATTGGGAAGGGATCCCTGTTGGCACTTGGCAAGACAACTTAAATGCTAAATGTCACTAGGCTTCTTGGAGAAGGCAGTCCCTTTGAAATGACATCTGGAAGTATGAGAGAGGTCTTCTTGGAAAAACTTCACATTTTGTCCAAAAGCACCCAACCTGTGAGAATTGTAGCTGGACCTGTTAGATGTAGTTTTGCTCTTAACCTACACTAGCCTTGATCTCACTTTCCCCACTGGATCTATCAGATCTAAAGTCCAAGAAAGGGTTGAGAATTCTTACTAGAAATTTCTGGAGATTTGTCTGACTCTTGGAAATGGGGGCCGAGGAGTGGCTGTTGCATTTCTGACAAGCATGAGTAAGTCAGCAGGCCTGAGCAGGAAGATGTGAAGTGAGGTAGGGAGAGGAAGGAGAGGTGGAGCCTCAGGTAAGAAAGTCTCAGAAGCAAAACCCATGAAAAGAAACTATGAAAAAGAAACCAACTAATAGTAAACAGTCTGGCAGGGAAGCCTACTGTTCTTCAAAAGAAATTTCATTTATGAGCCTTGGTTCACTCTGTGACAAAAGGATCATGTCATGGTCTGAGACTCCTCTCTTTCCTTTCTAAAAAATTCTTCTCTTCATTATTTTTTCCCTGAAATCAAATCAACCAACAACAATGCAGGGAAAGTTGCAGTGGTTGCAGCCCTGCTGTGTTCTTTCACCCAGAGACAGATTCAGACAGAGATCTACCTAATCTGTTCCATCCTAACGGTAAATAAATCCTCCTCTCTAAAGCCATACAAAGCTACCCAGTTATCAATTGGGCAGTGCTTGTGAAATGCATTAGAAGTCTAAGCAGGTGTGTGAGGTGCCCCTCATTGAGATTATACCTGTGGCCATAGGCACCACTGGAAGGGACTCTGACTCCAGAAGACTGGGTGCCAGGGTCTCCAACAATGTCATGACCAGGGGTTCTCAGGAAGACAGTTCCATCTGGAGAAGCCTGTACCCTAACTTCTCCACCCAGTACTTCAACCAGACAAGGAGAAAATGCCTCATTCAAGGAAAGAGTGAAAGAATGAATATGTCAAAGGATAGCTATTAGGAAGAAATATTGGGTTCTCACCATCTTCCCTTTCAGAGAAAACAATGATCTAAGAACCTGTACTGCTTCCAGAAGCCCCTCAGCTATCTACTAGGCAAAAAGGAGCAGCCTAGTACTTTACATTTATGATTTCAGTTTACTACAGAAATGGCACGTGGTCAAGCCTCTTCTTAAGGTAGTTACTTGGAAGCATGAACAGGTTAGGTTAACAGAGTACAATTGGACACCCTAATGAAAAACCAGAATTGTTCTGGATATTTTGGATATTTTGGGGAATAGCCAAAAATCTCAGGTGGCAAGTGAAACTGGTGAATTTTGCAGAATGCTAACTAATCAAGACAGAAAGGGAACACGAACCAAAATATTGACATGTGAGGAAAACGCCCCAGAGATAATTCTGAAGCTCAAAAAAAGAGAATTACTTGCAAGAAAATAAAGAACCTATGGACTATTGAAAAAAAAAACTAACTGAAACATGATTAAAAAGCAAAATTCTGCTCTTTTTAAAATATCTGATTTTCCATAGTTATTCTAGTCCCTTGTGCTGGGGTGTCATTTGAGAGATTTTGAAAGTTGTCTAGGATAAAAGTAGTCAATAGAAAAATCAAATGGACTCATTGCTGCCTTTTTACTCAGCAGTAGCAAGCACTCAAACATTTCCTTACCCATATTTTAAATTTCTGTCACCAAAGATCTTATAATCTGGTGGAAGAAATAAGATACTGATTAAAGGACAGTCAACAATGCATAGCGGCAAATGATTAGTGTTGTATAATTGATACAGACCATAAATAGTATGACTCTAAGAATAACAAAAAATAAGTACTTTTTTTTTTGAGACAGGATCTCACTGTGCAGTTCAGGCTGGCCTTGAACTCACTATGCAGCCCAGGCAGGCCTCAAACTCACAGTGATCCTCCTGCCTCAGCCTTCCAAGTGCTAGGAGTACAGGCTTGGGCCACCACACAGGGGATTAATAGCAGAGCACCTAAGGATAGCAATACCCAACAAAGAGAGAAGGCCTCATATTAAGGAGTCTTCATCCTACAAGCACTTATGGAGAGCTAAATTTCACACTTTAATCAGGTTCCACACATTAATTAAAACTGAAATAACTCCATGATGAATGTATTTATTATGTATTGCAAACATTTAATAATAAAATAACAAACTAAAATAAAACCTCACAAACTCTAAAAAATGCCACCTCTTACAAGACCCCTTATCACTGCCTTTTTAGCCACAGGCAGCTACCAGATCCAACTCAGTACAGAAGCAAGGAAAGAGAGAATGTGAATGATTCAGTGTGAGCTCAGCCCTGAATCTGGAAACCTCCAAATCAAATCAGAGTGGGTGAGGGACCCTGCTTTCTTTGAAAATAAGGAAGTCCCATTTTCCAGGGACTTTCAGCAACTCTTCCTGACAAGTGTAAAATGTAGCTAAGACTGGCTGAAGTTAAAGTGCAGTGCTAGCAGGACTGAAAAAATTGGTTTACCCCATAACTATGTTGAAATTTTGAAAGAGGCATGGTGGAATATGGATCTTAGTCTTCTCGTTTGTGAAACAGAGGAAAATAATGCCCATTATGAACTTCTCAAGAAATTGACCAGCACATACTCTTGGGCACATTAAGATCTGGGTCCTAGTTGAGATCTGCATGGGTCCAGGATTCACACTGAGACACACATAAGCTTCCCTTAAAAAAAAATCACACACATAATCTATCATTTTCTTACCACCACCTCTATCAGCCCAACCCAGTAACTCTCAACAAGAGATAAATAGGAACATCTGAGTGAAAAATACAGTTGTTCATGAAAACTCCCCCTTTTTTCTCCCCTTGGTCTGCTTCTAGAATTTAAATTTTTTCATTTCCCTAGTCTTCCTGCTCACACTGGTCTGTATTCATAAGATTTTGTAAATAATAAATGTACGCCACTTGATGTGTTAATCATTTTACAGGCATTATCTCATTTAATACTCATGGCAATCCTGTTAAGTGTTCTTATGATCCCCATTTATAGGAAACTAAGACAATAACTTGCCCAATATCACCTATCTGGGAAATGCAAAAGATTATTTTCAAACCGAAGTCCATCTGACTGTGGACCCCAAGCTCTTACTCATTACCCTGTATTTAGCAGACTTCTTTTAAAGGAAAGGCCTTTATATGAAAAACCATTATCTGACATCATAATCAACAGTGAAAGTAAATGCTTTCCTCCAAGAATAGAGAAGAATGTCTGCTCTCCTCATACCTTTTCAACATCATTCTTGTAAGTCCTAGCTGGCTCACTAAAGCAAGAAAAAGAAATAAATGATGAACCAATTAGAAAGGAAAAAGTAAACTTTCCCCCCCATTGGCAACATACTCCTATACATAGAAAGGCTCCAAGAATCTACAAAAAATTTTTAAAAGGAAAAATTTTATTACAACTAATAAGTGAATGTATTAAAGTCACACAGTATAAAGTTAACATCTGAAAAAAAAGGGCTGGTAGAGCACTTGCCTAGCATATGTAAGGCCCTGAGTTTGATCCCTAGCACTGCAAAAACAAATAAAAAATTGTCTGATTGTATTCTGCCAGCCCTCGGTCTCTGTGGGTTCTGCATCTATCAACAGTGTACTATGTAGTAAAGCCTAGCATAGCTGTATCTGTACTGAAACAGTATGAGCTTTTTCCTTGTCATTATTCCCTAAACACTACATGACAGCTATTTATATAGCATTTACATTGTACTAGGTATCATGGGTTCACAGGAGATTTAAAGTTTACAGAAGACTATGTGTGTAAGTTACATGCAAATACTACGTTTTATTTAAGGGACTTGAGCATCCATGGATTTTGGTATCCACAATGGGTCCTGGAACCAGTCCCCTTTGGATACTAATGAACAACTACACTAGCAAGAGTAACTGGAAAATAACATGAAGTAAATAATACCTTTTATAATAGCATCCAAAAACCATGATACACTAGGGGAAAAGTTAACGAAATGTGTCCAAGACCCGTTCACCGGTAACTACCAAACATTAACAAGCTGCTTTTAACCTAAAACTTCAAATATTGCTTTCATAACTAGAAATAAACACATCAGTCTAGTATTCAAGACCAGTGAAACTACCTCTCCAGCCTCCTCACCCTTTTCTCCCTTTCCTTGCTATTTTGTCAACTACAAATATGCCTCTCTTCTCCCGAGAATGCTGCTCTCTGAGTGGGACTGATTTAATCAATCGATTCATCTCTCTCTAGCCACAAACCACTCTCACCTCATCTGCCTCTGACTGTTGGACTCTTGTTTCAAACTATATCTCCAAGAAACTTTCTCTAATCCTCTAACTGGAGGATTTCGTTCCTTTACAACTCTCCTCCTCCTCCCAAAAGCACTATGTTGGCATATCTTATAGGATTTATCATAATCTAGGCTGAAGTACTGTTATACTTTTATACTTCAAAGTTGTAAATTCATTGATGATAGGGGCTATGCCTGATGCAACTCCCCTAAAGCACCTATTTCTTTACATAAAGTACATATTCAAATATTTGTTGAAACAAAACATCTAAATGATGGAATTAAAAGAAAGCTTTTTAAACAATAGGGCCTTTGGAATACCAAATCACATCACAAGTCACAACAGAATTAGTGATGTGTGCAACATCCATTCACTGATAACTATCATGACTTTTCCATGTGCTGCACTAGGTATTTAGCCATGTGATGACCTTCCATTGATTCAATTCTGAGAAGCATTAGTTCATCTTGGTTTCTATTCATTGTGCCAATGTCAAGATCAAAATCAAATAGATCATCTCAGTCTAATGGACAAAGACAGATCCTCAGTCTTTATAAAATAAGTCAAGGAAGGAAGGGCTAGGCAAGCCAATGTCCTTAGCACAAGGCAGGGAATCTGTGAATGATAAAGAAAGCCATAAATGATTCTGTTTCCAGACAAAGAATAAAAAGTAGACCTGACCATCACACCTTGAGAGAGGTCTGTGCTGCTAGTAGATACAGAAACTCTACAGGATATCTGTGCCTCAGCTACCTTGGAAACATCTGCTAGGAGAAATGAAACATTAAATTACAACTCTCCCATCCCCAAGAAACTAGCAGCACAGGCAAGCCCTGGAGATGCTAGGCCTCTGTCCCAGAGAAGGGCCCTGGAGAGGCTATTTGGCTCTCACTGCCTATACAGAGTAGGAAGGGAATGTGACTGAAGACTGGAACACATATGGAACGTGCTCCCTGCAGCAACTAGCCTGAGAAAAAGGCTCCTTAATTTCACCTTGTTTCGTAATTATTGAAAGTACCACAGCTGATCAGCAGCAGTTGACCTCAATCAGGGTGAATCTGCCTTTTGACCCCAGATTGATAAAAGCTCCTTACATGGGTACGGCATGTCTTCTTCATGTCATCCTAATGCCTTTTAATCATCCTATGTGCTTACTTAAGTTCTTAGAGCCTTGTATGGTGCTCTAGCTCAGCAAGATTCGCCTGTGTGTGCATTGTTATTATTAAAAGAGCTTAATTTCATATAAGACAGTCATTTTTCAAACTTGTCATAATTTAGCACTTCCACGGTCAATTTATCTACTTTTCCCAGTTTTCTAAAGAGCTCCCCATGTCATCGTTTGAAATTCATAAAGTAGATTTATTTCTATGTACAAATTCCAAAAAGTAAGTGGGTAGAGAGGCTTAATTCGCTAGAAAGGACAAAAATCCTCATCCCACATCCATCCATCCAAGCTTAAAATTGGGGGTGTTAGGGGAAGGCAGGTTTCTTTTACCTTTAGTGCAAACTATATTAACAACACTTTGGGCTTTGAAAAGAATGACTCAAGAGCCAGGTGTGATTGTCACAAGTTCAAGGCCAGCCTTGGCTACATAGTGAGTTCAAGGCCAGCCTGAACTGCATAATGAGACCCTGTCTCAAAAAAAAAAAGAAAGACCAAGAACAAGTTCTTAGGCTGCAGAGGGGAAACCTCACTGATACTGATATCACCATTCCTTTCCGAAATCAATATTCAGAATTACCAAATGCCACTAAGCCAACAGGATTTAGAAAGTTAAGACTTCCTGCTGGTTAGATATTTGCACATTTACTTTTTTCTACTTATCCAAATGGCAATTCCTTGATCTTCTGAAATTTAAACACTATATTCAAATCAGTTACCTCATAAGCGTATTTCAAAGCAATTTTCAGGGGGCTAAATCCCCCTGGAATCATACATCTGTGTTTGGTCAAAATCAAGCTCTTCATTTACAACTGGGGTCTTTGGGTTCTGAATAAAAATCTAATCAGTCATGTACTGTGTAGTTTTCTCTTTCTGTTTATGAAATCTTGTGATTTCCCACATGGATGCTACTGTGAGATTACCAAGGCCGGGCCAAGGATTTAGCTCAGTGGTTTTGCTGCCCGCCTTGAAAGCGCAAGGTCCTGAGTTCAATCCCCAGTACCACACTCACACACAAAAAGTATGAACTGCTTTATGAGTGGAGCTATTGCCCTAAGTGTCAGTGAAAAACTTTTGGATCGCTCCTTTGAGCATCCCAATGAAGATACAAAATTCATTGTCAAGGAAAATATCTTAATAGCAAAATATCTGAAAAATAAGTTTCTGAAAAATAAATTGGTATTTTCATTTCTTAATCAAAGTAGGGTAATGGTTAAGTGGAAAAGAGCATCCTTTGGTTAGATAACTTGAGATTTAAAAAAAAAAAGGACTCAGATACAATAGGAACTAGATAGTCAAGACCATGGGCTACAGATTAAAAACAATATCTATTACCTGGGAAAGTTTTACCATAAAATTGGCTGAATGGCAAAATTAACATTCTTCATCTGTTAAGAAAAATAGACTACTTTGAAAAACATTTTGTTTTTTAGAGAAATACACATTTCAAGGATGAGTTATTTTACAATTGCCTTAGAGCTAGGTTCTGAGGACGGGGTAAGAGGGACACTTCACCATATTCCTATGTGCCTTCTGGATTTTGAGCCATGTAAATGTGTTATATATCCAAAAATAGAAACGCAATTTTATTTTTTAAAATAACTGTTATTAGGAAGTAAGGTGTAAATGTCCTAAATAACAGAGGATGGTAAAGAGGAAGCACATTGGCTTTGATTGGAAGCCAAGAGGAAGTTACTCACCTGGACTATTAACATACCATCCTCTCTAGATCCCAATTTGTTTGTTAATTCAAACTAATATTTTTTTCATTTTTATTTAAATTTGGAGGTGGGATGGTGGTAATCTGTTGCCTCCCACCCTACAAAAAAGTGGATCTTCTCCAACAAAAACCTTTATTCTCCACTGCTCAAATCCCATTAACACTAATCAGCGCAATGATTAAGCATGTTGTGGCTTAAGTACTCTAGTTGATAAGGACTCCTTTGGAAAAAATGTTCCCATAGCGACAGGTAAAGGCTATCATCAAACTCAGCCTTTCAGCACAGTACTTCGTGTCTCATATCAGAGTTTAGATTGTTTTGTCATGAATCTAGAGGCTTTCTTTTTGAACTTCACTTGACTTTATCCATTCAAAAGACACTTAGGAAGAGTCCTTCAATAAACCAGGCACAGTACAGAACACTGAGCAGGAAGAAGTGGGGCCCAAGGACTGAAGGAGAGCCAGGACAAAGAAGATCCCAAAGACAAGATATTGATGGGCTAGGGATTTAGCTCAGTGGTTCTGCTGCCTGCCTCAAAAATGCAAGGTCCCGAGTTCAGTTCCTGGTAACCCCCCCCCCCCAAAATAAGGTATTGTTTCTGCCCCAAAAATTGAAATCTGAAGAGAAAAGCAGCCACTCTAAGAAATAATGACATTAAGATGAAGATTCAACCCCAAATCTCTAACCAAACCTCTTCACTACCAGGACTGGTCAGTTTCTAATCTAGTTTCACTTTCCCATCTTCAAGCTGCAGCACAGCTGGGTTTCCAGCTGGCTGGGGAAGAAAAGATTCTTTAAATAAACAGCATTTTAAAAATATGCAGTTGCTTTTGCTATACTGAATTTTGTGAACTACCTTCCTCTAATATATGATTCTGGATGCCAAATTAATTTAAAACTATCCTAAATAATGCAAACACTCCATGCACCTTGTCCATGTTTAACAACAAAGTAGTGTGTACTATACACTGGAAAAGTGAAAATCAGCAAGGCCCAAAGGAAGAAAAGAATATATATATATATATATATATATATATATATATATATATATATGCTATATATTGCGTCTATTCAACAGAGAGGGCCAGGGATTTAGCTCAATGGTTCTGCTGCCTGCCTCGAAAGCACAAGGTCCCGAGTTTGATCCCTGGTACAAAAAACAACAACAACAACAACAAGAGAAACAGCTTTAAAAACATGGATATAAGAAAGCAACAAGATAGAGTGTAATTATACCAAAATATACGCAACCATCTTTTAAAATGTGGGACTATTTGCAGAATAGGATGTTTTCATAGCATGGTATGGAGTTGCTAATCCCTGTGAGGCCTTTCTAACTCTTTTTCTTCTCCTTTCCACAGAGGCAAAGAAAACACCTTCATGTATGCAATCCTCTTAGAAATGCACAGATTTTACTCAACTTTACCACCAGAGGTAGTATTTCTGGATAAATGATACACGTTAGATCTATGAAATGCCCCTCTGGCTGGGGATTTAGCTCAGTGGTTCCACTGCCTGCCTGGCAAGTGCAAGGTCCCGAGTTCAATCCCTGGTACCAAAAGAAAAAAAAAAACCCCTCTGGCAGGTATTGCTATTCCAGCAGCACTGCTCTCTACCATTTCCCACCTGAGAGTATAGTCTTCAAGTCAACATTTCACAGTTGAAATTAGCTACTCATGAGGACCTTTAGAAGGTGTCCAATATGACTCTTTCATTGATGTTACTGAGGCGTATGTCAACTTTTTTTTTGGGTACCAGGGATCTAACTCAGGTCCTTGTGCTTTCAAGGCAGGCGGCGGAACCACTGAACTAAATCCCTGGCCCCATATGTCAACTTTTAAGCCCAAAATATCCCTGCATATGCTACATTATGCCGAAGTCTTGCCCCTCACCCCTAAACACAGCTTTCTAGATGACCTTAGGAACCAAACCTCTGAATCCCAGACACACTCATAGCTGAAGCTGGCAAAACAAAGTAACAATTCAACTTCAGTTGCTCAATATAAACGGCCAGGATGTCAGTTTCCAAGTGCCAATTTCCCTATTTTGCAATGGGCAAATCTGCTCCAAGGAGAAAATGTTCTCAATGACCCTATGGCCCAGAGGGCTTTCTTTAGAATGGAAAACAGAAAATGAATTTGTTAGCTATTTCCTGCTGAGCACAAGGAAAGTGTTGTGGTTATTGTTTCCTTATTTAATATACCATTACAGTCTATGTTTTTTAAACCACATAATAGAAAATTAGAAAATAAGCTTATATTCTTCTGCCATATTATCACCAGTTCCACAAATCTCCTCTCACAAATACAACCTTTAATTTCTAATCCCCTTATGTAAAGCTCCCCAGACACTTATCTATACACTATCAATTCAAAGCAATTGTTTTGCATTCCAAAATATTTACTGCCATACAATTCTTGCTCCTCGATAATTTATGATGTGTGAGGGCCTTCCCTTTACCAGTGACTGCAGTCCTAAATTTATCTTTTTGAGAAGTGTGCTACACATGCTATTTTAATAAAATGAGATGGCCATATCCTAAAAGCAGACTGTACTTCTGATTCTCACATCATTCAGTATCTCAGCATTCAACTGTTAAGCTATCAAAATCTCATTAAAGCAAACAAGATGTAATTGACAATGCACATGTTGAGAGAAAGTAGGAGAAGAAGGATGAGGGGAGAAGCCCCTTCTTCTGTGAGATTATCTGACAATCACTCTCAGGTCCTCAGTGGCCCAGGCTCCAGATCATGTGGAGCTTGCACTTGCATATTCAGGAGCAATTCACCAAAAACCAAAACAGAAGCTGTCCTTGGACAAGGTTCAGTAAATGTTTTTACTATCTATTTCCACTGCATGGTACAGTTCCACAGCTCCCCAAGGGATCTTAAACAAAATACTTAATAGAATAAAAAATTTAAAATTCTTAACTGGCCAACTTATCACCATAAAACATTTCAGAGCATAAAATCAACATTAAAAAGCAGTCAACAATATTCCTTGGAGTAATATCAGACCCATAAACTGCTGTTATCACCAAAGTTTTTTCCCATCTTTTTAAGACACTGCCAAGATTCTTCTCATTAAAGTGATCACAGTTTAACATAGTGCCTGGATATACTCCCACAACTAAACTCCTAAAATTTGCCTTGTGGAAAAGCGGGGAAGAGAAGCTTCCAAAAGTCAAAGGCATTGATCTAGAAAGATGGGGGCAGCAAAACTTCCAATGAGCTGCTACACATATTTTGCAACTCAAGCCTGTTTACACTACCCAGATTCAGTTGGTAAACTGGTAAACATATGAACTAAGAAAAGTCTAGGACATCTACCCCAAGTCAGTGATTACATACCCCACAGTCACACCAAATGCCATAAATTTAGCCTTAGTTGGGACAAAATGAAGCCCCAGTATGAACAGGCACAAGATAAACTAACACCAAATACTCCACCGAGGGGACAATTCTCTTTAAAATATCTACCTGAGAAGTAAGCACTGAATTCAGGGACAAGAGGAAAAAGCTCTTAAGCTGACATTTCTTTGCCTTCCCACATGACATGGGAGACCTCCAGATCGACAGATTTCAGTGTTTTTTAAAAAATTAATTTTATTGGCCAGTGTTTTGTTTCTAATCACCTGCATTCCTGTGCAGCACCCACCATCATGAAGATAAGAGATGCAGTCAGTACAACCAGCCAGCAAGATGTCAGAGCTGAACTTATAGCATTCAGTAGAAGTAAGTTACTTTATTTCATCATCATCATTCTCATCCTCATCCTCATCCTCATCCTCATCCTCATCCTCATCCTCATCCTCATCATCAACCAAAGACCTAGTAAGATCCTCCAGAAACGGCTGTGAGGCATCTGCTCGCTGATCCTGCAGGTTAGGAGAAGGCTGTGCTACCCACTTAGCAAAGACAGGCAATCACGTAGTGGGAAAAAAACAAAAAACAAAAAATCCAGAGCCACATGGAGGACAGAAAACAGTAGCAGAAAAAGTCCAACTCTGCCTGCGCCAGCCGTGAGGATGAGCAGAGCAGCGAGCCTCAAGCCCGGGAGAGGAAGGAGGGGGCGAGGGCAATCATTCCCTAGGAGAACTTGTAAACGGAGGCCTTCACAGCCTGGGAGTCTGCCCAGCTGCTCCTGCAGACCCTGCCAGCCTGGGCAAGGCAGGCCCTTGGGAACAGAGCGCACAAGGCCTCTGAGGGTCACTCCTGACTCACTGAGCCTCAGGACGGCACCGCCCGGACCTCTCCGTTTTTCCTTCCGCTACTGGGCTATGATGGCAGCTTTCCAGCCCCACATGCCATACATCAGCCGCAGATCCCTGTTGGCACAGGCCGGCGCCTCCCCCGCGCCCCCCCCCCCCAGTCCCTGGCACACTTTGCGCTTGACCCTCCTCTCCAACCCCAACCCCTCACCATCCGTGCAAGCCGCCCTGCTTGGGGGCGCCCCCCCGCCCCAGCGGCGGGACGCTGCCAGGCCTGGGCACCTGCCGCACCTCCCCGCCCCACCCCCATTTTCCTCCACCTCACCCCCTCCCCCTTCCTCTGGCAGAGGGAGGGGGCGACTCACCGCAGTCAGTGCATAGGATCTTGCCCACCTCCTTCTTGAGGTTTTTGCTGTTGGTGTCGAGAGGGGCAAAGGCCGTCTTAAAGACTAAGGGCTGCTCCGTGGGCTCCAGGAAGAAGATGTAGCGCTGGTTCCTTTCTAGTGGCGCGCAGGAGCCCACGCTGATCACCTGCTCGCGCTGCAGCCCCCCGCTCCGGAGCGGCCACTTGTCCAGCACCTTCACCAGCGCCACTCGACCCGAGGCGGGTGGCTCGCGGGTGCTGTTGGAGCTGGCACCGCTGGCCGGAGCCAGCCCCTGGACCTTGCCCTCCACCACCACGGGTGCCTTGTACGCCTGGTCCTGCACAGACTTGAGGCTGGGCGAGTAGCAGGCGAGCGACACACCGAAGAGCAGCATGGAGAAGCCGGGGGCCGGGTCGCGCCTCATGCCGCCGGCGGCTGTGGCTCGCGGGCGGGCGGCGGCTCTCGGGGCTGCGGGGCTGCGGGGCTGCGGCTGCGGCTCTGGGGGCGCAGCGGGACAGGAGATGCTGTTGCTGCTCCTGATCCTGCTGCCGCTGCTGCCGCTCTCGCCGCTGCTGCTGGTCGTCTCGCTGCTGCTGCTTCTGTTGCTGCTGTCGCTGTGGCTGCTGCACGGAGCCTTCTCCAGTGGCGGCGGCGGCGGCAGCGCTGAGCAGCAAACCTGCCGCATCTGGCCAGGCCATTTGGGGGGCTCCGCCGCTCCGCCGCCGCCGCCGCCTTGGGAGGGGAAACAGAGCCCGCTGGAAAACCGGAAACAGCGTTACGTTAGCGCCTCGTATAGCCCTCCACCGGCGGCCCGGGGAGGTGGCCCAGCTCGGGCAGGGGGCAGGCAGCCAGCGGGCCGCGATGCGCAGCGCGGCGCAGCGCAGCGCTCCCTCCCCGCGCGCCTGCACTTGGAGGAGGATGCGGAGGATGGGACGCCCGCCCACTGGCTCTGTCGCGCCCCCTCTGCCCCCGGAGCAAGTGGAGCGCGGCTTCTGCAGGGGAAGCTTGGGGCTGTGCTGCTTTAGTGCTCGCCTTCAAGACTGCAGGGGCGTGAGGGAGGAATCGTGCCACCCTTTGCTCTTGGGATTCATTGGCATGACAGTGGGGGTAGTGCGTGAGGAGAGGGCGGAGAAGAGAGAGCGGCTTCTGACAGCATCTTACGAACGTGGGAGTGGGACACAGGGCGTTCCTCTGCCTTTGGCCCTTGGCGGTAGGAACCAGGGAGGTGGCCACGACCAGGATGGCGCGCCAGCCTCTCGGCCTCCTCGGCTGTCCCCTTCCCTAGGAGGACCCTAAACAAAACGGGCCCCTAGAGGAGCCACGTGCTCGGCCGTGCCACCGCCTGGTGAGTGCTGGATATTCAAGTTGAGGTGGGGGAGGATCCCAGCCTTGTCGTTTTGTAAAGGTTTAGAGCTACGAAGAGTCTTGTGGCACCCTTGAGGTCACTTGATCAGAGGTGGAGGTTGGAAAAGGATCCAGTCCTTAAAACTCCAGGCTTTCTCCAGTAGTCAGGGGTAACCAGGCTGCATGCTGTGCAACCCCATTCTCTTTTAAAAATCAACTCAAAGGGAGAAGAGAGGACACTTGAGAGCCAAAAATGGTCAGGAGACTGCTGGATAGAAATGTGTTTTTTTTTTTTTAAATAAAAATCTGATGCTTACAAGAGCCAGAAGTTTATTCCACTGGAGCCATTGTCCAATTTTTAAAAATATACAGTATATCCATAATCCATTCTTCTATCAATGGAGATCCAGGGAGTTTTTTTAAAAATTAATTTTATTGGTACATTTTAGGTATACAATATGACATTCAACAATGGAGATTTGTACCTTTACATAATATATCTTGATTCTTATTTTTTTCCCCATTGCCCTGGCCTCCTTCAACTCCTCAGGGAGTTTTTAATACCCAGTTTAATACTCAGTTATTATGCTCGAAGGAGATGGAGCTGAGAAATGCCAGTGAGGTCTTTGAGAATTTTATCCCTTACTAGGGCCTGCAGGAAACTGGCCCAAGGACGTCTGACTTAGGCTAGGACTGTTACTCTGGAAAGGAAAGAGGAAGGCAGACTTTCCTCCTAGATGTGTAAGACACAAACTCTACATATCCAAAACCAACAAAATTATTTCTCACACCTGACTCTAATTTCCCTATAATTACTAATGGCATCATTTTATACTTGGCCACCTAATCCTTTTCAGTAAGTCACTTAGTCTACTCTCTTATCGTCCCTTATCCAATCAATCACCAAGTCCTTTGGCTCTACCTTCTAAAAAATCTATAATTTATCTACTTCCTCTCCAACTCTGCTGCAAATATCTAAAATCTAAGTCCCCATCATCTGTCACCTCAACAACTGCAAAGCCTCCTGACCACACTTTTTGCCTTATCACTGACCACCTCCAATTCTGTCACACCAGAGTGATGTTTCCGGCCACACTTGTCATGAGTGAAGTCCAGACTCTTCAGTAAGGCTCTTCACAGGCTTCTTCTATTTATTCAGCCAGTTCTCTATCTTGAGAGCCAACCCTCTATCCTGGCATTCTTCAGCTCATTGTGCTGCTTCTTTGAGTGCTTCTGTTTGTGATAACTCATGTCTAGGAAGCCTCACTTCCACCTTGTTACCTGGAAAACTATTCTTTCTCTAAGACCTAGCTCAGCATCATATCTGATCTCCCACCTCTTGCACAGACACCACCACTTCCATCATCATGCATGTATGGGATGGGATTAATCCCTTCCTCCTCTCTGTTACTGTGGGCCTCACACTTAATACTAGTGTGGCACTGACTCATGCAATACTTTTTGCCTTATCACTGATCACCTCCAATCTTGTCACCACCAGAATAATGTTTCATCCAGTACTTCAAACAGCTGTTAATGCACCCAAATCTCCCATCAGAAAGGCATCTTAATATTCTATGATTAGAACTATGACCTATATTCTATAAGTCTTTGGATCCCAATTACATCCAACACAATGTCTGGCATAGAACAAGGACCAGCAAGCCTTCAGTGAAGGAAATAGAAAATGGAGAAAAGAAATGTAGATCAGTCACCAAGCCAAATTTGTTGGTCTTTTCATTGAACCCCACTTTCATTTTCATAGATCACAGATCTCACAAAATATAAAACATTACTATAAGGAGGATGGCTAACTCTACCCTCTTATCTCAATGGAAAAGAAAGTCCCAGTCAGAAAAGGGGACTTATATTCACACACAGCCATGACTGTACTCAGTATTCTGTTTCTGGGAGCAGAAAAGTGATGAATCTGTGCTCTGCAGTCAATCAGGGCTGGGTGTTCAACCAATTTTGTCACTCAGTAACTTTGGGGTGAGTCTTCACTCTCCAGACCTTAGTTTCCTCACCAGAATAATGGAGAAAATAATAGAGTATATCTCAGAAAGCTAGATATTTTTGCTCATTATGTACTTGTCAATAAATACTCAACCCATGATTCCTCTGTACCAAGGCACTGAACTTTTCCTGGTGTACTGCAGTGAGCCTAAGGGACTCTGTCCCTGCTCTCAAAGCTACTACTTGTGTTGGGAAGGCAGGAGTAAACAAGCAGGCAAATAGGTAACTAATTGCTCATAGTGATGAGTATTCCAAAGGAAATCAACAGGATGAAATGATAGAAAATAATAGCAAGGGAAAAAGGGATAGATAGAGGATAGATAAAGAGATAAAGGGATAGATAGGGATAGATAAAGCAGGACTTCTTTGGAGATAATATTTAAACTGAAACTAGAAGAATGTAGATTATGGGTCTTGTATACCAGGCTTAGAACAATACCTGGCACAAAGTAAGGGCCAGAATTAATGTTGAGTGTTATTGATAATTAACTTATGTCAGTGATTCCCAATCAAAGAGCTAAGAATGTCTAAGTGAGACAGAAGATTCTCTTTATATTAAAAAATGCAAGAACTTGGGAGACTGAGGCAGGAAGATTATTATGAGTTTGAGACCAGCCTGGGCTACACACTGAATTCATGGCCACCCTAAACTACATAGCGAGGCCCTGTCTCAAAAAAACAAACAAAAACACAAATACAGAAGGTAGACATGGTACTGCAGGCCTGTAATCACAGCACTCTAGGAGGCTGATGCAAGAGAATCACAAGTTTGAGCCCAGCCTCAGCAACTTAGTAACTTAGTGAGACCCTGTCTCAAAATTTTAAAAATGAAATTTAAAAATGGGCTGGGGTATAGCTCAGTGTGTAGGCCCTAGGTTCAATGCCCAGCACCACCCCCCTCCCCGCCAAAAAAAAGAAAGAAAGAAAGAAAAGAAAAAAAAAAAGGATGGCTGAGGATATAGTTCAGTGGAATACTGCTTCCCTAGCATATATAAACCCCTGTGTTTAATTCTCAGCAGCATAAAATAAAACAAAATGCACTCTTTTAAAAAGTATATCCATTTAAAAACATACCAAAACATTGTTAAATTTTTAAAAAGTGAAGAAGAATGGTAAGACATTCTACCATTTTTGTCTTATTGTAAAAGATAAATATATAGGGCAGGGGATGGAGCTCAGTGGCAGAACACTTACCTAGCATGCAGGAGGCACTGTAAGGAGAAAAAAATTATCCCCAGTAAGGAGGAAAAATTTATTATGTAAATGTTTGTAGGACATACATAACCTTTGAAAGGATGGAACAGAAATTGAGACAATAGTTGGCTCTGGAGAAGGGCAGAGGGTGACTGAAGAATGGGATGCAAGAATACTTTCATGGTATTCTTTTTGTACCTTGTGAATTTTGTATCAAGTTCTTGTAATACCTATTTTAAAATTTTTTTAAAAGAGAGGATCCTTGAATTTTTTACTTTGGTTGATTTTTTTTTTTTTTTTTTTTGCAGTACCGGGGGTCGAACTCAGGACCTTGCACTTGTGAGGCAGGTGTGGCGCCACTGAGCTAAATCTCTGGCCCTTGTGGTTGAATTTTTATCAGGTATTTTGTCCAACAATGGCTACTTAAAGTAGAACTATTATTATTTTTTTCTTTTTTCTTTTTTGGTAACAGGAATTGAACTCAGGGCCTCGTGCTTGCCAGGCAGGCATTGCACCATTGAGCTACATCCCCAGCCCAGTAGAACTTCTTGAAAAAATTTTTATCTTAAAATGAGATCTTCTAAAAAGTATTAGGAATTGTTTCTCTATAATCATATCCTGCTTAGAAGGTCTTAGAATGCAAATGTAAGTTTGGTGATGCCAAAGGTCTAGCAGAAGTCCTGCAGTCCCAGAAGGTAGGGACTTAGAGAGGAAAGGTGTCCAGATTTCCTAGGTGTGATATGTACGAGGCTATACTTCCAGCATTAGCCTCTGCCCTTTAGCATAGAAGAGCAGGGTATCTGGCGTCTGAGGACAGCCCACTTTCATACTGGTCTTTTCCTGGAATTCTAAGTGAATTAGTATGTGCATTTTAGAAAATAAAATAAGATCTGATATTCTGAAGCTCTTAACTGTATCATAATTCAATAATTGATAATAAAAATAATAATAGCTCCCCTTATTAATTGCTTATCCTGTGTCAGGAGGTTCATGTTTATTATTTCAATTTTACATTTTACAAATTGAAAAGACTTACAGGGGTTTAATAACTTGCCAAATGACAGGCAAAGTCGAGACTGTAATTCAAGCCTGTTTGTTACCGAATCACCTGCCCCGTGCACACCACCAGGTGTCTGGGTGAGAGGCATTCTCTCAGCCTCATTGTCATTGTCACCTAAGAGATCTCCATCTCCACAAACCACTTCCATAAATCCCATACTATTTGCAGTTCATAACACTGGGAAGCAAGTAGTATACGCATCATTTTCCAAAAAAAAAAAAAATATGGAAAATGGGAGCACTAAGAGAATTTAAGTCACTTTCTCATGATGCCGAAGCTACAGATAACTTTTTTTGTTTTGTTTTGTTTTGTTTGCCAAGATTTCTCACAAATACAGACTTACACTTTTGAACAGAATCAGAAAGAGAAATGGAACCTAGTCCTGTTCACTACACCATGGCTTACCACAGGCTGTGGGGAGAAAAAACTCATTTATGGCAGCAGTGAACTGTGTCACTATATAATCATCACTAAGAACAAAAACAGAAGTAGACAGAATGGTATAGACATTCTGAATTCAAGATAGAACACCTACATGAAATGCTTGGCTTCTCCTTTCAAATCCCTCCCACACACAGTGGGCTTCTTCCAGCTTCAGCCAGCTCATCAGGCCAGAAAAGACCAGAACCAACTTCCCTGACTCTCTGCCCCAGGGGTGCTGGCTGGGCAGGGAGATTTGTATGACCTTCATCTGGTCACAGAGTCTCACAAATCAAGCCAGAGACTTTGCAGGACAGTCTTACTTTCTAAATAAAGACATTTTGTAAACCTATTATTTTTCCCTTTTATGATCTGTTTTCTAAATTTGATTTTCAGAGGCACTTTCAGGTTCTGTGTGGCTAATTTCTTTTCCTCTAAGTATTGTCAAGCAAGGGACTAAAGAGAAAACAGATATTGAGCATCAGAATTTTAGCGCTGAGAAGAACTTCAGTATCAGTGTTGTTGATGCCCTCCTTTTACAGAGGAAACACATGGAGACGGTGGAAATCCATTGATTGGCTCAAAGTCACACAGCTGAGTTTGAGGCAAGAGCAGCCCTAAAACCCTGACTCCTTGCCTGGTGCTCTTTTGTTTCATTTTCAAAACCCAGGGGCCAGGGCTTTAGCTCAGTGGTTCCGCCACCTGCCTGGCAAGTGCAAGGTCTGGAGTTTGATCCCCCAGTACAAAAAAACCAAACAAAAATCTGGACTCCACCCTCTACTGACATATGGGCTTGGGCAAGTCATTTTGCCTTTCTAAGCTTTTGTTTTCCTCTCCAGTAAAATTAGGAAATAATATATTTACCTCTTAAGAGTCTGGTGAACATTAAATGAGATAGTTCGTTTGGAATGCTTCACCCAGTGCCTGGCACAGAGAAACTGCCTAAAAGCAAAAGCAATGGACCTAAAGGGTCTACATCCGAATTCCAGCTGTGCCTCTTGCTTAACTGACATTTTGGCCTATTTACTTAATTTCTCTCACTTTCCTCAACTGTAAAATGATAATAGTTCCTACCTCATTAAATTTGTTGTAAATCTTTTTTGGGGGGGAGGGGGGTACCAGGGATTGAGCTCAGAACCTTGCGCTTGTGAGGCAGGTGGCAGAACCACTGAGCAAAAACCCTGGCCCTGTAAATCTTAAATAAAATGATATATATCATGCACTGAGAACAATGCTCAGCATGTTAGCCATTATAGTCTGATTATAAGAACCACCTTTCTTACTTTAAAAGTCACACTTTACCCAAAATTTAAGTTTTAAAAGTGCCCATTTTCATGTTTTGCATGCATGCTAAAATTCTTAAGATGTTCTGCTTTATTTTTTTAAAAGTCTCATCATTAATAGTCCCAGTTCCCAATCAAAAGAGGTCCTTCATACCTGGGCATAGTAGTGTATGCCTCTAACCTTATTCTTGGAGGCTGAGGCAAGAAGATTGAAAGTTTGAGCTCAGCCTGGGCATTTGACCAAGAGTTTGACTCAAAATTTTAAAAAGGGGCTGGAGATACAACTTAGTGAAAAGGTCTTGGGTTCAATCCCCAGTAATGAGGGGTGAGGGATGGGGGGTAAGAGGTCATGATTCAATGATGTATAGTCTAGGGCTGTGTTCAGGGGAGTCCAGGGGCTCCCATTCCCTTTTGCTGAAAAGGGCATTAGGCTCTCTGTCTGAGTTGCTCCATCTGGGATAATAATACCTATTTCTTTGTACAGTGCTTTGAGACCTTTGGATGAAAAGTGCTATGTGAGCATAAATTATTATCTCTTTTCCAGATATCACTTTTCAATTCAAATCCAGAATTTCCCTAAAATAGACCACAGCAGAAATACAGTCTGAACTCAGATGTATCCATCCTGTATTATGACAATTGGATCATATAGTCATGCTTGACACCATCATTACTTTTCTCTTGCATGTTATAGCACATCTAATTTGGGTGGGGAAAGAACTGAGATGTCCTTGAGATGGACATTTTTGCTGTTTAACTTTCAAAGATTCTGCCTCCCTCACTCTGTTTTCCTGATTTGTGTATTAAGAGTCCTCTCCTGAGGTCAACAGGAACTCTAAGGTTGATTCAACTCTGGGGGCATGAAGTGGGACAAGAAGAAATTAATCTCTTATTTCCAAATCTTCAGGCTAGTGTACCTTTAAGTAGCCAATTCAACTGTGTTTCTATATCATAATTTTCAGTTTGTGTATGTTCTTTTTCATTTGCTTCCTAGATACTTCCAATATTACCTAAGGTCAGTAATTTTAACATTTTACCTTTCCTAAATTTTCATTATAACTTATAAATTTATTTATTCATTCCACCAAAAGGCATGTATTATGAATCTACTCTGGATAGCACTGAACTAGATGTTAAAGAATTAATAGCCATGGTTCCTGCTATAGGAAAACCTAGGAAAAATTCGTCAGGTAAGCCCCCCCCGCCCCCCTCCCCGTACCAGGGATCAAACTTAAGACCTTGCACTTGCAATGCAGGCATGGCACCACTGAGCTAAGTCCCCAGCCCTTAGTCAGGTAAGCTTTTATCTGCTGAACCAACCCCTGTCCTAGAATTTCCCAACACACTCACACTCTCTCTCTCTCTCTCTCTCTCTCTCACACACACACACACACACACACACACTCAGACCATTCTCCTTTCTCCTCTCCTTTCCCTCTCAAGAGACTCTGTCCTGCTGCCCTCTCAGCTCTCCCAAGTCTAAGGGTAGAGCTAGTATGTTCTGCAATGCTTTGTCCTCCTCAGTATTTGCTGATAGAACAAACTCAAGGATTAATGTCTGTCAGGGACTAATGCATAACTCTTTAAGTTATGCCTAAATTTCTAAGACATTTCATATGATTCATTCCAAAATAAATCTGTTCATTCCAAAAATATTTTTATTCATTTAAAAAAATTATCATTATTATTATCATTATTTGAGACAGGGACTCACTAGGTAGTTCAGGATGGCCTTGAACTCACTATTTACCCAAGGCTGGCCTCAAACTCAGAAGTGATTCTCCTGCCTCAGCCTCCCAAATGGTGGGATTACAGGTGTGTGCCACCACACCTAGCTATTCTTTTTTTTTTCAAATCCATTTGAGGGCTGGGGATGTAGCTCAATGGTAGAGCACTTACCCATCATGCTCAAGGCCCTAGGTTCAATCCCCAGGAATACAAAAAAAATAAAATAACAAATATTTTAAATTTTAAAAATCCATTTGATTACTATTTATTTTGGAACTTATCATCAAAACTACTTTTAGTGCCTACCCTGAATCAAGTTTTATAGCAGATACTGAGAATTCAGGCCAAATAAGACATGTAAATCTTTGCTTATAAAGAGTTTGTACTCTTAAGGAGAGCCAAACACTAAAAAGGAGACAAAGAAAGAAAGATTTCAGTGAAAGAATGAAAGAGAGACTGTATGATTGAATTGAAAATGACTAGGAGAGGTCACTGCCTGCAAGGATGGTCTCTGTAAGGAGACAAGGTTTAAGCTAAGATCTGCAGAATGAAGAGGAATCGATCAGCCATATGAAACTCTGGGCAGAGCACTTGAGGAGAGCATTTGAAGCCAACCATACTCAGGACCAGAGGCAAAAAAAAAAGCCTGACTTGATCAAAGCACAAAAGGAAGATCAGAGAGGTTAGAGGTTTTTAGAACAAGGAAAAAGAGTGGCAGGGGATGAGGTGGGGAAAATAAGCCATGATCAGGCTCATGCTGTGCTGTGCGAGATATAGAATGTATGGATTTTATTCTAAGTAAATGGGGAGTCACAGGAGTGACATGATCTGGCGGGTTTTTTTAAGATCGCCTTGAGATACGGACCAGAGACTATAATGGTGCAACAGTGGAATCAAAGTCTGGTTAGGAAGCTGTTGCTGTAGTCAAGGTGAGAGATGACAGTAGCCCAGACTTGAGCAGTAGCAGTGCAAATGAAGAAATTTTGTTGGAATTCATGATATAATTTGAAGGTGAAACCAGTAGGACTTGCTGGAAGATTAGATGAAGTGGGTGAGGAAAACAGAATAATCAAGGATGACTCAAGTTTTTGGCTTGAGCAACTGGACAGATGACGGCACCGTTGATTGAGATGGGAGACTCAATAAGTAACGCAATAGGGCTGGAGGAAATAGAAATTCCATTTAAGACATATTAATACTGAGATGCAAATGGAAATTCAAGTACTAGCTGGGCAGGTAAATCCGGGCTTCAAATGAGAGGTCAGGGTCAGAGATCTAACTTGGGGAATCAAAATATAGTTGGTATTTGGAACCAGCCATGGAACCAGCTATGGAACTAAATAAGATGATAAAAGGAGAAAGTTGACAGAAATGAGAGTCTAGAACAGCACTGTTCAATGGAAATATGTGTGAGCCACACATGTGAGCTACATGTGTAATTTTAAACTAGTAGTCACATTTTTAAAATAAGAGAAACAAGTGAAATTTAACTTCAATCACAAAATATATCCAAAATATTGTCATCTGAACATGAACTCCTAAAAAATTATTAATAAGACTCTTTACATTCTTTCTTTCATACTAAGCCTTTGAAATCAAGTGTATTTTATAGTTGCAGCATATCTCATTTCACGCATGCTGCATTTCAAGTGCTCAATAGCTACATGTGGATGGTGCAAGTCTAGAGCTTAGTCAGCATCTAGAGGTTGAGTGGAGGAGGAGGAGTTTGGAAAGGAAATTGCAGAATGGTGTCATAGAAGCCAAGATAAGTAAGTATTTTTCAAAGAGATTGGTCAACTGTGTGCAATGTTTATAAGAGAATGAATAAGATGAAAAGGAGCAATAGAATTCACCAACATGTAGGTCACTGATGACCTTGACTACAGCTGTTTCGGTGGATTGATGGATGGAAGCCAGAATGGAATCAATGAGAGGTAAGGAAGTGATGACAACCACTATAAACAACTTTTTCAAATAAATTTTTTCAGTGCAGAGGAATAGAGAAATGAAGCACTAGGTGGGGATGCAGGAAGTAGAATCAAGGGAGGGTTTTTACTAAAATAGAAAATGTAGGAGTTGCTAGAGCATATTTGTGTGGTAATTTGAATGTCCCAATAGAAAGGTAGAAATTGTTGTGGGGGAAAAGGGAATAATTGAAGAACAGAAACTCTTCTGAAAACAAGAAGGATGGATATAAGAGCACCAAGACAGAAGCTGGTCTTTAAAATGATTCCTCTATTAAAACAGAGTATGGATGCAGCATCAGAGAATGGGTACAGATTAGTCTACAGATCTTGTAACAGGAATCTTCATCTTAACACAGAGAAGAAGCCATAAGCAAGAGAAAAAAACATAATGGAGGACTTCAAGCTGGAAAGGAAAAGGTAGCATATGGAAAGGGAGAATGGGAAATGGTATTCTTTTTTCTTTTAAATAAAGGAGAGGTGATAGAAAACTAGAAGATAGTCTGTCGGAGAACAGGAGTGGGGTGGAAGAGGAAAGAGAAGGGAGTTAAGGGGTTGAAAATGATCAAGATATGTTATATGCATTCACTACAAACACACACTAATAAAAAAAGAAGAAGAAATCCATTTGATTAATATAAGAGAAGACTACACTTTTCCAGTTTTGGTGCCCCCTCTCCAATATACCTTTTTCTCTTGATCAAGCCTAGGAAACCAGTTTAGTAATCACAAGGTTGCTTGATGATCAAAGTCTCAGGGCATAGGGAATTAATAAATTTGAGGTCATTTCACTTAAGCCATAAAAAAGCAAAGTGAACTTTCTCTGATACAAGTAACAGGGTACACATGTCTGTCACATTCAGAGTCTTGCTCCCCTCAGCCATGTTGGAAACACAGTGATAAAATCTAATCATCCTACTTTTGGGACAGTCTACATGAGGGGACCTATTTAATCTTATACCATACAGATTTGGAAAGCTAGGCCTCTTCCATGACTTTAAGAAAAGTGAATGAATGCTGGGTGTGGTGGTGCATACAGGTGGTGCCTGTAATCCCAGCACTCAGGAGGCTGAGACAGAAGGGTCGCCATGAGTTCAAGGTCAGCCTGGGCTACATAGTGAGTTGAAGACCATCCTGAACTGCCTAGTGAGACCTTGTCTCAAAAACCCAAAAAAGAAAGAAAAAGAAAAAAGAAAGAGTACTGCAGAGGAAATATACCAGGCAGGGTCCCAAGAAAGAAATAGTATTCTACTCAAAACAGTTTATTAAAAATATTTTTCTGAGACAGGATCTCACTATATAGTTCAGACTGGCCTTGAACTCACTATAGCCCAAGCTGCCCTTAAACTTGCAGCAATCTTCCTGCCTCAGGCCCTTGAAAAATAACTTATTAAGGGATTATTTATGAAGACATGGTCAGAGTTAAGAGAGAAAAGAGGTGTGTGGAGGCAGTAGTAGGAATGGTGGCATCTTTCCTTTCCTAGATGTGCAGGGTGGGTGAAGAACATGTTCTGGTCCCTCTGAGTGCTAGAACCATGTAGGAGGGGCTCCAGGTAGCTCTGGGCCCCAAAGTAGGGAAGAAGTGAGGAAGAAGAAACACCCCAACACTTCTCCCTGCCCTTCCCTCTGCCCTCCAGGCAAGCCTCCACTGAATCCATTGGTGGCTAGAGGGCCAGAGAACCACTGGCACCGCCCATACTTTAGGGAAGGACAGGAAAGGCAGGGAGTGGGGGCTGAGTTGAGGGTAAACTGAATGTAATAACAATGGAAGGTAAGATATCCTTGCAAAGAACAAGTAAAAAACCACCTGCTTCGCAAGCACAAGGTCCTGAGTTTGAACCCCCGTACCAAAAAAAAAGAACAAGTAAAAGAGAAACTAAATACAAATGTTAACTATTGACTATCTATGGAGCATAAGCTCTTGATAGAGATGGGAGAAAGGGGAGGGACAGTGGATTCAAGACCACAGTAATTTAGCTTTCATTCATCTTTTTTTACCAGACCAGAGATTTGCAGGAGGAAATTGTTTTTGTTTTATTTTATTAAAGAAAAACTCATTTTATTCAAAGTTTTATTTTCCCTTCATTATTAGGAGGCCAAAAAAGAAAAATCCTAGTTGTAGAAATATCTGTTTGACTTTTTGAGAAAAAGAATTCTGTGCAGATTTTCACCTCTGATCCTCAGTACTTCTACCACCACCTTCCTCAATCTGCACCGCTGGAAAGAGGCCTAGCCCTCCAGGGGACACCGGCTTACTGAGGCTTAAATTTAGACAAAAGCCTGAGGCAGACATTTGAGGTCACTAAGCTTCTGTCACCATATGGACACAATCAAACAGAAAGCAATACAGCACTGTGGTTAAGAAGGTAGACTCTGAAGTCAAATTGCCTGAGTTTAAATGCTCACTCTACTACTTATTAGCTGCACGACCTTGGGTAAATTACTCCTGTTATCCTCCACGTCATTTGAAAAAATGGCGATAATAACAGTACTTATTCCACATGGTTATCTTATGAGGATTACATCAAATACTTCATGTAAAGAATTTAGGCCACTGTCTGATATATAGTAAATGCTTAAGAAGAGTCTTATTAATAAAGCTAATTTTCTGACTAAGTATTATGAAACAACTGTATTTCTCTTTAATAAATGGTATTGGTTTCTTCTTTATATCTTTTTATTTTATTTGGGAGGAGGTTTGAGACAGGGTCTCTCTATATAGCTCAGGCTGGCCTTGAACTCCTGATGTAGCCCAGTGAGCCTCAGACTCACAGAAATCCTCCTATCTCAGCCTCCTGAGTGCTGGGATCACAGGCATTCATTACCACAAGATTCCCTTCTCTCCCTCTCTCTTTTGTCTATACACTCACACAAACACACACACACACACACACACACACACACACACACATGATGGTGAGGTCCAGGGAGTGGCTTGGAGCCCCACCTTCATCAGGAACTTCTCTCCCTGGGTTGGCCAAGCAGCCTGAGGCTCTTCAACTGTGTTCTGGTTCCTGCCCACAGCACGGTGAGGTCCTGGGAGCGGCTTGGAGCCCCACCTTCATCCGGTGCTCTGCTTAGCCACGCAGGTGCTTGCAAAGCCCAATTCCATTCCCCCCCACCCCACCCCGCCTTCCGGCTCTTCTGCTACCTGGTCCCTCACTACAGAGGCACAGGGGATTATACTTCACATAGTTAAATGTGACAGATTAATAACTACCACAAATTGACATTTTCTAAGCTGCGCTTGATGCTATGGTATTGCTCATTGTAACATTTGGCCTAACATGTTGTGATTGATCTAATCAGTTTTCCTTCCTGGTATAAGGAAAATAAAATAGCCTCAGAGTCATTAGCACCTCAAAACCTAAACACAAGCCATATCTGGAAGACACCTCTGAAAAGCAATCATTCCACAAGGGTTTTAAACACAAGCAACAAAGATACCTGCATTAAGCAATTTTGAAATATCAACCCAGGAATTAAGCCAAGGACAGTACCAAAAACAAAAATGAGAAGACATTTAAGCAAGGCACAAACGCAGGCTTCCATGCCACAAAAAGGAAATTCTGGGGGAAATGAGGTGGAAAAGTTGGATAATCAACCACCTGGACACCCTGAACTGATAGCACAGAAAGTAACAAAGCAGATGCATGAGGCTCTAGAAAAATTCAAAGCAGAAATAATTTCCCAGATAAATACAGAGATGGTGAGTAGAGTGAAAGACATGATTAGAGGCTCTAGAGCAGAAACAGACAAGAAAATAGATGAGATCAGAGACATGCTGGAAGCCAGGAATGCCCAGTATAAGAAAGAAATGGAAACCATGAAACAGATTCAAACAGATATTCAGGAGATTAAAAACTCCATTGAAAGCATGCAGAGCAGACTAAGGAATCTGAAGACAGAATATCAGATATAGAAGACAGGATCGCAGTTAAGGACCATGAAAACAGAAATTTCTTAAAGATAGTAAGGGACCATGAGAAATCAATCCAACAGCTGCTAGATGATGCAAAGAAGAATAACATAAGACTGATAGGAGTGCACAAAAAAACAGGAGAAAGTACAACTGACATAAAAAAACTGTTCACAGAAGTAATAGCAGAAAACTTCCCAGACAGAGGTAGAGAATTGGACATGTAGAACTCCAACTAGCCATGACCAAAAAAAATCTACAACTAGACATATAATAGTTAAGATCCCAGAAACCCAACAGAAGAACAAAATTCTACAGGCAGTTAGAGAAAAGAAACAAATCACCTACAAAGGAAAGCCCATCAGAATCACGGCAGATTTCTCAACACAAACCCTCAAATCAAGGAGAGCCTGGAGTGAAGTATTTCAAGCCCTAAAAGAAAATAACTTCCAACCTAGACTGTTGTATCCTGCAAAATTATCTTTCAAAATCGATGGGGAAATTAGATATTTTCACGACAAAGAACACCGGAGAAATTTCATGAACACCAAATCAGCACTCCAAACAATTTTATGCAATATCCTAGAAAAAGACAATGAAGGTCACAACTCCAGGAGGGCCAACAGAGAGAAGACACCGTGCAAGGTAAGGCACTAAAGGGAAAGGGGGAAAAATAAGAAAAGAGCCAACAATAAAACATCATGGCAAGAATGAGTCAATATCTCTCAATTATAACTATCAATGTTAATGGCCTCAATTCACCAATCAAAAGAAACAGACTGACAGAATGGATTAAGAAGCAAAACCCAGCAATATGCTGTATACAAGAAACACACCTAACTCAAAAGGAAATTCATAGACTGAAAGTAAATGGATGGAAAAGAGTTCTCTATGCGACAGGATCCCAGAAAAAAGCAGGGGTAGCAATCTTATTTGCAGACAAAGTAGATTTCAAACCAAAACTAATTAAGAGAGACAAAGATGGTCATTACATCCTTGTGAAGGGAACAATCCAAGAGGAAGAGATGACAATCCTAAATATTTATGCACCAAATACAAATGCCCCCAACTATACAAAACAAATATTAATGGACATGAAAAACCAAATAAACAATAACACAATTGTAGTGGGGGACCTCAACACCCCTGCATCACAGATAGACAGATCATCTAGGAAAAAAATTAACAATGTAATTCTAAAACTGAACCAAGCTGTTGAACAAATGGACTTAATATATGTTTATAGAGTGTTCCACCCCACAAAATCAGAATACACATTCTTTTCCGCTGCACACGGGTCATTCTCCAAAATAGACATTATGCTAGCTCATAGGGCAAATCTAAGTAAATGTAAAAGAATTCAAGTTATCACCTGTATATTATCAGACCATAGTGCAATAAAATTGGAGATCAATAACATAAGAAACCACAAAACACCCACAAACACATGGAAATTGAATAACACTCTCCTGAACAACCAATGGGTCACAGAGGAAATTAAAGAAGAAATTAGACAGTTTCTACAAGTAAATGATAATGCCAGTACAACATACAGGAATCTGTGGGACACAATGAAAGCAGTTCTACATGGGAAATTCATAGCAGTGAATGCCCATATTAGGACAACAGAGAGAACTCAGTTAAATAACCTAATGCAGAGCCTCAAGCTCCTAGAAAAAGAAGAACATAACAAACCCAAAGCTCATACAAGAAAGGAAATTATAAAGATCTGAGCAGAAATCAATGCAATGGAGACTAAGAGAACAATACAAAAAAATCAATGAATTGAAGAGCTGGTTTTTTGAAAGAATAAATAAAATTGATAAATCTTTAGCCAACCTTATCAAAAAAAGGAAAAGAAAGGCTCAAATACATGCAATTAAGAATGAAAAAGGTGAAGCCACAACAGATCCAGCAGAAATTCAGAGAACCATCAATACCTACTTTGAGAATCTGTACACTAATAAAATGGAAAACACAGAAAAAATGGACAGATTCCTAGATACATACAAATTACCAAAGTTAAATGAAGAAGATATAGAAATTCTAAACACCCCAATAACAATGAGTGAAATTGAAAATGTAATAAATAAATCTAGCAACAAAGAAAAGCCCAGGTCCTGATGGGTTCACTGATGAATTCTACAAGACATTTCAAGACCTATCACCATTACTCTTTAAACTCATCAAGGAAATTGAAAGGGAAGCAAGGCTTCCAAATTCTTTCCTGGAAGTAAATGTGACTTTGATTCCAAAATCAGGGAAAGACCCAACCCAAAAAGAGAACTACAGACCAATCTCCCTAATGAACATAGATGCAAAAATCCTCAACAAGATACTGGCAAACAGAATACCGAGTGTCAACAAGAAGATCATACACCCTGACCAAGTCAGATTTATCCCAGGGATGCAAGGATGGTTCAACATCCATAAATCAATAAATGTAATACACTATATTAACAGAGTCAAGGACAAAAATCATATGATCATCTCAATAGATACCGAAAAGCCATTTGACAAAATCCAGCACCCATTCATGATAAAAACGCTACAGAAAATTGGAATAGAAGGTCTTTATCTCAACCTGATTAAGGCTATATATGAAAAACCAACAGCCAACATCATACTAAATGGTCAAAAACTGAAAACTTTCACACTAAAATCAGGAACAAGACAAAGATGCCCACTTTCACCACTCCTGTTCAATATTGTTCTGGAAACATTAGCCACAGCAATTAGACAAGAGAAAGAAATAAAAAGAATAAAGATAGGAAAGGAAGAAGTGAAATTGTCATTATTTGCTGATGATATGATACTTTACATAGAGGACCCAAAAAACTCGGTCAAAAGCCTTCTAGACCTAATTGACAGATTCAGTAGAGTAGCTGGATATAAGATCAACACTCAAAAAACAATAGCCTTCTTATACGCAAATAGTAGACCCATTGAGAGAGAAATTCAGGAAATAATTCCTTTTACAATAGCATCCAAAAAAATGAAATATCTAGGAATCAACCTAACAAAGGAAGCAAAAGACCTCTACACTGAAAACTACAGCACTCTGAAGAAGGAGATTGAAGAGGATATAAGAAAATGGAAAGATATCTCTTGTTCCTGGGTAGGAAGAACCAATATAGTGAAAATGGTCATACTTCCAAAACTACTATATAGATTTAATGCAATGCTGATTGAAATTCCAACAATATACTTCACAGAACTAGAGAAAACAATCCAAAAATTCATTTGGAACAAGAAGAGACCCAGAATAGCAAAAGCAATTCTGGGCAACAGAGACATGGCTGGGGGTATCACAATCCCCAACTTCAAACTATACTACAAAGCTACTGTGATAAAAACAGCATGGTACTGGCAAAGAAACAGACCTAAGGATCAGTGGAATAGATTAGAAGATGCAGAAACAACTCCAGACATACTCAGCCACCTCATCTTTGACAAAGGAGTCAATCGCCCTCATTGGAAAAAAGATAGCCTGTTCAATAAATGGTGTTGGAAAAACTGGATTTCAACCTGCCAAAGATTGAAACTAGACCCATACCTATCACTGTGCACTAAACTAAGATTGAAGTGGAGTAAAGAGCTAAATATCAAGACAGAAACAGTAAACTTGCTGGAAGATAAGTTAGGTAGAACTCTCAATGACATTGGCATAGGAAAAGACTTTATGAACAAAACTTCAGTAGCATGGGAGCTAACACAAAGAATCAACAACTGGGATCTCATCTTATTAAAAAGCTTCTGTTGGGCCGGGGATTTAGCTCAGTGGTTTCACTGCCTGCTGTGCAAGCACAAGGACCCGAGTTCAATCCCTGGTACAAAAAAAAAGAAAATACTTAAAAAGCTTCTGCACTGCAAGAGAAACTACCAACAAAGCTAAGAGACAACCTACAATATGGGAAGAAATTTTTAGCAGCTGTACCTCACACAAAGACCTACTATCTAGAATATATAAAGAATTGAAAAAAATCAGACCCCCCAAATTCAAAGACCCAATTCAAAAATGGGCATCTGAAATGAACAGACATTTCTCAGACAAAAGTAAAAGCAACAAATAAATATATAAAAAAATGTTCAACATCACTAGTCATTCGAGAGATGCAGATGAAAACAACACTGAGATTCCACCTCACCCCACAAAGAATGGCTGCTATCAAGAAATCAACCAATAACAAATGCTCGCGAGGGGTGGGGGGAGGGAAAGGAACCCTTCTCCATTGTTGGTGGGAGTGCAGACTGGTGCAACCACTGTGGAAATCCATATGGAGATACCTCAAAGATCTAGGGCTAGAGGTCCCATTTGACCCAGCTATTCCCCTACTGGGTATCTTCCCCAAAGAATTAAAAGAATCATACCACAGCAATATATATGCACCCATGTTTATAGCGGCACAGTTTGTAATAGCTAAGGTTTGGAAACAGCCCAAGTGCCCATCGACTGGAAACTGGATAAAGAAGATGTGGTTTTTTAATAAAATGGAGTACTACTCAGCCATAAAGAACAAGAAACTAGAGTCATTTATAGCTAAATGGATGTATATTGAGGCCATACTCTTCAGTGAAATAAATAGGACACACATGTGTAAATACCGAATAGTATCTTTTTCTTTTTTTCTTTTCTTTGGTACCGGGAATCGAACTCGGGTCCTTGCGCTTGCACAGCAGGCGATGAAACCACTGAGCTAAATCCCCTGCCCATGAATAGTATCTCTAGTGTGAGAAACTGAAAGTGTAAATAAGGATGAAAATGATTAAAATGAATAATTGATAATTTGAAATAGGAAAAGGTCCAAAGGTGGAGGGCTGGTTGGAGGGGAAGTGGAAAGGGAAGAAAGGAAAGGAAAAAGTATGAGAAAGAAAAAAAAATGGAAACAAAGTCTGTGTAAATAGGGAAGGGTGGTGGGGGTGAAGCGGGCATAGGTAATGGGGAAAAAATAAGAACTAAGATACATCATGTTCAGGTACAAACACCCAATGATAAATGTAAATGTATTGTATACCTAAAAATACACACACACACACACACACACACTCATACATGCACAGTGTAGATACCAGAGTCCTCATTTACATCAAAGGTTTATGGGTATTCTTTAATTTATTGATTTAGTCATATGTTTATTGAACACCTACTCTGTTCCAGATATTGGACTGAGTGTTGAGCATAATATAACAATGAGAAGTAGTGGATAGACAAATCCCCTATCCCCAAGAAGCTTGCGGTCCAGTGACGGATATAAACATTAATAAATTTACTATAAATAAAAACTCTATAATAGGACAATGGCCTCTAGTGTTTTGAGATACTGCAGCTCAGATTTTTCCTAGTTTTTACCAAAAAGGAGGTAAGCAGAATTCTATGAGCTACAAGTGAGACTTAGGACTGTGGTGTCCAATAAGGCTGCCACTGTACTCTTGGCTATTTGCATTTAGTTGTAAGTATTTAAACCCAGTTTTAAAACTTATGATTTAAATTTTCTATTCCTCATTTATACTAGCCATATTTGAAGAGCTCAGTCATCCTCTGTGACGAGTGCCTTTGATGAAGAGAGAAGGTATAGAAGATTTCCATCATCGTAGGATGATTTATTGGACAGCCCTGTAGGGAAGCTCCAGATGTGAAAGAAATTACCATGATCTGGAAAGGGAAAGTTGTGGGACCAAGTAGAGAAAGTACTATTAAAAAGCAGAAAGCACAGCAAAGACAGAGCTTTCCAACTTGGAATCATAATTTCTGGTAGACATGACAGTACCAGGGACACTCAGTGTTTAAGATGTCACCCGGACTGGTTCCCTACCAACCACTTCTCCACCGAAAATGTATTTCTTCATTAGAACTTTATGTGCAATTTCAAGTATTTTATAGTTTTTAATTTTGATATATAAGTCCAGGAGAAAACAGAATTTACTTTATAATGCTCACATTCCAACTTTTTGAAATGGAAAACCATAGGGATATCTATGGACTAAGAAGTGAATTATCCCAGAAACAATTTTTTTTTTTTTTTTGGTACCAGGGATCGAACTCAGGACCTTGAGCTTGTGAGGCAGGTGGCAGAACTACTGAGCTAAATCACCGGCCCGAAATGATATTTTTTTGGTCCTGTCAGTTAGCTCTCTTTCATATTTCTGACTCCATTGATACTTACATTTGAACTGCCCTTTTCCAGGTTTCCTTAGTTCCTATGAACACAGCCTTGAATATAATTTCACATGGACTCTGTTTACACCCAGGAGTCAGAAGCAGATCTTTATTTCCCTGCATGAGATCATTCTTCGAATTCTCCCCACTCCTTTCTTTTCTTTTTTCTTTTCTTCTTCCTTTCTTTCTTTTTTCCCTTTCTTTCACACCCCATCAGAAAAATGCTATCATTACTATGGAGAAAGGGTGGGACTTTTAAATTTTACATCCAGGACAAATCTGCCATGTGCACAGAAAATCAGCAGTCTTGGTGACACATGGTAGTTTTCTACTGGGAAAAAGAAATTCAAGTCACTAAAGAGGAAATGAAGCTTTGCTTATTTTCTAGGTCTAAGAACAATCACAGCTGTTACTGTTGTTAAGAATTCTTATCAGACAGTTTTAATTAGCAAGACAAAATATGGATCTATTTCCCTATTAGAGATCATGTGGGTAGATAAATTTTAAAGTGTAGTCCCCAAAGCTGAAACTAGCCTAATGCTGAATTCCCTCCAGAAAACCCAGCTGACCAGCATGTAAGCAATCCTTCTCCCCTGAGGTCGCCAGAAAGAGGAAACCCACCCATCTCCATGGAAATGCCCACATGGAGGTCCAAGGCCCCACTCACAGCGCCCCTGAGCTTCTGGCCAGCAGCCAGCACCAACTGCTAGCCAGAACAGAAAGGGCACTCAGGACATTCTCAATACCCAGGCAACAACTTGTGAAGCAGAATCACCTGGCCCATCCACAGAATGGTGAGAAACAATAAATTACTGTTTTAAGCTGCTAAGTTGTTTTTATTTGGTTTTTTTGTTGTTGTTGTTTTTGAGACAGTGTCTCACTATGTAGTTCAGGCTGGTCTTGAACTCACTATGTAGTCAATCCATGCTAGCCTGGAACTCACAGCAATCCTCCTGCCTCTGCCTCCCAAGTGCTGAGATTACGTGGGCCATCACACCTGTCTAAGTCACTAAGTTTTGAAGTAATTTGTTAAACAGCAATAGATAATTAGAGAGTATCAGTAAGAGTATCCAGTCTACCTCATTTATGCACTTTATACATGATAGGTATGACTGTGTGTGTGTGTGTGTGTGTGTGCGCGCGCGTGTGTGTGGTGTTGAACCCAGGGCCTTTGCACTGAGCTACATCCCCAGCCTGTTTTTATTTTTATTTATTTTGAGGCAGGGTCTCACTAAGTCACTAAGTTGCCCACACTGGGCTTGAACTTCCCCCTCAGCCTCCCAGAGTGCTGGGATTGCAGCCATGTGCCACCATGCCCAGGTTGTATTTCATCTTGATGAACTCAACTATGTTGTGGTAGACGAAAGAAAAATATCAGACAAGCATTCTCCTTCTTCCCACTACTAAATAGGCCAACCTTTTCTCATGTGTACACATACTCTCTACCTTTCCTCAGTTACTTTGGAAGAACAGTTCTTGTACCTGTTAGAAGCCAAAACTTAGCTGGGTGTGGCACACACACGTAATCCCATCTACTTAGGTGGCTGCAACAAGAGGATTGCAAATTCAAAGTCACTATGTGAGGCCCTGGGTTCAATCCCCAGGAAAACACACACACATATATATACACACACACACACACATGTGCGCGTGCGTGCCAAAACTTGCAAGTATGTTCCAGAGCCCATGCTTACTTCCTTTTCTAAGGACTCACTCAATTATCTCTTGTTTCAGCTACATTATCCATTTTTCCCTGTGCACCAACTCATTTCCATCAGTAGATAAACATGTCTTACTGTCATCCAATTACAAATGCTCATTTGTTTCTATATCCACTCCATCCATTTCCTCATTTTCCTGCTTCCATTCATAGAAAAACTTGCTGATCATTTGTCTATGGCAACTGTCTCCACCTTTCTCGCCTACCATTCTCTCAGTCTACTCACACTGGCTTCTACCTACACTGTTTCACTTAAACTATTTTGGTCAAGCTCACCAAAGACTTCCAAATCGCCAAATTCAACAAGCATCCCCTGCCCTTGTCTTTCTTCATCTCTCAGTAGTATCTGACATTTCCTTTCTTGAGAAACATTTTCTTCTTTGAGTTTCAGTTACATCTCACACTTCTGATTTTATCCTATCTCACTGGGCACTCTTTTACAGTCTCCTCTTCTGGCTTCTTCTGTATTCCTCCTCCAGTCAACCTCAAAATTTTGGTACTCCCCAAGCATCAGTAGAGATACCCTTCTTTCCTCTCTCTGCCCTCTCTCCAGATAACCTCATCTGCTCTCATGGCTTTAAATAATAAGATCTGATGACTTTCTGCCATTATATATCTACACCTAAATCTACAAATTCCACAATCACATATTTTACTGCCTATCTCACATCCCCACCTGGAAGTCTAACAGACATCTCAAATTTAACATTCTCAAAATAGAACCTTGATTTCTACTTCCATCTCCAAACCTATTCCTATCGTTCCCATTTCAGTAAATGTTCACTGCCTTCTTTCTAGTTTCTTAAGCCCCTAGTCCTACAAGACGCTGAATTTACTCTATCCCTAACCACCCACATCTAATACTAGTCTTATCAACTCTATCCCCGAAGTATACCACATACTCTTCTGCTTCTTTCTATGTCCACTGCTACCATCACTTTTAGAAAAGTTACCATCATTTCTGCCCTGGACTAATATAATCACCTCTTAACCATCACTCTGTCCATTCTATTTTCTACACAAGGGCTTTTAAAAACGTAGATCAGATGTCTTTTCACCATTCAAAATTCTCTAGGATCTGCCACTGCATTTAGAACTAAATCAAAAGTATTTACTCGGGGGCTGGGGATTTAGCTCAGTGGTTCCGCTGCCTGCCTCACAAGCACAAGGACCTGAGTTCGATCCCCAGTACCAAAAAAAAAAAAAGCATTTACTTGACCTATAAGGTCTCACATTACCTGGCCTCTGCTTACTTTTCTAACACTGTCTCCTACTACTTTATTATCAGTTTAGTCCAGTTGCAGTGACACATACCTGCTTGATTTTTCTTAAACACACCAAGTTTGCACAAACCTCAGGGCCTTTGCATTTGCCATTTGCTAATCCTAACAAACATTCCCCTTAGATCTTTTGCATGACTGGCTTTCTTATCATTCAGGTATCAGTTTGGATGTCATTTCCTCAGAGAGGTCACAAATGATTTATCTGCCTAAGGAATAGTTCCCAGTCAATCTCTAATATGTTACTTTCATTACCACAATTCTCACGTACTAATAATTGTTTGCTTATTTATTTGTTTTCTTGTTTATTATTGCTTTTCCCCAAGAATGTAATCTCCACATGAGAAGAAATCTTGTTGCTTTTTTTCCCCAAATACTGTACTTCCAGAAGCTGGAAGAGTGCCTGGCACCTAATTGGCACTCAAAAATGTGTGTTGAAACCAGGCCTGGTGGTGCACACCTGTAATCCCAGTACTTGGGAGATTGAGGTGGGAGGATCACTGTGAGTGAGTTCAAGGCCAGTGTAGTGAGTTCAAAGCCAGCCTGAAGTACATAGCAAGACTGTGTCTCCAAAAAAAATGTGTCTTGAATGAATAATGCCTAGTAATAATAATAATAATGTCATCCCTTAACCTTAGTTCTGTTAAAAAAAACTTTAAATGGATAGTAATATAAATATTTCCCAAGAAATTCACATAATTATAAATAATTTCTGAATATTATATCTATGGTACTTTAGCTATGACTCTGCTAAACTACAACCTTAAAGGCAGAGATTACATTTTACTCAATTTTGTATAATAAGAGCCTACTTTGGTGGCTTAAATAATATCAATCAAGTATTTTAATATTTACTTTGAGTTTAACTTAAGTAGTAGAGTTGGTATGAAAATTTACGAGAGTGATCCCTTTGCACAAGAGATTTAAAAACTAAAATCAGGAGAAGTAGTCATGTAAATTAAAATACAAGAAACAGTAAATCATTTTACTTACAGAAGCAATCCAATAGTTTAAGTATAATATCTGCAGGAACCCAGAAAAATAAAAACAGTTAATGACATTTTAGGTATTTATGTTCTCTTAATTGCTATTATAAAGTTGTTTATATACTGAACACAGTTTACAAAAACCCCACGTTCAAAGAATACCTGTACTTTCTCACATTCAGACTTTCACAGGATAGAAAGAAGACTTGTGGAGTTCCTTCTCTCAGAGAGCCACAACAATTAGCACATCATCAGCTCTGCAATATTTCCCACCAGGCCAATACCCCTGGACCCTAGGAATTTCTCTACCACTAGCAAGTTGGTTAAGTAAATATACACTTGAGCACTTGGCTCTATAACCAACAAGTTAGCAAGCTGGTAGGGGAGCAAACCTGTAAACACATAAATGTGATGTGATGCAATAAATATAGAAGTATATGTAAGCAGCAGAAGTATATGTAAAGCACATTTCTGGCATGGTAGCACATGCCTGTAATCCCTGCACTTTGGAGCCTGAGACAGGAGGATCCCTGTGAGTTTGAGGTCAGCCTGGGCTATGTAGTGAGTTCAAGACCAGCCTGAACTACAGAGCAAGACTCTGTCCCCAAAAAACAAACAAAACAAAAAAGCACAGATGCATTAAGGAGAAGGTCTAATTAATCCTATTAAGAAGGATTAAGGATGTGATGATGAAATAAGGTTTCTAATGAAAAACTGGGAATTTACCAGCAGGACAAGGGGAAGGAAGGTACTGTGTATCAGGAAAAGAAAACCACAAGGTGGCAGTGCAAAGAAGGTACAGATCTCTGGATAATTCATACAGTGTCAACCTCCCTCAGATATTTTATGGGTAATATCACCTTCGAAGAAATAGCAGCAAAAGCCTTAGAAAAAAGGTATAAACAAAGTATAAACTTTTAGGTTGTAGAAGTGAGAGAAACAGCCTAGCTAGTTTTGGATTGTGTATATGTGTTTGAGGTTTTACATATGAGTCTATATATGTTTTTATTTATCATTAATTAGCCAGCATTTAAATCATTATATAATTAACTAAGAATTATCTCCACAAATTTTTCTAAAATGCACTCTTGTATAAAAGAAAGTGCAACAAAAATTTAAATTTCTTTTGGAGCCAGATAGGGCTCAAATTTTTTAAAAATATCAAAATGTGGGCCAAGGATTTAGCTCAGTGGTTCCGGCACCTGCCTTGCAAGTGCAAGGTCCCGAGTTCAATCCCCGGTACCAAAAAAAAAAAAATCAAAATGTTGTTTTCCACTTTCTAAGTCTTTATGTTCCCACGTGTAGAAATATGTCAATTAATGTGTAATTTCTCTGTTAAAGTGGGATAGATACAAAATTGTTTGGAGCCTGGACAGAGGAGTTAAAGAAATAAAATTAAATCAACTACCACTTTGACCCAGGCTGGAATATTTAAATCAACTAATAAGCATATTATTATTTATATATATATACTGTTAAATACAATGAACCATTCAAGGGTATTTAAAATACAATAGTTACAATACCAGGCTGGAATATTTAAATCAACTAATAAGCATATTATTATTTATATATATACTGTTAAATACAATGAACCATTCAAGGGTATTTAAAATACAATAGTTACAATAGGTACTCAAGTAAAAATGCAAAACATCATCTGTTAAGTATATGTGCACTTAAGAAATATATGATCACTGTTAGTTGAATCAATAGCTTTGACCTCAAGATAGTTACAATCTAATTGAGGAGAGAATATACACATTTATGAAATAGAAATAGAACATGAGAAGATATAAATGAAGTCTTAAACTGGAGGTCCTATCAGCTCTGAGGATGGAAACAGCATTAATGGGACACCAATGTCCTTGTCACAATTCTTCATGTCTTTTAAAAAATCTTTTCTTCCACATTAAAAAAAAGTTCACTAAGCCAAGTATAGTGGTACAAGCTTATAATACCAGCACTCTGGGAGGCTGAGAGAGGAGGATCATAAATTTGAGCCCAGCCTGGGCAAATTAGCAAGACCTTGTATCAGTACAAAAATTAAGAATGGATGGAGATGTAGCTCAGTGTAAAGGCCCTGGCTTCAATCTCCACTATTGAAAAAACAAAAGCTCATTAAAGAAATTTTGGAAAATAATGAATAAAAGAAAAAAATAAAGTCACTTATATCCAAGCATCTAAAACTAATTATTGTTAGCATTTCAGAGAATTACCTTCTAGGTCTTTAAAAAATATATTAGATGGGGGCCGAGGATTTAGCTCAGTGGTTCCGTTGCCTGCCTTGAAAGTGCAAGGTCCTGAGTTTGATCCCCGGTACCAAAAACAAAATATATTAGATGGGGCCGGGGATTTAGCTCAGTGGCACCGTGCCTGCATCATAAGCACAAGGTCCTGAGTTCGATTCCTGGTACCAAAAAAAAAATATTAGATGGGGGGAGGGGAGAGGATGAGGACGAAGGGATGGAAAAAGAATTGAGATGTGTTATGTACACGTACCAATTCCCCATGGGGAATGTAATCATGTACTGCAAACATTTACTAATAAAAATAAAAATTAAAAAAAATAAAACATACATTAGAACAATTTGGGAAAAGCTAGTTAGACCCATTCTTTACACTATACATAAAACTAAACCCTATAGCCTGTGTTTTGGTGCACACCTGTGATCCCAGCACTCAAGATGATTGCTTTGAGTTCAAGGCCAGCCTGGGCTACTTAGCCAGACCCTGTCTCAAACCAAAACCAAAATAAAATAAAACTCTAAGTGGATCAGAAATTTAAATGCAAAAGATAAAACTACATAAATTCTATAAGAAAATTTGAAAGAGTGAGTTCCTTTTACCGCCTATGTAGGGAAAAGCTATATTTGAAATACAGAGGCAAGTAATATGAAAGATTGATAAAAATTCAACTACATAAAAATTTTAAAATGCTTAAATGACAAAACATCAATAAAAAGTCAAAAGGCAAATAAACTGGGGTGCCATATTCAAAATATATATCATTTCTTTAAAAATCCTTAAAATGAATGTGAAAATGGCCAAAAAGTCTATAGAAAAATAGAAACAACTAAACATTCAAAGGTTCCCAACACATAGAAATGATAAATATTTGAGAAAATGGAGAGGCTAATCACCTTAATTTGATCATTACACATTGTATACATGTATTGAATTATTGTTACTGTACTCCATAAATTAAAAAATAAAATAACTGGGTGTAGTGGCACATGCCTATAATCCCAGAATTTGGGAGGCCAAGCAGGAGGATCAGGAGACTAAGGCCAAGCTGGGATGCATAGTGACAGCCTGTCTCAAAAAACAAACAGGGCCAGGGATTTAGCTCAGTGGTGCCTGTGCCTGCCTGGCAAGCACAAAGTCCTGAGTTTGATCCTTAGTACCAAAAAACAAACAAAAAAATAAGCAATAAATAAATAAATAAATGGCTATTTAAAAAATCAGAAAAAGGCATAAATGTACAATTTACAAAGAGATAAGTAATTTTTACACTTGATCTTAGCCAAAAGGCCAAGAAGGGATGGTAAGTAATTTTTTAACTGTAAGAAGATGTTCAAATTTATTCATAATAAGAAAAATACAAATTATTAAAACTATCATAAGATATAACTTCTTACTCATTAGATTAACAAAAAGGTCGACAGCTTGATAGAATGCTCTGAAGGTTTCTGTTTCCCTAAATTCATACATTGAAATCCAAAGCCCTAAGTTGATGGTATAAAGAGGTGAGACCTTTGGAGGTAATGAGGGCAGTAAAATAAAGTATTTTGAGAGAGAAAACATATTCACACAACTTTTATTACAGTATATTGTTGTGGTTGTTTTATTTTATTATTATTGTGTTAACCTCTTACTGTACCTAATTTATAAATTAAATTTTATCATAGGTATGTATGTATAGGGAAAACATAATATATATGTTTCAGTTTCAAGCATCCACTGGGGGCTTGTAACACATCTTCCATGAGGTGCTGGTCCCTCATCCCAGTCACAGGTCCCCAGATCCACATTGTGCTTTGAGACCGAGGAACTAGATTGAACCAATGCCTCCCAAGAGGCTGCTGAGGCGTCTCCCCCCAGATTTCCCCGTGCTGCTTGTTCCCCAAACTAACAGAGAAGACACTACCTCCCTCACCTGGGCTGGGGCCAGAGAGGAAAGGGGCAGGGGCTGTGTTTTTTCTATGCTTTGGTTTCCTCGGGTCAGATGTAAGAGTACTTAGAGGGTTGTTGTGATTATTAAATTAGATGTTTAAGTAAAAAATTTACAGTGGAACCTAGCACATAGTAATCATTTAACATCTAGCTATTTGCATAATTTTTGTACAGTAAGCTTTCTCTGGGGAGAACTAAAGGTACTATTGTATTTGTGGATATATAGAGGAAGGTTTAGAGATAAGAATGACAATATTAGGAATAGTGAAACCGATGTTTTTATAATCCCTGCTTGCTTTAATTTAGAAAATTTAGTACGGGAATTCTTCTGGTACACCTCTTGCTATGCTAAAATATACCACTAGGTGGAAGCATGATCAATTAATTGGCACTATTAGTATAAATTGTGAATTTCAAACTCATTTCTACAAAAAATGTTCCAAAATAGGAGAATTACTTAAAAAGAAGTGTGGTGACAGCAGGCACATGAAATTTATGGGTGGTGAATCCATTGAAGTATTTCTATTCCAATACCCACCTTGGTGTTGGTTGCCCAAGACATTTCTGAACTGATTCATCTTTCCTCCGACCTTTCTATCTAGTTTAGAAAAATCTTTTCCTTCCTTTTCCTTTCCTTCCTTTATTCTTTTCCATTCCACCTTATGCCAAGGGATGCTGCAGCACAAAAGCTCTCCTCAGATGCCAGCCCCCAATCTTGGACATCCCAACCTCCAGAGCATAAATTCCTGTTTATTATAAATTACCCAGTCTCAGACATTCTACTATATTGCAGAAAATGGACTAAGACAAGAGCTTTGTGTGTGTGTGTGTGTGTGGTCTCCTTATGTTGCTCAAGCTGGTCTCAAATCCCTGGGCTCAATCAGCCCTAGTGCTGGGACTACAAGTGTGCCCATCACACCTAGCTACTCTTTACACTATTAACATGTGCCTTTTGAAAGTCTAATGTCAATCAATTTCCCTATTCTCTTCCTGAATGATCAAGGGCCTTAGAAAGTTTTATCTCCAATTACTCATCTTGTTCATTATTGCTAGCTAGTATTTTAGTTTTAATATCTTCTCAATTTAAATGTTAATATCATTGTTAATGTTTTTTTATAATCAATGCCTATTTAGATATGCTTACATGCTCAGCAGTTTTCTTGCTTACCATTACTTCTTGCAATATGCTATTGCCTTGATTAAAATCCTATAAAGCTCAGTATGGTGGTGAATACCTGTAATCCCAGCACTTTGGAAGGATGAAGCAGGAGGATCGCAAGTTTGAGTCCAGTCTGGGCAATGTAGCAAGACTGTCTCAAAATAAAAAATAAAAAAAGGATTGGGGATGTAGTTCAGTGGGAAAGCCCTGGATTCAATCCCTAATACTAGAAGAAAAATAAGCCTTTCATGGCTTAACATTAGAAAGATTACTAGCTAAACCCTTTGCTATAGTGTGCAACACTGAGCATGATCTGGCCCCTGTGTTGCTCCAGTCTCTTCTCATGCTATCCTTCCCCACCTTCACTACCCTCCAGCTACAATAGTCTTTTTTAAGTCCCTTGAACAAGTTGTACCAAACACCACTTTCTTTCTCACCTCAAAACCTATGCAAGTTCTTTATTGCCACTCAATATGATTTTCTTTTTATTATTCCTGTTCCTAGCATTCTCTCATTTTATCCTAAATGTAACCTTTTCAAAGGAGATTTCAAACTGGGGATGGTGGCACACATCTTAGCACTCCAGAGGTTGAGGCAGAGAGATCACCACAAGTTCAAGGCCACCCCAGGTACATAGTGAGTTCAAGGCCAGCCTGAACTACACAGTGAGACCCTGTCTCAACCAACAAACAAAAACAATTAAAGGAGTTTTGTTTTGCCACTGTATATAAATTAGGTCCTCCCCATGCCATAATTCTGAATAACAGCAACACTCTTGTTTATTTTCTCCATGGTACTTTCCCAAGTCATACTTACATATGTGAATGTATATTTGTGTTAGTGTCTACCTCTCTGACCAGATTTGCCCTGTAAGAACACTGATGGAAATGGAAAAGCAAATGTATGTGAGAAACATTTTGAAAGATGGATCTACAATTTTTAATATCAAATTAAGTGAGGAAAGCAAATAGAAAAAGTAAATGTAATTCTAAGGTTTCCTCTTTGGAAGACTGTAAGAAAGATATATCACCTGACAGAAGTAGAATAACTGGGGAAAGAATCTAATTGGAATGAAATTAGGGAGGGGAAACTTACTTCTGTTTAGAAACATGAATGCTAAAGTAATGGAAAGACATTGCAGTGAAGAGACCACATGGATTATCAGGATTATGATGAAGGAACCTGGGGTAGAGGTCAGGACTATGGATGTGCTTTTGGGAACGACTTGCATTTTTCATTGCTTATCAACTTAATGTGCAAGTTCTCATCAAGTTTTCCAAACCTTCTGCTTTCCCCCATTCATTAACAAATATTATTTGTGACTCTACGATAAATGTAGGGGATGATAAGTGCTATTCCTGCCCTCATGGGATTATAGCACAAAAGTAAGGGAAAGACAATGAAAAAAGCAGTTGCAATGCAGTATGGCATACCTCCTCACAGACCAAATACATGATATTATAGGAGCCCACGGCAGGAAAAGTTAACCTAGTCTACGAGTCAGGGAAAGCTTTCTGGAAGGAAGTAATGGTTTACTGAAAAGCAAAGGAGAAGGAATTATTCAGGACAAGGGGAGGGGAGGGAAGAAGACCCTTTGTAGAGGAAACATACATGTAAAAACTTTAAGGCAAGGAAAAAAATGCATGCTCTGGTATTCCTACTTGTGCCAAGGTCATATTCTTTATCCAGTCCATTAAAGTTTTTTTTTCCAGGTTAGTTAAGGTATAATTTACATATAGTAAAATTCATTACTTTAAGGTATAAAATTCTATGGCTTTTTAGAAACTTACATAGTCATGTAATCATTATGACAATCAAGATATTTTCTATTCCCATTACCCTACATAGTTCCCCCCTACCTCTCTGTAGTCACTGCCCTCCATATTCAGCCCCTGTCAGCTGCTGATTGGATTTGTATCCCTATGGTTTTCTCTTTTCTAGACTGCCATATAAATGGAGGACAAGATGCAGTCTTTGAAGCTGGTTTCTTTCAGAGCATATTTCACTCATGAATATTTTGCATGTGCCAGTAGTTTGCGCCTTTTTACTGATGAACATTATTCTGCGGCATAGAGGCACCACAATCAGTTTCACCAGTTGATGGACATCTGCATCTTTGTGGTTTGGGGTAACTGTCATAAAGTTGCTACAACTATTCTCATAGAAGTTTTTGTGGGAGTTTAAGTTGCCATTTCTCTTGGGTATAGACTTAGGGATAGGATTGTTTGGTTATAGAGTAAAATCATGCTTAACTTTATGGAAAATTGCCGAACTGTTCCTCAAAGTGGCTATAGCATTTTGCATTCCTACCAGAAGTGTATGAGAATTGCAGTTGTTTTGCACCTTCCCTGGCATTTGACTTTTTTTTTTTAATTTGGGCCACACATCTAGTGGTGTCTCATTGTCATTTTAATTTGCATTTTCCTAATGACTAATAATGTGAGCATTTTTTCATGCATTTATTTGCCATTTGTACATCTTCATTTGTGAAGCATCTGTTCATATCTTTTGCCCTTTTTTTTTCTATACTGTAAAGTTTGTTTTCTTTCTTTTCTTTTTTCTGGTACCAGGGATCAAACTCAGGACCTTGTGGTTGCAAGGCAGGCACAGCACCACTAAACTAAATACCCAGCCGTGAAGTTTGTTTTCTTATTGTGAGTTTATATATTCAAGTTACAAATACCTTATCAGACATGTAGGGATTTTTTTTTTTTTTGGAGACGTGGGGATTTTTTTTTCTTGCTATGTAATTTACTGGCCTTGGACTCACAGTGATCCTCCTGCCTCAGCCTCCCAAGTGATGGGATTATAGGAGTTGTGGGGCACAACTATGACTAGGTATGTGTTTTGCAAATGTTCCTCCTTATTGTGTGGCTTGTCTTCTCATTTTCTTAGAGTACTTTTCAAAGAGCAGAGAATTTTTATTTTATAAATTACAATTTCCTAATTTTACTTTTTCTATCCAGCCTTTTGATCTCATTCCTTTCTGTTGTTTTCTAGCATAGATTTCTTTCCCTGCCTTCAGTCATGCAGAATTCTCCCACTTTTTGCCAAAATCTTGGCTTGTGCTTATTGCCCTTCCCACACTGTTACTGTCCTTTTCCCCTTCATTTCCCTGCCAACTATATGGAATGAATGGTCTCTGGACGCCTCCATTTCCTTACTACTTAGTCATTCCTTAAATCCCTGAAACGTTGCTTCTATCCACACCACACTACCAAAACTCACCTCTTGATGTCACCAAAAAACCTCTTACCGTTGATTCCAATGATCTTTTCTAGACTGTAATTCTCTTCCTTTTGACATTTAAAATAGCCAAGGAACCCCTTATTCTAAAAATCACTGTTTAACCTCTCACCTTGAACATTCCCCAAAAGCTGATTTAATGCTATATATTATCCCTTAGGAATTAATTCAGTTGTTATTTCATGTCATGTAAACAAGGGTTTCTTTACCAAATAAATTCAACTTTTCTATTTTTCTGAATTCAGACTGAAGCAATAAATATGAAATAGATGATAAAGTGCTTACAGTTAATTCCTTTATATGATTTTAATATCACCATTTGTTCAGGGACATCATTCTTTTTTTAAAAAATTATTTTTTATTAGTACGTATTTGCCATACAAAATGATCACATTTATCATTAGGAATTTGTACCTGTACATGGTATATCTTAATTCTTTTTTTCCCCATTTCCCTCCCCTCCCTTCAACCTTTCTTCCCCTCCACATTTACAAAAGCTTGGTTTCCACTTTTTTCTTTCCATTCTCTTTTCTCCCCATTTCCCTTCCTTCCCCCCTTCCTTCTCCCTTTCCCTTGTTCCCCAATTTGAACATGTTCTTCTTACTTCCCAATATCTATCCTCCATTATGTTCCTTATTTACCCTTTAGGTTCCTCACACAGAAGAAACAATGCTACATTTCAAGTTGTGTGTCTGATTTATTTCACTTAAAATTATGGTCTCAAGATGCATCCATTTACCTAAAAATGACTCAAGTTTATCCTTCTTTATGGCAGAGTAGTACTCCAATGTATATAAATACCACATTTTCTTTATCCATTCGTCTGTTGGTGGGCACATAGCCTATTTTGAAGATTTACCTATTATAAATTGTGCTGCTATAAACATGGATGTGCATATATCACTGGAATGATGCTTTTAACTCTTTTGGGAAGATACCTAGAAGGGGAAACCTGGGGTCAAATGGAACCTCTAAAGTTTTAGTTTTTTGAGGAATCTCCATATTGATTTCCATAATGGTTGTACTAATTTACATTCCCACCAATAATCAAGAAGGATTCCCTTTTTCCCCACAGCCTCACCAGCATTTGTTATTGGTAGATTTCTTGATGATGGCCATTCTTTCTGTAGTGAGATGGAATCTCAGTGTTGTTTTTATTTGTATTTCTTGAATGACCAATGATGTTGAGCATCATATATATATATATATATATATGTACCTTTTTCTTTGTTTTGGTACCAGGGATTGAACTCAGGACCTTGCACTTGTGAGGCAGGTGCCAGAACCACTGAGCCAAATCCCGGCCCCTTATATATATTTATTTGCTATTTGCACATCCTCATCTGAGAAGTGTCTATTAATCTCAGATGCCCATTTTTTGATTGGATCTTTAAATGTGGGAGGTCTGTTTTTTTATTTCTTTATATATTCTAGATATTAGTTCTTCATCTGAGGAGTAGCTGGTAAAAATGTTTCCCCATTCTGGGGGTTGTCTCCTCACTCTATTGGTAGTCTCTTTTGCTATGCAAAATCCTTCTTTTAAAACCATATTCCTAATGACAGAAATCTCAGCACAACCTATAACTGATTTTCATTATAAATTCTGCATCACTAGAGTCCAAATGAATGAAATTACTCTAGCTTTTTAATTATTTTATAATACATATTATATATTAGGAAGGAATGCAATTCAGGAACAATCTCCTCAGACAGGGAGTAAAGTAGTTATTAGAATCACAAAGTTTATTTGTAGTATTTATTAGGTAAGAAAACTAAAATATAGTAAAATATTTTTTATACTGAACTATATCCCCAGCCCTTTTCATTTTGAGACAGGATCTCACTAAATTGCTCAGTCTGGGCCCCAACCCAGCATCACCCTGCCTCAGCCTCCCAGAGTGCTAGAATTTTAGGCATGGGTCACCACACCCAGCTGCAAATAGCTTTTTGCTTCTCAGGTACTCCCTCCAATCCCTACTCTCTTCCTTTTCGTTTGCCTTCTCTTTCTTTTTCCCTTTTACTTCTTCTTATTAGCATAATGACCAGCAAAATATGACTAAATTAAATCATTACATTTCTCTCGACTCTAGGTCAAGGCAATTACATCTTGTTATCCTATCTATCTGTTCCACTAGCTTCCCTTTACCTGCTAAAACATCTGCTTTCAGATGGACAGCTTCTGCTTCTTTATTCTCAGAGCAAAAGAGAGCTGTGACAAAAATTTTCCTGATTCATTGGTGCCACAAAGCCAATCTAGGAAAATCTATGCCCTGGAGTCTTCTGGAGTCTTCATGTCTCCTGGGGATAACAGTGAATCCTGAGTACACAGGGAGGCTGCATATAGAGTTGAAAGGGCTTTCATGTTCAAAAGATTTGAATTCAAATCAATCCTTCCCCTGCAAGTGCATTCAGCTCAAGGCTAGTTCTATGACCAGGAAGCCAGTACATTCTCCAAGAATATTTCCTCACCTGTGAAAGAACAAACAGCAATGCCCACCTTAACAGGAAGCATGAGAAAGGAGTCTGATACTTAAGTAGTAAGTACTTACTACACTTTAGTGCCATCCACCTCCCCCTATCCAACTAATTTTTTTAGTTGAGAATGACTCATTTTGTTTTGAGACAGGGTTTCACTGTGTAGTTCAGGCTGGCCTTAAACTCAATAAGTAACCCAGGCTTGAACTAGCGGAGATCCTCCTGCCTCAGACTCATGAGTGCTGGGATTACAGGCACATGCCACCCCATCAGGCAAGAATGATTCTTTAAAACGTCACCTTTTTTTGCTGCACTGATGCAAGGCCAATCCCTTGGCACTTTGCATTGACATGATAATGAGATGGGACCATACTGTCTCCTGGATACACTTACGTTTTAACAAAAACTTTCAGGGTAGGAATTTTGGATGTGGCAAGGACACCACTAGTGGTAGTTTCTGTATTGTGTTCTGGAGAATCTAAAGTTCTATGAAGTATCTCAAGAAGTTTCTGGAGGCCTGGTAATGGGAAGCATAGTTTACTTCTGTCTACACTGTGACTTCCAGACTCCATTTTGACAGTAGGTATATTGGTCATTAGTGCTCAATTGTACTACTTATGTAGAAAGAGCATACAGGGTTCTATAAAGATAGCACAGACAGTATAAATGTATCAATAAAATCCAAGAAATGTTAACCCTTTTGTCTTGAAGTAGTGCACATATACTATATGAAATAAATGGAACACAAACTTTAATTTGAACCTTTTTGTTAGATTAAGCTATACAAAATCTTGACTCACCAATTATACTTCTAGGAATCTCTTCTAAAATGTACTCATGTGAGTACAAATGGATGTGTGTGTGTGTGTGTGTGTGTGTGTGTAGAAGCACTTATTACTGCTTATTTGTACTAATCAGAAATTATTGGTTAAATAATACAGGACAGTTATATATTGGGATACTATAAACCCATTAAAATAAGCAAATATTGGGCCAAGGATTTAGCTCAGTGGTGCTGCTGCCTGCCTTGCAAGCTCAAGGTCCTGAGTTTGATCCCTGGTACCAAAAAAAAAAAGCAAATATTAAATAAATAACAATTATATTCCCAACATACCTTAGTAAGTGCTGAGAGAGAATTTTTAAAAGTATATCAGGGGCTGGTAATTTAGCTCAGTGGTTCCACCACCTGCCTTGCAAGCGTAAGGTCCCGAGTTTGATCCCCGGTACCAAAAAAAAAAAAAAATGGCTCTTATTTTGGAGGAACTTATGACCTGGATGGGTAGGGCGAAAGATTCATAACCCCTATCTGGGAAGATAAAGAAGGATCACAAATTCAAGATCAGCCTGGGCAACATAACAAGATCCTGTCTCTGCAGACTCTTCTTTTTTCTTTTCTTTCTTTCTTTTTTTTTTGTTTGAGACAGTGTCTTGCTATGTAACTGAATTCATTCTGCAGCCTAGGCCAGCCTTAATCTAATGTCAATCCTCCTGCCTCAGACTCCCAAGTGCTGGGATTACAGGCAGGAGCCACCACACCCAGCTCAAAGACTCTGTTTCAAACAATCAAAACCCTGCCTAATATATTTCTGGATATGAATTATGTGTCTTTTATCTGAGTTAACTTCTTGACAAAGGGTTTTCTAGACCAGGGATCAGCAAATTACAGCTCATGGGTCAAGTCCAATTCTCTGCCTATATTATTTGTTTCTTTGTTTGCTTATGTATTTACTTTTCCAGTACTGGGGGTTGAACCCAGGATCTCACACATATTAGACAAGAGCTCTTTACCACTGAGCTATACTCACAGGCCCTTGCCTAGTTTTACTGGAACACAGCCATGCTCATTTGTTTACTTGTTTAGAGCTACTTTCCTGACCACATAGCCCACTAAACCAAAAATATTAACTGGCCCTTTACATAAAAAGTTTGCCAACCCCTGTTCTAAGCCTTAAAAAGCAAAGCAACACAAAACAAAAAACCTTAAAAGTGGTTTGGAGTTAGGATGACAGTTTAAAATATGTGTATATTAAATTCTTATTTTGATAATTGTTATAGGCCAGGCACAATTTGAGATACTTTATATGCTTTGGGCAAAGCTAATGAATGATTTGGTTTTCTTGTATGTTGGATTTGAAGTATCTGTGGATTTCCAGATAAAGATTAATTTGAGAACCTGATAAGAGTCAGGTATTATCATATGCACTAGAGAAACAGAGGCAAAAAGGATATGTAGTATACTATACAACATATATTATGGCTACAAAATTAATAACAGCCTTCCATCCCACATGAACATCTCATAGGTCCTATAATAAGCAAGTGATATTACAATAATGACAATGGCAATAATAATAGTATTGCTATACTTACTCAGCATTTATTCTAAGATAGACATTTTATATAATGAGCTCACTAAATACTTATTAACAACCCTATAAGGGACACATTCATATCCCTAATTTACAGATGGAGAAATTGAGGCCCAGATAAGATAAGAAAATTGATTTATAAGCCTACAACTAGTAAAAATAATAATAATAAAAAATGTACATAAATTCTGTTACTCCTTCCTTGAAAAGATGGAGCTTAATTCTCTTTTCTTTGGGTGTGTGCTGGATTTAGTAACTTCTAACAAGTAGGATCAGGTGTACGTGAAAAACTGTGACTTTTGCAACTATGTCAGGAAAGGTGGTCCTTCCTGCCTTCTTTTTTTTTCTTGGTATCAGGAATCGAACTCAGGACCTTGCACTTGCCAGGCAGGCATGGTGCCACTGAGCTAAATCCCTGGCCCAGGTCCTGCCTTCTTGCTGTCTCTCAGATCATTTGCATCAATCATGTTGTAAGAAAACTCAGCTACCCGTGTGGAGAGGTCTGTGTGGCAAGGAACTGAGACCTCCTGCCAACAGCCAACGAGGCACTAAGGCTGCTATTCAGGGCCATGGTGTGAGCCTTCTGTGAAGTAGATCCTTCAGCTCCAGTCAAGCCTTCAGATAACTGGAGTCCTGGCCAACACCTTGACTGCAACCTCATGAGACATCCTGGCCCAGAACCACTCATCTAAACCATTCTTGACCATAGAAATTGTGGAATAATATTTATTTCAAGCTGCTCAGTTTTGGGGGTATTTTGCTATTCAGCAATAAATAGCTAATACAAAGCTGAAGGCTATAGATTTTCTAGAGCAATGAGTCCATACACTTTTTCTTGAAGAGTCAGATAGTAAATATCTTAGGCCAATGGGCCACATGGTCTTCGCTGCAACTACTCAATTCTTCAGCTGGAGCAGTAGGAAAGCAGCCATAGACAACAGGTAAACAAATGTGCATGGCTGCATTCCAATAAAACTTTACTTACAAAAACTGGCTGTAGGCCAGTGAATTGTAGTTTGTCGGTCCTGCTCTGGAGGAACCAATTATAATGATATTAAGCAATGATTAGAAAGGAGAGATGAAAGCTAGGGGATTTCTCAGCTCAAAACTGCAAAGCCAACTACCAAGAAAATCTCTGATTAGAAAAGGGTATGTACAATTTTCTTTTCATTTTTCTAAGATTTTGCCAAGAAGAAAAGAGAAATAAAATATTGGAAGGGTATTGGGACTTTCCCCTGTAAGAAATCTGATGAAATAAGAACTAAACATAAACCAGGTAAGAGACTGAGAAAACTAAAAATAAGGAGAAAACTGTTTATCTGGTCTTTTTTGCTAAGCTGCTAAAACTTTTGAGCTAGTGTTTGAAACAAGCAAAGCAAGCTTGTTAGGGAGGAGGAAGATCATTTCCTATTAACATCTGGAAGGAGAACCAAGAACTAGAAAGTAATTGATGACTATTAGTGGAAATTAAAAAAGAGATTCAGATTTTACTTGTCTGTTTCTTAACATTGTCCTCTAAATGTATCACTTCTTCTTTGTAGTTCCTAGAAGTTAGTAATTGTATACATCTGTAAGTTTACTAAACATATTATTACAGGAAAAACTTGTAACTGGAATCACATGCTGACCAGATGTCTTGTTAGGAGAAAGGCTGTTTGGATTTTACCATCATAGTCTATGATCACTATTATCACTGATTTTTTTTTGCTTTTTGGCTTTTTGAGACAGGGACTCACTATGTAGTCCAGGCTGGCCTCAAACTTGCAGCAATCCTCCTGCCCCAGCCTCCTGAGTGCTGGGATTATAGACCTGTGCCACCACTCCTGGCTTTATTATTATTGACAACTCCCCAAACAGCAGGCTTACCATCAGCCTCCAGTTATAGATGTAATATAATAATAGCTGGTCATTGATAGTATTGAGTACTTACCAAACACCAGTCACTGGGCTAAGCACATTACATGCATTATTTCATCCAATCCTCCCAAAACCCCTATGAAGTCAGTACTAGTATTCCCATTTTACAACTGAGAAAAACCAAGGCTCAGTAAGTCATTCACCCAAGGTCTCTTAGCTAATAAGTGGCAGAGCTAGAATTTGATCCCAGACAGTTGACTTCCAGAGCCCTCTGTCATAACTAGTGCCCTCTGCAAGTCCTGAGGAGAAAAGATTAAGTGTAACATTGTGTGATGGCTGTGAACTTCACATTATCCTTCACAGAAGGTCAATTTAGTCAAGTGAAGAAAATTCAAATAAACTATTGAAAACACTAATAACACACCATGGCAACAATCACACATTACTATATAATGGAGAAGGATCCAGTGGGAGGTGCTCCCAACTCAACATGTATGGAAAAAACATGAGTTTTTACCCTAAAATTAAACTGTTCATAAAGTTCAGTTCTATGGACGAAGATTGGAAAGGAAACAACAGATCTCACATGTTTCTTATGCTCACCCTGGAATAGATCATTATTTAGGGGCATGATTGAGATTCACCCCCAAAATTTAAATTCTCTCTCTTCTCTTTCCCTCCCTCATTCTTGCTGGGTACGTATAGTTGAATGTACATAATTTAAAAATTCTTACAGTGTTACTGAGATACAAATCTAAGACAAGACATGAATGCTAGGCATCCCAGAGTAAAGAACACTTATGAGTCCTCTTTCAGCAAACATAGAACAGGAATAAGTGTCTCAGTGTAGGGCTGCTCTGGTATGTCTCTGTCATGCCATATCCACAATGTCCATTTTTCTAAACCAGCCATCTCTGCCTACCCTCTGTACAGATAGTATTCAGGAACCAGGACCTCTGTCACAACCAGAGCAAATTTCTCTTTCCTCCTCATCTAAAACCACTACAGGAATTGAGGGGCCTTTTGAGATGACAGGTAAAGCTGTCAAGTTCTGAAGTAATCAGAACTCAGATAGCAAGGAGCACAAAATTTAGGAGATACTGTTTGGAAAAAAAAAAGAGAGAGAGATATGAAGCAACAAGAGGACAAGAAAGAACAATTAAGAAGGCTCTGCCAGGAACTTGGTTTCAGAGGATGAAACCAAAGAAAAAAGATGGAATGAGAAAAGCTCTCCACAAAAACCAGTTCATCCTGCATATCCCCTCAGCATAGTAAGCCAAGTTCAAAAGCTTGTTCACAAGCAGAATCCACATAGAAGATAAAAAGAAGAGGTTGAAGTGAGGGCAGGGCTAGAGCAAAGTGAGGTGCTTTCTTCAGGCACCAAATTGAAGGAGGCTCCAAAAAGCTCGGTAATCAAAATAAATATATATTTTTTTGAAATGAGGACTCACTATGTTGCTCAGGCTGGTCTTGAATTCATGGGCTCAAGTGATCCTCCTGTCTCAGCTTCCCAATTAGCTGGGACTACAACATGTGCCACCACACTCAGCTAAGATAAATAATATTTTAATGCAGCAGCTTAACATATCAAATTGGCAAACTACAGCTAGACACCTGCTCTGCAACTGGAGCCAGGGGCAGGTTTAGAGTGAGGAGAGTGAGACAGGGTCTTGTAAGTGCAGGTAGATTCCTGTCTTTATTTAAAATATTGATATTTTTTTCACTGTAGATTTTTGGTACTAATTTTGAATTTTTAAAAATATTACTTTAAAACATTTTTTCCTCTTGGGGATTGAACTTTTTTGGTTCCCCTTAAATTTTGTGCCTTACTTCACTCTTGTCCTGGCCCGGATTACTGAAGGAGGAGGAGGTGGCAGGAAGACATCATGGGTGGTTTAAAGATTCCTGCCGGGATTTGGGGTCAAGACCTAAAGCAGAAAAGTTGGAGAGCCCGTTTCATCCTGCAGTGTGCACACTGTGCCCTGGGCGTCCTTGTGCCAGTGAAGGCCCTTCTTTCTTTGAGCGCCTTCACTTGCCTTGGCAGCTGCACTTACTTTTATATGCAGGTTCTGGAATGCTGGGAGCTGTATGGCAGCCAAGATCTCTCCTCTCTTCCTTCTCAAACATGACGTTCTCTGCAGTTCAGTTACAGACACCTCTTTCCTTAGCCTTCTCACCCGGGGAGCCTGATCAACGAATCTAAGAACTAAGCCTCATTTGCCTTCTCTGAGTATGCAAGTGAATTTGCATATATCTTGTGTCCATTTGCATTCCCCTCACATGGGGCATTTAAAATAAAAACAACATTCATGAATCAAAATGAAGCTTGTTCCATTCTTTCTCTGTCAAAGTATAGAGTAAGTAAAAGGATACCAGTGTGAGAAAAGAGCTGAAATTATATTTTCTAGGGTTATGTGTAGTTTTAAAAGCAATCCAATTTGGTGGCATTTACAACCACAAAATTGGTGTTTAATATTTATAGGTTTAGCCTTGGAGAACACAGTCTCTCATGACTGAAAGAGCCACCCCCTTCCTCTACCATTCTGTAGAAATTTAAGCAAAGAGCCCCTAAAAAGCTGAAACTGCCCGTTTTTACTCCTCTAGGTCACCACTTACAGCCTGGAAGCCTGGTGGTTCCAGATGGCTGATTTCTCCATTTGAGACAAAGTAGCTGAAGAACTGATTAACAGAAAAGGGAGTATTGCTTCTCATCTCCTCTTGGCCCTTTTGGGAGCTGGGAGAACTAAGAAAAGAGTAGCCTGATGTCAACACTGCATAGAATTTCATCCAGAAAAATCAACCAGTGAACAGGGCATGACCAGTGAGATGGGTCTCAAAATGATGAAAACTGATATTATAAATAACAAGGGCAAGTTCAGCATAGAGTTATTTTTAAAAATAGAACTGATAAGAATACTTCAACATGCCTCCAGCACTGTCTGAGAGAAAGTACCTAACCAGAATGCGAGAGTCTCTGTGACAGGTAGCTAGTCCAGAGAAGGGTGACTCAACTCTTCCCCAGCTTGGAAAAAGTCCTTCCTTTTAGTGTACAGCCTCTGTATTTAAAAAGAAAAATTTTTGTTATTGGATAACTTCCTGATAATTGGAAAAGGGGGTGCCCTGGGCAATGGATTTCTATTTGCAAATAGATATACCCACTACTATAATGTAATGAGGTGACATCTTGGTTTATAATGCAGAGCTTTATAAATTTGACTAGAATAAATTGATGCCCAATTCAACTCTTGGTTGACAAAAATCAAGCATCGGGCCAACTTGTCACCAAGACATCATTTCTTCCTTTAAACAGTCATAAGCCTCCAGAGAAATATTATGATAGGCAAAGAGACATATGAAGAAGGGAGGGCTATCTATCTATCTATGTATCTATCTATCTGTTGGTACTAGGGATTGAATGCAGGGCTTTCACATTGAGGTATATCCAAGCCCATTTTTAATTTTTATTTTGAAACAGGTTCTTGATAATCACTAATGTTGCCCAAGCTGGGCTCAAACTTTCAATCCTCCTGCCTCAGCCTCCCAGACTACTGGGATTACAGGTGTGCACCACCACACCTGGCCGAGAAGGATTTCTTTACCATTGTTCTAACAGACTACCCTGCAAATTTTGGAAGTAATTTAAATGCCCATCAATAGAAGATTGGCTAACTATATCATGATAAACTCATATTATGTAAAACTCTGACACTATCAAAAAGAATAATAAAGGTTTATATTTAATCATGTGGAAAATTTTCAAAGACGATTTACTATATAAATAATGTATATTTTGAACAGCATTAATAGTATCATCACATTCAGGTAATATGAAATATATGTGTTTGTATGTGTGTGGGTGATTGCTTAAAATGAAAATTTTCTGGAATAATCTCAATATTATCTATTTGTTTAGAGTGAGATTGGAGGAAAATTGAAAAAACAGGGGCCTTGTACTTTATAAAGTGCTAGGTCTGGAACCTTTTAAATTTTAAATGGTCATGTAGCCCTTTAATAATAAATATTAACTTATAGTGACTGAAGTAATTAATATACTCTGTGAATTTATTAAATCTTATAATTCATATGCATACATCTTATGCATACATAATGAGTGCAAGAGTAAGCATTAGTGCATATGAAAGAAAATATCCCAAATACAGTGTTTCTCATTAAGTAGAGGAATACTAAATGATTTTTATTTTCTCTTTAAATTTTTTCTAGATTTTATAATTTTATAGTGATTATTTTATAATTATTATTATACTTCTTGTAATATTTTTAAGTTATATAAATAGTTCTTTTCAAAGTAGAAAACTGAGAAAATACATGTCAGAATAAAGAATACTCAAAATTCATCTATAACCTCAACATCCAAAGATGACCTTTAGTGTATATCGTTCTGGCCTTTTACAGTTCTGTTGGGTATATCCCAAGAAATGGAGTTGCTGGATCATTTAATAACTCTCCATTTAATTTACTAAGGAACTACCAAATTGTTTTCCACAATGAGCTGTGCTAATTTTCATTCCCACCAGTAATATATGAGGGTTCCAATTTCTTCATAGTCTCATGAAAACTTATTTTTTCCAATGGCCATTCTAGTGATGTGAAGTGATAGCTCATCTTGGTTTTTATTTGGGTTTCCCTAATAACTAATTATGTTGAACATTTTTTTATGTGCTTGTTGGCCATTTGTATATATTCTTTGCAGAGATGTCTAAGCCGATTCTTGGCCTATTACTAAATTGGGCTGTTTGTCTTTCTATCATTGAGTTATAAGTGTTCTTTATATATTCTACATACTAGACCTTTATCATGTATATTATTTGCAAATATTTTCTCCCATTCTGTAAGCTCTCTTTTCATTTTCTTGATAATATCCTTTGATACATTAAAGGTTTTAATTTTTGTTTTCAGTGCTAGAGATCAAAATTAAAGCACTGTACCTCTGAGATACACCCTCAGCCAAAAGTGTTTAATTGTGATTAATCCAATTATTTATTTCCTTTTGTTATTTATGCTTTTTGTATTGTTTAAGAAATAATTGCCTAGTCTAATGTTATGAAGATTTAACACTAAGTATTCTTCTTATAATTTTAGCTCTTATTAAATATAATGATCCATATTGTTGATCCATTTTGAGTTAATTTTTCAGTATGGTATAAAGTATATGTTCAACTCATTCTTTTACATATGGATATCCAGTTGTTCCAGCACCAATATGTTAAAAAGACAATTTTCTCCTCTATTGAACAGTCTTGGTGCCTTTGTTGAAAATCAAAGTATTACTTTTTAAATCAAAATAAAATCAAAGTATGAAAATGTATGTGTTGAATGTGTTCCCTCTTTTTTTTCCCCCTCTATTACTTCTATTTCTATTCATTAGGCTCAAATGACACCATCCTTAGAATAATGCAATAGCCCATCTTGCCTATTGCTCCCACAGAGTAATATTTCTTTACTACCATCATGTTATTTCCTGTTCTAGGGTGGACCAGGTTGCTACTGCTTTAATTATTAATTTGTGATTTGACCTGAGAGTGGAGTTGCTCCAGCAAACTAAAGTAATCTGTGCCTCTTAGCCTAAAATAATGAGCCAGCCCTATCTACTCATTCTATAACAAATGGATTAGAAGAAAATCTCAAGTGAAATACTGTAAAAAAGGTAGAAGGAGTAAGGAGATATACCCTTTTTAGCAGGGGGTTAAAAATAGTATGTTGATCTCAAAATCAAGGGTATTTATTCTTTTCACAAACATTAATTGGACACCTACCATGTACTGGAAATATAAGAAGGAATAAGATTCAGACACTACACACTAGATACTTGCAGCTTAGAAGATGAGATAGTTAAGGAAAAATAGAGTATGGAGAAGACTGGGGAGCGTGCTGGTGAGCTTGGAGGGCACTGCAGGGCTTTCTGGAAGGAGCTGGGAGGAAAAAGGAAGATGAAAAGCAACTGGAAAGGGAACAATTCTGAGTAAAGGATTTGTTCAGAGGGCCTCTGACTACCTGGGGGACTCACAGAGAGCCAATCCCCCTCAGCTCTAAATCATTACCATGCTCCTCCAAGGTCTGTACTCCTGAGGAGAAAGAAACATCCCCCGGGTGGCCTCACAGAAGATACATAACCAAAGCCTACCAGCACCACATTGAAATTGACAGAATCCTGGTACCACTGCGCTCAGCACCAAGGAGGTGAGCTGCGTGGGGGCCAGCAGCACACATACCTCCCCCCTCCCCCCCATTGAAATGAGAAGACACTTAAACAAGTCTCAAAACCAGACTCCCAGATCACCTAAAGCAACCCCAAAGAGAAATGAGATGGAACAATCTGATACTCAACCACCTGGACTCCCTGAACTGGCAACAAAAGAGGATCTGGAAAAAATGAAATCAGAAATCATTTCTCAGATAACAGCAGAGATTGTGCTCATAGTGCAAGACATGATTAATAAATCTAGAGAGGACACAGATAAAAATTGGAGGAGCTGAGGAACATGATGGAATCCCAACATAGGAAACAAATGGAATCCATAAAACACATGCAAACAGATTTCCAGGAGATGAAAAACTCCACTGAAAGTCTATGTAGCAGAATGAGCCAATGTGAGGACAGAATTTCAGATACAGAAGATAAGATTGCAATTAGTGACCAGGAAAAGAAAAATTTATCTAAAATTATAAGGGACCATGAGAGGTCAATCCAGCAGCTGCTAGACAATGCAAAGAAGAGTAACATATGACTGATTGGAGTCAATGAAAAAACAGGAGAGAGTGCAGATGACATAAAAAACTGTTCACAGAAGTGATGGCAGAAAACTTCCCAAGTAGGGGAAAAGAACTTGACATACAGATAAGTGAGGCATACAGAACTCCAACTAGCCTTGATCAAAAAAAACTACACACAGGCATATAATAGTTAAGATTCCAGAAACCCAACAGAAGAACAAAATTCTACAAGCAGTGAGAGAAAAGAAACAAACCACATACAAAGGAAAACCCATCAGAATCACACCAGACTTCTCAATGCAAACCCTCAAGGGCAAGAAGAACTTGGAGTGACCTATTTCAAGCCCTAAAGGAAAACAGCCTCCAACCCAGATTGATGTACCCTGCAAAACTATCTTTCAAAATTGATGGAGAATTAAGATACTTTCATGACAAAGAACACCTTAGGAACTTCATGAATACCAAACCAGCACTCCAAAAAAATTGTACACAATGTCCTAGGAAAAGACAATGAGTATCACAACCCCAGGAAGCCCAGCAGAATGAATCCATCAGGCACAACAAGAAATTAAACACGAAGGGGGAGAATCCAACAAAAAGAAAAAGTCATGACAAGGATAGGTCAATATGTATCAGTTATAACCATCAATGTTAATGGTCTCAATTCACCAATCAAAAGAAATAGACTGGCAGAATGGGTCAAGAAGCAAGATCCAACAATATGCTGCATACAAGAAACACACTTAATTCAAAAAGAAACTCATAGACTGAAAGTTAAAGGGTGGAAAACAATACTCCATGTGACAGGACCCCGAAAAAAAGCAGGAGTAGCTATCCTCTTTGCAGATCAAGTGGATTTCAAACCAACACTGATTAAGAGAGACAAAGAAGGACACTGCATCCTTCTAAAGGAAACAATCCAAGAGGAAGAGAATGACAATCATAAACACATATGCACCAAACACTAGTGCACCCAACTATATAAAACAAATACTAATGGACATGAAAAATCAAATAAGCACTAATACAATAGTAGTGGGGGAGCTCAATACCCTACTGTCACAAATAGATAGATCAACTAGACAAAAAATAAGCAATGGAATACCAGAAGTCAATCAAACTCTTGTACAAATGAACTTAACAGATGTTTCCAGAGTGTTCCTCCCCAGAAAATCAGAATACACATTCTTTTCAGCTGCACACAGGTCATTCTCCAAAATAGACCACTCACTCATAGAACATGTTTAATTGAATGCAAAGGAATTGAAGTTATCCCCTGTATATTATCAGACCATAGTGCTATGAAATTGGAGATCAATAGCAAAAGAAACTGCAAGAATTTCATAAACACATGGGAATTGAACAACACACTTCTGAATAACCAATGGGTCACAGAGGAAATTAAGGAAGAAATCAGACAGTTCCTACAATTAAATGACAATGACAATACAACATATTGGAATCTACGGAACACAATGAAAGCAGTCTTACGAGGGAAATTCATAGTGAATACTCATACTGGGAAAACAGAGCAAGCCCAATTAAACAACCTGATGCTGAACCTCAAGCTTCTAGAAAAAGAAGAGCAGGACAAACCCAAAGCTCATACAAGGGAGGAAATTATAAAGATCAGAGTAGAAATCAATGCAATGGAGACTAAGAGAACAATACAAAAAAACAATGAAGCCAAGAGTTGGTTCTTTGAAAGAATAAACAAAATTGAAAAATCCTTAGCAAATCTTATCAGAAAAAAAAAAAAGGCTCAAGTCCACCCAATTAGGAATGAAAAGGATGAAATTACAATGGAGCAGTAGAAATCCAGAGGATCATCAATACCTACTTCCAGAACCTATACGCCAATAAGATGGAAACACAGAAGAAATGGACAGATTCCTAGATAAGTATGTGTGTTTTTTTTTGTTTTTTTTTGGTACTGGGGATCGAACTCAGGACCTTGCACTTGTGAGGCAGGCACCGGAACCACTGAGCTAAATCCCCAGCCCTCCTAGATAAGTATGAATTACCAAAGTTGAACGAAGATGACCTAAAAATTCTAGGGCCGGGGATTTAGCTCAGTGGTTCCGGCACCTGCCTTGCAAGCATAAGGTCCTGAGTTCAATCCCCGGTACCAAAAAACCCCCAAAAAACAAAGAACAATAAAAAATTCTAAACAGCCCAATATCAATCAATGAAATTGAAAACGTAATTAAAAACTTACCAACTAAGAAAAACCTGGGTCCTAATGGCTTCGCTGCCGAATTCGACAAGATATTTAGAGAGGAATTACTGCCACTACTGTTTAAACTCTTCAAAGAAATTGAAAGGGAAGCAATACTCCCAAATTCATTCCTGGAAGCAAATATCACCTTGATCCCCAAAGCAGAGAAAGACCCAACTGAAAGAGAGAACTATAGGCCAATCTCACTAATGAACATAGATGCAAAAATCCTTAATAAGATACTGGCAAATAGAATGCAGAAGATCATCAAGATCATACACCCTGACCAAGTGGGATTCATCCCAGGGATTCAGGGATGGTTCAATATATGCAAATCAATAAAGGTAATACACTATATCAATAGAGCCAAGGACAAAAACCATAAGATTATCTCAATAGATGTAGAAAAAGCATTTGACAAAATCTAACATGCATTTATGATAAAAACCCTACAAAAACTTGGAATAGATGGTCTCTACCTCAACCTGATAAAAGTCATCTATGAAAAACCAACAGCCAATATCATACTAAATAGTCAAAAACTGAAATCCTTCACACTAAAATCAGGAACGACAAGGATGTCTGCTATCACCACTCCTGTTCAATATAGTTTTGGAAACATTAGCCACAGCAATTAGACAAGAGAAAGAAATAAAAGGAATACAGATAGGAAATGCAGAAGTCAAATTGTCATTATTTGCAGATGACATGATACTGTATATAGAAGACCCCAAGAACTCCACCAAAAGTCTTCTAGGCTTAATATTCAAATTCAGTAAAGTAATTGGATTCAAGGTCAACACATAAAAATCAATAGCTTTCTCTACACAAACAACAGACTCACTGAGAGAGAAACAGGACAAACAATTCCTTTCACAATAGCATCCAAAAAAATGAAATACCTAGGAATCAACCTAACAAAAGAAATCAAAGACCTCTGCTCTGAAAACTATAGCATTCTAAAAAGAGAGAATAAAGATGATATCAGAAAATGGAAAGACATCCCTTGCTCCTGGGTAGAAAGAATCAACATAGTGAAAATGGCCATACTTCCAAAACTGCTCTATAGGTTCAATGCAATCCCAATTGAAATTCCAGCAGCATACTTCACAGACCTTGAGAAAACAATCCAAAAATTCATTTGGAACAAGAAGAGACCTAGAATAGCAAAAGCAATTCTAGGCAACAGAGATATGGCAGGGTGTATCACAACCCCCAACTTGAAACTGTATTTCAAAGCTACTGCAATAAAAACAGCATGGTACTGGCAAAGAAACAAACCCAAGGGTCAGTGGAACAGATTAGAAGATGCAGAAACAACTCCAGACACACTCAGCCAATCTCATTTTTGACAAAGGAGCCAAACACCCTCACTGGAGGGAAGATAGACTCTTTAATAAACGGTGCTGGAAAAATTGGGTTTCAACTTGCCAAAGAGTAAAACTAGACCTATATTTCTCACCATGCACTAACCTAAAATCAAAATGGATTAAAGATCTAAATATTAAAACAGAAACGCTGAACCAGCTGGAACAGAGGTTAGGTAGAACGCTTGAAGACACTTGTGTAAGAAAAGATTTTATGAACAAAACCTCAGTTGCCCGTGAACTAGCACAAACAATCAGCAAGTGGGATCTCTTCTTATTAAAAAGCTTCTCCACACCAAGAGAAACCACCAATGGTGTGAAGAGACACCCACAATGTGGGAAAAAATTTTCACCTGCTATTCCTCAGACAAAAGTCTACTATCTAGAATCTATAATGAACTTTAAAAAATCAGACCTCCCAAATTTAAAGACCCAAATCCAAAAATAGGCATCTGAAATGAACAGACATTTCACAGACAAAGAAGTAGAAATAGCAAATAAATACATGAAAGATTGTTCAACATCACTGGTCATTTGAGAGATGCAAATGAAAACGAAGCTGAGATTCCACCTCACCCCAGAAAGAATGGCTGCTATCATGAAATCAACCAATAACAAATGCTGATGGGGCTGTGGGGAAAGAGGAACACTGCTCCACTGCTGGTGGGAGTGTAGACTGATGCAACCACTGTGGAAATCAGTATGGAGATACCTCAAATAACTAGGACTGAAAGTCTCATTTGACCCAGCTATTCCTGTGCTGGGTATCTTCCCCAAAGAATTAAAAGAATCATACCACAGTGATGTATGTGCACCCGTGTTCATAGCAGCACAGTTTGTAATAGCTAAAACTTGGAAGCAGCCCAATTGCCCATCAACTGGAGACTGGATAAAGAAAATGTGGGTTTTTTTAATAAAATGGAGTACTACTCAGCCATAAAAAATGAGAAATTAGAGACATTTATTGCTAAATGGATGCACATTGAGGTGATACTCTTAAGTGAAATAAATAGGACACAAGTGTGAATACTGAATAGTTTCTCTAGTGTGAGAAACTGAAAGTGTAAATAAGGATCAAAATGTATAATAGATAATGTGAAATAGGAAGAAAAGGGGCAAAGGGGAAGGAGAAGTGGGAGGGGTAGGGGAAAGGAAAGAAGGGAGTGGAATTAATATGAGGAAATGAAAAAATGGAAACAAAGTCTTTATAAACAGGGAGGGATGGAGGGGTTGAAGGAAGGGCAGGGGAATGGGGAAAAAATAAGAACCAAGAGAGGTTATGTAAAGGTGCAAATTTCCAGTGATGAATGTCATTATATTTGTATATATGTATCACTAAAATGTACCAATAAAATTAATTTTAAAAAACAAATAAAAGGGGGGATGGGGATTTAGCTCAGTGGTTTTGCCACCTGCTGTGCAAGCACAAGGACCCAAGTTTGATCCCCGGTACCAAAAAAAAAAAGGAAAAATAATACTTTATAATCCAATATTTAACATGCAATAATAAGTGTGCATAAGACATTGTGATAATACCAAAGTAGAACAAGTTTCATAATAGGAAAGTTTCTTTTTCACTTAGTATGTCTAAATGCTAACTATCTAGAACTATTTTATAGTATTTCCCCATCACAAGTTTATCTTTTAATTCATTCATCTACAAATATTTATTAATTGCCTACTTAATTCATGAGCAAAGGACTTTCTAATCTGGTTGGGATTGGGTTGTGATATATAAAAGGCTATAAACATAGCTATAACTTTTCTTAAATCTGTTTTGTTTTTGTTTTTGTTTTGTGATGATGGGGATGGAATCCAGGACTTTGTGTATGGCAGGCAAATGGTCTACCACTGAGTTATACCCCCAGTTTAAGGTGTGAAGTTTTAAATAACATTTTCCAATTTTGTGACACATTTTAAAAGTATGTAAAATTAATCCATGAGAAAAAATATGCAAGTCAACAGCACAAAGACTGACCCAAGGGAAGGACTAGATGAGTAGTCAAGACACTCCCAGCCACAGTGCCTCACCATAGGCACGTCACTGTAAGTTGTGCAGTGTCTCACAATAATGTGCATGGATCACAGTCATAGTATCAGTTTGTACATTGTTTCATAACTGCACACAAATTAGATGGAATTGAAGCTTATTCTTTTCATTTATTTACGTCTGATAAGTTTATCTGGGTGCTTTAACTAATGAATTCTCAAGAGAGGCAGGTCAGTTTATCCAGAAAAAATTCCATGAAAAATTAAAAGAATAGGCAGTATTTGGAGAGAAGTTGGAGGACAGTACATAGCCCTGTGTAGGAAAGATAGGAATGTGCATGATGTATTAGGAAAAATAAATACACAGGCCTAATTGAGCAGAGATTTACAAAAGCAAGTATACTAGCAAATGAGCTAGAAAGTCTTATCAGTGGAAATTGGTTTTGCTACTCTGCCTCCTTTAGACTTTTTCTAGCAAAAGACCATAATTTCCTCTTACAAACCCTCTCCTCCGATTGAATGAAATTTGGGTAGAGTTAACTCTACCACAGCCCAGGAGTGAATATGTGATTCAGATTTGATGAATCACAGTCCTATTGCTCTGAACAGCCTAAGAATGGACAATAAGATGCAGTGAAACTTTTACTGAGAAGCACATGGTCTTTTCTTCTTTAATTGCTAATAGTAAAGATGTTGTTATGACTTGTGTCTAGATGCCCACCCCTCAAACCTCATGAAGTCATAGGTGAGGCTTTTTCAGAGGTGGCTGAATCTAGAGTGTGTGATGTTGGGATTGATTCATGATGCAATGCTAGACCCAAGGGCACTAGGATTAAGGGTGTGAGTGCTACCTGCCCCAAGTAGCCTGGATAAGATATAAGGGATAGAAAGAGCTGTGATCAGCTCTTGCTTGTTTTGCTAACTTCTGCCCACCATGAACAGTTTCTCCTCTGTGATGCTCCTCTTCTGTGCTACCCTGCTGTGGAGCCAGATGACTATGGACTGAAACCTCTACAGACTGAGCTAAATAAATCTTTCCTCTCCTAACTTTTGGGTGTTGGGTATTTGGTCTCAGTGATGAGAGAAAAGTAAGATGTTATAAGATTGACAGGCCTGAGAGGTCAGCACTTTGGGCCAGGAAATGATTCTGATACAGAAGTTATAACAGAGATAAAAAGAGGGAATAAGTATCATTGACACTATTCAGCCATTGAATAAAGCCATTACTAAGACTAATTGCCACTAGACATTTCAATTATGTCAGCCAACAATTTTCTGTTTGCACTTGTTATTTTATGTTAGTTTTTTCACATGCAACAAAGTAATCCTAGATGATGTGGGCCTTTTGCCCTAAAGAGCCTTATCAAAGATCCTATGTGACAAAGCTAGGAATTAGAACTTTGCCTATGAAAAGCCACTAAAACAAACAAACAAAAAAAGCAAAGTTTTGGGCCTGAGATGCAGCACTTGTTTAGTACACATGCAGCCCTATGTTCAATTCCCAGTACTGCAAAAATAAAATAAAGTTTTAAGCAGTATAGGGCCAAATTATTTCCCCAATACCCAAGATAGAACTTCCTATAGATTCATGAATTCCACAGATTTCCATCACCAAAAACACCCCATAAATATTTGCATTTCCAAACTATAGCACACCTCTCTCTCTTGAGGATCCACACTCTATTGAGGGACCCACCCTCTTTGAGGGTGTACTTTTAAATTTCTGCCTAATAAATACCCCTATGCCTTTTTTAAAAGAGGGAACAAATTACATTAAGGGTACTTATGAAGTACATATTATTATTATTCCCATTTTGCTGAGACTCAAAAAAGTTATGTTTCATACACAAAAAGCCAACGAGAGCCACAAGTTGAATATAGGCACTTCTGTATCACCTCCCTATTTTTCTAATAGTATAGTAAACAATCTATAATAGAATGATAAATATGAAAGAAGAAACTCTGAAAAGCCAAAAGAAATGTTGAAAATGTTTAATATTGGGGCTGGGGCATGTGGGTCAGTGGTACAGCAGTTGCCTAGCATGGGTGAGGACATAGGTTTGATCCCCAGCAATGCAAAAAGAAAAGAAAAAGCTTTTAAATGTTTTTACTTTCCCATAAGGGATTCCCTTGAGCTCAAGACTTACTGACTGGTTTTTTGTTTTGTTTTTGCTTTTTTGGTACTAGAGATTGAACCCAGTGCCTTCTCACTGAGCTATATCTCCAGTCTTTGTATTTTGACTCTTTTTTTTGGTACTGGGGATTGAACTTGGAAACTTGCACTTGCAAGGCAGGCAGTGGAACCACTGAACCAAATCCCCAGCCCCAGTCTTTGTATTTTGAGACAGGGTCTTGCTAAGTCATTAAGTTGCCCAGGCTGGACTCCCACTTGCTCTCCTCCTGCCTCAGCTTCCCAGAGTGCTGGGATTAAAAGTATGTATCGCCACACTTGGCTTTGCCTTTTATTTTATTATTATATATATTTAATTGACAGTTAATTGTCCATATTTATGAGATATTTCAATACATGCACAGAATGTGTAATGATCAGATCAGGGTAACTGGCATATCCATCGCCTCACACATTTATCATTTTGACTTGTTTTAGGCGCAATTCTAAAAAGTATGTCAAAAAAATTAAAAGTATGTCAATGTTTTTCAAACTCATGGGAGATGATAAGGAACAAATAAAAATGCTGATCTCAGTTGGGTAAAGTGGTGCATCTTTGGAATCCCAGCACTCTAGGAGGCTGAGGCAAGAGGATTCCAAAGTTTGAGCCCAACCTGAGCAATTTAGTGACAGGAGAACTTGTCTCAAAAAAAAAAAAAAATGGGGGAAGGGTTGGAGATATAGCTCAGTGCAAAAGCCCTACTGCAATATCCATTATTGCAGTATCCAGCTGGTATTTAAGAGAAAAGTTAAGAAGAGAGGGATAGGAAAATGAGAATGCTGACAAAATAAAATATACACCAAGTTAGGGGCCTCTTTAAGGTAATAGCAAACAAACTTACCTATGGCAGTAGCCAGTAAAATTATCACTATGGTACAGTATATGAAACTGATGTTACCAATAACTATCCTGAGTCAACAACTGAAAGTTAAAGGATAGTCAAGCACAAGGTCCCAAGTTCGATCCCCAGTACCAAAAAAGAATCCGATGAAGGTACCACAATCAAATAAAAGTGACTGAGAAATCTTACTTAAGAATCGTGACATAGGGCCGGGGATTTAGCTCAGTGGTTCTGCCACCTGCCTCACAAGTGCAAGGTCCCGAGTTCGATCCCCAGTACCAAAAAAAAAGAAAAAAATCTTAAACATCAGACCAAGTAGGATCACATCTGGAATGCAAAGATAGTTCAACATTAGGAAACTTATTTTAATACTTAACCATATTAACAATCAAAATAGAAAAAGTAATTATCATCTCCTTCAATCAATTTTATTGATTCAACAAATATTAAGCATCTACTATGTGCCAGCTACTGTGTTAGGTGCTAGGGGATATGACATTGAGCCAAATATAAATGTTATATATTATCAGATTATATGTCAGTAGTATTAAATACTATGACAAAAAAGCAGGCTAAGACAAAAAAATGATGGACAAGATGCTACTTAATATAAGTGACCAAGGAATGTCTCTTTGTTAAGATTAAATTTGATCAAGACCTAATGAAGTGAGGGGCCTAGACAAAGAAACATCTGAAGGAGGCTCCAGGTAGAAGGAACAGCAAATGCAAAGGCCCATAAATAGAAGAGTGTCTAGCATTTTCAGGGTCATCGATATGGCTAGAGTAGAGTAAGCAAAATAGAGAGCAGAAGAACACAAGATCAAAGAGGTGGAGGGCAGAGGGGACAGATAACATAAGGCCTATAAGGACAATGGTTTTTATTTTGATTGAGACCTATAGTCCCTAGAAGGTTTTGAATAGAAGATTCGGTCTCCATTGTAAAAAGATTCTTCTGCTTGCAAAGTTGGGAATAAACTCCAGGGATAAAGGTAGAAGCAAGTGACCAGACAAGAAAATGCCACAGTAGTCCAAATAAGAAACCGTGGTGACTAGTGCCAGAATGCTAATGTGAAGAGGGAATGTGGTGAGAGGTGGTTACATTCTGGATATGTTGGGAATTCCAGTATGCTACAAAGCTGAGTTTGTTTTAAATTAGGGACCTCAATATCAGTATATGCAAATATTTTCTCTGTAACAGTTCAGTTTCTTCAAAGAAAGGTCCTCTTATCTCCTGCCTAGAGACAACCCCAGTTTGGCTGCTAGTTTTCTGAAGTTGGGTAGAGGAAAAAGCAGAGCAGAGCAATGTAGACTTTTATGTTCTCCTATCATGTCCTTGTTTTCATAACCACTTCTCAGTCTGATATGCTCTAGTCCAGATCCTTTCTACTTCAATTTCTCTAGAATTGATATCTTTTGTCTCCTCCATGATGACCAAGAAGAAAGCATTTGACTGCTTAGGGTACAGGTAAGGAGCTGGGTTATGCTTATCTTTATATGGACTTTTACGTAATCTGTTCCCTTTGATTCCTTTTTACTTTCTTACACATGTAATTACTCTCTGCAAACTTTTATGCTAATTGCTAGTGTCCTCTGCAGTTCCTCGACTTGTAATTTCTGTCTTGCTAAAACATTTACCACTTTGGGGCTGGGGATTTAGCTCAGTGGCACCGTGCCTGCCTGGAAAGCACAAAGTTGTGAGTTTGATTCACGGTACTCCCCAAAACAACAACAACAAAAACAAAATACAAAAACTAAAACATTTATCACTTCTCAATCCACTTTTAACCTTCATATACTATACCTTATGGTTAAAAAGGTGTCCTAATATCACTGAACATGGAATTTTTCATTTCTTGTCCTCCCATGAATGTCTTTAAACGTGTTAAAATATTTACTATAACTCCTAATAGGAAATACCAAATTAAAACTTTATAAAATACTACACTTCACCTATCAAATCAGCAGAGATCATTAACTAGGTTTTGACCAGTTTAATTTCTTGATGGCTATTGGCTGGACAACTCAGTTCCTTCTCACATAAGCTTAGCCATAGGTAGGTTACCTGAATATTCTCAAGACATGACTAATTTCTCCCAACACAAAGAAAAGGCAGAGTCATCAAAGCATCTTTCTTTTTTCAAAAGTGCATTCTTTTTTCAAAATTAAAAAGCTTTACTGAGATACAATTCAAGTACCATATAATTCACCCACTTGATTTATACAATGAAATGGCCTTAGTGTATATTTAGAGCTTTGTATTCATTACCATAATCAATGTTAGAACATTTTCACTACTTCCAAGAGGAACTCCCATGAGCCATCACAACCAATTCTCCCTCAACTTTGTAGCCCTAGGCATACAAATCTATTGCCCCTATATATTTGCCCATCTGGTTATTGCATATAAATGGAATCATATAATATCCAGTCTTTTGTGACCAATTTCCTTCATTTAACATGTTTTAAGTTTTAACCATGTTGTAGCATGTATCATTTCTTTTAAGTGCTCTCATTTTTTCACTGTCTTTTAGTGAAATACCTTTGTATTTGTACTTGGGTTTTTCTTTCTTTCACTTTTCCAGGTCCAAGAAAGTCCTGGATCTTTTCAGCTTAAGTTCTAGGTTAACACTTCCCACACTTAGAAACAGCTCTCTTTGGCAGTAGCTGAGGGTCTAATTTGGCCCCTGGGTCCTTGTAGTCTTTTACAACCTAATCTTGTAGGTTACATACCATTATTTTTGCCATATTCTGTTGGCCATTCACACTAATGCCCATACAACATGGGAGAGAATTACACAAGGGTGTGAAGAACACAGGCAGGCATCACTGGTGGCCTTCTTAGAGGTGGCTACTACAGAGAGCATGTGGTCATGTTGCAATCCATGAAAAAGCTTAACCTCTAGCTTTGTCCCATCTCATAGATCACTACTTATAGGATAACAAAAACAAACAGAAAGCTCTCTTACACTGAAAAAAGCTAACTCGGAGAGAAGAGTCACCCTTGCTTCAATAGCACCTGATGTCCCTTGATCAGTATAGAGGTAAATATCTGGCATTATAGGAATGAGGAAATGAGGTGTAATGCTTGTCTTTAAAAGAAACCAATGGCTGATAGCAAATTGACTAAACACAGTGTTGGTTGTACAAATAAAATTGAAAAACTCTCACTCACTTGGCATAAATGTATTCACCTAGTGAATGATTATTTCCAAGAACAGCTACAGTACCATACAGAAGAAAGTAACGACAGCTTTCTTATGGTTTGGTCATGAATATTCACTCAGTCTTTTCATCAATCAACAAATATTAATGGTACAGAGGGGAATTTTGCATTTAATTAACATTCTCTGAATGCTCCTTTAGCATATGACACCATACTTCACAATATAATAAAGAAACATAAAACAAATATATAGTCCCTTCCTTTGCAAATCTTTCACTCAAAGGCAGGAAAAAAAATATAAAAGTCACAAACTACCACAGTATTTCTTTATTTTTAGGGACAATTAACATGCATGGCTATAAAAGTTCTTTTAAAATATATGTATATTGGCATTTCTCTTAAATTTCTTCCTCCATTTCCATGTGTTTTTAGTTACTGATGAAAACTATTTATATAAAAATGGCTTTTTAAATTAAAAAAACACATTTTAGGGCACAATATAGCAGCACCATCTAATGGGGCTTATTTTTCTAGTTAATGTGTGTGGATCAGTTCACCAGATAGTGATAAGATGAGCATTTAGGGTTTTGAAGTTTCACTGAGAGATTAACTTGTGTTGCATCATGTAACCATCTCAAAAGAAGGTACATTGGATCTCTTTAGTACATTTAAAATACAAGGGAATGCACAAATATATCTTTACTAAACTTGGTTCCATGGAAGTATTCCAGATAAACAGATTGAAGGAGACTTTACTTAAAATAGCTTTCCAGATTGGTATAAACTCAAGATCAGATTAATATGTGATAGCAACAAATAGTTTAAAAACGTAATTTTACATATTTCCATTTCTGTATTAATAAGAAATCTTAGAATGTGCATAGTTTGGTATTTATTTGCAACATTCAAACAATCCCATTAGTAGCTTCCAGCACATCTAAGTTTTTATATCCTCAGCAGAAACTATCACACAAATAAATGGCTTTCTCTCAAAGGAACTTCCAAGCACAGTAATGTCCAATGAGGCTGCAAGCTCTTAATATAGAAAGAAGGAGGATATCTTAAAAGCTCTAGGTAAAGATGACTCCTCCATTACATAAGAAATAGATATAGACCATTTTGTCTCCACTAGATTGGCAAAAATTAAGAGGTATAACAATACTAAACATTAATGTACATAAAATTCTTATAAACTGTGGAAGAGTGGAAAACTATTTGGCATTAATTGTCTCATAAAGTTGAATATTTGCATACTCCACAATCCCACTCCTTGGGGGAAACATTACATATGTGATCAGGAGACATGTAAAAGAATATTTGTAGCAGCAATATTTATAATAATATAAAAGGCTGTAAACAAACCAGCAACATATCAATGGAAGAATACACTGTTGTACATTCACACAATAGAATGTTATATAGTACTGAAAATGAACAGGCTGTCATTATACACAATATGCATGGATCTTAGAAATATAGTGTTGAAAACTCAATAGCCTTCCTGTACACAAACAACAGACTCACTGAGAGAAGAACTGGAGAAACAACTCCTTTTACAATAGCATCCAAAAAAATGAAATACCTAGGAATCAACCTAACAAAAGAAATCAAAGACCTCTACCCTGAAAACTACAGCACTCTGAAAAAAGAGATTGAAAAGGATATCAGAAAATAGAAAGATGTCCCTTGCTCCTGGGTAGGAAGAATCAACATAGTGAAAATGACCATACTTCCAAAACTGCTCTATAGATTCAATGCAATTCCAACTGAAATTCCAGCCGGGAATTTAGCTCAGTGGCTCTGGCTCCTGCCTCACAAATGCAAGTGCCCGAGTTTGATTCCCGGTACCAAAAAAAATAAATAAATAAAGTAACTTCCAATTGAAATTCCAGCAGCATACTTCACAGACATTGAGAAAACAATCCGAAAATTCATTTGGAACAAGAAGAGACCTAGAATAGCAAAAGCAATTCTAGGCAACAGAGATATGGCAGGGTGTATCACAACCCCCAACTTGAAACTGTATTTCAAAGCTATTGCAATAAAAACAGCATGGTACTGGCAAAGAAACAAACCCAAGGGTCAGTGGAACAGATTAGAAGATGCAGAAACAACTCCAGACACACTCAGCCATCTCATCTTTGACAAAGGAGCCAAACACCCTCACTGGAGGAAAGATAGACTCTTTAATAAATGGTGCTGGAAAAACTGGGTTTCAATTTGCCAAAGAGTAAAACTAGACCTTATCTCTCACCATGCACTAAACTAAAATTGAAATGGATTAAAGATCTAAATATTAAAACAGAAACACTAAACTGGCTGGAAGAGAGATTAGGTAGAACTCTTGAAGACATTGATGTAGGAAGAGATTTCATGAACAAAACCTCAGTCACAGGTAAACTAGCACAAAGAATCAACAACTGGGATCTCATCTTATTAAAAAAGCTTCTGCACAACAAGAGAAACCACCAACGGAGTGAAAAGACAATCCACAATGTGGGAAAAATTTTTTACCAGCTGTTCCTCAGACAAAGGTTTACTATCTAGAATACATAAAGAACTTTTAAAAAATCAGACTTCCTAAATTTAAAGACCCAAGGCCAGGGATTTAGCTCAGTGGTTCTGCCACCTGCCTTGCAAGCACAAGGACCCAAGTTTGATCCCCGGTACAAAAAAAAAATGTAAAGATCCAACCCAAAAATGGGCATCTGAAATGAACAGACATTTCTCAGACAAAGAAGTATAAACAGCAAATAAACATATGAAAAAATGTTCAACATCACTGGTCATTCGAGAGATGCAAATGAAAACAATGCTGAGATTCCACCTCACTCCAGAAAGAATGGCTTCTATCAAGAAATAAACCAATAACAAATGCTGGTGGGGTGGTGGGGATAAAGGAATCCCTTCTCCACTGTTGGTGGGACTGTAGACTGGTGCAACCACTGTGGAAATCAGTATGCAGATACTTCAAAAAATGAGGATTAGAGGTTCCATTTGACCCAGCTATTCCCCTGCTGGGTATCCTTCCAAAAGAATTAAAAGAATCATACTACAGTGATATATGTGCACCCATGTTTATAGCAGCACAGTTTGTAATACCTGAAACTTGGAAACAGCCCAATTGCCCATCAATTGGAGACTGGATAAAGAAGATGTGTTTTTTTTTAATAAAATGGAGTATTACTCAGCCATAATGAATGAGAAACTAGAGACATTTATAGCTAAATGGATGCATATTGAGGCGATACTCTTAAGTGAAATAAGACACACATGTGTAAATACCACATAGTTTCTCTGGTGTGAGAAACTGAAAGTGTAAATAAGGATCAAAATGTATAATAGATAATGTGAAATACAAATAAGAAGGTCCAAAGGGGAAGGGGAAGTGTGAGGGGTAGGGGAAAGGAAAGAAGGGAAAGGAATAAATATGAGATAAGGGAAAAACAGAAGCAAAGTCTTTGTAAATAGGGAGGAGTGGAAGGGTTGAAGGGAGGGCAGGGTAATGTGGAAAAAAATAAGAACAGAACCAAGATATATCATGTAAAGGTACAAATTCCCAATGATGAATGTCATCATATTGTATACCTAAAATGTACCAATGAACTTAATGAAAAAAATATATAGTGTTGAGTAAAAAGGGCAAATCCCCCAAAAACTTGTATTGGATGATAGCATTTTCATAAAGCTCAATATCATACAAGTTAAGCAACATACTGTTTTGACATATATACATTTGTGATCAAACAAAAATTTTCAAAAGAGGGCCAGGGATTTAGCTCAGTGGGACTGCCCCTGCCTGGCAAGCACAAGGACCTGAGTTCAATCACTGGTACCACAAAAAAAATAAAAATTTTTCTTCAAAACAAAGCTATAGGGCCAGGCATTTAGCTCAGTGGTTCCGCCGCCTGCCTCACAAGCACAAGGTCCTGAGTTCAATCCCTGGCACAAAAAACAAAAACAAAAACCACAAAGCTATAAAGGAATTTATAGCACACAATTTAGGGTACTGGTTATCCCTGAGGACAGGGAGAGGAGACAGCAGAGAAACACAAAGGCGGATGCAAGTGATTATGAATTTTTCTTTTTCTCTTTTTTTTTTTTGGTACTAGGGATCGAACTCAGGTCCTTGCACTTGCAAGGCAAGCGACGGAACCACTGAGCTATATCCCCAGCCCGACTATGAATTTTTCTAATGCTTGGTTTGGGTAGAGCTTCCTGGGTGTTCATTATATTATTAAGCTTTATAATTTACATATGTGTTATTTATATATTTTGTATATATTAAAAAGTAATTTGTAAGAGATTTTTGAAATTAATTCAGTTCACACCCTCCAAATAATAAATAAGAAAGTTAATGTTTACTCCACATGTAAAGAAACTGAGAGTGACATTGCCCCATTCTCAAATAAGGAATGAAACAGAATTCTGCAAAATAGAACCCCCCCACAAGCTACTTAGCTTTCAAGGAGAATAATGAGACTAGCAGGAACCAAGAGAATGTAAGTAAAACTAAATCTAGGCAAATTAAATGGGATTTTTCCCCCCTAACGTGCTAATGGAGTGTGCTGAACCTCTCACCTACCAGTCAAGCAATAAACAGTGATGTTGCAGAATGGAATTTCACTGACATCAGGTAAAGTTAAAAATTCTCAGAAATAAAAGAAATAAAATTTTCATGAAAACTGAACTCAGAATAGAATACCCAGGAGAAAATGAACAAAAATACAAAGACTAAATGAATTAGTTCATTTATTCAACAAAACTTTGTTCAGCATAGCCACTGCTATGGGTGGTGGAGAAGTGAAGTATGAGATATAATTAGGACAGTCCCTACTCTCAAGGAACTCACTCTGGTATTTGGGGGGAAACCTTCAGAATATAAACAGAAGAGATACTGCTACAGAGATCCATAAAGAGGTGTCCATATAGAGAAAAAGGGCCTAAAACCAAGAAGAGGAGTACTTAGAGGTTTTCAAGAACAATCCCGTTGATGAATTTAGTAGTGAGGGAGATATCAGTTTTAATCCTAAACCCAAAGATAGTAAAACATGAAAGCCTAGAGAACAAGGCAAAGTACCTACCCCCTGGGATCTAGAAATAAGAAAAACAAAGAGAGACCTTGGCTTGGAATTGGAGAGAATCAGAAGAAAAATGGTAACACAGCAGTGGGAGGTCACATTTATTGGTTACTCTGTACTAGATACTCTTCCAAAGGCTTCCTATAGATTAACTAATTTAATCCTCATAATGTGTCTATGTGGTAGTTGGCATTATCATCTTCATTTGATAAATGAGGAATTTGGGGCCTATGGAGTTTAAGTAATTTGCCCAAAATAACTTAGGAATTTGCCGAGTTTTTAAACCTAGATTAAATTATACAGACTCATACTCGTTGTGTATGTGTGCACAGGCACATATGTGTATGTGTGTGTGTATGTGTGTGTGTCTGTGTGTGTGTGTGGTACTGGGGATTGAACCTAGGGTACTCACAATGAATTACACTCCCAGCCCTTTTTTATATTTTATTTTGAGTCAGGGTCTCACTAAGTCGCTAAATTGTTCAAGAGTTTGCAATCCTCCTGCCTTAGCCTTTCAGGATGCTGGGATTACAGATCTGTGCCACCATGCCCAGTCCAGACCCGTGCTTTTGACCACCACATTGAATAGCAGAAGAGTTTCTGAACTAAAAGGAAAAACAAAAGAGCAAAAAAAAGTTGTTTTGGGGGGCTGGGATTATAGCTCAGTGGAAGAGTGAATGTTTAGCATGCCAGAGGCCCTGGGTTTGAGCCCCAGCACCAAAGAAAAAAAAGCTGGGCACAGTGGTGCATGGCTGTAATCTCAGCTGTGCCTGTAGAAAGCTATTGCAGGAGGGTAGCAAGTTAGAGGCCTGGGCAAATGTGGAAGACTTCCTCTCAAAGTAAAAAGTTTAAAAGGCTGTGAATGTAGCTCAGTGCGAAGGGTCTGGTTTCAATCCCTAGTACTAGAAGAAAAAGTTATCACTTGAATTAATTAATGTATGTTTTTATACGATGAAGTAAATTTAAAATATTATATGTGTATTCCCAAGACAGTTACAACTTAGTAAATATCATTGGTATGGGGCTGGCAATGTGGTTTAGTGGTATAGTACTTGTCTACCATGTTCAAGGGCCTGGGTTCAATCCCAAATACTGCTAAAAACAAAATAAAACAAAAAAACTGGTAGGCCTCAAAAGTACTGGACCCTATAAAGGTAAAATCTGTGTAGCTGTCTGTCTCTGTGTTGTAGTCTTAGAAGAAAGTCTCTCTTTTTTAAAAAAAAAGTCTTTATCCTTCATAAGACAGAAGCACAGTTACTTGAGGTAAACCTTGGCAAACCCCTCACTTTGTCATATATTAAGTGGATGTACTTTATAGCCAGTCTCAGCACGTATACATATTCATTTAGCTTCTTTTTTTTTTTCTTTCGGCAATTTAATAACTGACTTTTGGGTCATTTGGTTCAGAACTATGCTAATGAGGTAAAATTGATGTGTTTAATTGCTTTTTAGCTCTGATCCCCATAAACTGCACCCCTAAATTTAGCAAATACAAGTCATGGAGCAGCCTCAGAGAAGCTGTATTTGACTTAGAACAAGTCTATCAACATCACACAAAAGATAGGGCTTTATAGTGTGTCAGAATACTTGTCTTTTTATTTAAGGATAACAAATTAATTTTCACAGAGAACTAATGAATTATTTAATGCCTCACAGTAGATCTCCCTGATAATTGAGAATAAATACTTGGAAAGTTCAATATATTTTACTTATTCAAACTGACTCTACCTATATTATACAGTCATAATAGAGTCTTTGTCCAACTTCATGATCCAGAATCCAATTAACCCATCTTGGGGTTTTTTGTTTGTTTATTTTCCCATCTTGTTTTTATATACCCCCAAAATACATAAATTTAAAAAAACAGAAACTCTGATTGTTTAAGGAAGAACTCTTACCTAAGAACAAACTAATGAAAACAAAATCAATTCCCACTCAAAAATGCAAATTTAATATGTCTAAAATAAAGTGATCTGAAGCTAATTATTCAAGAGAAGGCTACAAAGAAGTGATAAAGCTTTAGTAGGTGGTATTTCTCAGCAAACTAGATCCAAATTTTTAATGTTATTTGAAATCTGACAAGATGACAACCATAAGGGAGGTGCTTCATAATTATCCAAAGACAGAGGAAAGGAAAGGTAAGGATGTTGAATGATAAGATTAACACGAAAACAACAGACTGAAAATGAGGATAAACAAATCTCCAATCTCAATTAAACCTAAAAATGGCTGAAATTATAGCAGGAGCAAATAAAATGAAAGATACTTGCTTGTAAAGAAAAATGTAAAGTTTTTCATAACTGTTTAGGTAGAAAGCATCTAATATCAACCAGCTATCACCCACAAGTAATAAGCTATGAGACCTTTATAGCATCTCACCACAAAACTGCCCAGTTCTAGTCACAGTTTAAGTCATATATGTGTGCCGGATGTGGTGATGCAGGCCTGTAATCCCAGCACTCGGGAGGCTGAGGCAGAAGGATGGGTATGAGTTCAAGGCCAGCCTGGAATACATAGTGAGTTGAAGGCCAGCCTGAACTACATAGTGAGACCCTGTCTCAAAAAACCAAAAAAATTAAAAATACATATAAATCAATAAATCATATATGTGAAATTATGAAGCCCCCCCCCCAAATGTAAAGTTTTGACATCTGGTATTTCAGATAGAAGGAAAAATCACATTGTTAGAAAAGGATAATATTTAAACTTTCTCCAAAGTAGATTAAATACAAATGGTATAGAAAGAGGTGAGGAGAGGAGGGAGAGGAAGAGGGAGAGCTAGTTTAGTGGCAAAGAGTACAAATTATGAAGGAAGATTGTCTAGTTCAATTTCTAGCTCTGCCACCTATTAGCTGTGTGAATTTTGTTCTTTTTGTTTTGTTTTTGTTCTTTGAGACAAGGTCTCACTATATAGTCCAGGTTGGCCTTGAACTCATTACACAACCCATGCTGGCCTCCAACTCATCATCCTCCTGCCTCAGCCTCCTGAGTGCTGAGATTGCAAGTGTGTATCATCACCATGCTTGGTCCTCAAATTTCTTTATCTGTATCACAACTTTCTTATTGGTAAAATGGAGATAATTTACACATAGACTTGATAAAAATTTTTTTGAGATGGGGTCTTACTAAGTGTTGCCCAGGCTGGTGTTCAACTCCTGGGCTCAAGCATCCTTCCTGCCTCAGACTCATGCATGCTGGGACACAGGCACATATCACATGGTCTGGTTTTGTTGCAGGAATTTTCTGAGCTAATATTTAGAGTGATTATACAAGTACATAACAAGAGCACTACATAAACATTATTATATTTTTGAAAAAAGGTATCTAAAGATTAACATCAATCTTTAATCAGAAATTAAGAAAAATCTTGTATAGGAACTAAAATCCTTTAGCCAAAATCTTGGGCCTGGATGCCCTTTTGAATTTTAAAATATTTTTTCATATTTTAAGAATGTGATACATTATATTGTCTATATTTTTATTAATATACAGTACTCCAGGCAGCAGCCCTTAAACAAAATATATTAATATTTCTACAATGAAATGTATTGGTAGTTCCACTAAATGGAATAAATGAAGATTTAAAATGGACTATGTCTGCTCTGATCAGATTTTGCCACCAAATTAAGAAAAAAAAATTTTTGGATTTAAGAATTACAGATAAGGGATTGTAAAGCTGTGTCTGTAGAGTGTCATAAATCTTATTGTATTAAATAATAGAATGAGCATTAAGGGAAATAGAGAGCAATGGTGATAATTAACTGAAAAACTTTTCTGAAAGGCTAATGATCTTTATCTCTTAAAAAAAAAGTGTATAACATGGTTATCACATGATGGCTTACACGGTGACCTTATGTGGCATAAATTGTTCATAATGCCTGGAACATCTTCCCAAATACTCCCATGACTATTTCAGAGAGAACCTCTTCAAGAAAGTCTTCTGCACACCTGTAATCCCAGCACTTGGGAAACTGAGGCAGGAGGATCTTTGTTCATTTAAGGCCAGGAGGGCTACATAGTGAGTAAAAAGCCAGCCTGAACTACACAGTAAGACCTTGTTTCAAATTGGCCCCCCCAATAAAAGGGAAGGGGAAAAAAGGTGCAAATAAGAAATTAGGCCACACTCCTGGCAAAAGTATCAAGAATAACTACCATTTTCAAGTTACTATATTTGTGGCCTACAAATTGACATTCCATTGATCATGGTAAATTTAAGACATAAGTATCATTTCAACAAGTTGCTTTTTTTTTTTTTGGTACCGGGGATCAAACTCAGGACCTTGTGCTTCCAAGGTGGAACCAAGATGGAACCACTGAGCTAAATCCCCGGCCCTCAACAAGTTACTTTTAATTTTGTACTTTTTTTTTTCCATTACACTTAACTGGAAAGAAAAAAAAATACTCCAACAGTTCAGATTCTTCAAGGATTTCCTATTAGAATTACTTGAAAAAAATAGGGGAAATTGAGGATATCTATGTTTTCAACAGGAAGAACTCCCAGAATAAAATAAATTAGATATACCTCTTAGGCCATTAACAGTGAAAGATGAAGACCAGAGGCTCATAGTTGCATAAAATTTTACACATGAGATCAAGCTTAAGTCATTACCTCTCTTTGCTCTCAAGTTGCATAAAATCTGTTGAGTTTCATCTGAATATAAACACTTTGGTGTCATAGGTAGGAGAATGAGGAATGATATTCCCTAGCTCTATGCTCTCAACAGAGAGGGCCCTGCATATCTGCTTGTGAGAACTGGTTCAATATCATGTTAGTATTTAAGGAGTAAACAGCACTTCAATTATTTCCACACCAATAAAGAAAATGCCATTCTTCCTCTAAGTGAATATCAAGATTGTTTGATAGTCTATTTCAGGACATACATGAGCTCTGTAAGCCTCACGCTTCTGACCCTTGTCTTCCAGTCCCTAAACTGAAATAAAAACAGATAAATGCCTGAGGAACCACTTCACACCCTAAACACGTGCAAACTTTGTTCAACAGAACATTTTGCTGCCAAAATGGTGTTGGCAGAAGTGTGGAGCAAAGGCCCCCAGGCTGCATGATTTGTTGGCACAAGAAAGCTTAAAAATCTTAACATAACACTGCTGAGTTTGAGAACTACTGATTTGCTTGAGACTCCTTCTCTTAGTTTGACTTGATAAAGATGGGAGCTGTCATCAAAAAAGATTTTATTAACAATTTATTCTCTACCAAGAAATAATTTGATTTCCCATTTCTGATTGTCATACCTCTATATTCCATGGGGGTTGTGTTTCCATAGTAAATCTAAAGCAGTCTATTTTGAAATAAATGTACATTCATTTTGGGGGGGTTACTTGGATAAAAGGGCATAGGGAGGACTACTGTAAATACATAAAATTAATTATGACAAAGTCCTACTTAGAAAATACTTGATTCAAATAACCCCCACATGTCACAACTTACCATCCTCAAAAAATGAGGGAGAAATTAAGATACAGAATTGTCAGGTCTGGGGATTTAGCTCAGTGGTTCTGGTGCCTGCCTCGAAACCACAAGGTCCTGAGTTCGATGCCCAGTACCAAACAAACAAAGATACAGAATTGTCTTTAAAATGCTACCATTTTATATCTAGTTCAGCTTGTCTTCTCATTTGTCTAAGTCTGAGTGATAGCAGTTTGTTTTGTATATGAACAATAAAGAAAAGCCCGGAAAGAAGGTGAGAAGAGTTGTCTTCAACAAGGATTAACAATAAAGTCTTGTTTGGAATCATCAGAAGCTTGATGCTGTTTGAGGAAAAACTGCACCTGAATTTAAAAATTGCAGTTAGTGAATTGGCAACTATACAACTAGCAACTTTAAACTTAAACTTAAATTCTGACAGCCTTTCTGATTTTTCTCCTCCAGAACCCTCCTAAGTGTTCTGATTCTCAGCTCTGATTTCATATTTTCACCAGTTTCTAATCTCCACAATACATATGGAAGCATTTATTCTTTAGGATATCAAGTTGCAGAAGACTATAGTTTTAAAGATAGTATTCACATAGCAGTGCTGCCACCTAAAGTTGAGGTGAATAAAGAAGCAATTCAAAGGCAATGACCCACCAATCTCAAATATGTTCTCATCTCTAACTAGGGATTAATGAGCATTTTGTTGTTAAGGATGGAAGCTGAATTTTTTCACAATAACTTATTGCTGAGCTATCATTTTCTATGACACAATATTTCAAACTCAAACCTTTCAGAGTTCTCTCATTTTTCTCAGCCAGGCTAAGAGACATTGCCTTATAGCTAATAAGGGGGCTTTGAAAAATCACCTGAAGGAAAACAACTGAAGGATTTCTGGTTTAGTGGGTAAAGTAAATGATAAACAGACCTAGGCTTTCCCCTTCATTGGTGACAGACTCCTTGAAATTTTGTCAAGTGACTTACCTTTAGGTAACTTCACAAAATGAAGTTAATCACATCTCACTCCTACTTATCTCCCACGTTTAGTGAGTTTAGAAGTCTACTATTGTCTAACAAAAGAGTATTTGTGGTGTTTTGCAAAGTAACTTCAATATAAAATATAGTCAGTTACTTAAGCCGGCCCAGTACCTCCGTTTCCATAAGTAACAGATTGAGTTTTTGGAGATCTATTTAATTACAAAGGTGAAGGCAGCTCTCTATTTGGTAGGAGACAATTACTACACGATCCATGCTACTTCTATGCTCGGTAGTGGTAAAGGACTGAGCTGTGAAAGCACATAAGGCAAGCGTTACCGTGCACCAAAAATCTTAACAAATTTGGTTAAGATTTCAAGTAAATGGTCTTAAAGAACATTTTATAGTTCTGCATTTGACTGTTGTGTAAGTTTATGAAAATTAACTCGTACCTTTTACTTTTTCCCTCTTAGCCCGAGGATGCATAAATAATATTTATCAGGGTTTTGTCCTTAGTCCCATTCCCTCAAAGGGGTCCGGCTTCACCTACAGAACGTGGGAGGCTGGGCAGCAACTCTACACTTCCTGTAGAGGATTCGTGGGGCCGGAGCCTGGACACGGTCTAGCCTCTTTCTTTATGCTAATTCTGCCCTCCCAGTCCCTCTCGGCGGGTGTCTGAAGGCCAAGGTGAGACCCTCCTCGGAGATGAAAGGCTCTATTGCGGCCAGAGTAACGGGGGGGGGGGGGGGCGTGACGAGGTGGAGGCGGCAGCCGCAAAGACTCTGAGGGCCCTAAATTGAAGGTGGCGCAGGCCCTTCAGTGTTCTATCCCTGCGAAAGCCTGGCCTCGGCCTTCTGAAGCCCAATGAGAGGTAAGTAGTCCTTGGGGCGCTCTGGGCGGTAGGTGGAGGAAGTGTGAGCCGCAGGGACCTAGACAGCCCCTTCTTCAGTCGAGCCACAGGCTTGGGCCGCGGGATGTTGACGCGCCAGCGACAGAGAGGGCGCGCTCACGCGCGCGAGGGGGGCGGAGGGATCGCGTTCCGCAGCCGACTCGGTGGCAGCCGCTGAAACAGAGAAGCGAGAGCGGAGGGCGCGAGCGAGAGCGGGGGGGGGGGGGGTATCGAGCGCGCGCTGACGTCGCCTGGAGTCACGCACGGAGCGCCGGGTTACGCGACGACGTCTGGCTGCCACGACTTGCCGTCTGCGGCGGCGGCGGCGGCGGCGGCGGCGGCGGCGGCGGCGAGCGGATCCCGCAGGGGAAGGAGGAGGAGGAGGGAGAGCCTAAGGGGGCTGTGAGTGAGCTGGAGAAGCAGGGTGTGAGCCGGACTAGCCCGCGGGAGGGAGACGAGCGAGAGCCGACCCAGCCGTCCGAGCCGCTGCCTCCTCCTCCTCCCCTCGGCGTCCCGCCCCCGCCTGCCCGCCCTTCTCCCTTCTCCCTTCTCAACCCGCAGAGCCGGAGTGAGGCGCAGCTCGGCTCGCGCCGCTGTCCAGGACAGGTGTGCGCGCCCGCGCGCCCTCCTCCCCTCCCCTCCCCCCTTCCTCGTGCCCGCCGCGCGCGCCCTCCCTCCCTCCAGCCTGCGCCCTCCCTCACCTGCCGCAGGACAGCGCCCGCCCGGGTAAGCCCCTCGCGACCTTCCTGGCTGCCGCTGCCACAGCTCGAGGTGCCGCCCACCTCGTCCCCTCTAATTGCTCTCAGCCGGGGAATAATCATTGGACCATTGCAGACTTTCCTGCACCCTCCCTCTCCGGGACCCAGGCAGTGCAGCAACTCGCCCCCCCCCCCGTTCCCGCGCCTCGCAGCGAGGAATGAACCCACTCCTACCCCCGAAAGATAACAAAATAACACAACCCTCCCTTAAAAAAAACCCCACCTCCGTAGGCACTGGAGACCACCAGTAATGCCGGTTTCTTAGCAATCCCTGAACCCCATTTCCCCAGACCACCTTTTCCCTGGGGCCTGGGACAGTGCGCTAGACGTGGCCAACACTCCCTGCATGCCAACCCTGAAGGAAGAAGCAAGGTTCCATGATTTAGACTCCACTACCAAACCCTCCACTTCTCTGCTCACCCCCCCCCATTGAATACACCCGCCCAGGATGCGTTGTTTAACAACAACAAAAAAAGCAAAAACCCATTGGTGCTGACATTGCAAGTGAAGCCAGGCCCAAGGATGGGTGGTCCGGACAAGGCATTTTTACTGTCCTACAGAGCTAGATCAGCTCAACAGTCTCTTCTGCCTTTGTCAGGAGGCAAAAGGGAAGGATATGAAGGTCTTCCCTTTTATAACGACAGTGGGCCCCAGAGGCAGGCTGTGGTGTTTATAGGGGAAGGGACCCCACAAACGCATTTACCGTAAGTCTGAACTTTGGTAAAGAGAGGCCCCGAGAGCGGCTGGGTAACTTTGGTTCGTAGCTGTCGACCCCTGAATAAATGCCATCTTCGTTTCCATTGTTCCTTCGGGACTCCCTTGAGAGTTCTACTTGGTTCTGATCTGGGTTCCTTAACCTTTCGGTTGGGGCCAGGCGCCTTTAGGCAGCTTTTGGAAGCAGTGCCTATGCTTGTGTCCCGTGTCCTTGGAAGGGAGGTCCCAGTGCTTTACAAATAGGCTTGATTTGGCTGGATTTGGTTTGACATCTTTTGGTAGATTGTCAGAGGGGAAAGGAAATTTGGAGATTGTTTCAAGACCCCCTCTACCCTCTCCCAACTGACGTTTGCGAATTGCGGCTTTGAAAATTGGAGTGTTTACAGTGTGTGGAGAGTTGCTGATTTCATTCCTTTGAGTACAGTACTAGTAAAACCATTTAAGTGTCAGCTGGAAGAGAAAGCTTTTGACATTTGAATCCGTTCTGTTTGGACCTTTTGACTACATAAAATGTCGGGTTCTCTGAAATGATAAAAGTACCAAATTTAGAATGTATTCTAAATTTATTTAATTCTTATGCAAATATTTAAAATGAAAACATTTGGGAAATGTGAAGATTCTATCACATGAATTTTTCTCTTCAGATTTTAAATGTTTAATTCATATCTTTATTCGTAAAGATTAAATATAGCATGGAAAAGGCATAATTTTCAAGAATAGTTGAGCTATAGAAAGGGGACATGCTTTTTTAAAAAGATCTGTGAAATGCTGGAACTATAACGTGATGGTAAATGTTAAGATTTATTGAGAGTTTTCCTTAATTTTCTTTGTAGAGAAATGAAATGGGTAATTCGTCAACTTTGAACATTTGAAGTACAACATTCCAGTTAGTTTTAATGACTGGAATATTGAAGATAACTGTCTGATTTAACCCATCTAGAACTTGAAAACAAATTCTAATGTTCTCTTTTATTTTGGAAATGTGTGCTCTGGTAAAATATGAATACATTGTTTCTCTTGGAAACTATAATCAAAAGGCTTTTACTAACCAAAAGTAGATACCCTCTCTCAAGTTTATTTTATAAATGTGTGTTGATATTTACTTTTAAAAACAAAAGTTGAGCTAGATTATTTCAGAATCACCTGTAGTTCACGCTGAGGAAAACTGAGGCTTTTCCCTTTTTGTTCTGTTTCCTTGTGCAAAAATTTTTGTAAGAATTTGTTAAATACGTAGTGGGATTAAAATAAAATAGTGTTTATGCTCTGCAAATTGTGTGTATAGTGTCAATAAAAGGGTTCAAGAAACGTAGAGATGCTTACCAGGTTTTTTCAATGTAATCATATTTTGCGGACAAAGGGAATATTTTTTATTTTTTTCATTAACAAGATTAATTTGCTACATAATATATTTCGTTTCCCTTTTACCTTTCCTACACTGTAATGAAATTGTAGATTTAGTTTTGCAACTAGTTGTTTTGAAGTAACAAATTCAAACTGAAAGCTAGTACAGGTTTTTCATTCAGTAAGTTAGTATCTGTTTAGGTAATCAACAGATGGCTAGAAGCCTTTTTAAATTCATAAATTTTCTCATAGATCGTCAATGTTACAATTTTTTGTAACATTCTAAACTTCTTTTAAGACTTTTCTACAAGTTAGTATTCATTCCTCTGAGGCTGCTTTTTAAGGCTATTGTGCAACAGCCTAAAGAAAGCCGACTTTCACCTCCTAGTCTAAGAAAAAGCCCATATATACGGGCTTATCCTGAAATTAACCCTCTTGTTTCAGTAGTGAAAATGGGTTGTGAAAGTATGCTATCCAGTTTATCATTGAATTGTTTTGGAAAAGGCATGCATGCATGTGTAAAGTAGAATAGAAGCTGGCATATAAGGGCAGAAACTGTATACATATATAATGAATAGTATAAAATAAATACATAAAAGATATGTAGAGAGATCCAGGGCTCAGTCATTTGCTGATTTTTCGCTTAAAATTCCAAGTTTAAGTGTGCAAATGATATTTAATTTGTGTTCTGTCTAGAAATTCATCAGTTGCTTCTGCGATGGGGAACTAAGAAGTTAATTCCTGGTGACAATCGCTTTTTCTCAGAAAATCAGGGCACTCCCAAATCCAAAATGCTTCAGAACCTCTCTCTATATGTAAATGTTTGGGAAAGAGGACAAGAAATTCAACTACAAAGTTAGGCCAGTAAGGCAGGCAGTTTTGAATATACCAGCTTCTGTCCCTAGTATGGGAACATAAGCACGGAAGAATGGCAAGGACCAACAGGCAGGACCCCTCATTGAAATAACTTTGGCCTTGTTGCTTCTGCTTTGTGATCTCTGGGTCCAAGGGTTTGGTTCATCACAAAGTAAACCCTTGAAGACCAGCAGCAACCTTTTTAGATCAGACTTCACTGGATGTTAGCCTTAGATTAGGAGTGGGAGCTTAACACTCCGCCCTATTTCTAGAGACTGCTGCTACTCAGCTTTTTCCCTGCTGCCGCGGTCGGGGTCTATCCAGGGTCCTGATCGCTACTTCGTGAGCCTGGAGGAGCCACTGCTTCTTCACCCAGGTATTTTTGTTTAGTAAGAAGTAAAGTTCTTGTGTTTCCTTCCCAACAGATTTGGGAATAGGAGAGGGAGTGCACAATATTCAGCACTGAGGGGGCCATGTGTGGTACTAGAGATTGCACCCAAATTAAGGAGAAGTTTTTTTTGAGGCCCAACCCCTGGGTTTTTCTCTGGATGAGCCTGCCCTTTAGGGGAACCATTTCAGAGACTACTGGAGATAGGGGATGGTTCTGAGGCTGGTTCACAGGACTAACCCAGTTCGCTCTTTGGTAGTCAAGGTTCTTTAGTGGGAAATAGCTTTAGCCTAGAGCTGAAATAGCTGATGCTGAGTAGAATGAGGCTCTTGCTATGAGGGAAAAAAAAAAAAAAAAAGAAGCCCCAAATACCTAACAGGTTTCCCCAAGAAGTGAACAGATATTTTAGGGGCTTTGAGGGCTCAGGTATTAACAAGGTTTATGCCCTAAACTGTTCTTGGTTTCTTGATCAGCATCCCTCTCCCTCCTTTGGGGTAACCATGTAATCATTTTTTCTGAAGCTAAGAGTAGGGGAGGCAAGTCTTACTTTGGGGGAAAAGGTAGAGATGTTCAATGGGAGTGGAACCTACAGATAGAATAGGTACACTTTCAGGATGAAGTCAGCAATCTATGCATCAGAAAGCCAGGGGTAAATCTGCATAATCCTCTTAGCCCCTAGCCGAAGGTGGTGGGGGAATATAGGGGAATTGGCAGGGGTCCCCTGGAGATAGGCCTTAGCCTTCCCACAGCTGCCAGGGCTGTACACTGCAAGAGGCAGTGTAAGCACTTATTACCTACCTGGAAGTTGTAAAATAGGCCCTATATTATGCATGAGGTCTAGGAAGAAAGAAACCAATGATTTCTGAGTCCCCCCCCCAACTCCTTTCCATTACGAGAGGATCCTGTTTAGCTGTCACCCTCCAAACATTCATTGGCTAATTAATGGTTGGTAGCCTAGCTGTCTGTGTAAAAACCAGCGACCATTTAATGTTTTATTGGGTGAGGGGTCTCTCCTCAACACGTTTCTGGGAGAAAGAGTAAAAGGGGCAAGCAAGCGAACCTGCTTTAATGAATCCCGTAAGGAAGTGCGTTTCCCAGGAAATTCCTGACATTTTTAGCTCATGAATTTCCGAAAGCCTTCTTGGTTTTCTCCTCCATTCTGGGTCCTTCCAGAGAGTAAGAATAGTGGGTTAGGGTCTAAATGCCCAGCAGGGCCTGGTTCATCCGCAGAGCTGGCCGGCAACCCAGGCTGGGCTCTGCCCTAAGCAGGGTGCCCCCCTTGCCCAAATCTCGGGGGGGGGGCAGGCTGGCTGCCGTGGTCCCAGGGGGGCTGATTGCAGATTTTTGGGTGAGTGTGGGGTTTCTTTTTGATTGCTGTTTCGGAGTAAGGGCAGAGCCTACGGGAATAGGCACTGCGGGCACCCAGGCCCTGGTACGGCTACTGTCCTCCGCTCAGCGCCCCCGCCCCCCCGCCCCCCCCCCGCCGGTGAGTGCGCCCGCCCGCCCGACTGTGCGGGGCTGCGGTTGGGGGGAGGGGGGAGCGGGATCATCTGAGGCCAGAGCCGCTGCCTTGCGCGGGGAGGGGGAGCGGCGGGAGAGAGGGGAGGGAGAAGGGAGGGACAGGCTAGGTGTCTGCTGCTCCGCGCCACTGCTGCCGGAGCCCCGTCCTCATCCCCGGCAGCCCTCTCTGCAGCTAAGGGTTACTACCACCGCACCGCCTCCTTTTCCTCGCCTGCCTCTGCGGCCAGGGGGCCTGGGTTCTGCGGTAGGAGACTACCAAGCTGGGTGACGGGAAGGCCTGTCTGGGTTTGGGTCTGGGTTTGGCTGAGGCCCGCATGGGAGGGGGTGGCAGTGACTCGGTGTCCCCTCTCTGCGGCTGGCTCTGCTGCGCTGCGCAGGCCCCTCCTCCTACATCCTCTCTTTGGGGGTCACGGGAAAGCGGAGCCCAGTCCTCTTCCCTGTGCTTAGTATGGGAGACCCCTTCTCACCCTAGTCCCGAAACTCCCTGGGTCAAGGCCTCTTAGGGTCTGGCTAACAGCGACAGCCACAGCGGTGCTGGTGGTGGCACAGTGGGGGCAGCAGAGCTGCGACGCGGCTCAACCCGCTCCCTCCCCACCCCCAGCCAGGGGTTTAGGGTGAGGGCTGGCCGGTGGGCGCCGCCTGGCGGGCGGGCGGGAGAGTGGACTGGGGGCCGACATCAGGGAGAGGGCGCGGATCACGTGCTGGCGGGCGGGTGGGCGCGTACAGTAGGGCACCCTGCTACTGTACTGGGGAGTCAGTGCCCTGTTACCGGGTCTCGTCTGTCTCGTCTCTCCCGCAGATCTCGCGAGAGTGGCTGACTGGCTGTGGGGGTTGCGGCGGCAGCAGGCGGAGCCGGGGAGGGAAAGCAGCGGCGGCGGCTGAGGCGACTGAGGCGGCGGGCGGAGCGGCTGGCGGCGGCGGCGCGGCGGCGGCGGAGCGCAGCATCATGGCGGACCGAGACAGCGGCAGCGAGCAGGGTGGTGCGGCGCTGGGCTCCGGCGGCTCCCTGGGGCACCCGGGCTCAGGCTCTGGCTCCGGCGGGGGCGGTGGTGGCGGCGGGGGCGGCGGCGGCAGTGGCGGCGGCGGCGGCGGGGCCCCGGGGGGGCTGCAGCACGAGACGCAGGAGCTGGCCTCCAAACGGGTGGACATCCAGAACAAGCGCTTTTACCTGGACGTAAAGCAGAACGCCAAGGGCCGCTTCCTGAAGATCGCTGAGGTGGGCGCGGGCGGCAACAAGAGCCGCCTCACTCTCTCCATGTCAGTGGCCGTGGAGTTCCGCGACTACCTGGGCGACTTCATAGAGCACTACGCGCAGCTGGGCCCCAGCCAGCCGCCCGACCTGGCCCAGGCGCAGGACGAGCCGCGCCGGGCGCTTAAGAGCGAGTTCCTGGTGCGTGAGAACCGCAAGTACTACATGGATCTCAAGGAAAACCAGCGCGGCCGCTTCCTGCGCATCCGCCAGACGGTCAACCGGGGGCCGGGCCTGGGCTCCACGCAGGGCCAGACCATTGCGCTGCCCGCGCAGGGGCTCATCGAGTTCCGCGACGCCCTGGCCAAGCTCATCGACGACTATGGAGTGGAGGAGGAGCCGGCCGAGCTGCCGGAGGGCACCTCCTTGACTGTGGACAACAAGCGCTTCTTCTTCGATGTGGGCTCCAACAAGTACGGCGTGTTTATGCGAGTGAGCGAGGTAAAGCCCACTTACCGCAACTCCATCACCGTGCCCTACAAGGTGTGGGCCAAGTTCGGACACACCTTCTGCAAGTACTCGGAGGAGATGAAGAAGATTCAAGAGAAACAGAGGGAGAAGCGGGCTGCCTGTGAGCAGCTGCACCAGCAGCAGCAGCAGCAGGAGGAGACTGCTGCTGCCACTCTGCTACTGCAGGGTGAGGAAGAAGGGGAAGAAGATTGATCAAACTGAATGGAAACACACACACGCATACACAAACACACAGCCAGACACAGAGAAAATATACTGTAAAGAAAGAGAGAATTAAAAGTTAAAAAAAAAAAACAAAACTTAACTCCAAGGGCGCACCACCCACAGAACCTCCACCAACTGACAGTTTCTCCTCGTGACTTGCCACCCAGCGCTGGATGTTGTCCACTTTATCCACCATATGAAACAGTAAGCAGCTGCTAAAAACAAAAAACAAAAAAATACAAAAAGTAATAACATTATATGAACTGTTTCCTACTTGATTAAAAATATAAAGAACTGAGTGTTTATTTCCCTAATTAACCAAGAACTTTTGTACACGTTTAAGCTATTATTAAAAGTGTTTGCAAAATGGTCAAGATTATAATATTGCTGAATTATATAAAAGTCCTTTTCATGTTGAGCTAACATTTGACTTTAGCACAAAAAAGAGATATTTTAGAACACGTAAAATAATATTTTTAGTTTTTCTCATTTTGTTACCAAATTTCAAACCTTACATGGAGGCTATTATAGTATATTTGACATCCTATATACCTGTGATTAGAGATGTGTATATATATATGAGGGCTAGGCATGCTGTGTGTCTGAGCTTTGTCTAAATGTTATGCAGAAGTTTGTAGAGTTAAAGGTACGTAGGTTTAATTCATGCAAGGTAAACAATAAGTGCTCTCTTTTATACAATATGCATTGCATCTGGACCTTAAAATATGGTCAGTGAAACTTCTGTGAACATGAAGAAATTATTAAAAAAGGCATTTAAATGAAATTTGCTAAGTTGTGATTTTTATGGTTGGAACCAAAGTTATTCAAATAGAAAAAGGAAAAGGAGAAAGAAAGAAAAAGGAAATCTCCCATAATATTTTTCTGCATCTGTTTGCTTTGACTGAGTAGGCGTTTTGTTATTATTGTGTATATGAGATGTACTTGTATTGTTCATAATATATTTTTTTTATTATGTGTAGAAAGATTTTAAAAATTTAACTAACGTGCAGCAATTTCCAGTGAATCTGTACTTGGACATCAGGTAGTGAGTCTATTTGTGGTCACTAGCACTGTCTCCCAAACTTGTAAGAGGTCTAAAGCTATCATTTTTTTTTTTTTTTGCCAGTGCTATTAACTTATGTAGACCTGTTAAAAAAGCAGAGCAACACAATTATAGTTATCCTACTGAGCCATGGATTCTGAGTTTTGTTTTAAAAGTGAGAGCCAAGTTGGTGTATGTAAAGGATTTCCATGTAGCTGTGGTGCTAGTTATTACTGGCTACATTCTATGCTAAGTGTATTTGTGTTCCCCAAGTGTACAAGCCTTCTATCAAAAGTATGTTCTATAACTCATTTTCAAAGCATAGGGTATGAAAATGAAAAGCTTAGGAGAGCACTTTACCAAGCTGGTGTCCTCCATAAATTGTTTGTAACGATAGTCTTAAAGATTTTCATTTAAAGATGTTTATGTGCTTTTAATTGACAACTAACTTCTTGCTGCTGTATAGTAAAATATTAATATATTTTTATCATTAAACTGCTGCATGACTATCATCTTTGAGTGAAGAGAAAATGTTATAAAAAAAGATGCCTTAAACAGTACATTTTGGTTTGGAATTCTGTAGAAAGTATTTTGGTAAAAAAAAAAAAAAAGGATCTTGGATCTTGTCTGACAGAGTTCTGGGGATAGAATTGTTTCTTGGCAAATCTAGCCACATAGATCTAACTGCTGTATGTAGACGACTCCACCTGTAGGAGTGGGAAGGTTAACAGTGCTTCTCTTATTGTAAAGCATTGGACTAGGAAGGTGAAACAGTTGTCTTTTTGAAGGATTTTTTCTGCTGGTTCTTTGGGTTTTGATTTGATATTTTTAAGCTCCCTGGTTGAGTGTGTTGTCTTTGTTTTTGAGATCTACTGTATGTGTTGAATAACAAGCTATTTTCATTGTACTGTGCATTTTCTCATTAAATTGTTTGCTTTTAATATTCATACAATGTTAAATATGAGGTGACCGTACAGTAGTTAGGAGTTTCTTTACTTACAAAATCACTGGAAATGATTAAATTGCTTTTCCCCTTCCCCAAGGTGCATTTTTCTTATTTCCATATAGTAAAGTTGAGCTTTTACAGTGCATAATGTGACATTTGGAATGCTTATCAACTGCATGTAAACATTAATAACCTGCACTTTTTTGTCTTAAGGTTTGTTGAGCTGTTTTGTTCACTGTACTTTAACTGTGATATGGAAAAGATTGCATTCTCTGTGCTGTTACTAATTAGGAAAGAGAATTGCTTTGATTTTGTCTCTTGTTTACTATAGCTTCTTAAAGTAAAACCTTGTACTACAGGTTGTTGGAGTACTCCTAGATCAGTGTTTCATAGTAGCCAGCAATAAGTAGTGCAAGTCAACAAAAACAGCAAACTTAGGCAAAGTGTCCTTTCTTTAAGATGTGAGTTCTTTCATGAGGTTTTCTTTAGGGTCAGAATTACCTAAAGTGAAGCCTTTCTTAACTTAGAGACTTCAGATTCTGCTTGGAATCCTACCGGATCAAGAAGCACATTTACTGTGCAGTTATCTTTACACTATTAACAGTTGAACACAATCTTAACTAGGATTTTGACACCATTGTCTGATTCATGGTCAGTGGATTTAAGAAATCCACGTGCAGATCTTTTAAGACTTAAGAAGTGATCATAAAAAAGACTTAAGTGACTGTAAAGATGCTCTTTTTTTTTTTTTAAAGCATCTCACTTTACCTCCCCAAACACGTTCCCAACCTTCCTTTCTGTATTCTCCTATTTCATCTTTCCCCAACGCCCCCACCCCAGGTGCTCAGTACTTTACTAGGGTTCTATATCTCAGTGTTTTATGTTGGAATTTTTCCTTGTTCTTATTTTACTAGTTGGTAAACCCTGTTTGTGCTGAAAAAAAAATGGTATATTTGACCATATGTGTTATGCATCAAAGACAGTATGATCAAATGTGCCAAAAAACAAGCAAACAAAACTTAATTCCTGAAAAGTATGCCTTATTTTTATTGATCTATTCTGTCTTATAATTAAGGTCCAAGAGCTTGGTTAAACTGTTATTTGCCTAAGTAAAAGAAAACTTGAAATGCGTTTCAATATTGACATTCTTTAAAATGAGAGACACTGTCAAGTAATTTAACCCAGAGATCAACCACCAGATTTGAATGTGTGTGTGTGCGTGCGCGCGCGTGCGCGTGCACGTGTGTTTGGTGTTGTTCATTGTGGAGTTGTTTTTTTAATTTTAAATCACCAAATCTTTTTTTAAGCTACTTTTTATTTATACCTCCTATTTATCATGCTGATGTTAGAAGCAGCAGTCATCCAGCCACAGAGGGAGCTAAAGTTAACTAACCAGAACTGTAGAAATCATTATATTTGCCTTTGACAACAAAGGAAGTTCATAAGAAAAGCCATATCGGCTTTTCCTCTACTAAATACAGATTGGAGGTAGATGCATATTTGCCAAATGGAAAAACAGAATGCTATAGTCAGGAAAGACAAACTGTTTTCCAGCTTCTCAAAAGCCATGGAAAGTAGAAACCAAAATCAACAGGGAAATTTAAAAACCCATAAGTCTCACTTTCTAGTTGTGCAGGTGTTGAAATTTGACTCAAAATGGAAAATATATCAATATTTTTTTTAGGCCTTCATATCCAGAAATGGATAAATATTCCAGTTTGATTTTTCAGGTAATGAAGAAAGCTGCTAGTATTTTTAAACCCTGCCTAAAGAAGACAGATAATTTCATTTGGGCGCAAATACTTATTGCCTTGAAAAATAGCACTGTAATAGCCTATGATAATTAGTCTTAGAATAACCTTTATCCCTTTCAAACTATGCAAATTATTAAATATGTGTAAATTAGAATTCAATTAAAGATATTTGATTATATTGCAATCAGATGGCATTCATGAACTTAACTGGAGCATATACAAATAAAATCTATTAGTTTAAGAGTTTTTTATGCTGACAGAAAAATATAATTTAGCTACCTATTCTAAAAATGGTGAATATTATTAATGTTGTATAATAAGACTGGGAAGACTGCCTCCTTTTTGAAGAGAGAGATTAAGGATTTTTATAATTGTTTTTCATCAAATTTTAATATTTTTGTCAAAATTTTAGGTATTTAATTTGTAAAACAGTTTGCTTTGTACTGGCATACAGAAAATAGGGTATTGATTTTAAACTTTTTGAAGCCAAGTGATCAAGTACATTTGTAATAAAAGTCAATGGATCTATATCAGTTGTACTCACTGTTTTCATTTCTTACTAACATAGGGATGCTATACTTTTTCTGCAGGAAAATGGAACTAAATTTGGGTGGAAGGGAGGGGGAAAGATAAATCTGTTGATAGTGAGAATCTGGGAGGGCAGGATAGCCCAAGCACTTTATATCATTTATAAGTCAGTTAAGAATTAATACTGTATATTTTTAAAAGATGCCATGTCAGCTGTTTTCTTCTTCATTTTTTAGGGAATTTGATGTCTGGAAAGTTTATCTCATTCATTTTTGTTTCTGTGCTTTAACATTTTTTGTTTTGGCACTGTTGAAACTTTCCAAACTAACACATTTTTCTTTTGTGACAATTTAGTTTATCTGCTAGTGATGGTCACCCCACCATGAGCATTATTATTTTTATCTCCCACACATGGCTCACCCTCTCTTTTACAATATTCCCACTTATTTTTTTCTCATGTATTTTACACACACACACACACACACACACACACACACACACACTGCCAGACTATTTTAGAATGGAGCTTTTTGAATTGTTGTGGTGGTAGCTTTCATAGTTCCATAATTTCTTTTAAACGTGAGCATACTCATAAAATTTTCTTCTGCATAAAGAGATACTAAATCTAATGACTTTTTTTTTTCAAAGTCTTTTGAATATCAGAGTGAGATCTTGCTATGTAAAGAATGCCAAAACAGGGGCATCTTTAGCAACTTAAATTTAAAGTGGTGACGACTCTGAGCATAACATTTATACTTGATTATCCCTAACTTGGAATGTCATAATAGTTTGGAGGTATATATACTGTGTCATGAGTGGAATAAATAGGAGAGAAGATTTTTTGGAATTGCTTAAGGAAATAAATTCACCAAAGTTGTTTGTGCAAAATTCTGTTAAATTTACCAATTTAAATCATACATTATATTTTTATACTCTTCATTACATGTTAATCAAATTTAGGCCACTTGTAATGAAAAACACAATAAAACTAAAGTGATCATTGCTGTTAAAGTTACTGTTTTCACTCAGCAGTATTACCAGAGAGTCACCTTTGCAGACTTTGCAATGTACTTTTTTTGGTACTGGGGATCGAACTCAGGTCCTTGTGCCTGCAAGGCAGGCGGCAGAACCACTGAGCTAAATCCCCCGCCATTGTGATGTACTTTTAAGAAAAGCTGATTTTCATATTTATGAAGTTATTGGATCCCAAAGCAAAACCTAAATTTAAGGTCTAGGCCATTTGGCTCTTTTTTTTTAATTAATAAAAATTTAATTAATATGGGCTAGGTGAAGATGATCTAGATTAGCATTAGCCCAAGTCAGGTAGAATTTCAAGATATAAGAACAACCAGATGAAATATGGAAAATATGGGTTCTAAGCCAAGTCGTCATCATTCATCTGCCAAATTGACTACCAGATTTTGAGGTTAAAAGAAATAAGCATTTTTTTTTCTTTAGGAAAGCTGAGTATGGCAACGGTCACTTAGTAAAAACATTTTTAAAATAAGAATTTCATAGCTACACATTCATTTTTATTTTATATCCATATTACATTTGATATTTATTGTTTCCTTCCTTTTTCCTGACATCCTTTGCTTTTGTGGCACATTGTCTTATTGATAGGTAGAAATATGGTGATGATCATATATGTAAAATAAAATTGTTTCTTATAAACCAGAAATATTTTATTCATTTTGGAATCACAAGATTTTTGTGCTTTCATGAATACATATTTTGTTTTGTTGATTACTAGTGATTTACTAATTAAATTTTTGTAACAATGGAAAATTATCTTTATTTAGGGTCTACTTTAATAATGAGGAAGCTTCTATGTTTAAGGACCAAGACCTTCTATTCTAGATTTGTGAAAAACATGGAAATATTCTTGTTAGTATATATTTTGATCTAAAATGTGTTAAGCAGAAGGCTTCTAGGTAGATGTAAGAAAAGATGTTTTTGTTGTGAAGTGGCAGTTAAAAGTTATGGCACAAATGACTTCTAGTCACCTAGACTAGCTCAAACAGTGATGGACCATCAGGTAATGATTTATTAAATTCATATTGAAGTTGGGTCAAACTCCCCTTCAGCTCGAGTAGCTTGGCGATTTTCAGTGCAATTAGTTGTTGGAGGCTCTTAAGCTACCACTTATCTTATACATCTGACATCTTGTCTCTCCTATCCTCCTTTTCCCTTGTTTCTTTCTTTTTCTTTATTCTTCTTGCCATAGGCCTGCCAGTGGCACTCAAGCTTACCCCCTTCAAAAAGAAGTAAAGACATTGCTAACTCCTGCCTTAGAACATAGCTAACTGATGATCCAGAAAGATTTCCATATTGTGAGCTAATTGGGCAGTGTTTTTTCCTGCTGTTTTCCCTTTAAGATTTAAGTTGATAATTTGAAGAGTGTGTCTAAATTAGTGTTAAGAAATTTTGAATTGAAGAGTGTAAGAAGTATATGTCTTTTACTTAAGTTTCTGGGAACTGAGACATTGGTTTGGAAGTTTGAGAGCAGGAAGGGGAAAGCTGTTTAAAGTGTTTGTGGATGGAGGTGTGAGAGGTACATAGGGAATGGTTTGGAAGTAAATTGGGAAGAATTTTTATTGGATTAGGAAAAGATGCTAAGATGATGTTTGTATAAGAGTTGTTTGCTAAGAACAATTAAGTTGATCTTTACTAAGGATGTTTCAGTGATGCCAGAAAAAAAACGAGTCCCTTGTTGACTGAGAGAAAACTGTTTGTTGGTAGCTAGTTATGATGATGATGATGATGATGATGATGATGATGATGATGATGATGATGATCACGATGACGACAACGCATTATACAAATCTGTTTCCACCTATAAGATGTTTACTTTTCTGGGACAAATTTAAATAGCAAATTGGAATGGCAGCTTTTCTGGTAATGGCAAGTTGGTGCTAAGTGCTTATTATTTTGAGAAAAAAAAGTTGAAAGTTTCAAACTTTTTCACAGTTAACCATTTTTAAACTATCAGTAATATTTATTATTACAGACTATATTTTCTTGGGCTCTTGTCACAATGTAGTTTACCTTTAGATCTGTATCCAAAGATCCTCCGTTCTACATAAACTCTAGCCTTTGGTCCCAGTTAGTTTCTTAGAAGACAGTAAACCAGATAAAAGCACCAAGTTGCAATTTTAGGTATCTTGTCTGTTTCTTTTATGTTTACAATATTGGCAACCATTTAACATTGTGGACTTTATGAGGCCTTCAATAATACTGTATTTCTGAAATTAGATGATATACCCCCTAAACTCATATTTCTGTTTGTTTTTCCACTTTTTCTCTTACTTTAAAATTGTAGACTTTCTGAGTTTGTTGGTGGTGGATGTTAATTACATAATTTAGTATATCTTGGAGGTTCTTATGTTCTTTTGTAGAGTGAGATAACCATTTCATATTCTGTTCTCATAATCCCAAGGGTGTTTTAAATTATTTAAGATAAAGAATTGCTATGATATTTTTAATTACATAATTCAGATATATTTGGATTAACTCTTTGTTAGCAAATCTAGTATGAGTTATTCCCAGTGATTTTGACATATATTTTCAAGTTCCATTTAATTAGATCTCTGTACATTCATATTAAAAATCTCTTTTAAAATAGTCAAAAAAATAGGTTCTGATTTTGTACTCGGAAGGTAATTTTTCTTTTTTATACATGTCAACTTCATTAACAATAGGAAGATTATTTTTATATTGCTTATTTTATAGAGTTGGCACTTAGTATAATTTTCACATTTTAGTGTGTGTCACATTTCAAATTATAATACAATAACATACTGTAACTTGTTTAAGTCAGTGCAGAGCCTTCTTAAGTAGTCCTTCCTTTAGGAATTGGCTTAAAAAGAAGTGAATTCCCCAACCTGTCTCAAGAACCAGTGATTTAAATAACTGTGAGACAAGTCTTTGAAAGGCTTCCTTGAGTCTAGTTAGTGGAAATAAATGATAGCCCATTTCCATGCTGCATAGTTGTTAGGGTTTATAAAGTTGTCAGTATGTAAAAGTACAGAAGTAGGAAAGACTATGTAAAGTTGCCTATAAAATTTCTATTTTTCATTATTTGCACTATTTATCTTTGCACTTGATTTTTTGAAAGTTAAGACTAGTCACTTTCACTTTTGTTTCTAGTCTTTTCTAATTTCTTGCAGAATTATGTTTTCAATATCCCTCCCAAAGCAAAATGTATATGCAATTAAATATACTTTTTAAAGCCAAGAAAATATTTAATCTTAGCTATGTAATACAGAAATTTGTTTTGATAAATATTTTAATAAGGTCCTTGATTTGCCAATAAAATTCTTTGTAAATGTGAGCTTTATTAAACGTTTTAAATAAAGTAAAAGCTTAGGATAGATATAGCTTTGAGATCTAGCTTCCAGCCTCAGATAGCCTGGTTTTGGAGTGTTGGTTTGTTTCCACTTTAGTCAATGAGATCTGAGTCTTACTGGGTACATGCTTAAAAAACTGGAAGTGAAGTGGGTGGCAGTGGCATCTGCCTCTTTCATGTAGTTTTCCATGATGTTCATATAGTTTCCTCATGGTCTATATGATATAACTGGTATTGAAAGAATTGCTTAAATGACTATTCCTTTTTGGAATTCAGAATTGACTCATTTTTTGAGGAAGGGTGCAGCAAGGGATAAGAGACTTTATTTTAACCAGAGGCAGTCTTATAACCTCAGAGGTGTTCTCTAAAAGGAAAGAACAAAAAGTGTACCTGTAAGCATATTTTTTTGTCTTAGTGAGATTGTGTAACACAGTGTTTATAATTGCAAAAAAGAGATTTGACAGTTTTGTCAATAGAACAGAGAGATGTGTTTTTGGCTGAAATTGTTTTTTATAAGTTATTTCATTGTTTCATTTTATATTCCCTTTCCCATAATTTTTACATACTTAAAACTAACAAGTAAGCGGCCTTTTTCAGATCTTGCTTATTTTCAGAATGCCCGAATGTGTTTCTGGGGAGAAGGGATGGTAGTGTTTTAATTCTTGACGTGCTCCTCTCAGCATGTTTTGCTAGTCATTCTGGATCTGGTATTTGAAAATTCTGTTGAAAATTTGATGGTGTATTTGAAATGAGAATGTCCTCTATAACATGGTGTGAATGTTTGTGGCCAGATTCTGTTGTGGAACCCGTGGCTTTGTTTTTAATTTGACTATAAGACAACTTCCACTGTCTAGATTTTAAGTTTATCTAGTGGAATTGTAGTTGTCTAACTATAAACCAGTCTGGGGGAATAGAGGTTAATAGATGTGGATTTGACTCTACATAATCCTATACAAATCACAAGTTAAAGGCTTACATCATTAGAGTTACCTAAGTTTTATGTTGTTAGGTCTTTAAACGTGGGTGATGTTCAGCATTATATCTATCATTTTTCTTTAGGAAAAGAGGGAAATTCAATCCCCAAACTTTTTCTTGGAGACTAAATTTACCACATACGGAAAATGAAAAAATTTTTTAAAGTGGCTTTATTTTTAAATGGAGTTTAACCAGCTTAATTAGTTCTTTTTCCTAGTTTAAAGTAATTATTTCCCAAGTGTGAATAAATGATCAACATTTGCCTCCCTCAACCCTTTTTGGAGGTTCTTTTTCATTTTGTGCTCCCAGTTCCCAATCATGGTATAAAATGAATTACGGGTATCCCTCTTAAGTCCCGTGATCCTTTTTGGGGGAATCACAGATACCTTTGATAATCTGACAAAAGTGATGGACCCTGTCCCCAGGAAAAAAATGCACATACACATAATTTTGCATACAGCCTCAGGGGCATCACATCTTCTGAAACCTAAGTTAAGGATCTATGCTCCAAGTAAACTCCATAAAGAACATTCTAATGCAAATATTTGATAAAAATTAGGAACTAACTATTGTCTTAAAACATTTCAGATTGCAGTTATTAGATGGTGGCCCCACTAGCAAAATGTGACATTGCAACAAGCTTTGTTAGACATTTTAACATCCAGACAGAAAGAAAAAAGAAGCAAAATTCTGAGAGCTACTTAAAAGGAGTCAGGGCATCTTTAGACATGGGAGCCATTTTTGGTTCAAGGCAGGGGTCAGGGTGCCTGACAGCTTCTAGCAGGGTAGAGTTTGATAAACCACAATGCTCAGGATGCCAAGGGGTTAGCCATTATCTTAACCCCTTCCTCACCAAAAGATTTTAGTTTTGTCTGTTGGGAAACAAGATGTCACTAGGGAAAAAAAGATTTGCCTTACAACTGCTGGAACACATCAGTTTGCTGATATACGTATGGGACACTAGTATTATTTTTGAGAAGGTGCATAAAACCAAAGTAAATTATCCTTTATGTAGAACATTATTTACTAGAAATATTTGTTTGGGTAAATTAGCTTTGACAATTTTTACCAGTAAATACTGATTTTATTTGAAACTGGGAATCCAGTTTATAAATAGGATAGTTGATATATCCATTCTCTCCCCCATATAAATAATAGTTTAAAGATTTATGCATAGTTTTTACTTTCTTGATGCCACAGGATGGGGTGTGGGGCGGGGGGAGATCTTTGAGTCAACAACTGACAAAATGTCAAATTTAGTCAAATTTAAAAATTGAGAAGCAGCACTTTAAGTCTAACTCTACACCATTTTAATGCATGTGTTAGTTTTAATGATTTTTGGTGCATGCCTTTGGGCTTATTCAAAAGTGTACAATAGGAAAGTATATTTCCTTTCTTAGAAAGGAGATGTTTTTCTACTTTGAAACATGTAATTACAAAAATCTTCCTCTGTGGGAAGATTAACCATGTACTGAACTACTGAGAAGTATATATTTTTAGATATACAGAAGGAATCTACATGGAGCAGCATTCAGACCTATATAGAAGTGATAGCATTCTGTATAGGACCATAAAGGAAGTAACATTAAACACTTAAACAGACCTTGTTGGGTAGAAATACCTTAGATCTTGCATTGACTTCCAAAAAGAATATGCCACAGAAGTTTGCTGAAACTTTTGTTGTTTGAATTTTCTCTGTCAGTGTATTTAACCCAAATACAACAACTTTGGGTTAGCACATATGTAAGAATCAAAAACTAAACTAAATAGATCAGTCTGGTTTGTCAATCCACCTTGACTGAAATAAGTACACTAATCACTTGCAACATGAAAAACTGTCCAACTCCTCTAAGGTTTTGACAAAATAACCTTGGCTAATGTGGGAAGACTCCCACTTTGATTTCTGACCTGACAGTGAAGATTCATGCTTGACATGATTTCAAACCTGACAGTGTCTGTTTAAGGAGCCATGGTACAGTTTGCTAATTCAATCCCAGATACCTGTTGATTACCTGTGAGATCTAGAGTCCAAAGTAGCCAGCAGCCGTATCCCTGAGTGCTCTGTGCCCATCAGATAAAGTGAGCAGGGTTGGGACAGGTCACAGCTCAGATGATTGACCTCAGGTGTTGTAGACAGCCCCAGTTTCAAGAATTGTATCTGCTTTCTTGGGAGTCATCACTGAACTAATGTCCCATACTGTGTTAATGTAGATGCTCTCTCTTAGTGGAGGCCCAGAGCACACACGTGAATTGCTTGTGGTACTCAGAGAGGGGGTGCTAACTCTGATGCCCTGGCCAAGTTCCAGTTTAGGGATGTGGGTCTTCTTGTCATTCTAATTGGAAATGTGCATCACTTCCCATTTTTCCTATTGATCTCAATGCAAACTACACTAGTCTGTTTCTTTGCCCCCGGTCCCAAGTCTCTAAGATACTGGTGTGTATTATATGGGCCAAGTTCATGCTTTATCTCAATGCACAAGGGTTGAGGAATGAGTGAGCTTGGTATCAGGATGCACTGTGATGGGAGGATGGACTCTTGTGATGCCAAAGGGATGAAATTGGCCCTTTTTAAAGCATAATTTAGGGAATGTGCACTGGCCGGAAGCTTCCAGCCATGAGGTATGAGCTGAAACCAATTTTCCCTCTTTTCTTATAGCATGATGAGGAAATCAGTTGGGTTTTCAGCGGTCAGGGAAGGCCGGAGTTCTGCAGCTTTAATCTGGGTAACTGAGGCTGGCTTGAGCAAGACTTTGGTTAATTAACTGGGTTCTCAGATGCCACAGACTCCGTGAGAAGTCACCATTATTTTCAATGGTTGTGATAGAATATCCCCCTAGTAGCCATTATTTTAAGATTATATTGCAGAGTTGCTTTATTTTGAGCTTTTTGTGTATACACAATCCCAAACTGGAAGAAATTTTTAAAAGGAATCCTGCTGTGAAAGGTATATATTACTCTAGATTTTTCTTACTGTAAATATTGTAAGATTGTAATACTGTCAATATTTTATTAACCAACAAATGTTAATCTATGTGAATTCAGACTTATTTTAAATGTGCTTCTTATTTACTGTGTGTGGTCCCTGTTGCTGACAGTATTAAGTTATATTCTGATGTAAGATTAACTTTATTAAAGAATGTAAACATTAATGTTTCCTTATGGGAAAACAAATAAAGTATAAAGAAGACAATTCTTTTCATTGAAATATACTGTGTATTTACACTTGCTAGACCCAGCACCACTTATAAATTTAGTACACTGTTCAGAATTTTAGTTCACACAGCTGACATGATTGTGCTCTATTTGAAAGTCTAAGAGTAGGTATTGTTGGAATATAAAGTTTGTATTTGTCTGCTGTGAATCATCATCTTGAAATTTCTAATCAAGTTTGTAAAATTTTTATAATAAAACATTTTAATGACAATTTAAAAATTTATCTTTAAAGAATGGTCAAAACAATATCCTTTCAGAAATAGAATTGTTCTTTAATATCTTTCCAAAATGACTTTGGTTAAATGGACCAGATGTACATTAGTTAAAATTTAGGATGAAGTTGTTGATATTCTTTGAGTTTACAAGTTAATCCTTATTGGAAATGTGCCAATATATAGTAGAATATCATTACTTTGCACTGTTTGGGGACCCCATTCAAGAATGTTGAATTTTGCCAACTAAAAAGTAAGCAAATGCAATTTAAAAAGTAAATTTGAGCATTCTGTATTGCATATGTGCAGATATTATCATATGAAGAAGCGCGTGTGTTGGGCTGTAATATAACCATATTTGCTGTCATGTTCTCCCATCTCAGTGCTGGGAACTCACCATGTGGAAACCAAGCAAATGTGTTGTGCATCAGCCGGCTTGAGTTTGTTCAATATCAAAGCTGAAACTAGCGAGGTCTGCTGTACTGCTTATTGAAGTATTGTGATTCTTTTAGGCATTGATTCTTACAAAATATATACTGTAACAGTATACTTTGTACAGATTGAAATTTTATTTGAAAAAATGAAATAAAGTAGGCAAAAAATAAAGATGTTTATTTTTCATGTGACTATATAAACAGATCAGTCTTGTTTCAGTGCTTTTTTGGGGGAGGGATCGGTGGCTCTTTGATTTTTATTTTTAATGAAAACTATTTTTAGGCATAGGCAGCAGGTATGCTACTACTTGCCCATTGTAATCGTTAATTGCTGTAGCATTAGTTGTTCTCTCAAGCTGGAAAAAAGCTATTTTCTATTTTATTAAAACAGATTTGTTTATTTTTTAAGATTTTATGTGAATAGTTCCCTGTCCAGCTTCTCGAGTCTATTTTTTCTGATGGTGCAACAGTTAATGAAGCCATCACATTGGAGAAGGAAAAACTTTTCCTATGGATCATGTTCTTTCCTGTGGAAGGTTTTCTGTTTCCTGTCATTTTAAATTTGATTTAGGGTAGCGCGCGCGCGCGCGCACGCGCGCACGCACACACACACACACACACACACACACCTTTCGAAACTACTTTTCTAATGAGTAGAATGGCAAACGGAATTAAGTTACTCGTAAAAATCATGACAAAAGGATGATCTTTCAGGATAGTTTCATTGGAATTTTCTAGAAGAGTAGATTAACTAAAGAGAACTACTCCACATTTGACTTTTAATTTAAAAACCAGCAAAGACCTCAGGTATATATTTTCTTTGACTTCTAAAAGTAGAGTTTGAAGTTTTATTTGTGCCTTGCTTCATTTTATCATCTTTGATGCTTGTACTTTCAGGGTGGATATAAGGAAGGCTGGGAGTAAATAAGTCTCCAAGGTTCCTGGCAAAAAGCATACTATGGAAAATCTTCCAATGTTACTTAGATATACATGACAATCATTATATTCTAAAAACTCGTGCATAGTTCATAGTGTTAGAATTTCAGGCTTCCCTAGATGAATCCCATGAGAATTTGTTATTGTAATTACTGTTTTGTTGGTTTTCTTGCTAAAATAGCACCCATTTGTAGAGAACAGTGGGATTGGAGTAGTTTCCACATCTGACAACTACCAGTTAATAAAAACAATGAAGACATCTTACAACCAAAAATTAAAGCTAAGCTGGGGATACTGGTACATGCCTTTCTTCCCAGCTGAAACTGGGTTCTGGGTTTAATCCCTGGTATAAAACAAAAACAAAAACCAAATCTGAGGGTGCCACTGTTTTGGAGAGGTACGTGGAGTGTCTAAGAAACTAGTTTTCCTTTAGTTCTGCGGTGCTTCTGACTCTAAGATCACAAAGAAGACAGGTGAGTACTTTCTGAAAAAAGAAACCAGATTCTGCATATTCCTCAAGGTAGGGTAAAATAAATTCCTGAATCCCAATCTGAGAAGAACACAAACGTGAAAACTAGCCAAGATTTGCTCCCAGTAAATATATGGCAATGAAAAGCCAGAAACCAGGCCTGTTTGTAACTGTCCTGTGGCCTTAATATTTTAAAGACAGGTTCAAACAGGACCATGATATGTTCAGTGGTCATTTTGAGAGCAAGAGGCCTTGAGGTGAGATCCTACTGCAGGGTCACAAGGGGAACATCCCAGACATGGGATTAGTATGAACTACAAGGCAAGGCTAGAGTAGAGCCATGAGGCCCCTCAAGAAAGGAGCCCAGCATAACATGGTTAAGAACTTTTTGTCACTTTTCTTTAGTATTTCCTTTTCTAACATGATACAATTGGCAATCTCTTCCTACTCCCACCTCCAATGGATATAAACTTTTATTTGATAAAAGTGATGCATGTGATAATGTAATGTATTTTGGCTCTTTTGCCTGTTTTTTAGAAATCTCTTTGTTGCTAGCTCCAGTAAGAGTTGCTTTCCAAGCAAATAGGACTTTTTGATTTGGGGTACTGGGTTTTGGAAGAATTTCGGCTCATTTGGGATCAGAGGGAAAGGATCCCTCTTTTTCATTGTCAGGGTACTAGCTCTCCTCAGGGTGACCACATACCTCCACTACTGTGACTTCATGTTGCACTACACTTCTGAAACTTAAGTAGGAGGATCCACATATTTTCCCTAACAATGGGGATTCCACCTTAATCTTGCAAATCTTCAGTTTTCCTACTAACGTTGATTTTCACTTTTCTGATTTGTTCAACTCAGACCATTTGACACTTAGATTGGCAGTGAAGAAATATCACAAAACAGATTCATTGAACATTTCAGTGTTTAAAAGAATGAATATCCCCACTTTATAGCCAGCAGGGTGGTTCAGTTAACTCCATACCTTTGGCATCCTGTCTCTGCCATCCTTCTGGACTTATACCACAGAATTCAGTGAGCCTCTCATGGAGATTGATGGTGGCACTAAAAGTACCTAAATTTTTCTAAGCCCACCACTTTTTTTTTAACACTGAGTGCTTAAATACTCAAAACCCCAAGCTGAGCATTTTACCTATGTTATTTCATTTCATTCTTATTGCAACCCTATAAGATAAGCACTATTATTGCCTCTGTTGTGCAGATGAAAACAGTAGGGTACAGAAAAATTAACATGCCCAGTGCTCTGCAACCAGAATTCAAAGTCCAGGTAGGCTGATATCAAAGCACAACCATGGTCTCAGTTACCCTGACTATACTGCCTGCCCTATAAAGCTCTACCTCCATACTCCCAAATATGTAATGTCTCCTTTGACATTACCTTACCTCACGGTTTATTTATTTATTGGCTTTGTTTGTTTTGTTTGAGACAGGGTCTTGCTGTGTAGTTCAGCCTGGCCTTAAACTCACTAGGTAGCTCAGGCTGGCCTTGAATTCACAGCAGTCCTGCCTCAGTTTCCAGAGTGCTGGGATTACAGGTGTGCACCACCACACACGGGCCCTCATGGCATATTTAGCTGGACAGTACAACCAATGTTTCTTATACAAAGAGTTCCTCTGCCTAGCTCAAAAGCCACATTTCCTGTTCTGGAAGTTGATTCATAAATGAATCCACATTTTCATTTCTTCCTCCCCTTTCATGGGGGAATGACTTACTCAGAGCAGGTCTAAAGGAAGCTATTAAATGGCTCTCTCTCTCTCTCCACTACTCTTGCTTGAAGTAAGCATGGCCCTTGTACTATTCCTGCCAATGACCTGAACAAAGGATTCTATGAATGAGGGTCTTGAACTTTGTCTCATTGAGTTGTCAGTTTCCTTCTCCTATTTCCCAGATACTGGCCCCTTGCAAATACTTTTTCTTCCTTACAGCAGACCTTCTAATACCATGTGGCTTTAGATATAAGATCAACAACGAGGGTCAGGAGGCAGAATCTAGTCCCGGATTCTCCAAACCTCACTATTCACCAACAGTTGGCCCACTAATTGGATTAGCTAGAATCAGTTGTGTAGTTTCTAGCTGAGTTTTGCTCAGCCTTTTAAGTTTCTGGAAGCATATTCCTGTGCCCTCTAAAATATTATTTTCCAGATGTTTCTTGACTTTCAAGGAGAGGTTAGGAGTCTCACTCTCCAGGGGCTTTTTCCAAAGATAAAATCTCAAATTCCTCAGAGCTTAAGGGTGTTTTAGAGGGCTGTGACATCTGTTAAAACTCTGGTCTGAAAAGAGAAGACCGTAATTTGAATTTGAACCCTTCATGATTCTTTTGTATCCTCTACAGCATGGTTCTCAGGGTGTGGACCCTGGACCAAGAGTGGTAGCTTTCCCTTGGAAATTGTTGGAAATACACATTCTTGAGCCCCATTCCAGATCTACCTAATCAGAACTCTGGGTCTGGGGCCCAGAAAGCCCTGCTGTAACAACCCTTCTAGGTAATTCTGATGCAGGGTGAAGTGTGAGAACCACTGCTCTCTAAAGTAAAAGTTCTTTAATTTTAAATTCTAGAGTCTTAGGTTTGAAAAATCTGATGAAAACTTGAGGCTCTCTCAGCTGCTTCACAGACCATCCACCTTGAAGGACCAAGTTAAGAATTTCTAGTCTAGAACTTAGTTTGTCTATTCCTCTCTGGCTTGTACCTGCTCTTAGCACCACTACAAGAGTGGTATTCACATACTCTGTGCTTCATCTATGTATTGTCAAGTGTCACTGAGGGTGTGCATCCCATGCCAGAGAGGACCAGGGATAAGGGCTTGCTGCCGCTTGTGTGTATTGCAACTATATGCTAAACAAAACCCAAATTCTCATGCAAAGGCCTCCAGGCCAGATTTCTGGTGTCATAGGTGACTTCTCCTGGAGTTGGGACCTCTGTTAGAGCAGAACTGTTAGAACCTGTTGAGTTGCCTATGACAGCACTAGTCAGAGTGAGTAGGCTGCAGCTAGAGCTTTATCATAGGCAGCTCTTGGTCTCCCAAAAGAAGAGCTCCCAGGACAAGGCCCAGGCTTTGATTTCCTGGCTAAAAGCATCTCCTTTTATTTTCATAAGCTGTTTTCACCTGAGCAGCCAGTGAGTAAAACTTAGCTTGGGGGTTGGCACTCAGCTTTTCCTGCACAATCATTCTTGGGCCATGACTTGAACTGTCACTCAGAGCAACCTCATTGGGAAAAATCCTGTTTCTAAAATTGGGACCTTCGGGCTGGGGATTTAGCTCAGTGGTTCCACCACCTGCTTTGCAAGTGCAAGGTCCCGAGTTCAATCCTTGGTACCAAAAAGAATAAATTAAATAAATAAATAAATAAAATTAAATAAAATAAAATTGAGACCTTCTAAGAAGGAGACTGACTACAGAGCTTGGGCCAACCTGTGAATTTCTCCCTCTGACTGGTAGAACTGCTTCCTCATTCTGAGAGGTGGCCCAGTGAAAAAAGGTCTGTTTCTGCACTCTTGACTTCAAACATCTGAAGCTTAATTCCTTCACAAAACTCATTTTTTCCTGTCTTAGTTTTGTGCATTGCAGTAAAGAATACCACATACTCAGATTTCCCAAACCAAAAACAGAGCTCATTCCAGACACTAATTTCCTTCAGAAACACCTGGCCACAACTCCTCCCCTACACCACTGTAACTCAGTGGTTCTCAAACTTCAGCCTGCATCAGAATCTACTGAAGGACTTTTGAAAATACCTACTACTGCATGGACTGAGGGTATAGCAGCTCAAGGGTACAGTACTTGCTTAGCATGTGTGAGACACTTGAGTTCCATCTCTAGCACCACAAAACAAAAACAAATGAGCAAACAAACAAAAACACCTGCTTGGCCTATCCTCAGTTTCTGATTCAGCAGGTCTAGGGTGAAGCCTGAGAATTTGCATTTCTAATAAATTCCCAGGTAATACTGATTGTTGCTCCAGGAACCATACCTTGAGAACCATATCTCTAGCCTATCATATCCAAAGTGTCCATTTGTCCCACTTTGCCTGAGAGCGTGGTTGTGATTGCTGTTCCTGCTTAATTTTGGTAACACTCCTGTTTACTTTCCCAAATATTCTAGCTTTGATGACAAATTATATGGTCACCCATTTTCTTACCTACAGCCTCCTCAGTGGTCTCCCTACTGCTGTTCTGCCTTCTGCAATCCATTCTCCACACAGCAACCAGAATAATCTTTTTTAAAAATGCTAATTGTAACCATTGTAACTCATTGTGGCACATGCCTGTAATTCCAGCTATTTGGGAGGCTAAGGCAGGAGGATCAGCCTGGGCAACTTAGTGAGACCTTGTCTCAAAATAAAGATTTTTTAAGAGAGCTAGGAATGTAGCTCCAAGGTAAAGTGTTTGCCTAGTATGTACAAGACCCTGGGTTCAATTCCCAAGGTGGGGAGTTAATTAAATGGTATCACCCCCCTGCTTCCCACTCACTTGGGATAAAAATCTAACTCTCTACTGTACTTACAAGACCACTGTGACCTGACACTCCAGCTTTCTCTCCTTCCTTTCACTCCCTTGTTAATTACTCTCATGTGGTTGTTTTCTGTTTCTTAAATGTATGGAGCCATTGTTACCAAAGGGCTTTTGGCTTTGCTCTTCTCTCTACCTACAATGTATTTCTTCCAGATCCTCACATGGCTAGCCATTTTTCACAATCAAGCGTCAGCTCTCATGTACCTTCTCCAAAGAGGTTTCGCTTGAGAGCCCAATTGCTGCATCTGCTTTCAATCCCCCTCCCTCCCTTCTCTGTCCAGTGCTCTTCCTACTGTTCATCGTTGCCCAAATTATCTTGCTCATTTTTTTCTATTAATGGTCTAATTCTGTGGGTAGGATTCACTATGGTATCTCCAGTGCCCAGTCAAATCTAGGTATAGCAGACAATAAACATCTGATGACTAAATGACTGGACTGTAGTGAGTCTGGGCCACTTCTAAGAGTCAACTCTGCCTCTGGGGCTGACTTCCTCCTCCTCTTTGAATGAGGGCTCTGTTCTGTTTTATCTCACCTCTAGCCTAAAGGTGACATATAACAGAGACCCTGAATATGAGTCAATTTTCTGTGCCAACCTCTTTAACTTCTTACACCTTTTACCTCTGTATAGACCTCAACATCTTCTCGCTTGAGCTATTTCATCTCCTGATGAGGTTCTGAGGTAAGGACAAGTAGCCTTGGACTCAGAACATAGGTTAATATCCACCAAGCCTCCAGATGTCCCCCAAAGCACCATTTGTTGTAGTTCTAGCCATCTAGCATGTACTTGGGGACCCCTTGGTCACTGGGTACATGGTAGATAGCATTCTCCTAGGCCTTTCTTTTGGTGAGCTAGGTATTTATCTCCATGGAATGCAGTTGAGTAAAGGAAGGAGGCTAGCTATTTAAAGAGAAATATGCTCTATTCTCAAATGTTAAGGGTAGGAAATGCCAGGGGAAGCTTGGCCTCAACAGAGTACCAGCACCACTGGTGACACTACCAAATTCTAGCTCCTCTAATAGTCTCTATTCCTCATCCCCCTCCTCAAATCTTTAAAATGGGAATGATGACAACTAACTCCCCCAAACAACTTTTTAGGGATGAAGTAGAAAAGAGTCTTGCTCCTGATTCTCAACCTAAAGTAGAAATGAGGTTCCTTGGCTCAGTTGAGTTTAAGTAATTTTAGGCTCCTGAATAAAATTGGAGCTATGGAGTATAAACCCAAAAAGCAAAGTCATATAAGAGGTACAATGCAAAGATTCCCCAAAGTGAGTCTCTTTTAAGAACCAAGCTACTAGCCAGGCATGGTGGTGGCACACCTGTAATCCCAGCACTCAGGAGGCTGAGGTAGGAGGATTGCCATGAATTCAGTGCCAGCCTGGGCTTCATAGATCAAGGCCAGCCTGAACTACACAGTGAGACCCTGTCTCAAGAAACAAAAAAAAACAAACACAAACACAACTAAACAAAAAATAACCAGGCTACTCAGTGGGCAGGGCATGAGGAGGCAGAGACTTACTCTGGAGCATTTTCAAGAGCTTTGTTTAAGTCTTGGTGTTTGGGGAATAAGCAGTGAAAGTGGAGGTTAAAAGAATTAGGTCTGAGTAAGGCACAATGGTGCATGCCAATAATCTCAGCTGCTCAGGAGGCCTAGGCAGGAGGATCATAAGTTTAAGGCCAGCCTGGGAATATAGAAAGACCCTATAAAAAAATAAAAATATTAGTTTTGAAATCAGGCCTCATTGCAAATCCAGACTCTACCACTCACTAGCTTTATTTTTTTTTTATTTTTAATTCTTTTATTGGTACATTTTAGGTATACAATATGTTTACATTTATCATTGGGTACTTGTACCTGTACATGATGAATCTTGGTTCTTATTTTTTTCCCCATTACCTGTGCGCCCTTCACCCCCTCCACCTTTCCCTATTTACATAGATTTTGTTTCCATTTTTTTTTCTTTTCTCGTAATTTTTCCTTTCCCTTCTTCCCTTTCCCCTTCCCCTCCCACCACCCCTACACCTTTGGACCTTTTCCTATTTCAAATTATCAATTCATTTTAATCATTTTAATCCTTATTTACACTTTCAGTTTCTCACACTAGAGAAACTATTCGGTACTTACACATGTGTGTCCTATTTATTTCACTTAAGAGTATGGCCTCAATGTGCATCCATTTAGCTATAAATGTCTCTAGTTTCTCATTCTTTATGGTTGAGTAGTACTCCATTTTATTAAAAAACCACATCTTCTTTATTCAATTTCCAGTTGATGGGCACTTGGGCTGTTTCTAAGCTTTAGCTATTACAAACTATGCTGCTATAAACATAGGTGCACATATATCGCTGTGGTATGATTCTTTTAATTCTTTGGTTAAGATATGCAGCAGAGGAATAGCTGGGTCAAATGGGACCTCTAGTCTCTTGAGGTATCTCCATAAGGATTTCCATGGTGGTTGCACCAGTCTGCACTCCCACCAGCAATGGAGAAGGGTTCCTTTCTCTCCACACCCCCACCAGCATTTGTTATTGGTTGATTTCTTTTTTTTTTTTTTTTGGCACTGGAGATCAAACTCAGGACTTTGCGCCTATGAGGCAGGCAGCGGCACTACTGAGCTAAATCCCTGGCCCAGGTTGATTTCTTGATAGCAGCCATTCTTTCTGGGGTGAGGTGGAATCTCAGTGTTGTTTTCATCTGCATCTCTCGAATGACCAGTGTTGTTGAACATTTTTTCATATGTTTATTTGCTGCTTTTACTTCTTTGTCTGAGAAGTGTCTGTTCATTTCAGATGCCCATTTTTGAATTGGGTCTTTAAATTTGGGGGGTCTGATTTTCTTCAGTTCTTCATATATTCTAGATAGTAGTCCTTTGTCTGAGGTACAGTTGCTAAAAATTTTTTCCCACATTGTAGGTTGTCTCTTAGCTCTGTTGGTGGTTTCTCTTGCAGTGCAGAAGCTTTTTGATACAATGAGATCCCAGTTGTTGATTCTTTGTGCTAGCTCTCGTGCTACTGACGATTTGTTCATAAAGTCTTTTTCTGTGCCAGTGTCATCAAGAGTTCTAACTTATCTTCCAGCAAGTTTAGTGTTTCTGTCTTAATATTTCAATCTTTAATCCACTTCAATCTTAGTTTAGTGCATGGTGATAGGTATGAGTCTACTTTTAATCTTTGGCAGGTTGAAATCCAGTTTTTCCAACACCATTTATTAAATAGGCTATCTTTCCTCCAGTGAGGGTGTTTGGCTCCTTTGTCAAAGATAAGATACCTGAGTATGTCTGGAGTTGTTTCTGCATTTTCTAATCTATTCCACTGATCTTCAGGTCTTTTTCTTTGCCAGTACCATGCTGTTTTTATCACAGTAGCTTTGTAGTATAGTCAAGTTGGGGATTGTGATACCCCCAGCCATGTCTCTGTTGCCCAGAATTGCTTTTGCTATTCTAGGTTTCTTCTGCTTCCAAATGAATTTTTGGATTGTTTTCTCTAGTTCTATGAAGTATATTGTTGGAATTTCAATCAGCATTGCATTAAATCTATATAGTAGTTTTGGAAGTATGGCCATTTTCACTGTATTGGTTCTTCCTACCCAGGAACAAGGGATAGCTTTCCATTTTCTTATATCCTCCTCAATCTCCTTTTTCAGAGTGCTGTAGTTTTCAGTGTAGAAGTCTTTTGCTTCCTTTGATAGGTTGATTCCTAGATATTTCATTTTTTTAAATGCTATTGTAAAAGGAATTATTTCCCAAATTTCTCTCTCAATGATTCTGCTATTTGTGTATAAGAAGGCTATTGTTTTTTGAACCACTCACTAGCTTTGTGGTCTTAAACAACTCTACTTAACTTCTGGTCTCAATTTTTTGACCTGTAAACAGAATAACAGGAGTGCCTACCTCATTTGATTGTTGGGGAAATTAAGTGAAATAACATGTCTAGAGATTATAGCACAGTGCTTGGTTGGCACAAGATGTTGTTTAATAAATGCTGTTATCATCATTAGCCTCATGTTTTTATTGATTAAAAGGGAGACCTGGAAGCTGAGTAGTCAGTAAAGCCTTAGTCTCCAGCAGCTTTGGCATTCCAGGTAGAGGGACAATCCAAGAGAGCAACTGTTTCTCTAGAATGATTAGCTTGGCTTTATCTGAATCCTTCCGACTGCAGCCTTTGAACCTGTCCTCATGCTTTTCTCCTGCTAGCCCAAAGAAAACCTAGTGTAGTGGTGGTGAACCTGTGGACACATGCTGCAGTGGGCTCTTTGTATCATTGAAACCAATTAAAAGGTTGGCCATCACTGTTAAGACTCCATCTTCACTGATCTGGTTGTATACTGGGCCAGATTTACTTTTGGCTTGTCACTTTGTGTCTGTGTTCCAGACCTGGGATGTCTGAGGTTTTCTGATGGGGGTAGAGGAGAGTGTGACAAACAAAATGTGGTCTTGGTCTACAACAGTGAGGGCAAACCTTTTAGAGCCTTCAATTATATAAACAGCCCACTGTGGCACACATGCCATAGGCTCACCACCACTAGCCTAGGAGCCCTGCTTCTTTCTGGCTACAGGCAACATCTCTGCCATCTGCCAAGGTGTGGAATGACTAGAGGTCAATGCTGAATATTAATTCACCTGTTGGACATCTAAGCAATTAATCGGCCCCAGGAAACAGCTTTGAAGTAAGAAGAGTGATTTTCCATTGGCAGTAATGCTTAAGCTGGGACTTTCGGGAGTCTGTAAAACTCCTGAAATTTTATACAAAATCATATCTGCATATGCATTGTATGTTTTTTCTGAGAAGAGGACCCATAGTTTACATCAGAACTCTCAAGAGAAACCACAGTCCACATAAATGTTCAGAATCACTGGTCCTCATTTGAAAGTAGAGAGAACTCTCCTCCACAGTCTCTGTGAGGCTGGCTGATTGCCAGGACTATTAGTGAAACAGGCCTGGAAGCAGAGTTGCTTGGGCATCAAGGGAAGAACATTACTCTCCTATTTGGACCTGTATTATCCACTTGGAAAGTTGGAGGTTTTCAGATCACTATCCATCCCCTTTTCTCCTGAAATTTGGTGCCAATATTAGAAGGCACTCTAAACTGCCATATTCCATAACAAATGAGTGGGCTGTTCTGGTGTCATCTCAGAGGTGGGAGGTGGGTGACTTTGCTAGGTGTGTGTTGGTATAGTAATGGTGGTGAGCGCAGAGGTCTCTTCATATTGTCCTTACCTGAATGCTTGGTACATAGGTGGTACTCAGCCACTGTTTGGATATTGATGTAAAACAGTTAATGGCTTTCCTTCTGCAGATACTGAATCTAAGCTCCTCAGTCCATTTTTTGTCAAGTGCTTTTTTTTTTTCTTTTTTTTTTTTGGTACCGAGGATTGAACTCGGGACCTTGCACTTGTGAGACAGGCAGTGGAACCACTGAGCTAAATCCCTGGCCCCTCAGTCCATTTGTTAATTTCCTAGGGCTGGTGGTTTCTCCTTACCCCTGACCTCTGACCCCATGAGGGTCAGATGCCTTAGCCTTACGTCCAACTACTTACTCTTCACCCTTACTTTTCATCCCTGAGAGATTGTCTGATGCTTCTTGGAATATGATTACATCATTGAGGCTGTTCTCCAATTCTGTCCAGCCCTGGTACCCTCTCTGCCTTTCTTGGTACACTTCATTCTTTATCATATCCCCTTCTTCCTGTTAGAAAATAGCACCTACCTCCCTTGCTGAGAATTTTACCCTCCTCTCAAATTCTAGATCCACATGCTCAACCCAGTTCATCAATTGGTATCAAATACCACAAGATTTTCTAACACTTGAATGTAGCTGTCATCCTACCTGAATGAGGCAAACACCCTCTGAGCTAAGTCAGGTCACAAGTGGGAAGTGTGGGCTGAGAGTAGCTGAGCACAGTAGTTCCCAGGCTCCCTAGTTGCAGACCCTGATCCCCATAGAGTGAGGCTGATGATGCCTCCACATAACAAAACAAGTTTCTCTTTGCTTTGGGGGCCTCCTGTCAGAGTGTTCTTTAGACATGAAGCAGAGTAAAGTCTCCAAGGCATAGACTTCTTCCCCCTCCACCCTTTGTTTTGTTGTTTTGTTTTGTTTTTTGAGACAGGGTCTTGTTGTGTAGTTCAGGCTGTGCTTGAACTCACTAGCTTAGGCTTGCCTCAAACTCATGGTGATCCACCTGCCTCAGCCTCCCAAGTGCTGGAATTACAGGAATGAGCCACCACGCCTGGCTCCCCCTCCCTCTTACTATGTCTTTTCCTCTCCTGCACCCTGGTCCACTGAACCATGTATTTTGAACTGGCTTTTGATAACTATGACCTAAGTTAGATCTTCACTGTAGGACTCTGGGGCTGATGGACAATGGGGAATAGCTACCCTCTGGTAGTACTTGCCTCCTTCTGAACCCTAATTTCTGACAGGCCTCCAAATTGCATAGTTTGCTTCCTGGAAGGATGAGCCACCTCTCAATCTAGGTTGACTGGATTCTTTTCTAACCTTAAATAATGGTACCTTAGATTGTAGGAAGCTTTTATTTTGAGATCATCAAAATATATTCATTTTGTTTTATGTTTTATATTTTATGGTTTTTAAAAAAGACTTCCTTATCTACTACTAATAAACATATTCTCCTATATTTTCTTGTGCTCCCTTTATATTTCTATGTTAGTTCTTCAGTCCACCTGGAATTTTTCATAAATTATGTGAATTAGGAATCTACCTTTTTTTCCTCTTAGGATCACATGCTGCCCAGCATTGTTTATTCTATAAGTCATCTTCTTCCCCAGTATCTTCAAATACTACTCTTCTCTTATTCAAAACTCCCATAAATACCTGTGGGTGTTTTTTTTTTTTTTAATTTGCTTTTGCTGTGAACTTCTTTTTTTCCGGCTGTGAATTTTTTACATTCTTGTAGCCATATTACATCATTTAATGTAGCTTTTGTGTATGATTTGATAGTGTATTTTTGTCCTTTGCCCCCCAAATCATTTAGCTATTCTTACATATTTTTTATTCAGATGTACTTTCTAATCATCTTGTTTCTTTTCTTCCTCCTCCTCTCTCTCTTCCTCCCTCCTCCTCATCTTGCTCCTCCTCTTTTCTCTTCTTTTCCCTTTCCCCCTCCTTCTCTTTCTGATCCTTTTTTGAGACAGGGTCTCATTATCATGTAGCCCAGGCTGACTTTGAACTCATGATCCTCCTGCCTCAGCCTCCAGAGCACTGGGATTACAGATGTGTGCCATCGTGCCTAGCTCTTGAGTCTGTTTTAACAAGCCCTATTAGGATTCTTGTTGGGATTTTATTGATTAAGTTGGGGAGAAAGTTTATATCTTTACAATATTGAGACTTCTCATCCAGGAACAGAATATCTCAGTTGTGTTCCTTAAGGCCCCCAGGGGAGACATTCTCTTGTCACCTGACTCCTGGAGTCCCTCAGCTTTTTTGAGCTGGTGCCCTGAGCCCCACATCCTGGTATTGCTGGGTTCTGTGATCCCAGTTTACTCATTCCCTCATTCCACCCAGAGATGGATTAAACAGTTGAGCATTTGGTTTTTGCTCAGGAATTCTGAGCTTTGTGTTTTCAAGACCCCAAAGAACTCCTATGGGAGTGTCTCATCTCTTTTCTCCCCTGATTATATCTCATTCTCAGAATCTCCCTTCTTATCTTGTTCCTAAAGGAATTTCAGTATTTCTAATCTCGAGTATGTCAGCCTAGTGTTTACTTTAGTCTAGACTGAGAATCTGGTTGAGCTGAAATGCAACCCCTCATTCAGACCTTCTCTTTCTTCACATTGTTCCATGTCATTCCTGAGGTTTGTCCAAATGAGAAAGTATCTTGGAAGAAGAGAAAAGCTCACAAGGTACTGGGGAGAAAAGCAGTATTATTGGTGATCCTAGACCAACTGCCACTTTAAAAGCAAATGCTTATGATCCCATATTTGCCAACAGCACTATCCTATATCACTGCTCACCAGCCTGAACTCTGTAGAGTATCTAGGAATTCATAGAGGTTTTTTTTTTCCAGTGCTAGGGGCTCAAATCCAGGACCTCCTACATGTAAGGCAAGTGTTCTATCACTGAGCTACAACCCCAGCCGCACTTATGTATGTACATATGTCAGTATGTATGTATGTATGTTTCAGCAGTATTGAGGATTGAACCCAGGGCCTTCTCCCTGAGCTACCCCCAACCCTTTTTCTGTTTCTGAGACAGGGTCTCACTAAGTTGTTCAGGCTGGGCTTGAATTTAGGATCCTCATGCCTCAGCTTCCCAAAATGCTAGGATTACAGACGTGCACCACCACACCCAGCTTCAGCTCTTTTATTTTTTTATTTTGCAACAAGTTCTTGCTAAATTTCCAGGGCTGGCCTCAAACTTGTGATCTTCCTGCCTCAGCCTCATGAGTAGCTGGAATTATAGGAATGTATCACCATGTCTCTAGGCATTTTTGATCCCTGATTCTGCCGTGTGCATCAGCCTAAGAAGCAGACTGCTATGTCAGGCTGCCTGCCAAAGGCCCATGGATGAAGCAAGAAGCCTAGGCCATCTTATCAAATCCCTTTCAGGGACAGGGTATCCCTTGTTTAATTGCCAGTATGAAAGCTGAAAGAGCTAGAACTAAAGTTGGGCGGTTTCTCAGACCAGATGTGGCAGCCAAGTAGTGAGAAACAGGAGCCCAACACAGGGTCGGGGTTTTGCAGAAGAGCTAAATGTGCTTTAAGGCCAGGTACAGTAGCAATGCAAAGACATGGGGTGTTTACCCAAAGCAGTTTGTATGTATACCTCAGTACCTAGAAGAGCCATGGAGTCCAGACACCTAAACACCCTTTGCCCAGCTATATGCCACTTCCTTTTCTTCATTGACTTGGCTCTCCTTGCACCACCTCCTCCTACTCCCAGGCTCCTCTGGACCAGATCAGCACACATTACCAATAAAATACCCCCATCTGACCTTGATGAACTTCCATTGCTGCTCATCTAAGGGATAGGATTTCAAGGTAAGGACTGGAGTTTATGACAGTAATTGGAAAGTTACTTTAATGTAAAACTATTATAGACATTATTCCTAGACATTTGTGTTTCAAAGGACAGAATGAGCCACTCTCCCAAGAGTAAACTAATTTCAGAGACGGGAAATCTGACACAGTGGCTGAAAAGTTCTGCTAACAGGGCTACAGCATGATTCCTCAAGATCTCCCTTCAAAGGTCAGATGCTACAAAGATCTTTCCACAGTTGAGTCCCCCTGCCCCCCATGTCATTAGGACCCAGCCAGCCACCCAGTTTTCCATGTCTAAATCTGAAATCAAAGTCTTAGGCAGAGAGAGGGATTGTCACAAATAATTGCAACATCCCACAAGAATTTGGGAGTTAAAAGGAGCCAAACCTGGGCCTTATCCAAAGCTTGCAAGTCTGAGCTTTTTGAAAACCACATTTGATCCTTCCAGTGTGTTGAATGTAAATGTTTGTCTTGTGCCTATTTGGCAGCTCTAGGGGACTCTGCAGGGCTCCTACTGGCCCACTGTGGTGACAGGTGTATCTTTCCCCGGGAGAGGACAGAGTGGTAGACTGCCTGCCATGAGCCACTGACCCCAGAGTTGGCTTTACCCGGAGTCATGTTCTGAACACTGCCTAGGGGAAGAGAAGAGAAGGAGGCTGTCAGAGGGAACTGGTCCCTTATGGCTCTGAGAGGGATGTGGTTGGGAGGAGAAGGGGCACAGGCATCCTGCTTCACCCATATGTCCTTTCTCAGCAGTTCATGAACTCTGCCATTGCCTTCACCCTTAAGCTTAGCGCATTTTATTTTTACAAGTTGCTATCATAGACATTAAGATAATGTTTTGGGCCAGAGATTTAGCTCAGTGTTTCCCTGCCTGCCTCGAAGGCGCAAGGTCCCGAGTTCGATCCCCAGTACCAAAAAAAAAAAGGATTACAAGATGATGTTCTTCTGTTTTTACATACGGACAAAAGCCACCTTTTAAAAAAACAAGATAGCCCATAATTAGTGGGACTTGGTTGTTATTAGCTACATATCCTCCTCCTTCTCATCATCATCATTATCATCATCTAATAGCAGTCACTCTCTTTGTGCAAGGCAATGGGAAGCATTTTACATTCTTTGCGAATCCTCTCAGCTTCCTTGTGAGGCCAATATTGCTGTGTCCTTATCTCATAGAGAAGGGACCAGGCCTAGCAAAGTTAAGTGGCCTGCTCCATGTCTCCTAGTTGGTCAGATGGTCTGAGACATTGCTATGGCTCAGTTTCTTCCTGAAGGAGCAGAATGGAGGCAGAGCCCAACAAAGCACACACCAGCCCCAATAGTCCAAATTTGCCAGGCATGATCAGAAGGGATATTCACACCTATCTTTCCTGTGAGTCTCTGGCCTCCCCCACTGGACCCAGGACCACAGGGACATGATGCCTCAGGGATGGGAATGGAGTGGGAATGGGGTAGGGAAGGCCAGCAATTCTGTGTTGGTTCCTCAGAAAACCTCTCTGTGACCACAGGCATGCAGGATCCGAGGGGCATCTGAACCCTGCCTCCCTCCTCCAAGTTCTTCAGGGCTTTAGGAGTAAGGCTTTCTCTGAGAAGTGGGATTATTCCTCATTGACATCACTCTAGTCATAGCTTCAAAAGACTAAGAAAGAGCAGGCCAAAATAGACTTTTGTTTGGAGCCCAAAAGACTATCTGACAGCCTAATTTCAGCACAGCCTAGAGTCTGACCCCTCTGCTGATTTACATGGCAGGTTTAACTATCCAGAGGTGAGTCAAAGTGTAGCTTGTCCTCAGAGCCAATTAATATTTACTGGTCACCACATGGTGAGTGATGCCAAGGTTGATCTGTGTTCTCTGTATCAGCTTAGGGGACAGACTTCAACCCCTTGTGCCTGTCTGGGACGGAAACCCTGAGGTTTGGAGCTCCTTGCGCCCCCTGCTGGTCCCTCAGACAGACGCCTACTTTTTGGCTTCCTTCCCGAAAGGCTTCCTGATCTTTCCTTTTCCCTCCAAGTCAGCTTCACTCTTTTTAATCTTTTCACCGTTGGATCTAACCTGGAGCTGCTCCCTCTCCCCTACGGTGATTCAACTTCCTTCTTCCTGGCAAAAACCTGAGTCTTTCCCAACTTCTTTTGGGGGTTTGTTGTTGCTGTATGTTTTGGTTTGTTTTGAAGGTTTTTTGTTGTTTCTTTCTTTCCTCTTTTTTTTTTTTTTTTAATGATGCAAGGTCTCACAATGTAGTTCAGACTGGCCTTGAACTCACTGTCTAGCCCAGGCTGGCCTCGAACATGCAGCAGTCCTCCCACCTCAGTCTCCCTAGTGCTGGGATTACAAGAGTGCACCACCACACCCACCATTTCCCAACCTCTTGTTAGAGCTCAGGATCCCTGCTTCCCCACCCTGCTCAGGACTGTGCAAGTGGCAGCCTCCCTTCCTGGCACTCAGAGCTGCCTACGGCAGAGGCCTCCCCAGGGCTTCCAGCCTCCAGCTCTTCCTCTTCCTGCAGAAGCAAGTCTTTACAGGGCCCCTAGGGCTGGCTGCCTTGCTCTCCACACCACCCTCACTCCACTTCAGATGGGGCCAGGAACACTCTTGCCTTCTGTCCAAATGCTGACCACTCAGCAAGTTCTGAGTGCTCCAGTGTTCCCAGTCCAGCCCATCCCACCATGGCCTCCCCTGAGGCTCCTGGTGCCAGGTCACTTGCTGTGCCTGTTGTCAGCTAGAGTTCGTGAACCTCAGGGCAGTCCTTCAATTTGCCACTCTCTAACATATCTGAATATGTTATCCTATTTAAATACCACCCCCAAAAATGTGCTGCCCAGGGTGAACCCCACTACCACCAGCTACACCACTGTGTTGTCTTCTGAACCTGTTTGTCTTCTGAGATTGGAAGCATCCAGATGTCAACATCTTTTACCTCCTATAAGGCTGGGCACTCAAGGGACATTTTTGAATGCTGTTCTCCTCCTAATGAGACCTCCTCCCAGTGTCTCGAGCTCTCCCGGGTATGGTAGGCCCCGAGTGAGGCTGGGCAGGCCAAGGCTGCCACAGTCAGTCACTGTAGAAGGCGCCAGTGCCCAGAACGGGTGAGAAAGGTAGACAAATGTTTATTTCCAGGGAGATTGGGTGAGGGGAGGAGGGCCACTCAGGAGTGGACCTAGAGGATGTACATCCAGGGGAAACCCCACATCTTATAGTGCTTTGTTCCATCGTCTCCCCACCATTCCTCCCAAAGACCACCTTTCTCTCCTGTCCCTAGCCTCCAGCCTGATTGTTGCGTGACCTCGGGTGGTGCCCAGTGCTGCTATGGACAGCTGATTCCGCCCAGCTGGCGGCACCCGGAGTGTGCAGGCGCCGCCAGGGGGCGAATGGCGTGCCCGCCGCCTCAGACGCCGGGCATGGGCACTGCTCTCCGGAGGGGCCGGCAGGGAAGACGCTTCCCTACACCACGCAGCCCAGCCAGGCCGCGACTTCCAACCCCTCCCTCAGGCCGGCTCGGTGGCATGGTGCCCTCAGACCCGGGATGAGGATGCAGCCACCGCGTCCGGGCACAGGTGACCGGGCCCCAGCGAGCTCGGCTCAGCGCGCAGAGGCCACTTGCCCAGCGGACCCCGCCCTCCTTTCCCGCCGTGCTGTCCCTGCTCTGGTGGCCCTGCTCTGGTAGCCGCCCAACTTCAAGCTGGTGGTTGAGTAGGCCGAATCCAGGGCGCAGCGACCAGAGGACGCTGGAATTTAAGGAGGGCGGAGGGAAGACGCAGCTCTGTTCCCGCTCCTTCCACTCGCTCTGGGCTGCGCGCGCGTTCCCCACCTGTAAGAGCGGGTCTCTGCCTGCAGCAACCTGAGCCCGACCTCCCCGTTATAGCCCATTTGGAGGTTAGACCCCTTCTAAAGCAGCCACATCTGACATTAGGTTGGGGGGGGGGTTATACAGCAGTTGCTTGAGTGGGCTCCTTCCTGGGTGAGCTCATGGAAAGTACCGTTTCCCTAAATCTCACAGGCTGCTACCTAACACAGACCAGTGACCTGCTCCCAAGCCCTGACACCTCTGGGGATCATCCGACTCAGTAAGATGCTGTTTCCACAGAGAAATATTGTTCCTAGGATCCCAAAACAACTTTTATGAAAACTGTCAGGGTTGGTGATAAATTTATCTTTTTGTATTTTGAAGAAAAGGCCTCTCTGTGTCCACACACTAACTTGCATCCATTCTAGGTATTTCTGCCATTGAAGAAATACTTCCTTACCAAAAGAAAGTCAAGTTTATATTTCGTTTGAAAGGAAGTCCTTGAAACAGCAGCTTTCTGCTTACCTGCTAGTAGTGACTTACCCTCACTTTGGTTTGGTTTAGATTGGGGAAGTTTTGCAGCCCCCAGAGTTAAAGGTCAAATTAATTCTCAAGCTGCACGTGGCTATGGCTTCAAATCCTAAAACATTTAGCACAGGTTTGCAAGCCAGAAGTTCCAGGGCTGACCTCTGTGTCCATCCTTGTTCTGATTCACACCTGGTCAGATAGACACTCAAAACTCTAGGCCTCAAATATGTTTAGAACCTGGACCTGGACCCCAGGGCATCTCCTCTCCCATTTATCTACACCTAGCAATTGATCTCCTGGTCAGAGACGCCAGGGACACCACCCCTGAGTAGAGCCTCACCTCCCAGGTTACAGCTATGTGACTACCACAGTGCAGGGCATCTCTAAGCCCAGCCCAAGACTTTGCCCCTGCTCCTACTGTCCTCAGCTCCCTGATGTGTCTGAGACTTCCCAGCTGTCCAAAGACAAGGGAAACCTGAAGTTCAGAACCCATGTGACCTCAAGACCTCCCAGGTCCAAAGAGTGGTACTTGTAGGGATCCTGGCCCAGTCCCTGTGTTCAGGAGACTCTGGTGCTATGTGTGGATAACAGCCTATGTAACCATGGCCTCTGCCCCTGCTCTGGAGTCCTTCTCTGCTGCCATCCTCGGTCTTCCTCATTTTCTCTGACGTGAGTTCTCACTAGGTCTGGCTCCCCCAAAGCCCCCACATTCACCCCAACACAGCAGCCTGCCTGGACATGTCTGGAGCCAGTCCAGCAAGAGCTTCTTCTGGTCGGCCCTGCCTTCTGCCTTCTCAGTTCCCAGGAGAGCTAGAGGAGGCCAGGCCGTTTCCTCACTATCTCAAGGGCAAGAAGGGATAGACAGGTCTCAGTCACCATCTGCAGGGGCTTCTCTGGGCTCACCTTGAACCTCAGTCTTCTGTCCCACATAATTTAGTGGGTACCCACTTCATGCCAGGCACTGGGCCAGGTGTTAGGGATATAAAAGTAAACCAGAAGCAGTCTGTTGTTCCAGAGTGTCTGGTAAAGGAATTTATTCTTTAATTCACCTATTCATGAAACGTGTACTGAGAAGCTGCTGTGTGCCCAGCCCTGGGGCATGCCAACTGCTAGACAGACCAAGACAAAACAAGCATAGCCCCTGCCATCGTAATAGTACCACCCAGTAGACTCACTGTCCATAGGGGACACAGACATCAAGCAAAGCACCCAGCAAGTGGAGAATTACAAACTGTGATAGTCACAGGAGCTTTGAGCACATGTAAAGAGGGTGGGGAGGGGACAGTCCGGGTGGGAGGGGTGTTGGGAGCAGACAGGACCTGGACACATACCTGGAAGAACCTGGTTGGATGATTTTTTTTCCTCCTGAAACAGACCCTGTAGAAAGAAGGCTGCTGCCTGCACCTGCCCCTCACCCCCACACCCAGGAAACCTGCCAGCTCCTCCTCATGGGCCCCTCCTTCTCTGAGGATGCCAGGTGCCCTTCCTTGCCACCTGTTGATTGGTGGCAGGAGGTTGCAGTGCTTCTCATGGTCACTGACTGAAGTTTCTCGGCCAGCTAAGGGGTGGGATTTCAGGCTGTGGTGCCCCAGCCTTCTGTGCTTACTCCGTCAGCCATCAGAGGAGGAGCAGGGAATGAACACTTAATAAAAGAACTCCTAGGAGAGGAGTGATGGGGTCTGGCACATTGACATTTACACACTTCCCCCTCCCTCGGCCCCGTTTTCAAGGCCTGGCTAGGCTATGTCCCAACCCCCATTCCTCAGAAGAATGGCAGGGCCTGAGCAGCAGAGTTCCGGGTCTGGGACCCATCCAACAAAACAGCCATTCCAGATGCCTGGTCCTGCCTGGCTTTGGCGTCTCTTCTACTCCACAATCTGGTGGGGATCTGGGTGGGACAGGCTGCTCTGCATCCAGGTAAGAACATCACTGCCCAGCAGCCAGAGGCCCTCCTCAGGAAACACCAGTACCCGGGAAGAGGCAGCCTCTCCATGGCCCAGCCCTCCACAGACTGGCTCAGGGAAGGCTGAGGATCCCTCAGCAGGGCCAGCTCCTTACCAAGGTGTCAAAACCAGTATGGCTTGTGGCTATGAGAGAGGATGCTGTACCATGCTACAGCTTGATCCAGACCTCAGCTTTAAGGAGCAACAATGTGGCCACAGCCACCAGCTGGCCTAAGTTCTTGGGAATAGCTTCAGGGTGGCATGTTTGACCTGTCTGGGACTGCCAGGGTCCCTCAGCAGGCACACAAGCAGGTGTCATTAGTATCAGATAAGACTGGTATGAGGGGGCAGTTTAACCCTTGAGTTGTTCCATATGGTGAGGCATAGGACTTGGGGAAGTGCTTTCTAAACCTAATTTCCTCCTGTATCTAGGCCTGTAGGGATATGGGTCTCTCAGTCTCCCCCTCTCCCTTTACCAGCCACTCTATATTTAGCGTGGCTACAGAGCTGCATTTGGCTGCCCCTGAGACCCTGGCATAGAGGTAAGGACCCCTTCTACCACTGGTGTCCTTGCCCATGATTTGTCTCTATGGAGAGAAAAGTTTGAGAACTTTCTTTGGAAACCAGAGGATGGCACCAAGCAAAGATGGGATCCTTGTTGGCAGTTTTCTGTCCAGGCATCCATCTCACTTCCACTGTTTAGCCCCTTGGAGCATGCTGGCCAGCAGACTGTCCTTGAGTGGCAAGGCTTCCTATGTGCCCAAGTGTCCCACTCAGAAAAGAAGCAGCAAGATGTCTGCAAGCTATAGCCATGGGAGGAGTAAGGACAGTCCAAGGACTGCCCAGGAACATTGGGTGTTGCAGTAGGAGGAGAGATGCAGAGGGGGATGGCACCCCCTGCCTTGGAACCTGGGGGCTGCCTTTCTCCCCTCATCTGAGTACAGTGAGCTCCTCTTTGAGGCATTGTAAATGGGTTTTTTTGTTTTTGTTTTTGTTTTTTTGAGGCATTGTAAATGTTAAGCAGATTCACTCTGTTAGGCTGGACAGCATTCAAGTGTCCTGGGTAGATACTGGGAACACAAGCAAGGGATGGATAATAATAGTAATACAACCATTTGTTGTTCATTTAATATGTACACTCTGAGCAAAATGAATGAATTTTATTATTTAAATATTTTAAATTAATTACTTATTTAATCCCATTTAATCCTTATAACTCTCTAAGAGATATGTGCTGTTATCCCTATTTAATAGTTTAGGAAATAAGGCTGGGAGAAATGAAGTCACTTTCCCAAGGTCATGCACAGCTGGTCGGCTTCCAGGGTCCATACTTTCATCTCTCCTACATCCAACCCCCAGGCTCCTGAGCTTATCAAGGGAGGCACATTGGAGAAACAGGGTGCCATGCTGACCTCTGTCCTCCCCCATGTTCCTCCTGCCTCCACACAGATCATCTTCCTGGCCTTGGGTGAAGGGCAGCCTGAAAGTGTCCAGTGAGGCTTCCAGATGTCAAGGCAGGGAGGTGGCAGCTTACCTACTTTCAGATTCCATGTTTCTGGGGGCTGAACTCTCCAGCCCTCTAGGCTGTCTGCCTGTACTCCCCATGTTCGGTTTAGGTAGTGACCCCCACACACACCCTGGACAATCAGTATAGGACCAAGGGGGGGCCTCACAGAGACAGAGGTGCCCTCTGAGGCCAAGCTAAACACAACCACATGGGCAAAGAACCTGCCACGGAAGCCCCTCGTTTCTCCCAGGAGCTTCCCCTGCCTGCCATAGCCACATGTCCCAGAGCACCCCAGAGAGCCTAACGAGTACCCATAGGGAGGAAGTGGGAGGGAAAGAAGGGTACAGAACTGCCAAAAACAGCTCGCCAAGTCAGACCCCAGCACTGCCCCCCACCCTGGATCACAGCCCTGCAGGGTGGAGGTTGAATGGGCCTGTTTCCCATCATTCAGTGTGAACTGTATGGAGAAGGAGCTCCCTGTGGGGATGACTACTTTCAATCCTGATAGCCACACTAAGAAGGTGCTGTTATCAGTTTTACACAAAAGGAAACGGGTCAAAGTCCCTTGACAATGGCCCCATGATTAGTTCCTCTTCTGTACCATCTCCCAGCTTTTATCAACTTCAGACAAGGGGGATGGAGTTGAGGGTAGGGAAAGGAGGCCTAAAATCCAGGGTTTAGAGAGGAGGGACACCCTCAGGAAAGTGCTGTGGAAAGTGTTTCATTTTTTTGTTTGTTTTGTTTGAGACAGGATCTTACTATGTAGTCCAGGCTGGCCTTGAACTCACAGCAGTCCTCCTGCCTCAGCCGCCAGAATACTGGAATTACAGGTGTGCGCCATCATGCCCAGCTGTGCGCCACCATGCCCAGCTGTGAAAAGCATTTGAGGGCCGAAGTCTCCCCTGATCCCCTACCACCCACTGTGGACTCTTTTTTTTTTTTTTTTGAGACAGGGTCTAGATAATTCACTAAATTGTCCAGATCAGATTTGAATTTGTGATCCTCCTGCCTTAGCCTCCCAGAATTCTGGGATTATAGGCTGCAACACCACACCCAGCTAATTGTGGACTCTTAAAGTGGCCAGATGTGATCACTACTCATAAGTCTGTTCTGTATAGGCACCTACAGCAAACGTTCAGGTTCCTGGACCCAGAGATGACACTCGCTGTCCTCCAGCAGTTGCAGTGGTAAGGGACTGATTCTTTGCAAGGCAATTACTCTGGAGACAGCATAATGAATGCCACATGGAGAAAGCTCTGGGGACTGGAGAAGACAGGGGAGGGGCAGCTGGCCCAGTGGGTGTAAGGGAGCAAGGCTGTCTGGAGAGAGGCTTAGAAAAAGAGTAGAGATTAGCGAGACAAACAGGGCGCTGGTAAGGATAGCTTTCAGCAGAGAGGAACAGGTGAGCCTTGGTGGGTTGCTGAGAAATGGTGGATGAAACAGACAAGGGCAAGAGGAGAGGTCTGTCTGTGGGCAGGGCGGAATGACGGGGCCTCGAGGCAGGACCTGTGACTTTCTGGAACCTGGGACAACCGGACCTTCTCACCATCTCTCCTGATCTGGGAACCTACCCGCTGTAAACCAGACCGGGAACTTTCCAGCATAATTTCAGCTCAGATCTGTAGCTCGGAGGCTCAGGCGACCAGGCCTGCACATAGAGAGCTTGCTCAGGGCCTGGCCAGCCTGCTGGAGCGGGAGCTACAGGTCCTGGGATTCCCCAGACCCTCCAGAGGCTGGAGGCCAGGGCTTTTCCCTCTCCAGATTCTGAGCCAAGTGAGTAGGACTGGAGGGGATGGGGGATGGAGCGAGAGGCCCCACCTGTGGGAGGAACGAAAAGATCCTGTCTCAGGAACAGGACTTTGGAGTGTTCCTGATTCTCAAGGGTGGCGTACTCAGGCCACTATTTCTGGTAAGGGTTGAAGGGCAGGATTTCAGCTCCACTCAGACCCAAGCCTGCACAGCACCCTCTACCAGGAGGGGAGGACAAAGAACATAGATATGGATATGGGAGCAACAGCCCCCTAGCCCTGGAAGGAAGGGTCAGAAGGCCAAGCTGGATGGAGGACTCTGTTGTCCTTTAAAATGTTTAATTTATCTTTTAAAGCTTCCATTCTTTTATTATGCTCTTGAGGGTAGCTCTTTTCCTAAGGGGGTGGCAGGAGGTAGGGACAGATGCCTTAAATACAGTACCTAATGTCATTCATTTCCACCTGAGATGGAAAAGACAGAGAGGCTGACCCCTTTCCTCTCACTACATCCTCCCTCACCCTTTACCCTGTCCCGTCTCCCTCTCTCCCCTTGGCCCAGGGGAGCAGGTCTCTAGCGCCCGACAAAGATAAAAGTTAAAAGCATCCCAGCTGCTTGGTTGAGTTGTTTGAGACTAGCCAAGGCAATGTAGGGAGACTTGTTTTGTAATCCCAGCACTTGAGGCTGAGGCAGGAGGATTGCCACAAGTTCGAGGCCAGCTTAGGCTAGGTAGTGAGTTCAAGGCTAGCCTGAACTACATAGCAAGATCCTGTCTCAGAAAAGAAGTTAAAGGCAGAGAAGCAATGGGTGGAGTAGAGAAATAAAACTAGGGAGACAGTGCCTCTCCCTTCCAAGACCTCTGAGCTTCCTGTCTCAGGCCCAAGGACCTGGTATCGGCAGCAGGACTAGGCTGGGAGGAAAGTCCCCAGGTGACCTCCTGTCCTTTCCCTGGAGGCATCCTAGCCTGTCTCAGAGCCTCTTTAGCAACTGCAGCCCAAGCCCCAGCCACTGAGATCATTTACCTGTGCTGTCCAGTTTTTCATTCTTTTTGTTTTTTAGTACCAGAGATCGAACTCAGGACCTTGCACTTTCGAGGAGCTGGAACCACTGAACTAAATCCCTGGGCCCAGTTTTTCATTCTTAATCCCCACAAACCTCATGAGAGTTTAATCCCATTTAACAGATAGGATAACTGAGGCTTGGGGAAGTGAAGTGACTTCTCAAGGTCACACAGTTTAAAAGTGGCAGAGGCAGGAGTCTACCTTACTTAAGCCTGCTGAGGGTAGCAAAGCTTGGCCAACATCACTGCTTCCCGCACTGTGCCAGCTCATCCCAAGCTCAGAGTACCCAGTAGCATCTCCTGCACTCTTCAGTGCCTCTGACCAGCTCTTCCTGAGCAGCCCGTGTCTGCCAACCTCCTGCTGCCCTTCCACAGCTGCAGAGGGAGGAGGCTGGGCTCAGGAAGGTCCTGCAATCCGGTACCCTCACACCTCCCACACCCTAGGGCTGTTTGATTCTAGTACCTCTAAAATGAGGGCCACTTGGGTTTTTGTGGGGAAGTGCACAGGCAACAGGCCAGTGTGTCCTGGCACATGGGAAGAGACTGAGCTCAGCTTGGCACACTGACTGGGGGACAGCCTGGCCAACCTCAGCATCACACATCAGAGTAACCATGGTGGCTTTTGTTAGTTGGGATTACAACATTCAGGAGGGAGGAGGAGAGAAGGAGGGATCCTAGAGGAGGTGAGGAAGGGATGGGCACCACTGACTCCTAGGGGTTCGGATGGAGATTTGTAGCTCAGGCTTCCAGAGAAGGCATGCCAGGTCTCTGTGGGTGAACTCAGCTGCAGGCCCCTGGGACTGAGTGCTCACCTGCCCCAGTGGGAGTCTTTCTCTTCCCCACTCCTGCTGGCTCTGACCGAATCATGCCTGGAGCACCTGGGAGCAGCAGGAGACCCACCTGACTCCTGCATTTTGGAAAAAGGACATGCACTCCACCCTTACCCAGAAAGACCTACACCCATCTGTTGAATACATGAAAACATGGTTTAACAGGCAGCCACTGATCTGTTCCCTCCCTCCCTTCCAGAAGCACAGGTTTAGAGCCAAAGAAACTTGGGTTTGAATCCCATTTCCTCTACTTTTAACTGCGAGTGGGACCCTAGGCAAGTTACTCAGTCTTTCTGGGTCTCAAGTTCCTCATTTGCAAAGTCGAAGAGTGTTGTGATACAGGACCTAATGAAAGAATATATAATAGCAACAGTAATGCTTATCAAGTGCCCACTGTTTTCCAGGGTGATTTGTGTATGACCTTATTAAATCCTCAAAACTACTCAAAGATTGGTGCTACTATATTGCTCCCATTGTATAGGCAAGAAAATTGAAGCTCAGGTAAGTAAGTTGCCAAAGCTGGCAAACTGCAGAGCTGGGCTCCTTCCCTCAACAGTCTGACTCCCTTTCCACCATGCTCTCAGATACCCCCATGCTCTGGGGGCAGGTGGGGATGGGCACCCACAACCACAGGCTGCCTCCCTACCCCATTTTGCAATAGCACCCAGAAACACTACCCTCAGGGCTGGCTCACTGCCCAGGCCCCAAGACCTTCTTGGTCCTGTGGCCGACTTCTGATCACCTCCCAGGGTTAGGGCTGGGTCGGACATCATATGGGTGTGTGCAGGTGACACAAATGAGGGTAGCAGATTCCAGGAGGAGGCTGTGTCCTCTGGGTTCATTTGCTTTCAATCTCCCATCTGACCACTTTTCCAGCATAGGAAGAACCTGCATTCCACTGAGTCATCGAAACATTCCCCAGGAGTGGGTGCTTTAAGGGGAAGGTTTACTGAGTTAGGTCTTCCTCATCCTCCAACTCCCAGCCCACAAGTGACTTCCTCCAGTAATATCCTCCACCAGGCCTTATCTCTTGTCCCAGTTAAAATGAATGCACTTCTTTTTTTTTTTGTTGCTGTGATTGTCACCCCCCGACACACACACAAACTGTTTGCTGCTTGCCAGCAGATTTGAGGTGGCACTGCTCACCACTGTCCCCAGGGCCTGACACAGCACCTGACACTTGCATATTCAATGAGTGGATGAACTGGGGGATTTGTCAGGGTCCCATGTCCCAGGGAGGCCAAAAGGCAGCAGTGACTGCAACAGAAATGGATGGTCATGACCTCTAACCAGGGGGTAAGGTCTGCCGCCCAGAGAGAGGAACTGGCTCCACCAGCCTCAGCTTCCTGGACCAGTTCACAGAAGAAACTGGACCAGGAGGACTACCAATAGCCGAATGGTCCCTCAGCCCCAGCCATGTCACCTCAGTTGACACCTTCCTTGAACACTTAGGTGTTGGAGACAGATGGCAGTTTTATTTCCATTTTACAGATGACACTAGAGCTCAGGAAGGTACGTGTGTGCAAAGTGGCCCAGCATGTGATGAGTGGAGGTAAAACTTTGAAGCCAGATGGTCAGAGCCCAGACCAGATGTCTTAATCCCAGAGCTTTCTTCCTCCTGGACATGCCTCTGTAATCAGATGGTGGGCCCAGCCTCCTAAATGTGCCCCTACCCTTGCTGTGTTCACACATGCTGAATACCTCCACTCCCATCATGCAAAGGGCATCATTGACTATTACCGTGACATATACTTACTGAACACACACTGCCTTGTACTAGGCACATTAGTGAACTGAAAAAGACCGGAGCTTGCTTTCACCGAGTGTCTGTTCTAGTGGGAGATAACCAAATTGATACGTCCAATTAAGAACTGTGATACGTGTGAAGACAACCATCTCTGAGGGAGTACAAGTGATAAGACATACTATAGACCGAGGGGTCCGAGATGATAGTTACACACACACAAGCCACCATTCTTCCACTGGCTTAGTCCTCACCAGAGAGACAGTCAGGGCTCCTGCCTGCTGGGACTTGGGGGATAAAGGGGTTTCTCAATTTGCTCACCACCAAGGAAAGGTGCTGCTGTCCACGGCCATTTTGCTGTATACAGAAGCAAAAGGTTCTGAAATTCCAGATTCCTGTGACCTCACAGTTAAAAGGGAAAGGAAGGCAAATTTGACTTTGTGTTTTGTCGCTCTGGGGTAAAACAGGAAGGATAGGGTCCCCTGAGCCAGGATCGGTGACAGCTGCGGATCTTGCCTCTCTCCGCGCTCAGAAATGCAGTGCTCTGTCGCCACCTGGTGGGAGGAGCAGATAATACGAGGGGTGGCCCCTTCGGGTAGGCTCCGGAATGCGGCTGCCTTCGGGCGGAGGCTCCCAAGGAGGCCGGCTTGGGTGACTTCCCGGCAGGGGGCGGGGTGAGGAGTAGGAGCGAGGGTGGAAAGGGAACTGCTGCTTGAAAGTCAACTGACTGGAGACCGACAAAGGCCCCATTGTGTCCAGGGCCTTGACCTTGATTTCTTGCCACTCTCATCCCCAGAGTGGCATCACCCGGGTCTGATTGGGCGGGAGTCCGCTCGGCGACAGTGGGCAGGCCGCGGGGCTGGCCTCCCGAAGGCCGAGACGCTGGGCTGGCCCGGTCCCCGCTCCTGCCACCCTCGGAAACGCAGGAGTGGGTATGGAAAGGGACCGACCCTATCATTTCCTCGCTGCTGTCCGCCAGCAGGAGGCAGGCATTGCGGCTCCCCCAAGGGCTGCGCAGCCTGCCGCTGAAGACCTGGGAACCACAGGCTATGAGATCCGCCTCCGAATTAATTCTGGGGTCCTTAGACACAGGCTTTAGCACCACCCATGTTTACACATTCCCTTGTAAAAAGTATTATGCAAGACAGTAAAGCTAAAGCTTTATCACAGTCAAACCTCCTGGGACAACTATTGTTCAGTTTATGTGTGTCCTTCCGGACCTCATTCAATCTCTCATAGGCCAATTGGTACATATGAGAATGCAGGGTTTGGTGTTCTTGCTCTCTGGGCCTCAGTTTCCTAATTTGAAGATGGGGATGATAATAATAGGAAATTGCAGAGTTACCAAGGTTATCTGAGGTAATTCATGTGGAAAGCTTAACACAGTACCTGACAGTGTAGATTATTCTTGTTGTCATTATTGCAGCCTTTATTGTCATTGTCATTGGGATCCAGACCCAGTTCTGAGATCTCTATTGGTTGCCCTTTCCTCCCTCCACAGCCTGTTCTTCCCTTCTTGCTTCCCCCTCCTAATGAAACAGGCTGTGATAAAAATCTGTGTTCTGTAATGCCTGTGTTCTGTTTTGTTTTGGGGTTTTTTAGGCTAGAAAGAGCATCTGGAGTTTTCTGCATCTTCTCCCCTTCCCTCCCCTCTCTCCCATATTTGACCTAGATGCGACCACTCGCCCTACCACAGAGAGAATGTTCCCATTCCAACCCAGAGGAAGAGGCATCAATGGCCTGCATGGTGTTGTGGAACCCACAGTGACTCTCCATACAGACTGTCCCTGAGGTACAGAAGGATGAGGGCCCTGGGAGAGGCCACAGAGGGGGACAGGTAACTTTGGGGTCTGCTGTCAGAGCACTGGGAAAGTTTGCAAACAGATGCAGAGAAAGGCAAGTTGCATCACCTCTGAGTCTTGGCCTCTACCTGTACAGTGAGGTATGACAGTAGCTACCACGTACAAGTGTTGTGTGGATAACCTGGTCCCTGCAGAAGGACCTGGGCTGAGAAAGCCCCTAATATCTAGTAGTTCTTATTATGTTGTAAACAACATGTCCTATTTATTTAGCATTTCAAGTTTCAAAGGAAATTAACGTCTTTCTTCTCTTTAAAACAAGCTAGTCTTGGCTGTATGAAAGAAGTTTGATTTTGATTTATAAGTCTCTGGAGAAAGGTAATTGACTTTACCTGTTTCTGTTGAAGCATCTGAACGTCACCTCCTGGAACTGTTGTTGGTCCCCTAAGACCGCCCTCAAAGCTCCCTCCACCCAGAGACTACTAGGATATCAAAGAACTTCTCTGTTCCAAAAGATCCCACCAAAAGGAGAGAGACAGAACCAAATCACCTATTCAGCAAGCATCCACTAGATGCCTGCCCTGGGCTGAGCCTGCACCCCACAGTGCTTCACAGCCAGAGGGTCCCTGGAACGCCACAATTTTATTTCAGAAAAACACTCATTGCAAATACTGGCTAATATTTTCTCAGTGCTTATTAGGTATCAACTGGGTTTTTTTGTTTGTTTGTTTTTTGTACCGGGGATTGAACTTGGGACCTTGCACTTTCGAGGCAGGCAGCAGAACCACTGAGCTAAATCCCTGGCCCAGGTACCAACTGTTTTATAAGACATCAAACAAGTCTAAGATAGGCAAGAGTCTTGCTCTTAAGTAATTTATTCTCTTTTTTTTTCCCATTAAGTTTATTGGTACATTTTAGGTATAAAATATAGTTTCATTCATCATTGGGATCTTGTACCATTACATGAGTATCTTGATTCTTATTTTTTTCCCCTTCCCCTGCCCTCCCTTCAACCCCTCCACCCTTCCCTATTTGCAGAGATTTTGTTTCCATTTTTTTCCTTATCTCATATTTTTTCTTTTCCATTCTTCCCTTTCCCTTACCCCTCCCACTTCCCCTGCTCCTTTAGACCTTTTCTTCCTATTATACAATAACAATTATACATTTTTAAAATTACAATAGGAGACATTAGCACAGATTTTACAGAATTTAAAAGGATATAGAAAGCATATTACAAAAATCTTTTTTGAAATAAATTTGATAACTTCTAAGAAGTACCTTGGAACACAAATTAATGAAACTGACTCTAGAAAAAATATAAAATTTGAATAGCACCTATTAAAGAAAGTATATTCCTAGCTTGAAAACCTACCGATATGACAACAACAGGCTCATATACATTTTCACTGATGAATTATATCAAACATTTAAAGCAGAAAAAAGAAGGAACACTTCTCCCCCCATTTTAGGAAATCAACATTGTGTTAATACTAAAACTGGATAAAGATAATAGAAGAAAAAAGTATGAACATAGATAGAAATTTGTTTAACCAAACAAGCTATTAGAAGTCAGATCTGGCAGTATGTAGAAAGTGGTTTTATTATAGGGTTGGCAGTGTTGGTTCAGCATTGGAAGATCCACCCCCAAAAGTCATCATTTTAACAGAGGAAAGGAAAAAGCCATATAATCCTGTCAGTAGTTGGAGAAAAAGTATTGGACTAAATTCTACAGCTGTTCATGGTAAAAGCTATCAGGAGACTAGAAGTAGAACAGAACCTTCTCAACAGATCAAAGACATGTACTCCATACTTCCAGCAAAAATGCCTTATATGAATGCAGAAGATACGATGCTTTCTCCCTAAGGTGGGGAACAAGGGCAGATATACCTACTCTTCATCTGTCCATTAAACTTTGAAACATAGGCCCAAACCAAAATAGTCTGGCAATAAAATGACACAATTAGGATAGGATTGGCAAGGTAGAAATAAAATCTTTATATGTAGATGAAATGATCATCTACAGAGAAAATACTAAGAAATCTTCAGGAGCCCCTAGAACTTGTATTTGAATTTAGCAGGGTTAGAAAACTCAAGGTATGTATAAAAATTCAGGTCTAGGTATACTTGCTATAAATGAAGAATTGGATATTGAAATTTAAAAGTTATGTAGGAGTACAAAGGACCTAGAAAAGTAAAAAGAAAAAGAAAAAAACAAACAGTATTGGAAGATATTTAGTACCTAATTTTAAGACTTCCTCTAAAGCTACAGTAATCAAGGCAGTGTTGGTGTAAGGAAAGACATATAGATCATTGGAATAAGACAGAGAATCTAGAAATAGAACCACACGTATATGGTCCACTGAGTTTTGAAAGATTATTTAACATTAATATTTTATAGAACATAAGCTCAATTCAAGAGCAGAGGAAAAGATTGTGTTTTCAGCAAATGGCACTAGAACACCTGGTATCCGTATGTAAAAAATTAACCTCAACCCTTTATTTCCATACATAAAAATAACTTGAAAGGATCTATGAACCTAAATATCAAAGACTAAAACTATAAAACTTTAAGAAGAAATTATAAGGAAAAATGTTTATGAATTTAGAGTAGGCAAGAATTTCCTAGGATATAAAAAGCATGATGTATAAAAGAAAAAAATTGATAAATGAGATTCCATCAAAATTTAGAACTTTAAATGACCTTGTTAAAATGAAAAGTAGTCCTTAAACAGGCCATATTTATAATACATATAACCTATGACCAAAATATATAAAAAAACTCTTACAGCTCATTAATAGACAACCCAATTAAAAAATAGACACAAGAAGATGATAAATAGCCAGTACAGCACAAGGAAAGATGTGCAACACTAAAATCAGAAAAATACTAATCAGTACAATAACAAGGTTGAATTATACACTCATTAGGGAGATGAAGTTAAAAGTTTTAAAAGAACAGATGTCAGCTTAGATGTGAACCAGTTAGAACTTTCTAATACTGCTAATGTGAATGTAAAATGATAAAACCATTTTAGAAAACAATATGGAAATTTCTTGTATTACTGTTAAGAACCAACAGTCCTGTTCTTAAGTTTTTACTTGAGAGGAATGAAAACACATGTTCACAATAGATTTGTACATACAAGTTGAGTATCCCTTATCTGAAATTCTTGGGACCAGAGTGTTTCAGATTTTCTTTTGAAATCCACTTGATGTGCAAAGAGGATAGCTACTCTTGCTTTTTTTTTTTTTTTCGGGTTCCTGTCATATGGAGTATTGTTTTCCACTCTAACTTTCAGACTATGAGTTTCTTTTTGAATTAAATGTGTTTCTTCTATGCAGCATATTGTTGGATCTTGCTTCTTTTTTTTTTTTTTTGTGCCGGGGATCGAACTTGGGACCTTGCGCTTGCGAGGCAGGCGCAGGAACCACTGAGCTAAATCCCTGGGCCTGGATCTTGCTTCTTGACCCATTCTGCCAGTCTATTTCTTTTGATTGGTGAATTGAGACCATTAACCTTGATGGTTATAACTCAGACATATTGACTTATCATTGTCAAGACGTTTTCTGTTTGTTGGATTCTCCCCTTTTGCATTTAATTTCTTTTCATACCTGACAGATTCATTCTGATGGGCTTCCTGGGGTTGTGATCCTCATTGTGTTTTCCTAGGATATTGTCTAAAAGTTTTTGGAGTGCTGGTTTGGTATTCATGAAGTTTCATGCTTTTTGTCATGAAAGTATCTTTTTTGTTGTTTTTTTGTTTTTTGTTTTTTGGTACCAGGGATCGCGAACTCGGGTCCTTGCAGACAGAGAAACCACTGAGCTAAATCCCCAGCCCTTGAAAGTATCTTGTTTGTCCATCAGTTTTGAAAGATAATTTTGCAGGGTACATCAATCTGGGTTGGAGGCTGTTTTCCTTTAGGGCTTGAAATACATCACTCCAAGCTCTTCTTGCTTTGAGGGTTTGCATTGAGAAGTCTGCTGTGATTCTGATGGGCTTTCCTTTGTATGTGATTGGTTTCTTTTCTCTAACTGCTTGTAGAACTTTGTTCTTCTGTTGGGTTTCTGTAATCTTACCTATTATATGCCTATGTGTAGATTATTTTTTATCAAGGCTAGTTGGAGTCCTATATGCCTCACTTATCTGTATGTCAAGTTCTTTACCCCTGTTTGGGAAGTTTTCTGCCATCACTTCTGTGAAGTTTTTTTTTTATGTCATCTGCACTCTCTCCTGTTTCTTCACTGACTCCAATCAGTCTTACGTTATTCTTATTTCCATTGTCTGGCAGCTGCTAGATTGATTTCTCATGGTCCCTTACAATTTTAAATAAATTTTTCTTTTCCTGGTCACTAATTGCAATCTTATCTTCTATATCTGAACTTCTGTCCTCACATATGGCTCATTCTGCTGCGTAGACTTTCAGTGGAGTTCTTCATCTCCTGGAAATCTGTTTACATCTGTATAATGGATTCCATTTGTTTCCTATGTTGGGATTCCATCATGTTCCTGAGCTCCTCTCTAGATTTATTAATCATGTCTTGCACTATGAGCACAATCTCTGCTGTTATCTGAGAAATTATTTCTGATTTCATTTTTTCCAGATCCACTTTTGTTGTCAGCTCGGGGAGTCCAGGTGGTTGAGTATCAGAGTGTTCCATCTTGTTTCCCTTTGGGGTTGCTGTAGGTGATCTGGAAGTCTGGTTTTGAGACTTGCTTACATGTCTTCTCATTTCAATGGCGGGGGGGGGGGTAGTTTTTGCTGCTGGCGCCCAGGCAACTCACCTCCTCTGTGCTGGCAGGGGTGTTACAATGGCCTGGAAACCTCCTCTTGTGCACTGGGAGTGGCTCACCTCCTCTGTGCTGGCAGGGGTGGTATGGCAGCCCGGAAGCCTCCTCTTGTGCCAAGTAATTTATTTTCTAATGGTTTTTTTGCACATGGTACTTTCTCTGGTTTTTTAAAGTATAGTTTATACACATTAAAATTCACTTTTCTTAGTATCCAGTTCTATGAATTTTACCTGCCTTCATTTGTATGTAGGTGTGTGTATAGTTCTACGTACTGTGTGTGTGTGTGTGTGTGTGTGTGTGTGTGTGTGTATGTGTGATACTTGGCAGCTGAATCCAGCATTGGTTTACTACTGAGTTATATTCCTGGCCCTTTTAAATTTTATTTTAATTTTTTTTTGGTACCAGGGATTAAACTCAGGACCTTGGGCTTTCCAGGCAGGTGGGGCACCACTGAGCTACATTCCTGGCCCCTTTTTTATTTTATTTTGAGACAGAGTCTTGATAAGTTGCCCAGGCTGGCCTTAAACTTGTGACCCTCTTTCCTCAGCCTCCCAAGTAACTAGGATATCAAGTGTGCACCACCACACCTGAGGAGTTCTATGCACTTTTATTCCACATACAGATTTGTATAATCCCATCAGGATAGATAGCTACAATATCACAGAAGAACTCTTTAGTGCTACCACTTTGCATTCACATCTACACCCATTTCATGCTTCCTGGTCTACCCCATCATCCCCACCCCTACCCCTACCCCTACCCCCACTCACACCCCACCCCCACAACTACTCACTCATCTGTTCCTCATCTCTCCTCCACTCCTCACTTCTCTCCAGCCACAATGGCTTCCTTTCTTCTTTTTCCTTTTTGGGTACCAGGGATCAAACTCGGGTCCTTGTCCTTGCGAAGCAGGTGGCAAAACCACTGAGCTAAATCCCCGGCCTGACTTCCTTTCTTGTTTCTCTCACTTGCTAAGCTTTTCCTCCCTCAAGGCTTTTCACTCCTAATTTCCTCCACCTGGAATGTTCTTGCCTGGTACACCCATAGCTCATGAGGTTCCTCCCCTTGTTTGATCTCCACCTATTGTCAGCTCCTTGGAGGTCTTCCATGGAGCCAGATGGAGCCCCCAAACCTGCTCTCACCCTCACAGCTCCCTATTAATCTTGGTCCTTTGTGTGTGTGTGTGTGTGTGTGTGTGTGTGTGTGTGTGTGTGTGTGGTACCAGGGATCAAACTGAGGACCTTGAGCTTTTGAGGCCCTGGCCCTAATCTTGGCCCTATTTAATCTTGGTAGCTCTTATCTCTGCTTGCAATGATACTGCAGCAATAGTTGACTGCTTCCTGTCTTTCGCCCCTAAGGGGACGGCTTGGTGTTTTGATGACCATCTCCAATGCTTCCTACAGTAGATGGCACACGCCAAGCACCAAGAAGTAGTTTTGGAATGAATGTGTCTGGGAAACCTCCTTGTGACCCTCCTTATCCTTTTGTCCTCCTTTTACCCAGCTGTTATTGTGCCAGTCAGGGTAGAGCAAGAGGAAGCTCCTTGGCTCATCTGCTCCCCCAACTCTTACCTCTTTCTGGGGGCTTCCCTCTGGTCTCCAGTACTGCAGCCTGAAAGTGTGAGTAAGTCAACCTCCAAGGCAACTTCCGACCACAGCAGCTAGAGCTGTTGCAGACACGCTCCTTTCTGACCCTTGGTGGACAATTCTGAGGGCCACTCCACACAGTTCCTCAGCATGTCCCAGCTGGACCCAGCCCTAGTGGTCCCACAGTGGTGACCAGTTCCACAAACACTGTTGTACTGGCTTTCCTGGCTCCTGCTCCTGGGATAATGTCTTGAATTAACTTACAAGTAAGCCCTTTCTTTACTTTTTCTCTACCTGCAGGTAAGTGGCAGGGATGGAGAAGATTAAACTAGAACAAATACATGGAACTTACAGATTAAGGGAAAGACCAATAATAATTAAGGAAAAATAAAATTTAAATAACTACAGTACAAGTAGAGGCATAGAGTTGTAACCAATGGAGTTGACATAATTGAATATCTGTATAGAAAACAGTGCAGCTCATGGTGGGGATTTAGCTCAGTGGTTCTGCTGCCTGCCTCAGAAGCACAAGGTCCCAAGATCGATCCCCAGTACCAAAAAAAAGAAAAAAAAAGAAAAAGAAAAAGAAAACAGTGCGCCTCAATCCTAACTCCATGCCATGTTCAAAATGGATCAAAGAACTAAATTATTTTTTAAAATTGTAAACTAGAAACTGTCCAGAGGAAAGAATGAGAGAAAACTTTATGGCCTTGGAGTAGGCAGCAATTACAAAAACAACTAATCATAAAAAGAAAAAAAAAGACAGTATTAAAAAAATGAAAAGGTAAGTTACACACTAGAAGTTTTGCAATCCATATTTTGTTGTTGTTTTTTGTTTTTTGAGACAGTGTCTCACTGTGTAGTTCAGGCTGGCCTTGAACTCACTGTATAGCACAGGCTGGCCTAGAACTCATGTGGATCCTCCTGCCTCAGCCTCCTGAGTGCTAGAATTACAGGTGTGCACCACTATGCCCAGCTCTACAATTCATATATTTGACAAAGGACTTGTAGGTAGAACATATTGAGAAATCTCATAACTCAATAATAAGACAAACAACCAAATTAAAATATAGACAAAAGATTCTAACAAATACCTCAAGAGAATATGCAAATATCCAATAAGCACATGAAACATTTCTCAGCATCACTGGCCATTAGGGAAATGTACATTAAAACCACAATGAGGGGCAGGGGAATTTAGCTCAGTGGTTCCGCTGCCTGCTGCGCAAGCACAAGGACCAGAGTTCAATCCCTGGTACCAAAAAAAACACAAACAAAAAATTAAAACCACAATGACAAAACATCACACACCCACTAGAATGGGTTAACTCACTAGAATGGTTAAAACTGATAATAACAAGTGTTGGTGAAGGTAGGCAACAATCAGAACTATAGCACGTTGCTGGCAAAGATGTGAACCAGACACTGTGGGAAAAAGTTTAGTGGTTCTTGTAAAGTTAAGCACATATGTACCATATGTCCAGCAATCTTCATTATAGGTATGACAATGAAATGAAATGAAGATATATGTCCACACAAAGATTTTTATGTGAGTTGCCAGAGCAGCTTTGATCCTAATAGTCCAGGCCTTTCTCTGTAGCCCAAGTGTCCACATATAGCTGAATAGATCAACTGTATATTCCTACAATGGCTTATCTTATGGCTTATACCTAAATGTTTCCCCAAAGCTGCATGCATCCATAGGTGGGGTTTTGGGTGAGGTGACTGAATTATGGGTGTGCAATGCTGATGGATTTATAGCTGGGTGTGATGCTGAGGGGTGAAGCCTGGTGGGAGGAGGTGGGTCGCTGTGGGTGTGGCCTGGATAGATATATATGTCCCTCCTGACTTGTGTGTCATGAACTATTTCTCCTTGTGATGCCCCTATGCCAGGCCACCTTGCCAGCCAACTGGAGTGAAACGTCTACAAACTGTGAGCTAAAATAAACCTCTACTCCTTTAACTTGTGGGTGTCAAGTATTTTGTCCCAGTATTATAGACAGCTAAGTTAGGTAGAAATATTATAGGCAGTCAGACAGGGTTAGGCCCTCAAGAGAATCAATGCAAAAGATGAGAACACATTACAACTGTGACTGGAGGTACATCTGTTGGAGGCCAGGCCTCAAGATACAGATGAAATGACCAAGCCTACATACTTCACAAAAGGATAAGATAAATGGTAACACCTGGCCCAATAAAATCTAGATAGACATTACCATAAATGGTAACATCTGGTGTGTGACCAAGACCTCCGAACCCATCCCCTCTTAAAAAAGTTCTTTGTTCTTTTCCATTTACACTTACTACATGACTTGCTTTCCCACTGGATCAATATTACCTAAGTGGCTATACTTGTAATCTTACTGGTTGATAATTTTGTCCCATATTATCCCCACCTTGTGATTTTGCTCTGTAAAACTTCCCCTGCGAAGTGGGGTCCAAGGCAATCCACTCGGGCCCAATCCTGCCTCTCAGGAGCTAAAATCTCTTCTTCTCAATAAATATTTCCTACTCTTAACCTCTGTTGTTCCTTACAATTCACTCTTTGATTTTGGGAAACACAAACTCAGTGTATCTGATATCTAGCAGGATGGTAGTTATATTATTTCCCCTATGTCATTTGGAGGTCTTATATCACCAGCAACAAGAAAGTAACTGAAACAGATGTTGATACTGGGAGTAGGGCCATGGCTGTGACACTACCTCACTGTGTGGGTCTGGAGCCTTTGGAAGTGGCTTATGGAAAGCTTAGAAAGGTTTGGAGATGCCAGCTGAAGAAGCAGCCCTGGAGTACTGTAAGCTGAGCTTGATGGAAGATTCTGGTCAGAGCTCAGAAGACCAGAATGCTGATAGAAATGCTGCTGGTAAAGACCAGGTTCAAGAGGTTTCAGTTGGGAACAAGGACTGTATTGGCACTTGTACTGCAGGCCATATATGTTATGCTCTGGTAGAAAACTTGTGGGCATTTTGCCTGTGTCCAGAGACATTACAGGAGACTCAAATTAAGGCCAGTGGACTATTAATCTGGCAGAAGAAATTTCAAGGCAGTCTAATGCCAAGGCAGTGGCATGGGTACTATAGTGAACATTTTGCCAGCTCTACTGTTATTGGGTAGCCTGCTCCTGAAAGTGGCTTGCCAACTAAACATTACCAGGTTCTGGGTTGCTCAACTCTCCCTCTGGAGTTAGATTCCAGGTTCTTCTCATCTTGAACAAAGAACTGGACAAAATGAACAAAAAACAGTGACAAAGTTTATTCAAGAAAGTAAAAGTGAAGAGTATGGGAGAAACCGACTCTGCAGAGTGAGCTTGGACCCAGTAAAGAGAAAAAGAGGGCTGGGGATTTAGATCAGTGGTACCGTGCCTGCCTCACAAGCACAAGGTCCTGAGTTTGATCCCTGGTACCGCAAAAAAAAAAAAGAGAAAAAATAAAATAAAAGTACACGCTGCATCTGGAAAATGCAGCATGGGCTATTGTTGCAACAGCAAGCTTTTCATGGCTGCCTTTCCTTTTATGCTATCAAAATCTCAAGGAAACCCTCGAGAACTTCTATATGTGGGTCCTGAGAGGTGGTACTGGGATCTCATGTCTCAGGCTGACATCAGGTCTAGGCTATGCTCTTGAAAACCTGCTCAGGTTCTCAAAAGAAGTCCACATGCATGGGCCAGGTGTGGTGGTACACTCAGCACTTGGGAGGCTCAGGCAGGAAGATCACCAGGAGTTTAAGGCCAGCCTAGACTACATAGTGAGTTCAAGGCCAGCTTGAACTACATAATGAGACCCTGTCTCAAAACAACAACAACAACTACAACAACCAAGTCCTCATTCAGGGCTTTGGGCCCTGTTCTGTCAAGGATCTTGTAATTAACAGGTCTTGCCTACTACCCTAGCCAGCTTTGCCCAACCCTAATTTCCTATCTCACTATTTTAAGAATCAAGAGCAAACAGCCCAGCAGAATCATTTAAAAAGTTTTGAGTTTGGCCAGAAAGGAAGCTCTGGTAAAGTTGCAGACTACAAAGATAGAGCGGAGAACTTGCTGAAAAAATTAACACTAAAAAGCCAAATACTTTGGAACAAGACAATAGAAAAGATGACCTGAGGGCATCACAAGAACCAGCAGGACTCCACCCTTTCCAGCCTCAAAATTGCAAAAGTGAAAGACTTTGCTTTGAGAAGACAGCCCCAGTGCACCATGTTCCAGAATGGCAGTGGCCAAGGGAATTAGTTCCTTGGGATCGGCCTCAGCCATCCAAGAACTTGGCCCCTGTGGCCAAGAGAGAAGGAAGCCTAGCTACTGCTCCAATTGGCAGCAGATCTTGGCATCACTCACGTAGTGCTGGTTTGATTGTAGACACCTAAGCTAGTTAGAAAATATTGTAAGGCAGTTAGGCAAGGCAGGGCCTTCAGCACAAAAGACAATTGTAGCCTGAAGCTCATTTGCTTAAGGCCAGGCTTCAAGAAAAAGAAGAACTACACCCACAAAAGTTCCCTAAGGATGTACAGCAGTGATTGATATTCTAAATAGGTATCAATCACCATGAGTGGCGACCAAAACCTTCCTAGCCTATTACTTTCAGGAAATCCTTGTTCCATCTTTGTTCCATCCCTGTATGCTTGCTGCATGACTAGCTTCCCCATTTGATCCCCATTTAATCAATATTACCTAAGTGACTATACTTGTAATCTTATTGGCTGACCAGAGTTTTGTCCCATCCCGTGATTTCCCATTGAATCAATATTACCTAAGCAATGATACTTGTAATCTTATTAGTTGACTGTAGTTTTGTCCCACCATGAACCCCCCTCACCTCATGGAAACCTTTGAGAAATGGAGTGGGTGGGCAACACACTTTTGGTCCCCCCTTCTGTCTCTCTTGGACAGAAGCTATCTTTCAATAAATTCTTCCTACTCTTAACCTTTGTTGTTCCTAGACTTCATTCTTCGATTTTAGAGAACACAAACTTGGTGATTCAGATATCTAGCAGGTTGGGAGTTATAAAATTCTCCTTACATTATTTGGATTATTTGGAGATGCTATATCATATGCCTTATATCAGTTTTAGGCACATACACAATGCAAGAGTTGTGGTATCAGAAAGGCTTCCACCCAGATTTCAGAAGAAGGCCTGGGAGACAAGGCAGTGTCCCACCAAGGGGGCAGTGTGTGAAGCTGAGTGTGATGCCAAAGGTGCACTGGAGACCCCAGAATGTTGGAGAAGCCAGGTACATGGATCATCATGAGGAGAGCTACAAGGAGAGAGCAAAGCCACCCCAAGAGAGAAGCCATGGGAGCTACAACCACTGGCAGTGCCATAGGGGTGGGGCCACATAAACCCTTTGGAGTTCACATATTGCCACAGATTGCTCCAGACGCTGGACATGAACTATAGGATTTAATGTTTTCCCTGCTGGATTTTAGCCTTGCTTTGGTCCCATTCACCCCACCCCATTCCTTTTTATCCCCCTATTTCTACCTTTTAGAATGGGTGAAGGAATCCGACCACTGTCATGCTGGTCTGAGCAGAGAACACTTTAAATCCCTTCCCCCTGCTATGCTTTCATAACCCTACAGATGTATCCTCATTGGTTAGTTAGGCCCAGTAAGCACAGGTGCACCCTGTAATTCCCAATCATTGTTCAGGCCTGCTCTTGACAAACACAAAAATCCTTGTACATTCTCAAGACCTGTCCTGGATGGATAGTCACAACTCCTTTGTACTGAACTCTCTGCCTCAAAAGTCCCATTGTGACTCTTTCCTTCCGCGGCCTCCCCTTTTTATGCTCATGACCCTATAAAAGGCCTTACAGCCTGTCTGAGAGTCAGCCGGTCTGGTCTCTAATGCCAGAGCAGTTCCTCTCAGGTTTGTTCTGAAATAAACCTGTCCTGTTGAGCTCTTACCTCTGTTTCTTTTCCTTTTTTCCTAATAATAGGAATGTTTATCTTGTACCATTATATGTTGGAAGTGTTGAGCTTTCTTTCATTTTTACAGGGGTTCGCAGCTACGAGTGTGGCTTAAATCTCAGAGGAGAATTTGGTCTTGGACTTTTCAGCAATGCTAAAACTGTTAGGACTTTGGCAACTCATAGGGATAGACTAAACACATTTTGCATAAAGGAATGTACAAGAGTCTTTTGGGGGATGGGTTGGAATGTTATGGCTTATATCTAGATATCCCCCCAAAACCACATGCGCTCATAAGTGGGGCTTTGGGGAGGTGACTGTATCATGTGACTGTATCATTGACTGGATTAGTCAATGGATGGGTTTATAGCTGGGTATGATGCTGGGAGGAGAAGCCTGCTGGGAGGTGGTGGGTCACTGTCGGTGTGACCTGGACATACAGAGTCCACCAAAAAATATATACACACATCAGCACTTTGCTGTGCTAATAAATGTCTGGAAGCTATTGGCCACCATTTTGATCAACTCTTATAATTGTAGAGGCCAAAGGTAACTTGTATTAATCTCATGATGTCTCAATAAACTTAGCATTAAAATATTTATACCAATTTTCCTTTTCCTGATGTATACATTTTGCTTCCTGCATGCCATGCCACGAACTGTTTCTCCTCTGTGATGCTCTTCTGCTGTACCACCCTGCCTTGGAACCAGCCAACTAAGTATTGAAACCTCAACAAACTGTGAGCTAAATAAACCTTTCCTCCTTTAACTTGTGGGTGTCAGGCATTTTGTCCCAGCAACAAGAAAGTAACTAAGACAACTTACTACTCAGTAATAAAAAGGAACAAAATACTAATAAAGGGTACAACATGAATGAACCTCAAAAACATTATGCTGACTAAAGGAAGCCAGACAGAAGGGTAGATGGTGTATGATTACATTTAAATCAAGTTCTTGAACAAGCAAAACTAAGCTGAGGTGGGGGAGAGAAAACAGAGAAGTAACTGATGAGGCTGACCTGTGCAGGCAGGGACCACCCCAGGCCCTGGGGTGAGGTAATGGGGAAGGCCTGAACCAGGGCAGGGGCAAGGCAGGGAGAAGCACCTGGATCTGCCAATAGGTGATTGGGCTGCCCCAGTCTCGGAAAAGATCTGAAGAGTTTGAGGTACCAAGGACCATAAATATAATTTTCATGTGCGTCTGCTCCCTGGGAGGGCTTGATACATCTGAAGATCCACAGGCCTCGGTCCCTGGGATTGAGAAGCAGAGGATGGAGGATGGAGGCCAGTAATCTGCATGCATAGAAATATGCCACTGCCTACTCTGACACAGAAAGACTCCATACTTTGCAGGCTGCCACTTCAGCCTCTCTAAGGGGTTGGAATAGGGGACAGAATGGGCATACTTTCATCTGAATTATGACTGAAGCAGCCAAGAGATCCACATGAAGATGGCATCTAATATAAGGCTCTGGATGTGATGGCAGCTTTCATGTCCACTGCTGCAGCTGAAGAACTGCAATAGAGTGGCACTGGCCATCCTTTGTCACAATGACTCCTGATCATCTTTTCAAGGAGCACATAAGTAGTGGGAACACAGATCTGCCTTTTCCCTTTTAGGTTGTGGATAGAGATGGCCAGGGGGTAACTAGAGACAGTGAACTGGTGATGCAGTGAACTGGAGAACTAATTCTGTGCAACAGCAGCAGCTCAACTCTCGCAACTGCTCTCTATGGCTGGTCCTATTGCTATTCGCATTTTGTAGATGAGAAAATTGAGTGTTAAAAGGGTTCAGTAAATTGTGCCAGGTCCCAAGGTGAGAACATAGGAGAACCAGGGCTAGAACAGGTCTGCGTGCTGATAACCATAACATTGTCCTACCTCTCCCTGAGTGGGAGAAGTTACTGCATAATCCTAAATGATCTTCTAAATAAGAGAAGGGGTGGGTACAAACTTTCTTTACCTCATCCCTTCCAAAAGGCATCTACAAGTCTTTCTTATGTGTCTTCTACAGAGGAGATTCCCAGGACCCAGAGGAGCTAGAAATTAGAGCCTCATAGTGTAAGTTGACTTGCAGGGACATAGCCAGCAGTACTTGCCTGGATCTTCTAAGAATCTCACAACAGTGCCACATCCCTCGACTTTATCCAAGCAACAGAAGGTGGTGGTGGAGGCGGCGGTGGTAGCAGCAGCAACAGCAAATCTGTCCCTGCTGCACTAGAGTGCTGTTTTGCTCTAATGAAACACACATGGCATATGGTTGCAAAGTTACTATCTTGAGAGCAGATAGAAATGGGATTTTTTCCTGTGCCAGATTTCACTTCCTTTTCTGAAACAATTCTTGTAGTAAACAGAGGTTTTCTGATCTTGTTAAGATCCGAGGATGGGAATTCCTTTACACTTTTTAAGTAAGAATATTGTCTTGGAGAGTTTCAGTCTGTTGATGATGCAAATGTTTTTTAAATATGGAAGCCATTCTGTGCTCTTTCCCTCTCCCTCCAAAGGCCAGGACAGGAAGAGGAGCTGCCACTGCCTGGTCACCAACTCCATTCCAGTTATAGACCACCCTGGTGATGAGACCTCCATATGTGGTCCTGTGGCTGCCATCCCTTGGCAAACCGGTTGGGGAAAAGGAAAGTTTTTTTGAGTGTGGGAGGCCACTGGGTGGAGGCAGTGAGGAAGGACCAGGAAGCGAGTAGAACGTGACTTTCAGGAGGAGAATTATTTTGAACCAAGTCTTGTGTACTGACAGCATAATGATCATTATTAGGGCCTTGGGTATAACATGAAGCCCACCCTGAAGTTAAATTTTCCCTTTCAGATAGGCGTGGCCTGTCAGCCCAGTGTAAGATGGTTCTGTGCCAGCTTCCTTCACAATGGGGAGCTGCAATGCTCCAGCTGCTCCCTCCCTGGTACCTTTCATTAAGGCCTTAGATTTTTTTAGTAAATAAGGGCCCTATTTTTCTACTTCAGTCTTTTAAAATCAACCTGAGAAACACTTTGTATAAGAAGTACAGATGTGTTTGTAGCTCTCTACCCACATTTAGTTTCAGGGTTGTGGTCTGGAATCCTACCTCCCCAGGGACCTTCCTGGGGACAGTGAGACCCATAACAGAGGGAGATATCTGTGTGCCCTGAATTATGCCCAGGCAGATTTGTTTAGCGTTCATGGTGTTTTGTGAATTGGTTTTCATATCAAAATCCCATTTTCTGGCTTCTCTTCACTTGCTCTTAGCCAAAAGGCCAAGAAGCAATTCTCTGGCTTCTCAAAAACCAAAACAAAACAGAAAACCTGGCCACACTGAGCTGTGCATGTTCCTTAAGACAAGTGCTTGGTGCTGAGTAATAGCTGCTGTCTTTGCAACTATTTTCTGGTTAATTACAGTTCCTACCATTCCCCATGATTTCCCATATACACACTAAATAAATTAAAAGGCAGATATGGGTTTAGGGGTTCCAGCCTTGGCCCACCACTTACTTCCTGTGGCCCCATGAACATGTGTTCGCCTCTTTCTGAGGTCTGTTTTTAATGCTTAGAAAAATGTAACGAGATGATATGTGTGGAGACCTGGCAGAGCCCAGCATAGAAGAAGCACTTGCTAAGGATTTGCCACATATGCCTATTATGCTTCTTGCCAATACACAGAGGAGATTTGAAGATAGTATACAAATGGACTTATGTACTAGAATCTAGACTTTATATAAACACAACTTTAAATATTTTACTTATTCCTACATCCCTGGACCTTAGTACAGTCCTTGGCACATGGTACTCAGCAAATATTTGAATGACTATATATGGATTTAATGTTCCTCTGACTTTTTCTTATGTCATATGCCAAATTATTATTGGCCCATTCTATAAATATAAATCCAAATGGACTTACAAGCTTATAATTCTAATTTATTTCTTTTATTATTTCTAATTTATATGTGCTGATTGTCTTTCTGATTTTTCAGAACTTTAAAAAGCAGGGAGATGCTTCAGAGTTGATGAAAATTTCATTGCTATAACCTGGGAGAAAATGTCTTTTCCTCTAGGGCTGGCTTTCTCAGAACACTATCAGGACACCAGGCCACTTCAGGAATCAGTGCTTCAAAAAGTCACAATTAGGATCGCATCCATTTGTGTGGTACCTCTTGAGCCCTCCGGGTGCTGTACAAACACATTTGGAGCACTAAGTGCTCCTTGAAGCATCTTTCTCCGAAGTGATACTGTCCAAGGAGAGTGCACTTAGGTAAAACATACGGCAGGTCCTACTCCATCTCTCCATGGGCTCACCCTCTGTGTGCCAGAGTCTGCTCCCATTTGGACTCTCCTTTCTTGAAAAAAACAAGAGATGGTAAGTTGGATCCCAAGAGAATTTGAGCACATTGGAATACTATATTGAGCCTGCAGGAACTTTCACTGGGCTTGTGATTTCAGTACTGGCTCCCTGCAGGAGTCAACTGAGTTTCTTGTTTGCTCAGCATCCATTTCTCCTTCTTCTGGGAACTAAACTTCAACCTTTCCCCACTTTTATCTGTGAGAGTTTGAGGATACTGAGTTCACTTCTGGCTCCAGGGAAGAATATGAAATCAGCTGAAGTGTCACACCCCCTGGCCACAGCCACAGGTTCAGAGGAAAGCAAGTCCCCCAAGCCAATCCAAACACTGAAACTCCATTCTGGAGCTTTTCTGAATACTTTCGTAGGAAAGAGAAAGCCTTTGTCTGGTGAAACATTTTACTGTGAGGATGAAATTCTGGCATTCTCTGAGGGACTACCTGAGAATGATGTCATGTAGCAAACAGCACCAGACAGAGATTCCTATTAATGGTATTTGATTGTCTGGATCCTGCTATTCTTATTCTTGAAGCTCAGATTCACTCCTTGATTGGATTTTTGGTTTCCTGAACCAATATACTATCTCTCCCTCTTAAACTTGTTTGAATAGTACTTCAGCACTTACAATGAAGATATTCCTGACTAGCATGTTGGAATTTTAAAAATGTAGATTGGGCTGGATGTGGTAGTACATCCCTATAATCCTGGCACTTGGGAAGCTGAGGCAGGAGAATCACTGCAAGTTTGAGGGCACCCTTGGCTACATAGTGAGTTCAAGACCAGCCTAAACTACATAGTGAGACCCTGTCTCACAAAAACCATTAAATGAATGAATGAATGAATAAATAAATAAATAAGAAAAGGTATAAAACTGTGAGACCCATTGCTCAGCTGAAAACCAAAATCTTGGACAATGGCCAGAACCAAACTGATGATGATGATGAGGTTTCTCTCCACATGTGCCTCAAATTTCATTACAACAATAGACTAGAAAGCAGTAGGGAAATATAATTCTTTTTCTCATTTTCTTAATACTTCTGCAGGAAAGAAGGTATCCATTCTTCCCCCTCTTTGTGCACGTGTGCTGGCCACATTCACTGTCTTTCTTTTCAGATCTGCTCTTTTGTCTGCTTCCCCTGGGGTATGGAGAGACATTGAAAGAAGCCAGAGGCCAGATCTTGGCAAACTTCCCCAATGCTTTAAAACTCTCTGTACTTGACTGAGAGGAATTCTGGTAGTGTTTGGTATTGAGGCTGCGAGCACCAAAAAGATGCTCAATTTGTGTAGCATCTTGAGACCTTCATTTAATAGGATTACTGATCATATCTGCATTCAGGCTACAACTCACACACATGGACAGGATTTCTCTTTCTCAGGCAGGGTGACTTCTAATCCTTGATCAACCCTTCTTCACCCTTTAGTGCTGCACTTTGCTGTGGTTCTACTTTCCCTCATGACCAAGCCTGAATACTGCTGCCAAATGATTCTTTACCAAGCACCTCATGCCATTCCCATTTCTCTTTTGAGGGACTTTAGTGGTTCCCTATAGTTTTTATATGGAATCTGTCTTCTTCTGCTCAGCCCTTGATGAAACTAATACTACGAATAAAAGCTAGTATTTTGCAGCACTTATTATGTGTCAGGACTTGTAGGTTTCTCACTTGATCCTGAAAATGACACTATGATACAGATAGTAATAACACAGAGAGAGGTTAAGTAACTTGTACTAGGTCATGTGGCTGGTAAATGATAGAATCTGAATGCAACTCTGTTATGGCTTGTGTCTGGATGTCCCCCAAAAGCCTCATGATCATAGGTGGGGCTTTTCAGAGGTGGCTGGATCTAGGCTATATAATGCTGGATCAAGGATGTGATGGTGGGATTGATTCACTGGTGCTAGGATTAAGGGTGTGAGTACTACCCACAATAAGGGGGGATGCCCTGGATAATATATAAGGGACAGAAAGAGCTGCTGTGTTGTCCCTTGTTGCTTGTTGCTTATTGCTGCTGCTGCTGCTTGTCTTCTGCTCTGCCATGCCACCCTGGCTTGGAGCCAGCCGATTATGGACTGAAACCTCTACAAACTGTGAGCTAAAATAAACTTTTCTTCTTTTAACTTTGGGAGTCGGGTATTTTGTCTCAGCAAGAAGAAAAGTTACTAAGACAAATGATCATTCGAGCTCGAGATTCCAGACTCTCACTGTAATCTGCTGTCTCTAAGCTCCTCCACAATCTGCTCTGTCTCTTTTATTCCTCTCCACTGAGTTCCACTTCAGTTGGTCTTGTGGCTATGCCCAGCATTCTATATTTGTTGTTTTGGCTTATTTGTTCAGTCATTTAATCATTCATTCATTCAACAAAATATCCATCAGGCTGATCTTATGCCCAAGTAATATCGTGGTTATCTTTCATTCATTCATTTATCCATCCAACAAATATTTACCAAGACCCAGCTGAAGAAGCTCAGGTTGTCCCTCTGACCTGCAATGCTCTCTTTCCCCACCAAATCCTGACTATCTTTCAAGACTGTGCTTCAAGCCCTTCCTTTCATATATCCTACCTTGGCCAATCAGCTGGCACAGCCCCCCTTCCATGAATGCTGAAGGCACAGAAGGGCATGACATAGTTTAGCATTCAATTTCACTGCATCCTGGCAAGGTCATATTCTGTCTCATCTTCCCATCAGGAGTCAGATGTCTGGATGACTGAGCCAGGGTGCACATTCCTTTCCTATCCACCACAGTGTTGAGTGCACAAGGCATCCAAGAAATACTACTTCACTTTTTGGGGGGGCTATCAAACCCCTGAACTATACCTCTAGCCTACCAAGAAATACTTCTGTCAGTTTAGTGAGCAAATAGGATGCAATAAAAATATAATGGCTTTTAAAATAGCCTTTAAAAAGATGTTACTAGGGCACTGGGATTGTAGTTCAATGGGGGAGCACTTGCCTAACATGCTCAGGGCCCTGGATTTAATTCCCAGGACTGAAAAAAATTATGAGCCTAGCTTCTCTCTTTGCCCAGAAATTTACTTAAAGTTTATGATAGTCTTATAAAATAGGTATTATTATCCCCATTTTACAGATAAGACTGAGACTTGCCCATGTTCATAAATGGATAAACCTCAGCATTGACTCCCAACCCCCGCACCACACCGCCTCCACAATCCTTGGATGGTTCTCCTGAGTGAGCACATGTTGAAAAGCCTTGGCAACGTCTGTGGCTACATAGACTTTCACATAAAATATGCTTTTTCTGTTCCCAGACATCTGTCATATTTCCAGCATGGAAACCCACTGCTGTTGCGAAGAAACCTGATGAAACTCCCACAACTTGCCCTGGCCTACTGCTTAGTCCTGGGCAAAATCTTAGAAGAAAGCCATGTGAGATGCACTCCTTGGATGTTGCCAGTGACATTCCTGAGTCTTCAACCACCCACATGAAGTGATGGAAGTGGGGGTGGCGGCTGGGAATGTTGTTTTTCCTTTGATGGTTACACCCTCACCCCACCAACTCGGGAAAAGGGGAGTGGCTAGAGACCATACTGAAAATGTGCTGAGCATCTTTTCTCCCTCAGCATGGCTCCCATATGTCCCAGCTTCATATCCAGCTGCCATGAGCCATTTCCTCAACTCCAAGGCAATTACCCGTCCTTTACACTCCATCTCCACCTTGCTCAACCCAGATTAGAGGCATGGAAGTATGTACCCTGGGCCTGGAAACCTCTCCAGCCACAAAGCCTCGCTGTAGTAATGCATATTGCCAGTGTAATTATCATTGTGCCCGCTTATGCTTTTCCCACTGCGTTTGACAAACGTGGCTCTTACCCTACCCTGATTTTGGGGTGCACAGGGATACCGTTTATTCCTCACAGGCAAATAAGATGATGTTGCTCTTCTCTGGCAGCCTACTTCCTGGTCCTACAGGCTGCCAGCTGCCTCAGGATTTCCCCACCTGCTGCTGCTTCCTTTCTTTCAGTCCTCATGTCTGCAGCCTCTCAGCCTCCCTCCCCTTAATGCTGTCAGCCCTCCTCCGTATGTCTCTCTTTACTTTGCCCTCCCTTTCCAAACCACTGCCTGCTTCTTCTCTGAAATCCCTTCTCCGTTTCCCTAGAGGATCCCTCAAACCTCATTCTAGCTCAACTTCTTGGCCTCCCCACCCCGCCCCAGTTCTCCTCAGATCTGCTAGATACCCGAGACCTCTGGCTCTGTCAGGTTCCCAACATCTTGTGGCCCACTCTTCTCGGCTCCTTAGGACCCAGACTCATACTTTTAATCTCTTCTCTCCTTTTAAATTCTTTCTGTCTGGAGCCATGATTCTTCCCCCCACACACACACACACAACTGTCTTTTTTCACATTTATATTCTATTTTATTTTTTTGTTTTTTTGAGACAGGGTCTTGCTATGTAGTTCAGGCTCACCTTGAACTCACTATGTAGCCCACATTGGCCTTGAACTCGTAGTGATCCTCCTGCCTCAGCCTCCCAAGTGCTGCAATTACAGGTGAGCACTACCACATCCTTCACATACATTTATTTATTTATTTATCTTTTTTTGGTACCGGGGATCGAACTCGGGACCTTGGGCTTTTGAGGCAGGCACCGGAACCACTGAGCTAAATCCTTGGCCCTATACATTTATTTTAAAAAGAAATTAGAGCCAGGTGTGGTGGTACACACCTGTAATCTCAGCACTGTGGAGGCTGAGGCAGGAGGCTCACCATGAGTTCAAGGCCAGCCTGGACTACATAGTAAGTTCAAGAGCAGCCCGAACTGCATAGCAAGACCCTGTCTCAAAAATAAATAAATGTATAAAAATAAAAAGGTGCCACTAAAATAAAGCAAGTAGATAATACATAGTACAAGCCATACCTGGATATGAGAAACAACCAGTATAGGTTGAGGTAAGCAGTGGCCCTCAAACTGAGCCCTCCATGGGATGTTTCATTTTCATTTCATTTGTTTATATTTTTATGGTCTATTTAGGGAGACAGGAGAGTCACAAAGGTGAAGCATACTATTATAGCAAAAAAGAGAGGGAATTTGGACTGAAAAGAACCCCCACCCTGTACTTCGGATGGAACTCGTTCACTCCATCTCAGAGGACCATGTCTCAATCAGCCTGACATCATAGGTGCTTAGAAGTTAATTGTAAAATAAATAACTTCTTGGTCTAAGATACCATATTCTGAGAGAAAAGGACAACATATATGAAACATAGCTGTGCAGATAGTAGAATAAAATTGAAAGTCAGCAAAAGTGAAAGGATGAAATAAGTAGTGGGTCTCAAACTGAGACCTCCACGGGGTATTTCATCTTCATCTGTAGAGATTTTTTTTTTTTTTCTAAGTACCGGGGATCCAACTCGGGACCTTGAGCTTTCGAGGCAGGCGGCAGCACCACTGAGCTAAATCCCCGGGCTCATCTTCATTTGATTTGTTTACATTTTCACAGTCTATTGGGGGACTATTGGAGAGTCACAAAAATACAGGCGTATTATAGCAAGAAAGAAGAGGAGTTTGGGCAGAAAATCTATTTCTTTTTTTTTCTTGTTATTTGCAGTGCTGAGAATCAGAACCAGGACTTCACACTTGCCAAGGTAGTGATCTACCACTGAAATACAGCCCAGTCCAGAAAATCAATTTCTAAAATGAAAAATTTAAAAAACATCACAAGTAGGACTTGCAAGCTTGCCTAGGCTTTGATCCAGGAGCTTTTCAGTGATTTCCTTTCCTGTGAGACTAGGAGACATTCAGGACCGGCAGCCCTGGCCCGGACACCAGCCCTTCTTCCCCTCCGGCCGCGAATGAAGTCTTAATTACATCCTCCTGCACTGGCCACACTACTGCAGCGAGGTTTATGAAGAAAGTTGCTCCAGAGCAATGCAGTTATCAGCCTCAGTCCCAGTCCTCTGCGGTGCTGGAGGTTAAACCCTGAGTCCAGCTGGATCGACACAGAGACGACGCGAGGAGGCAGCAGCCCACACCAACCGGACCCTGGCTCTACTCCCAAGCGCCTGCACTTGTGGCGAGGGATATCGGGCTGGAGTCCCGAAGAAGCGATCCAACCCGAGGGGGGCGCCAGCCAGAGGCTCGGGTGTCAGTCACAGCGCCGCGGGTGCAGGGATCCAGAGGCCAGCTAGCGGCTGAGCGGCGCCGACGGCCCTTGAGACACTTGGTAGGTGCCTGGGAGGCAGCGACCGGCCGCAGTTAGCTCTGCGGCTCCGCGCACAGCCCGCCCCGCCCCTCGCGTTGCCAGGGAAATCAGGTGACCCGCGGCTCTAGGGGCTCTGGGACCTGTGACGTAAGGAGCGCGGCGGCTCTTCACTAACTCGCGGCAGGTGCTGTGCTTTCAGTGCTAGCTCGTCCAGTTTCCATCGGTCCCGACCCGACCAGTACCCAGCCGGTTCGTGGAGAGGGGCGGAGAGGTGAGGCGAGGCAGAGCCGGGCTGGACCCAGCGGAGACCCGGGAGGGGCGAGGCCCCCGTCCCTACGCTCCTCTGAGGTGCCAGCGAAGCCCGGGAGCCGGGGGCGCTCCGGAAGCGGCTGCCGCCAGACCCTTGCCCACCGAATGCCCGCGGCTGCCCTGCGGTTCTCCCGCCTGCCCAGCTTCCGGGCGGTGGACTGAGGGGCTCCTTATTTCTGCGGTCGCGCGCCTCCGAGTCTCGGGCTGGGAGCGGGGCTTGCCCCACCCCATCTCGGGGGACGTCTGCCTCTGGCTGCGAGGTTTGAGGCGCTGCTGTATGTACTCAGAGCCGAGCCGCGGGCCGCGGGAGGCCCCGGCGGGTGGGACCCGAGGCGGGGTGGACAACAAGGAAGGGACGCCGAGCTGGGCGTTCAGAGACGCTGTTGCGGATCGGGGGACCTGACCGCTCCTGGGTGCACAGACTTGGGATCTGAGAAAACCTGTTGGAGACCTGAGGTCTGACGGTTGGAAGTGTAGGTGGAGGGAAAGAGGGACCTTCGGAGATGGAGACCTTGAGCCTTGCTCTGGAAATAGAAGAAACACAATTTGGTGATTGGACTGCGTGCTGGGTGTATTTGGGGAAAATAAGAGTTTGGAGAATTCTGTTAGAGTGGATTAGAAACTTGGAGTGCCCAGATGAGCCCTGAGGTTTTATTGTGCTGTGGAGAGCCTTTGATTTCTCCACCACCAGCCCCATACTAGGCATTGAGCCCAGGACCTCCTACAATACTAGGCAGATACTACACTGAGCCACATCCCCAGTCAGCCCTTTTAAATTTTATTTTGATAATAGGATATCCCTCCCTCAATTCCTCAGGCTGGCTTCGAATTTGAGATTCTCCTGCTCTGGCCTCCAGAGTAGTTGGAATTACAGGCATGTGCCATCACATCCAGTCTGAACCATTGAAATATTGGCTGGATTGGGGTGGGGGAACATTATGATGCCAAGTCACTGAGATTGGTGTGACAGTCCAGAAAAGAAGTGACAACACCCAAACTCTTGTCTGGTGGGATTCCTGGAACCCTGCTTGTGAAGTATTTACTCCAGACACGCGGTGGGGTGCGGGCAGCCAGGTGCCCCCTAACATCCCAGCCATTGTCAGCAGATATTTTAAAAAATTCTTAAGTGAGAGAGAACACACCTGGCAGCTCATTTTTCTTGTATCTCATTGACTAGATTAAATAACTGGCTGACAGCTGTGCTCGCTTCTATATGCATGGAGATTGTAATGTCCATAGCACTTTCCCCTTCAGAGGTTTCAGTGTTTGACATCCCTAGGGTGAAATCCAAACATCAAGTGAGTGGTAGGAGATGTAATGGTGAAGTTATTAAATGAGAATCAGAGGGCTGGGGAAGTAGATCATTGGGGCGGGGAGATGAAATAGAAACACCCAAAATAAGAATGTGGGACATTTGGTAAACTAATTGCAAAACAAAAATTTCTAGCTCAGTCATTTCCTATCAGGTTCTCTTAGTTTTTGGTCTTCTCTGTAAGTTGCTTAAATGTTTCTTGTGTTTTTCTTTTGGTTTTGGTTTTTTGAGACAGGGTCTTGCAATGTACTAGTTCAGGTTGGCCTTGAACTCCCTGTATAGCCCAGGCTGGCCCTGAATTTGCAGCCATCTTTCCTCCTCAACCACCTGAGTCCTGGGATTACAGGGACAGGCCTCCATGTCTGGCAAGATTGCTTAAATTTCCTGAGAAACAGGAAAAGACGTTTTTTGTTACGTAAGAAGGAATGATTTGGTGATTTATAGTTGTTCCTGGCCCTGAAATATATTGCTGCTGTGACCAAAGATGTACCCAGCTATCCATTTTATATTCATGCCTTAAAAGTTTTGTTTTCTGGGAGAAAGTGAAATGGCCGAACCTTGCACCAATTTATACTGTATTTTTTGACTCTAGAAAACAGATTTGGGACTCCAGGGATCCAGCACAGTAAAAGGCAGTTTAGGGAATTGCTAAGAACTTAGGAGGGTGGCCACAGCTGGTTTGTGCATAAATGTAGAAACCAGTACAGCACTCCAGGGAGAGCAAGTCCAGAATGGAGAGTCCTGGGGAAAGGGAACTTCTAGTCACTTCAATGAAGTCATTCTCTATACAAAAAGCCCCAAGATAGGTGATTTTAAAAAGTTCCAAAGTGTGTAAAGGGCCACAGTGGCTTATAAGGGGCGTTGCAGGAGCTTCCTAAGATTCCCTGGAAATTAAATGTCTTGGCCCCATATAAAAAAAAATTGTTTGTAGTCCCAGTTACTTAGGAAGCTGAGGTGAGAGGATCACTTAAGCGCACTAGTTTGAAAATAGGATGGGCCACATAGAAAGGCCCTATCTTAAAAAGAAAATACCTAATTAACTACAAAAAAACCCCTGTAAAATAATTTTTGTTAACCATTTTCTAAATCTCTTTGATCATGTTTGAATTGGACAACTAATTATACTTCTTTGGAAACATTCCACCCTTTCCTCCCCCAGACACAGTAACTATGTGCTGTCGGGGCAGTTAAGTAGGCCAAGAGTTTTCGGAAATTTTCCGCTTTCATTCACCCCCACAAGTTTTCTCACTGGTACAGAAGTTAAGGCTTCATTGTCAGAAAAAAAAAAATGTTAGCGTGTTTCCCTAAACACAAACTATACTAAACAACAGGGCTGGCCTGCAAGGAAATGGTCTCCCTTGGGTGGAATTGAAACCGAGTGAGAGGCAGGGGTGGCTGTGGGCTGGAACATTTAGAGCCTTCACCTTTGTCACTCAAGTCCCTGGGCAGGGCACACTTTTCTTGGCACAGAAACATACCTTGATCTTGAACCACATAATGATCAGAAATCTTCATGGAGGTAATAAGGAGAATTAATGAGAGACTATGAAGTTTGAGCTCCTCCAAAGCAGACCTTCGACCTTTTTCTTTTCTTTTTTTTTTTTTAAATTCTTTTATTGGTACATTTTAGGTATACAATATGTTTACATTTATCATTGGGTGCTTGTACCTGTACATGATGAATCTTAGTTCTTACTTTTTTTTCTTGGTTTTTTTGAGACAGGGTCTCACCAGTGTAGTCCAGACTGGCCTCAAACTCACAGTGATCCTCCTGCCTCAGCCTCCTAAGTGCTGAGATTACAGGCATGCACCACCACACCTGGCCTTAGACCATTTTGATTTCTGGGTGAATGGTATATGTTGAGGTAGAAGTTATAAACTATTATAAAAAGTCTCATTCAAATTCTAAGTCCTTTTTGCATTCCCCCCCCCCCATAGAGTTAACCTATAATCAAGATCCAGAGGCCTGAGGTTAAGTGAATGTTTGTATTTCATGTGTAAATAAGCTCAGATTTTTTTTTTTTTGTTATGGGATCCAACTCGGGACCTTGAGCTTTTGAGGCAGGCGGCAGAACCACTGAGCTAAATCCCCAGCCCCTTCACTACCTTTTTTAGTCTAACTCAGGTCTTGGCTTGCCTACAGGGAACTAGTGACACCATAGGCTGTGAGGTTGGCAGCTTTCCATCCAGCATCCTTTCAGCAATAATGTTATCAGAAATTGTCTCAGCCCTGAAAAGTGTTAGTCATTAAGTTTGTCAGAGACAAAAGTAGATAATAATGTTCACTAAATTGGGTGAAGAAATAGCCACCAGTCCTGCTACAAAGTTTAGTAGAGTCTCAAGTGTTTGTTGAGTACCTAGGGACTCTATGGAGCTTTGACATCCAGCTCTTAGACTTCTGACATTTGCTGGCCAGGTGTAGCACTCTCACCTGAAAAAAATTCAGGTGAAGAAATTTGCTGCTTTCCTCAAGCTGAGCTGAGTACTGTATTCCAGGCCTCCAAGCTCCCCACACTTGAGCAAGGCTACTAATTGGCTTGGCTATAAAATAGGAGTCAGCAATTAAAAGTAGTAGTATAGAAGCAAGGGAATTGATGTGAGTTGACCCTCCAGTCTCACAACCAGAAAGGTTGACACCACTTTGAGCACTATATACAAAGGCCTCTTCAAAAGGAAGCGAGCTTGGATTGATATCTTTGTAGTTTTTCGGAGACATTTGTGGACTGTTAATACAGGTCATCTCTGATTTACTATGGTTTGACTTAGGATTTTTCTACTTTATGATGATGCAAAGTGTACTCATATAATCATTCTGGTTTTTACTTACAGTATTTAAGAAATTGTAAGAAATAAGATATTTAACAATTTATTATAAAATAGGCTTTCAGTTAGATAAATGTTCTGAGGACATTTAAGGTAAGTGAGGCTAAGCTATGGGGTTCAGTTGTTTAGGTTAACTACATTTTTTATTACAATATTTCCAAGTTGTGATGGGTTTATCAGGATGTAAGTCAAAGAACCTCTGTTATTGATTCAGGCCTCAAAGCCAGATATAGGAAGCTGGATGGGTCCTCACATCAAGAGAGAGAGAGGGAGAAGAGAGAGAATAAAGCAAGGGAGACAAATGGCATATGGTGTGAATCCAGTCTCTATGGGCAGCAAGCCCATGGTATGACTTTGCCACAAACAAGGACTGATGTATATTTTCTTGCACTCTCATTAGCAGGTTTAGGGAGTGTTGGTAATCATCGTTTGAGGCTGGTTACTCTATCTGAATTTACTTATTAGGGAGTGATGCCTTACTCAGAGGTGCCTATCAATAGTTCCCTGATGATTTATGCTAAAGAATTGTTAGTCCCAAGAGCATTCCAGAAAAAATACGGTCATAACTGAAAACTATCTAGATGCACTTGGTATTCAAGGAAAGGCAAGGGGATTGGTTGAACAGCAAAGGTATTTGGGGAAAGGAAGACCTGGAAAATGTGCTTGACTTCTGCCATATTTAATTCTTTCTAATTCTTGAGCATGGTACTTTATCAGTCAGTTTTCAGTATCAGGGCCTTAGGGGGATCAGTTGGGGAGATTATGTGTGAAGAGGGCAACATCTGTAGGAGCATACTTATCTCTTGAGTCCTTGTCATTAAGCCTAGTGCATGATGCTTTCTTGCTGCCACTAGCCTCCTGAACACTCCAGACTCTGCCCCCCCACCCCCTCTGTCTTTCCTCCCCAACACTGTCCTCTAAGGGTGATCTAACCTTCCATCACAATTTCTTCATCTTTTGGCCCTGCTAACTTTGTGGGGGGGTTTGTTTGTTTTTAGTTTTGTTGTGGAGTGGGGGGGCTGTACTAGGATTGAACCAAGGGGCTTCACACTGAGCTACATTCCCAGCCATTTTTTATTTTTGATTTTGAGACAATCTTGCTAACTCACTCATTTATCTAGGCTGGGCTTGAATTTGCATTCCTCCTGCCTCAACTTCTCAGAGTGCTGGGGTTACAAGACTGCACTGCCAGGCCCAGCTCTGGCTCTGCTAACTTTGTTGAACTATTCTTGGTGATCTTTAATATTTGGTGGTGGCTATATGAGAAACTCCAGTGAGAAGTAGTTGTGTTTAAGGTAAAGAAGAATTCTAAATGTCTCTCACGCTTCATTTATATTCCACTTACATGATTTTTGTCTTATCTTTATACCATTTTTACTACTATTAAAGTAATACTCTCCCTTAAATTGAACCATTTTTTAAAAATTCTAAACTTTATTTAAAAAGGAAACTGCATCCTTGTCTTAAATTGAAAATTATTATATCACCTGTCACAAATAGAAGGTAAATATAAACAGTTAAAATGAAATTGTTTGTTTGTTCATGCTTCCCAAATCATGCCACATATCCCACCTATGGAAATACTGCCTTTGCCCACAGGTATGACTCACTAATATTGAGCAGGCAGCAGTACATAGGTGGTAGGGATGATTAGGGTAGGGAGGCCTTTGGATGGGACCCCTTGAATCCTGTCCTAGAACTCATGTGGCTAATACTAGGAAGGCCAAAGAATCTAGGAGCTAAAAAGTAATGAATGAGATGCAAAATCACTAGTACTGTATTTTGATACAAAGTTTGCCCAAAGGAGGCCTAAGTGATGGTGAGGCTGTAGTGTATACTACATTAAAGTCAGGGGCCTGGCTTCATTGATGCTGTAATACATTGTTCTTTCTTTGCAGATGTGCTCTTGGAAAACTTTTTTTTTTTTTTTTTTGGAGGCTGGTGGGTTGCCATTTTTAAAAAACTAATCAGTTCCCCCAACTACTTTGAGCCCTTTGTCTTTCACATATAGAGGACTGTCTTTGTGGATGTTATTAATGACAGGAATCTGAAATTGTCTCTAGCATTTCTTTTTTTCCAGCTATTGTTGTCTGTAAAGCCTATGCCTTTAAAAATCCTATGAAAATAGAAGAAAAAGGGAGGGAGAGCTGCCTGAGGGTTGTACGATCTCTTAGGGTGCCGCCCTGAGTAAGCAGGAGTGGTACTTGCTGCTACTGTTGTCCATTATAAGTTGCCTGCAGTGTTAACTGGGCTGTGGCTCCCAGCAAGGGTCAGGAGAGTGCTTTCATGGTGGAGCAAGGCTTGGTAATCATGGGGAACCAGGAGTGCTTAGTTAAATTGCTCGTACATTAAGTCATAGGGGCCTTTTTCTAAGCCAACAAGATTTTAACTTTCCCACAAAGCCTAATCTAATGCTCTGGGAGGAGGCAGGCAGAACCTGCCTTTCTGGGGCTGTGCTGGTGGGGGACTGGGCCTGGGAAGTGGCCTAGTTGGGCTTGTTGGGAGGGATGGCCTGTCCCTTTCTAGTGTGTCCTCTCAACTTGGCAGGGGGCAGAGTTCTTCCCTTCTCTCTCGTGGCCCTGACCTTTCCTTTTATTTCCCCAACTCACTTTCTGTGTTAACAACCTTCTTCCCTTTTCCATTCCCTTCTGTTCACTGCTGCCCTCTCTTTTGATCTTTTCTCTTGCTGAGCCTCATTTTCTCTCCATTCTCACTTTGAGGGTGGACTGTTTGAAGTTCCAGACTTACAGTGCTGTCATGTATGTCCCAGTGACTAGATGTAATTCAGAGGCCCCAGCCTGTTTTCTGAGGAGGAACCAACCTTTGCTTCTCCACTGACTTTTAGGTAGCACCATTGGTGGGGTGCTGACCAGAGCCCCAGAGTAGGTGGGTAAGGCTAGGCATGCCCCTCCCCGGGGGCCCAGCAGCATGCGTTTGGATTTACTGCTAGGAGCTGTCAGACAAGGGCCTACATGCAGTCTACCCTTGGAGACTCCTTCCTGAAGCTGAAGGCGGAAGAGGGTCTGCATTCAGGCTGTCCTCTGGGTTTTGGAGAAGACCTCAGTTTCAGTAACATTATATAACTCCTTGCACCCTCTAGACCCATAAAGTGAGTTTTGTCTAGTCTTCAAAGCCAAACTACCCTACACATACCTGTGAAATCTGAGGAACTTCCAGCTTTTTCTGATGCATAACAGATTAATGAGAAATATTTTTGTTTGTTTTTTGGTACCGGGGATCGAACTCGAGACCTTGCACTTGACCACTGAGCTAAATCCCCGGCCCAGTGAGAAATATTTTTATTTTCCATAAAGCCTTATCTAATGTTAAAGTCCTTTTTTTTTTTGTACCAGGGATCGAACTCAGGTCCTTGTGCTTGTGAAGCAGGCCGCAAAACCACTGAGCTAAATCCCTGGCCCGAAAATACAGTATGTTGAGTTTTGTTTTGTTTTTGGTACCGGGGATCAAACTCGGGTCCTTGCACTTGCAGGACAGGCGGCAGAACCACTGAGCTAAATCTTGGGTCTTAAAGTTCATTCTTAACATGTAGGGGTTTTTTTTTTTTTTTTGGTCTGGGGATCGAACTTGGGTCCTTGAGCTTGTGCAGTAGGTGGCGAAACCACTGAGCTAAATTCCCGGCCCAACCTGTAGTTATTTCAAAAATATTGTTGAATGAATGGTTGCTTACCACTGTTATCTGACATATATATAAATATGTCCTTTCAAAAGAAGTAATAAGTGTAGAAAAGAAAGGAGCAATGATCCTGAAAATCCACTCTTAGCAGGCTGTGCTGTCTTCACCCTCATCCATGCCATACTATTCCATTCTTCAAATGCTCTGCACTTTTGCACATTGCTGCCTGTGACAGAAGCATGAAGATTGAAGTAATCTGAATTTTAACATAGCTCTTATCATTTTCTCCTGGAAGCTGCCTCTACCTTCTCTAAGTCAGTTGTTTACTTTTTGAGCTCACAGTACTGTGCTTCTGTCTCAGCTTGGTTTTGTGATTGCTGATGTTATTGTCTCTCAATAATCTGAAGAGGAACTATCTCTTGCTAACCCTTGACTTAGTAGTGCCTGGAACCACTAATGCTGACTTATAGTTGTTATTCCTGGAAATTTCATGAAATGAGTACATGACTGTGTGAATGGCATAAATTAATATGTCAACGCTAAAATTTAAAGAAAACTATAAACAAGAGATGGATGTTATGGTTACACAAAGCCAGTAATTCAAAAGTGCTTTTTTAACCTAAAAACCACATTGAAAATTGTAAGTCTGAGATTCAAGAAAAATTGAGGGGCCTGGAATATATAAAACAATCTATTTATAAAGGTTCTATTTAAAGGCCAGTGAAAAGAGGCCATTTTAGGTCTCTGGGTTTTTAACACATTCATCACAGGGCCATAATTCCTATGTCTCGCTGCCAGGAGGCTTGAACCTCTAATTTTATTAGTAAACAGACCAATAAACATGATTAGATCCATTTGTATTACCAGTGGTACAAGCCACCCAGTGAGACAGTCATGCATGAACTACCAGTGGTTCAGACCAGCTGGAATGTGTTAAAATTTAAAAAAAAAATTTTTATTAGTTCATGTTTGCAGTACATGTGTAGATAACATATTTTAACTCTTTACTTTCCCTTCTGCTCTCCTCTCCTCATCTTTTGGTCCCCTTCCCATTTGCAAAAGATAGCCTACAGTGGTCCCATAAGACTACATCATCTAGTGACTTGGTACCATCTTAGTTTGTGTAAATATATTCTGTAATGTTTGTACACAGTGAAATCCTCTAATGATACATTTCTCAGAACATATCCCTGTAATTAAGTGAGGAATGACTGTATACCTAAAAGTAGAGTTCCTGGGTCATAAGGTAAATCCAACCAAAGTCATGAATATATGACATGCATTTTTTTAAAAGCTTGATTGTTTTAGCTTTTAATTATAGTCTGTGATACATTGTGAATTATTTTTTGTGTATAAGGGTACGGATCAAGGCTAAACCCTCTCCACAAGGATATCCAGTTAATCCAGACATTTTTTTTCTTGGTACCAGGAATTGAACTCAGGGCCTCGAGTTTGCAGGGCCTTACGCTTGCAAGGCTTGCAAGGCCCTTGTAGGGAAACTGAGCTACATCCCTGGCCCTCCAGACTATTTTTTTTTTTAAACACTACCTTTTATTTTCTGAACTGCAGTTGTGCCTTTATGTTAAATTAGGTGATTGTACTGTGTGGGTTTGCTTTTGGACTCGTCTTTCTGTACATTAATCTATTTATCAGTGTTTGTTTTAAAGAACATTGGGATCAGGCTAACTATATAGCTATAAAAGTTGTTTTGTGATACCAAGGATTAAACCTTGGGCCTCATCCTGAGCTATATCCCTAGCCCTTTTTATTTGTTATGATTTTTGTTTTGTTTTGTTTTGAGATAGGGTCTTGCTAAATTGCTCAGGCTGGCCTTAAATTTGCAGTCCTCCTGCCTCGCCTCCCTAGTAGTTGGAATTACTAGTGTGTGGTGCTGAACCTGGCTGCTTTAAAAGTTTTCTTACATAATATTACATTGTACTTAAAAGCATGCATATATATATATATATATATATATTTTTTTTTTTTTTTGGTTCTGGGGATTGAACTCAGGACTTTGCACTTGTGAGGCAGGCATGGTGCCACTGAGCTAAACCCCTGGCCCCTCAAAGCATAAATTTAAAACAAAGGCTGGGGTAAAGCTTAGTGGTAGAGCACTTGCTTATCTACAGGCGTTGAGGTCTTGGGTTTTATCCCTAGCAACACACACACATATACACACACATGAGTGCAAAGAAAACAATATAATTATTACACCATAATTTAACTTTAAAAATTTTTTTTGACATGCAAGGTCCTAAGTTCGATCCTCAGTACCAAAAAAGATTGTTTTTCGGACATGTAGGGTTTTTTTTTCCTGTTTTATTTATTTATTTTTTTTGTTAGAGGCTTCCCTCCAGTGTCTGATCTTTATTCATTCATTTATGTATGAAGCAATAAAAAGTCAATTGGAAACTCTGCACACATGGGCTTTACTTTGAATGATTGGATGAGTCATTCTTTGGTAGCTTCCCAAGTATTAATATATGTAATTTTCTTCCTTGAAACTGTGTAGTTTTTCCACAGGAAAATTCTCCACTTTACTGCCATCAGAATCAATGCCAGTCTGTCTATCAGGTAGATTGTAATTTAACACTATTTTTTTTTTAAATTTCTTGGATCTCTGCTTCGATGAGGTCTTTTATAGTATCTTATCTCCATGAACCACTTTCACAAAGAATAGATTCTACAGGCCTGGGGATTTAGCTCAGTGGTTCCACCGCCTGCCTCACAAGCACAAGGACCCGAGTTCAATCCCTGGTACAAAACAAAAAAGATTCTGCTTCTCATTGTATGGTTGAATGACTGCTAATCCTGTGACTTTGAGCATGTCTTGAATGGGATCGTGGGATAGCGGTGTTCAATAGTCTATTAATGGCTCTTGGCTGCTGTGCTATTTGAGCTGTCCCTTTCAAACCTCTGACTTGTCTTTAATGCTACATTTTTCACTATTCACATTTGATCCACTGTAGGATTTGGTTTTTACTTGACCTAATTTATAAGCTAGAATGCTCATGTTACAAAGTTCAGTATCATACCTTAAATTTAAAACTCATTTGTATTTTTGTTTTGTTATGTAGTTTGCACTAGACCACATCAGTGTTAAGTAATCTTTTTAAATTTGGTTTGCCTCTTTACCAGCTTGAGAATAATTGATTCACACTGGGTGAAGTCTTGCTTTTCAAATACCAGCCCTAAGATCTTTGATCCAGCTCAGATGCTCTTTCTGTGACTTGCTGTTCTTTTACTGGGACGTTTTCCTGCTTAGAAGAAACTGAAAATAGAAACAGGTCTTCATTTGTCTAAGATGACAGTCTTGGGAATTCAGGGAAGGAGTATATGTGAGAGGGGGTCATGGTGGTTGGAGCACCTTTGGGGTTTATGCTTTTATTAGTGCTGCTGTGAACAGTGGATGAGATCTTTCCCCTAGATGTTACTCAATTCCTCAGACAGGAAGAAAAGCACCTATTAAACATAAGAGGGATGGTCTGGGTATTTAGCTCAGTGGTTCCGCCACCACCTGCCTCTCAAGTGCAAGGTCCCAAGTTCGATCCCTGGTACCAAAAATAAGAGGGAGGCATGATTGAAGGAAAGGACGTGTACCCTTGAAAGAGAGTTTCGAGGGCCCTAAGAAGAGAACTGCATATAATAATGAGGAATAGATACAAACATGTGGATCAAGAAAAGTCAGGAAGCTCGGTGTGTGACACATACCTGTAATCCAAGCAATCAGGAAGATGAGGCAGGAAGATCAGGAGTTCAAGCCCAGGCTGGGCTACATAGTGAGTCCCCATCTCAAGACAAGAAAAAAGAAAATGTTTGAAAGATGGAGGCCTGAAGTCCTAGTTTTAAACCCTTCATTCTTTTCTGTACTCACAGCTTGCTGTTCTTAGCACATTGTCTTTAGAGAAATGTAGGTCCAGATTTGTGCAGAATGAGACTGATCATTACTACAAACTCGTTAGACTGAACAGGTTAAGCTACATTTTTAATGAAATTAGGTCATATACATGATTTCCAGGGCAGAGTTCTACTTCTGTGATTTAAAAGTAAATAATGGAATGGTTGTATGGGGGGTTAATGAGACTGACTGATACTGTGTTAATCAGGGCTCACTAGAAGAAATAAAATGCGAATGCAGATATGGCCAGCATTTGCCTGTGTCCAGATTCAGGTGAGGGTGGTAGTTTTAATCACCATGAACCTTTTTTTTTTGGTACCGGGGATCGAACTCAGTTCCTTGTGCTTGTGCAGCAGGCGGTGAAACCACTGAGCTACATCCCCAGCCCATCACCATGAACCTTTGATTAGGGCAAGGGGAAAGGCTTCCTTGAACAGGGTGTGGTGCCATGTTGGCATAGACTAGAGATGAGAGAAGGAAAAGGACTCTAGTTCTTTTTTTAGTCCCTGTTTTGTTTTGTTTTAATTTTCCATTAAGCTTATTGGTACATTTTAGGTATTTAGTCCCTGTTAATGATAAGAGGCTCTAAAATGGGGGCCAGAATGCATCTGTGGCGAAAATAGAGACTCTCAAACTATCCTAATTCCATAATATAAACTTTCAATTTTTAATCTCTTCCTTCAAGCGATTCTCTCTACCCCCACTGCCTCCTGCTGGATTGAAGCCCCTATCCCAGCAATCTGTTTCACCTTTTCTAAAAATCATTGTCCCTTTGTATATCTTCTCAACCACTTGCCCAAGGGAAGGATTTGAGCCATATAGATACCTATTCCCTACTATTTAGCCCAGTGTCAGGGCACTAAGTCAGTACTGCATAAGTGCATGTTTGCTTAAATGTTACTCATAAGGGTTCATTAGCTTACTTTGTCATTGGTTCCCAGAACTGAAAACTGTAGAAGTAGTTTGGGTTAGGCTGGACTTCAGTCTTTGATTTATGAGCAGTTAAAAAACGATCTGGAATCCCATTTCTTTCCTTCTTTCTGCTGTGCCTTTGTGAAGTACCCATTTGTTGTTTTGGGGGTTTTTTGTACCGGGGCTCGAACTCAGGACCTTGTGCTTACAAGGCAGGCGCTGGAACTACTGAGCTAAATCCCTGGCCCCCCATTTCATTTTAAGGTGACAGAGTTGTAGATTGGTTGTCAGGAATTCTGTGGGCCACGTCTTTTCTGGACTTTGTGTGCACCTCTTTTAAGAGGAAAGAAAGATGGGTGGGAGTGTTAGGAGAGCTTTTTACTGATTGAACCATTTCAGAACCAATCCTAGTCGTCAGAGGATGCCACTTGTGATTGGCTTAGTCCTGGATTCCTTGAATTAATCATAATGAAAAAGGAGAGGTAGTGATCTAGATTGGTTTATACAGACAGGGCTCGCCCTGGAGCTGGGGTGTAATGAGCTACAGGAAGAATAAATGCATACCTAACTGGAAATGTGACTACTGTTAGGAAGGGAAAATATGGATGTTTTGTGGGCAACCAACAAATTCCACCATTAATTTTCATGTCGATTTTCTAGAGAACCTTATGACTATTCTTTCATATAAAGTCACTTAGGAATTTTTTGATTGTATACTATGAAAAAGAAGAGTGAAATTATGTGAGTGTAAGACTTTTACTATGTAGTTGAGGATAGAAGACACTAAAATAGGTAAAAAGTTAAATATCAATGGAGGAGATAGGCAGCAGTATGACAAACATCATGTTGAGTGAGTCATATGTAGAGAGTATACTTTGTATTCCCCAGGAATGATTTATTTGCTTTTAATTTGGAAATCACTGTGCTGGGCACTGTGGGGATGAGAAGTGGTGGAAATAAGATGTTGGCCCTCAAAGCTTCGAGTCTAGTCTAGAGAATCGTTAACAGGCTTGGGCACTGGGAAGCATAGCCTTCCTCATGGAAGCAAACTGCTGAGGACTGGACCCTATAAATATAAGTGAAGGTTTCTACTGAGCTCTGCAGAGTCCTAGAAGCCTGGATGGTTGGAGGAGATGCTCAGCATTCTCCAGTGGCAGGTCTGCCCAGCTACTCAGAGAAATGGGTCCAGGGAGAGCAACCAGATCACCCTGGTTCCCAAAGCAGTGCTTACAGACTGGATTGGTCACAGGTATGTGTCTTTGAATATGTAGGTGTGCATGTGTGTAGTCCCATGTCACGGCTAGCAATGCTCCTGGTCAGAAGTCCCTACTGTGACCCATCCCAGTATATTGGAAGGTTTCTAGTGCTGGATCAATTTTGACCAATTGGATTCATAGTACTATTAGACTGTCATCTTAAAACTCTCTGGTCACATTTATGGAATATCAGGGAACTTAAAAAAAACAAAATATCTTGTTATTCATTCAACATATCTATTAGGGGCCTGCCTTGTGCAGGCACAATGCAAGGCCCTAGGGACATAGAAGTGATCAAAACTGTCTAATAGAGGAGACAAGCAATAGGCAAATAAGCAGATACATGAGATAATTGCCAATTGTGGCAATGATGAGAAAAAAAACCAAAATGGGCAGATCTAGAGATTACAGGAGTCCTAAGACACATTTAAGGCATTTTGTAAATGAACTCGTGAATTGGAAATTTTTGCCCTGATGATTTCAATAAGTTAACACGTTCCCACCAGCTTGAACTACTGGTGATACGTGTGTGACTGTTCCATCAGGTGCTATGGGACAGTCCCATCAGGTGGTACAGGCCTTCCAGTGGGACAGTCATGCATGTATGGCCCCATCATGAATGAGTTAAATGCAAATAATTTTCTTTTTTGCAAATAATTTTCATTCTTTTTATCTCTTATGTGTGCCCTTCGCAGGTCCATGATGAATCCACAGAACCCTCCACCATATCCGGGCCCAGGCCCAGGCCCAACAGCCCCATACCCACCTTATCCACAACCAGCAAGTGGGCCAATGGGGGGCCCCTACCCACCTCCTCAGGGGTACCCCTACCAAGGATACCCACAGTACGGCTGGCAAGGTGGACCTCAGGAGCCTCCTAAGACCACAGGTGGGTGTCTGTGAATGTGTAGATGAGTGTGTGCGTGGAGTTCCACGTCACCAGAGAAAATGTTTGCATGGTTTCTTTGGCAGAGAAGAACTGTTTAGCTTGTGGTTAATATTACTCGTGATGGCTGAGAGTGGCTTCCCACTCAAGAGACCCAAGTCAGTTCTCCAACTTCTTTCATCCTATCCCCTCTGGGACTGATGACTTCCTGGTTGACAGGTTCTCAGAGGGCCACCCCCTACAGCATTGGGCAGGGGTGGGAATACTAATTATGTTCCTTAGTTGGCAGCCAATTTTGCATTTCAGGTTTCACCTGTTGGGGTTATTTTATCTGTCAACTTGTTGACCCTCAAGTCATCCTTTTGGCCTGTTATGGGGAGTGGTTTTCTTTACTAAATATTTTCATAATTTAACCTGCTAATTGAGTTTTTGGTCATCTTCTGAGTCTTTCTTATGTGCTAGAACAGTGCTACTCAGAGTTCAGTCTTGAGAAAAATACCAGTCCACGAACAGTGCAGGGTTACTGGATGATGAAAAGTATAGAAAGTGAAAGTGAACATTTAGAAACTTTGAGCAGTTTGAAATTCCTCTGACATTCAACCAAGTAATCTTGCCTTTTACAAAAGGTGAAAGATTAAAAATAAAATATCTTGAGAAGCACTGTGCTAGATGTCTTTGTGACTATTTTATAACCCTTAGGTTTGTATAATAACTGCTCTCTTACAGTTCTTTCAGCTTTTTTTTTTTGGTACCAGTGATTGAACTTGGGACCTTGCACTTGCAAGGCAGGCAGTGGAACCACTGATCTAAATCCCCCACCCGCTCTTTCAGCTTTTTAAAACAGCTAATTCTGGTCTGGGGATTTAGCTCAGTGGTTCCAGCGCCTGCCTCCCAAGCGAAAGGTTTTGAGTTCAATCCCAGGTACCAAAAAAAAAAAAAACAACAAACAAAAAACACAGCTAATTCTTATCGAGTGCCTATTATTTGCTAATGCTCTCCTAAGAACCTTATGTACATATACATTTAATCCTTGTAACAATCCTATGAGCTTATTCCCATTTGAGGAAGAGGCTAAGAAAAAGATATAGTATTCAGTCGCTGAAACTCACTAAATTTGGTACTTGATGCATTTTGATAATGAAAATTTGTCCTGTTATTCCTTATTTATTTGGTACCTGATGCACAAGCTAGAACTTGTCAGTGTCAAGAGCCTGTGACTTGCTACCTTTTCCACCCAGAACAGTTTGCTTGGTACTCATTGCTGTCGATACTCATCATACCTCCCAAAATCAATTAATGAGGCATCACTATAGGCACCAAGGCATCACTGTACCTTAGGGCACATTCCCATAACCCATTTCCTTCAAACAGGCACCACCTCTTAATAGCCCAATCAACTATGCTCATCCATGGGTTAATCCGTTGCTAAGCTTAGTACTCTCATACTCCAGTCATTCCCCCAAAGCATATGAGTAACCAGACCTTCAACAAAATGATTGATTTCACAAAGGCAGTTGAAAGCTGTTCAACATTCTTTCCTACAGATAGACCTAGGAATTTCTCTCTCATTAGTTTGTGAGTTATAACTGCTTTATCCCATTCTGCACTTAAACATAGCAATTTCAGATGGTCAAATTTTCCTCTCATCTGGAGTCCAGGTTTTGTGAATGGGTCCTTTGCAGGGTGAAGCTCACTAAGAAATGACCCTTTTGGGTGAACCATTTTCTTTCTTGCTCTTGGGATTATTTGGGGATCTCCTATCAGAATCATGTATTCTCCTGCAGTGTATTTGAGCTCTGTTTGGAAATTTAAGTTTTTTGGGGTGTTTTTTTTTCTCCCAGTGCCAGGGATCGAACTCAGGACCTTGTGCTTGCCAGGCAGGCACAGCACCACTGAGCTATATCACCAACCCAGAAATTTAAATTTTTTCTCTTCAGGTGCTTCAGGTTCTTTAAGTTCTTTAGGTTCATCAGGTTCATCTACTGTTGCAGATTCTCCCTGCTAAAGTTCAAATTTGCAGTTGTTGCTGTTAATGGCTACACAGGTGAAAATGATTTATTTTTAAAAGAAGGGAGGATCTCTTTCAGCCTTTTAAAATGATGTCTGATAATTAGTAAGGGCTTAACAAACTGCATCAGTGGGTAGGTAGAGAAGATGGCTAATCTAAGGAGAACCTTCTTTAGTCATCTTTTTATTTTTTTATTTTTTTTATTTTTTTTATTTTTTGGTGCCGGGGATCCAACTCGGGTCCTTGCGCTTGCGCAGCAGGCAGCGAAATGACAGAGCTAAATCCCTGGCCCCCTAGTCATCTTTTTATGATGCAGAGTTCATTTTTCAGATATTGTAGCCACAAAAACAAAACAGAACCTTCCAATGGTCTTGGGTAACCATGTGATTGGAAGCAACAGATGCTCATGAGAGTAAGGCTTCCCAGAGGGCACACCTGTAGGTTATGTCAAGGATATCCTGGACAGTTTTTTTTGGTACCGGTGCTCAAACTCAGGACCTTGTACTTGCAAGGCAGGCTTCGGAACCACTGAGCTAAATCCCCAGTGAAACAATTTTGGATACATAGGTTTATAGCTCTCTAATTTTTTTTTTTTTTTTTGGTACCGGGGATTGAACTCGAGTACTTGCGCTTGCGCAGCAGGCAGCGAAACCACTGAGCTAAATCCCCGGCCCTCCTGGACAGTTTTTAATACTAATCACTATAACAACTAGTGTTCTGGACAATGTTTGGAATTAGCTTTATGCAATCCTCATAATAGCCCCATGATACAGAGTTAGAAGCTGGGGCCGGGGATTTAGCTGAGTGGTTCTGGCGCCTGCCTTGCAAGCGCAAGGTCCTGAGTTTGATCCCCGTACCAAAAAAACAAAAAACAGAGTTAGAAGCTAAGGGCTCAGCAAGATTGTGTTTCAGTTATCTTTTATATAACATATAACTCCAAAACTCAGGGGCTTAAAACAACAATGATTTATTTCTCATGATTCTCTGAGTTAGCAGGGAGGTTCTTCTGCTTCGCGTGATCTCTCCTGGGGCCAGTTGGGTGCCACGTTCAGCCCTTAATATTACAGCTCTGAGCTTTGAGTGCCTGTACCTCTTCAGCTCTTTGTTACAGCTCCTGGTGGCTCCCAGACACCCTTATCAGCTCCTCCAAACTCTGGGCTTGTGGTCCCTTTGGTAGCTTACTGGAGCTCCAGCAGCTTCCAGTGCCTCTCTGAGGCTCTCTGTACGTCACTTCAAGTCTCTACATATCACTACTGGTCTCCACCAGTCTGCACTGCACTTAGCTATTTCCTGTTCCACCACTCTCTGGAGCTCTTCAGGGATAATAGCCTTTAATGTTACAGCTCTTTCTTAGAGCAACCCACTTAGCTTGCTATAGTAGGCAGTAGAACCACTGGAATGAGGCTTTTACTGGGGCCTGTGTCCCACAGTGGGGAAGTGCATAGGAGGGAGCCCTCTTAGGCTTATCCCAGGACTATGTGGGAATCCTGCATATGAGAGAAGAGTGGACTATGCCTGTGCAGCTCCTTGTATTTTCCAGACCTATTTGGGGACTTGAAGTAATAGCTGAAGGGGCTGGGGTCATTTGAAGATACTGCCTGGCAGTCATCCAGAGTTGTTGCAGGGCAGAGTCATCTAGGGTAGGTCCATGTTTCAGGCTTGCTGTGGCCAAGGCACGTATCTCCCAGAGCATGGGGTATCCTGGACAGCCTCAGTTGTGATGGTAACAGCTTTGTCAAACTGTGGGAGAAGCAGTGGCTCTACTGAGTTTCTGTGAAAATGACAGGAGCTGAAATTGCATCTTCTGCTGCTTTTGAGGAGTCTCCAGGAGGGGTTGGAGTGTTGATCATAGGTCACTAGGATTTGAGGCCCCCAGTCCCTCACTGATCTTTGCCTTGTCAAGTGCAGTTCTCCACATCTCAGAGAGACGGCAGCAGTGGCCTAGAGGTGGGGGGAGGCAGGTTGTGTGTCAAAGTTGTCAGCCACGCTGGAGCTCCTGTCAGGGCTTCAGAAGCAACCTTGGAGGCAACCGCCCCAGGCCACCCTGGGGAGTTGAGGGGAAGGGACGCCATGGCTGTCAGTCAGATGATGCTCCCTCTGGCTATCAGAGGGAAAAAGGAAGAATTGAGCTTCATTTTTTATCTTGCTCTCAACAATTCACATCCCTCCCATGTGCAAAATATGCCCACTCCCAAGACTATCAGATATATCACCCAACTACATTGGCTTAAAATCCATCATTTAAGTCGTTTATCTGTAGATCAGATCTCTGACCTGCCATGCAGGTCTGTGCACCCTACCTTTGCTCTTCTCCTCCTTCACTCCCCACCCGTCATCCCCACTCTGGGTCACACATTTCTGGAGGTCAGAATAAAATAGCGTCTCCATGAAGCTTGTCCTTACCTGTGGCATACTCTTTTAGAATTTGCCCCTCCCATGTCCCTCACCTGTACCCAACACAGACTTCTTTCAAGGCACCACTTCTCTCTCCAGGTTCAGTTAGTTTCCATTTTATATTTGGTGTAGCTTCTTAATGTCTGTATTCAATCAGTCTTGTTCCTACTGTTGTGGTTTAGGCTTTCACCATTTTAAGGCTACAAGTGACAGAACCTCAGCCTTAAATATTTATTTTTATCTGAAAAAGCTTTATTCCTACTGTTGCTTAATATTGTACCTTTAAAAATATTAGGGCCAGGGATTTAGCTCAGTGGCACAGCGCCTGCCTGGGAAGTGCAAGGTCCTGAGTTCGATCCCTGGTACCAAAAAATATATATAAAATATATATATATAAAATATATATATTATATGATCTCTTAAGATTTGATACATGCATATAACATAGTTGTATCTGGCCTCTTTATTGCCCTCCTTTACATCCTTGTTCACTTCCTCTTGCCTAATAGTATCCCTTCTACTTTCCTATTATCTTTCTTATTTTTTTAGATTCCACATATTAGGTGAAACGTGGTACTTGCCTTTCTAAATCTTGCTTAATATGATGTCCTCCAGTTCAATCCATTTCCCTGCAAATATCAGAATTTTATTCTTTTTTATGGTTAATAGTCCATTGTATATTTTACTTTTAATTTTTAAAAACTTAGTACATACTTGTCATACATAATGATCACATTCGTCGTAGGGAATTTGTACCTGTACATAATATATCTTAATCCTTTTTTTCCCATTCCCCACCCCTTCCCTCAGCCCTTTTTCCCCTTCCTCCCCTTCCTCCACCCCCTCCTTTGTTCCTTTTCCCATTTGAACATGTTCTTCCCCATATCTATCCTGGAGCCTGGGATTTAGCTCAGTGGCACTGCACCTGCCTCGCAAGCGCAAGGTCCTGAGTTCAGTCCCCATACCAAAAAAAAAAAAAGGTATTGAGGATCCCAATATCTATCCTCCATTATGCTCCTTATTACTCTTTGGGGTTTTTTTGTTGTTGTTGTTATTTGGTGCCAGGGACCAAACTCAGGACCTTGTACTTTTGAGGCAGGCGGTGGCAACACTGAGCTAAATCCCTGGCACCCTTTGGGTTCCTTATACCAGAGAAACAATACTATATTTAAACTTGTGTGTCTTATTTATTTCACTTACGATTATGGTCTCATGGTGCATCCATTTACCTAAAAACAACTCAAGTTTATCCTTTATGGCAGAGCAGTACTCCATTGTATATAAATACCACATTTTCTTTATCCATCTATTGATGAGCACATGGACTATTTCTAAGATTTAGCTATTACAATTGTGTTGCTATAAACATGGGTCTACATGTATCATTGTGGTATGATGCTTTTAACTCTTTTGAGAATATACCTAGAAAGCAAACAGCTGAGTCAAATGGAACCTCTACTTTTTATTTTTTGAGGAATCTCCATATTGCTTTCTATAATGGTTGTACCAATTTACTTTCCCACCTGCAATGGAGCAGTGTTCCTTTTTCCCCACAGCCTCGCCAGCGTTTGTTATTGGTTGATTTCTTGATGATAACCATTCTTTCTGGAGATGGAATCTCAGTGTTGTTTTCATTTGCATTTCTCAAATGGCCAGCAATGTTGAGTGTTTTTCATATATGTATTTGCTATTTGTACTTCTTCATCCTCAGCCTTAGAAAGCCTCTAAGATGAAAGATCGTGGTTCAAACAGATTAAGGGAACTCTCAAGACCCATTTGGTACCCAGATCTCACCAAACCAGAATTTTAAGACTTTTTGCCACTAGTGGAAGTTTTGATGTATGTTTTGGTTGGTACGTCACAAACCACCCCAGATCTTAGAGATTGGAAGTTCTGTACTTGGGATAGGGCTTGGCAGGAAAGACTGATAAATCTCTTCTCCTTGTGACATCTACTGGGGCCGGGACATAGATGATACCAACCAGTGTACTAGCTTCAGTATGTGCCTTTTCTACCCTGCAGTAAGAGTCATAAACTTTCCTGCTGGCTTATATCACATCCAAAGGGCTGCTGTTGGGTTGACTTATACCTGCAGTGCAGAGAGAAAAGCCATTTGGGTTGGCAGCCTCTTCAGAAGGGAGAGGGATTGGGAACCTGAGGGCAGGCTGCCTGCTGGGAGCCCTCGATGATACCTTGCCGAACTGCGGTTATTCCAATGTGTGTTCCTACCAGGCTTGGGCTTCTCCACTCCTGATGGCTTCGTTTGACCTTCTTACTCCTCATGAAAGTTTGGTTCAATTCAACCATATTCTGTCAGCTCTTTCCATTTCAGTGGAATCTTATATGTCTGATTCATTTTAACAAGAAATTATCTCAACTCCATAAAAAAAAAAAATCTAGTCTCTTAACATCTCAACTAAGATGGGTGTACCCGGTGGCTGGATGTCTTCTCCTTGTGCCTCTCTTTACCCCTCTACCTTCCTGCCACCATGGGACCATTCAGTGCATTTCTGTGGGGCATCCTCAGGATAACTGGGCCCCTTTTGTGTTAAAGTACAGAGTGGAAGGGGCCACACCTTCCTTTAAAAATAAAAAATGATTTAACTTTTACTGTTGAGACAATTTCAGACTTACTAAAACATTACCAAAATAGTGCAAATGACTCTGTATACTCTTTACCCAGATCTCCCCAACCCTTACCATAATCCAATGACTTGTTAGGCTTTTTTTTTTACCCCATAGGGTCAGAAGTCTCAGAATGTCACTTCTACTCCACTCTTTTGGTCAAAGCAGCCACAACTTTATCTAGACCAGGTTCTAGGGGAGGGGAAATCAGCTTCACCTCTGGATGGGGGTTTGTTGAGGTAAAATGGCACTTGTAATGGGAGATCTTTGGAAACAGTACTTCAAGTCCAAGAGGTGACACAGGTGATGTTCTGTTCAGTGAGCAATCTAAGTAACAGCTATTTCTAGATTCTTATGAATATGCCATATTAACAGACCTGGTAAAAGTCAAAGATTAAACACAATCTCAAGTCTTATCTCAGAATATAGTCTATCTGTCCTTAAGGAACATTCTGTGAATTGGTTAAAGGTTCATAAAAGAAGGAAGGTTGTAATTCTATCACCAAATTAAAGTGACTTCCACTTAGATACCTTAATTGTTAGAAATGAAGTTCTCTTCAGGTGACCAGCAGGTTAGTCACCCTTTGAACTTCATAGCAGACATCACTAGTCAATGTCTGTTTTTGTGCTGAGCATGAATGTGACTTCAGAACCCTCCTTATCCAAGCATTCTAGGCAGCCACTGTGAATAGGTTTGAATTGTTAGAGAAGATAAACCCACATGAAGGGTAAGATTCCTTACTAAGCTAGCCTAGAGACTTTTAGTGACTTGGTTAATGAGTTTTGACTAGGATAGAAGGATCCTGATCCCAAGCTAAGTGTGACTCCAAAATTCTGCAGAAATTCTCAAATACCGCCAGGGATTTAGCTCAGTGGTGCTACACCTGCCTCACAAGTGCAAGGTCCTGCCAGGGATTTAGCTCAGTGGTGCTGCTGCCTGCCTCGCAAGCACGAGGTCCTGAGTTCAATCGCTGGTACTAAAAAAAAAAAATCCTGTCCTCTGAACAAGTGCAAGGTCCTGAGTTCAATCTCCAGGAAGTCGGGGGAGGGAGGGAGAAAGAAATTCTCAAATACCCATCAAAGGAAAATAGCCTTTTTGTTTGTTTTTGTATCTGGAACTCTTCCCCATACACAAAACTAAGCTACCTAGTAGTTACAGCAGGACTGTTTTGAGGAAGACAGAAGTAGAGTATGATAAAGCTAGATTCAAATCCCTTTATTCACACTAGGACCTGGAAAAGTTGCTTCTCCTCCTGGGTCTTTGAGTGTTCCCTGCCTCCCTTTGAAAGTCTCATAAAAGCAGGACTTCCTCTGTTCTTCATGTCTCTTTCCATAGCTCCTGGAACAGTGCTGAACACATGGTATATAGTATATGCTCAATAAATGTGTGTTAGATGAATGGAAATATTACCATTTCAGAGCGTGGTTGTGAGTTCACATTAAGCATCTGGTTCCCTTACCACTATCCCTTTGAGATCTTTCCCTTGCTGTGTAACTCTTATGAGTCAGAGATTGGGGTTTTATACATGTCTTTCTGGATCAGGACTGTCTGGCAGTAATATATTGACTTAAAATAAAGTTAGTTGTGCTAAAGCTCAGTTAGCCTTTGAACCAGGTTTTTAAGTTGGAAACTACCCAGAGATCCTGCACAGCTCTTTGTAATTGGAAAAAATGGAAAGAGAGTGCATATTCAGGGGGTCCTTTCTGGGCCATCAGGTCCTCAGCCAATGAGCAAGATGTTGAGAGAAGCCTCTTTTATCCCACAAATCAGAGATTATGGGGAGGTGATAGAATACTTTATTTCTCCTACATGCTGTTCTTGGTGTCTCATGCTGCTTTCATTAATCTTCGTGAGGATGGATGGGAAGGAAATGTAATGAATGGTTTGGCATCTCTTTCTAATTGGCCTGAGGTATAGAATTACAGCCTGGCTCCTTTGAAGCTTTTATGCCTTCTTTCATCAGAAACTCTCGATTAGGCATTTACATTGCCCTGGGAAGCCTTTCCAGCATTTGACAAGTCCACTGCCTCCTTTCTTTGCCAGGTGTCAGGTGACAGAATGCCCCAGCAAGGACACTGCATCAAGGCACCAAAAGCCACATTAGCTTGGGAATCTAGGTAGACTTTCTTCAGTTCTCTGGAATTTTGCTTCATTTTCTGTAAAATTGGAATTACAGGATCATAGTAAAGAATAAATAAAGGAATATACCTTATATAACTATGACACCTCAATAGACAATGAGGAAAAGTTAGTGCTCTCACAGATTGCCACATTTTTGCTGTGAGGATGGGTGCAGGTGGGGAATAATAGGAAGCCCCCAGGAAAGAGGGGAGGCCAGTTGCTGACGGTCACTCTGATCTACCCTGAGAGTCCCTACTAGCCTGAGGAAAAGGGGCAGCTCCAAAGTCATCTCTCACCAGTAATCATATCCGTGTACCTGGAATCCCTCATTCTCGTTATGTCCCCTGCTGTGTATTGTCTACCTAGGTCCCACAGTAGTCCCTCATCTCACTTCAGTAAAAGCTTGAGTCTTTGCAGTGACCAGCAAAGCCCTGTGTGAGCAGGCTACTGCTGCCTTTCTCACTACTTCCACAGGGCCACTTGCTCACTCTGCTGCACCTTTTCAGACTGTCTGGTGCACTCACTGGGAACACTCCAGGCCCTCTGGAGTGGACTTCTGCCTCACTGCTGTTTGCTCAGGTAACGTCTGTGAATCTTTTGCATCTCACTTATGTGCCCCTTTGGTGACACGTGTGGTGCTCCCCACCTCCCATTCTGGTCAGGTCTCTATCCTTCATGGTGCTATCTTGATTTATAACTTCATAGTATTGATTCTCATTGTAGAATTTAATGTTTCCTGCCAACTGAAAGATCCACCATAGGAGACCTTGGTCTCATTTGACTGACCATTGCATCCCCCATTGGCTTTCTGGTGATTTGAGATGAAGAACACTTTAGAGATGTGCAGAAGACAGGACAGAGTGAGAGTGAAATAAACTTTTTCTAGTTGTTAAACCCTGGGCTTTGTAGAAAACACTGCACTATTTTCCCTCCCTCGCCTTACTTTTATTGTTCTGAGACTGGAACAGTGTTCATTGTGTAACATGGGGCTGGAGTATGTCACAGTACTGGGTGTCATAGACATCTGAGTAATCAGAACTGAGTAGTGTAATTTGGGGCCATTCTTGCCTCCACTGAATTCTAACCCTCTTTCTCTGGTCCATAAACATAGTAATAACATTCAAAGAATTTTTAAAAATTCCACTCAAAATCCAGGTACCCCATCATCTGAAATCGTGTAATTTCCTAGTCATTTCTTTCTGACATGGACATGTCATGGTATGTGGCACACTGTTGTGTAGATACCATTGTATATTCTGTTGTGTCATCCCCACACACCTGCACACATATACTTTATTATAAGCAACTTTCCTGTAGGGCAGGGTTTCATAGTCTCAGCACAGCTGACCCCTGGGCCAGAATTTTTTTTGTTGTGGGAGTTTGTCCTGTGTATTGTAGGATGTTTAGCAGGATCCCCAGCCTCTAGCCACTAAATTCTCGTGCTGTTTCCACAGTTTTGACAACCAAAAATGTCTCCAGGCATTACTAAATGTCCCATAAGGGCAGATATCACCCTGTTTTGAGAACAACTGCCATAGAGTGTCAATAATTAAAAGTTTAAGTAGATCATTGCTTTTGAGCCTTGTGAAGGAAAAGACAGAGGCCTTCCTAATCAGCTTAATCAGCAACTGAAAAAACTATGGCTTTCTTTGGTGTCCTGCTGAGGGAAATTCAAGAATTTAGAACTATAAAGAACTCCTTCCTTTGTTTCTGGGTTTGTTTGGGTTTTTTTGGTACCAGGGATCGAACTCCGAACTCCGGTCCTTGCGTTTACGCAGCAGGCGGCGAAACCACTGAGCTAAATCCCTGGCTCCCCTTCCTTTGTTTCTGAGTCTCTCTGCAGTCTGAGACTAGAGTCTGGCTGTTTGCTACCAATTCCTATATAAAACCATCAGAACATAAAACATGTGATGCTCGTGGTTCAAGTCTTTTAATATTAAATATTAGATAATTATTTTATTAAATAATAAATACTATCTAAATAATAGCTAATATTTGCATAGTTGATATTGTATGTTGGGCATGTTTATATATTAACTCATTTAGTCCTCAGAACAACCCTCTGAGGTAGGTCTTGCTATCTGTGTTATATGGGTAAAGAAAGGAAGCATAGAAAGGCTGCCTTGTTCATGAACACATAGCCAGGGATTGGTAGAGCTGAGATTCAGAGTCAGCAGCCTGACTTCAGAGCCTGTGCTGTCAGCAGTGACCCTTTACTGGGCACCTACTGTGGTCCCTATTACTGGGCTGATGACTTTGTAGCTTCCAAATTTTATAATAGTCCTTCAGGGTAAGTGATATTATCCCAGATTTTACAGATGTGGAACCAGTTTAGAGAAGCTATAGTGTCTTGCCTGTGGTCCCCCATCTCTGTGGCCCAGAGCCTCATATACTTCTATGTCTCATGTGGTCTCCTATGTGTGAGTACACATTTTTTATAACCTTGTCTTCATTTTTCCCTTGGAACCACCACTCACTCATTCAACAGATACCAGTTAAATGCCTTCTGTAATTTAGTGCCAATCACTAAACAAATGTTACCATTTCTAAACAGACCTTATTCCGGTGCTTTGAATACAGTATCTTATTTAATCCAGTCAGGAGCCTGGTGGTATCTCATTTTAGAGATTCAGAGACTGAGATTCAGAGATGAGATAACTTCTCTAAGGTCTATTGAAGTAGTAATTAGCTGAGCCTTGACTTGAACCCAGGTCTAGTTCCAAATTGTATTCTTAACTATTACGCTCTTTTGCATTCTATGAGGGAATTTTTTAAAGTACTTCAAAATTAGCAGTAGCATTGTTAGCAGTGGTAGAGAAGGAGGACTCCGGATAAGATGTGTTCTCACTAGTGGCTTTCAGTTGCAACTCTCTTCACAAAAGCCAGTGTACTTTAGCGAGTATACTGGAGACTTAGTGCCAACTTTGGCAGTCTTTTCAGTTCAGGAGAAAGTGGGACTTCAGGCCTTAACTTGCATGCTTTACTCAGTACTCTGATGATGGGCTTCCTGATGACTACACTAAGTCTTATGGACCTGTGAGTCACTTGAAGACAGTCTGGTCATGAGGATACTAGGGGACTATAGACTCCTAAAGATTGCCTCAGCAACTTGCATCTTCTTGAGAATAGAGATAAAAATCTGCTTTGGCCAAATACTTTATTCCAGTCATGGTGAACCTTTTAGAGCTTTCAATGATAACAAACAGCCCACTGTGGCATGCATGCCATAAGCTCACATCACTGCTTTATATAGAACATTCTGTCTTGCCTTTTCAAACACCTTGGCTTGGCTAGCACTCAGGGGTACTGGAGTATGAAGAGACTGCTGCTCTTTGCAGATCCTGTTTCCTTAGCTGGCTGTTGGGTGCCCAGTGCCTGCTGGCTGGAGCAGCCTAGGTTTGCCGGACCTTGCTGGCCTGGGGAGATAGAAGGTGTTTTTGAAATCTTGTGCTGCTTCCAGACCAGTTTGCTCATGGTTCTTTTTTTAAATTCCCCTTCTTTATGCTCTAATTCTACTTTTCCCAGTCTTGAAAACATGGCACAACCATTCCCTTCCCCTCTTGCATAGTTTTCTTTAGTTAGGCTGATATAAACAGTGAGGGCATAAATTTGGTGGGCAAGAAAAAAAAAGACTGCTTTGGGTAAAAGGCAGCTAAAGGAATTGGAAAGTACAGGTGGGATAGAGTAGGTCAGGGTCAAATAGACATGGCTGGAACCTCACTGGGCCAGCTCTGCTCTGCAGAGCAACCCAGTGCTACAGGGTTTTGGTGTTGGGGACACACAGGGAGGCGAGGATATGGCCCTGTGAATAGTAGGGCAGCATTAGCTGTACCCAAGAGGCCCAGGTCCAGGGCTTGTGCACAGGGTGACATGGCTGTCACCACCCCAGCTGCCTGTGTGCCACAGTGCCCACAGGTACCTCGGGCCATCCTCCCAGTGGTCATTGTGGTTAGCCACATGGGAAACCTGAGAGGAACCTCTTGACAACTGACAGCCTTTTCATTTTCAGAAGTCTCCCTTGGGTTTTCATGGTAGTCACTCTCAGGAGAACTGGCTACACTGGTACAAGTTGGTACCTTTTTAAAATAGTCTTCATTCTACTTATATCATGGCTCCCCAGAGTTGAGATGCTCTAAAAATTAGGATATGACATAGGATGATTATAATTAGACTGTTGACAAGACAGTAAGGCTTGGTGTTTGTACTGCTGGATAAGGACAACAGACAATGACAGTGTGAGAATCAAGTCCAGAATGATCCATGAGCAGAATTACTGGTTTCTTCTCAACCCCTGCTTAGTTCAGCTCTGCTAGCACACAAGAACTTCTGCTCCCCGCTACACTCAGGTTCCCACTCAGAGAAATCTGGCCACTTCCTAAAAATTACTTTATGTGGTACTGGGGATCAGACCCAGGGCCTTGTACATGCTAGGCAAATGCACTTCCACTGAGCCATATCCTTAACCCTTTAAAATATTTTTTTACTTTGAGACAAGGTCTCCCTAAATTGAGCAGGCTAGTCTTGAACTTCCAATCTTCCTGCCTCAGCCTCCCAAGTTGCTAGAATTATAGAGTGAGGCATTGTGCCTCACTAAAAATGACTTTTTAAATTACAGAAATGTATCTTCCTATAGGAAGACTGGGTGTAGCTCAGTGGTAGAGCATTTGCCTAGCAAGTACAAGGCCTTAGGTTGATCTCTATCTACCACCACAGAAAGAAAGAAAGATAGGCAGGGGAGAGAAAGAAAGACACACAAAGAAAAGATTTCTTCCTTCTAAAAAGTAAGTAATACCCATAAGTTTACCCAGAGATAGCAGTATTTTGGCATATATATTTTATGATGCAATCCTTTTTGAAATTCATCTAGTGCATTAGTCTTTGTCTGGGGAATGTATTCACAGCGAGTATACTGATACATAAAAGTATTGTTGGGTGTTGTGTTTTTGTTTTTATTTTAAATTTGTTTGGTCTGTCCTCTGCTGCATCTTGGCCCCCTGAGAATAGGAGTCTTCCAAGTGAATATCAGTTTTCACTGAGGCCTCCATTTCAGATGTCAGTCTCACACTGCTAACTTCATGCTGTTTTTAACCCCCAGTCTTTTATTTTTTTTAATTTCAGTGCAGTGTAAAGCTCTACAATATAGATAGCTTTTCTTTTAGACCTTTATTAATTTAGTTTATAGAATAATAGCAATAGTAGCCACAGTTTATTGTCTATTTCTGTGCCAGGCACTGTGCTAACTGCTTTTGAGGAGTAGCTCTTACTATCTTTATAATAATCCTGAGAGCTTGGTGCTTTTGTCTCCTTTTTTCAGCTGAGAGAACTGAGTCACACAGAAGTTGAGACTTGAGTTTTACTTAAATGGACTATGCCAGGTAAATTAAGGAAAACCTCTGAACCTAGTGAGCCTGCATCTGTAAGAGCTGGACCTTAGGGATACAAGAATGAAGAGGACCCAGCTCCAACCTAGTGAGCTAAGTGAGGCTGTCCCACTGGCAGGAGCCAGGGTTCCATGGAGACAGATCCAGGCAGTATTTGAGTTGCTTACCTGGTCTTCTGCTGTTGCAATCCTGCCTTGGCTCCTTGGGCAGGTGGGTCTCTTTTCCAGAATATATTTACTTTCTTACCAACCCTTCTGGAAAGTCTTATCAACTTTCACTAGCAAGCTTGCTCCTGTGTGCTGTCAGGACTGCAGCCCTTTGTTTTTAAGAAACCAGTACTGCTCTCCTCCTTTTCCTTTCCTGCTGTGTTCAGTAGACTTTTCCTCATTTGATCAAAGTGATATGCGTATTCAGGCTGGGATACTGATTGGAAAAGGCAGCATATTCCTACAGTTGTCCTGACCCTTTGTCTACCTTGGGCTATAGAGGTTTCTTAATGCCAGAGCCCTTTCCCACCACACACACACACACACACACACACACACACACACACACACACTCTCATTCTTGTTCTGGGGATTATATCTGAGCTTTCTCATGGGGTTCTAGGCACCAGACCTTTTTCCAGGGCACACTGCTTAAAGGTCTTGGGGATAGCCTAAAAAGATTTTTATGTCTTTCAGTTGCACTTTCCTTAGGGGCTAAAAATCTCCTTTAGGGTTCTGGTTTTTCTGAACTGTAGGAATCAATCCTGGGGCCTTTTGCATTTTAAGCAATCACTCTACAATTGAACTGCACCTCCAGATCACAAACACTTGCCTAGCTTGGAGGATTTTAGACAGATAGTATAAAAAATATTGTGAATTGTCTTCAGTGAGTTTAGTAATGAAATTTTGCTTGTAACAATATATGTATCAGGGATCATTTATGAACAATTAGTGTTCCTCTTTCTCCTGAGCCTCCAAAAAAACCAGGGATAACCATGAGCTGGCCAGGGACATGGGAAGAATGTCCTGGGATGCAATCTGAAGGAAGCATTCCAAAGAAGCTCCTGTGGGAAGGCATATTCTGTGGCCACAGTGCCCACTCTCCCTGCCCTACTAGGTTCAGGACTCTGAGCTCCCTTTGCTTGCTTGAACCCTCTCCCAGTATGATCTCCTAGGCAGATTATTCCCCAATGGTATAATGATGACCTTGATGCCAAGAACTGCACTAAGCACCTTTCTGGAAAGTTCAGGGTATCCCAGTCTCATTTGAAGGGTTTGAACTGACAGAAGCAGAGTGACTCCCTGTCTTAAGAACTTGAGGCTGATGCTTTCTCTTATAATGGTTTGCAGTTGTTTCTGAAAGTAGCCATCTAAGCCCATATCTGCAGGTTCCTTACAAGACAGGCTCTCAAATTACCTTTTCCAAGAGAGGAGGTAATGCATGCAAAGCAAATCGTTCATTTGTTTCTTAGTTTGGTTTCTCCTTTGTGCCAGGCCAACTAAATATCCTGTGCTAAGCAGTGGATATAGAGTAGTAAATAGTATTGGAGCCCTTTGCATTTTTATCCAGCTAGAATTAGGAGCTAAGAGTTACTAAGGTTCTTCTTGCAGGTCAAAAGGCATTTCTGAATAAGACCTCTCCCCTCTTGAGGCATGGGAGAGTGGTGAGAGTGGGGGTTGGTAGAAGGGTTCTTGATAACCGCCAGCCTCAGCCTTCTCATGTGATGGGCATAAGTCAGAAGGATGGCCATGTGGTTGTGAATATCACTGGGAGGCAGCACTCCTGGCCTTTCTGGGTTGTCACCCACAGCCTGGCATCCCTGAGGAGTTGAAGCTAAGCAATATCTTAAGGAAGTAAATACCTCTTATTTCCTTTGTTCCTAAAACTTATCTCAGGTCATTATGTAAAATAGAATTATTAACAAGATGGTCCAGCTATGTGTAATGGTCATTCATTATGTAAAGTGGAATTGTTTATAGGATCTACCAGCGATGTGTGATCCTCATGCTGCTTCCAGGTGTCCTAGCCATTGGGAACCGTTGCCTTCCGTCCTTCAGGTTTCTGCTTTAGAAGTAATAAAAACAGCTAACTTATACTGAATATTTGCTGTATTTTAGACAGTGGCCTGTGTAGATTAACTCAGTCTTTGAAGAATAAAGTGAGGGAATAGGTACATTTTACCAGAGAGGAAACTAAAGGTGGAAGAGATGGTCACAACCTCAAGGTGTCATTAAGCTTGGGTCTTTTGGTGCTCAACTCTAGTGCTGCTTCTCCTATTTCTGCACTGTATTCCTTGGTGGGCTGCCTAGTCAAGAGATTAGGTCTGCTTGTACTGTGATCTGGACAGATAATGACAGCAGCATTGCAGACAGACTGCCCGAGAGTGCACCCTAATTTGAATGTGTGGTATACTGGACTTTCAGAGTTTGCTGAGAGTGCTTCTGCTCTGTCTCTGGTTTCTCTAAACTAAACTGGTAGTACTATAAATAAACCCACTACTTTGGGCAGCTGAGCTCTGCTAAATGGATGGAGAGAAATCAAATGCCTTCTAACCTTCCTGGCATTTTGGAGGCTCCCTACAAATCTGCTCCATCTATGGGGTCAGGCCCACTTAGTTCTCCACCTTCAGGTTTTTAAGACAAGTATTGGCTTGTTTGGGTGGATTGGCTTGTTTGGGTGGAAAGATGGTCATGATATTGGAGACTTTTTTGCGGTACTGGGGATCAAACTCAGGACCTTGTGCATATTGGAGACTTTTTTTGAAGTGCCTTCAGTGACAAGCTGGTGAGAACTGAAAGAGCTGACCATGGAAGGAAGTTGTTTCCCTAAATTCTGGCGTCATCTCCCAAGCTAGCAGAATTCTAATCAAGCCAGGCACCCCTTTTCTCTCTCTTCTCCACTGAGGAGGTCTCTGACCTCACGTTTTGGCAAGAAAAATATATCTCAGGGGTACAGTGGTGGTTTCCAAGACCCTTTGCAATTGATTTTTGGTGGATGTTGGCTTGTAGCAGTGTTGCAAAACAGCAGCAGTTGGCATGAATGATTTGGCAGAACCCAGGCACCCCACACAGTCTTTGCAGTCTACATGAATAGCTTTTCTTTCTCTGAGATGGTGAGCATATGCTCAGGAAGAGGAGGGGAAGCGTGGGGGACAGTCCTTACAATGAAGTCTGCCTTGGACAACCTTCTCATCAAGTTCATAGGGAATGTCATCCTGTCCCATTCCTGGCCTCAGAGCTCACTGTGTACTGGGCTCTAAACTACATTGCATTCAGGAGAAAACACAGCTATTTTTGCTGCCATAAAATTAAGCCTGATGGTAGAGGGAGAAAACAGCCTACAGTGTTTTACATAAATATATCTGCTGAAGCTGTTAATCAGTAACAAAGGAATCTGGTACGGGTAGAAGCCAGTTGTGGTCTGTATACCTAAGATAAAACACGCCTTGTGCTCAGTAAGAATGATAGGGCAGTATTTGCCTTCTTAGAAAATGCAGTAAGTACTATTTGAATGAGACTCCTGGGGCCTGCACTCAATATGAGTCAGGCTGACATTGCCGATAACAGAGCAGCCTGTGCCCTTCTGTGCCTGGATACTAATTGGAAAAACCCGGCAGCTTCCTCCTTGGTGATCTCTGCTCAACTGGGCAAGTTCCAAAGGGCTAGCTCCCCTTAAAGTAACCATTCTGGTTTTTTCCCTTGTAACCCAGTGCTTGATAACCAAGAAAATAATAATTTTCCTGATTTCTAGTCAGCCTTCTGAAGTCAGAGCAGTACTTGTCTTATATTCAGGGCCATTGACATTTGGATTTGTGGTCTCTGGGTCACTTTCTATTTGTGTCCCATTCTTCTTTTCTTTCCTTGTTTTGTTTCCATGATTCCCTGGTTCCAAGCATCTTCCCCGCTCCTAGACAGGGTATAATAACAAGTCGTGCATTAACCACCCTTACTACCCTTACTACTGTTCCATTTCTGGGGGAAAGGGGCCATCAGGCCATGATGGCTCTCTTGGTCAGAAGAAGCCAGGTTTTAAGGGCTGGCTGTGGCAGCCAGGGACAGTCTAAGGAAATACATATTTCTTGGTGAGCCCCTCATTAGCCATTATTTACTAAATTTTGTTGTAGTTGCATAGGGGAAGAAAAAGGAGGATGGAGCAGTGGTAAGACTGACACTCCTCCCACCCTAACTCATTGAAAAGATCTGTCCCGATCCTGAATTCCTTTTGTGTTTATTGGTCCTGCTAAATTTGATGTGCCTGTGCACTTCCTTAGATAGATCTTTGCCTCTTCTTTCTGAGCAGTCTAAGCTCTTGAGTCAGGGACAATGTCTTTTATCTCTGGACTCCCCTGCAGGATTGGTTGCATCAGGAAACAAGAAGAGGAGTCTGAGGTGGGAGGGAGAGTGAGCCAAATGTCCACAGCTGCAGCTTCTTTCTCCAGCAGGAATGCTGAATGGGAGAGATCATTGGCGCAGCCTGGAAGTCAGCAAGCAGGCAGAGTAGACTTCATTTTTTGGTGACCATGACGTGTACCTGGTTGCCTGGAGTCCAAGCTAGCAGGATTGATCCGTGCTACCAAACTGAAGAGAACTGAGGCCGTGGCTGGAACAGAATGTCCCTGAGTAACCAGTGGGATTTTGCCTGCTGGGAAGCTCAGCTCTGGTGTCTTTCCTCCCCAGGGTGTTGAGGTTCCCTGGAATCCTCGTGACTAAGCAGAAGATTAAAGAATATGTTTTTTGTTTTTGTGTTGAGGATTGAACCCAGGGCCTTTGCACTGAGCTATATCCCCAGACCTTTTTTATTTTGAGGCAAGATCTTGCTAAGTTGCCCATGCTGGGCTTGAACTTGTGATCCTCCTGCCTCAACCTCCCAGACTCTTGGGTTTACAGGTGTGTGGCACCATGCCAACTATGAATGTAGCTTTTTATGTGTATAGTAAAATATTTATAACATAAAATTTGATATTTTAATCATTTTTAAGTGTATGGTTCTTTGGCATTAAGTACATTTACATTGTTGTTCAACCATCACCACCGTTGATTCCCAAACTTTTTTTTTGTCTTCCAAACTGAAATTCTGTACTAATTAAACAACAGCTCCCCATGCTCGCCTCCCTCCAGTCCCTGGCCATCACCATTCTACTTTCTGTCTCTATAATTTGACTCTTTTAGGTACTTCATATAAGTGGAACCATATAGTATGTGCCCTTCTCTGACTGGTAGATAATGGCTTTAAGAGTCATCCATGCTGTAGAACATCAGGATTTTCTTTTTTAAGGCTGGATAGTGTTCCATTGTATGTATACCACATTTCATTTACCTAATCACCTCTTGATGGATAAGTGGGTTCTTTTGCCTTTTGGCTGTTGTATATAATGTTGTAGTGACATGGATGCACAAACATCTGTTCAAGTCCCAGCTTTCAGTTTTTTGTAGGTAAGGGTCTCAAAGCATAATGAGCAAGTTGTTTTGTTTTGCTGGTGGTACTTGGGTTGGAAGAACTCAGGAGCACTCTACCACTGAGCTACATGCCCATCCCTTTTTATTTTTTAATTTTGGGACAGGGTCTCTCTGAGTTGCCCAGGCTGGCCTTGAACTTGTAATCCTCCTGTCTCTCGAGTAGCTGGAATTACAGGTGTGTATCACTGCACCTGGGTGCAAGATAAGAGATTAGTTGCTGATGATTCACTTTCTTTGCTGAGGGCTAGACTTTCTGACCAAAAGCAAGCTTTACTCACCTTCTAATTTTAGACTCCAGCATAACCACACTGGTCACTCACATCACACTGCATTTGGATATTTGATAGGCTTTCGCAACATGTTATGCTTTCAGTTTTATATATCATCTTTCATTGCTTCAGTTGGCCCCTTCCTTACCATTGTGAAAGCACCCTTATTGGGCTAGGCAGGGCCCTGTTGGCCTTGACCTTCTTTTTTCCTGACCTGAGTAGGACTGGTCTTTTGACCTTGGCTCCCTTTTGGGACCTGAAGCTGAAGCTGCTGAAGACCAAGGCCACTTGTCTTCCACTCACAAACTGCTTCATGCAGACATAGTAGTATTCTCCCCTGTTTGGTGGCTCTGATAATCTGCTTTTGTTTCATCCAGTTCTTGCACAATGTATGGAGTTATTGGAATTATGTGTAAAGTTTTTCCTGGGGAAATTATTTCTTTTCTTTCTTTTTTTTTTTTCTGGTACCCAGGATTGAAGTCAGGACTTTGTACTTGCAAGGCAGGCATGGTACCACTGAGCTACATCCCCGGCCCATTAAACTTAATTTCTGAAATACCTTGGCATTTGGAATAGTTACTGGACTGGTTTGTCCTGCAACAGCTAAGGGCACACCTGGGAGAGAATAGGCTCTTGATGGCTGGGTCTCTACCTCTAGGTGAGGCTTCCTTAAGTCAGTGTCCCTCTGTATTTGATGGACAATAAGGAAATGGAGAGGGCTGGTTATGAAACTCTTGGCTGAATGGGCATGTGGTTATTTGCTGTGTTAATTTCTTAGAAATTCCTTAGACCTGCAAATGGACCTATTCGAACTTCTGCATAGCTATGGACACTAAGAACAGTCATAGTATCCTGGTAGACTTGACCCATGAAATAGTGAGGACCTAGACTGTGGGCCATGCTGCCTGTGTGTGTGGTGTAGGGGCCCTCCATCATCCACCGTAGCTGCCTATTTTTGGCTAGAAGGCTTTGGCACTGTTTTTGTAGAATCACACTGTGCCTGCTCACAGTTCCCATCCATCCCATGGTGCCTTTTCTTTGACTTAAGCACTATGGGAGCAGCACTGGAGAAAGTTTGCAGCCTACACTAGAGGGGCTTAGAGTCTAATAGTGGGTAGAGAGACATTTCTGAGAAAGTCCTGTTTGCTTTGTTATACTCTGATAACAAGAGTGAAAAGGAAAACATTACTGATATTTGAAGTGAGACTATTTCTTAACCCTATCTCTGTTCTTCTGGATGCTGTACAGCATGGACTGGCCACTAATCTTCCTTTTTCCTCTAGATCAATGATGCCAAACCTTTTAGAATTTTCAATGCTACAGATAGCCCACTGTGTCTCTAGATACTTACTTGGGCCCCTCTCTGCCTCAGTGCTTCTGTTTATACGACTTACATTTGAATGATTGCAATCAGAATGTGCAGGCAAGAATGATGAGTCAGAAAGAGCACTGGCGGGCTGGGCAAGGTCAGAAGACCCCTTGGAAGAGGTACCTGGAGCCCCAGGCAGTGGGCAGGATCCAACAAGGTGAAGCAAAGGAGGAAGGAGGAAAAAGAATCTCTCCTGCTAATTCTGTGTTCTGGTCTCTAAGGGCTGCTACTTGTTGACTTTCCCAGCTATTCTGGCAGAGTAACAAGGGGGAAGGATCAGGTGATATTTTGTTACCAATACATTTTCAGCCTCAGGCCCTCATTACAGGCACCACTATCAATCCCACTTTTTACAGGCGAAGACACAGATTTTGAGAGGTGACAAGGATGGACCACATCAGGACAGAGCTGAACTAGAGCTGAACAAGGAGTGTCAGGCAGGTCTGAGTTGGATGAGCCGAGAAAAGGACCAGTATAGTACCTGCTTATATAACAGCCACTTGTTATTCCCTGATGACTGCTTTACTTGTTTGTTCTGGATGTGGGAGGATAGAGGGAGAGGCCTGCTGTCAGAGGACCAGGAAATGGGGAGTAGAGGAGCCTTTCCCAAGGTAACCCAGCTTGGAGCTGGCCTCAATCAGGTAGCTGTTTTGGAGCTGACATGGAAGAGAGAGGGGTGTTTTTCTGCCCTGGGGCAGATAAGCCATTCCTCTGGCACAGAAAGAAGAGTGGAGAGTTGCTGAAAGGGTATACAGCCAGACCAGTTTCTAGAGGTGGGCTGGCATCTCTGCTCACAAAATGTCACTTCCCATTCAAGATCATGGAAGATTGCCAGGAGGTCTAGAAGGGGCAGTGAAACCCACGATGGGGTTTCCTGCTGGGGTATCCACAGTTCCAGGGGTGTCCAGGCCTTCAGTGGGTGGGACGGGTTCTGACCAGCATGGATCAGGATATGGATGTGTCTTTGGCCCCTTAGCTGCAGCCCCTAGCTGCCCTCCTGATTGTGCCCATGTTGCAGCCTCAGTATAGGAGCTCCCTGTCCCCTGACCTTGGAAATCTGCTCTGCCCTGGGCCCTGAGCTTCCCAGAGTCGTATTTTCCAAAGATAAATGACCTGGCTTCTGATGTCATGTGGTTGGTTGAGGCCAAAGCAAAAGTGGTTTGCCTCTCAACCTCTTTGTTTCTTTTTCTTTCTTTTTTTTTGGTACTGGGGTTTGAACTCGGGTCCTTGCCACTTGCGCAGCAGGTGGCGAAACCGCTGAGCTAAATCCCCGGCCCTCAACCTCTTTGTTTCTGAAGCTTCTCCCCAGAGTCCAGGTGAGCCTCCTTCCTTCTCTCTGTTCAGATCTGTCTATAAGAGGCCTGCTCTTCACTGGGTCAGGGGAGGGGCCTGCCTGAAAGATCATAGTCACGTGAATAATAGTAATAACATCAGTGAACATTTTTTTTTGATACCGGAGATCGAACTCGGGACCTTGTGCTTTCGAGGCAGGTGGCAGAACCACTGAGCTAAATCCCCAGCCCCAGTGAACATTTATTAAATGTTTTGCAGTGTTCTAAGCACTGTGCCAGGCATTTTATATTCATAATCTCTTAATAGCAAATAGAGGTTATCACCTGGCCAAGATTACATGGCCAGTAAGTAGATGATCCTATATTTAAATCTCATTTGACATATCTTTTTAAAATCCTTATTTTGAAATTGTGCTTCCCACTAAATTGGGACAAGATGTCTTTGGAAATTGTGACCTGTACTGGGGACATCCACTGTGTCAGGGGAAAAACAAATTGCCTTCTTTTCTTCTGCTACCTCACCACAATCAACTCAAAAGAGTTCTGTAATTTCAAAAGCTGTGGGAATTTCTTCCCACCAGTGAGCAAGCAATCAGTTGTGCAGCAGCAGACTCCAACCTGGGAGTCCTCTAATCCAATTCAGTTATGACACTGTCTGCATGCCACAGGGTCCCCAAGTCTGCCCTCTTTTAGCTGCCAATCTCAAGCCCCCAGTTGTTTTATGTGTACAGTACTTCTGACTGCCCCACTGTTAATCAGTTTCCACAACCCCTTCCATGCATTCAGTTAATTTGCAAGTGGCTTGCAGAACTCAGGCAAACACTTCTGTTTACCAGTTTATTATAAAGGATATAGATAAAGAGATCATAGCAGGAGGTATGGAGATAAGATTGTGCCTCCTTCCATTTCTTCTCCAAGCATACCACCTTGTGAGAACCCACATGCTTGGCTACCTGGAAGCTCTCCAAACCCTATCCTTTCGGGTTTTATGAAGACTTTATGTCATAAGTATAACTGACACATAAACAACTGAGTAGAAATATGATTGGAAAAGAGGGTCTGATCTGGTGCTAACAGGCAGAGTGGAGAACCCCAGGGCAGCCTGTCTCTGCAGCATTCCCCCAGGTTATGGGGCAGGACCACTGGAATGAGGAGAGGCTTATGACTATTGTTGGTCAAGATAAGTCAAAGAGTTTCTTTATGGCCAGTTGCAAAACAGGCAGGGGAAGATTAGAGTTTCTATGATCTGCTTTGAGGAAGAGAAATTCTAGTTTCTATGGCCTGCCTTGAGGAGGGAGAAATTAGGAACCAGAAACCATGGTTAAAACCCAAAATACATGCTGCCTGCCTTGCAAGCACAAGGTCCTGAGTTCAGTCCCCAGTACCAAAAAAAATACAAGGCCAGTGTGCAGCTCACACCTGTAATCCCAGCACTCATAAGGCTGAGGCAGGAGGATCACCATGAGTTTGAGGCAAGCCTGGGCTACATAGTGAGTTCAAGGCCAGCCTGAAGTACATAGCAAGGCTCTGTCTCAAAAAACCAAAACAAACAAAAAATCCAAAATATGTAGTGTCACATCCTCCTGCCTACACACAGTACCAAGGAAGGAGAGTTCCTTCCCTGTTTTTTTTTTTTTTTTTCTGAACTTATCACCAGAACTACATGAGAACCTCTTGCCTCTTCCACCCACATTCCATCCACTGCTTCCTGCTGAGCCTCAAGTTCCTAGGAGGACATTCTCAAACATATCTGTAGTGAGAAGGACTGGGGAAATAGCAGAGGTTGTCTAAGAACAGAGCATGGTTGTCTTTTTGTGGGTTGCAGGGTGGGATAGAGGGTTAGATTGTCTCAGACAACCTTGATCTCCCACATGCATGGAGCTGGTCTCTGCTAGAAGTCTGTGCCCACTGGAGGGAGGTGCTGGTGCATACTGTTACCACCGCAACTGTAAGCAGTGTAGGATGGTCAGGGCAGCTCTGCCTCTGCTCTCTGAGTCCAGCTCCACGTGAGCTCCTGCCTCCTCGAGGCAAAGTTGCCCTCACCCAGCTCTCACAGACACCAGAATTCTGGAGCCACCAAGACCCACTTTGGCACTTGAAGGAGAAAGCAATTTTATCACATAGAATTAATACTTCTGTTTGGATTATTAGCCAAGCACTTGCCTTCACACTGAGCCTGTGCCTAGAATTGGGTTCCCTGATTCATGAAGAAGACACTGCCCCTGTCTTCCACAGACCCCCAGGTCTCCTAAAGGAACTGTTCTCTGAGCCCAGCCACATTAGGTCTGTGCTGTGCTGAGGAACTTGCCTTGCGGGGCAGGTAGGCCTAATCCATGTCTTATATATGCAAGTTATCTGAGTTATCTGAGGCCTTGGTAGGCTGCATATGAGGTTGTTGAATATGGCTAGAGAGACACCCATGGCCTCTGTGGAATGTGACTTTGAAATCTAGGTAGTCGAGGAGAAAGTACTGTAGGAAGAGCCTGGGTGTTTTTGAGCAAAGGAGTGTGGAACAGTGGGTGTGTGCTGTGGCGGAGCCAGGAGACTGATGTATGAATGCTCCCTTTTAGGTGATTTTGGACAGACCGTGTCACCCTTTCTGAAGCAGTTTCCCCTTCCTTAAAATGGGACCATAGTGTATTTTCTGCCTGTACGTGTGGAGGGCTCTACAGATGTCAGTCCGATAGTGACAAAGGGAAAAATGACGAAGGATGAGTCTGGGAGCAGCAGGCAGCTGCTGTGGCTGGGAACATTAGTCCTTTATACTAGGATTCTAGGTGGTACTGGAGGGCTCCAGGGGAACAGGCAGAGGAGACATCTGCAGAGAATAAGCCCATTTGGGTTGCCAGTGTGGTGCAGCACATCTTTCGGCGGGGGGGGGGGGGGGGGGGGCGGCAGCGCAGATGAATACACCGAGGACCTTGATGAGGGATAGGTACTGCTGAGGCAGTGAATGGGCCTGTGAGGTGGAGAGCACCAGTATGGAGAGTCAAGGGATTCTGCTAAGGACCCAAGGAAGGAAAGAACATAGGGGTCACGCTTATTGGGGTGGCAGAGAGGGTGAGGGAGCCAAGGACCTAGAATTGGGCCCTGGAGAATCTTGAAATCCTGGTTGCGTGGGCTCCTGACTCCCTGGCCAAACCAAAGAGGCTGGGCGGGTTTGGTTCTGAAGTGCTGCGGGCTAATGCTGGAGAGGAGGCAAGTGCAGAAGGAATTTTGGGAAGGAGCTGTTTGGGACATGGCATAGGTGGAGGGGTTCCTCATAAGGACTCAGCCTTAGGAATGGCACCAGTGTCGGAGTGCTCTCTGGATCACTTGCAGGAAGTAGTGATTTGATAGGATCTGCCTGTTGGGTTTGCCCAACAGGAATCCCAGGTGGGGGGGGGGGGGGCAACACAGGCAGCAAGACCCGAGGGCAGTTAAAACTGGATTTAAGGCATATCTGCAGGGTGCAGTAAGTTGGGTAGAGTGGGGCCTAGTGGGGTGTCTGGGTAACAGTGACTTGGGAGGCAGTCCAGGATGGCCATGGTCAATTGGGGCCAGGAGCTCCAAGTCCCACTGAGTTAGTGCCAGCTGCCCCCATAAGCCCTGGAGCCAGCGCTTACCAGAGGCCAGAAGAGGCCAAAGCATGCTAAAACTGGCCAGCAGGACCCAGCAGGTACTGCAGAGAGCAACTCTGAGTGTGGTTTCAAAATCAGACAAGTCAGGATCTGAGACAAATGAAAAATACTAAGTGAAAACTTCCACCACCTCTCCTACACTCTGACCTTTATGTTTCTTGTATTCTTTCAGAAACATGTATGTGTATGTAACCTTTTTATACAAATAAAATAGAAGCACTTCTTTATTCCTTGCTCCCATACATGCTTGAATTATGGTCCCCTACAAGACCTACCTAGACCTTTCTAATAGCTGTTTGGTATTCTGTTGAACCAGTGGTGGTGAACCTATTGTATGTGTGCTGCAGTGGGCTGTATCATTGAAAGCTCTAAAAGGTTTGCCATCACTGTGCCTGCCTTAATTTGGCTAATTGGACTCTAGTTGATAGATACTGGGGTTGTTGCTAGTTTGGGATTATTTTGATGTAGCACCAATCATACTATAGATATCTGAACACTGGGACAATAATTTCTGTAGGATCAATTCTAAATTCAGATTTTCCTTCCCCCTAAATTCTCTTTCAAAGAGTACTGCAGTTTCCATTCCTAACGGCATGTGGGACTTACACTGTGCTAATAGTGATACAGAGCTGTTGTGAGGATTAAAGGAACACATACAAAAATTCCTTCCACACCCAGCTGCTGGGGTGGGGCTTAGGATAAGGGTTGCTTTGCAAATTGGATCACTCTGGTCAGCATCAAGGAGGTTGCTGGGTTGGATTTCATAGCTTGAGGAAGGAGAGGTGGCAGGAAACAGTGGTCTGACAACTAGAGTACCTGCTTTGTGCCCTACACTGAAGCAGAGATAGGCCAGGGACGTGGACTTGCCTTGCCATTGTGGGGCTAATAGTCTCGAGTGAACAGTCTCCACACAGCATGTTAAGTGCTGCCAGAACACTGCCACTCCAAGTCCCTTCTGACTGGGTCTCTCTCTCTGCCCTGTCTGGCTCTCCCTGTCCCCCAGCGTACATAGTGGAACGGGAAAGGAAGACGGAGCAGGACAGCGGGTGTCAGGCAGTCCTGGCTGCGTGCTGGGCCTTGCTGTGCTGCTGTCTCCTGGACAGCCTGGACTGAGCAGCCAAGACCCAGGTGTTCCCTGCAGCACTGCTGCCTCCGGTTACTGCAATAAACCACTAGAGTGGCACAAGTTCAGTTTTTGTTCTTTCTTTGAAAAATAATCTGGAGACTAAAATCTTAGCAACTTATGATGAATGTAAAATATCTCAATTTTAATTTGCCTTTCTGTATCACTAGTGACCTTGAATATAAGTATATAAATTTTGGAGTACTCAAGAAGCTGAGGCAAGAGGATCATGAGTTCAAGGCCAGCCTGGGTGACATAGAGAGTTTGAAGCTAATCTGAGCTACATACCAAGGGACCTATCTTTCATTCATTCAGAAATAAATTTGTACCTATATTGTGAATTGTTTGTACATATTCTCTGCTCATTTATTGGTTTTTCTTTTGGTATATAAGGAATCATATATTCTGTACACTAATATTTGTCATTTTATAGATTTGTAGGTATCTTATCAGACTCAACTTTTTTCATTGTTTTTTAAATTAATTTAATGGTACATTTTAGGTACACAATATAGTGACATTAAATTTCTTTCTCTCTTTTATTTATGTATTCCTTTTTTTCTTTGGTGGAACTGGGAATCAAACTCAGCACCTTGCACTTGCCAGGCAGGCACTGGCGCCACTGAGCTAAACCTCCAGCCCTTTTTTCATTTTTTTTTTTTTGGTACCAGGAATCGAACTCAGGTCCTTGCATTTGCGCAGCAGGGGGTGAAACCACTGAGCTAAATTCCCGGCCCGCCCTTCTTTTTAATATGTTGTGTCATTTGGGGTTTTATGTGGTGCTAAGGAACAGCCTGTAGTCTTTACCACTGAGTTATGTCTGCAGTCTCTCCTATGAAAAATTTTAAATGTCATGTTTATCAGTCTTTCCCTAATGCTTTGTGTGTTTTAGTCTTTGAAAAATAATTATCTAAGATGATAAAAATAAGTCTGTATTTTCTTCTAAAAATGTTTCACATAAATCTTTAGTCTGCCTGAATTTATTTTAGATCATGGTATAGGATAGGGTTCTTGCTTTCCTTTATCATTTTTAATAGTTCCAGCCACTTATTGATTAAATCACTGAGTAGAAAAAACAGACTCCAATTCAGTTTCTCCTACTACTGTCGTTGGTTTCTCTTGAGGGAAACCGGAGACCCCGGAAAGCACCGACTTTTAAAGAAAGAAAAAGAGACAGCCTGGGGGACGAACAGCAGTTTAATTCCTCTGGCACTATTCGACAATCACAAAGGGAAGAAGCAAGGCTTTTATACATGTAGGAAAGCAGCTTAGTTATTCTGGCTATTGTCTTTCTGATTTTCACCTCTGATGATAACCAGTGACTTTAAGTGACTCACAAAAGCTACAGGAGAATTCACAAGTCCCCTGTTTCCATTCACCAATCCCGTACATCAAAGAGCACACCGAAGCCCTCTTCTTATCAGATAGTATCAAGACAGCAGGATGACTTTAGCCAAAAATCAAGCCCACCGGCCCACCATAAACATCACAGATATGCATAGTGAGTCGTATCTCTCTTACCACCCGTAGAGTCATTGGGTCGTGGTCCTCTGATCCCAGAAAATGGTAAACAAGAAAACTAGGAAAACCTGTTTTTCTCCTGTGAGACTTTTACAAGGTCTCAAAGTTTTCTGGCATTCTTTTAACAAACAGACTTGTGGAATTTCCCAGAAATGACTTAATTCTCTTAGTTAACAAACTTCTTGTGAACTAGATAGCTGAATTCTACCATTTCCCACACTACTACAATGTCACAATGCAGATCACTTCTGACACCAGGTATGTAGAGGTTTGCTGTGTGCTCCAAGCAAGCAGTCAGCTCTGCAGCAGTGCAGACACTGGCCCGACAGCATCTAGTTCAGTTCAGTTCTGATGCTGCCTACTGGGAGATGGCATCAAATCCTGCAGGTTGGGAGCTCAGTGCCACAAATGATAGGCACAAACCTTACATTGTTTTACTTGTGCTTCTGACCCACTGGCAGTAAATTGGGATTCCATACACCCTCCTTGGGTTCCACTAATTGTCTTGAGTGGCTCACAGTACTAAAAGAAACATGTTTACTGGTTTATTTTAAAGGATATTACAAAGGATACAGATGAAGAGAGGCAGAAAGTGACATATAGGGGAAGGAGTGCAGAGCTTGTGTGTCCTATCTGGGCATTGACCTGGAAGCTCTCCAAACGCTATCCTTTCGATGTTTTATGGAGATATATACGCATAACTGAAGCATGGGCAACTGTGTAGAAATGTAACTGAACAAAAAGGATGTGATCTAACGCTAATAGACCGAGTGAGGAAAGCTAGCAAGCCCTGTCCAGCATTCTTCATGGTCTCACTGTGCAGCATTCCTTTCTTTCTTAAGATCTATCACACAAAGTAGATGAGAGAATTTCTTTATAGCCAGCTCTAAGACAGAAAGGCAGGGAATTTTACTTTGTGGCGCACCTTGGGGAGGAGAAATTCTAGTTTCTGTGGGCTGCTTTGGGATGTCAGCTGTCCTTTCCCTATTAATTTGAAATGAGGCTTGTCACTCACCCACTTCCATAAGATGAGTAGCCTAGAATCATGAATCTGGTGTGGTAAGTACCTCCCTACCTCCATCACACATATAAACACATACCCTTTATTCTTCATAATTGTTTTCCACAATTCTTTGCCATTTGCTCTGGATTTTAGAATGTGTGTTAGCTTCTACAGAAAACTATGTCTGACCTTGATTGGAATAACTTGTATTTACAGAGTAACTGGGAGAAGAGTTGACATATTTACAATACTGTCTTCCTATCACAAACAAGTTGTCTCCTATTTTATTTTTATATCTTTAAATTTAGTCTTATAATTTCTTCATATATCTATCCTTGTTATTTTTAGAATTAGATTTCTCCCGGGCATTGTGACACACACCTGTAATCCCAGCACTCCAGAGGCTAAGGCAGGAGGATTGCTTCGAGTTCAAGGCCAGCCTGGGCTACATAGTGAGTTCAAGGCTGGCTTGAGCTACATAGCAAGACTCTGTCTAAAAAAAAAAAAAAAAAAGATTTCTTCCTGGGTACATTATAATTTTAATGTTATTGTGAACTGAATCCCTTTTTTAACTTAAAATTTATTATACATTGCCATTAAGCCCCCTCAAACTCCTTGCTTCAGACACACTTATTTCGTTGTTCTTGCCACTTTTTTTTTTGGTACCGGGGATCGAACTCGGGACCTTGAGTTTGCGAGGCAGGTGCTGGAACCACTGAGCTAAATCCCCAGCCCCAATATGCATGTAGTTATTTTTGTTTCGTTTTTTGTTTTTTTTGGTACTGGGGATTGAACTCGGGACCTTATGCTTGTGGAAGCAGGTGGTGGAAGCACTGAGCTAAATCCCCAGCCATGTTCTTTTTTTTTTTTTTTGCACTGGGGATTGAACTCGGGTCCTTGCGCTTGTGCAGCAGGCGGCAAAACCACTGAGCTAAATCCCCGGCCATGTTCTTGCCACTTTCTGCAACAGTTCTGCAAGTCTTTTTTTTGGTACTGGGAATTGAAATTGGCCTTGCACTTGCCAGGCAGGCATTGTACCGCTGAGCTACATCCCCAGGCCTGGAAGTCTTCTTTTGTATCTTTAGTTGCATTGTTGTGGTTGCCTTGATGTCCTCAATCAGTTCTAAATGTTTACCTTGCATGGTGGTTTTGATTCCTTTTTTTTGAAGCAAAATATTTATTGGTACATTTTAGATATACATAATGATAACATTCACCATAGGGAATTTGTACCTGTACATGATATATCTTGCTGCTTCTTTGATTCCCTTTAAAAACACTACCTTTTGAGCCAGGGATTTAGCTCAGTGGCACAGCACCTGCCTCACAAGCACAAGGTCCTAAATTCGATCCCTGGTACCGCCAAAAAAACCAAACCAAACCAAAACAAAACAAAAACACACTACCTTTTTTACTTGGTGGAAATAACTGCCTTCTTCTCTGAGGTAATAGATGAGGAAATTTAAGCCCCATCTTTTATCACAGCAGTGTTTTGGAGCACATAGCTATGGAGCAGCAATTCTTCAAGCCACCTGAACATGCTACAGGGAAGCCACCATGGACACTGAATAGCTCCAGTGTGTTAGATGACAGACCACACAGAACAGACTGCCATTCTTGCCCTCTTGGGCCTTACAGTCTAGGAAGGGAACCAGACGTTGATTAATCCTATGGGTGATGACCAACATTGTATGGGTCCAACTGGAAATGACTATAGCTATATTGATCATAACTGCTATTTCTACCCACCAGGTGACTTGGCAGAGTTAAGATAGCCTAGCATTTTGTACCAGCCACTGACACCTGGGCTATTTCTTAACCAACAGTTGTCATACTTTTCGGTAGTTGTTTTTGTATAGTATTTTTTGTTTTTGAGAAAGCCAGATATACTCCAGTTGACTGCAGGCCACCCTTGTCTAGCTGAATACATAAACTCCTTCTTTAGGGAGTGGGGATCCTCTTGTTTTGCTGCCACCCAAAACAAACTTCCCTCCAAAAGTCCCTACCAAATTATACTTTGTGCAGTCCTGGATTTGTTCCCCTTTCTTCAGTCTCTCAGCACCTTCTGCCTTTGTGGCTGGTTCTCACACACCAGCTTTTTCCATAAGAGACACTTTCCTGTGAAGAGACATAATGCCATTGAGAACACGTATAGTGGGGGACAATCTGGCACAGTCTGGGATGGCTTCCCAATGGAGCTGCATGTATGAGCTAAGACCTGAAAAATGAATGGGCGTAATAAGCAAAAAGGTTGTAGGAGCATTGGGTGCAAAGGCTGGATAGCAGGAGAGAACATGACTCATTTGAGAAACTAGAGGTGGAAATTGCTGTGGCAGAGAGCAATACTGTGTTGGGAACAGATGAGAAACAGTACTTATAAGCAAAGTTTTAGGGGTTTTGGTCTTTATGCTATGAGCAATAGGACGCTATTGACAGATTTTAGGCAAATAGATTATATTAAACTACAGTTTAAAAAAGATCCCTTTGGCTTCTGTATGGAAAATGGTTTGGAGGTGGGTACAGGTACACCTGATGACAAGAAATGGAATAATCTGATGTATTTAGAAGGAAAATCAACAGGACCAGGTGATGGATTGAGGAAGGAAGTCTGGAATTACTCTGGGCTTGAACTAAATGCCTGGTAGTGCTGTTTATAGAGGCTGGGAATATGGGGAAAGTTGGTTGGAAGGAAAGAAATCATGTTGGGCTCTGAACATGCTGGGTTAAGATGTAGAGGTGTCTATTAAGTCATGTGAACAAAGATTTAGATGTTGTGTATACTTGCAGCATGGAAGAGAAGTTGGCTGAAGATAGAAATATGGAAAGACAGCATGGTGGTGGTAACTGAAACTGTGAGTGAATAATCATATCAGGTTGGATAGAAACAAGGATGGGAAAGGAAAAATAGTGGCATGGATCTGTATAGCAAGCAAAAGAGTCAGTGGTGGAAAGGCAGGACAGTGAGGTTCCAGAAAGCTGAGGAAGATGTACTGAGAGGAGAAATCAGTAGCATCAGATGTTGCTGAGAGGTTAGGTAAGGTGAGCACTCAAATGTTCATTGGCTGGGAGTGCTAGCACACACCTGTAATCCCAGCACTCACTCTTGGAGGCTGGGGCAGGAGGATGGTAAATTCAAACCCTGCCTGGGCAACTTAGGGAGACTGTCTCAAAAAATAATAGGGTTAGAGATATAGTACAGTGGGAAGGCCCTGCTGGGTCTAATCCCCAACACACATGCACGCACGCACACAGAGTATATTGGCATTAGCCACACTCATTTAGAGTGGACTTCTCTCAGTGAAGGACCCAACAGAGGGAAAGACTGCTGAGACTAGAAGACCAGGCCCCTAGACATTTATATAGGCAAAAACACTGAGCTCAGGGGCATGAATGCCAGATTTTTTGGAAGAATGTGTACCATAAAACACTGAGTTCCAGAAAGGTCAGACCAAGCATGGGAGTCAGGCCAATGTCACTAAGCTGAGCTTGGAGAAACTGTTCAAGCAGATTATGTCCTTTAGGGTAACTGCTAGAGGATAACCATCCATGGGGGCGGGGGGGGGGGAGCTTCTGAAGAGCAGTGTCCTTCATGAACACCATTGTAGATTTTTATAAGTTTTTTCAAAAGAAACTTTACATACATCTTCAGTCTAAAGATATGGGATTGCTGTGTTTGAGGGAAGAGACTACCTTCCACATTTTATGGAAGCCCTGGGAATTGAAGAATATATATGAAAGCCTTTGGTCTCTTGGAATTTTCCACTACAGGTGGCCAAGGGAGATTTGGGGTGAAGAGTTTTCAGCCTGGAATGTCATTCTGGGATCCTCCCTTGCAAGCAAAGCCAACAGTGTGTAACTGCTGATGTGTTCGGTGAGGATCATAGGTGCTTTATTGCTGGGCAGTATTCCATCGTACAGAAGTCCGCAGTTTATTCATTCATCTGTTGTAGGACCATTTGGATTGTTTCCACCTTTTGGTGATTATGAATATAGCTGCTATAAACATTTATATGTAAGTTTTCATTCTCTAAGGTGAATACCTAGGAGTGGAGTTTCTGGATCATATATGTTTAAGAAACTGCTAGTTTTTCAGAGTGGCTATAGGTAGCATCTTGCATTCTAGTCAGCAATGAGTAAGAGCTCCAGTTGCTCTGAGACCTTGCCAGTACTTGAAGTTATCAGTATTTTTTTATTTTAGCTATTCTGATGGACATGTAGTGGTATTCATGGTGACTCATTTTTCTTAATTACTAATGATGATGTCATGTGCTCATTTTCTGTCATGTCCTTTTTAGTGGCATGTCTCAAGTCTTTAGGCTTTTTTTTTTTTTTTTTTTGATGGTGCTTCTGGGGATTGAACCCAAGGCCTTGGCATTGAGCTGTCTTCCCAGACCTTCACCTCCTTTTCTGAGACAGGCCCTTGCTAAATTGGCCAGGCTGGGCTTGAACTTCTCAAATTTTTTTTTTTTTTTTGGTACCAGGAATCCAACTGAGGTCCTTACGCTTGCGCAACCGGCAGCAAAATCACTGAGCTAAATCCCCAGCCCTGGGCTTGAACTTCTAATCCCCCTGCCTCAGCTTCCTATAGTGCTGAGGTTACAGGCATATACCATGATGCCCGACTTGCTCAGGCACCCACTTTTCAATTATTTACTGTGGAGCTTTGAACCCCTTCATATGTTCTAATACAAATGTGATTTGCAATATTTACTCCCAGTTTATAGCCTATCTTTTTCATCCCCTTAACTGTATCTCTCACACAGCAAAAGTTTTTAATTCTTATTAAGTCCAGTTTGTCTTTTGACAGTACTGGGGCTTGAACCCAGGGCCTCACACATGCTAGGCGTGTGCTTTACCACCGAGGTACATCCCCAGCCCTTTTAAACTTTGAGTCTTGCTACATTGCTCAGGGTGGTCTTAAACTTGTGACCCTCCTGCCTCAGCCTCCTGAGTAGCTAGGATTATAAGCATGCACCGCCACTCCTAGCTCAATTTTTTTTTTTTATGGATCATATTAAATTAACCCCTGGTCCTGAAGAGTCTTGTTTTCTTCTGAAACATTTACCATTTTATGTGTTACATTTAGAACTATGGTTTTGGGTTTTTGTATAAAAATATAAGATGTTAAATGGTTTTTTTGGTTTTTTGCATATGTACTTTTTGCATAGACTATTCTCCATGAATAGCTTTTAAGTATTTGTCAAACCAGTTATCTGTGTTTGTGTGGGCCTACTGCAGTCTTCTCTATTCAGTTCCTTTGATATATATGTTGCTAATACCATTAACTCTCTTGACTACTATACTTGATATTAAATTTTGTTTTAGTTGCTTTAGTTCTTTTGCCTTTCCATGAATTTCATCTCTGTCTATAAAAAATTTCTGTCGAGATTTTAATTGCAGTTGCATTAATTGTGTAGACCATCATGGGGTCTGATGGGCATTTAAGTGGAGTTCCATGCTCACTAGGCACTGTGCTTCTTCATTTGCTGTGTTGTAATTATTCCACAGTTAAAGCCCCCAGGAAATGATCACATTGATCTTTTGAAACTTGGCAGTAAATGAGGCCTAGTCTTCATCAAATTGAGTAGGAACAGCCCATATATGATGGTCAGGGTGTTGGGAGCTTGTGAACTAGATTATACTCCGGGTCAGTCAGCCTGCACCACTCACAGCCTTGTCTCCTGTGTCTCTCTCCTGAGCTGGTTGTGAGCAAGATCAGGCACTGTTTACCAACCCCTGGAGAATTCTCTCTGCCTCAGGGTCTTTATCCCCTTGTCACAAGGTCACAGAATTGTGTACTAGACACAAGTTTTTTCTCTGTATTTTCCTTGATTTTTTTCTGCCTAGACTAACAGCTCTATTTATCATTTTTCCAAAAGCTGCATTACAGATATATTTATAATAAATTGCTTCCCTACCTTCTGCTATAGTAATGTTACTCATGACATTGGGTCTTCTATACCAGAAAAACATTATCCATTTCCCAAGTGCATTTGGGGGCATCTCATACTTGTCGACCCCCTTTCTGTCATTACATCTTTACAGTGACATCTTCCTCAGCTCACACCTCTGGTCTGTTTATCTGAGGCATTGGTGCAAAAGGACTTCTAGTGGAGTAGTGGGGTGCACTGTTCCGTGTTCTTTCCCATTATTGCCCTTCATTCTTCTACTAAGTCTCCTGGCTGATAAAAGGAAGTGCTTTCTGCTCCAAAGTAAATATGAAGTTTAGTTTCTAAGGTGTCTCTTACCCTTGGGGCATAGCAAATCGCTAAGGTTTTGTGCAGGGGGAATGGACTGTCAGCCTGGTGAATTGTTTGAGGTTCCATTTGTAGACTTATTTCCTTCCTTTGCTAAGAAATCCTTAAGTTACTGACTCAGATTTACAAAAGTAAAATGAATTGTCTTAAATAAAAGTACATGCACATCTTTCATCTTATGAATTCATCTGGACAGAGTCCCCACTCCACATCCAGCTGCTGAGGTGCTTGTGTGGAAGTGCCTGTCCCCGCACTCTGGTGGGTGCCCGCTGTGGCAGGTCTGGAAAGAACAAGTGAACAGGATGTGCGTGCTGCACTAGAACAGGCCTCTCGGGTTCTCCAGTGATGGTGTCAACACCAACAGTGGGATAGCTATGAAATTATGAAGGACAATTTGTTAAGTATATTATGTTATCTTACTATTTAAGAAAGCCAATGATGAACTTTCCTGTTTGTAAACTGAGAACTTGCATTTTTGACCTGTCTTAATGATACTACCCTTTGTTATCCCAAGCAGCAGCTTCTACAACTCTGTCCTCTCAACCTATAGTGGAGGAAGCAGAGGCTTTTCAAAAAGGACACCCAGCTTACCTGGGGCATTCAGATATGGAAGAGCAGGGCTGGGATGCCAGCCCAGGTCTGCCCAGCTCCCTTTGGTATCAGGGACACAGGGAACGTGGACCCTATTATTACTCATGGTTTAAAAAAAAAAAAAAGCTCTTATTTTCTTTGAGAGGAAATGATACCTGCTTATCAAATAGCATGGTCTTTACTAGAAAATACCAAGCACTTCTGAAGCCCCCAGCCACTTGTAGCACTATGGTTTGGGTCCATGTGAGAACTGGCAGGCACTCCTGTGCTCTCATACCTGCCCTGCTCGGGTTCCTAGCAGCCCCATCTGGGAGGTGGGGATTGCCAGGCTTGACTTTAGCATTCTGGACTATGGACAGAAAATGCTGTCAGCACCCTCATCACATTTCTGCCATTTCCCTTACTGGAAAAACAGACTGTTGGCAGCCACCTCTAAAGGTGTTCATTCATCCCCAGAGAATTCCGTCACTTTTCTGAGATTCAGTAAACAGAGCCACAAGTCTTGACAGAATTTTTGATATTCAGTTATGTGCTAATCACATTTGGCTTTTTGTTTTGGTCTAAGGAGCAAATATTTTCTCTTTATAGTCTTTTAAATGTCTTCTTACCACTGTCAACTTACCATCCTGTGATTTCATATTATGATCCTCTATGGACTTTGGTGACTGTTGTCTTAATGTTAGTGGCAGAGTCATCACAGCTGGGAAAAGGTTTGCAAGTGTATGAGGTTCTCCTTTCTGCCTTTACTAAAGCTAAGGAGACAGATGTGCATAAATATTTCACCTTCTCAGGCTCTGAAGGGTGCTAAACAGCTAAAGCTATGAGTAACCCACACACACAGGTCACCTGTTGCCACCTCAGGGGCCATGCTTTTCCTTTTCCTTCTCTGGAACCAGCAGTGCCTCCATTTCTTCCACCTTTATCATCTTGTTATGATTCAGAGCCTCATATCCAAATACTAGTCTATGGATTGGCTGGAGGAGCCCCTCCCCTCATACAGGCCCAGAATAAGAGAACCTAGACTTTTCATGATTTCTTCTGTAGGGTGACCACATTGGTAGCTCATATTCAGGCCTCCTTTCATCCTTATCAGGTGTTGCCAAGCACTTTATCTTCTCAGGTTTTTGTCACAACAGCCCTCTTGAGTATTACACTTTCCCCCATTTTGCAGGTGAGCAGAATGGAGTACAAGGAAGTTGTGACTTACTCCGCATCACACGGCCTGCCAGTAGCAGAGTCAGGATTGGAACTTATCTCCACGTACAGCTATTGTCCTTAGGGCACCACACAACCCAAACCCAAAGGGTGGGGTGGGCAATAAAGGTCTGAAGTAGATCTTGAGAGCCCAACCCCCATCCCACCCCCAATCACCCGGTGCCTTATTCTGGGCCTGTGCACCCACTTGCCAGGCACTTGGGTCTTTGAAATCCACTCCATCTCCCAGATGACTGCTGGACCCAGTCATTCTCAGCTGATGGGTTCTGACTCTTCAAGACATGCTCTGGTATAGGGAGAGGTCTATCCTTGACTTCACACACATACCTTGGCTTTAGAGGGAGTATTAACAGAGGCACGAAATGACAGGGGCCTTGCACCCCTCACATACAATCCCATCTCAGGTCCCATGCAGCCATGCTGCTGTCTGGTCAAAGTGAGCCATCTCAATGGGCACAGCCCTGGGCCAGGAGGCAGGAGGGTGGAGTGACATGTCAGGACTTGCCTTTAATTCACTCTGTGACCTTCTCTGAGCCCAGTATTCTCTTCTTCCCAAAATAAGACTGGCCAGTATGACCCCCAAGGCAGATTCTTCTGCAGCTCTGGTTCTGAGTTGTTCTCGGTTGTCCCAGTATCTACAACCAACACTCTCCTAGTGGCCCCCAAAGCTCCAGTCAGAGGATAAGGACTTGGCCAGAGGGTGGTGGCCATATAGTCTACTTGTTAGGCTGGCACAGTTTGTATAGGTGTAGTAAAGTTTTGTTGTTTATCCAAAAATGATGCCATCAAGTCTCTGTTCATAGGACTGTAGGTAAACATGGCTCAAATTACCTTGTGATTGAGCTGGGGCAGAGGTGGGTAGACCTGGGGGTCATCTAGATGCCCGTTCCCTTGGGGTTCCCTAGGCTTTATCAGCCTGTCAGACTTGGTCTAGGTCCTGGAATAGCTGCTTTCCTCATAGGATGGTGGCACCTGTACTTCTGGAGCCTAGGAACAGGGACCCACGCACAAGTCAGCAGGTTGTCACACGTGCCAGACATGGTAAACACTGGTACTCACCATGTAGAGAGTTACGGGCTGCACGATCAATGAAGTGGGCAGCAGCCAGCACAGTTTAGTCTGCCTTGGAGTGGTTATCTTGGGACACTGAAGCAGGGAAGACGGGGACCTCGGAGACCTGGTCTTCTGACTCAGCCCAGAAAAGAGTGAGGCCAGAGCTGAAGACTGCAGAAGGTGGTTTGAGTAGGGCAGGCAGAGGCTCTCAAGGCTGGGGGCAGGCAAAAGCAGGTAGGTGTAGGGGAGGAGCAAAGTGAAGGCCCCTAACCTCTTCTGCCCTTAACCCTCCAAGTCCAGGTTCAAACTACGGAACCCTACTCTCCCCAGATAACCCTGGGAGGATGGAAGTTGGACTCAGTGCCCCTGATGTTCCTGGCCATCACCACACACTCGAAAAATACCTACCTGGTGGTGCTCACCAGACTTGAGCAGGTGCCTTTAGGATGTTTTCAGCAGTGCAGCCCCTTTGTGCTTGATGGTAAACAATCCCACTGCACCAACCATCCAAGGAGAGGTGAACTGAAGCCTTCACAGGTTGTTTGTCCTTTCTGCTTCTGCATAAGGGACAGAGTGCCCTTGGGTCGTCTTAAGGTTTTATTCTGAAAATGCTTAAAGATTTCCCCCTCCCTTCCCTCCTCTTGGTTTGCGCAGTAGGACTATTCTGGCCTCTGAAACCTACCAGGAGGCTGGCTGGCCAGCCTTCCTCTACTGGTGTAGATGCCCCGCATGGGGCAAGGCCAGTTGAGATGATAGGTTTTCCTCCTCCTGCAAAAGCTGTTGTCTCCACAGGTGGCACTTCTCCGGAGGTGCTGAATGGTCTTAAAGTTGAGGGCCAGCCCTGGGTGCCATGTCTGGGCCATGATGGACAGGGTGTTGCCTCTTTGCTCTTTGTTGAAGCTCCTTGCTGCTGCTTGTTGAAAGCCCCAGGCACCAGAATCCTCTTGGGGGCCCCCACTTTCTGAGTGTTTGCTTCTCCTCCTCAGCTCTCTTGGGTCAGGACTGTACAGATGCACTCACAAGTGTGCACAAATAAGGAGGACCTAATGAGGCTCTATTACCACATCAGAGCATTTGATTAATTATTTTAAAAGTCCAAGCTAAGCAAGTGAAGGTTTTAGATGCCAGACTGATAGAAAACTGGAGCATTCACCCGAGAAGGCCTCTGCTCATATTTCCTGCAGGTCATCCCTGCACTGGTCCACCCACTTGCTCACTGCCTGCCCAGAACCAGGTTTCTGAGAACCCCACATGAATAGGATTGAAAACCTCTGGGATTGAAAAGAATGGCCCTGGGAATAAGGGGCTACTGTTTGATGTGTCTGGTGGCTGAAATTGAGTGGGCACTGGTGGACCTGGAGATCACTTCCAGAAAAAAAGGCAAGAAGGGGTGACTGCCACTACCAGAAATGGCTCAGCTCCTCCCAAAACTGCTCTGCATCTGGGCCTTTGTGGCCTAGTCTGGGCCTCCAGGTTACCTTGCTCACTTTGCCATCCCAGTCCCCTACTTCAGCTCTTGCATCTTTGTGACAAAGCTCTGGATACCTGCCCCTCTGCAGACTCCACACTGGGCTGGGCTAATACTAAGGGTTGTTTTAAGTGAGTGTCTGCAGCACTGAAGGGACCCCTGGACCTGACCCTCACTCTTAACTGTAGTCCCTTCCTGCATGGGGTCAGGGCACAGACAGGCCCCTAGCACTGGCTGAATAGGGTAGTCTGAGACAGTAGGTAGTGATGAGGTTAGCCTTTGGCCACATGGTAGCCAATCTTGGGCCCTGCATCTTTTGTCCCCAGGCTGGCCACAGGGGGGCACTTGATCTCCAAGAAGGAGCCAGAGCTCAACAAGCACTACAGGTACCAGAGCCTCTTCACTGACCAAGAACTGACTGACTGCTGGCTGTAGATTTAGCTCAGTGGTTCTGCCACAGCCTGCCTCGTGTCACAAGCACAAGGTCCCGAGTTTGATTCCCGGTACCAAAAGAAAGAAAAAAAGAACAGATTACTGATTTTGCCCAGAAGGGCACTGCCTGCTTCACCCCTATCTATTGCTCTTCTGACCTTCTGACCAATCCCTTTTTTTCCTTAAAAAAAAAAAAAAGGAAGGGGTGGTGGTGCACACCTGTAATCCCAGCACTCAGAGGCTGAGCCAGGAAGATTGCCATGAGTTCAAGGCCAGCCTGAACTACATAGCAAGACCCTGTCTCAAAAACAAAAAAATCCTGTATTTAAAAATACTATTTGACTTACAAAGATAGTACAGTTTGTATATACAGTTTAAGATCTTTTAAAAGCCATGGCTCTGTTCCCCTTTTAATGCTCAGCTTGGCAGTAGAGGAGGCAGCTGCCAGGACAGCCCATCTGGCTTGGGTGTGGATCCCCCTGGTCAGAGCCATCTCTGACCCTACTCCTGTCATGTGACTACAGATGCCAGCTGAGTTTCTGCACACTGAGTACTCTGGCTTCATGTACCCAGGGTGTCAGGGCCCAAGACCCAGACAGCATGAAGTACATACTGGCTGGCCAATCAGGGCAGTATAGAGTTTTCCGATTCTCCCACTATGTAGTGACAGGGACAGTGGCAGAACAGAAGGCAAGGAGCAGTGAAGGTCCGTGGGTGGATCAGGATCCTGGGGTGGAATAAGGCCTTGTAGCTAAGTGAGCAGGCACCCTCTGGAGGAAGACACAGCACCTCACTCCCAGTGGTAGGTTGGGCACCTAAAAGATGCTGCCAAGATCTGCCATTTCTGGGCCCCACAGCCTGAGATAGCCTGAAGACCTTGGCCAGTTACCCTCTGCTTTGGGTGACTTGAAAAGCAAGGCAAACACAGGCCACTTCCCAACAGCTGGGAGGGTCTGAAGGGGGAAATCAGAGTGCTCCCAGGAGCAAGTGTGGGTTTCAGAGGGGCATTGGGCACTCGCCTGTGTCACAGGTGACACAGCCCTCCAGTCTGATGTTATTTCTACCCTCTGTCAGCATCGTTTGGAAGCAATGAAATCAAAGTCCCTAGTTCTCTAGGTTTCTGAGACTATGATGTGAAATGAGTACCCGCATCACGACTTTGGCTGAGCTGGAGGAGATAGGAAGTGGGGAAGACCGCAATGGAACAGTTTGTAGTTTTGTTTCCCCAGGTCAGCTATTCAGTTTAATATTCTGGCAGAGGAGAGGGCATGACTGCTGCCTCAGCCCTGTCCCTGAGAGACAGTGGGGAGATGGGTGTCCAGTGCGTCACACAAGGCCATTGGAAGGACTGCATGGCACCACGTGGAACCCTGGGTTGCTCCTCATACTGGAGAGCACTTCTGTAAACAGTAGCAGGAGAACACAGGACCTGTCACAGCAACACAGCCCAGGGAAGGCCTATGTGTAAATCAAGGTGACAATTTCCAGAGTGGCAGGGAGAATGTAAGGATGGGGTTAAGGAGTTCTCCAGTCCACTGTGTTCTTTCCCTTTCCAGAGCAGCCTATGCAGGACCCAAGAAGCCTGGGACATGGAGAGGTCATCTGGGCAGATGCCTCTGCCTGGGCCTTCCTACTTCAGTGCCCCAAGAGTGGGGTGTGGTTTGGCATGAGAGAGGACTTCTTCCTGGTCCATTTTCTACCCCAATTGGCCTTGAGCAGGCTTGGCTTGCCAGAGGTGTTAGGGTCTTGAAGGCCTGGGTTCTAATCCTGACCTGCCTCTGCCTGGTCATGTGCTGGATCAAGAGATAACTTGGTTATCTCTTAGGTTCCCTACCAACCCTATTGCAGGGCTCAGGGTGAGGGTGTAATTGTAAACATACCTTATTAATGCCTCAGAATAAATAGGTCAGCCTCCTCTCTGACCAAGCTTCCATGGTGTGGGTCATCTCTAAGACCCAGATGCATTTGCCTGGGTTGCTGAGTGGGGCCAAATAAAGTGAGCTGGGATTAAGCCTTTGCCCCAGACTGGGTATAGTAGCACATACCTGTAAATGCAGCTACTTTGGAGGCCAAGGCAGGAGGATCAGAAGTTTAAGGCCAGCACCGGGAACTTGGCAAGACCCTGTCTCAAAAAAACAAAACCTGTACCCCAAGAGAAGGAAAAGGAAGATCTCTGTAGAGTGAGGGCCACTGACATAAGGGGTGGAGTTGGGAAAGACCCATACTAAGCCAGTGCATTCTAGCTACACCAGCAGCTCCAGAAAGCAGTTGCCAAGAGAGGAGGTATAGAAATAGATAGAAAATGCAAAAAATAGAACTGAAAGAGAACTGCCAAAGCATTGGTCTAATTCGTAAGGTTCATGCATTTATGAGCTTTGCTCATAAATAAAAGTTGGAAATCCTTACTGCTTATGAGTTTGATGATGCTGTTGTTTTGAGGTTTTAAAAAACTGACTACAGGCTGACCACCAGCCATTGAGCACAGGTACTTTTGAGAAGAGAAGCTAAAACCTTCATGTGTCAGTTCACAACTAAAGGGCTTGGGGGCCTATCTTCACCTGTGGATCTGTTTAGCATTCAAGATTTCCATCTCCATTCTGAGGAAAAGCAGAGTACCAGGCCCAGGAGATAACACACAGCTCTAGCCATCCAGCCCCCTTGACCAGGCCATCCTCCCTACCTGCTTTAATGCTTTATGTCACAGTATAGCGTTTGGGGCAGATTCTGCAATTATGTGTTGCTCAGGTATGAGAAAAACAGGGTTCCTAGTTACTCCTTTAGGGCTTCAAGCCCCTCTTTAGATGTTAGTGCCTCTTCCTTTTACTCTTGGGTGGTGGGTTAGCTGTATCTAAAGAGATCCCCCACCCTCAGAGAATGTAATGCTCCCTGCTTTAGTGATCAGCTAGGGTTCATCAGCTCTCCCTTAACACTGGCCATTCTGTACTTTCCCTAGTACCCATTCCTATGAGGATGTGAATGTCCAGTCTGGAGTGGTGGGAAGAGGAAGGAAAGCAGTGGATGAGCTAAGCCATCCTTCCTCTACTGATCATCAGCAGCAAGAGCAGAGAGGCTGCACTTGGGCTGCTTAATGGCTTTTGCTTACACTAGCCCTCCTTTCCCCACAGGGAGGCTAACTATGTAAAGCCAAGGTTTGCACCAGCTCATTCTCACCCCCTGCCCTTTTCTTCCCCAGTGTATGTGGTAGAAGACCAAAGAAGAGACGACCTGGGCCCATCTACCTGCCTCACGGCCTGCTGGACTGCACTCTGTTGCTGCTGCCTTTGGGACATGCTCACCTGATCAGTCTAGTCCTCCTGCCCTGCCAACTCTGCCACCACCTCCTGTAGGTGTCCTGCCCATCTCTTCTGATTGCTGTAATAAATGACTAGCTTCAACACCGGGTTTCTAGATTAGCAGTGGTTGCTGCTGTTTAATTCAGTGACTTGATCTTTTTAATGTTCAAAATCCCTTTCTTATTGATCTGTAACAAATGTGCTAAATGACTTTCCTTTTATTTTTTTGGCCAAAGGCTTAGTTATAAAATATATATTTATAATTTTAAAAAGATACGAAGTGGGGCCGGGGATTTCGCTCAGTGGTTCCGCCGCCTGCCTTGCAGGTGCAAGGTCCTGAGTTCAACCCCCAGTACCAAAAAAAAAATATATATATATACACACACACACACAAAGTAGTGGCAAGATGTAAGACACCACTGAATGATTTCTCTGCTCACACCCTGTATGTTTTAATAAATTTGTCCAAAATAAATCTGTCTAAATTCTTGGGGATAATCTAAACATCTTGGGTCTGTGCTTCTTGCCTCCTGAACTCTTACCATTTCTACTCATCTGCTTGCTAAGGCCTATAAAATGTAGGTATCTCAGCTCACAGCCATTGTTCAGTGCATGAGGAGGCGCCTCTTTATCTTTTCATCCTAGCTTCTTCAACAGTGTGGCTACCATGAGGAAGGCAGGCTCTGAAGCTAAGTGTCCTTAAACTCCCTAGTCCCCCTCAGAGATGGGCACCAGCAAAAGCATTCATCAGCATAACTCAGACTTGCTTCTACCCAGGGCCCTGGAAAGGGGCCTCTTGGTGAATGAGGGGTACCCCAAGAGCGTAGAGTCATGAAGACAGACCCCAGTCGTCCCTGATCTACTGTCCCCATCCTCCCTTTGCCCCACCCTAACAGCCATGCCACTCATTGGCCATGGGGTGGCGTTGAGCTGCCATAGCACAAGTTAGACTTGCTCCTTCAACAGGCCTGCCCAGCAGGCCAGAGGCTGCAGCTGGCAGCTTCCGGCTGACCTCTGCCTGCCACCCTCCAAAGCAGTGCTGTGCATCACCTTTTAGTTACTATCTTCACTCTTAAAAGCCATGACTTGGTAGCACAGCATCTCCTATGTCTGTGGGGTAAGTTCCCTACGTGACATGACACAGAAGCACACTATGAAATGTTCCCACCACCCAGGCACAGTGACTTAATTCTAACCTTAGGAGCGCACACAGTGGCCACATATAGAAAAATAACTAGGAAGGGATAAATTTCTAAGTTTACATACTTCAGGATTTTTGTTTGTTTTTATGGTATTGGGGATTGAACCTAGCGCCTTGTGCATGCTACATAATTTAGGGATTTTTTTCCATACCAGGGATTGAACTCGAGACTTTGCACTTACAAGGCAGGTGTGGCACCACTGAGCTAAATCCCCAGCTATGGCTTTTTTTTTTTTTTTTGTAATTTAGTTTTTAACAATGGCTGTGTTCAACAAGTGCCTTGCAACAAAATTCCTGACAACCAAATAATCATCTCTCCTGAGTGGGATAAGCCAGCTCCAGCACACCATTGCCCCTAAGCCTCCAAGAGGCCTCAGGATGGTAGTATCCATCTTGTGACATTGGCCAAAGGAGATAGCCTTGGAGGTGCTGCTGGCTAATGACCTGTGGGCATGCCTGGGAGGAAGCAAGAAAAAAATCTGGAGGCTGACTGCCACAGCAGACCTGGCTGTACACTTCAGCTGCGAACTTAAGTCTCCTTTCTTCCTCCTCTGTACTACTGGGAGGCCCAGAAGTCAGGGGGGGTCAGTCAGATCAGAAAGGGGCAAGATCCCACTCCCCAAGGAGAAAAAGGCTCCAGCGCAAGGGAGCAGGAGCCAAGGATAATCCCACTGCTGATCATGTCCTCTCTTTCTCAAGAAAAACAGACTTAGCAGAGTGGGACAGAATAAAAGGACAGACCTTTTATTGGCCTGAGTAGCTTACCTAGTGGCAGGCTCGGGCAGAACACACCCATCTGCCCTGCCTCCCATCTTCCCTCTCCTGGGAGTTCATGGATCACCTCAGGAGAGAAGAGTATCCAGGTAAGGGGTGGCAGGCAAAGCTGGGGGGAATATACAGAGTGGAACCTGAAAGTGGCTCAGGGCAATACAGAAAATATGGGGTTGGTTGCTGGGCCAACCAGATAAAATGTCCATCTGAGTAGAGGGAGGCTGCCACCCCGCGAAGGTCTTTCTGTCCTTGCCAAGATGAGAGGGGTCTAAAAGGAGTGTCCTCTAGCGGCTCACTGAGCCCTTCGAGCCATCAGCATCTCCCGAATGTTGTCCTCAGCTTCCTTAACACTTCGCTCCAGGTAGGACTTTTTCTGCTGCAATATGAGAAAGAAGGGTTAGAACAGGTTAGGTTGGCAGATGCAGCTTTTCTGTGCAAAGGGTATGGCATCTCTGTGATCAGTGACTTCTAGGGACATAGTGTCAACTGGAAGCCAGGTACATAAACCTGCCACCCCTGGGCTAATGTTCAAAGGGAGGAGGTGGCCTGATGCAGAACGCAGAAGTGCTCTGTGGAAGGCAGGCTGGAGCACTCTTCCCCCAGCAGGAAGTGGCCTTTAAAAACAGGCATCTCAGTACATGAAGTTACACCAGACACAAAAGCCAGGAAATTCCCGGACAAAGGTCCTGCCCCATAACAGACTGTCTCTTAACGTTTTCCATGGCCTAACCCAATACTGCAGAGCGGACAGTATACACTGGTCTGTCCAGCAAGCCGTAGGCTGCCGTGAGTGTTGTGAGTTGGATCACACGTCTCACTGAGGCAGATGAGTCAGAGTGGAATCTGCTTTTCTAATGAAACTGGTGCTGCCAGGACAGTGACACACTGAATAAAGCAGACCTTTTAGAAGTTTACCTCCTGCTCCATCTGGGTCCTAAATTAAAAATCTCAACCTAGTTAAATATAACTACTTTCAGAAGCCACATGGGAACCAGGATTACAGAAAATTAGTCAAAGGAAATGATGTGTGTACATAATTTGTCCTATGCTCACCCTAGAAGTATGGTGGCTTTACCACTGGTCCCTGCCCTGAGGACATAGTTGTGGTTGTATTCCCACCAAGCAGACATAAAATGAAGGCTCACTTTTAGAGGAATACTATCCATGTCCTGAGGAATACTGAAAAGTATCCTCTTCTGTGGTGCACGTGACAGACTGAACCACACTGGAGCAGTAATGTACAGCCTGATCCAGGAAGCCCAGGTGCCACCGCTGCCCTTCTCTCAGCCCTCCCCACTTCCTCCAAGTGAAATATGACCCAGGAAATGAGGGAAAGGGGCCACACGAACATCACTGTGCTTCAAGTGACACCACAGCCAGACAACTATTGCCAGCACTAAGACAGGAAAATTGAAATGACCTACTCCTCATGGCCTTCACCATCAAATCTCTCTGGTGCCTGCCTCCATGTCCCTGCCTTTAACTTCTCCCATTCTCTGTCCACACATTTATTAAATGATACATTTTCAGGCTTTTCCACACAGGAGCCAAATGTCACAGACAATAAATCTCTACAGTTCTCATGTAAACCTCTGACTCCTCTGTCCTTCCTAACTTCAAATTTCCTTAGAGCTAGAAAGAACCCCATCTTTTTACTCATCTCCCATCTGCCAATGTGCACACACTTCCTTACAACACAGCAGGAACTACATAAAACTCATGGTGACCGTGGTAACACAATTCAGTGGCCACAAGTATATACTGTTGCTAAGAAATTTTAATTACATTGGTAAACCTGATATAATCCTATCATTGTGATAGCAGAGGGGGAACTTGAACTTCCTTTGATAAACAACCCTTAGACTTTACTTGTGAGTAAAAAAAGAGGCACATTCTGACACATCACTGAAGAATGTACATGAACTGGGTGTTGCACAGGAGGGGGCAACAGCCAGATAGTCCCACACACCACCTGGGCACCTTTGGGCCCAGCCCCATGGGAAGGTAAGGGCTGGGCTGGTGGAGGAAGCAGGTTCTTCTCTGCCATAGCCAGTGCTCAGAGACAGAGCTCTCCTGCATTCTATCTCTGCCAACTCACTGGCAAGACCATAAACTTGGAACATAAGCACCAAGTGCCTCTCCGCTCTAATACTTAGGCCTCTGGCCAAATTCAGGTTGTCACTTTCATCTTTAAAAATTCTTTATCCAATAAAATCTCTTCCTTCTACTTTCAATAATCTTACCACTTGCATTTTTTTTTTTTTTTGAGACAGGGTCTCACTATATAGTTCAGACTGGCCTTGAACTTACTATGTAGCTCAGGCTGACCTCAAACTTGCAGCAATCCTACCTCAGCCTCCCAAGTGCTGGGATTACAGGTGTGCGCCACCATGCCCAGCTTCAACTTTTAAAATACAATGAAAATAATCTATTTTTAAGTCTTTAATTAGTTTAAATGTAATGGATAATTCTTTTTTAAAAGTTTCCACAGATGAGGCATCCACAGCATAGTGGGATCTATTTTCCAATAATTTTAATAGCTCCTGCCTCATTTCCAAGCACATGTAAGCCCAGAAGACCCCCAGAGTCAAACTGAGGCCATGTACCTGTTACTGGCTGAGCTGTTCTTCACAAAAAGATATGATAAAGTTCTTATCTCTGGTACCTATAAACATTACCTTAGTTGTATATGTAACCAAGTTAAACTGAGGTCATACTCGATAGGTAGACCCAAATCCAATGTTTAATATCCTTCACAGAAGGCCATGTGAAGACAGGAACACACACACAGAGGAAAAACACTGTAAGTTGACAGAGGCAGAGACGTGTGCTTTATCTATAAGAAAGCTAGAAGAGGGCCAGGGATTTAGCTCAGTGGTTTCAGTGCCTGCCTCACAAGTGCAAGGTCCCGAGTTCGATCCCCAGTACCAAAAAAAAAAAAAGCAAGTTAGAAGAGAACCGAGGATGTAGCTCAGCAGCACTGCACCTGCCTCACAAGCTCAAGGTCCTGAGTTCAATCCCTGATACCAAAAAAAAAAAAAAAAAAAAAAAGCAGCAGTAGCAGCAAGGAAAACTTCTTCCCAAGACGCTTCAGAGGGAGCATGGCCCTGTAACAACTTAATTTCGGACTCCTCGCTTCCAGAACTGTAAGAGAAGAAATTTGTTGTTTTAAGCCACTGGTTTGGATAACCTGTTATGCAGTTAGGAAACCAACACAGCACCTGAAATGAGGAGTAGCCCTAGTTACAGAATCTATCCCAAGGCTCTTCTGGACAGAAACAACCCTATCCTTTGCTGACCACGAAGAACTACAGAAGCCTAGGTAAGTATCCCTGAAGTTTATATGCTAGGATCATATTGATCAAGTAACTGTGGTAGTACCGACCCAAATACAAATGAGGCCGTAGCATGAAGGAAATTAAGGAATCAATGATTAAGTTAACCGTCTTCTTCATTGAATCTCCATAGCTTATTCCTACAATTATTAGTCAAGTCAGAAATTCTGTGGACCCCAATTTTCCCCATCTCTGTAAATGACAGCTCCATTAAATTCTCTAGACAAAAATCTTTTTTCACATTCAACATACAAGCAAGCAAAAAAACCTACTGGCCCTGTCTCAAAATATACCTAGAATCTGACCTTAATGAATAGCCTCTTAGAAAGTCTCTTATGCTTTTGACCCTTCAATTCCTTCTCCACACAGTGGCCAGAGGCATCTTTGTAACACCTTAAGCCCTCCAATGGCTTCCTATCTCAGATTAAAAAGCAAACCTGTTTTGTCTTGGGGCTGCTAAAACAAAATACCATAGACTAGGTGGCTTATAAACAACAGAAATTTATTACTCATAGTTCTGGAGGCTGCCAAGCCCAAGACAAGACACATTTAGAGTCTGGTGAGCGTGTGCTTTTTTGTCCCAAGGTGGCACCTTCTCACCATGTCCTCACATGGTACAAGGGCAAATGAGCTCCCTTGGCCTCCTATACAAGGGCACTGATGGCATTCAAAGGGCTCCACTCTTATGACCTAATCGTCTTCTCAAAGGCCCCATCTCCTAATACCCTCACCTTAGAAATTAGGGTTTCAGTCTCAATTTGGGGAGACACAAACACTCAGACCATAGTGCTTTTCTGTGTGTGTGTGTGTGTAAGACGCGGCCCAGAGCCATGGGAAAGCAGGGCTCTTTATTGCTCGGGGGCGGCTCAGGCACTCTTGGTGGGGCGGGTCCGCTTCCGCTTCACCATCACAGGCTTCTGGCTGCGCAGTAGGGCACTGGCTCTTAGGATGGAGGCCATGTGCAGGTCCAGGTGGTACTTGTTCTTGCGGATCATGTGGCGGATGCTGCTGAGGGTGGCGCATGCATTCTCGTTGATGGTGGTGCGCACGATGGAGGTGGCTGGCTTCCGCTGCCCTGATCTCCGCTTCATGACCACCACGATCCCCTTGCCATTGGCCGCGGGCTCCACGCCCACCGTCTTGCTGTGAATCAGCCCGTTGTAGCAAAAGGAGTTGCGGGACTTCAGGTTATTGGGCTCCGTGCTGTACGTCTGCTTATTCCTCTTGATCAGGAAGCTGGAGCAGTTCCACACCACCATCCACTGCAGATGCCCAGACATGGCGGCGGCTCCTCTCGCTGCGGTGGCCGGAGACGGAAAGACCCACAGTGCTTTTCAAGTGTCAGAAAGCCAAGCATGGTCATGGTCTCAGCTAAGTCTCTGATTCACCTCTGAAAACTCCCTCTTTCCCTCTCAGCTCCAGCCCACCAGGAACATTTGTGCCTTTATTGTTCCCTCTTTATAGAAACCTAATCTGGTGAACACCCATCTTAACTTGCTCCCTCATTCCTTTAGGCCTTTCTCAAGTGTCACCTTATCTGAAAGGCCTTCTTGATGATATGCCACCCCACATTCCCTATTCTCTTTACCAGGTTTCTCACCCCAGCACTTAGCACTACCCAAAACAGTAATTGTCTGGCTGGCTTCCCTTATGAGAAGGGAAGGTCCAAAAGGGCAAGACTTTGCTCTGTTCCAAGATACAGTCTAGTATCTAGAAGAATGGCTGGGACAAAACAGGAACCTGGCACTTGTTGAATACAGTGCATTTATTATGGAAAGCACACTTGCGACTGCCTTATGTATTTGCTTGTACAGACAGTGCTCCTTCTTAGTTTTTCCTCCTAAACTAAATGAATGAGGAACATATACCAGAGAAAGTAAGGTGAGGAACTGACCATGCTCCTGAATAAACATAGATTTAAAACTCAAACTGCACTGATCCTGATGGGGACATCAAAGCCTTGCTCTAACAGAACAGACCCTAAGGGTGAGACCTTTAGGCTCAGCAAATTATTTCTTAAGACTACAAAACAATCCATCTCAATTTTCCATATACCTGCCTCTGAAATCCTTAAGAAACTGCCCTATTGGGCCGGGGATTTAGCTCAGTGGTTTCGCTGCCTGCTGCGCAAACGCAATGACACGAGTTCGATCCCCGGTAGCAAAAAAACAAAACAAAACAAGAAACTGGCCCATCTCAGGTTAGCCCCAGGGCTGCTGTGAGCTGTGCAGGACAATGACCATCTTATAAACCCCATGGGCACGTAGAACCCAAACCTCTACATGCAGTCCCCCAGAAGGCATATGCTGCTCTCACTGCAGCCTCTGTCTTGCTGAGCAATTTGCCTCAGAACTCTTTCACCATTTCCCTAGGAAATTCTCTAGTGGCATCAAACCACAGGGCTCTAAGTGCAGTAACATTCTTGTGGGGCCTTGTCCTGATGAGAAATCCTGAGATTTTCTGTGAGGTTCAGCATGGCCAGAAGTGACACTGCTGGAGTCATTGCTCATCAGCCCAACATTCTTTTTCTGGGAGACAGACAGAGAGGCTGGCATTTCATTTTCATCTCCTCACAAAGGGAAGAGGCTCAAGTCCCTAGAACTTCCCCGACATGACACAATCTCTCAAATAGACTCCTGAGGTAATTTATTTTATGATGCTACCTCTACAAGTTTTTTCCCTCTCCTTACGAATTTCATCTCCACTCTTCTCTAAATTAGTACTTATTTTCCTGTTTGTTATGTCTTGGGATATAGAAAAGATTTTTTTCCTGCCTGACCCTCTACTTTTCCATTTTAAAATGAGGATTTAGACAATACCAGTGTGTTCTGCCTCACTGCACTCCCCTATTTTTATTTAGCCATAGAACCCTTTCTTTTTTTGTACTGGAGATTGAACTTGGGAACTTGCGCTTGCCAGGCAGGCAGTGGAACCACTGAGCTAAATCCCTGCCCAAAACCTTTCTTCAAATGATCTCTCATATTAGACACTAAACAAATTTAAAACAGGTTAACTGAAGCTTAGGGGTGGCATGGAGGATCAAAGCACCCTTTCTGGCTGATCCCTGATCTCCAATCCAGGTGGCAGGGGCAACAGACAAAGCAGTCATAGGTTCTCTCCTGTTCCCTTATGTTCTGTGATATCTGTGTTCTCAGAGACCCTCTGTTCTGAGTGTGACCTACCCTGGCCACATCCTGCTCCCTTGTGAGGAAACCAGGCTCAACTTCTGCAGACCCCTACCAACTTCAGGCTCTACTATGGATCAGAAAATTCAAGACAAAAGCTACCTTTCTCAGTGTCTCCCCTACAACAGCTAAATTAAAAGCCCAACAGCCCCACTGATTCTTATCTTCCCTCAGCTGCAAACCGAAGAGTACCAGCTGCCCACTATGGGGAAGTTTAGCAAGAGGCCAATAATTTGCTGGCAGTCAGGAAGCAAAATATGAAAGGTAGGGAAACAAAAAGAAGAGAAAAAAGGCAACATGAAAGCACAAGCAGAAGGGAGAAGGGACAGAGAAGAGACTCAACTGGTAGGAGCAGGGCAGAGCTGAGAGCAAGTGATCCTATGACTTGGACAGTGAGGCACACTCAGCAGAGGCAAGAAAGGGAGATGAAGCCTGACCAGAGATCTGAAGCTGAAGACAGGGTGCAGGCGATCCAAGGGCATGACCACTTGTGAACTCACCTAGGTACATCTACTTCACCACTGAACACGTGAGGACACACTAGGCCAGTGATGGCGAACCTATGGTATGCGTGCCACAGTGTGGTGTTTGTATCACTGAAAGCTCTAAAAGGTTTGCCATCACTGCACTAGACACTGCACTACACTAACTGCTGAACTATACTACAGGCAAGCTCAAAGAGAAAGCAACCTTAGACATGGAGCAGGAGGCTAGAGAGAAATCTCAGAAGCATTCCTGCCTCTCATCTTCTAGAAATTATTTTAAGAAATAGCCTGCAGAGGTGTCTGCTGAAGGACAAGGACAAATGACTTGGTTTAGCTAAGCTCAGGTCTCATTTCACCCCCAGGAGTGGTTTACCTGCTGAGAATGACACAGCTACTGTATAGGGTCAGACTTCCAGCCTCTCCTGTGATCACATACTGGCTACCACCCCCAACTCAACTGGCCATGACAAACCTACAGTTCTCAAACACCCTTACAGCAGAGGACACTGTGGGAAAATCTACCTCCAAACCATGGTGGTTAGTACCTCAGGTCCCCTGAGGTTTAGGTGACCTCTACCTACTGCTACCCTCCCCTAACACATCATCTCTACTTAGATGCCAGAGAAAGCCCAGGCTACCAGACAACTCGGGGAAGACATAAAGCAGAAAGAAAGCTCATAGCTAAGTGCAGAGCCAGGAGATGAAACTGTTCCAACCATATGGCACTGACCAGTCTTCAACCACAGAATCATTACTATTTTGGGTGACCAGGCTTGAAAGCTATGACAAGCCAGTAAATCACACCATGTGATAGGCACTGAAGAGGACACTTGGTTTAGCAAAGATTATGGGGACAGGAAACCTGATCACCACCTTAATGTGTTCCCATTGGCTTAAACTATCAGTGGTACATGCATGTCTGTCCCATCAGGCAGCTTGAAGCACTGGTGGTTAGCTATTTAATAACAGATGATGGAATTCAAACCAGAGGCACCCAGCAACAAGACATACAAATTACGGCCCCCATCATGAGTGTATTAATCCTTTTATGCCTAGTGTTCCATTTCTGTAACACCTATAACAACAGAACATAATAAAATTTTTTCTCTTCAAATTCTTGTTCCTTGAATTTTCCCAGGTAACATATATGAATTTCATGCAAAAATTCCAAAAATGCCAATCTTCAGCATAAATGAGTTAAATTTCTAAAGCAATAGCTCTTAAAGTGTGGTTCCTATTCCAGAAACACCAGTTATCACCAGAGAACTTTGGGCCCCAATCCAGACCTGCTGAGTTAGAAAATCTGAGGTACAGTCCAACAATCTGTATTTTTACAGTCCCTGGGGTGATTCTGCGGCACACTAAAGTGTGAGTGAGAAGCACTGCTCTAAATCAGGGGTCAGCAAACTTTGTATAAATGGCCAGATAATAAATATTTTAGGTCTTGTGGGACTGTTAGTTTTCTGCCACTGAGGCTAAAAAGCAGTCACAGACAAGGTGCAAACCAATGGGTGTGGTATAAATAATGAGTATGATTACTCAAAACAAAAAACGGGTAGCAGGCTAGATCTGGCTAGCAGCCTGCCATCTGCCAATCTCTCTTCTTTAAAAGATGGAGTGTTAGCCAAGTGAGGTGGCACATGCCTACAGTCCCAGCTATTTGGGAGGCTGAGGAGGGAGGATGGCTTAAATCCAGGAGTTTGAGACCAGCCTGGGCAACAAAGCAAGACCCTGCCTCAATTTTTTTTAAGGAGCTTTAAAGGGCAGAAATGAGTACAGGAGGCAGAGATTTCTGAGATTTTTAACATTCAATGAAAGCTGTCTAATAAAAGCATAAATTTCCATCCATCCATCTTTCCATTCATTCATTTAGCTCACTGCCAAACCATTTCTCCTTTTCTCTCAACAACACTGGTTCTTGAAATTCACAGCATCACGCTTTTCCAGGTGATTCTTTCTCACTAGCCAGAGTACTTGCCCTTATTCATCAATGATTTTTCTGTCTTCTGCTCTACCACTGCTGTATCAAATGAAGATGACTTCAAACAGAATGCAAATGATCCATCTAATACCATGACCTCTTCTCCCCTCACAATATTTAGTTTACCCTACTTTAGCCACCCAGCCAGTCATACTCTACATCTTGTCAACACTAGTAACTGCATCACCTCTAAACTTTTAGCTCCACTACCACTACACCTTATATTCTTTCAGGTCACTTCTATCTGATATTTTCCTCTCAGCATTTCTTCAATCTCTTTGCTCAAGTTTTTCATTATCCATTATGGTTCCATGGCCTTTCTCCCTCCTACCCAACTTAGCTTCCCCAGTCCATAATTTATTTTTAGTCCCTTTTTATTCACCCTTTCTGTGTGCTTACCTGGCAAATGCCATCCCAGGTTAAACAACATCACCTACCTATTCATGCCTATACCTAATTGCTGAATGTCACTGGAAGAAAACATCTAACTGTGCTGAATGGTCTTACTTAAAATTTGGGGCCATAAATCTCAAATGGCCACTCCACATTGCCTGGAAATTCTATTAAACTTCTAATATGTTCACTTGTCTGCTCTCCAGAACAACTATTTCACACTTTGTCTTGTCTTTTCAAATCACCTATTCCTCCTTCCCCTTAGCTCATAGAGAAAGCCATCTGATAACCACTCTTTTTCCCATTACCCAATCTACTAACTGACCTACACTTGTATACACTTGTATAGTCTCTTTTCCTTATTTCTGACAGGGATAGTATATTTATAGGAATCAAAACACAACTTCCACTTAGCCAGGAATTCCATCCCTATGTGCTTTCTCCCACCATTATTCTCTTTCTTCTTAATCTTCTATTTCTTTCTCTGCAAGATCTTTTTTGGTGCGGCAAATCATAAAAAAAAAAAAAAAACCCACCTTTCTTGACCTCACTGCTCCCTACAGGTACTGCTCCCTTTTCTCCTCTCCTCTGCAAAATTTCTTTAACCAAACACTTTCAGTGGCTGTGCCAGGAGGGGCAACTGTTCTAATACATACAGCACTGACCAGTCTTCACCCACACAATCATTACTACCTGTGGTCATTAGGCTTAAAAGCTCCTCAGCCCTCTCCAATCACATGTCCATCTGCTCTGCTGAACTGACTCTAGTCCAGGCCCAGTGATGTCTATACACTTGCCAAAAACAATGGTTACTGGGCTGGGGATTTAGCTCAGGGGCCAGGGATTTAGCTCAGTGGTTCCGGTGCCTGCCTAGAGTTCGATCCCTGGTACCGAAAAAAAAAACAATGGTTACTTTTCTGTTATCTTCTAACTCAATCTCTCAACAACATTCAACACATTCAACACAATTCTTGAAATAGTTCTCTCTTTTCCTCTACATCACTAGCTGCTACTCTAAGTACCCCCACACTGATGGCCTTCTTCTGCTCAGCTTTCAATGCTTGCAGTTTCTAGAAAGCTGCCTTGGAACTGCTCCCCATCAGCACCACTTCTTAGGCACTCTTGGCTGCCTTCTACCTTTAATTATTATGACTTCCAAATTTGTATCTCCACCCTTTATCTCCCTTTGATGCCAGAATTATACATCCAGTTCTTTACAAACCACATCCTCTTGTTTCTTGTTAAATTCAGTTAGCCAGGCATAGTGGCATACACCTGTAATCCCAGCACATGGGAGGCTGAGGCAGGAGGATCTCCATGAGTTCAAGGCCAGCCTAGACTACATATCGTTTAAGGTCAACCTGAACTACATAGGGATTTCACAGTTTACACGTTTAAAACAAACATAATTGCTTTAGTCACCCCACTCCTCTCCCAGTCTTCCACTTTTCAGCAAATGGTACTATTCAATTATTCAATTTTAAAAATACAAAAGCAAAAAAAATACAGGAGCTCTCCCTGATTCTGTTCTTTTCCTCTAACCCAATCTCCTCCATCAGCAAATATTATTAACTTACTTCCAACATTCATCAACTTACTTCCAAATATATTCCCAAACTACACCCTTCCTGTGTAGCTCTACTACTACAATCCTAGCCCAAGCCTCCATCACCTGTTGGATACCTTAACATGTAAATCAGGTTACTCTCTGCTCAAAACCCTCTGCAGGCCTCCTATCACGCTAGAATAAAATCCAACTTTCTTAATCTGGACACTAAGGCCCTACATGATCTGGCTCCAGCTATCTTCATTACCACTCTGTATCCTCCTTACTTGTTTAAACAACTCCACCAAACTTATTCCTATCTTATTTTGTTATGTATGTCTTGCATATGTAATGTTCTTCCTCTAGACACTTTTAAGAGGCTGATCACCCTTTTTATTTAGATCTTGGCTGAAATTTCTACATTACAGAGAGGCCTTCCTTGAGAACTCAGTACTCTGGCAGTACCCAATAACTCTAAATGATCACTTTAGCTGGATGTGGTGCTGCGTGCCTATAATCTTAGCACTTAGGAGGCTGAGGCAGTAGGATCACCACAAGTTTGAGGCCATTCTGGGCTACATAGTGAGCTCAAGACCAGCCTGAACTATAAAGCAAGACCCTGTCTCAAAAAAAAAAAAATAGAAATAAAAAATAGGGCCAGGGATTTAGCTCAGTGGTTTCACCACCTGCTGTGCAAGTGCAAGGACCCGAGTTCGATCGCTGGTACCAAAAAACAGAACAAAACAAAAATACATAAATAAATAAATAAATAAACCATCACCTTTACTACAAGATAGTTGCTTATTTATTGTCTCCAACTCAGTGTTATCTCCATTAGAGTAGGGATCTTGTCTGATTTGGTTGATGTTTTACCTTGTGCACCAAAAACTGACACACAATTCATTGAATCAAGGTTTATTACACACCCAGTAGATTTCAGGCCTCCAAAGCACTAGGATCAGAGCAGTAAACAAGCCACACACTCAGTCACTTTCATAGGGCACACAGACATTGAATTACCACTGTATTTAGGACTGAGGTTTAAAAAGCACAGTCTAGTAGAGGATATATTCAAGGAAATCACAAAGACACTTTTGAATTTTAGGCCTGAAGGATGAGCAAGAATTAACTAAGTGGAGAGGATCGATGGAGGGAAGACCAATTCCAGATGAAACAGCAACATTTGCAAAGGTCAAACAGATCATGGGGAATTTGAATAACAGTAAAACTGAAGCACAAAGAGAGGGAGGAGAATGCAAATAGAGATGCGGCTAGTAAAAGTCAGTCAAATCATGCAGGGTTTTAAGTCATATTAAAGATTTAGTATTTATTCTACAGGTAATGGAAAGTCACTAGGTTTTAAGGAAGAGTGACTCCCCCCTAAAAAAATCAAATCTCCATTAAAAACAATCTCACACTAGCTGAAGCACAGAGAATGAATTAGAACACAGCTTCCCACAGAATATCCTATGAGTCATGAAGAGATAACAGATGTTTCAACATATTGATCCCTGAGGCCCCTGGAGTGGCTAGGTAGTCTAAGGCAGCCAAAGCTCCCTCAACAGCTGTCTCTGACCCACCAGTTAACCCAGTGAATCATGTAAATACAATTTTTTGGGTGCTGTAATATAATAAAGTTTGAGAAGTACTGGATTAGAGAATACAAGTGTGCATATTGGAAACCTACTGGGAAGTCACTGTGATAGTCTCAGAAAGATATGATAACATCTTAGTGTGATAGGCCCAGGGATTTAGCTCAATGGCAATGCGCACAAGTGCAAGGTCCTGAGTTCGATCCCTGATACAAAAAAAAAAAATTTATTTATTTATATGTGTGCATGTGTGTGTGTGTGTGTGAGAGACAGAGAGAGAGAGAGATAATGGAGCAAAGCAGAAAGATTTAAGAAATACTAAAGAGGGAAATCAGCAACATGACTTCATCAAACCCTTCATCAGTAATCTTCTTAGGTACCAGAAGTCGGGAAGGAACAATGTTAAGAACAACCTCCCAATATGCCTAGCTTGGGCTTACACACTGCCTGGATGGCTGTTGCCTCTCACTGAGGTAAGAAATCCAAGATAAGAACAGATTTGGAAGGGAAGATTGTGAATTTGGTTTGGACATACTAAGTTTAAGGCAGCTGTGAGACATTCAAGTGAGGTATAAAAAGAAACCTAGATTGGGTCTGAAGTTTGTGGAACCAATCTGGGCTACAGATACCATTTTGCATATGGGTGGGACCTCAAGTTATGAGAATGGATGAAATTCCTAAAAAGAACACAAAATAAAAGGACTTAATCTTAAAGAAATTCAGTATTTTAAGATCAGAAAGAAGGGCCGGGGATTTAGCTCAGTGGTTTCGCCGCTTGCTACGCAAGAGCAAGGACCTGAGCTCGATCCCAGGTACCGGGGGAAAAAAAAAAAAAAAGATCAGAAAGAAGATGAGGAACCAACAAAGCTTTTAAAAAGGAGGGAAACTGTGTTCTAGAAACCAAGAAAAGAGTCACTCAGGGAAAAGGATGAAATCACCAGAAATTACTAGATATATTCAAATAGGAACAGTAACAACATGTCAGAAATGGCTGGTGGCTAGAAAGGGAAGTGCTACATTAAGTGGCCTCTAGGATATCTTCCAACTTGAGACCTGACCCTAAAATTCCATTAAGGAAAATCAGCTGATACTTTGTCATAGGTGAGCCTTAAGAGACACAAAGATGTAATGCATTATTAGGACAAATAACTTTACCTCCTAGCTTCAATAAGACACTGGGACTTGTATAGCCCCAACCTGAGGGTTGTAGAAGCATCAGTATAACTACACCCAAGGAAATGCCAAGACAGGCTGAAATACTATGTTCAGGAAATGAAGGAGCCAAAAGAATGTCCCTCCGAAACCACACAATACCACAGCTGAGAATTCTGTGAGCACAATGCACTATACTAACAGTCCACTAAACATAACACATATTTGTTCCAGGCACTCAGCAAAAAGATCAGAAAAGGAAGCACAGAGAGCACTACCAATATCACCATCCAGAAACCCAACTCTGAGACCTCTGGTTCCTTTCTCAATTTAACTACACATCACAGCCTATATAGAATAGGTTTCTAAGTCTCATCTTGTGAGAATAATAAATGTACTCAGAACACAGTAAAGAAACATGAAAACAAGTTTTACAAATTCAAGAAGTTTCACGATATACATTACAATATTTGTCTTTTGTTTTTCCAGAAACAAAAAGTCACGTATTTATCAATAAGGAGTAGCAGGGATATTAAAAACTGTATCAAATGGACAAACAATAATAACACAAAGCCCCACTATTTTTTTGTTTGTTGAGACAGGGTCTTGTTATGTAGTCCAGGCTGGCCTTGAACTCACTATGTAGCCAAGAGTGGCCTGGTGGCGATCCTCTTGCCTCAGCCTCCCAAGTGCTGTGATTATAGGTGTGCACCATCATGCCCAGCTTGCCCCACTATTTCAGCTTGTCTTTAGTCTGTCCCATTCTTGGAGGAAGGGCAAGAGGATGAAATGAACAATGCTTGAAGTGGAGTTTGGCCTGCAGACATGGTAAAGGGGTAGGCGAGTTAGGGTGTGCCTCCTGCTTGAGAGGAAGTGGGGGCAACACCTCACCTTACAAAGTAGTACAGGTGAAGTGACTCAACCCGAGGGAGGCTGAACTAACATGAAGTGTATGTGGCAAAAACTGGAATCAGTATGACTCTTCTCTCTGCTCCAAGCAAATCCAGAATTTGTTTTCTTACAAATCAACAACAAAAAGACAACCCAATGAAAAGGTAAGAGCTTGAATAGACATTTCACCGAAGAAGATTTATTAATGGGCAATAAGCACGTGAAACAATGTTCAACACCATTAATCATTAGAGAAGTAAAAATCACAATGAGATACTACTTCCTTATACTCACTAGGATGGCTATAATAAAAAACAGGAAATAACAAGTACTGGCAAAAATGGGAGAAAATGGAACCCTCATACTGCTGGTGGGAATGTAAAATGGTGTGGCTGGCTGTGGGAAATAGTTGGGCAGATATTCAAAAAGTTAAAATATAAAATTACCATATGAACCAGCAATTCTACTCTGCGGTATATAACCAAAAGCAATGAAAAACACATGTTCAATCAAAGTCAAAAAGTGAAAACAAAGCAGATGTCTATCAACTAATGAACAGATAAAGAAAATGTGGTATATCCATACAATGGAATATTATTCAAACAAAAGAAGGAATAAAGTAGTGATTCATGCTACAACATGGATAAAATAAGTGAAAGAAGCTACAGAGACAGAAAACAGATTATTAAAAGTCATGTGTTGCGGAGAAAGTGGAATGGGCAGTAACTGCCAAGTGGGTAAGGAGTTTCTTTTTGCAGTGATAAAAATACAGACTCAAACACTGGTAACAGTTATGCAACACTGAGATTTAAGTGAATTTTACCTCGATTTTTTTTAAAAAGAGGACCTTTCTCAAAATGCTATACAACATTCTGGGTAAAAATAGGATGTTAAAGCTCTATATCTGAAAACAGCCATGGCAAAGCAATTTCCAAATGAATTAGTCTACTCCACCCAAACACTTAAAGCAATACATACACAAACTTGCCAGGGTAAAATATACTGGCATATTAATTCCCAGAAATTAACTTAAATGTTGCAAGCAGAAGCACTAAACCGATCAGTGAGTTAAGGTAACCTGGGAGAGCCAATGGACAAACAAAGGCAAGGAAGCTTCTATGTGATCACATTACCACTCTTCAATCAAGCAACATATTTATACAACTAAAATAATAAAGATATGGCAACCGGAAACCCATAAAAGAACATGGAGACAGTGAAAACAAGCAAGAGCTCAAAGCCCCAGCAAGCACAGATGCATGACTCATAGGCACCGCCTGGGCTGATTTGTAGGGGTCAGCAGAGGGCATAATTGGAGAACAACAAATACGCTCTTATCAAGGGGCTACTTATAAAGCTTTCCCAAAACCTTGGCTTTCTCTTCACTAAGAAACAGAAAAAGGAAACTCATAGTTCTACCTATCAATATCACCCAAGAAACACTGTTCTCTGTAAGTTAAACTCCTGGCTGGGAATTTAGCTCAGTGGTTTCACAACCTGCTGCGCAAGCGCAAGGACCTGAGTTCAATTCCCGGTACCAAAAACAAAAAAAACTTCTACAAGTTAAACTCCTAGATCAGACAAGCAAGCTATGATCTTTGTTCATAGCTCTGAATGTTCTGAGGGGTACTGAGAGGTCAGGTCCACATCACCCACTTCTTTATCCAGGGTGATGCAGGGCTCAGACCATGATGAAATCACTCTACAGACCAAACGTCACAGTTGTCACTTGTCCCCGACCCCACCAAGTTACTATGCAACTGATGTAAACAGAATGGTGTTTAATATGCTATTAGCTCTGATCTAAGTGGCTGACATAATACCAATTAAATGGATAATGACACTGGGGTAATAAAGAGCCCTTGGCACAATTCTATTTGCAAACATGATTCAAGGGGTGGTTTTCATTTTACTCTTTCTTCAATTGCCAGATGCCAAGATACTTAGAAACTACTCATAATCAGGACTAGAGGTCCCATTTGACCCAGCTATTCCCCTGCTGGAGATCTTCCCAAAAGAATTAAAAGAATCATACCACAGTGATATATGTGCACCCATGTTCATAGCAGCACAGTTTGTAATAGCTAAAGCTTGGAAGCAGCCCAAGTGCCCATCAACTGGAGACTGGATAAAGAAAATGTGGTTTTTTATAAAATGGAGTACTACTCAGCCATAAAGAATGAAAAACTAAAGTCATTTATAGCTAAATGGACGCATATCGAGGCCATACTCTTAAGTGAAATAAATAGGACACACGTGTAAATACCAAATAGTTTCTCTAGTATGAGAAACTGGTAGTGTAAACAAGGGTTAAAATGATTAAAATGAATAATTCATAATTTGAAATAGGAAAAAAGGTCCAAAGACGAAGGAGTGAAGGGAGGGGAAGGGGAAAGGAAAAGAGGGAAAGGAAAAACTATGAGAAAAGAAAAAAAAAAAAGGAAATGAAATCTATGTAAATAGGGAAGGGTGGAGGGGGTGAAGGGTGCACAGGTAATGGGGAAAAAAATAAGAACGAAGATATATCATGTACAGGTACAAACACCCAATGATAAATGTAAACGAATTGTATACCTAAAATGTACCAATAAAAGAACTAAAAAAAAACGAAACTACTCATAATCTCTTTACCTAGAGTTGGTATTTAGGGGATTTATCATTTTATTAGAAAAGACCCAACTATGCAGAGCACTTAACGATTGCATGAGAATCCCCATTTCTTTCAGAGTCAAAGTAAATAACACGGGGTTAAATAACTCTGATTTCCCTTTCTCTGATTCTGACTCTGGCTATGCAAAGGACATGTGATCTCCATTTCCAAACATGGGCAGAGGCCACCAAGTTCATGAAATGTCTCACCATAAAATCCATGGCTATTAGGAAATGAGAAAAGCAAATTATCACTGACCAGCGGGCACTTACATCTTCAAGCCCATCAACCAGCCTTACCAGTGACTGTATTTATGCTTCAGAGAAGTCATCAGGCCCTCTGACCAAACTTAACATGATGTATAATTGAAGCTATCAATAGTGGATCCTTCCACCACCTGCCTCGAAAGCGCAAGGACCCGAGTTCAATCCCTGGTACCAAAAAAAAAATTAGGATCCTTCAAATGATATATAGAAAGTTTTACGTTCTTGTGGAATATCCAGCAGTTAAAAATGAATGAACTAGGGCCGAGGATTTAGCTCAGTGTTTCTGTCGCCTGCCTCGCAGGTGCAAGGTCCCAAGTTCGATCCCTGGTATCAAAAAAAAACAAAAACTAATGAACTAGATAGATTTATTATTATGGACAGAGCTCAAAAACTTATTATTCAATGAAAAAAGCAAGTTGCTGAAATAAATGAACAATATATCACTACTGAATGTAAGATACATATGTAACATGGAATGGGAAGATATAGTCCAATCTCTTGAGAGTAGCTGCTTCTGGTCAGTGGCAGTAAGACTGGCATGAGGGTAGGAAGGATATTACAAAGACTTCAATTTCATCAGTATTATTTTATTTTTGTTTTTTAAAATGTACAAAGTGGGGCCAGGGATTTAGCTCAGTGGTTCTGGCACCTGCCTTGCAAGCACAAGGTCCCGAGTTCGATTCCCAGTACCAAAAATAAATAAGTAAAAATGACCAAAGTTGGGCTTTATGCTATGCATATCAAAGAAAGAAATTACCTATTGCTTGCTAAGTATCTTCAAATGAACTCAAAAATCATTATAAAGGCTAAAGATTTTCTTCATACTTGGAGCTCAAAAAGGGTAGAAAATAACATGGCCCAAACTAAACTTTGGATGGATGGGAGGGCCAGAGCCTTTGCACTAAGCTACACTCCGAGTCCTTTTTTATTTGGAGACAGGGTGTCATTAAGTCACACAGGCTGGGCTTAAACTTGGAATCCTCCTGCCTCAGCCTCCCAATTGCTGGGATTACAAGCATGCACCACCACACCTGGCCTTAAATTTAGTTTTGGAACACGACTAGAAAACACTGATTTATGAATCAGGAATAGCACATCTGTTCTTACACACACATGGAATGTCTGCAGCAGGGTAATATCTGTGGAGCCCCCTACACAGGGAATGCTGTGTGTAAACCAATAAATGAATCACATTGGCACTGGGAATAGCTACTTGCCCAGAATAAGTAATAGTTAAACAAAGTGAGTAGAAGCAATGCTGGTTTCATTCATTTTAGCTTCAACTCCTTTTTTCACTTAGACTTTTCCTATCTCCTTTCCCATTCTAACATTCTAGTCCAACCACCGTTCCACTTCTTGAAATCCCTCCCCTCTCTGCCTCAGGTCATCTAGCAAAATTCCAACTGATCTTCAAAGCCCAAGGGAATCCCCCCCTCCTCATGAACCCATCCCATACCTCTCCAAGACTATAAATGTTATATGCAAGAGGAAGAGAGTCCTTAATCACAGGTCCTAAACTTGAGTCTTTTTTGACTCCTATCTTCAACCCCTACACCAGCATCTTATCTCTCTCTACCTTAAACATCTATCCAGAGTGTGACCACTTCCACCTTCCCTAACACTATCCTGGTCCAAGCCACCAATATCAATCATCTGGACAATACAATAGCTTTTCCTCAAATGAAGACATGAGGCAAGCTGATGACAGGAAATGTCTAAAAGCAAGCATTCCCAAGCCAAAAGGATCAAATCCCAAAGCTTCAGATGAACAGCAAGATCTAGATCAATGTAGGTTTTCCCAAGGTATTTCCATATCCTCCCTCCCAAAAATCTCTAACAAAAACAATTCATTTTGTCTATGACATTAAAGTGCTCAAGTTCAGACATCTTTACCCTCCAAAAGAACTGCATTTTTAAAGAAAAAGATTTTGATTTTGTTTTGGATACAGGGGATTGAGCCCAGGGCCTTCACAATGAGCTACATGCCCAGCTATTTTATTTGTTTTTTATTTTGAGACAGGGTCTTGCTAGGTCATTAAGTTGCCTTGGCTCACAGTTCTCCTGCCTCAACCTCCCAGAGTGCTGGAATTACAAGTGGGTACCACTGAACTCAGCTAGGAAAGGATTTTGGATGAGACTTCAGTATATGAAAATTGGTAAATAACTTCACAATATGAAAATCAGTAAGCCCTCAAGTGAGTCAACAAGGAATACAGAACATCAAAAATAAAACTGAAAATCTGATCCTGGTTTTCACATACTCACTCCACCACTGCTAAATACATAGTAAGCTAAGAAAGGTATTTATGCCATTCTTTCAAGGATCTTCAACAGCTTTACACAGAAGAACTAGTAGAGATTGCCATCTCTACCTTAGAGCATTATTTCTATTATTAGGAAGAAGTCAAGCCACAAACAGTTCAAAGTAGAGCTTTTATGCTGACAGTGTGAGCTAAAATTAAATGCACATATATTGGAGTACATTTGTGGTTAATTCTGTCAAAAACTGACTCTAAACACTGAGTTACAAGAGAATATAGAAAGGGTTTTTTTTAATTCACATATTAACTCCATTTCTACCCAGGGCCCTCCATCTCACTCTCTACAGGCTAACTACATGTTTCCATTGTGGAAAGCCACATTAAAAGACAAGCAACAGACCACAATTGCCTAGTTAATCTTTAGCACAACCACTGAATCAGAGCATGCTCTCTTGAGCCCCCAAGTTCTGGCCCCACACTGTAACTGTATGTGGGTACAAGAGACCTAAGGGGTTTGGAAAAAGGGAGAGCTCAAACAATGTTCTTGTCAGCAATTTAAACAAAAAATCCATTGAATGAGAATGGTACTATGTTCTTTTTGCCCTTTCTCCCTAGGAACTAAATTAAACAGATTACAGACAGTGGCAAGATCTGGCCTTACAATAGCCTCCCCCCTTATTTGTTATTTTTAGCAATTTAGTCTGACAACGCCTGACAACTAAACATGCCTAGAATAGCTAAAGGGAAAGGGAATTATCAGATACTACCAGTAAAAAAAAACACTAGTCATCACTTCCTCCAATCCTAAGAAAGAATCATTTTCCACATCTTTACAGCATCACAGCATGAGCCTTTAAAGTCACATATGAAAACAAAGTATGTATAAAATATCAGTGGAAACTGAGAACGGTTTTTGACCTGGAGTATTATCCTACCCTCTCTACATGTGTTTTCTTAAAAACAAAGGCAGCAGCAAATGAACTAAACTGTTTTACACAAAAGTTAGGAATACAATGCATTTGTGTCCATTCTGGAAAAATTTCCTTACAAGATGATTACACACCCAAAAGAATGGCTTCATGAAGAGTCATGGAATGCAAGTACTTTCATTATGCTGGCGGCAGGTGAGAGATTTGTTTCAAAGCAAGGCAAAGTGACTGGACAGATTCTTCCAATTAATCAAAATTAGGAATCCCTAGACATTCTATTTATAAATTAAATAGTATAGCAAAAGTTCTTTCAAAAATGAAAAAGTCAGGTATGGTGGTACACACCTGTAATCCCAAATACTCAGGAGGCTGAGGCAGGAGGAATGCTGTGAGTTCAAGGCCAGCCTGAACACTTAGTGAAACCCTGTCTCAAAAAAAAACATAACAATTTGGTAATGTTCTTAAGAAAGTATTGTAACTGTAACATTAAAAATCATAAAACTTTTTATAGTTTTATAAAAATTAATAGCGTAGCTGGGGCTTTAGCTCAGTGGTTTCGCCACCTGCTGCGCAAGCACAAGTACCTGAGTTCGATCTCTGGAACCAAAAAAAAAAATTAATAGCATAACTTATAAAATGCCCATGTACACACAAGGAATAAATCATTTATCAACATTTCCTGAACACTGGGCCATGCATGCCAATGTTCTAAGTATGTATCTTATGAGACAGTATAGGATAAAAACACTACAGATGAATAAAATTTGAGTATGTTAATTACGGTACTGGGGATTGAACTCGAGTCCTTGCACTTGCGAGGCAGGCAACGGAACCCCTGAGCTAAATTCCCAGCCTCGAGTATGTTAATTTACGTATGTGGAGCTCTGTCCAAAAGTCTGTATCTTTAAACAGGTGATGCCTAATATAAACTACATTTAAACCACTGCAAGCATGTTTCTATGCTTTAAGTGACTACTACAAAGACATCAAGAGATGCCATCATGTTCTATTACTTTTTGGATGTGAAAGCTGTACGCAGAACACTACTTTTATTATATGTAGCTTCAAAAACAGGGTTCCAATTAACTTTTTTTGTTTTTGGTACTGGGGATCAAACTCAGGACCTTGCGGTTGCGAGGCAGGCGGCAAAACCACTGACCTAAATCCCCGGCCTTCTAATTAACTTTTTAAAGTAAGGTAATGGTCAGGTGTGGTGATGTACATTTGTAATCCCAGCACCCTAGGAGGATGAGGCAGAAAGTTTACAATTTCAAGTCCAGCTTGGGCAACTTAGTGACTTAGGGAGACCCTGTCCCAAAATAAAAATAAAAGGGGATGGGGATATAGTTCAGTGCAAAGGCCCTGGGTTCAATCCCCAAAACTGCAAAGTAATAATAATAATGATGATGTAAGATAATGAACTGAACATGGAAGGAAACCATTTTGTTTTGCTCTTCTTACCATCTTTTCATTTTAAGGAGGCATTTTTGCTAATTTGGCAATTTAGAAAAAGATCAAGGTTATAATAATAAACTTAATAGAAGTGATTAGAATGATCCTAGAGATCTTCTGATTCAAACCTCTTCTAGAGACAAAAACTAAAAGCTTATGGTACAGCATGGGCTAGAATCAAGAACTCCTAAATCTACATAAGGTTTTTAAATTAGGAATTTAGGGTAAGGAATGTTCTGCTGTAAATCTAGTGGACTTGGAGATCTCTGGCTCAAATGTCAGCCCTTTGGATTTTGTTCTTTTGAGCTAATGTGTTACTATGCGCGTTTTACAGGTGTGACCTTCCTCACATGAGCACTGAACAAGGCTGCTTTTCCTGGCCAGTATCTATTACTTCCGGTTGGAGGAGACCCATGATATGAGAAGAAAAACTGACAGATCAGAGTTAAGCATCAAAGGTAAAGAAAATACACTGATTAATTTCTCCTTTACATATAGTCACAAAAGCAGGGATATACAAAAAAGAAAATTCCAAGTCTTAACTCATAAAAAGAAATCATTCTCTAAGTAGCCTAAAAATGACTTGAGTAACTCTCAGGCATGGGAAGGAGGAAGCTGAGGACACATTCATGGTCAAAGACAAAAGTACATACCATGTAAGCATCTAACACTGGAGTTTGAGGTCAATAACTCAGAAGCATTCAAGGGGATAATGTGGTGTGCACTCAGGTACGTAATCCAAGGAGATAAGGAAGACACCTGGAGCCAGGGATTTAGCTCAGTGGTTCCAATGCCTGCCTTGAAAGCGCAAGGTCCTGAATTCGATCCCCGGTACCAAAAAAAAAAAAAAAGAAGACACCTGGAGAATGTATACAAGAAGAAAAGAATAACTGCCTCAAGATGCAAAAAGGTGAACTCTGGGAAAATGGGAATGCAAATCCAACTACCTCCAATCTTTTACCTTAGTCATAAGAACAAGATGCACCATCAGAGAATAGATCAAGTCTGAGGGGTATGTATGGCTATATAAAAATGTCTGAGATATACAGCTTACAAATAAGAAAGGCTATTCTGTGAAAAGGAGCAGTCTATTTGAACTGTTTACATTTAAGCTCTCAGACCAAAAATATTTCAACAGAAGAAATGAAACATACCACAGATGGGGGCCAGGGATTTAGCTCAGTGGTTTCGCCACCTGGTGCGCAAGCGCAAGGACCCGAGTTCAATCCCCAGTACCGAAAAGAAAAATAAAGAACATACCACAGATGGTTTACATTTGGTCAAATTTTAGCCCTTAGATCACAACACATATACACAGACCAAGACACTGACAATAAGGAATGCTCAACCAGAAAAAAGAACATACATGGGCTTTGGGGTACCTATGACTACTTTTCTCTGGAAGCCACAAAGGAGGATTCTGCAGCTACATAAAGCTCCAAGACAACAGGACAGGGAGATTATATACAGTTCACTATAAATTCTGGGGTTTCCAACCACTAGACTCTTGTAGACTTGTCTTAAATAACTGAAAATCATTTTAAAACAAACATCCATTTTTATAAATGTTGAGAATGCAAACGAACTCTATAAAGAGATAAGCATTCATTTCTGAAATCCCAATGTATATGTATATATGAGAGATCACTTGACCCAAGATTCTCCATGTCAAAACAACACAGAAAACAGATTGGTTGGTAATTTTTACATTTACTTCAAAAAACAAAACAAAAAAAATGACATCCATAAGCACCTAGTTATCTAGCTACTACTGAAGGTAGGTAATCACCAAGCTAATTTTTAGAGTAGAGACATTTTGTACTTCTTTCCAAGACTTGAACTCTCCTGGGGTTAAGGGTGGTGGTGGTCTCTGAAAATAACTCCCCCAAAAAAGAAATAGAGGTAGAAGTAAAGATAAGAACATACTGATTTTTTTAAAGAATAAAAATGGACTGTCTGCCTGGTACTTCTATATAATGGCATATCAGATAGCAGTGAAAATGAACAAATCATAGTGTCAAGTAACAACATGCACTTCACAAATATGTGCTGAGCAAAAGTAGAAAGACCAAAAAAGAATATACAGTGATTTTGTTTACAAAGTCCACATAGGCAAAACTAAATTATAGTTTAAGGTTACATTTACAGATAATAAAACTATATTTTTTGAAAAGAAAATAATTATCACAAAAGTTCAGGCAGTAATTAGTGCAGCAAGGGGGCTGGCAGGGATGGCAGTATGATCAAAGAGAAAAATTACAGGATAAGGCAGCTCTGGTGTCTGGCCAATGAATCCTCAGCCTAGTGGTATTTTTAAAAAAAGCATATATATGTATATATATGTACACATATAGATAATATACACACACATATATACACACACATAAAACTTTGCATACATTTCTATAAATGTTATATTTCACTATGAAATAAATGACTAATATTTTAATGATTCTAATCTTTGAGTTATGCAAGCAGTTGAAACATTAGATATTTTTAAAACATTCTATCAGGAAGGAAGGGATAAGAAAAAAAGTGAAAATAGAAGGAAAAAATGGAAACAAAGCTTTTGTACATAGGGAGGGAAGGGGAACTGAGGGGGCAAATGGAATAAAATAAAATTTATTTTTATAAATAAATAAATAAATAATAAAACATTCTATCACTGGCTCTGTTCTCATTTGCCCTCTTCACTGAAAACAGAGAAAAGAATCAGTACATATATATATACATAGCAGAGTCCATCTCACACTACCTCCAACACACCAGTATACCCAGCTCAAAAATGAAGAACCTAGGACAAGACTGGACATCCATCCAAGTGCAACCCATGCTATGGAAGAAAAAAGAAATAACCCTCAACAGGCAGAGTAAAATTTCCTCAATCATGGGAATTCCTCCAAAACATGTTCTCACCATAGTATCAGAACTTAGCCAACTGCAGAATGTCACAGGCACCTCCAATCCAGTTCTCTCATCATGTTCCTTCCTACTTATTTCAAGAACCACTGTCTGACCAAAATTGTCATTTTTGGGGGAGAGTCAGGTCATTGAGGTTTAGGACTTTACATGATTTTTTAGATTTCACTGACAGCCTGGGGCAGAGAGCTATTTCAACAACCCAGGGATTGCAACACTCTGCATCAGCAGTGGCACTAACCCAGGATCCAGAAGGCCCTGGGTTTCTTTATTATTCTGTCATTGCTGTGTTAATAACCAGGGTGGCAAAAAAGGGTGGGAACCCTGCTGGAGATAAAGGAGAAGGAAGATGGTTAACCAGTATATGTCTGTGCCTAAAATATGATTAGCAACTTCAGGTTCAAGACAGATGGCCTGATGCAGTAACTGTTTGGCCCTCAACTGAAACAAAAGAAAACATAAGGGAATAATGGTCACAATATGTTCAAACAACTGGGGATTTAGCTCAGTGGTGCCGCTGCATGCCTCACAAGCGCAAGGTCCCGAGTTCAATCCCCAGTAACTGACCCCCCAAATATATATATATTCAAACATATCACTGCAAGTTTATAGCTACCTTCAGGATTCTCAAAAGTTAAATTTGTAAGGTCTTCTGAATGGGGAACCTAAGTTTTTGCAACTATGAAAGAGGCTAATACTTGATAATTTCTTCCCTCTGGCTGAAAAAGATGAGGAAAACTATAAGGCCAGCCCAGACTACATAGCAAGACCCTATCTCAAAACACTAAAGACTGATGAGATTCATACAAGTCATGATTCATGTTATTTTTTAAATTTTTGCTTCTGCAAGCTGGGCATGGTGGTGCACACTGGTAATCCCAGCACTTGGGAGACTAAGGCAGGACTGCCTCAAATTCAAGGCCAGCCTGGACTATATAGCAAGTTCAAGGCCAGTGAACTCTCACATAGGGAGACTCTGATTCAAAAAAAAAAACAAAAAAATTTTGCTTCTGCATCCTGGCATGGTGAAGCACCTGGGACACTGAGGCAGAAGGATCAGGAGTCTGAGGTCAACCTAGCTACAAAGCAAGACCCTATCTCAACAAAAATTCTTTTTTGTTCTTGCACTTTTCTAAAAACAAGGTATATTATGTATGTATCTTCTTTAAAAGGTTACTGTCAATATTTTTAATACAGAATTTCTTCAAGTAATGACATAAATAATATGGTTACTCTATCTCCCAAAGCCAATGTTCTGTATTTTCTCATGAACAGACCCAGCATCTTTGATCTATCATTTGCATAAAATGGTGGTGGTCCTCCCCAGAATTTGACCTACCATCTTTATGAAGGAAAGATAAAAATTTGTAAGACACTATCGTATTTATTGTCAGCCTATTATGAAAGTGCTTCCCAATTAGTTCCATTAAAATGATTACAGTCTGAAAAATAACACAACATAGGGGTATTTCAATGTAAATATCAAGTTTTAGGAAGAAAAAGACAGTAAGAAGACTAAACTCTCATGCTGAGATCATGCTTGTCTTCACCCGTCTAGTAAAGAATATCACTCCCTATCAAGAGCATCTCCACATCTAACCTGCAAGAGAAAGAGGCCAGTAGCAGAGGCCACTAGGTGGACTGACAATGTAAACCCAGCATGACTGGGTTTACTATAAAAAGTTAAATTCTAAGTAAGCTTTATACTCATAAATAAAGACTGGAGGCGAGAGAGTGATCAGGAGAGGACAAACAAAGAAACAAGAAGAGCCAGGGGTGGTGGCACACGCCTGTAATCCCAGCACTTCAGAAGGCTGAGGCAGGAAGATCGCCATGAGTTCGAGTCTACATAGTGAGTTCAGAGCCAGCCTGAACTACAAAGCAAAACTCTGTCTCCAAAAAAAAAAACAGAAAAAACAAGAACAGAGCTAAGTAAATGAGAGTCTAAGAAATATCATGAACACAAACTCTTAGGTCAAAGAACTTGAGCCAGAACAATACCTGTGTCACAGAAAAGGTTTGTCCACAGTGGTGCCCATACAGTTTGGTAGGGGGTGAGGAGGGATACACAAATTAAACTAGTAAAACAAGAACTTCAACACATGCCCGCCAGCTTGAACCACATGCATGACTGTCCCACCAGGCAGCTTAAACAACCAATATATCACTGTTCCATTGGGCAGCTTCTAGTGTTTCTCAGGGGATCTTCAATTATAATAATGCAAAAAAAGGCGCTGATTTAGCAGACTAGATGTTAAGATTTTTCAGCTTCTTAAGGAAAACATTAAAATGATAAAAAAAAATTATAATGCAGCTAATTTGTGGTATAGCAATTGTAAATGCATACTATGTATACCAACAGTGGGGTGTTTGTAAGGTTTCCATGTTAAAATTTAGAGAACTAGTTACTGATAAACTATTAACCTATGAAGAAATGCCACACGTACAAATTAGTCAAAACAACATTCACTTTATAAAAGCTTTTTTAGGACTGGCAAAAAATGCACACAAGTGATGTCAAGTATGTTACTGAAAATTATCTAAAAAACAGTTACTGGGCCGGGGATTTAGCTCAGTGGTTTCGTGGCCTGCCCGGCAAGCACAAGGACCTGAGTTCGATCCCCAGTTCCAAATAAAAAACCCAAACAAACCAGTTCCTACTATAGCCACAAAAAAAAAAAGCCAAGCACATTATGACATTTTGCACATTCTGCACAAATCAGTCACTTTAATGTATAAAATGTTCTAAAGAAATTCACGAATATAAATAAATTTATTTTAATGAAATAAATGTGTTGGTTACTATAATAATTTTTAATTGGTACGAATAGTATTAACATTTATATTTGGGTAGCAATTATTCAAAGTTAAGCAAGTAACTAGATTCAGTCCATTTATAGACTTTTCATTAATTTTATTAGTAAAAATATTGATAAAAGTGATTAGATCCATTTGTACCATCGCCAATGGGATAGTCATACATGCACCACTGGTGGTTCAAATCGTCGAAAACACATTAATCAAAAACTGGACCAGGCCCGGGGATTTAGCTCAGTGGTTCCGCCGCCTGCCTCGCAAGCGCAAGGTCCTGAGTCTGATCCCTGGTGCCAAAAAAAAAAAAAAAAAAAACTGGACCAATGGGTCGGGGATTTAGCTCAGTGGTTCCACCAGCTGCCTTGCAATCATGAGGTTCCAAATTCAATCCCCAGTACCAAAAAAAACAAAAAACAAAAAACTGGACCCATGATGCAAACCAAAAGAAATTTATTCTTCAGAGATGAAAACATGCAAAAAGGAAATAACCTGTCCTTTTCCTGTAGGGTTTTGCATAAATTGTGCCTTTCCCATTTCCTTGCATAGCATAAGGACAGAAATTGATGATAGTGATGACAGTGATGATGATGGTGGTGAGGGTGAGGGTGATGATAATGATCATAAGGGGGACTGGGGATTTAGCTCAGTGGTTCTGCTGCCTGCCTCACAAGCGCAAGGTCCCAAGTTCGATCCCCAATACCAAAAAAAAAAAAAAAAAAAAAGATAATGATCATAAGGATGATGACTGAAGATTAAAACAAAATGGGTTGGACTGGCAAGAAATACAAGGGTCCAGAAGAAGAGACTGGTTTTGAAAAGAGAAACAACAACTAGAAGGCCTTGGGAAGATGCATTTAGAAGTCTGAATCTGTATCAAGCTTTCCAAATAATAGGAAACCATATTTGTGATTTACTTCAATTGGTGATAGTTTATTCCAAAGTTCCCACATTGTGCTAAGAAGCTAACAGAGTAATCTGTAAGCACAAGGAAACAGCACCTAATTTAAGACTGAAAATGAAAAAAGGCTTCTTAGGAGAAGCAGCCCTATACTAAGACCTGAAGGATTAGTAGATAAAGCAAGAGGACACAGGTAAAAACAGGAGGAAGTACTCAGGTGGTGGGGACTTCTTTTCAAAGATCTAGTTAAAAACAAGTTCTAAAAACAGAATATTTCTGCAGAGCTGGAACATACACTATTAAGTGAAGGCAGAGGAAATAAGGGAGATAAGAGAAATAAACCGGCATAGTGTTTCATAAACAGCCTTAAAGGTACGTTAAAAAGTTTGAACTTTACCCTAAGAAAAGTGATGGTTTTATACAGAGTAACATAACTAGATTTAGTATTTTAGAAAGCTCATTTTAACTTAAATATGTATAAAGGGTAGAAGAGAGAAGACTAGAAATAAGAAAACCATTTAAAATGCTACTGCAGATAGTGGTCATAGCCAGTTTAAAGGTGTGAGTAAATTCCAGAAGGAAATATTATTATTAAACAAAATAAGAAGCTGGACATGGTGATGGCTGCTGTAAGTCAGCACTTGAGAGGCTGAGGTAGGAGGATCACCATGAGTTGAGGCCAACCTGGGCTACATAATGAGTTCAAAATCAGCCTGAACTGCATAGGGAGACCCTCAAAAAAAGAAAAAAAGGTAGTAGTAGTAGAATTTTCCAGAACTAATGAAATATACTATTCTTAGATTCAGGAAACCCAACAAATTCCAAGTAGGGTTAAGAAAAAAGTTAAAATCACACCAAAGCACATTCCAGAGAAACTGTAAAGACAAGAAAATATTAAAAGCAGTCAAGAGCCGGAGATTTAGCTCAGTGGTTTCACTGCCTGCTGCACAAGCACAAGGACCTGAGTTCGGTCCCTGGTACCAAAAAAAAAAAAAAAAAAAAAAGCAGTCAAAAGGAAAAAACAAATGAACAATTCAACTGACATATGACTTCTCACAGCAACAATGAAAGCCAGAAGTCAACAGAATGCTATCTTTAAAAGAGGTGAGAAACTCCTAAAACTATAAAACAAAATCAAATATAAGCTCTGAGCTGTGTACACAAACAATGAGCACTTGCACATCAGACAGTAGTCTCTGAGTTCCACTATCCATGAAACTGACAGACTGAAAAGAAATTTATAAATACCATCATAGAGGGAGACCTCACATCTTTCTCATCAACAAACTGGATAAGTAGAAGAAAAATCAGAAATAGAAAATATGAACACTGTAATTAATGTATATGTCAACATGAGCACACAGTGTGTGCACATGCATAGATTTTAGCTGAAGTAACAAAACTACAAAGGTGTAGCAGCACAAAACTAAAAGACTGCTAGCCAGATATAGTGGTGCATACCCATAGTGTGGGAAGCTGAGGCAAGGAAGATCACAAATTCAAGCCCGGCGTAGGAGACTTAGTGAGATCCTGTCTCAAAATAAAAAATGTTAAAAAGGGCTGGGGAAGTAGATCAATGTGAAAGTCCTGGGCTCAATCCCCAGTACAGTATTGGAAAGAAAAAGTAAAAGACTGCTTCAAGGAAGAGAAGAGAGGACATAGTGGCTGATACTGTTAAAAGTACAGGTTAGGGGCTGAGGATTTAGCTCAGTGGTTCTGGCGCCTGTGCCTCGCAAGCTCAAGGTCCTGAGTTCTATCCCCAGTACCCAAAAAAAAAAGTACAGGTGGGCCAGGGATTTAGCTCAGTGGTTTTGCCGCCTGCTGCGCAAACGCAAGGACCCGAGTTCGATCTCCGGTACCAAAAAAAAAAAAAGTACACATTAGGGCTGGGGACTTAGCTCGTGGCACCGCTGCCTGCCTTGCAAGTGCAAGGTCCCAAGTTCGATCCCCCCGTAGCAAAAAAAAAAAAAGCCTGGATGGCTGGGAAAAGTTTTTTTGGGTTTGTTTTTTTTTTTGGTACCAGGGATCAAAATTGGGACCTTGCACTTGCGAGGCAGGCGCCGGAACCACTGAGCTAAATCCCCAGCCCTGGGAAAAGTTTTAAAAATAAAATTTTTTTTAAAAAAAATTAGACATACTTCACTTCATTGTGCTTTGCAGACATTTCTTTTCTTTTTTTTTTTTTTTTGGTACCAGGGATCGAACTCGGGTCCTTGCACTTGCACAGCAGGTGGCGAAACCACTGAGCTAAATCCCTGGCCCACAGACATTTCATTTTTTATAAATTTAAGGCCTGTGGGAATCCTGCGTTGCCAAAGTCTTGGCACCATTTTCTCAACAGAATATGCTCATTTTATGTCTCTGTCTCACATTTTGGTTATTATCACAATCTTTCAAACGTTTTCATTATTATTATATTTGTTAAGGTGATGTGTAATCAGTTATCTTTGATGTCACTATTTTAACTGTTATGCAGCGCCACAAACAACATCCACAGAAGATGGCAAATTTAACTGTTATGTGTATATTCCACCAAACATTTATTCTCCAGCTCTCTCCCTCTCTTCAGGCATCCTTATTCCCTGAAAACCAATACTGTAATTAGGGCAAAGAATGACCCTACAGTGTTAAGTAAAAGGACAAGTCCAACGTCTCTCACTTTAAATCAAACATTAGCCATGATTAAGCTTAGTGAGAAAGGCACAGTAAAAACCAAAAGCTTTCAGTGATAGGCTGGAAGTTAGATGTCTTGTTTACCTTAGCCAAGCTGTGAATGCAAAGGAAAAGTTCTTTGTTATAGTTTGGGTCTGGATGTTCCCCCAAAGCCTCATTCGGTCAGAGGTAGCTGAATCTGCAATGTGTAATGCTGGGATTAAGGGTGCGTGATTACTAAACCTCTACACTAAGTAACTGGTTTAGCACTGCCATAATCCTGGTAGCCTGGATGGGATAAAAGAGGCAGAAAGACTCGGTGAAGGCCTCTTGTTACTTTTGCTGCCTTGTGCACACCATGTTCTTCTCTGTGATGCCTGTTTGCCATCCCTGCCTTGGAGCCAGCAGATTATGGACTGAAACTTCTACAAACTGTGAGCTAGATAAACCCTTTCCCTTTTAACTTTTAGTGCTGGGTATTTTGACTCAGCAACAAGAGAAAAGTAACATTCTTGAAGAAACTGAAAAGTGCTACTCTTGTGAACAGATGAATAAGAAAACAAAACAGCCTAACTGTTTAGTCCTCTGCATAGAAGATCAAACCTACCACAAATTAACCCCAGCTAAAGCCTAAAACAGAACAAGCTTCTAACTGCTCCTTTTAATTTTTTTGTTTTGTTTTGTTACCAGGGATCGAACTTGGGTCCTTCCGCTTGTGCAGCAGGCGGCGAAACCACTGAGCTAAATCCCAGGCTGCTCCCTTTAATTTTGTGAAAGATGAAAGAGACAAACAAATTACACAAGAAAAGTTTGAAATTAGCTGAGGCTGATTCATGAAGTTTAAGGAAATAAATAATCTCCATAACACAAAGTGCAATGTGAAGCAGCCAAGTGCTGATACAGAAGCTACACCAAGTTGTCCAGCAAATCTGGCTAAGTGATAAAAGTAGCTAAACCAAACAACAGATTTTTCAATGCAGACAAAATAGCTTTCCATCAGAAGAAGATGCCATCTAGGACTTTCACAGATAAGTCATTGCCTGACTTCAAAGCTTCAAAGGACAGGCTCTTTAAGGGGCTGGTGAATGGAAGATGAAGTCAATGCTCATTCCAACATTCTAAAAATCCCAGGGCTCTTGTAAAATATACTCTATCTCCTCACCTGTGCTCTATGGAACAACAAACCCTGTGTGACAGCAACCTGCTTAAGAGATTACTAGGGCTGGAGATGTAGCTCAGTGGTAGTGCACTTGCCTAGCATCCACAAAGCCCTGGGTTCAATCTCCAGCACCGCAAAAAAAAGTGAGAGATTACTGAAGATTTTAAGCCTACTGTTGAGATCAACTGCTCCCTCAGAAAAAAAAAATCTATTTCAAATGATTACTGCTCAATGATAACGCACCTGGTTATCCAAGAGCTCAACAAGATGTACAAGGTTAATTCTGTTCTCACACTTGGTAACAGTATCTAGTCTGTAGTACATCATTCAAGGAGTAACTTCAATTTTTCAAATTTTACTTAAGAAATACATTTCAGGGGCCCGGGATTTAGCTCAGTGGTTTCACCGCCTGCTGTGCAAGTGTAAGGACCCAAGTTTGATCCCCGGTACCAAAAAAAAAAAAAAAAAAAAAGAAATACATTTCAGAAGGCTATGGCTGCCATAGATAGTGAATCTTCTAATGGATCTTGGCAAAGTAAATTGAAAACCTGAAAAGAATTTAGTATTCTATATGCCATTAAGGACATTTGTTGACTCATAGGAGAAGGTCAAAATAGCAGCATTATCAGAATTTTGGAAGAAGCTGATTACAACCCTCATGAATGGTTTTGAGTAGTTCAAGATTTTACTGGAGGAAATAACTATAGATGTGGAGGAAGAGCAAGAGAACAAGAATTTGAAGTGGAGTCTAATGGTGTGACTAACTTGCTGCCATCTCCAGATATAATTTTAACAGATAAGGAGCTGCTTCTTATGGATGAGCAAAGAAAATAACTTCTTAAAATGGAATCTACTGTTGGTGAAGATCCTGTGAAAACTGTTGAAAAGACAACAAAGGACTTAAGAGTATTACATAAATTTAGTTGATAAAGCAGCAGCAGGGTTTGAGAGGACTGACTCCAATTCTGAAGAATTCTGAAAGAAGTTCTATTATGCATGCTAGAGAGAAATCTTTCATGAAAAAAGGGACAACTGATGCAAAAACTTCACTGTCTTAAAAAATAGCCACATCGGGCTGGGGATTTAGCTCAGTGGTTCTGCTGCCTGCTTTGCAACCACAAGGTCCCAAGTTCGATTCCTGGTACCAAAAAAACCAAAAACCAAAAACCAAAAACCAAAATAGCCACATCGGGCCAGGGATTTAGCTCAGTAGTTTCATGCCCACTGCGCAAGCGCAAGGACCGGAGTTTAATCCCCGGTACCAAAAAAAATACCAAATAGCCACATGGTGGTACATACCTGTAATTCCGGCACTCTGGGAGGCTGAGACAAAGGATCACAAATTCAAGTCCAGCCTGGGGAACTTAGTGCCTTAAGCAAGACCCTGTCTCAAATTAAAAAATTTTAAAGGGCTCGGAATGTACTTCAGTGTGAAGGCCCTGGGTTCATTTCCTAGTACAGGCCCTCAAAAAAGCCAAAGTGACCCCAACCTTCAGCAACCACCATTCTGATCAAACAGTACCCATCAAGACAAGACTCCCTACCAGCAAAAAGATTTGAAGGTTCAGATGATCATTAGAACGTTTTAGCAATAAAGCATTTTTAAATTAAGGGATGTATCTTTCTTTAGGCATAATGCTAGTATAATGGAAATATAACTTTTATATGCACTGGGAATCCAAAAAACTTGTGTGATTTGTTTGACATTCACTTTATTATAATGGTCTGATAAGTGAATCTGCATTATTTCCAAGCAATGCCTGTACGCTAAATTCAGATACAGAGTTTATGCAATAACAGAATGTCTAGGTAACAGGAGCCTATAGTGGTGGAGAAAATGGAAAATTTAAAAATCAAATATAAAGTACATATTAATAAAATGTAAAGATAAATTGTCAAATGATAAAAAACAGTATATAGCATAATTCCTCTTTATTAAAAAAAAATTTTTTTTTAAATATTGGCTGGGCATGGAGGCCCAAGCCTGTAATCCCAGCACTCGAAAGACTGTGGCAAGAGGACTGTCATGAGTTTAAGGCCAGCTGGGGCTACATACTGAATTTAAGATCAGCCTGAACCGCTTGGTGAGGCCCTGTCTCAAATAACAGCAACAACAACAACAACAAGTAAATAAATGCATGCATGGATGTGCTTATATAAATATGAGAAAGTTTGGAATGATATAAATATAAAAGAAAGTTTGAAATGATATGCACCAAACTAGAGATAACATCTGGAACTATTTGGGGAAAAGAAAGTCACATTTTCATTGTTTAATAATTTATAATTTGTCTGATTTTCTTTTTTGTTTTTATCTGTTTATTGGTTTCAGGCTGGCCTCAAACTCAAAGCAACCCTTCCACTTCTGCTTCAGCTTCCTGTGGGGATTACAGGCATGTGCCACCATGTCCAGGTTGACTTTTTTTTTTTGGTACTGGGGATTGAACTCGGGACCTTGTGCTTGTGAAGCAGGCAGACGAACCACTGAGCTAAATCCCTGGCCCTCCAGCTTGACTTTCTTTTTTATAGTGTACTATACTGTACTTGTACTGCTAAAATACAAATAACATATAATATAAAGATTTTTTAAAAATTCCTATGGTAGAGTTTATCCCTGTTATATTTTATAGTTGTAATTACCATTTCAAACAGGTACCACCTAACCCAATTCTATTGTATGAAAACCGATTCTATTGTATGAAAATTGTCAAAATACTCTACCAGTATTTGAGAAACTTCATGAACAGCAATTTTTAGAAAATAAATGTTCTAATACCACAAGAATATGCTAAAATCATCTGCAACAATTTTACCTTGAAAATATTTTAATAAAAGTTAATACAGTTGTTACCATTTACTCAATGCAGAGATTATAAGAAAAAAATCACTTTACCTCCATGCCCATTTTTTTTCGGTACCGGGGATCAAACTCGGGTCCTTGCGCTTGCAAGGCAGGTGGCGAAACCACTGAGCTAAATCCCCGGCCCTCCATGCCCATTTTATTAGCTTACAGCAAACAGTGTTAACAACATGCACCTTTACATGTAATTTTCAATATTCACAGATCTTGACTTTGGTGTTTGCTTTCATAAAAAGAGAACTATATAAGATTACTTTGCATCTTACTACATCCGGACAAATTTTAGAAATATTTACCTAGTAGCAAAAACATTTTTTGTTTTACTTAGATGAAATAATATGTTTGGAATTTTTTCCAGATTTTTGCCTCTTGTGAGAGTGACAACACAAGCAGACATAGAACTCACCCTACACCAGTTGGGCTGATAAAAATGATACAATAGGATACAACAACAACCTGGTTACCACAAGCTATTGGTTTTTTTCTTACTAAGTTTGCCTGCTTTGGCCCTTTCATCAAAGCCTAAAAAGAATGTATCGTCAAAAGTCTTAATTGTACAAGGAAACTATAATAATAAAATTCAATTTCTCAAAGATTTACTAACTTACTCTTATGTATCATCTTTTTCCCTAGCTTAAAAAAAAAGTCTTGGGCCAGGGATTTAGCTCAGCGGCGCTGCGCCTACGTCACAAGCGCAAAGTCCTGAGTTGGATCCCCAGTACCAAGAAAAAAAAAATTTTTTTTTAAAGTCTTTCCTCACAAGAATACTATCCTTCAGTTAGTTAATTAGTTACAGCTCACAACTTAATCCTCGTCTAGAACCTAATCTAGGTTAAAGGATTTACAACATGTAAAAGAAACACCAAGATCCTTTAACAACTATTACTAAACCACCTGCCCATCTACCACATTCTAGTATACCTATGTAGTATACTGGTCTTTTGTTTATGGTTTTTAAAAATACATATGTCCATTCAAAAGCAAAAGAGAAAATATATTCAGATTACTGGCATTGCATCTTTAAAAATGCCCACAGTTCCACGGACTGTTTTTTGTTTTGCCTTATATACACTGCCACAAGTACCACTGCTTCCTAACTCTAACACAATTAAACACACACACACACACACACACACACACACACAAGAACCTTGGCTCATTTAATGACTTGAGATTTGCCTTTTTTAAAAACTGACTGCTATTATTAATACTCACTGAAAGCTTACCTCTAGTTCTTTAATTTTTTCTTCTGCTATTTTCTGTTTTTCCAACAGCTGATTATGAATTACCTCTTTGGATTGAAGAATAAACCTACAAAATACAAAAAAGTTGAAAGTTAATAAGCCATATAACCAGTATGTTCATCAAAACCAATAGCTATAGACCACAAATGCTAAACTAAGAAAATTAGAAGGATGATTTCTAAATTTAGAACAAGTAAAAATGTCATGTTAATGTGATAAAGTGAGGAAATCACTACAGGTTTAAGTCTTGTTGGCTGAGAAGGAATAAAGGCCGAAAAGTATATTCTGCTTTTTATTTAAAGACAGAAATCCAGCTTCAGGGGCCGGGGATTTAGCTCAGTGGTTCCAGCACCTGCCCTGCAAGCACAAGGTCCCGAGTTCAATATCTGGTGCCAAAAAAAAAAAAAGAAATCCAGCTTCAAGTAGATTCATATATAGAAAACAAATATATAAAGAGGATAAATATCACAGATTAACAGAAAAAGTCAACAAAACCCTCCTATAACTTTTATTTTTAGTTATATAATTTTTATCCAGCTATTTTATTTTTATTTTTAGGTACCGGGGATTGAACTTGGGACCTTGCGCTTGCAAGGCAGGCGCTGGAACCACTGAGCTAAATCCCCGGCCCCTATCCAGCTATTTTAAAACAATATTTGTAAACTAGACCTTCCCTCCATTTTTTTTTTTTAACCGCAGTAACTCATGACCTTTTACAGTCACAATCAAGTACTGTGTTAAGATCAGTGGATTAGTGTTTACATGAGCTCCTCACACAAAAAGCCCTGTCTGTATAAGCTCCAATATCTTTTATTATTATTTCCAGAGCATATAATACCTCTGAAAAGCTCAAATGCACAAGTGGAAAATTTCAACTTTTTCCATTTTACAGTCAGGCACATTTTTTACTACTGATGAGGGTGGAAATATTGGGAAGTTAAAAATTAACACTGAAATCTGTTTTGTGGCTTTATGTTCATAATTCTTGCTGCAGGGAAAGGAAGAACAAACTGTTTTACTGCCTTGAGTAAGTAAACTACAGTATTTCCCTTCTACTGAAACCAAAAGAAAACCTAAATTATTCAAACCTCATTCAGGATTGTCTAAGCTGAATAGATTTCAATTAAAGATTATAATAAAATTAAGTAGACTATTTCTTCTCCTTGTACTTAGAATTCAGCAACAAAGAACTAAACATCACCTCTAAACAAAAAAGCCAAACAGGAAAACACATGAAGGTAGCAATATACAACAATTTCCTCTGCTGACCGCACCAAATCAATACTGCACACAGATGGGCTCTCACCAAAAGGGTCTGTTATAACTATAAGACCCATAAAAAGGACAACTAAGTACAACTGACAACTAAGAGAAAACTTTTTTCCTTGTCTTCATGAATACAGTTTGTCACACATTAATACAAAATGATGAATTTCTCTTTTTCACTCCATTAATTGCCCCGCTTCTAATGTGACAAGTCCAACATGATTTAACTAATGATCTTATTAGTCTTTTTATGGGGGTGGGGGGACGGACAGCAAGTGTCACTATTGTAGCTCAGGCTGGCCTTGAATTCATTATGTAGCCCACGGTGGCTTCGAACACAAAGCAATCCTCCTGCCTCAACTTCTGAATTGCTGGGATTACAGGCACATGCCACCACAGCCGGCAGTCTAAGTCTTCAGTAACTTGATTCTCTGTAAAAAGTTACTCCTCTATGTGCTAGAAATACTGTCCACATTCATGCGAAATAATTATTAATACTGATCCTTTTCCTATAGAATCTTTCATATCTAAAACATTCTTATTTACTAGATTCAAGAGACAGGTACTATGGTACTATCTCACATAAGATTACAGTGCACAGAATATTTTTCTCAGAATTAAGTCATGCTAGTATTTGAGAAGAGTGGTTTGGAATTGCATTGTCTCAGTGACACAATGCAAAAAGCATTACACAACAAGGTCCAAGAGTCACCAAATTATGTCATCACATGCACAATTTTAAAATCTTTCAGCCATGAAAATAATTTTCAAAGTAAAATATACATTTTTAACAGCAATGATTGCCAGCCAATAAGTACTATTCTCAAATAACAGGTCCTCAGACATCATGTGTATTAGAGTATGGAAAAATTTCAAGGCTTAGAGGTCAAGTCAATACTTACGCGGCCTTTAAAAAAAAGTATCTGACCAGATACTAAATCCCTTGAGCAGAAAATAAAATTACTAGAAATCAAGAACACTCAACAAAAAAAACATGGTTTGGGCCGGGGATTTAGCCCAATGGTTCCGTCGCCTGCCTCGCAAGCGCAAGGACCCGAGTTCGATCCCTGGTACCAAAAAAAAAAAAAAACAACAACAACATGGTTTTCCATAGCCACACGTCCCTAAGGTAGCAATACTGGACTATGCCAACTTCAAAGGCCAGAGGCTGGCCAATGTACTACAATAAGCCCAAGACATCTCAAACATAAAAGTTTTAAACAAGGATGAGTATTGTGTAAACCCAAATGTTTACCTCAAGAAGTAAGTGGTATACTGTCAAAATTCATCTGGTTTAGTCCTCAATTCAAAGAATGGCATATGTACAAACAGTGGAAATGGCTCCAAGAAATACCTAGATTTCTGAAAAAAATCTTTGGCAAACATTTCACTTCTGCTGTTTTTTTAAAAGGCAGTGAATTATCAGATTCTATTTGGAGAAAATATATCATGATAATGAGTCTTGTCATCACAAACAAATATCAATAGTTTCTTCCCAAAGATCCTCACAGAGATCCTGCCTGTTTATGGAAAGCCAAATATAACATAAAGGATTCTGGAATTCAAAAGGTGATACAAAAAAAAAAAAAACAACTATGAAGAAGCAAAGTATTCTCATGTGATATGCACATTATGTGCTTATAATGCACATAATTTACCCAGGATTATATAACCTGGGTAAATTACTGCTTTGTAAAAACCCTCTATTTTCACCTGGAAATCAAAGCCATGGGTCTCTGTACTGTTAATTGTTTTACTTCCCTAATTATCTGTAATTATGCCACCTGGAAAATATACTTTTCTGATGACTTTTAGTTTTGATTACATGAGGAACCAGAGGGTGTGTTCTGAATCATATAGCTTCTACTTTTTTATAATTCAGCATGTTGTTTATCTGCACAAAAACACAATCCAGGACCAGTGGCAATGCTGTCTTTTGTGTGCACTTCCAAAGTGTGGTAACCTGGATATATGCTATTTAGAAACAAAACGTTGAGACTTCCAGGAAGATGGCAGAATGGTGAGCAGCAAAGAAACAGCCTCTTCCATAATTTGAAGTCCAGATACTGGAACAACAACCTGAGGAAGAGAAGGAGGGAAGTGAGATCCCAGGACCGAGCAAGGATCTGAAGTGAGAATCAGAGCTCAAAGGAAACAAAGAGAGGGACCACAATGCAGAGGAGAGAGGGGTCGAGTGGCACTTTCTCCCTGAGCAGTTCAAACCTACAGAGGCACGGTAACTACTGGCAACCTCACAGGCCTCCATGGAGAAACACACCCCAGGCACATGCATCCACAATGGAAGGACCAGTGGATCCTGTGGATCCTGTGGATCCTGTGGATAGCAGTGACTGATGAGTTATTTTTATGAATTCTGTTTTTGTTTTGTTTGGTACTGGGGATCAAATTCAGGACCTCGTACTTGCCAGGCAGGCGCTGTGCTGCCCAGCTAAATCTTGGGCCCTGGTTGATGAGTTATTCAGGTTTAGATGCCCCCCTGGAGAGAACAACTGGCTGGTAACCATTTTGGAAATGAGCCAATGGAAGTCAGAACTCAGAGCATCGGCAGGTTGACTTCACCTAGCAGCTCCAAATGTTAGGGTGAGATGTAATAGAGTTCAAGCTGGCAGGAGGTCAGGGAGCTGAGTTCAAGCCAGTAGAAGTCACTCAGTGTTGCAGGCTGAAAAACTCAAGTCCCAACCTCACAGCCAGAAACCAGAAGCCGACTAAACTTCAGTGGAACTAAAGGCCCAGGTTTGCTGGAATTATCCACCACTGCCATGATTCTACTACTAGTTGCTAGGATTAATCAACACAGATCTGGGCTCTGTCTGCCCTCTCTGTCAACCAGCAACAGCAGAGACATGCCCTGAAATACACTTTTTTCCCCTAGTTTTCTTCATTTCTTTGCTTTTTATTTTTTTCTATTTTTTTCTTTTTCTTGATTGTTCCTGTTTTCATACAAGTGAGAACATTCTTTCTAGAGTATTTTTGTTTGTCTTGTTCTATTCTTAATAGTTTCAGTTTCTTCCTTTCTTTTCCTCCTGTCTTCTTCACCAGCTCCCAAACCTTACATAATCTTCCTTTGTCTTCCAGCCTTCTTTCTAATCCCTTTCTCTTCTTCTATTTTTTTCTATTTTTTTCCCCAACTTCTTTTAAATTTTCTCCCTGAGGGTAAAAATTATCATACTGCAGGGATATTTACTTCACACAATTTTCTGGTTTGTTTTAGATCAGGTTATATAACTATAAATCCTGTTTGTACGATTAAAGATGTGTGTGCTGCTACTGTTATTGCTGATTGTACTATGTTAGCCAAGGTGACATAACCATTCTAATCAATTGTTCTTCCAGCTATGTCAAGACTGAGATTGCCAAAAAAAAAAAAAAAAACTGAGATTGCCTAAAGGTCATAAATAAACAATACTTTTTTTTTTTTAAATAAATAAACAATACTATAGGCCAGTGCCAAAGAATCAACAGCTGGGCCAAATAGGTAGCAATTTCTCGTCCTGAATAAATTGAAGACAAGATCTTGCAATAGACTCAAAATCCAAAGCCAGCTATACCTGGAACACATCTCTGAGAAGTGCTCATTTCCTAAGGGTTTTGATAAAAGCAATAAAGACACCTACCATAAACAATTTACAAGCATCAACACAGGAATTAAACTAAAAAAAAAACACAACGAGAAGACACAACAGTCAGATGCAATCCCAGACTTCCAGCTCACCAAGGGCAAACTCAGGGGGCAATGTGGTAGAACAATTCAAAAGCCACCCACCACCTGGACTCTCTGAAGTGGTAACAACAGAAGTAACAAAGCAAATGAATGAGGCTCTAGAAAAAATCAAATCAGAAATAATTTCTCAGATAACTCCAGACATGATGACCATAATGAAAGGCATGATTAGTGAATTTAGAGCAGGTACAGACAAAAAAAAAAAAAAAAGAAGAAGAGGTTAGGAAAATGATGGAAACTATGAATGCCCATCACAGGAAAGAAACGGAATCCATGAAACAGATTCAAACAGATATCCAGGAGATTAAGATTAAAAATTCCATTGAAAGTATACGCAGCAGAATGAGCAATGTGAGGACAGAATATCAAGAGGATACAGAAGACAGGATTGTGGTTAGCAATCATGAAAAGAAAGATTTCTGGGGCCGGGGATTTAGCTCAATGGTTCTGGCGCCTGCCTCAAAAGCGCAAGGTCCCAAGCTCAATCCCTGGTACAAAAAAAAAAAAAAGAAAAGAAAAGAAAGATTTCTTAAAAATAGCAAGTGACCATGAAAAATCAATCCAACAACTGCTATATGATTCAAAGTAGAATAACATAAGATCAATGGGAGTCAATGAAAAAGCAGGATAGCACAAATGACACAAAAAAACCTATTCACAGAAGTAATAGCATAAAACTTCCCAAATAGGGAAAAACAATTTGACATATAGATAAGTGAGGCATATAGAACTCCAATTAGCAATGATTAAAAAAAAATCTACCCCAAGGCATATAATAATAGTCAGGATTCCAGAAATTCAACACAAGAACAGAATACTAAAAGCTGTTAGGGAAAACAAACAAATCACTTATAAAGGAAAGCCCACCAGATTTACAGCAGACTTCTCAATACAAAACCTTAAGTCAAGGACAGCTTGGAGTGAAGTATTTTAAACCATAAAAGAAAACCTCCCACCCAGATTGATATACCCCATAAATCTTTCAAAATTGATGGAGAAATGATCTATATGTCTTTCCTTATACCAACACTGCCCTGATTACTGTAGCTTTAGAGGAAGTCTTAAAATTAGGTAATAAATGTCTTCCAACACTGTTTGTTTTTTCTTTTTACTTTTCTAGGTCCTTTGTACTCCTACATAACTTTTAAATTTCAATATCCAATTCTTCATTTACAGCAAGTATGCACAGACCTGAATTTTTATATATACCTTGTGTTTTCTAATCCTGCTAAATTCAAATACAAGTTCTAGGGGCTCCTTGAGATTTATCAGTATTTTCTCTGTAGATGATAATTTCATCTACATATAAAGATTTTACTTCTGCCGGGGATTTAGCTCAGTGGTTTCACCTCCTGCTGCGCAAGCACAAAGACCCAAGTTCAATCCCTGGTACCAAAATGAATAAATAAATAAATAAATAAAGATTTTACTTCTACCTTGCCAATCCTATCCTAATTGTGTCATTTTATTGCCAGATTATTTTGGTTTGGGCCTATGTTTCAAAGTTTAATGGACAGATAAAGAATAAGCATGTCTGCCCTTGTCCCCCACCTTAGGGAGAAAGCATCGTATCTTCTCCATTCATATAAGGCATTTTTGCTGGAAGTATGGAGTACATGTCTTTTATCTGTTGAGAAGGTTCTGTTCTACTTCTAGTCTCCTGATAGCTTTTACCATGAACAGCTGTAAAATTTAGTCCAATACTTTTTCTCCAACTACTGACAGGATCATATGGCTTTTTCTTTCTGCTTTAAATGTTTGATATAATTTATCAGTTAAAATGTATATTAGCCTGTTGTTGTCATATAGGTAGGTTTTCAAGCAAGGAATATACTTTAATAGCTGCTATTCAAATTTTATATTTCCTCCAGACTCAGTTTCATTAATTTGTCTTCCAAGATACTTCTTAGAAGTTATCCAATTTATTTCAAAAAATTCTGTAAAACCTGTGGTAATGTCTTCTAGATCTTGATATTGTAATTTTAAAAATGTATAATTGATGTTGTGTAATAGGAAGAAAAGGTCTAAAGGAGTAGGGGAAGCAGGAGGGGTAGGGGAAGGAAAGAAGGGAAAAGAAAAAAGGAGAAAAGGAAAAAAAAGGAAACAAAGTCTTTGCAAACAGGGAAGGATGGAGGGGGTGAAGAGAGGGCGGGGAAGGGGAAAAAAATAAGAACCAAGATACTCATGTAATGGTACAAGATCCCAATGATGAATGTAACTGTATTTTATACCTAAAATGTAACAATAAACTTAAGGGGAAAAAAAAATTGATGGAGAAATTAGATACTTCCAAGACAAAGAACACCTGCAGAAACTCATGACCACCAAACGAGCACTCCAAAATTTTCTGAAGGACATTTTAAAAGAGATAACGAAGGGCCGAGGATTTAGCTCAGTGGTTCTGCCGCCTGCCTGGAAAGCGCAAGGACCCGAGTTCAATCCTGGTACCAAAAACAAAAAACAAAAAAAAAGAGAAAGAGATAATGAAGACAACAACTCCACTAATCCCAACAGAATGTACCCACTAGGCAAGGCAAGTAATTAGAGGGGAAAGAAAGGGAATCAACAATAGGAAAATAACATGACAAGGGTAAGTCAACACCTATCAGTTATAACCACAAATGTAAATGGTCTCAATTCACCAATCAAAAGAAACAGGCCTGCAGAAACAAACAACAAGAAATAAGATCCAGGGCCAGGGATTTAGCTCAGTGGTGCAGTGCCTGCCTTGCAAGCACAAGGTCCTGAAGTCATGAGTTTGATCCCCAGTACAGCCAAAAAGAAAAAAAAGGAAGTAAGATTCAACAATATGCTGCATACAAGAAACACATTTAACTCAAAGAGAAATTCACAAACTAGAAGTCAAAGGATGGAAAACAATACTCATGTGACAGGAACCCAGAAAAAAGCAGGGACAGCTACTCTATAAGCAGACAAAGTAGATTTAAAGCCCAGAGGGCCAGGGATTGAGCTCAGTGGTTCTGCCACCTGGCTCGCAAACGCAAGGCCCCGAGTTCAATCCCTGGTACCAAAAAAAAAATTTCTTGGGCTGGGGATTTAGTTCAGTGGTTCCACCACCTGCCTCACAGGCTCAAGGTCCTGAGTTCGATCCCCAGTATCAAAAAAGTAAATAAAGGGATTTAGTTCAGTGGTTCCGCCACCTGCCTCACAAGCGGAAGGACCCAAGTTCGATCCCTGGTGCCAATAAATAAATAAATAAATAAAGCCAAGACTGATCAAGAGAGACAAAGGTCATATATCCTTATTAAAGGAACAATCCAAGAGGAAGAGATAATAATCATAAATATATATGCATTACATACCAGTTGCTCCAATTATATAAAACAAATATTAACAGACATGAAAAATCAAATAAGCACTAATACAATTTTACTAGAGGACCTCAATACCCCACTGCCACAAGTAGATCAGCTAGACAAAAATCTCAAAAAAGAAATATCTGAACTGAACCAAATTTTTGAACAAATGAACTTATTAGATGTCTAGTGTTTCACCCCACAACATCAGAATACACATTCTTCTCAGCTGCACAGAGGACATTCTCCAATACAGACCACATACTAGCTCATAGAACATGCTTAAGTAAATGCAAAGGAACTGAAAGTATCCCATGCATATTAAGAGATGATAGTGCAATGAAATTGGAAATCAATGACAAAAGAAACCACAAAAAACACATAAACACATTGAAATTAAAAAACACCCTCCTGAACAACCAATGGGTCACAGATAAAGAAATCAGACAGTTTGAACAATTAAATGATAATGCCAATACAACATACCAGAACATAGGGGATGTACTAAAAGTAGTCCTACAAGGGAAATTTATAGCGGTAAATTCCCTAATTGAGAACGAGCTCAATTAAACAACCTAATGTTGAACCTCAAGCTTTTAGAAAAAGAGCCCAAAGCTCATACAACAGAGGAAATTATAAAGATTAGAGCATGAAGGCCGGGGATTTAGCTCAGTGGTTCTGCCACCTGCCTCACAAGCACAAAGTCCTGAGTTTGATTTCTGGTACGAAAAAAAAAAAGATCAGAGCAGAAATTAATGCAAAGGAGACTGAGAAAATACAAAGAATCAATGATTCAAAGAGTTAGTTCTTTGAATGATTAAATAAAATTGATAAACCCTTAGCCAACCTTATCCAAAAAAGAAAAGACTCAAATCCATACAACTTGGAATGAAAAGGGTGAAATTGCAATAGATCCTGCAGAAATCTAGATCATCAATATCTACCTTGAGAATCTGTATTTTTTGGGGGGGTACTGGAGATCGAACTCAGGACCTTGCGCTTGCAAAGGCAAGTGTGGCGCCACTGAGCTAAATCCCTGGTCTGAGAACCTGTATTCTAATAAGATGGAAAACACAGAAGAAATGGACAGACTCTTAGATACATATAAATTACCAAAGCTGAATCAAGAAGATATAAAGATTCTAAATAACTCAGTATCAGTCAATGAAATTGAAGATGGGGGCTGGGGATTTAGCTCAGTGGTGTCGCTGCCTGCCTCGCAAGCACAAGGTCCAGAGTTCAATCCCCAGTATAAAAAAAAAAAGAAATTGAAGATGTAATTAAAAACCTACCAATAAAGAAAAGCCTAGGCCCTGACAGATTCAATGCTGAATTCTACAAGAAATTTAGAAAAGACCTAATGCCACAACTTCTGAAACTCATTAATGAAACTGAAAGGGACACAATACTCCTAAATTCATTCCTGGAAGCAACCATTACCCTGATACCAAAACTAGAGAAGGCTCCAACCAAAAAAAGAGAACTACAGGCCAATCTCCCTAATGAACATGGACACAAAAATCCTCAATAAGATACTGGCAAACAGAGTGCAGCAAATCACCAAGAAGATTATACACCATGACCAAATAGGATTCTTCCTAGGGACACAAGGATGGTTCAACATACAAATCAATAAATGTAACACAGGGCCAGGGATTTAGCTCAGTGGTTTCGCCGCCTGCTGAGCAAGCGCCAGGACCCGAGTTCGATCCTCGGCACCAAAAATAAAAAAATAAAAATAAAAAATAAATGTAATACACCATATTAACAGAGCCAAAGACAAAAACCACATGATCATCTCAACAGATGCAGAAAAGGGCCGGGGATTTAGTTCAGTGGCACCGAACCTGCCTTGCAAGCACAAGGTCATGAATTCAATCCCCAGTACCAGAAAAAAAAAAAAAAATGCAGAAAAAGCATCTGACAAAGTCCAACACCCATTCATGATAAAAACCCTACAGAAAATTGGAATAAATGGTCTTATCTCAATCTAATTAAAGCCATCTATGAGAAACCAACAGCCAATATCATACTAAATGGACAAAGACTGAAAGTTTTCTCTCTAAAATCAGGAACAAGAGAGGTCGGGGATTTAGCCCAGTGGTTCCGCCGCCTGTCTTGCAAGCTCAAGGTTCTGAGTTCGATCCCTGATATAAAAAAAATCAGGAACAAGACAAGGATGTCCACAACTCTTGTTCAATATAGTTCTGGAAACATCAGCCAGAGCAATTGTCTGAAGAGAAAGAAATAAAAGGAATAAGGACAGGAAAGAAAGAAGTTAAATTATCATTATTTCCAGATGATATGATACTCTACATAGAAGACCCCAAAACAACACCAAAAGACATCTAGATTTAATAACCTTCTTGTACATGAATAACAAGGAGAGAAATTAGGGAAACAACACCTTTCACAAGAGCATCCAAAAAAATGAAATACCTAGGAATCAATCTAATGAAGGAAATAAAAGACCCCTACATTGAAAACTACTGTACTCTAAAAAAGGAGATCAAAGAGGATATCAGCAAATGGAAAGATATCTCTTGTTCTTGGGTAAGAACCACCAATATAGCAAAAGTGGCCATACTTCCAAAAATTTTATACAGATTTAAGATAATTCCAATCAAAATACCAATAGCATATCTCACAGAATTAGAGAAAATAATCCTAAAATTAATTTGGAACCAGAAGAGACCTAGAACAGCAAAGGTAATTCTGTGTAACAAAGGCAAGCCAGGGCCAGGGATTTAGCTCAGTGGTTCTGCCGCTTGCCTCACATGCACAAAGTTCCTGAGTTTGATCCCCGGTAACAAAAAAAAAAAACCAAGGGAAAAAAAAGGCAAGCCAGAGAGGGCAACACGATCCCACTCTTGAAATTATACTACAAAGCTACTGTGATAAAGAGAGCATGGTACTGTCCAAACCAGACCCAGGGATCAATGGACAGATTAGAAGATGCAGAGACAACTCCAAATATACTCAGCCACCTTATCTTTGACAAAGCAGCCAAATACCTTCACTGGAACAAAGACAGCCTCTTTAACAAATAGTGCTGAAAAAAAATAAATAAATGGGCCGGGGATTTAGCTCAGTGGTTCCACCACCTGCCCCGCAAGTGGAAGGACCCAAGTTTGATCCCCGGTACCAAAAAATAATAACAAATAAATAAATAAATAAATAGTGTTGGAAAAACTGTCTTTCCACATGCTGAAGATTGAAACTAGACCCATATCTTTCACCATGCACTAAACTAAAATCCATTTCAACATTTCTTCATGAAATGCCCTGAACAAATTAGGTATAAAAAGGTCGTTAATAAAGGCTACATATGAAAAACTCATAGCCAACATCACACTGAATGGAGAAACACTGAAAGCATTTCCTCTAAGATGAAGAACTTGATAAGAGTATCCATACTCACCATTCTTATACTATATAATAATGGAAGTTTTGGCAAAGTAGGCAAGAGAAGGTATACAAATAGGTAAGAACTCACATTCTTGTTTACAGATGATAAATTTCTATAGAAAAATCTAAAAGGCTCCACCAAGACTATTAGAACTGATAAATTTAGTTGAGTAACAGGACACAAAATCAACATACAGAAAGCAATAGCCATAACAATTCTGGTAAAGAAATCTGAGGGCTGGAGATTTAGCTCAGCGGTTTCGCCGCCTGCTGCAAAAGCGCAAGGACCTGAGTTCGATCCCTGGTACCAAAAAAAAAAAAGAAAGAAATCTGAAAGCAATCCTATTCACAAAAGCTACAAAAAATAAAACATCTAGGAATAAACAAACGCAGTGAAAGATCTCCACAATAAAATTACAAAGCACTGAGGGCCAGAGATTTAGCTCAGTGGTTCCACTGCCTATCTCTCAAGCTCCAGGTCCCAAGTTAGATCCCCAGTACCAAAAAAAAAATGAGAAAAATTACAAAATGCTAAGAAAAGACACTGAAGAAAACACACACACAAAAATGGAAAGACCTTTTTATGTTCATGGATTGGAGGAATTAATGTTAAAACATCCAAAGTAAGCTGGGCATGGTGGCGCATACCTGTAATCCCTGAGGGAGGAGACTTGCCACAAGTTTGAGGCCAGCCTGGGCTACATAGTGGGCACAAGGCCAGACTGAACTGCATAACAAGACCCTGTCTCAAAAAAAAAAAAAATCCATACTACTCAAAAGTGATCTACAAATTCAATGCAATCCCCATCAAAACACCAATTACATTCTTCATAAAACTAGAAAAAAATCCTAAAATTCATATTGAAGTACTAAAGACTCTTAAATAGCCAAAAGAATTCTCAACAAAAAGAACAAAGGTGGAAGTATCACAATTTCTGATTTCAAGACATACCAGAGAGCCATAATAACCAAAAAATATGGTATTGACATTAAAAAAAGATAGACTAGGGGCTGGGAATTTAGCTCAGTGGTTCTGCCACCTGACTCACAAGCACAAGGTCCCGAGTTCGATCCCCAGTACCAAAAAAAAAAAAAAAAAAAAAGAGACTAACAACGGAGACCCCAGAAATAAATCCACACATCTACAGCCAACTGATTCTCAACAAAGGTGCCAAAACCATGGAGAAAAAAATAGTCTCTTCAACAAATGGTGCTAGGAAAATTGAATATCCACATGCAGAAGATTGAAACTTGACCCATCTCTTACCCTTTACAAAAATCAACTCAAAATGGATCAAAGACCATAAAGACTTAAAATCATGAAACTTACTAAAATACAACATAAAAAAAATTTTTTTAATTAAAAAAAATAAAATACAACATAAGGGAAACACTGGAAGGTACTGGTGCAGGAAATAATTTTCTGGAAAGGACCCAAAAGCAGAGAAAACAAATGCAGCAGACAAATGGAATAATACCAAACTAAAAAACAAAGGAAAGGACCGGGGATTTAGCTCAGTGGTTCCAGCCCCTGACTCGAAAGCGCAAGGTCCTGAGTTCGATCCCCGGTACCAAAAAAAAAAAAAAAAAAAGGAAAAAACACAGTAAAGAGACAACAGAATGGGAGAAAACATGTGCCAACTATTCATCTGACAGAGGGTTAATATCCAGAATACATAAGGAACTCAAAAAACAATAAAAACAAGTAAACCAATGAAAAAAAAAAGGGCAAAATGACCTGAATACTGTAGGTACAGCTCAAAAGTATTAATGGCCAACAAAGACAAAATGCTCAATATCATTAACCATCAGGGAAATGCAAATCAAAACCACAATGAAATATCATCTCACCCCAGTTAGAATAGCTATTAATCAAAACACAAACTAAACAAAAAAGCCCGGCATGGTGGTGCATCCTATAATCCCAACATTTGGAAGGCTGAGGCAGGAGGATCACCATGAGGCCAACTTGGGTTACATCGTGGGTTCAAGGCCAGCCTGAACTACCTGACTACCCTGTCTCAAAAATAAATAAATAAGAATTAGAAAGAGTGTGGAGAAAAAAACTCTTACATTGTCGGTAGGTAAATGAGTGCAACCATTAAGACAAACAGTGTGGAGGTTCTTCAAAAAATTAAAAATACAGGGCCAGTAGGACCAGGGATTTAGCTTAGTGGTGCCGCCACCTGCCTCACAAGCACAAGGTCCCGAATTCAATCCCTGGTACCAAAAAAGAAAATTAAAAATACATCCACCATATGATCCAGGTATCTGACTTTTGGGTATAATCCAAAAAGAAATATTATCAGCATATTCATGTTATTGCAATACTACTCATAATGACCAGATGCACTGATAAAGAAAATATGATATACAATGGAATATTATTCAGCAATAAAGAATGAAAATCTTGGGCCAGGGATTTGGCTCAGTGGTTTCGCCTGCTGCACAAGTGCAAGGACCCGAGTTCAATCCCCGGTACCAAAAAAAAAAAAAAAAGAATGAAAATCTTGTCATCTGCAGAAAATGGATGAAACTGGAGGTCAGTGAAATAGGCCAGTCAGAGAAAGACAAGTACTGCAATGTTCTCTCTCATTATGTGAAAGCTAAAGAATAGCTGACCTGAAAGTAGAATAGTGATTACTAGAGAATGGGAAAGGGGGTAATGGAAAAAGTGACTGGATTTGATCAGTGCATGCTGTATACATGGAAATATCACATTGAACCATTAGTATGTATTTAATATGTGTTAATGCAAAAACTTTAAGCCAGGAATGGCGACACATTTCTGTAATTAAGCCATGTGTGGTGGCAATGTCTATAATCCCACCACTCTGGGGAGCTCAGCCAGGAAGATCACAAGTTGGGAGTCCAGCCTGGCAATTTAATGACTCAGTGAGAAATTGTCTCAAAAATCTTCAAAAACACAAGAGCACATGGGGATGTAGCTCAGTGTACAGACCCTGGGATTAATCCCCAGTACTGAAAAAATATATATATTAAAATTTTTTTTAATTTGTAAAGTGTAATACATAGCAACTTATAAATAAATGAAAAGCTCTGGAAATGGCACAAATTAAGATGAATATGATAAATACATTCATCCTACAATGACAATAAAAAATAACATTTTAAAAAATAGTTGGATGGCAAACTGGTTTGCAGGCCAATCCAGTCACACTCATTCATTCACAGAATGCCAATGGTGGCTTTCTCATTACAATGGCAACATTGAGAGTTGTGACACAGTTCATATGGCCAGCAAAACCAAAAGTATGTTATTATCTGGCCAATTCCCCATCTAATGGAAAAACAAGAGTAAAGGTCAAAACATACATAAAATGTGTAATGATAAAAAAAATAGAATTTGACATGTAAGATGAAGTGATATAATGTCTGAAGGTAGATTATGATCAATTAAAATGGTATTATTAAACATAGCCACTAAATTTTTTTTTAATTTTATTATTATTTTTTGTTTTGGTACTGGGGATCGAACTCAGATCCTTGCACTTATGAGGCAGGCGGCGGCGGCACCACTGAGCTAAATCCCCGACCCAATTTTTTTAAAATTTTAAGAAGCTTCCTAATCAAAAATGAATATAAAACAAGATCATAAAAATAATCCAAAAGAAGTCAGAAAGAGAAAGAAAAAATAAAAATGAGAAATACAAAAAAAAATACTGTAAAACATTTACTAGAAATGTAAATGATATAAATACCTCAATTAAAAGACAAAGACTGTCAGAGTAGATTAAAATGCATGATTCACCATGGTGGTACACACCTGTAAGCCCAGCACTCTGAAAGCATCTTAAGTTCAAACAGAGCCTGAGAAACTTAGCAAGATATTGTCAAAAAAAAATTTTTAAAGGTTGTAGTTCAGTGTAAAGGCACTGGGTTCAATCCCCAATACTGGAACAAAACAAAACAAAACACACATAACGGGGCCGGGGATTTAGCTCAGTGGTTCCGGCGCCTACCTTGCAAGTGCAAGGTCCCGAGTTCGATCCCTGGTACCAAAACAAAACAAAACACACATAACTACATGCAGCCTACAAGAAACCTATTTTAAATTAAAAAACAAATAATTTAAAAGTAAAAGGATGGGCTGGGGATTTAGCTCAGTGGTTTCGCTGGCGGCTGCGCAAGCGCAAGGACCCGAGTTCAATCCCCGGTACCAATAAATAAATAAATAAATAAATAAATAAAATAAAAGTAAAAGGATGATCAAACCCACCAGGACAGCAATAATCAACAAGAAAGATAATAACAAGTATTGGAAACAAACTAGAACCCTCATATACCACTTCAGGAACATAAAACAGGGAAGCTGCTATGGAAAAATTGTCAGTTACTCAAGAAGTTAAAATATAAAAATTACCATATGACCCAGCAATTTATCTCCAAAAAATATAGCCAACTGAAATGAAAACATACAACCATAGAAAAAAATTGTAAACAGATGTTCATAAACAATATATATATATTTTTTGATACAGGGTCTCGCTATGTAGCCCAGAATGGCCTCAAACTCACCATGATCCTCCTGCCTCCCAAATGCTGGGAATACAGGCGTGTACCTGGCAACAATATTATTCGTGTTTTTTTTGGTACTGGGGATCGAACTCGGGTCTTTGCACTTGCGCAGCAGGCAGCAAAACCACTGAGCTAAATCCCCGGCCCTAACAATATTATTCTTAATAGCCAAAAGTGGAAATAATTCAAGGGTCCATCAACAGATGAATGGATAAATTAAAAAGTTTACTTTTATGCAGAAACTAAAAGGTTGATCTCACAGAAGTACAGAAAAATGGTTTCCAGAGCCTGGGAAGGGCATAGGGTGAGGAGGGTAGATAAATTGTTAATGAGCACAACAGTGTTATCTGGATAAAAGGAATAATTTACAATGTTCTGTTGCATGGTAGGTAACTATGGTTACCAACAATCAACTGACTATGTATTTCAAAATAGCTACTAAAGAGGATTTTGAATGTTCCCAAAACAAAGAAAAAATAAGGAAGATGATAGATATGCCAAATACTCTGATTTGACTCTTACACATTACACACATGTATTGAAATATCACATTGTACTCCATAAGTATGTACTCACAAAAGTACATGCTGAAAAATAAAATTTTTAAAAGAAAATTAAATGTGATATAGTCATACAATGAAATATTATTCAACAATAAAAAGAGGTATGGGGATATAGTTCAGTGGTAGAGCACTTTTCTAGCATATGCAAGGCCCACAGTTCAAAAAGTTGTAGCTGGGCATGGTGATGCAAACCTATAATCCCAACATTTGGGAGGCCAAGGCAGGAAAATTGTGGTGAGTTTAAGGTCAGCCTGACCTACACAGTGAAACCCTGTCCCTCAACAAAAAACAATTAAAAAATGAAGAACTGATAAATACAGCATAAACTTTTAAAATATAACACTAAAAATATAAGATACATTACACATGACTGCATGATTCCATTTACACGAAATGTAACAATAGGCAAATCTATAGAGAAAAGGCTATGTGGTTGCATAGGATGGGAGTGAGGAACATGGAATAACAGTTATGGCCACATTGGAGGATCTGATGGTTCCTTTGAGAGTGACAAACATGTTCTGGAATTAGAGTGGTAAGGTGGCACATGCCTGTAATCCTAGCTACTCAGGAGCATTTCAAGTACAAAATCAGCCCCAGCAACTTAGTAAGACCCTGTCTCAAAAAATAAGTAGGCCTGAGTATTTTAGAGGTGGAGTATTTAGCATGCTCAAGGTCCTGAACTTAATCCCCAGCATCATGAGAAAAAATTTTTTTAACTCAGTATAGTGAATTTTGTTATATAAATTTTATCTGTAAAAATGATCAAAATATTTAAAAAGATACTTCACCGAAGAAGAGAAAAGGATGACAAACAACTAGTGGTCAACATTACTAGCTATTAAATGCAAATTAAAACCATAAGATACCACTTGATACCTATTAGAATGGCTAGAAGGGAGGGAGGAAGAAAAGAAGGAAGGGAGGGAGAGAGGAAGAAAGGGAGGGAGGGGGAGAGAGAAGAAAAGGAAGAGGAGGAAAGGAAAGGGAAGGGAAGGGGAGAGACGATACGGGGTATGGTGGTGCAGGTATGTGATCCCAGCACTGGGGAGGTTGAGGCAAGGTCAGCCTGCACTATGCATTACATAGGGAGACCCTTTCTCAAAAACAAACCAGGACCCTTTTTATCAAGATGGCCCTCCCAAAGCTGAAGCCAAAACAAAAGCTTTGAAGCCAAGAAGGCAGTGGTGAAAGGCGTCCACAGCCACAAAAAGAAGATCCAGGGCCAGGGATTTAGCTCAGTGGTTCTGCCACCTGCTGTGCAAGCACAAGGACCCGAGTTCGATCCCTGGCACAAAAAAAAAAAAAAAAAAAGAAGATCCACACATCACCCACTTTATACCCTCCCAAGACACTACAGCTCCAAAGGTAGCCCAAATACCCATGGAAGAGCACCTGCCAGGAGAAATAAGCTTGACTTCTATGCCATCAAGCTCCCCCTGACCATGGAGTCAGCCATGAAGAAGACAGAGAACAACACACTTGTGTTCAATGTGGATGTCAAAGCCAATAAGCACCAGATCAAACAAGCTGTGAAGAAGCTCTATGATATTAACATGGCCAAAGTCAATACTCTGATCAGGCCTTATGGAGAGAAGAAGGCATATGTTCCACTGGCTTTGGATATTGCCAACAAAACTGAGATCCTCTAAACTGAGTCCAGCTGGCTAATTCTAAATACATTTTCTCCCCATTCAAAAAAAATACCAAGTGTTTATGAGGATACAAGTCAACCAGAATTTTCACACACTGCTGGTTGGTTGGCATGCAAAGTAGTGTAGCCATTTGGAAAAGAGTTTGCTGGTTTCTTATAAACAAACTTGCATTCAACCTGGCAATTCCACTCAGAGGTAACTGTGGCACACCTACACAGTAGAATGTTATTCAGCAATAAAAGGGAATAAACTAATGTTACATGCAGCAATACGGAAAAAATTTCAAAAGTGTTATGCTAAGGCAAAGATGACCAGACACAACCTGAGCATGGCGTCACACACCTGTAATCCCAGCACTTGGGAAGGTTAGGCAGGAGGATCACAGGCTCAAAGCCAGCCTGGGCTACATAAGTGAAAAGTCAGCCTGAAGTACTTGGGAAAGTCTGAGGAGGCGGAGAAGAGGGTTGGAGAGAGAAGGGAGAGAAGAGAAGAAAAAAAAAGGAACAGGGAAAGGGTATGAGAGAGAGTGAGGAAAAGAGGAAGAGAGAGGAGGAGGAGGAGAAGAGAAAAAGGAGGAAGAAGAGAAGGAGGACAACAACAACTGTGGCCACAAAAAGGCTACATATGGCATGATTCTATTTACAACCCACTCTAAAAAGGGCAAAACTACAAGGACAGAAAATAAATTAATGGTTGCCAGGGGATGGGGGTAAAGGGCAAAGACTAACCACAAATGGGCACCACTGAATGCTCTGAGGTAATGTGAATATTTCATAACTTCATACTAAACAATTACATAAGAGTATGTATTTGTAAAAGCTTATAAAACTTAAAAGGATAAATTTATTGTGTATATATACCATACCTTAAAAAACAAAAAGCCAAAAGTCAGGCATGGTAGTATATATCCAGTATCAACAACTCAGGAGGCTGAGGCAGGAAGATCAGTTAAGCCTAGGAGTTCAGGGGCAGTCTGGGGAACATAATGAGATTCTGTCTCTTTAAAATAAGAAAAAACATTTTTTTTAATTTAAAAGAAATTTAGGGCCAGGGATTTACCTCAGTGGTTCAACTGCCTGCCTCACGAGCACAAGGTCCCTAGTTTAATTCCCGGTACCAAAAAATAAATACATAAAAAATTTAAAAGGCCAACAAGCCATACAGGGAACGAATTCATTTTCAACAAATAGAAACAGATTAATCATAAAATGATTTCAACATAAATACATTTAAGACTCTCAATATGACTAAGAAAAGTGTACTTTTTTAAAATTATGAAATAAAACTGGCCAGATGTGGTGGCCCACGCCCATAGTCCCAGCACTTGGGAAGCTGAGGCAGGAGGACTGCTATGAGTTCAAGGTCAGAATGGGATACATAGTGAGTTCAAGGCCAGCCTGAACTACACAGCAAGACCCTGTCTCAAAAAAAAAAAAAAAAGAAAAAGAAAACGGAGTTGATATGACTGGTAACAAAAAGAATCAAATTCTGAAAAAAAAGGGGGGGGGGCGGTACCAGGGATCAAACTCGGGTCCTTGCACTTTTGTAGCAGGCAGCAAAACCACTGAGCTAAATTCCTGTCCCCTGAAAAAAATTTTAAATGAGAGTATTTTTATTGACATGTAAGGATATCAATATATTAAATAAAAACTCAAGTTTAAAAAATCAGCAGGTCCTATTCCATTTTCAACATAAAAATTAAGTAAAATACAAAAGGATTTTAAAAAGGATGTTATCACAGTTAACTTTGGGTTAACTGGTTAAATCTGTTTCCCACAGGAGGTACAGGAAAACAATTCTAAACTGCTTCACATATATACTGAGATAAGTAAGTAAATAAATAAGTGAGGAGATGATAGGAGACAGATACCTCACCGTCAAAGAGCAAAAAGTTAGATCAGAAAAAAAAGACTAGAATGAACTCTATGATACTAAACAAGAGTTGGAGATGTTAGTCTGGGGATGTAGCTTAGAGTGGAGTGCTTGTCTAGAATGCACAAAGCCCTGGGTTCAATTACTTGCACAGCCAGTAAAAGAAGAGTTGGAAATTTCAATATGAACTCATAGCTTAATATATCTCTATTAAGCTCTCTTCTTAGAGAAATGACTGATTCTAGGGCTCAGGCAGGGAAAATACAAGATGAACCTGGAACATCTTGCAGTATTGGAAAATAAGAAGTACTCTAAAAACAAAAGGGTAAAAATAGTCAAAAATTTTAGATGGGAGCCATAGATGGGAGAAAATATTTGCTCTCTCTCTCTATCCCCCCCTTACCCTCCTTCTTCTCTCTCTTTTTCCCTAGTACTGGAGAGTGAACACAGGGCTTTTGCACTGAGCTACATCCCTAGCCCTTTTTTATTTTTCACACTGAGACAGAGTCTCAGTCACTAAGTTGCTCAGTCTGGGCTCAAACTTGTGATCCTCTTCCCTCAATCCCCCACTCCCACTCCCAGAGTGCCCCAAAGAACTCATTTAAAAAGTCAACAAAATGGGCCGGGGATTTAGCTCAGTGGTTTCACCACCTGCTGCACAAGCACAAGGACCCGAGTTCAATCGCCAGTACCAAAAAAAAAAAAAAAAACAACAAGACCTGGCAAGCACAAGGTCCCGAGTTCAATCTCTGGTACCAAAAAAGAAAAAGAAAACAAGAGAAAAAAATAATCCAAGGGCTAAACCCAAGGTCAGTCTAATATTTAGAAATATTAAAGAAAAGGAGACAGAAATGGCTAGTGAGACAGAAAGAAAACCAAGAAGTTGTATCATGAAGCCAAGAAAGTACTTTAGAAAGGAAGATCAACTCAACTAAAAGCTACCTATTTGTCAAGATGAAGACTGAGAATTCCCGGAAAGTATTAGAGTCATGGTCTCTTCAGGAACTTAATCCCATATAAAAACATTCCTTGTTCTTGGCGAGAGGGTTTTTTTTCTTTTTCTTTTTTGGTACCAGGGATCAAACTCAGGACCTTGTGCTTGCAAGGCAGGTGGCGGCACCACTGGGCTAAATCCCTGCCCCTAACATTCCTTGTTCTTGATAAGTAACACACACTGCTAGGTTCAATTTGTATTAATTAAAAAATCATTGTCTATTTTATTTTTTTCATATTTGTATTACTTCTTTTAATCACTGTCTATTTTAAAATCAAAACTCCTCCTGAAATGGAAGCAGTAGTATGTTAATCTATTTTAAACATGGGTGTTTATTTTGGGGTACTATTTGGCATCCTAAGTATTCTGGTAAATAATCACCTCTTATGTTTACCACTTTTACTTTGGCCTCATCAAACCCCAAACATTTCCACATATAATCACTGAGCTATTTTACAACTTTGTTTGAAGATCTAATCTTTTAACAGTGGATAAAATATAACCACTGGACAGTAAAAAAATCACTGCCCCAGGAGTACTGAAGGACACATACAGGACAGAAAACAGGTACAAAAGCAGGAAAATTTTAGAGAAATATAAATATGCTTTGGCACAAGTACAAAAGTCTCAGACACCCACACATGCAGGACACATATTGTGGTTCAATTTTTTGGGGGGCGGGGGTACCAGGGATCAAACTCCAGTCCTTCTGTTTCCAAGGCAGGTGGTGGAAACACTGAGGTAAATCCCTGGCCCTATATGGTTCAAATCTTTTTACTCTGACCTAATATAAAAGGTTGGGCTTAGGGCAGTCATGTTCTTGTTTAAAGATACATTTTAATCTCCTATTGCTGTACAAATTTTGATAGCAGAACATCTCAAGTCTCTTCAAAGCCAAAAGGATAGTGTCTTCCAAGAAATCTGGTCCATTTCAAGGTAACAGATCTTCCTCAAAACAAGAATTGGTGGGCCAGGGATTTAGCTCAGTGGTTCCACCGCCTGCCTCACAAGCGCAAGGTCCCGAGTTCGATCCCCCGTACCAAAAAAAATAAGACTTGGTTAAGAGTTCCTGACCACAACAATGAAGTATTCTCCCAGATATGTCCATTCAAACTTAAATTCTAAAAATAAAATGAGCATACATTCTTCACAAATTCATAGATATGAATGATGCATCAATATACAATCCTAATTATTTTCTCAGGCTAAAGGTTATTTGTAGTTTCCAGCAATTCTTGATGCAGAATAATAAGAAAAAATACTAACAACTCATTACCAAATATGTTTCATATATATGGACTAACTCTTATCTTCTAGGTCAACATTTTTCTGAGTTCCTTTTTGGATATCTGATTAAGTAGATTATATTCCTTAACATGAACATTTCAATCATCTCAAACAGATTGATGGCAAGTTGTTCCTAAATTTGTCACCATGAGATAAGTGGCAACTAAAATCGGAACATTCTTGGTAAAGCTTAAAATTGACTGTTTTGTTTACAGAGAAATTCAGCTAGAGTTAAGTCAGTTACAGCACACAATTCTTCAGTGACAAAGACTGCTGCTACTTTTACTATTTTACTTAGGAACATCAAGTAAATGGTACTTTTCATCCTTCCCTAAATTAACTATATTGATTCCTACTTATCACCAATTGGGACAAATGTAAGTATCCTGTCATGTTGTTAAATAAACATTCTTTCAAACAACAAAAGGCAGATTTTGTTTAATCCTTTGTGTTAAAAAAAAGCCAAGTCTTTTGATGTCAGGATATGCAGAATCAAAGTCTTCCAAGTAAGTGAATGAATGGCTTACATTTCTTTTCTAACAAGTTCAAAGCCTAAAATAAGTAACCTATAACAAGGACACATTAAATAAAATTTAATTTTAGCATGCTCGTACTCTCCAAGATAAGACTTCTTTTTCCTTTTTTAACAATAGACTTCTAATTAGCACAACATTGGCAAAATTACTTTCCTGTTTCAGTGAGAATGTTTAGATTTTAGGGAGCATGGGAGGGGAAGATGGGAAAGAATTACTAAAAGTACTCTGGTGCAGAAGAAACATGACTATGTAACTCTTACACAAATGTTTGCTAACCTCCCCAGCATAAAAACAGTGATGTCATTCTAAACAGCAGAGCAGAGTTATAATGAAAAAAAGTTTTTAAATCACTGACAACTTAAGGATATTAAGAATATTACTCAAAATCTCCTCTCCTCAGAGCACTACATCTGTGGATGAGCAGAGTACACCCATCTGGAGTTATATACATATTCGACATCAATGTTTTTCCCGGCACAACAGGAAAAGTTGTTTTTTCCCTTAGAACTCTGAGCAATGAAAGTCATGACTTTAAATGGTTCTGTATAAAAACATAAGAAGGGTGGGTCATATTCTATTAATGAAAGCAGCTGAACACCAGAACTCCTCGTCTTTTACAACAAAATTCAAAACATAAAAAATTAAAACACCTCTTATCCTTAAAATTATTTATTTTTATTTTCTCTACTCTAAAATAGATTAACACTTTACTCATTATGTAGCCCAGGCTGGCTTCAAACTCACAAGGATCCTCATTCCTCAACCTCCTGAGTGCTGGGATTACAGGCATGCGCCACCACACCCAGCAGATTAATACATTTAAAGAGAGCATAAAAGGTCCTCTTTCCGCCATCTTTCCGTGCCGCCATAATGGTGCTCATGAACGTCCTGCCTGATGCTCTCAAGAGTATTAACAATGCCGAAAAGAGAGGCAAAGGCCAGGTCCTTATTAGGCCGTGCTCCAAACTCATCGTCCGGTTTCTAACTGTGATGATGAAGCATGGTTACACTGGTGAATTTGAAATCATTGATCACAGGGCTGGAAAAATTGTTGTGAACCTCATAGGCAGGTTAAACAAGTGTGGAGTGATCAGCCCCAGGTTTGATGTGCAACTGAAAGACCTGGAAAAATGGCAGAATAATCTGCTTCCATCCCATCAGTTTGGTTTCATTGTATTGACAACCTCGGCTGGCATCATGGATCACGAAGAAGCAAGACAAAAACACACAGGAGGGAAAATCCTGGGATTCTTTTTCTAGGGATGTAATCTATACAAATAAAATGCCTCAATGGAATAAATAAATAAATAAAGAGTGCATAAAAGAACTTATAAATTTCTACTTGCAATGTGGGTCTCATAACAAAAACAATCTATACATTTTTCTCCTTCCACAATAAGCACCAAATAAAATACAGGAACTTCATTCTGATGAGGGCAATAATATAACTATTTACTACACTATCAACAACACTCAATAATATTTACTACATCAAGACTTTTAAATCTTATTTCCTAATTTCTTAGGGATAAAGTATACTATGACTATATCTTCAGCTTTAAAATTACCTTAAATTGATGGAAGACCAACTCTACAGTACATGAAATTATAAAAGGGCAGCATGGCCATATCTCTATTATTACTTAACATAACTTAGAAAAACTGCAAATTTCAAAAAAAACCCTGCAAATGTCACAATTCAAATAATAGGTTAACATACACACAAACAAATAAGATCACCACAAAATAAGATAAGATTTTAAACAAAGGGCAATTCAACTGACCTGCCACAGAGTTTGGACCTCTATGTCCTAATTAGTCAAAAAATTGCTTAACTACCTAAGATTTTTTTTTTTTAATGTATTACTTATCAGGAACACACCTAATGTTTCACTTTCTACCTGTGTTGACATTTATCTTAAGTTTATACTTCTAGCTCTTTCAACCATCAGAGATCAACCATTAAATTACTTCAACAAGCAGAAATAGCAACAGTGCTTCCAAACAGCAATTTCTGCATTGCTAGACACTTATCTAGTTGGTAGATTTATACCATTGTTCATTCTTAGTTCCTTAAATGTAAAAAATACCCACAGAATGGTAGCATACTTCTAATTAGTTTAAATACGGTACAAAGTTATTTTTAGTAAGTTCAAGTTTTTCTTAAAGGCTAATCTATTTAAATTCCACCTATATTAAAATATAAAAGGCTAATTTGTTTCTTTTGGAAAATAGAAATGTTATTTATGTAATGTTCAAGGGAAAGGGTATTAGAATAATAAACAGTCTCACATCAAATCAGGGTCAGGATCATACCTTGTCAATAATAAAAATAAATTTGACATTTATTCTAATGATGGTGCTTTGAAACACAGGACTAAAAGTCATTTATGTGCACTTGCAAATATAATTTACAAAAAATTAAAATAATTTAAAAATTTACCCTCTACTATGCAAAGTAAAAAGAAAACCTCCACAAGCAATTGTAAATTGGTTCTTACTCATAAAAAGACATAAGAAATATTCACATCACATTTATATGAGATTTGTATTCCCTCTTTGCATGTTAGAAAGATGCAAAGACAAACACTTCCAACTATTCAGACAGATCATCTCACAGTTGTAACTTTCATCACAGTTCTCAAAGCAGTATGGTGAGGTCACCTCACAAACAGCTTAAGTAGCAAAACTAGAAATTGGTGGTAGTAGTATCAGGCTACATAACAGTCTCTCCAAAGAATATGAAGTAAGAGAACTAAAATGTGCTGGCAATATGCCAAAAAACTGGATAGACTATAGCTTTCAGCAATGAATACTCAGAGCTTACAGTATAAAGCAATTCATCTTCTCTGACCCTGTAGCTTGGCTTTCCTTGTTTTAAACCAAGAATAACAACATATAAGAGGTATTTAACACTGTCATATTTCTCCTACTTATGAGTTGAAGGACATGTAGGCCTGCAATGATTTGTTAAACTAAACACATACCCTAGGAAAAAAACGTGACTTCCATTCTGTGTAAAGCTGAGGAAAGTAAAACAGATACAATTACTATACACTGAAATTATTCTGCATAGGTTAGTTAGCCTTTATTTTTCAAACATTATACTATCTTCAGCATAAAAGTTTGGGTTTTCTATGTTGTCAGTTCTGATTATCTCTGTAACTGGCTGGCATTTAGAATTAGTTAGCCTTCTCAACAGATTCAATAAAGAATTAATCCTGTCAGATCGAAGGACAATTTTGGTCAGAAACAATTCCTTTGTCCTTAGTCAAAATATGCAACTTTTATAGTTTCATCTTAAGGGCCGGGGATTTAGCTCAGTGGTTCCATTGCCTACCTCACAAGCGCAAGGTCCTGAGTTCAGTCCCCGGTATCAAAATAATAATAATAATAATAATAATAATGATAATAATTTCACCTTAAACCATATATTAACAGAATAGTAAACTCTAATTCTTACGTCTCTAACACTTTCTAAACATAACTTTTTCTGAAGAACAGCAAGAAAAATACAGATATTTATTTTTGGCAAGAAAAGGAATCAGATTCAATTCAAATCAACACACACTTATTGAACATGTATTTTGTGTCTGACATTATACCAAGAAATGAGGAAACAATGATAATATGTATATTATCAGAGGTGATGATCTGGTTCAGGAGATCAGTGAATGGGCTCCATTAGCTGTAGGAAAAAAAGCCCTGCCATCACCAAAGAAAGAGAATAAGTCTGCCTAGAGCAGTAGTGGCGTACACGTCCAACAGCAGACTTTGTATCACTGAAAGCCCTAAAAGGGTCACCATCACTGGCTGAGAGGCTGGGCAAATCTTCAGAGCAAATATAAGCTTTGAGCAACATTTTAAGGATGAGAATTTCACAAGGGAAAGTGGGACAGAATGAGCAAAAGCAAAAAAAAAAAAAAAAAAAAAGTAAAAACATGGCAGGTATAAGAAAACACATGTGGCAAGGTTGGAATAATAATTTATGGCAAATGTGAAAGTATTTTTCTACCCTCATCCCATAACACACATCACTAATCAAATTAGAGCATCTTTAAAGCTCACATAAAACCTCAAAATCCTTCTCAACAGATAACATACAATCCGTAGAAGGAAATAGGTCCATAAGATGAAATGCATGCATGATCCTGAGCCTGGGAACAGAAAGTGGTAGGATATGAGGTTGGGTAGGTAAATTAAGAGCCAATTATAAATCCCCATGAATGCTAGGCTAACAAATTTAGATTTTATTCTGTGTACAATAGAAAATGGACAAAGGATTTTATAAAAATATTGATATGATCAATTATGTATGAAAAATTTGTGTGGACAGAATGAATGCAGGATGCAAAAACTGCAGGTAGGCAAAAAATAATGGACCTGGAAAAATCTACTGTGGGTTCTAAAATAAAAACAGTTTTGGATTTTATAATCTGTAGTTTCAAAACACTAATTTGGGAAAAATTAATAGTGTAATCAGAATTCTCAAATGGTACTTGAAAAGAAAAAAAATTTTAAGGTAAAGACTAGAATTAAAGAAGTGAATCACAATGATACCCAAGATTACTCAAGACCATAAATTCAGAAATAGATATTTCAGGTTTAGCATCAAGAAAGAGAACATCCTCATGACCAGACTAATACTCAGCAAGTCTTTTCTTCCTCCCAGGGCATTAATACTCTTAGCCAAACAACAAACCCTATTCACCTTACATGCCCCTAGGATGCAGGATAAAACTCATACTTTCAGTGAAATACAGAAAGCACAAAAGTCAAATTTGAAACCAAAATGTACTCATTTAAAACTACACATTTCTTTTAAGAAACATAATTTATATGAAATAAATTTTCTAGAAGATAATACCATTCTACCATTAACTAATTCATAGAAAAATCTTTAAACTCTAAAAGTCTGCATAGAATACAATCTATCTGTAGTACTTTGGACAATATGGAAAAAAAAAGTGACTCTCCCATCCTTTCTGCAGAATGTTTAATAAATGAAATTATTCTAATTAAAAATAGAAACTTCATCGTAGCTTCAAAAGGCCATAGATAGTGAAAGGTCTTTCTATTTTGAAAAAAGGATTCTTTATCTATTAGAAACAAAGACTAGTGTAATGATGTTAAATCCAAGTACATGTTCAGAGGCATGCTGAAAAAGCTAGCATTACTGTTTTAAAACTTAAGAATAATCATATTAAGAAAAATAGGGCTGAGAATTTAGCTCAGTGGTTTCGCCGCCTGCTGCACAAGTGCAAGGACCGGAGTTCGATCCCCGGTACCAAAAACAAACAAACAAACAAACAAAATAATTCCGGGGTTGAGGATTTAGCTCAGTGACACCGCACCAGCCTGGCAAGGGCAAGGTCCTGAGTTCGATCCCCAGTTCCAAAAAAAAAGAAAAATATTACCCCCTAGTGGATGCCAACGATGCACTTCATACTACATAGACACATAATCAAAAGTTCTAGGGCCAGGGATTTAGCTCAGTGGTTTCACTGCCTGCTGCGCAAGCGCAAGGACCCGAGTTCGATCCCTGGTACCAAAAAACAAACAAACAAACAAACAAACAAAAGCTCTACTTTGTTCTCATCCCATTATCCCATTAACAAACTCTCAAATTGTAATTCTCATTCTCTTAAGCCAAAATGAAAAATATCAACTCAGATATAATTTATATATGGTATATTGTTCATTCTGAGAAAGCAAATTAGATAAAAGTTTTTACTATAATCTATCTTTTATCCAGAAAGACAATGATTAGTAATAAGCAGGGGCTACTTCTCATGATGTCATTACTAAATTTTACACATGTTATGCTTTCTTCAAATCAATCACAAAAGTCATCCCAAGAGTGAGGTCAAATTCCATTCTATGGGACCGGGGATTTAGCTCAGTGGCACCATGCCTGCCTCGAAAACGAAAGGTCCTGATTCAATCCAGGGTACCAAAAAAAATTCCATTCTAACAAAAAAGTACTCCAAACTTTAAGATTCACTTACTAAATAATATTCAAAAACCAAATTCCAGAAAAAGCCTCCTTCCCTATCTCCCACAATATAAATAAATAAAATCAGTCTTCTCCTTTTAGCTCATTGTAATGGAATGTGACCCATATTTAAGGGCTTTTCCATTTCTCATTTTCTGCTTAGACAATATGACGCAGACCTAGTCTCTCTCACAAGGATATGTTTTTTTAAGAAAAAAGGAGTGAAAAACAAAAGAAAAAAGGAGTGAAATGTAGGTGGTTAACTGTATAATAACTGGAATAAATAAAAGGTAAATGGTTTTACTAGATTTCTTCATGTGCATTTTCCTATTAGAGCAATGCATGGCACTTAGGATGAGTCTATTTATTTTGTTTGGCTTTTTGAGACAGGGTCTCGAGGTCCAGGCTGGCCTTGTGCTCAGGCAATCCTCCTGCCTCAGCCTCCCAAGTGCTGGGATTACAGGCATGTGCCACAACATCCAGCTGAAGAGTATATTCAAACAGTGTGAATATTTTCTTTTACAACTCTGGTCAGATATCTAAAAGATTTTTTCCTTTTTTCTTTTTTTTTTTTGGTGTGTGCATATGGTGGGTTTTTTGGGTTTTTTTGGTACCGGGGATCAAATTCGGGACCTTTCGCTTGCTTGCAGGGCAGGCGGTGGAACTACAGAGCTAAATCCCCAGCCATATGGTGTTGAATACTGATGCCAGAGCACTTCATGCATGCTAGGCAAACATCTTTTTTTTTTTTTTTTTTTTTGAGATAAAGTTTCAAGTTTTCCAAGTGAAAACTGCCCTGAATCTTATGATCTCCTGCTCCATTCTCCCAAGTAGCTAGGATTGTAGGCCTGTACCACCATAGCAGTCTCTAATACAAGATTTATGATTTGTATGACTCCTACTAAATTAGGTAGGAAAGATTTAAATTATTGCCCACAAATCGTTTTTTTTTTTTTGGTACCAGTGATTGAACTCAGGTCCTTGAGCTTGCAAGGCAGGCGCCGGAAGCACTGAGCTAAATCCCTGGCCCCACAAATCATATTCTTATCACTGAAGTTATTCACTTAAGTACCTAATCATAGAGAACAAGGGATTAAGAAATGTATTTCAAAGGATAAATTTAAGCACTTAACACCTATCTAGGGTTTAGTTCCTCTTTTTTTTTTAATGGTACTGAGAATTGAACCTAGGGCCTCTGCATGGAACTATATCCCTAGTCTTTTTTTTTTTTTTATTTTGAGAAAAGGTCTCATTAAGTTAATGTCCGGTTGGGCTTAAATTTGCAACTCTTCTGCCTCAATCTCCCAGAGTGCTGGGATTACAGGCCTGCATCACAAGGCCAAGTTCTTCATTTTTTTAAAAAAGTAGGTATCTGACTACGGGAGCTTGAAAGTTATTTCTATGACACCTGAAACCAAATTTTAAAATGAATAAATTCTATGACTTAATGCAGACAAAAGCACTCCCAAGACAATACTATTAAGGATATATTTTACTTACATTCTTCCGACACCTTCATACATGTTAGTCTCATCTACCAAAGTCATAATCTCTGTATCTGTAAGATGTGCATGCTTTTTTGTTCTGTTCAGCTGTTCAATTTGAATATCTGCAAGCTTCACCTTTTGTTGAGTGTCAATAACTTTCGCTTGAAGCTCTGTGAAGGCCTGATAAAAACAAATCCTTGATTTAACAGACAAAACATTTCACAGAAAACATTTAGGTCAAACTGAAATTTATTAAAGCAGAAAATGCTAGGGCTGGGGATTTAGCTCAGTAGCACCGTACCTGCCTCGAAAGGGCAAAGTCCTGAGTTCCAATCCCCGGTACCAAAAAAAAAAAAGAAACTGCTAACCAGAGACAAAGCTGTGAGATTCACCGGAGAAAACATAAATGAGTCAATACAATTAGCAATACTAAACACTGAATTTATCCTCAGAAGATGCAATCAATTTGAAGAAGCAAAATAAATGCACATTGGGCCGGGGATTTAGCTCAGTGGTTTCGCCGCCTGGTGCACAAGCACCAGGACCCGAGTTCAATCTCTGGGACCAAAAAAATAAATACATAAATAAATAAATGCACATTAAATAACCAGTATCAAGTAACCAGAATAATAAAATCAATAAATGCAAACAGATGATGAAACTCAAGAGATTCCAAATAAGAACCATAAAAATAACAACTCAGGGCCAGGGATTCAGCTCAGTGGCACCGCACCTGCCTCAAAAGCACAAGGTCCTGAGTTTGATCCCTGGTACCAAAAAAAAAAACTCACTATATCTATATTACACAACTTCCATATTACACAGCTAGATTTCAAAGCACTTTCTCACATTATTTCAAAATAATCACATAGGAAAATTAATGAGAATATTAAAGATAGATATAATAACATCTCATTTTCTCCTGTTGATAATGAGAGATGGCAGTTTCATCATCCTCAAGTTACAAATCAAGTAACTGAGTTGAGATAAAAGTGGCTTGCACAGGTTTGACTACTAGGTAGAAAGGCAGGTACAGTGAGTGGACCCTTGACTTACCAACTTAACTTGATCAGTTTGGTTGGTTGTAAGTAAATACAGCTGAGATCTGGATGTTTACCTGGGTAACCACTATAGATAACAAGAGCCAAGTGAATCTGCCATTAACCTAATTAACCCAAGTTGTTCGTATGTCAGGCCAGTCGTAATTTGAGGGTCCACTATACTTAAAAGCATTTCTTCTGACTCCCCTTAGTTCAAGAATCTTTTCATTCTACTATCTATAGTAATATTCAGAATACAAATATATTTAAGAGAAAGTCTAAAACAAGAGAAAATTCTAAGCAGTGACAGAATTGTATCATGATCTTCATCTGCACATATCAGGCCAAATTTGACCCCCGTCCACTTACTTAACTCGAAGATAAATACAGTTCTTGGATACTCTTGAAGTGTCTACAATGACTTTCATGTGTTGTCAAATTTATGCCTTACTAACATGTGGTGATTGAAATGCATAGCAATGGCTATTACTTAACTTTTATTCTGACTTTGTTGTGTCACCTACGAGTAAGATTTCAAGAGATTTACTTTGCAGGAGAAGGGGACCCTGAAATTTTCTATTAGTCTTCACCCAAAAAAAGCCCTTATAAAAATATTAGGAGATAAAAACTTAATACAAGTTTCTTTTTCATTCAACTGGTTGTGAAAACTGTTCAATTTAAGTCTGTCATCATTTTCTGTTTGAATTCATTGTCACATTTCTTAGCAACAAATTCCACTAATAGGTAAGGACATTCACAGTTGTACTCCTGTTAGCTCTTTTACTAAACTATGACTTAAATTTGAACTTTCAACAGTAAAAAGGGTACATTTTCAGAATACACAATTTTGTTTTGAAATGTAGAATACCAGGTATTATCTAATTGCTCTGTATGCAGCTAAATAAGCACATGCTGAGATGTTACAGGACAATAAAACAACATGTAAAAGCTAAATTTACAAGTTTCAAGACAAGAACCGCAAAAAAACATGACTCAAATACCTAATATCCTCAGAGCAGTAACAGGTTCATTCATTAGGAGCAACAGCTATTTCAGCTGTCCTATTTCTTATGCAAAGGTTAACCAGAGGCAGTCACTTAAAAAGTTGCTCACCTAAAGAACCTAAAGTAATGATCAAAATACTGGATTCTAGTCCCAACCTTTATGACTTTTTTAAAACTGTTTGCTTTTCTAGAAAAGTAGATTGAAGCTGGATGAATTCTAAGGTTCTTTCCTAACCCTCTCCCTTTCTTACAAAGCACATGGTTTGGGGTCGGTAGTGGGGTTAGCACCCTAATCACTCACAAGTGACAAAAATGTTTGAGTAACAATCCATTTACAAGCAATTGTTTGAACAAAGAGAGAAATATAATTCCTTCTAATACCAATCCTTACAGGAATTTTTCTTTTTTTTGACAAGTCCTTCAAAAAAGGAACGGGGAGGGGGGCTTAAGTCCTGAAATAAACATTGCTATGACAATGTATGAATGACTTTCTAAGATGCCAATACTGAGACCTTTCAGGTTGCGTTATGGAATATAAATGGCCTAAAAACAAAGACGGAACTTACATTATTTTAAAGCAAAGAAAGCCGAATTACAGATGCCTCCGCCCCAAGCGGCCCAAAGGGGTTTCAATTTGAAACGCTCTCTTCAGTTCTTACTAAACGCTCCCTGAAAGCTTCAAATGCAACGAAATGGCTCTGGAATTCAAAACATGGGGATAGGCCGGAGATGGAGCTGCAACCAGCCCTCAGTTCTAGCTAACCAGCTCCTACCTAACAAGAGCCGCTCGCCTCCCACCACAGCTTAAGGAGACCCGATCCCGCTTTTGGACTCTGGGAAATCATGCCTTACTCCCCTGTAGCCTCTTTCCTCGTGCGAGCCGCGAGCTTCCCTCAATAATCTTGTCCAAGGTCCTCATCCTCCAAAGAGATGGCTATGCTTGGTCAAGACCCCCTTTTACCTTCTTCAACTCCAGATCCACGGGGGCCGCCATGTTGGTGCACTCTATGCGCCTGCGCGTTGGAAGAAGGCCGGAAGGGGGGGGGAGGGGGAACGGCTTGAGAAGTGACTGCCTTCCTTCTGCACCTGGGCATGAACTGGGCTAACCAGGATATTTTCCTCATCTGGATGGGTTACCCTTGAAATATTCGGGCTTCCTTTTCAATATGCCTTGCTCCTGTAACCCATCAGGTCTAGCCTGCACCTACATGTCTTCCAGTCACAGCCCAAAGAGTAAATTTGATGTGTAGCTTTACGCAGTTGGACAAATAACTTGGTTTGAACTGCTAAATTGAAATATATCTAGTTCAGCTTACCCCCCCATTAGTAGTTCAGCCCTTCAACTAGTCCCTGTGCTGTTAGAAATGCGTAAAGCCCCTAACTACAGACATGGCAGTAAGAAGACCATTCTTAGAAGGTTTGGTTGGCATGTTCTTCCAAAGAACTTAATTTCTACTGAAGTACTGAAGACTCCATGAAGACCTTATAGAGACAGTGATTCTCAAGAGAGGCCAAATAAGTTTGTTTAATAATAATAATAATACAGATTCCAGGCTGGGAATGCAGCTGAGTTAGGAAAGACATGTTTAGTATATGTGAGGCCCTGAGTTCAATACCCAGCACCATAAATGAGCACAGTCTTTGGGGTTTCATCCAAACTTAATTAGAATCTTTGAAAGTGGATCCTGGAAATTTGTGCTTTTGTCAACTCCCCCATCAACTGATAATGCAAATTGTTTCCAGACCACATTTTGAGAATCTCTGATGTAAAAAGAGCTGTCATTTGAACTAGAAGAATGGAAAATAATTGTCTTTTGGAAATGGAAAAAATATATATCCATTATAAAAACTGGAAGGTGAAAGGACAGCAAATTTGGAACCAGCAGATCTGGATTCTAGGCTTGGTCTACCTTAAACCTAGCCGTGGTTCCATTTACTAGCTGTGTGACTTTAAGCAATTCACTTACCCTTGACAAGCTTTAATCTCCTCATATTTAATTTGAGAATAACAATATACCTAATAGGATTATTGTGAGAAGTAAATAAGATCAGAGTGAAATGCTCTGACCACAGTACTGTGCACACAGTATGTACTCAATAAATAGTTGATGTATTTAATGTTGTCTTGTTTCAAAGTCCAACAAATTGCTATCATATTTACCATCACACAGACCAAAAATAATCTCTCCTCTGAATTCTCCTCAAAACGTCTGTTTGTTGGGCCGGGGATTTAGCTCAGTGGTTCCACTGCCTGCTTTGCAAGCACAAGGACTCGAGTTCAATCCCCGGTACCAAAAAAAAAAAAAAAAGTCTATTTATTTATCAAGACATAATACTTCAGGGTTAGGGCTGTAGCTCGGTGTTAGAGCATTTGCCTAGCACACACGAGGCCCTGGGTTCCATACCTAGCACTATATGCACATGTGCACACACACATACACACACACCACTTTCTAGCTTTGTTAAAAACTTTCTTCTGTCAGGCACAATAGCACACATCTATAATCCCAGCTATGTGGGAGGCTGAGGCAAGAAGATGGCAAATTCAAGCCTGGGCAACTTAGCAACTTAGTGAGACCTGGTATTTAGAAGGGGGGGGGTGGGCAGGTGGGGATTTAGCTCAGTGGTTCTGCCTCCGGTCTCACAAGCGCAAGGTCCCGAATTCAATCCCCAGTACCAAAAAAAAAAGGACAAGGGTTGTAGTTCTGTGGTAGGGCACCCCAGGGTTCAATTCCCCAGTACCAAAGGAAAAAAAGAAAAATCCTTTGTCATGCTGTTTTTCATAACTTTGTTGGAAATCTGTCTTCTCTCTGCTGTCCCTTATAATATTCACTTTGGCTTTGGGTTCTGCCATCCTGCTCTGATGTGTGTCTACTTTTCCTGCTTGGTACACAGTGTCCTTGTCTAATCTGAGAATTTATGGCAATTCTGGAAAATATTCAGTCAGCATCTCATGGAGTGTTGGCTCTCATCTCTCTTGCAGAGCTACCATTAGAAGTATATTGAAACTGGGCACAGAGGCGCATGCCTATAATTCTAGGTACTTGGGAACCTGAGTCAGGAGGATTGCAAGTTTGAGGCCAGCCTGGGGAACTTAACAAAACTTTGTCTCAAAATAAATAATAAAAGGGAGCCAAGTGTGATGGCGTATGCCTGTCATTCCAGCACTTGGGAGGTTGAGGCAGAAGGATTGCTCCTAGCTCAAGGCCAGCCTGGGCTACACAGTGAGTTCAAGGCCAGCCTGAAGTACATAGCAAGACTCTGTCTCAAAAACAAAACAAACATGGGCAGGGGATTTAGCTCAGTGGTTCCGGCACAAGCACAAGGTCCAGGGTTCGATCCCTGATACCAAAAAAGCAAACAAACAAACAAAAACAAAACAAACAAACAAAGGGGCTGGGGACATAGTTCAGTGGTAGAGCACTTACCTAGCATGTACAAGGCTCTAAGTTCAATCCTCTAACACACACACACACACAGATGTTGAAGCATCCACATCTCTCAACCTTTATACTTACTATTTCCTTTTTTCAAACCCTAGATATCTACAACTTCACCAATATAATAATGGTTTCTTCGACTATTTCTAGTTTGTTGTCTATATGATCCTTTGAGTTTTGTAACAGTTGAGCTCTGAAATGTTCCCCAAAAGTCTCATTATGTTCAGAGGTAGGGCTTTCAGAAGCTGTATCGTTGGCCTTGCTTGTAATCTCAGCACTTGGGAGGCTCAGGCAGGAGGAGTGCTATGAATTCAAGGCCAGCATGGGGTACACGGTGAGTTCAAAGACAATCTGAACTAAATAATGAGACTCTTTGTCTCAAAAAACCAAAATAATAATAATAATATCAGATACTAAAATAAGTACTAGTGAGGAGGAAAACAGCAACGTGCTTAAGAGATTGACTGGGTGGAGGCCACTCATGTGTGAGAAATTTTCAGGAGGACATAGCATATGAGATGAGAACTGGAAAATGAAAATAGCTGGCTAAGAACCTGGAAAAGACCATTCCAGATAGAGGAAATCTCAAGAGCAAAGAGTTTAAAATGAACAGGCTTGGCATATTTGAAGACTAAAAAATAAGAAGCCAGTGTGGTTGGACTAGGAAAATAGTAGAAGATGACATCAGAGAGGTGCTTAGGGGGCCAGATCATGAAAGGATTTTTAAGCTACAGTCAGGGGTTAGAAAGTCATCTGAGTGTGATAGGAAATCACTGAATGATTTCAAGCAGGAGATTGATTTGATCCTATTTTCAAGGGAACGTTGTAGGTTCTAAATGGGAAAGGGATTGGAGGGAGCAAGAGTGGAATCTGGGAGGACTGTTTAGGAGACTATTGTGATAATCCAAAAGAGAGATGATGGTGGTCCAGAGGAGATCATGGCAGTGGAGGTGGAAGTAGATGGATCCAAGTAGTGGTTACTGAACTTGATGAAGGAATGGGTATGTGTTGGGGAGGAAGAAACAAAAAAGAAAGGAATTAAAGCTGATCCCTCCAGGATGAATGTAATCATTATATCCCACAAACATGTACTAATAAAAAAAGTTTTTTAAAGATAGTCCCTAGGGGTCCGGGGATTTAGCCCAGTGGTTCCATCGCCTGCCTCGAAAGCGCAAGGACCCAAGTTCCATCCCCGGTACCAAAAAATAAAAAATAAAAAAATAATAACAGCCGGGCATGGTGGTGCACCCCTGTAAGTCCAGCACTCAGGAGGCTGAGGCAGGAGGATTGCCATGAGTTTGAGGCCAGCCTCAAACTACACAGTGAGTTCAAGGCCAGCCAAAAAAAAAAGGGAAATAAAGAAGGATAAGTTTGAGACATTTCTAGCAAAATGGACACACTTTGAAACCACACTCTCAAGTGAAATAAGTTGGACACACATGTTTAAATACCACATTGTTTCTCTGGTGTGAGAAACCAAAAGTGGGAATAAGGACTGAAATGTATAATAGATATTAGGAAATGGGAAGAAAATGTTCAAATGAGAAGGGGAAGGGCCAGGCATTTAGCTCAGTGGTTCCACCGCCTGCCTCGTAAGTGCAGGGTCCCGAGTTCAATCCCTGGTACCAAAAAAAAAAAAAAAAGAAGAATTAGAAGGGAAACAAGGGAGGTGGGAGGGGGAAAAGAAAGAATGGACAAGAAAAAAAAAGAATAGAAGGAAAAAAATGGAAACAAAGCTTTTGTAAATGAGGAGAAGGGTCAGAGGGGGAGGGGAATGGGAAAAAAAGAAGCAAGATATATCATGTACAGGTACAAATTCCCTATGATGAATGTGATCGCTATGTATATCTAAAATGTACCAATAAAGGTTATGCTTCCATAACAACAACAACAAAACTTTGTTTCTCTCCACTGCAATCATCTAGGCATTAAAAAAAATGAAGGCAATAAATGCGTCCCACAGTGCCAGTGTTCCCAGGCTCCTTCTCTATTTCTTTCTTTCTTTCTCTTTTTTTTTTTTTTTTTGTACCAGGATTCAACCTCAGGATCTCGAGCTTGCCAGGCAGGTGCTGTGCTGCTGAGCTACACCCCTGGCCCCTTCTCTCTTATCCATATGATCCAAGGCCACTTGTCACTATCATGTCCATAGTCTATCTTAAAGAAAGAGGAAAAGAAGGGAGAGGCTTACCTCTTCACTTTAAAGGCCTGTCCCAGAAGCTGTAAGCATGGCTCTATTCCTATCACAATGGCCATAATGCCATTCCTGGCTGAAAGAAAGGCAGGGATACTTAGTTATTATTGTATACAACTATGCATTTAGTTAAACACTATGCATTCTGTTATTGTAAAAGAGAAATAGAATACAGATATTTAGAGGAAATGAGCAGCTTTTGACCTAAGTTTTCTGTTGATAAAGCCATTTCCATTTATGTCATTTGATTTTTATACTTTGCGAGCTAGATAGACCCTAAAAGATTCATTCAATTTGAGAGGAAGTTTAGCAGAGTGGTTAAGAGTATGAGCTTTGGGCTTGAGAGGGGAATGGGATAAAATAAAATAAAATTTGCTTTAAAAAAGAAAAAGTATGAGCTTTGGAATCTGATGTCCTCGGTTCACATCTTTTACTATTTACTAGCTGAGAGATCCAAGGAAAATTGTTTAACTTCTCAGAGCTTCAGTCTCTTCTACTGTAAAATGGGGATAATGCCAATATTCATCTCATAGTTTTTATGAGGATTGAGATAACATGCAAATTTACTGGCATACAGTTGCATTACTCAACATTAGCTTTTGTTATGTATTAAGTATTACAAACCTACAGATCAATAAAAGATCAATTCACAGTAAAATGAGGAAAACTCTGCTGTAAAAGAAGTAGATTCCAGGAACTGAAACAACATGGAGGAAAGGGGCTCCTAATACAGGAGTCTTCCTTCCTTCCTCCCTTCCTTCCTTCTTTACTTTTTTTCTTTTCTTTCTTTTTCATTTTTCGTGCTGGGGATCAAACTCACAGCCTGGCTCATCCCTAAACGGACCCAGAAATCTTATAAATATAAAGCATATGTGGCAGGAAAAGGAGAGAGGATATTCCTAGAAAAGACACCAAAGCAAGGCAAGAGAAAGATGGGTTCCTTCAGAGAAATGCAAGTTATGCAGTATGGCCAGAGCAAAAGGAGCACGTCATTGAGAGCAATGGAGGGGGCTGTAAGTAGAGGAATGAATGATCATATTTAAACTCTAGAACATTACCATACCTAATTTACGTAGCATGATTCCCAGAAGGCAGATGAGAAACAAGGTCAGAGACTGGAACAGCCATCCAGACACCAAGGAGCCAGGACTAGGGTAGTTGAAGAAGAAAAGAGCTCCGGAGTTCACCAAAATTTCTTTAAAAATTCTTTCCTGTATTAAGATGATTCACTCTTAACTCTGACTTATCTCAACTACTTTTACATCATTTAAATTAATAGAGAAACATCTTCTTTGCATATTTTTTCCATTAATGGTGATTGAATCCAAGGCCTTGAAAATGAGCTACATCCTCATCCTTTTGTTATTTTGAGACAGGGTCTCACTAAGTTGCCCAGCTTGGACTTGTACTTGTGATCCTCATTCTTCAGCCTCCCAGAGTATTGAGATTACAGGCATACACCATCATGGCTGGCTCTTCTTTGCTAATATTTCCATCTAAAAGTGACCAATCATCAGTTTGTCCAAGTCTGTTTCCATGGAAGGTATGCCTCTCTGGGAAAGCCTTCAGTCTTGGGCAGAACAGAATGACTGATCTCCCTAGATCCTTGGAGAGAGGCACAGTGAGATGGTACTTAAAAGAAGTTTTGGAATCAGATTGCCTTTATTCAAATCCTAGCCTTGACAGAAGTAGGAAATAGGACCTTGAACAAGTTACCTCTCTGTACCTCAATTTCCCCACATTAAAAATGAGGATGAGGCAGTGTAGTAACTACCTTTCAGGGTAATTGTGAGGATTAAAAAATTGACGTATGCTGAGTATTTAGAATGGTACCAGGAATAGTAGTTTTACTATGAGATTTTTAAGATAATAGCCATTATGAACATTTGCCTAACTTCTGTCCCACACATCCCCTGGCTTTGTCCTTCTATTTCAAATGTCTCCAGGTTTTTAATTCCAAGCTGTCTGTCACCCCACCCAAGGATAGTAAGAAAAAGTGGTTCTATGGCACTGTAGACTGTCCAAATTGTGGGAAGCCTCTGAGAGTAATGAATGAATTAAACAGAATTGAGGCTTTTAGAACTCTCTCACAAACAGGCCACCTTGTGATATTCTCAAAAATGGGACAAGGAGCTAAGGGTATAGGTCAGTGGTCGAGCACATGGTTAGCATGCACAAAGCCCTGGGTTGGATACCTGGAGCATCACCCCCCAAAAAAAGAAACCAGAAAAAAATGGAGAAATCTGCACATATTTTTTATAAAAGTAAATCTGTATGACAATCTGCTTGTGAGTAGGAAGGTGTAGGGTGGAAGCATTTGTAAATTTGCATGGTAGCTATGTGGAGGCCTAAGGAATGGTGATGAGGGGAAACATTCCCATGTGACACATTTGCCGAGAAATTCGGAGCAGCCCTTCCAGCTGACAAAGTATGTTTGGGCCTGGGACCTGCCCAGGCAGGAAAGGTGCTTTCACTGTGCCTACTAAATGAAACAGTCATAGGAAACTCTGCAAGGAGAGGAAGTGAATCGTCATTAGCAGGAACTGATTGTGGCTTTCTCACGCATCTGGCCACATCTGATTCAATCTATTTATAAAAGTTATTATTTTCAATCAGTCTTGATTATTTAAACCTGCATAAGAGACGAAGCTTGAAAACAGAGGATAATAAAGCCTGGATTATTTATCCCATTGCTTACAGGGAAAATAAAAGTGTAAGGCCTGCTAGAGGTGACAGCCAAGAACCAAGATATTACCAACAACAGGAAAGGAATAAAAGCAAGGAAACCAAAAGACTAAGAGGGAATCCATGCCTCTATCACCACACCTCACCAAGCAGAAAAATTCATTTTCCTTTAGAACAGGAAGAAGAGTACAATGGGGTTGGGTTGAGATCTGGACAAAACTCTACACACACTTTATAAATAGCCACCAAAAAATATAGCACAAGGGAATGTTTTTCCACCCTTGGAAGCACACCAAGGACAAATGATTAAGGCTTTCCCCCAGAATACCCACTTTAGCACTCTAAAAGTTTTTAAATAAAAAAATTTTTTAATTACAAGAAGCTTAAAAATTAATATTATTCTTTTTGTTTTGTTTTGTTTTGTTTTTGTTTTTGGTTCCGCGGATCGAACTTGGGTCCTTGTGCTTGCGAGGCAGGCAGAATATTATTCTTTTTGCAAACTGGAACATAAATTGTAGGGAACAGGGAAAGAGAACGTTACCAGAACTTCTACAGTCAGTCCTAGTCTTCTGCGAGCCACGACAGCACAAGGCAAATTAACTTATTAGACAGAAAAAATAGAAAAAAATGAGACTTAGAGGAGAAGCTGAGCTTTGGTCCTGACCAGTGCTGCTCTGGGCAGCAGAGGACAGACCCCGAGTTTGCCACACCTTTATTCAGTACATCAGGAGAAACAAATGTAACAGATCACTCAGGGCAGAGAGTTCGGTACATGGGAGAGTAACAAATGTAAAAGGTCACTCAGAGGACAGTGGCGGCAGCGGCAGTGGCTAAAATCCTAGAATAATGAGGAACTAGACAGATGAAGATTTTGTTCCTCCCAGGATGTCTTCAGTTGATGTAATCTTGTCCTGGAGCATTATAGCATCACCAGGCCATTGAGGTTTTAGCTGTGACCACAGGCCGAAATGGAGTTATGTCTTGTCCATACCTGGCCTGTGGGCAGGAGAACTAGGCCTAATCAAATGATTTTTTCTCCAAAATTATGTAGGATTGTTCTCAACAATAAGTGACTATAACACCTAGTAAATAAAATAGATGTTACTTAAAATGAGAAGCTTCACTTCTATCCATTAGAAAGAGTTCCAGAGGGCCAGGGATTTAACTCAGTGGTTCCTCTACCTGTCTTGCAAGCGCAAGGTCCTGAGTTTGATCCCTAGTACCAAAAAAAAAAAGAGAGTCACAGGATTGGATCTCTTTGGCCTGGCTTGGGTCACATGCTTGCCTATGAACCAAGCACAAAGGTCAGAGACATGGAATTCTCTGACTGGCCAGCTGCAGGACACACAGCCGTTCCTGGAAGGATAGGGGTATCATTCCCCACCCAGAAAGTACATAGACTAAGAGTGAAAGAGAGGTGGCTTCTTTCCCAAAGAGTGACATACGCCTACAAGGATTAAAAATAGACATCCACTGCAGCAAAGGAGAAAAAATAGATATCTACTGCAGCTTAGCTGCCAAAATTTCAACTTTTTCAATCTCTTCTAATGAATAAGTCAATTCCATTTTAGTAGTACATATGCTTCATGATGTTGGCCCTTATTCTCCCTCAGATAGCAATGGTCAGTGACCTCAAGGAAATAGCCTTACTTTGCGATGGAGTCCTTGGATCATTGGACCCCGCGGACGGGTCCATTCAAAGTTGTTAAACCCTTGACAAAATACTCTCTTTGTTTCACTAAAGACAAATTGTAGCAGCCACTGTCCAGGGGAGGCAGAAGTTTCTACTTCCTTTTGTCCCCTCAGCTAAGGTCAAACACCTCTTCGTGGCTTTGAAAGGTGAATTTGTCTAGCTGTGGAAGAGTACCCTCAATGGCCTTATAAATCCTTGTCTTTCTAACCGCAGTGATTAGTAAAGAATACAAGAAGTCACTAGCAGGACTATCTATGCTGGAACATCAGAATCTGAGGGCAGAAGGCCATGTAGAACAAGGGGTAAATTCTCGAAGGGACCCTGTTAATTGATACATTTACATATATCTCCATTGTGTTCTGCTGTCTTAAGTATAGGCTCTTGTATAAAATTTCCAGAAAAGAATCCTAGGGCCCGGGATTTAGCTCAGTAGTTTCACTGCCTGCTGCGCAAGGCCAAGGACCAGAGTTCAATCCCCAGTACAAAAAAAAAAAAAAGAAAAAAAAAATCCTAGATTCAAAGAACTGAAAGAGACCTTTGGATTCCAGCCTACTCAATCCCGTTGAGGAAAATGAGTTTTACAGAGCAAAAGTGGTTTGCCACAGTCACAGTAAATTGGTGTCCAAGGTGCTATTAGAACCCAAAAGATAAATTCACTTCCAGAATTTCTTCTTTCTATAATCTCTTTTTTCAATTTTTATTTTTATTAGTACATGTTTACAATACACAAATGATTGGATTCAATGTGGGGAGTTGGTACATGTAAATAACATATCTAAATATTTTTCATGCCCTTCCTTTCCCCCACCCCATCTTGGTCCTCTTCCCATTTGATCTGTCTCCTTCCCAAAGATCTATTTCCTTTTTTCTTATTATTTGTCTTTTATTTTGCTCTTTAATTCATTTATACTTTGGGTTTCTCATGTAAGAGAAACCATGCCATATTTAAGCTTGTATGTCTGATTTATTTTCCTTAACATTATGGTCTCAAGTTGCATCCATTTTCCTTGAAATGATTCACATTCATCCTTCTTTATGCCAGAATAGTACTCTATTGTATCTAAATACATATTTTCTTTATCAATTTATCTTTTTTTTTTTTGGTACCAGGGATCGAACTCAGGCCTTTGCGCTTGCGCAGCAGGCGGAGAAACCATTGAGCTAAATCCCTGCCCCCTCAATTTATCTTTTGATGGACGTATAGGCTGCTTCCATGATTCAACTATTATGAATTGTCCTGCTATAAACATGGGAGTGGATGTATCACTGTAATATGATGTCTTTAACGCTTCTGGGAAGATACCTAGAAAGGAAGTAGCTGGATCAAATGGAATTTCTAGTTTTAGTTTTTTGAGGAATCTCCGTACTGATTCCCATAGTGGTTGTACTAGTTTACATTCCTACCAACAATACACTGTACAAGGGTTTCTTTTTTCCCACATCCTCACCAGAATTTGTTATAATTTAATTTCTTTGTTTTTATCTTTGGGTTTTTTTGGTACTGGGGATCGAACTCAGGTCCTTACGCTTGCGCAGTAGGTGGCGAAACCACTGAGCTAAATCCCTGACCCTATAATTTTAATTTCTTGATGATACCTATTCTTCCTGGAGTCAGATGGAATCTCAGTGTTGTTTTAATTTGTATCTGTCTAATAGCTACAGATATTGAACATGTTTTCATGTGTGTTTTTTGGAGGGGGTACCGGGGCTCGAACTTGGGTCCTTGCACTTGCACAGCAGGTAATGAAACCACTGAGCTAAATCCCCGGCCCTCGTTTTCATGTTTTTATTGGCCATTTGTACTTCTTCAAAGAAGTATCTATTCATTTCAGTTGCCCTTTTTTTACTGTCTTTTTTTTTTTTTTTGGTTTTTTGAGATAGGGTCTTGTATGCAGTTCAGGCTGGCCTTGAACACACTATGTAGCACAGACTGGCCTCAAACTTGCAGGGATCCTCCTGCCTCAGCCTCCCAAGCGCTGGAATTACAGGTGTACACCACCACACATGGCTTGATTGAGTCTTTTATTTTGGGAGGGGGAGTCTAATGTTTTTGAGTTCTTCATATATTCTAGCTATTAGTACTCTGTCGGAAGAACAGCTGGCAAAATTTTTCCCCATCCTGTAGGTTACCTGTTCACTCTGTTACTTTGCTGTGCCAAAGCATTTTAATTTGCTATAATCCCATTTGTTAATTCTTGATGTTATTTCTTGTGAAATTGAGGTTCTCTTCAGAAAGTCCTTACTTATCCCTATGTCTTCAAGAGTTTTCCTATTTTGTTTCCCAGAAGGTTAAGTGTTTCTGTTCAGGCCTTTGATCCACTTTGATTTTAGTTTAGTATATGGTGAGAGATATGGGAATAGATTCAATCTTCTTCATGTGCATAGCCAGTTTTCCCAGCACCATTTGCTAAAGAGACTTATCTTTCATCCAGTGTATGCTTTTACCCCCTTTGTCAAAAATCAGATGGCTGAATGTGCCTGGGAGTGTTTCTGCAGCCTCTATTCTGTTCCATTGAGCCATATGTCTGGTTTTGTGCCAGTACCTTCTTTCTACACTCTCTTGGGTGAATTCTGGCAAGGTTACTAAGTCTCAAACAGGAGAAAAGTTTAGAGTCACAAATCTCCATTTATCTACTCCTTTTTGTAGTTTTTCATCCCTAATTGCATTTAAACATGTAGGTTTTGAAAAGAGCCTCAGTTCCAGAGCACCAGAAGAGAAAAAGGTGAAAAAGCTCCTAGGCTTAGCTCCATAGCAGAAAACAAACTTGATGTTCCTTTGGACTGAATCTATCTGCAGAAATTCTGGTTTTCTGTAGAATTTGAAAAAAATACCAGGATGTCTAGGATATCCTTGTCAATGTATGTTAAATGTTATAAATGGCCTGTGTGAGGCCACTCACTAGGAGACGGGCTTTGTGAGGAAAAAGGTTTATTCCAGTGAACAGACACTAAAATTGGGAATAGATTTAAGCAGCTAGCTGGGAAAGAAAACTACACTTATATAGTTTTTTTGTACCGGGGATCGAACTCAGGTCCTTGAGCTTGCAAGGCAAGCAACAGAACCACTGAGCTAAATCCCCGGCCTCTTATGTAGATTTTTGGAAAGGGGCTGTTTATGACTGAGAGTCTAAGGACAGTCTGGGCAGGTGTGTAGACAATCACTGGACTTCTTGGCCTTGGGGAAATTGTATATTCTGTCATAAATTTTTTTTATGGTCATGTGCCTTGTTTACTGAGAATAGCCTGTTGTTTGCTGAGAATGGCCTGTTTGCTTTGTGAAAGTCTCATTCAGGCCAGGCATGACATTAAATAATTAAATATATACCTGCAACTGTTTTTTGGATCTGGGTGAGCATAGTTTCCTCAGCATCTCAAAGAGGCCCATAACCCTCAAAAGGGTAAGAACTGCTACTGTTCAACAATGTTCCCAAGAATGGCTTATCATCAAAATTTCCAGAGGAGCTTTAAAAGTTCTGAGATTTGGTCCCTTCTCCTAGTTCTGGTCCCTTTGAGATCCAGTAAAGTCAGTAGCTCTTTGTGCTGGGGCTCAGAGAAGGTATACTTTTTTACAGACTCACCAGGCTTAGAAGCTATAGCTCTAGAAGAAAATATGAATAGAAGTACTTTTCTGCAAAGGAGAAGGAACAGCTACCTCAGGGGTTGGGACTTGACAGTTTTTCTGATGTAAACATTTTAGATATTTATGACAGAGAAAATTAGAATTTCTGGAAAGGAGAAGGAAGAGGAAATCCAACAAACTACAGAAAAAACAGTAGCGCTGGGTATGGTAGTGCATGACTGTAATCCCAGCACTCGGGAGGCTGAGGAAGGAGGATTACTGGGAATTCGAGGCTAGCCTGGGCTACATAGTGAGTTCAAAACCAGCCTGAACTACCTAGTGATACCCTGTTTCAAAAACAAAAAAGAAAAGAGTAAAATTCAGAAGGCAGCCATAGTTTTGTTACATTGCATTGTGATGACAGCTTCTACCCAGGCAAGTCAGCTCTTTTACCAACTTGCTTAGCTCAAACTCAATTTCCCTGGCTTTACCCTCCAGCCACTGTCAGATTCTGTAAATCCACAACTCTTAGGGCAGTAGAGAATTAGTACAAATCCATCACTTCTTGCATTTTTAGTTTTTAACAAAAAACTATTCATGCATTGAATTTGTTCATCTATGTATACAACAAGAATTTGTGTTTATAGGATGCCAAGTATTGCTCTGGCAGTAAACAAAATACTCTACTATCACCCTAGCAGGATAGCGCAGGTGCTGGATTCATTCACAGATTGAGCAATGGGATTACAGAGATCTTTGCCTTTACCTTAGTAGTTTCACCACATGGTTTCCCTTGTATTTCTAGAACACCAAGAATATTTTTGCTTTGCTTTTTGTGTGTGTGTGTGTGTGTGTGTGTGTGTGTGTGTGTTTGTTTGGGGTTTGGAGTTTTTTTGTTTTGATTTGTTTTATCTTGTTTTTTGAGACAGAGTCTTGCTATGTAGTTCAGGTTGGCTTTGAACTCAATATGTAGCCCAGGCTGACCTCAAAAGTGAGCCTCTATCGGGCTGGGGATTTAGCTCAGTGGTTCTGGCACCTGCCTCACAAGCATAAGGTCCCAAGTTCAATCCCCAGTACCAAAAAAAGAAAAAGAAAAAAAAAAAAAAAGTGAGCCTCCTGCCTCAGCTTCCTGAGCACTGTAATACATCAAGAATATTCTTGCTTTAAAAAACAAAACAAAACTAAGTATAGCCAGGCATGAAGGATCACCACAAGTTCAAGGCCAGCCTGGGCTGCGTAGTAAGTTCAAGGATAGCCAGCACCACAAAGTGAGACCCTATCTCAAAAAAACAAAAAACAAACAAAACAAAGAAGAATATTCTTGGTTGTAGGCTTTCTGTGTGCTAGGTCCTCCTCTAAAACATTGTTCCCTGCTCTCTCCCTGGTCACTTACAATTTAAACCTTTGGGCATCCACTTCAGTGACCTTTTAGTGAAGAGACTTTTAACTGACTCCCAGTTCCTCCTCTTAGCCCCTCTCAAAGCACCTTACACTTTTTCTTAATGACATTTATCACAGGTTTTTTTTTGGTACTGAGGATTGAACTCAGGTCCTTGCACTTGCGCAGCAGGCGACAAAACCACTGAGCTAAATCCCTGGCCCCTATCACAGGTTTTTAGCAGTATATTTGTATGGTTTTTAAAAAATAATTACTACAATATCCACGTATAAAATGTGAACAGTAAACCTGCTATCTTAGTTACTTTTCTTGTTGCTGAGAGAAAACATCCGACCTCAAAAGTTAAAGGAGGGGGCCAGGGATTCAGCTCGGTGGTTCTGCCACCTGCCTACAAAGCACAAGGTCCAGAGTTCAATTCCAGGTACAAAAAAAAAAAAAGGTAAAGGAGGAAAGGTTTATTTTGGCTCACAGTTTGTAGAAGTTTCAGTCCATAGTCAGCTGGTTCCAAGGTACAGGCAGAGGGGCATCAAAGAGGAGAAACAATGCATGGCATGGCAGACAGAAGGCAGCAATACAGCAAAGTGGCAAAGCAGCAGCAATAGTAGCAGAACAGCAGCAGCACCAGCAGCTTCTTTCTGTCCCTTTATATTCTATCCAGGCTGTAAGCCTATTGATTAGTGCCACTTACACCCAGGGTGTGGTATCCTTTAACCCAACATCACACCCATAATCCCAGCCACCTCCAAAAAATTCCACCTATGACCAGATGAGGATTGAGGGGACATCTAAACACAAGCCATAACACTGGTATGCTAGGAAAATTAACTCCTTGCCCTTGGTCCTCTGATTTTCAGTTTGTGTTTTCAGAAACACTCATGGGGCCTTCACACCGAGCTACATCCCTAGTCTACTAAAAAAATGTGGTTTTTTGTTTGGTTTTTTTTTTGGTACTTGGGATCAAACTCAGGACCTTTTGCTTTGAGGCAGGTGCTGGAACCACTGAGCTAAATCCCTGGCCCTAAAAAAAAATGCTTTTGAGGGCTGGAGATTTAGCTCAGTGGTTCTGCCGCCTGCCTCACAAGCACAAGGTCCCAAGTTCGATCCCCGATACCAAAAAAAAAAATGCTTTTGACACAAGATCTCCCTAAATTGCCCAAGTGCAACTTGAACTTGAGATTCTCCTGCTTCAGCCTCTCTCGGCACTGGGATTAGTGTGTGCCACCCCACCTGGTGTATTATTCATTTGTATCCTTCCAGAGATGTTCTATTTATCTTTGTAGGTCTCTGCAGTTAATTTTTTTTTCTTTGGTACCAGGGATCGAACTCAGGACCTTGCGCTTTCGAGGCAGGCAGCAAAACCACTGAGCTACATCCCCGGCCCTCTGCAGTTAATTATTAAGTGGCTATCTCCTCTAAAGACTGAGGGAGAATACTGTCTATTTTTTTTATTGCTTTTTCTCTAGTGCTTGGTACACGAATAGCAATTTATAACTGTTGGTGAAATGATTGCAAGGGTGTTAAGAGAACAGAGATTTGGTTTCACTGCCTGCTGCACAACTGCAAGGACCTGAGTTCGATCCCCATACCAAAAAAAAGAGAGAGAACAGAGATTGAGTCAATCTCTAGTTTGCCAGTTTGTGTGCATCCTCCATACTTCCACTCAGTGTGGGCCACACACTAAGCTTCACTAATATGCCTACACTCCCCTAACTCTCGGTCCATGCGTTGTGAGACAGCTTCTCACTCTACGATAAAACTGTTGGTCTCTCATCTGTGTGCCTCCCCCTCTCCATAGACTGTGAGCCCCTTGAAGGCAAGGACCATGCTTTCACTCCTCTGGAATACTGCCAGCACACCAGAAGTCCCTAATGAACACTTTCTAACTGCTTTTCATCTCACCTGGCAAAGGTGACAGTTGGCACTTTTACAATTCTAGTCTCGTGCTCTGCTGACTTGTACCCTGGCAGAGCAGTTCCAAGTTGTTATTTTTCCATAAAGAGAGCACTGACCTCCAAACTTTTAGTGTACAGAGGTGCACTTGACTTGAATCTTACTGCAGATTCTCATTTCTTTCAACACTCAGTTTCCTCATTTTACACAATGGGGATAATAATGCCAACCTCCCAGGTCTGTTGTGATAATTAAATGAGGTTATTTAAATTGAGTCAGTGATTCATTTCCCCATTCACTTCAGTAAGAAAGAGGGTCTCTGTGTTTTGCTAAAAGGAAAACAGCTTGTTGCCTAAGTACAGTCAGGCAGACAAGACCCCTTTCATTTTGAGTCCCTGGGTCCTGTTCATGGCACTTTAAACATTTTAGGCATGAGAAGAGAATCACTAATAAAAATTTTTTTTAAATCCTCTTCGAACAATAACGTGAAATATAATGGCTGCAGGTCAAAGAAGCTACTGAACAATGCATCCTTGGGACAATCTATAGAAGTTTACAAGGTCCTACTGGCTGGGCCATATGCTGTCTGGGGCCTGCCTGCCCTTTCTGTCTCCTCTTGCATTACCCCTGCTAGCCCCTCCAAGCTCTAGCCACAATGAACAACCTTTGTTCCCCCATTCATTCTTTTTTTCTTTTCTTTTCTTTTTTTTTGAGGCAGGGTCTCCCTTTGTAGTTCAGGCTGGACCTGAACTCACTATGTAGGCCAGGCTGGCCTCAAACTCACGGTGATCCTCCTGCCTCAGCCTTCTGAGTGCTGGGATCACAGGTGTACGCCACTACACCTGGCTCCCCACTTATTCTTTTATACCTGGCCTTTGTGTATACTCTTCCATCTGCCTTATTCTGTAACTCTAAGAGTAGACAATTTCTTCCCACTCAGTGGTGGTGGCACACATTTGTAATCCTAGCACTCCAGGAGGTTGAAGCAGGAGGATCACAAGTTTGAGCCCAGCATAGGCATTTTAGAGACTTGGTAGAACCCTCAAAATAAAGAAGGGCCAGGGATGTTCAGTCCAAAGGTACTGGGTTCAATCCCCAGTGCTGCAAAAACACAATTTTTAAAATAAAAATTAAGAAAGGGCTGGGATATAGGTCAATTCGAAGACCCTGGGTTCAGCTCCCAGTAACACAGACACACACACACACACACACACACACACACACACACCCAAAAATGAAAACAAAGCTCTTCCCTTGGAAGACCTTCCTGACCTCCAGAGCTAGAGGAGTTCACTATGCCTTAGGCTATTCTTCTACCACTGTATTCTTTCCCTTTCCTAGCACTCATTACAGATGCACAATCCCCTGAGGGCCTTCACTCAACTATTCATTTATCTGACAATTCTTTCCAGAGGTCTTTCTTTTTTTTTTTTGGTACCTTGGATCGAACTCGGGTCCTTGCGCTTGCGCAGCAGGCGGCGAAACCACTGAGCTAAATCCCCAGCCTTCCAGAGGTCTTTCTTTGTTCTAGTTGTTCTGGGGGTTAGGGATACAGTGGTAGGCAAGATAAGAGATAGATTCTATTTTTGAAACTTATATCCTACTGAGTTAATCAATAAATAATATAGGGACCACTGTCTTATTCTTTGTTGCATTTACAGAACTAGACATTGTACCCAACGCATGGCAGATACACAGTTAGAAAAGGAAAAGTGAAGAGAGGATGAATGGCAGCCGGTCTCAGGGAAGAGCAGAAGTGACTAGTGTCACAGTGAACATGATTACTTTTGAATCATCTCTTGAGGATCTGTTCAATTTACGGAAGGCACTGAAATGGCTCGAGGCCCTTTCCTGATGGTCTCCAAGAAAGGAGGAGAAAGAAGGGGAAAATGTGGCTTATCTTCATTTCTTTTTGCCTTGTGTGTAGACACCTAAAAATGGGGATAAATGGATCTTCTCCACTCCTGTGCCTTCTTGTGCCAGAAGCTGGCTAGCTTGGTGCCAACCTCATTTCCTCTTCCTCGTGGGCACCCAGATAAACTGCATTTTTCTGCTTCTCTTGTAGTTAGGTATGACTACATGATGAGATTTTCAGTGAATTGGGGATGGAAGTGACAGAATCTCCTATATGGGTGATCCATCCTCTTTTCCCATCACAGTGACCTTGAAAGCTTTATATTAAAGATGGCAAGGGCTGGGGATTTAGCTCAGTGGTTCCCCTGCCTGACTCACAAGTACAAGGTCCCAAGTTCGATCCCTGGTACAAAAAAAAAACCTGGGGGACGGGCTGAGGATTTAGCTCAGTGGTCCTGCTGCAGTTGGAAGGACCTGAGTTCAATCCCCCCCGGTACCAAAAAAAAAAAAAAAAAAAAGATGGCAGAGACACAGGTGGAAAGACTTGAGTCCCTGAGTTACTATTTGAAGGGTTTTTTTTTTTTTAGAGCAGCCAACATTGTAACTATTTTCTTTCTTTTTTTCTTTTTTGGTACCAGGAATCGAACTTGGGTCCTTGCGCGCTTGCACAGCAGGCAGTGAAACCTCTGAGCTAAATCCCCAGCAACTATTTCCTTTCTTATGCTCTGCAAGCCAAAGACATCTCTCCAGCCCAGAGCCAGACGCAGCTCTTACCATGGTGCACCAATATCCCCACTGACATGGTGGTCATCCTGCAGACCAAAACCAGCCTACTATTTTCAGTCTCTCACAGCTTCTCCTCCTCCCATGTGGCCATCTCTGTGGATGGCAACACTTTCCACCCAGGTAGACAATCCTAAAACTCAGAGTCATTCTTGACTCACTCTCCTTTCTCTCGTCTTCCACATTAGCTCTTGAATTCTTGTGCTTCTTTTCTCCACTGCTGCAGCTACTCCTCCAGTCCATTCTCCAGTCTGAGTCACCTACCCAAAAGTAGATCTGCTCATGCCACCCCCACCCCATGCTCACTCTGGTAACACTCTGGGCTGGCTGCCCATTGCTCTGACAGTCCATCCAAACTCCTTGGTACAACTATGAGGGCCTTTCGGGATCCGGCCCAGCCTCCTTTTGCACCCTCTTTCACTGATTCCTGCCCAGCTGTCTACATCCAGTCACATCAGTCAAATCAAGCCCATTTCAGTTCCTCATTCACATCATCCTCTCTCTGACGCTGGCAGTCCCTCAGTGTAGACTACTCTCAACCTCTTCACTTGGGCCACAGCTGATTGTCAAGTCTCAGATTGAATTTCTTTTTTTTTTTTTTTGGTACCTAGGATCAAACTCATGTCCTTGCGCTTATAAGGACAGCGGAACCACTGAGCTAAATCCTCGGCCCTCAGATTGAATTTCACTTCCTGAGAAAAGTCACCTCTCTGACCTCTGGATCTGAAACCTACTGCCCATCACAACTCCTTGACACTTGATTGCTGTGACTTTTTGTCTGTCTTTCCTAGTAGAGTGCAGAGCCTGTGTCCTGTTCAACCTAGATTCTAGAACAGGCAGGAATCAGTGGCTGCTTGTTAAATGACTCCATGTGAACAGTGAACTAGTTCAATAATTACCAATTTATAGGTGTGATGTGAACTGGGTGTGGTGGCCTATGCCAGTAATACCAGCCCTCTGGGAGGCTGATGCAGGAAGATTACAAGTTTGAGCCCAGTTTGGATGATTCATGGCTTAACAAGACCCTGTTTCAAATTAAAAAAAAAAAAAGTATAAAGGGCTGGGGACATAGTTCAGTGTGAAGATCCTGGATTCAATCCCTAGTGCCTCATAAATAAACAAATAAATGAATGAGTGAGCAATGTAGCTCCCCTTAGCACTTCTAAAAATATCAGTGCTCTCAATGCCACGGGTTAATTCTCAGTTTCTCTGCAATCTGAGTCAGGACAATTCACCCCCATTTATTAATGAGGAAACATAATCCCAAGGAAGCAGGTGATTTGCCCCAGGGAGGCATCGAGGCAATACTCAACAGTGCTCTGGCTATGACCACACTACCTCTGCCTCCCCCATTGCCTCCCGTGCCCCCCGCTGTGCCACTTTTCTTGTTTCTGAGCACTAGGCGGAAATGTAATATCATGACACATTGGGGGATTTCTTTCTTCCCCTGCATTTTTCTGATGTGACTCCAGCTTGGGGGTTGGGGGAGTACAGGCCCTGGGAGGAAGAAGGAGGGTAGTTGCCACATTCCTCAGCAGCCTCCGTTTGCATAGCTCAAAGAAAGAAGAAAGAAGTTAGCGAGTTTTGGCAGACGCACTGGGCATTCAGCTCCTGTTCTGGCAGCTGCAGAGGTTGGGCTGAATAAATGCTCTGCCAAGGTCCAGGAGGCAAGCACTCTGTCCCAGCCCAGGCTGCCAAGATGAGGTAGAGGGGGTCAGGGCCTCTGCCTAAGATGAGGGTGCACAGAAAGAGGTCCCTTCTTTCTACTCAGACTGGCAGCTAGTTGGCTATGAGCCATTAAATGTTTGTGTGTGTATGAGATGGGGGTGAAGGGGATAGTGTCAGGGCCTTCATGCAAATCCTTCCCAGTTGGAAGGCAGTGCAGGCATCAGACAGCCTAAGGGGCTATCTCAGCCCCTCCTCCATCCTGGAGATCTTAGAGGGGCAGCCCATGGGCAGATGTCCCCACCCAGCTGCTGGGGCCACTGCCATCACATTCCAGGGCAGGCTGAGAGTCACAGAGCATGGCTTGACAAAGAGTGTGAGGCCTTGCTCACCATGGAAACCAGGCTTCCTAGGAAAAGGTCACATATTTGATGGGGCTGTCATCTGGGTACCTTAAATGCAGCACTGTTCCTGTTTTCCTGAAGACACTGCCCCCAGAGAAGGCCTGAGACAATGAGGGTGGCAGTTGACCTGTTTAGGCAGGGCCCTGCCACAATTTCCCCTATAGAAAAGCTCACATTATACTCACTTATATATGCTGACTCCTGCTTATACCCACTGGGGCAGGCTTGCAGGCCAAGCCTTAAGTCTACAAAGGACTCAGCTGAGCAATGAATCTAGAAACAAAGGTATGAACAAGACCCATGAGGGTAAAAATCAGCACAGGATTAGATAGCAGAGCTTGTAAACAATAGCTATAGTTATTATGTGTTCAGTACTTACTTCATCAGGCTCTATGATACTTTATATACACTAATCCCCCACAAAAACTCTACAAGAAAACTGAGGCTTGGAGAGGTTAAATAATTTGTCCAAGATTATTATACAACTAGCAAATGGCATGGTTAAGATTTGAACACAGGCCTGTCTCATCAAGAAACTGAATTCTTAACCTCTCATTTCACTCATTCATTTATTCATGCATTTGTTCAGTTATTTACTCAATTGTCTGTTCACACATGTGACAAACATTTAGTGAGAGCCTATGATGTGTTACAGACTGGACTGGATGTAGGAATGCAGAGCAGCAAAAAGATGTGCTCCATGACCTCCAAGAATGCATGGCAGGAGAAATGGATGAGCAGACAGACAATGACAGTGCACAGTAGGATCAAAGTGATGGGAGAGGAATACCAAAGCTTCTGTGGAAACAGCACCAATTTTCCTTGCACTATCCAAGAATTGATGATGTGAGAGTAAGAGCAAGAGTGACCACGAGCTGGGGATTTAGCTCAGTGGTTTTGCCACCTGCTGCGCAAGTGCAAGGACCTGAATTCGATCCCCGGTACCAAAAAAAAAAAAAAAAGAGCGACCAATCCAGCCAGGTGGTAGACTTTCTCTAGAAGGTGTCTAAGGACGTACCTGGAGAATGAGGCCTACCTCTGCAGGGTTGAGCTGAGGTCAGATTTCTCAGGCCAGCATTTGCTTCTAAATGGACCTGATCTGGCCCCCCTTACCAACCACAGTGTTCTCACAGCCCCCCAATCCATTGAGGAGCACAGGGAAAATAGAAGCCAGGCCTTCCTAGAAACCCTTGGATGTGTTCATGGTTTACATAGTTATCCTTGGCTCACTCACTAGTGGCATGAAGGAAGAGCCAGCTGGTAGCTTCTTCCTTCTGTTGTGCTCCCATTGAAGTCGATTGATCCACTGTCAAAAATGGGGAGATGGCAAATGAAACTAGTTTCTCATTATAAGGAAACCAACCCAGTGACTCCTAGGTTGGGCAAGGAAATAAGGTGGGGGAGGACGCTGAGGGAAAGGGTGACTTAATTCCTCCCATCTTTCTGGTTCCTACTCCCACATCATATGTCTTTGCAAAGCCTCCCACACAAACTCTGATCCACTAACTGCAGCCTGAAAGGAGCCCTTTTCCTGAGATGCCCTGCTGGTTAGTAATCGCCAAGATGATGGAGCAGGATGGGGGGGGGGGGATGTTCTCTGAAGAGCAAGAGGGCAGCTGGCTTCCTTCACAGCTGTGTGGGTGGCAGTGAGCTAAGAGTTCCCTGTTCTCCATCAATCAAAGGGACAATCATGAAAAAATGTGCAATGTTAAAAGTTCAAAAACAAAAACCAAACCACAACAACCTCCAAATTATATTAATTTGGTAGTGGCTGAATACTCTGGAAACCAATCATGGGAAGGGGCATTTCTAACTTCCTCTTCTGCTCTTGGATGAGGTTAGCCTGTTCCCTGGAGACCTGGCCTGAGCACCTTACCACAGCAAGGAAGAAATCACAGGGCTTTGTCCTCTCCGCTGCAGCCGGGATAGGAGTATGGTGCTTGAAGAGCCTAAGCAAGATCAGCAGTAAGAAAAACTGCATTAGCTAATAATAGCCTGGTTAGTGCAAGTTACTGCCCTGCTCTGAGCCTCAGGGGCCTTGGTTGTTCATTAATCTGGGGCCAATAATACTACCACCTCCCTTGGGCATACAAAGATTAAATATGATCCTATAAGAGAAATATACTTAGAGGTATGAAACTCCAAAGACCAAAAATAAGTGTCTTTTTTTTCCTCTGTTTTTTTTGGGGGGGGGGAGTGCCTCTTTTGGCTTCTTTATCTCTTACCTGCATCGCCCTCCCACTCATTGTCCTCTTTGTAGTGCCCTCCTTCACCCCACGTGGACTTAGCATGTCCACAAAAGAATCCTTTAATTTCTTGGCCCCCTGAATTCATTTCTCCCCCCACCATTCCTTCCTATATCGATTAAAAGAATCATTGTTTGAACAGTTGTTCAAGCTATCACCAAAGAAGTCATCTTTATTTGTCTCTTTCCCACACGCCCACATTCAATCCATCAGCATGTCTAAGAGCTGATTCCTCCAAAACAAGTCCTGAATCTGAACATTTCTCAGTGGCTCCTCTGTTACTACCCTAATTCTAGCCACCATCACCTCTTGCCTCGATGAGTACCCGTACTCTACCACTGAAACCCCTACTCTGCATCCTGTAGTCATATTTCTGAAACACAAATCAAATCATATCACTCCCCTGCTGAAAATACTCCATTGGCTTCCCAATTGTTTCTCATGGTCTATGAGACTCCATATGATCTTCCCTTCACCTCCCTCTCAAACTCCAATGACCACACTGCAGCTGCAGAGGCCACTTGCTGCCCCATACATACTAAATTTATTTTTGTCTCAGGGCCTCCACATGCCTGATCCCTGCCTATCTCAGGTCAGATGCTACCTCCTCAGAGAGACTTTTCTGGAACGGCCTATGTTCTATCCCCACTAACAGCATACACTGAGGTATGTGTGAGTGTTACTAATTTCTAAAATTACCCTATTTCTTCATTTACTAATGTAGTGTAGTTCATAGACAAGTGACTTGTTCTCCAGTGAGAAGAATAATATCTGACACATTTTAAGTGCCTACTCAACTTTTATGAATGAATAAATGAATGTCCTTTCTCCAAAATGACTTCTTTCTTCCCCCCATCCTCCCCACATCCTCACTGCATGAAAATGCTCTCTCCTTCAGAGCTGGATCTCATTTGGAAGGTGATAAGGAGGCCTCCACAAATGTTTGCTGAGTGAATGAAGTGAAAATGAATTACACCAGCAAAGAATGTCAGTCTTTTAACTCATAGCTATTCCCAGGAGTATTAGCATTCTCAAACAGGAAGCTTGAATTTCAGGCATTGTTGACAAAGGGAAGAATTTCAGTCCAGCCATTTGAAGTGATATATTTGGACAGAGTTGCTGTTCCATGGCTGCTTAAATCCACAAATACTTATTAAGACCCATTAGAGCTTCTTTTAAACTAAAGTTGACAATAAAATGGGAAAAAGTGATTGAAAAGCATTGGGTGCTTCTAAGGAAGAATTGTGAACTGGCAATCAGAGGCCTGGGTTTCAACTCTAACTGTGCACTAATTAGCTCCTTTTTTTTTTTTTTCCTGAGACAGGGTCTTGTACTTCAGGCTGGCCTCAAACTCGTAATGATTCTTCTGCCTCAGCCTTTCCTTGTGCTGGGATTACAGGTGTGCCCCACCACACACACACACACACACACACACACACACACGTGGCTACTAATTAGCTCTTTGGACAGGACACTTAAGGTAACCAACATTTACTGACTATGTAGCATATGCCTGAACCAGGAACTTTACTCACATGCAAAGTTTTTGCAGCTCTTTGAGGAAGATGTTTTTATTTTTCTTAATTAAAAAAAAATTTTTTGCAATGCCAGGGCTGGAGGGGTCTTGTACATAGTAGGCAAGTGCTCTATCACTGAGCCACATCCCTAGCCCCGAAGTAGATATTTTTATTATGTCTGTTGTATAGACAGGGAGACAAGATCTAAGAGGCTAGGTATCATGCATGAAGGTGTTTCCCAAATAAACAGTGGAGCCTAGACTTAGACCCAGGTTTGGTTCAGCATGCATTGCCTGTTCCTTGTGTTGTCCCCTTATAAGGCACTTTGGGGCACTTTTCATGAATTTGTAAACTAGGGAAAGGAGAAGAAACTCTTGAGCTGTAGGGAATTGCACTCTAAATTTTTTATCATATGATTTTTTTCACTGTTTTATTTTTGGATACGGGAAAAAGAGAAAACCAGTGTGGCCCAGAAAACTCATTTGAGTGTGTGCTTAGTGGTTAGAGAACAGGCTTGGGAGATAGGTTTTGCAGTTCACACCCTGCTGTTCACCTCCTTCTGCATAAGCATATCACCTAACATTTCTCAGCCTCAATTTTCTTACCTATTAACACAGTTATAGATACAGAAAGAGCACTTACTTCCCAGGTTGTGGTGAGCTGTAAATGAAATAGTGGCTGTAAAGTGTGCGGTCTAGAACTTATATGTATGATCACTTCGTGAATATTAAATATTTATTACTCTCAGTTGGGGATATAGCTCAGAGGTAGATTGATTGCCTTGCATGTTCAAGGCCCTGGCTTCCATCTTTAGCACTGCAAGCAAAAAAAAAAAAAAATTTATTAACCTAATCATGATTATTATGACCATTATGAAAGAAAGTATCTCAATGGAGACTGAGGCCGGGGATTTAGCTCAGTGGTTCCGGCGCCTGCCTCACAAGTGCAAGGTCCCAAGTTCGATCCCCAGTACCAAAAAAAAAAAAAAAAAAGAATTTATTTTAGGGCTGGGGATTTAGCTCAGTGGTTCTGGCGCCTGCCCCACAAATGCAAGGTCCCAAGTTCGATTCCCAGTACCAAAAAAAAAAAAAAAAATCAATGGAGACTGAAAGGAGCACCCATAGAGAAAAGATAGATGTTTTTCAGGGCATAGGGGGACACATTCTTCAACAGCCAATCTTGGGAAATGCCTATAGATTCAGAGGCTCCAAGAGCCACTATAACAACTAGGAAGAGACCCAAAGGACCTCTAAGGGGAACTCTCATCAGCAACAGGACCAGTAGGAGAGAGCAGCTGAAAGATAGGAAGCCTTAGTCTACAGGAAACAAAGCATAACCAGAAAAGCCCAGCCAAGTGTAAGGACTTGAGATGGAAGCTTGCAACAGCAAAGGGAACTCCACAGAGAGTTCAAAGAAACTCACTACTCCACAGTTATTTCTGACATCCTTACTTTCTGATTACTAAAATCAGATATTGATCCTTTATAGAATCATTTAAAATGCAATAGCAGAGTCTCTGTCCAAGTTTTTCAAAATCTTGGATAATACAGAAAAATGAACAAATCATACCTGGTGAATTTTCTCACAGTGAATACTTCTGTGTAACCAGCAGCCAGAGCATGGCAAAATTATCAGTATTCCAGAAGTCCTGGCTCTGCCTGCTTTCAGTCATCACCAATCCCAACAGGAATCCCCTTGCTGATTTCTTTCACCACAGATTAATTTTGCCTGCCTTTAAATTTGGTGGGAGGTAACCAGGGATCAAACTCAGGACCTTGCACTTGTGAGGCAGGCAAGGCACCACTGATCTAAATCCCCAGCATGCCTTTATATTTTATATAAATGGACTCACACAGGAGGGACTTCTTTTTGTCTGGCTTCTTTCGCTCAGCAATGTTTTGAGATTCATCCCTATTGGTATTTAGTACTTCATTGTCTTGATACACCTAAGTTTATTCCTTTCCTAATCAAGTACTGGGGGGCTGGGGATTTAGCTCAGTGGTTTTGCTGCCTGCTGCGCAAGCACAAGGACCCGAGTTAGATCCCCGGTACCAAAAAAAACAACAACAGCAAAAAACACATAATCAAGTACTGGGGGTACTTGGATAGTTTCCAGTTTTGAGTTATTGCAACCAATACCAAGGTCACTTCTACACATGTCTTTTGGTAACAAAGGTATTTCTCTTGTGTGTATGGCTAGGAGTAGAATTGCTGGGTTATAGGGTATTCATATGCTCAGTTTGGGTAGTTACTGACACCCAAAGTTCTAAGAGGATATTTAAAAGACACACAAAATGTCTATGTGGACCCCTGGAGAAACTTCAGAATGTTATACGTCTCTAAGAGAAGAGGATAAGGATGAGGAAGGGGAAGTCTAGAGGCACTTGTCCAATGGCCTGCCAATGGCTTTACTTCCAGTATACCCAGGACACCCAGGCCATACAATAAGCCCCAATTTCCACTTTCATCCTGTTATCTAGTCCACTCTCCCCAACAAAAGCCCCTCTATAATCCCAACAAATTGCATTTGCCTACTTGCCTACCTGGACAGGATTTTAATTGTTTTTTAAATTTTGTTTTTTGAGATAGGATCTTGAGTTCAGACTGCCCTTGAACTCACTATGTAGCTCAGGCTGGCCTCAAACTCTCAGCAATCCTCCTGCATCAACCTCCCAAGTGCAGGGATTATAGGTGTGCACCACCACACCTGGGCTGGATTTTAATTGTTTCTTATATTCATTTGACAAATGTTGAATGCCCAACTCAATTATATCATTTAAGAATCTGGGATTGTAGCTGGGTGTGGTGGCACTTGCATGTAATCTCAGCATTTGGGAGACTAAGGCAGGATTGCCATGAATCTGAGGCCAGTCTGGGATACATGGTTCAAAGGCAATCTGCAATATGAGCTATATTGCAAAACCCTGTCTCTAAAAGCCGCCCCCCCAAAAAAATTCTGGTAATAGAGTAATGAACACACCCTATCCTCATGTAGCTAACATTCTAGCAGGAACAGATGGACAAAAAATAAATAGGGATATGTTACTGATGATCAGAGCTATGGGGAAATATAATGCACTGTAAGCACTGTAAAGAGAGTAAGAATGGGGTGAGGGAGGACTGTGCTTTTGTATAATAGTGTGGTGAGGAAGGCCTGTTACGCAGGTAAGACCTGAATTATATTTTTGTGTGTGTGATGCTAGAGATCAAACCCAGGACCTCTTGTACACCAACTATGTAAGTCTATCACTGAGGTATTCATAATATGAATTATGTTTTAGATGGTCACTGGCTATTGTGTTGAAAAAAGGCTATAAGGAAGCAAGGTGCAACTAGGAAGACAGGAGGCCATCATAGGAGTCCAGGTGTGAGAGATGTTGTACTGGACTAGGTGATAGTAGTAGCAGGGAAAAGAAGTGTATTGCATGTGTTCTAAAGGTAAAACTGACAAGATTTCCTGATGTACTGACTAAAGGAGCATGAGAGAGGAACAATGCCTGTTCATATGTACACAGCATAGGACTAGATCCTGAGTCCAGGGCCTGTCCAATGAATGAGTGCATGTCTTTGCTGGTTACAGCCAGCTAAACTTCCTATGTTAAAGGTCTATTCTTTCTTTCTTTCTTTTTTTTGGTACCAAGGATTGAACTCGGGTCCTTGCGCTTGCACAGCAGGCAGGGAAACCACTGAGCTAAATCCCCAGCCCTTATTCTTTCTTATCTTAGAGATAGTATGGTGTTAAGTATTAAGACAAAATTACTGGAGTTACTGTGTATCCTCAGACACCTTATATAATCTATTTGAAACTCGGTTTTCTCTTCTGGAAAAATATAGTACCTTCACCACAAAGTTATTTCGAAAACTGAGATAGTATATGTAAACATACCTGATAACAGAGCCTAACACCAAGACAGGGCTTAGGAAAGACCCATATTAAACCAGCTCCCAGTTAAAACAAGCAGACTATGGAGAAAGGGTTATCTTTATTTGTATTGCAAAGTATAAATATGAACCAGGTTTGGAAATACAGGTTGTAACAGTTCAGAAATGGCACCAAAAACTTCCAGAAGGGACCATGACAGCATTCCTTTGTAGTTTTGGTGATGGGGTAGGGTTGCTCACAAGCTTTCCCCACCTCTAACAGTCTCTGTAGCAATTGGCAGGTAATCAATTATCAAGAATAGTTAATTACAATTTTCCCTGTTCTTCCTCAGCAGTTTTCTTTGCTAACACCTTCTCCAGACTGTCCTCTGCTGCACTGACCCCTCATGGAGTAGCACCAGAAGAATGGCAAGAGTGAGAGAAATGTCTTGACACAAGGGAGACTGGGTTCCCACTCTGTGGGTGGGGAGGGGAGGGGAGTTGTCAGAAAAGCGGCAGGCATGGATGCCCAACTTCTGAGATTTGGCAGGGAGAAGACACAGGGAAACACTGACATCTGTTACACTGTGACATCAGCACCTTTGGCTTTCAAAACACAAATAGTAGACAAAATTGCCTAGGCAAAACTGCAGTCCAACTCACAGAGTGGCTCTGACCAAGTTAAATCCTACATCCCAACCATCAGAACTCCCCCTGGGGCACTCTGATCCTGGGAGATCTTCAGAAATGTGAACAGACAATAAATTACTACAGATGGGTCACAGAGTCATCTCAGATTTGCCACAGGGGAGTGCGGCATTGAGCCAGATGGTGGGGATGTGAGGAGGGCCAGGATATTGTCAAAGTAACAGTCTAGGCACTTGAAATATTATTGTTAGATTGTTAAAAACTAAATAAATTAACATACATAGAATAAAATAAATATATAATTTAAGAGGCATTTTACAAACAAACAAACAACAACAAAAAATAGTTGTTATTTTTTCATCTGGGTATAAGTCCCAAAATTCAGAGTTCTTAGGCTTGCGGTATTTCACAGTTAGCTCATCAAAGCCAGCTCTGGAGGGTCCAAGCAACAGATCCCTTGGCGGCTACTTGAGTACATGGCCTGTCTCTCAATCTTTGTTGCTTCCTTCCAGTCCACAAATCTTTCCATCTTCTTTTTTGTCTTTCTTTTGTATTTATAGTCAAAGATCCAGGAGCATGTGTAATTTAAATGATATTTTAATCCAGAAGATAAGTGTTTAAATTTTTTTAAACAGATGGAGGAGTAGGTCCTAAAGATCCCCAACTTTCACTTTCTTCTGATCCAGATCCCATTGGACATATTCTGTTTGGCACTTGAAGGTTCTGGTATTTTGGCAAAGCAATTATGGGAGGCCCAAACAAGACAACAACTGGAGGTGAAGTCTTCGCGGCTAGTTGTGAAGTCCTTTCCTTCTGCAGAGTTGGCAAGCAACTTGTGCCTTCTCAGAGGTAGCCATCCCCTGCTGATTCCTAAAGCATGAGAAAAGCATTTAAAGCTAGGTCTAGTCTAAAGAGGTCTTAGGTGCCTCTGAGTCCAATCTTAAGAAGTGGAAAAGATCATCTAGGAAAAGAAGGGAGAACAAAGGGCTAACAATAGAAGAAGCTGTCCTCGAAGGAACTCTCTAACAACTTTCACCCTAACTGGACATGATTCTCCAGCAGGCTTTAAAAATAATTCTGCAATTGGATGCTGACTCTCAGCCCAGAAGTAAGAGCAGAATCCAGCATTCATTGAAAGAGACACAAGATCCACCCATGCCTTGCCCCTTGGTGTAGCAAGGGGTCAAAGGATGAACCATTACCTTGAGCAAAGGTCTTTCTCAGTGGGAATTAGTCATGCCCAACTTCACTTTCTCTTCATTTTCCACATCATAACCTCCTCTCCTATGGTACCTGAGGAAGAGAAGTTTTAAAGTACAGGTCCCACCACCTGCCTTGAAAGTGCAAGGTCCTGAGTTTGATCCCCGGTACCAAAACAAAAAAGTACAGGTCCCACAGCAGGTCACTCCAAAGAACTCTGCCATGGTGGCTCCTTCCATTACATGGAAAAGTCCAGAGGGAATGACAGCCAGACAGACCTCTCTGATCAAAGTCCAGCTGCCCCAAGAGATGCCTATCTCTAACTGCAGGCCACATTTGTTTGTTTCTTTTTGTTTTGGTACCAGGGATCAAACTTGGGACCTTGCATTTGCGCTTTCAAGGCAGGTGCCGGAACCACTGAGCTAAATCCCCAGCCCTTGTTTTGTTCTTTTGAGAAAAGGTCTTGATATGTAGTCCAGGCTGGCCTTGAACTCTTAATGATCCTCCTTTTTTTTGGTACCAGGGATTGAACTCGGGTCCCTTCGCTTGCAAGGCAGGTGGCAGAACCACTGAGCTAAATCCCCGGCCCCTCTTAGTGATCCTCCCGCCTCAGCCTCCCAAATGCTAGAATTACAGGTGTGTGCCTCCATACCCAGCACCATGCTACATTTTACAGAGAGCTTTCACATCATGATTTTGGTTGTCACAACATCCTTTTGAGGTAGGGGGACAGAGTGTACAATCACTGACAGATTACAATTCTTAGAAAGACAGGCAATTTGTTCCAGGTTTCACAATGGATTGAGTAGCACTGCTTAAAAACAGACATGAAGTGCTTAATAGTTCTTCCCAACCCAGAACATATCTGAATTGGAGGTCTAGCCTGAGGTCCAGATGCTTCAGAATTAAAATGATATACCAATAGCACTATCATGCCTTCATTGCCAAACCATACACTAATGCCATCAAAGAACAGAGCCAGGAGAGAGAAATGTATGAAGAGGTGGCTCCACAGAAGTGAGGGGCAGAATCTGCTAAGGCAGTGGTAGTGTGTTATTTGTTTTTCTTTTAAAACAAAAGATGTTGGAGCTGGGATTTAGCTCAGTGGTTCCGCCACCTGCCTCAAAAGCCCAATGACCTGAGTTCGATTCCCAGTACCAAAAAAAAAAAATTAAAAAGGTATTAACGTATGAGTTATTTTTTCTAAACTAAAACCTCAGTATTCAGGTTTGATTGCAACGTCAGCACTTGGGTTTTGGGTTGCAGTTTGGGCACTCATCTCTGAAAGGTTCACCATCACTGTGTTAGGGCCTGGCAAGTGTCACCCTGGGCTCTAGATATTGGGCTTATATCATGCCAGAGAAACTAAGTTTGTGGAGAAGCTCCAGATGTGGGGCCATAAGAATGGGGTTCATGGGCTAGGGATTTAGCTCAGTGGTTCTGCCGCCTGTCTCGCAAGTGGAAGGTCCTGAGTTCAATCCCCGGTACAAAAAAAAAAGAATGTGGTTTATGTGATCTCTTTGGAACTCAATTTCCAAGAGTTAGGAAGACCCAGGAAAAGAGGAAGGGGAGTGATTTGCAGAAACAGCCAGCAGAGGCCCCCAACACTCACCTAAACATAAGAAGTCCCACAGTGACGAGCAGACAGACAGACGACAGCACCACAGCCACTACAGCCAGGATAGTAGTGTGGTCATATGTATATAAGCGATTCTCTACTGGAAGGCTCAGCCCATGGCATCTCTCTCCATGGTAACCTGGGTGGCAGCTAGTTCAAGACAGAATAAAGAAACAGGGTTAGTCCTTTTCTCTTTCTCCCTCCCACCTACCCTGCAATGGCCCACCTACACAAACCAAACCCTATTTATCACCTCCTTTGAATGCTCCATACCTTCTTTCTTCACTCAGCACCCTCCCTTTCACCATTCCTTCTAGCTCTCTGGCCCCTGTTCCAGGCAGGGGGAAAAAGCAAAGGAAGACTCAAAGGTCTCAGTATGGACACAGACCATGTGTGGCTGATTTATTACAGGTGTATTAAAGCTTTCTGTTTGACCCACTTAAGAGGACTTGGCCACAAGGGCTGGTGGATTGAGTTGAGGGGATTTGGTACCACTCCCTCTAGTGAGGCCCCTAAACATTCTGACCCAGAAATAAACCCAGCCTTGCCCATCAATTCCTCCAGCGTCCAGTCCCTCCCTAACACTGCCCAGCCTATTAATAGGCCCTGTTCCTTTGCCAGGAGTCCTTTTTCTCAAATTTCTTTCACTTAACTCTCAGCTCCCCCTTGATGCAAGGCCCAAACTGGTAGCTTAAGTATATAGCCTCTGGCCTCTGGAAGCTGGGCTATCAGGCCTCCTTTATCATAGGACAAAGCAAACAAATCAACATAATATCTTTCTGCCCAGCTGCCTTGCCAGAGCATAAAAGAATGTCAGAAACAATCTCTTGGCTCTTGTCACTCAAGAAACAAAGCATGTGGCAACTGCCTGTTCTAACGCAAAGCATTTCCTCGAAGCTCTTAGACTCCAAGCATGGCTGAAGGAGCATATTCATATCCCTTCCTTTTTCTGAACATCCCAGAGATCCTTTGATGTAGGTGGGAGCCCCACTCTATAGAAAGGTTCAGTGGCCTCCCAAGGTCACAAAACAGGATAGAAGCATGGACATGGATTGTCTGATCCTGAGCTCAGCGTGCTGCCACTTATATCCACACTGCCAGCCTCAGTGGGTGGACACCATCAGCCTGGGGATATAGGCCACTAGCTGCTCGAGGAAGAAGTACTGAGAATCTGGTGGCCTCTTTTCTGGGAAAGAAGTTTTACGCCTGCTGCCTCAAAGCAAGGAATTCCTTCTTCCTGCTGGTAGGGCACCAGGGATGCTACAAGGAGTAGACCTGTCCACATCTGGCAGTGGCAGAGGGGTCTCTGCCTCCTTGCTCCTGCATTTTTGCCCTTATCTCTCCCTGCCCCAACTCCTCCTGGGTGCTCTAAGGGATTGGTTCACTGCAGAATAAATGTAGGTCAGGCCCACTGTCACATGGGATAGTATACAGTTCCTTGTGCAGCCTCTCCATGCATCTGTCCCATCAGTATAGGTGGTAAAAAGACGACCCTCAAACTGCTAAGACATGGATGAAGCGCCTAGGAGTGTCCCTGGGAAATCACTTGTGTGCAGGGATTAGGGGTCAGAGAAGTTAAGTGATTTGCCAAGCTTCACAACTAAGAAGTAGCAGGGGAAAGATCAGAAATAACCTAGCAAATTCCAAATTCATGGCTCTTTCTGTTCTGAACAGTGCAGGTAACACAAAGGAAACACATAACATCTGATAGGTTCCTGAAGCTATCTGATCTTGCTCTCTGACTGTCTTATTGTTTTATTATTATTATACATTCTTAGCTTTAATAATAAATAGCAAACATTAAAGGCTTATTATAAGTCAAGTACTCCGAGCTAACTGCTTTATAAGAACTACTTTATTTAATCTTATTTATTTATTTATTTTGGTACTGGAGATTGAACTCAGGACCTTGTGCTTGTGAGGTGGGCAACGGCACCACTGAGCTAACTAAATCCCCAGCCCTGATCTCATTTATTTTTTGTTTTGGAGCTGGTGTTGAACACAGGGGCTCATGATTTCATAAATCTGAAAACCATCTCTCTGAAGCAGAAGTTACTATCCTCATTTTATTTTATTTACTTTTTGCTTTTTGAGACAAGGTCTTACTATGTAGCCTTAGGCTGGCCTCAAACTCACAATGATCCTCTTGCCTCGGCCTCCCAAATGCTGGGATTACAGGCATGCGGCACCACGCCCAGCCAGCTATCCCCAATTTAAAGATGAAGTAGCTGAGGTTTAACTTCTGTTAAATAACTTGCCCAAAGTTGTAAAACTAGTGAGTGCTAGAGGCTGGGATTCAACCCAGCAGTCTAGATGATTTCAGAGACTATACTCTTCCAGGAGAGAGGAGCTAAAGTTGAGTCTATTATGCATTTTGAGCCCATCATTCAAACCTCACAGGTAGTTACTCAGATGATAGAAATAAAGCTTGGCCTCAGAGTCCTGAAATTCAGTTACATAATCCCTCCACCTCCACCCTGAGTCAAAAGGATAATAATGTAAACATCCTAATATTACCTACCTCCCCCTCCCTTTGCAGCTAACTCCTGGCTTCTCCAGGGAAGGAGGGGTTGGGTACATTCCAAGCATCCCAGGGTGGGGATAAGATCGTGTGTCTTGCCCAGAGCCAGCACCCATCAACCTAGGACATGCTCCTCCTCTCTATGTCTGTGACCCATTTCAGAATTTGTATTACAACAGAAGCAAGAATGCTCTAGGGCCCAGAAACGTCTTCCACTCAAGATTTCTCTATCTCTACTGAGGAGGTGGAGGGGGTACCATGTGATGGATGAGACTTAGAATATATGACTTCCAGATTGGTTCTGCTACTATTTCTAGCCAGGTGATTTTTGGGCAAGTCACATCACCTTTCTATGCTTTGGTTTCCTTTCGTAAAACACAGAAATAATAAATGCCCAACTCACAAAAATATCATGAAAGGATCAAAGAAGCTATTCATGGATGAAAGCATCTTGTATAGGCCAGGTTCCACATATGTATAGATTATTATACAATCTGACTGCAGAGGGTACTGCTCAAATCCCAAAGAATGAGTTATCCAAGTCAGGTGGAGCCAAAATATGGGGCCTTACTACTCCTTCTTGGCATCTGGGCAGTGTGGCCAAATGGAACCCCAAGCCTGTCTCTCTCCCAGCACTGAGTTCTCCCCAGTCCAATGGCCCTCAGATTTCCTCCAGCCACAGGAAACTTTGCAGTCAACTACGAGGTCAGCAGCCAGTTAGGAGCCCCAGGAAACTACTCTTTGTGGGGAACTTTTGGCTGGTGACACAGAAGGGTTTTCCTGTTCATGGTGGCTGCAGAGAGCTGGTTTAGGAAGCTGACTAGTAGCCGCAAGCTCACCACGATAGCCTGGACACACCCTGCTTGGGGGTTCCTGAGTCTGGAGCAAGAAGGAGCCACAAAGTGTCCCAGATGTAGGTATACAAATCTCACATTGCCCTAAACCAGGAGCTCTGTGTCTTCTTGCTGCTTTCTGCCCTAGGGCTGGAGATAGGAGGCAGTTGGATCAAAGAATCCTGGTCGAGCCCATGAAAATCTGCCCAGGAAGCTGACATAAAGTCTTCGAGTCACATTGGTATGCTCTTAGGCTAGTAAAACTCTACACGTCCTCTAGGACAACAGCTGCCCTCTATAAAATCCTGCTGGAACTCTATAAGTAAACATTGAAGCTCTGGGATAAAGGAGAGATGGCATCTTTATGATCACTATCACTATCCCTAGGACCACTGGAAAGGTGGCCCTGGGAACACTTATCAGGTTCTCTGAGCTTCGGTGGTCAGCTGAGCCCCCCTCATCAGGAAAGCAGCCTTACGAGGCTCCTCAGCCAAGAAGCAGGAGCCCCACATCCAATCTGGCCCAGACAGGTTCCTGGCCTCAGTCTATCTTGACTACCCTCAGAGTCGCTCTCTCCACCCTGTGCTAGTGATGCCATTTTACAAATTTAAGACAAACATTTCCTGCCCTGTCCCAAGACATTAGGAGGGATGATATGGGGAATTTCTATGCCTTTTTTTGTTTGTTTTTGAGACAGAGTCTCATTATGTTGCCCAAACTAGTCTCAAACTCTCAGGATCAAGTGACCCTCCAACCTAGGCCTGATCTGATGGGTGCTGGCTCTGGGCAAGACACATGATCTCATCCCCACCCTCGGATGTCTGCAATGTACCTAACCTCCTCCTTCCCTGGGGAAGCCAGGAGCACATGCCACCACCCATAGCTTCAATGCCACTCTTAAATAACTTCCAATACCAAGCTCCTGACAAAGATGTTATCAGAAAAGACAGATTGACTATGGATATGGTAGGCAAATGGGGCTGTCTATCAACTGCCAAATACGAGGTAACTCTGCTATGTGTGATCAGACAGGGCAAGAAAGCTTTTAAAAGCCATATGAAGCCAGGTATGGTCGAACACACTTGTAATCTCAACTTCTCAGGAGGCTGAGGCCGGAGAACCAAAAGTTCAAAAATCACAACTTGGTGGGACCCTGTCTTAAAATAAAATATTGAGAAGAGATGCTAGGCAGTCAGCCCTCTGGACAGGAGAGTAAGTAGTTTGCACATGGCAGTGTCCTAGACTTTCCAGAGTCTTCAGGTCACAAGGTCTTCAGACCCTGCCTGTCCAGAGAAGAGTGGATGTTTGCAGCCTGATGTGGGATGTTGGCCTCAGGCACAGTGGTGACATTATGCCTGCCAGACAGCATGGCAGTGCTGTCATCCCTGAGGGATTGCCAAGGCAGCCACTTTCTGGGTTTGGCCTAGGAGAGGCTAAGGAACTCATAGCCCCTCCACCCATACCTCCACCCAGGGAAGGAGTGATGCTGCCTGAGTAGGGGTGATGCCTGTTTTGGTTTAGCCCATGAAAATCTGCCTAGGAAGCTGACATAAAGTCTTCCATTTCCTCCTAATCCTGCACAAAGGACGGGTTCTCCCACTTGCATGGCCAAAGGCCAATACCCTCCATGTCCCCTACTTCTTGGTCCTTATCAGGTGAGACAGAAGGGAGGAAGGCTTTCATTTTGCCCCACGATGATTCCTCTCTATACAGTCCTGGCCTGCCTTAAAATCAACCCACATCTGCTCATTCCTGTGGCACCTAAGAATATACATAGCTGTACAACATGCGATCAAATGCACCTTACATCTTTCTGCAGGAGCTCCACTCCACCCAGGAACCTGCTCTGCTGTTTCCTATCAGCTTTTCCCATCCACAGTAGGACATGAGGCAGGAATGAAGAGCCTACTTCGAGGAGTCAGCTCTCCCAGCCACATTTCTGGGTAAGCAGGAAATGTCCCCAAGGATTAAAGAGCGTCACAAACCCACACCACAGGAAATTGCATCCTCTTTGGTGGTGGTGGGGCCTTCCGTTGACTAAAAATACTTCCCTTCCTCCCAACTTCCACCCAGAGGTTGAAGAACAGTCATATGGCTGACAGATCGTACTGATGAGATTCCACCCTGTGAAGGGGCACTTACTTGCACGATGGAGTCCGGAGCTCCTTCAGATATTTGCATTCTCCATGAATGCAGAAGTCCTTGTATTTCCGAAGACATGGGTCTCTCTTCTTCCCTAACCCCTTGCCTTTCTTCTTTCTTTTCCCATGTTCCTCTTTGCTTGGTGTGGCCAGAGCTTGTGGCTTAGAAGAGAAATCAACTGCAAGAGAAAGACACCCTGTTAAACTTTTGACCCCTTGGGGGAAGATCAATCTAGCATGGTATTTGGGAGTACTATGGACCCTTGGACTCTACTTGAATTAGGTCAGAATCCTGGGAAGGCACCTTGGCTCAGTGCCTCCAAGGGCTAAAGGAAAACTGGGCAGAACTGTCAGAGGGAACTTTGAAGCTAAGGTCGGCCTCATTCCAAAGAATGCTACTTCCTCCAGTAATTGGAACTTGTCAGGTAAGGCTACCAACCTCACCTTTGCCCCACCTCCCACTCCCACCTCTGATTCTCCACACCTACTTCATTCTATTTTGGCCTTCAATCAGCCTCATTTCCCAATGCTGCACCAGTGACCCACTTGCAGAAAGAGAGTATCACAGATAAAAATTAGTTTGTAGAAGGCACTTGGTTGTTTTAGGGGTGGGAGGCTCCTAAAATAAGAGTGTCTATGTCTTCAGGTGTTCTCCTCTGGGGTTCCCATTTGTATCAGGGAACCACAAGTTCAACTCTAAAATAGGAAGCTGGCTATCCCCGATAAAGGGCTTTGCTTTTTCAACTTCAAGCAAAATATTCACCTTGCTTTATGCACTTCACAGTTTACCCATTTTCTCAAAGACTCATTTACATTTATTCCCAAATGTACTGGCTATAGCTCTCTGGGATGAAGAGTACAATGTATACAAGGGATAGAGAGGAAAAGGAATTATCCAGAAGGAACTGGACTTATGATGACTCTCTTCTTCTTTCCAAGCTTTAGAGGCTCAGGAAAAACCACCTTATCCAGACATGCAGCTGGGACTGATGATAGACTATGCCCTTTAGTCCTGGAATCTGATGCCAGCCTCTTTCCCACTCCAGCCCAGTAAGGTGCCCACTGTCCATAGTTACAGCCTGTGTCTGACAGAGGCTGAACATAATACATTAGACTGGAAACCTAGAACCATGAAGCTGGAAGTGACTTCAACAAATATCACGGCCTTACATTTTCAAAATGAAAACCTTGAGATCTGAAAAGCCAGTGACTTGCCCAAGATCATGTAGGACTGAAATTAGAACTGTGGTCCTTTGTCCAGTCCCAGTCCCTTTCAGAGCTCAGAAGCTGAGGCAGGTGGTCAGAGGAACCCAGTGAACAGGGCTGCGGGCAAAACAAGGCAGGAGGGCCAAGCCAATCAGAAAGGGGAGGGAGAAATTGGCAGGGTGACAGCCAGGTTCCTTTGAGAGGGAGCAGTGAGTCAGGTCTGCAGAGGTATGAGGAGCAGCCATGTGGGTGGGGAATGAGTCACAGCCCAGCCCAGCCCTGGCTAGGAAAATCTAGGCTCTTCAGGCCATTGGTGACCCCAAAGACCACTGTGAGAAGATGAAGTATGAGAGCTCAGGCTCAGCTTTGGAACAGACTCAATCTATACAAAGCTGAGAAGGCATCCTAAGGAAGCTCCCTATTAGGAGGGAAAAGGGAAGCAGAGCAGGAGGCGGGGCTAGAACAGGTGGGTATCTTTCCAACCAAATATAGTCATTCCGGGGCCACAGGGCTTAGTCCCTGCTCCACCCATGAGAATCACTGCAGGTGGCCAGGGGCAGGGACTTCAGCAGGCCCTGGGAGACTGCCCTATGCCTCTGCTTAGCCACAGGGACGGACATGGCCCTTCCCCCTTGAGTCTGGAGGAACGGATATGGCCTTTCCCCCTTGAGTCTTCTCAGGGATTCAAGAAAGTCTCCAGGCTTTGAGTAGCACTCATAGATATTTCAATAGAGCCCTCTAGGGTCCCAGGGCTCACCATTCATAGGCTCCTCCAGAGGTGCTGGTCTCCAGTAGGGAGTAAGACTTCCTCATTCTGTTTCTCCAACTTGGAGACAGGTGGATGGAGGACACTAACACTGCACACATGCTTTGTCTGGGCATCTCCACATCTGTTATCTATATTTTTACTTAATAGTCATTGGATATGAGAAGTAGGAATTTTCACATAGGAATTCTAGGGAAAGCATCTCAACCATGCCTTACTGCACTACCCAGCTTACCTCAGAGGACAATCTCCCTGTTTCAGTCTGTTCTGAAGTATCCACAAGGATAAGAACCAGGCAGGTGAGTCCCAAGAACATGTAAGATAGCAAGACCTATATTCCAAGATCTCCTGGCCCCCTATCAGCCCATCAGCTTTTCATGAATATCCCCCAGCCCACAGCGGGGCCCAAGAGCATGAATCTCAGATCTGCTTATTCTTCAATTGCCTATCCTGGGGTACGTTTGGGGATATCCTCACACTCACCTTTGTAAAGGTCCAGATCAGACCGTTCCAGGTCCAGGACTTCCCGGGCACGGGCACGGGCACGGGCACGGTCACCTCCCGTGGGTAGCAACTGCTCCGTAGATCCAGTGGGAGGGTCGGGGTTGCTGGTTGCAGCCGCCAGCCCTCTCCGAAACCTCTCCAGGCTCTCGCCAGTCACCAACGCCGAGAGCACTGTGTGCAAGGTGACAGGCCACATCAGACCCCCAGCCACTATGCATTGATGTTGACGCCCGCCCGCCAGGAAGCAAGGGCCCCACCAAGTGGCCCGCGCCGAGGGCGCTGCAGCGACCTTCCCCGTGCCCCCCGCGCAGCGACCCCATCCCCCGCCCTCGACCACCGAGGGCGTCGGCAGTCTTCTTACCTGCAGCCAGAAAGAGCTTCAGCAGCACCGACAGCAGCAGCTTCATGGTCCTGGACCCGCAGGAGACGGCGAGGCAGCGATCACTTTGGAGGCGGTGGCCACTGGGCGCGGGTACGGGAGCCAGGCGGCGGAGCGCACAGGAGATTCTGCCGGGCACCGTCTGCTGCCTGCTTCTGGATGCAAGCCTGGCTGGGACCTGCTTGTAGCTTGCGGCTGCCGGGCGTCTGTCTGCTCGCTGTAGGTTCGCGCGTCCGCCCAAGCCCCTGCACCTCGGTCAGGCCAACCAGCTGCTTGAGGCGCGCGGCTCCGGGATCGACGACTGAGCGCTCGCTGCGCGAGCCCTGGAATAAGGCTCAGGCAGGCGCCGGAGCTCCGCCCCGCCCCACGCCGCCCCTCCCTCCTCCCCCTCCCTCCTCCCCCTCCCTCGCCAGGAAGCTCGCCCGGCTCGCGGCGCCGGCCTCGTAGCCCTCGACCTGGCGGGCGGGCGGCGAAGGGGGCGGGAGTACCCGGCGCTCACATTTTTTGGGACCAGGCCAGGGCGGCTGCGTTCTGACTGTGGGTAGGGCTGCTGACCGGCAGGTGGCTGGGGCCAGTTCCTACCTTTCCTCAAGCGTCTGACGCCTTGTGACTGCTGAGCTGAGCGCTCTGTTCCGGGCCTGTTTCTTCGGGCCGTATCTGCTCCTTACCAGGGCTCTCTATTCATATCACCTGAATTTGATAAGCCCATGTTTTTGCCTATCAACACAGTAAATAGTAAATAATTCGTTGATCTTTTAAAAATTATGCACAGGAGTGCCAGCAGGTCTGCTATCCTATAACTAGAGATGACCACAGAGTTGAAGCTGCAGGCACTTGGTGTCAGTCCAGCAAAAGCAAAGGAAGTCAGTATTCTCTCAGACGCTAGAGTGGCTTCCCTCCGTAGCATTTTTGAACTACAGATTATAATTCTCAGGCTTGTGGGATGGGAGACAGATTACAAATAAACCTCATACTTTTTCTGCCCTCTCCCATGGGACCCAGCTGGTCAATCCAGACTGTTCAACAGGTTGATGAATTTTTCTTCCAAGCTGTGTTTTTTTTTGGGGGGGGGGTACTAGGAATCAAACTCAGGACCTTGAGGTTGCCAGACAGGTGCAGCACCACTGAGCTACATTCCCGGCCCCCAACCTATGTGTTTTTACAGGGGGCTTCTGGAGTCAATGTCCTGACCCACAGAAATGACTTTCAGGCATGTCAGCTCCCAGGGACGGGCTGGAGAGGGAGTAGTTTGACACAGGGCTGGGTTGGCATTCAGAGCCCTCTATTTGTGCCAGCTAGAGTACTTGCCTGATTCAGCCCTGAATAGGGATAAAAACGGGCCTGCTATTTATATACATTCTATCCCACTCTCTCTCCTCTTTTCTGGGGTCAGTCTAGCTCTGCCCTCTTAACATGCCCCAGAAACCCTTCTTGGGCTCAGACGTCCATATTGCACCAGAATCACCACAAACTTGGGTTTAAATCTTGCCGTTGGTACTTACTGTCTGACCCTGGGATGGGATACTCAATCTTACTGAACCTCAGTTCCCATGTTTCTCAAATGGGAATAACAGCGATGATAATGCCTCCATTGTAGAGAGCTTTTTGAGGACTGAATGAGAGAGCACAAATAAGCCAGTTAGTATAGTGCTGGATATATTATAAAGTCTCAATAAATGTGATCTATCATTGTTTTTTATTGTTATCACTAAGCATTCAGCTTTGACCACTGTGTTTCGTTAGAGGTCACTGTCTTTCCCTTCCTCAGCCTTCTGGGCCATGCCTCTGAAACTCTGTAGTGCACCAGAGTTGGGCTGGTTTCAGATGGAAGCTCACCTGTTACCTATTTGGCCATTAGCCACCATGGGATTCCTTTGGGTAATCAGTATCGGGCCTAGAACCTCAGCGGATGGTCACCGCCCAGTCCACACCTTCATCTGCTCTCAGCAGCTGCCTGACCACCTACTTCCCAAACGCAAAGCCACCTAGGGGTCAGGATTCTCCCTAGGGGAGGATGGAGGGAGACACCTCCTGACACATGGCCAAATCACCCCCCCCACCCCCGCCCCATGTTCACACCCTGTTCTCCTGTCCTAGCCTGCCTCTCTCTTCCCATGCTTCTGCCTCTTCACCTCCACATCAGCCCCAGCCCCACTTATGGGGCAACTCCAAGCTGTCATCACACCTGGGAGCCTCACCCCAGCCAGGTTCGTGTGTCAGCCAGGTTTTACAGGAAGGGCCTGGAAAAAAAAAAGATGAAAAGCTTGAATTATATTTGAGATAGTCACTTCTCTTCTCTGACCTTAGCTAGATAAATCACTACTCATCTGGGGCAACCTCACTATAGCTCATTTATTCTAGGATCCCTGAGCACTTTTTAGGCAATGGAGACATAACAATATACAAAACAGGTGGAGCCAAGTGTAGTAGCACATGCCTGAAATCCCAGCACTTGGGAGGCTGAGGCAGGAGGATCACTGCAAATTCAAGGCTAGGCTGGACTATATAGTGAGTTCAAGCCCAGCCTGAACTACAGAGCAAGACTGTTTCAAAACAAACAAAAACAATAGCAAAAACAAAACAAACAGCCAGTGTTGTGCTTTCTCTGAGTTAATATTCTATAGTAGGGTAACAGGCAACACATCAGATAAACAAACAAGGAAAATATATCCTATAGTGGTAAGGGCTAAGATGAAAATTAAAATGATGTGCTATAGGATGATGCATCTCAGTGCCCCAAATGACACTTAGATTTGATGATGGACCAGGTGACATATAAACCGAGGCCTAAATGAGAAGATAACACACTTGTGATCATTTGTGGCAAAAGCATTGCAAGTCATACAAGGGGTGCAAAGACTGAGGCAGAAACAAATTTGGAGCATTCAAGGAATAGCAAGAAAGCCAGAAAAGGAAGGATGTGAAATGTTACTGGAATGAAGGCTAGGGCACAGAATAGAGGATGTTATATGCCAAGGGAGACCTGGATTTTGTTCTCTATCATTGCTAGAAATGACGTATCAGTAGGAAAGCACAATTATCAAGATTCTTCCATATCCTCTTCTCCTGTTGCCTCCCTACCACCAGCTCTGGCTGTCAAGTGCCAGGGACACAATCCTAAGGAAGCAGAGTTCAAGTCAGCAACTCTGCTTTCCTTGTCTGTCTGTTAACCATGAGGCTTGGACACTGACTGGCTGCTAGCCACCAGTGAACCAAAAGAGGGCAACTCTAGAGTAGAACCCTGGCACCCTGTTTTTCAGCCCATGTTGGGCTCCCAGGCCTGTGCAGAGGTAGGCCCCATGGGACTCTGAGTGCTGCTGACTCTCTACTAGGCCACAAAGTCCTGAACTTAAGGAGAGCACTTGCAAGCCAGTGCATAGGACCTATAAGATAAGGGTGCAGGTGACAATAAGAAAGAAGAAGGCTTGGAGAGAAACCATCCAGGATCCTTCTCTGTTGTGGCTGAGATGTCTACACTAGTAAATTGGTTCCCCTAACCTGGTAGTGCATTAAAATTATCTGGGAATGTGGTAAAGATGCAACAGAAGCCAGTTGTGGTGCACGCCTGTAATCCCAGCACTTCTGAGAGACTGAGGCAGGAGGATCACGAGTTCAAGCCCAGTCTGGGCAATTTAGTGAATTAGTGAGACCCTGTCTCAAAATAAAAAGAAAATAAAAATTTTTTAAAGGGCTGAGGATATAGCTCAGTGTGAAGTCCATGGGTTTAATCCCTAGTACAAGAAAGAGAGAGAGAGAGAGAGAGAGAGAGAGAGAGAGAGAGAGAGAAAGAGAAGAAAAGGAAGAAAGAAGGGAGCCCCAGGCTCTACCTTAGTAAATAAAATAAAAATCTTAGGGTGGGATGTTTGTATTTGTATGTTAGAGAGGTAATTCTGATACCAGCCCGGTTCAGAAGCACTGGTCTACATAATTCATCAAGATAACATGTCAAACATTTGGATGAAATTTGAACCTCTGAGAAACAGAAGCTCTGAGGACTGACAACTCCCACATACTCAGCACTTCAGTGATTACCTGCTTGATCTTCACAAAAGCCTAAGACTGGACACTGTGTTGATCACCATTTTAAAGGACTGAAATTAAGTGATAAGTCATAGAACGGAGTCACCCAGCTAGTGATATCTCAGCTCAGTTTGCATCTCTCTTTCACCTGGGCTTTTGCTATTCAGCTCAACACTATCTGAGCAAATGGATGAGAAGGTGGCAAACTCCTTTCTGTTGCAGGCAGTGGCATCATCAGCTTTGGTGAAGTTCTGCCCTTCATCTGTCCTGAGGCAAGATAATGAGAATCTCTGACTCACTAGGAAGCAGCCTGGAAGCAGGATTAGGCAAAGAGAGTAGGACAGCAAGTGAAATGGGTACTCTTTTATTTATTTATTTATTTATTTATTTATTTATTTATTTATTGACATGGGTACTCTTGAGAATCAGGCAGTTGTAGGGTCAAGTTTTGGTTCTGCTGGGATTTTTTTTAAAGATTTATTAACTTTGAATATGTTACTCAATTTCTTTTTATCTATAATTTGCTCACATGAAAAATGAGGATAATGCTAGTAATTATTAGCATAGGGCTCTTGTGATAATTACATCAGATCAGGTACATAAAGTATAATATGATATCTGATATATTGTAGATACTTAATGACAGCTGTTTTATGGACAAATTCATTTCTGTCTCTCGTCTCTGCTTTCCTTTTCAAGTGGGAACTTGAATAAAATGATACAATCAGGGGCAGAGAGCAGACAGTCTGGTCTCTGAGATGGCCACACTTATCAAAGATATGATGGATCTACAAGGCCACCCAGAGTTTTAGAAATTTTATCCTAAGGCTGTAATCTTGGTTTAAAGCTCAGAGAAAAGTATGTGCCCTGAGGGGAAGGGATTCAGTGGCCTTTTCCTTCACTCTGACCAGGAGAAGTGAATCCACAGCTCTGCTGAGTTGGAGAGGAGGGTAAAGGGGGAGACTCCATTGGGGGTCCTTATACCATTGGGTGCCTATGAATCCAGAGTTACCCAAATGTAGGTCAGGCGGGGGGGGTGGTGTCATTATTCCTCGACCTCTCACTCTATCTGAGCCAATGGATCATGCAGTTTTGGCTGTGTCTGGTTTAGAATTCAGATTTGCCCTTTAGAGACCCCTTGCAACTTCTTATGCTGACCGGGGGGCGTCTGGAGGAATGTGCTCGGTGCACACCAGGAGATGGACAGGCTCTGATGTCTGATTTGGGCGAGAGTCCATTTGAATGAAGTAAAGAATGAGGTAGAAAGAGGCTGGTTTTTTTTTTTATGGGGGATGGGGGGTTTCCAAGAATCCTGTTATCCCTAGAAGATGTCAAGGAAGAGACATTTAAAATGTGCTGAATTGCCTGCCATTGAATGATAAACATCTGTAGACACAGATATTTGCCTTTGACCATCCCTTAACAGAGATGGCTCATTCCCAGGAGGGAGGGGACAAATGATTCCTCCCTCCTCCCACAGCTCATCCCTCTCTCTTCAAGCCTAAGATTCGTCACTAAAAGAATGAGAGGTTGAAACAATGGTGCTATATTTAGGCATGGCCAGTGATGTCCATCATGAATTGTTTTCTGTCGTGCTGCTGTCCAAAGGTTTGTTGAGACAGTTCTGTGACAATCTGCAGTGCCTGATCCACAAGGCAAGATAATCTTTCTCTCTGTGAGTCAGCTTCTCAGCCTACAAGTGGGAAGAATAACAACCTATGGGGGTGGGGTGACAGACAACTGAAGGAAATAGCATCTTTGAAGCCCTTAGCAAAATGCAAGGTTCTGTATAAATAGGTTGATACCAATACCCTTCTCTTGCTGTTGTTGTTGTTTTTGTTGTTGTGTTGTTGTTGTTGTTTTGAGGCAGGGTCTGTCTATGTAGCTTGGACTGGTCTTAAACTCACTAGGGAGTCCAGACTGGTCTCGAACTCACGGTATTCCTCTTGCTGCAATCTCCCAGAGTGCTGGGGTTATAGGCATTTGCCACCATGCCTGGCCGCCTCTGTTAATTTTTCCACTGCTTAACTTTGGAATGCAGTAACATCATACTATGTACCAGGAATGTGTAAATTCAGTTCTCTTACAAATGCAGTCATGGAGCTGCAATTTAACAACCATTTACATACTGTTTTATAATTTAGGGTTTGGTTTGTCTGCAAAGAGATACTGCCCCCTGGGGGGTATTCTGGAAACTGTCGGGAAGAGTTTTTAGTCGTCACTGGGGAATTCTCAGATGTTTGGGAGAAAGGGGGTCAGGCTAACACAAGAATTGCCACACATTCCATAATTTTTTTTCCTATACTTTTTTTCTTTTGGTACCAGAGATTGAACTCGGGACCTTGCACTTTCGAGACAGGCGCTGGAACCACTGAGCTAAATCCCCGACACTCCTATACTTTTTTTTTTTTTTGGTACTGGGGATCAAACTCGGGACCTTGAGCTTTCGAGGCAGCCAGCAGAACTACTGAGCTAAATCCCTGGCCTGCCTCCTATACTTTTAAAAAGTGTCCTCCTGGACACATAAACTGGTGAAAAGCTTGATTATAATTCCTTGAGCCTGGAACTATCTCTAATTTGCACAAACATACAAGAAAAAATTTTGTGTTGACTTTTTCAGGAAGGAAATTAGTGTGAATTGCTTATTTGGGTGACATCTAGAGTTGCCAATACAATACGTCTGTATCAGTCTTTATTGTTGCCTTTTCTTTTCTTTTGGTACCCGGGATTGTATCAGTGTTTTGTTTTGTTTTGTTTTGTACCAGGGATCGAACTCGGGTCCTTGAGCTTTCGAGGCAGGCGGCAGAACCACTGAGCTAAATCCCCGGCCCTATATCAGTCTTTATTTAGAGCTGCCACACTCTAGATAAGACTTTGTAGATGTCAAGAATGGGCTGTTTCAGTGAGATTTCTAAAGTAGATGTGACCAAGAACTCACACATTGAAAAAATATTATTTTAAAAATTATTTTTGTTTTTATATCAATTAGGATTTTTAAAAACAGATGGAGTCTGGGTATGTTGCCCAAGCTGGTTTCAAACTCCTGGACTCAAATGATCCTCCTACCTCAGCATCCTGAGAAGCTGGGACTACAGGCACACCTCTGCACCTGGCTCCAGGGTATTTTTTTTCACAGTACTGGGGTTCAGACCCAGGACTTTGTGTATAGCAAGTTTCAACCACTAAGCTACATCCCCAGCCCTAGAGTATTGATTTTTTTTTTTTTTTGGTACTGGGGATCGAACTCGGGAACTTGTGCTTGTGAGGCAGGCATAGAGTATTGATTTTTAAAAGAGAAGATGTGTAGATAGGGTATTATCTTTGAACTTCATTTCAGGATAGTAAAGGAATATTAACATAATTTGTTATAAAAAGGAAATATTGACTTTGAAAATGTTGAGAAGCACTGACACAGGACACACTCATATGCAAATCCCTTCTGTATCCTTTGTTGTTGTTGTTGTTGTTGTTTTTTAGTACCAGGGATTGAACTCAGAACCTTGTGCTTTTGAGGCAGGCAGCAGTACCACTGAGCTAAATCCCCAGCCCCCTTCTGAATCCTTTGTAAAAGTGCAGTTCTGGATATTAGTGCATATGATGTCCTATGTATAAATTGTTCTTGTGGTGTGATTTTGCTGTCATGGCTATCTGAGTTAGGTAATTCCTTCATTAGATAATGACAAATGTGGAACTCATATGTTGCCTTTTTGTTTCCACTGTTAGGAAGCTCATAGTTAAGTTTTAGTATTCAGTTGCCAGTTGCAGTTATCCCCAGCTTAGCATTGGGTTATTTATTTATTTACTTTAGAGAACGTTTCATTATGTAGTCTAGGTATAACTAGCACTGAAAAATAGAACTTTAAAAGTTAGGGTTTATTTCTTTTACAGATAAGCAACTTCTCCAAACTTCCTCCTGCTGAGCACATGAGCCAAGCCCTTCTTCTCTCCTCAACTCAAAAGAAGGGACAGAAAATGAAGATGGCAGCTCCAGGAGGCCAGGAGTCTGGTTTCTTTTCCACAAGAAGGAGGATGAGCTGAATGTAGGTGGAAGTGATAAAGCAAGTGTGAAGATCTGCACTCTCTCTCTGTGCTCCCCTCCCCTCTGTTCTTTACTGCAAGAGACCCTTGCCCACCTGTACACAGTGAGATGGTGATTTGAGACAAATAGGATCCTCCATCTCCTCAGAGGTAGCTTTGAACAAATCCTCTTTCCTTTTGTTTTTTGTTTTTTATTTTGGTACCGGGGATCGAACTCAGGTCCTTGTGCTTGAGCAGCAGGCGGTGAAACCACTGAGCTGAATCCCCAGCCCCTTTCCTTTTAATCCAAATATAAAGCCTTCTTTGATTTGGTCAGTAGCAAGCACACAAATCTGAATATATGAGCCTAATGGCTGGTAATATAGGCTGCCTTGAACTTCATTAGTCCAAGCTGACCTTAAACTCCTGATTCTCCTGCCCCAATCTCCTGAGTAGTGGGATTCCAGATGTGCGCCACTACACCCTGCCCTAGCCCAACACTTTGGGACAATTTCTTTTTTCTCCAATTTGATTTCATTATGGAGCACTTTCATCATTCTTTAAAAAAACTTTTTTTGAGACAGGGTTTCGCTGTGTAGCTCAGGCTGGGCTTGACCTCATTATGAAGCCCATGCTGGCCTTGAACTCATGGCTATTCTTTTGCTTCAGCCTCCTGAGTGCAGAGAATACAGGCTTGTGGCACCATGACCAGCAATTCTTTAAATATTTTCTTGTGCCTATGTTTTTTGTTATAAATTACTTTTCAATCTTTTCTGGAAGTAGGGGGAGCATAAATAATAAACGTAAAACTGAAATATCATGTACCCACAGTTTCTTTCCCAAGACTTTGTGGGTGCACACATGCATGTGCATGTGTATGTGTGTGTGAGAGAGAGATGGGCTCTCACTATGTAGTCCAGGCTGGCCTCAAATTCACAATCCTCCTGCCTCAGCCTACTGAGTGCTGGGATTCCAGGCTTGTACCACCACACCTTTCACCCTAGGCCTGGAAGTCTAGGTCAGAAGGGCCTGGAAAGCCTGAGTCAGAGCAGTTTATGGCAGGCTTAGATGGTTTCCTTCTGCACACCCAATTTTTTTTGATACCTCATCCTCATTCTCTTCAAAGGTCTTCACCTTTGTGAAGGGCTGTGGGCACTGGAAGGCATAGAAGCAGGTTCTGGCTGTCAGAGCCCTCTCTCAGTCTTGGCTGGCTCTTGGTGGTCTGGGGTTAAGACGGGATTAAGGACAAGCACACCAGCTCCAAGGTTTGACAGGTCCAGAGCTCCAGTGCACAGAATCTCCCTCCATACACTACCCTCCCATGTTGTCTCTATCTTTCAGAGAAAAGGCTTTGCAGCTCAGTCTAAGGCATCAGACTGACCCTTTATTGAGCCCAGTATATGAGACCCCCGCTCTGTTTTGGACAAAATATTTCCCCAGGCTCAGTTTTCTCATTCAGAAGTGGGAATGATACCTAACTCAAAGAGATGATTGTGAAGAGCAGGGTGTGGTGGCACACGCTTATCTTCCCAGGGAGGCTGAGGCAAGAGCATCACCATGAGTTCGATGCTAGTCTTGGCTACAGAGTGAGTTCAAGGCCAGCCTGAATTACAGAGGGAGACCTTGTCTCAAATGGGTATTTTTTGCTTTTTTTCTGTAACAAATATAATTTATTTATGCACTTTCAGTCACTTCTCAAAACATGCTTTTTACTTAAAAACAGTTTAAAATTTATTGAATGCTTACTACATTTTAGGCATTGTTCTGAATATATATATATGGAAAGTGCTGTAATCCCAGCACTCAGGAGGCTGAGGCAGGAGTATTCCCATTAGTTCGAGGCCAGCCTGGGCTACATAGTGAGTTCAAGGCCAGCCTGAACTACACATCGAGACCTTGTCTCAAAAACAAAACAAAACAAAAAAATCAATACAATCTACAAAGTGGGGAGTTTATTATTATTTTTAAAATTTTTTGAGTGATGGGGATCAAACCTAGGCTTTCCATATGATACTTCAACTCATGGGTCCTTTTATTTTATTTTTTTGTTGTTGTTAAATTCTTTTATTGTTACATTTTAGGAGGTCCTTTTATTTTTTTATTTTTTTCATACTGGGGACCAAACTCGGGTCCTTGCGCCTGTGAGGCAGGCAGTGGCACCACTGAGCTAAATCCCTGGCCTATGGGTCCTTTTATTATTCACTTCCCTTTTGCTCATTAGAAAATTCGAGCTGGGCGTGGTGATGCATGCCTTTAATCCTCACAACAATCCTCTGTGAACTGTAGAATTACCATCCTCCCCCAGTATAGATGAGAAAACTAAGGCTTCAGAAGATTGAACAATCTAATTCATTGTAAATGAATCTATACACGTGATAAAATTTTATATAACTACACACATGGGCTGGGGGTGTAACTCCGTGTGCTTGAGCACTTGCCTAGCATGTACAAGGCCACAAGTTTCAGCCTCAGTGCCACTAAAAAGTAAATAAAACCATACACACACACACACACACACACACACACACACACACACAGAACTCAGGAGGGTGAAGCAGGCTGGCTGGAAAATTTAAGGCTAGCCTGGGCTACATAGCAAGACCTTGTGTCTAAATAAATACAAAGAGGGCTGGGGATTTAGCTCAGTGGTTCTGCTGTCTGCCTCACAAGCGTAAGGTCCTGAGTTCCATCCCCGGTACCAAAAAAACCCCAAAAAACCAAAAAAAACCCCAAAGAAACAAACAAAAAAAGGTAAATAAATACAAAGAAACAAAGAACAAAACTCAAATTGAGCAAAGACAAATCTCTGCTTCCTAGGAAGTGACCACACCGGCAGCCACACCCACCTGTCCTGTTGGTAAGGCCACTCCCTCCTAGCTCTGTGCCCTGCATGAAGGTAGGCTTTGAACCCTGGAAATCATCTACTTGGCTGCCTCTGTGTATGTGTAGGAAAACTGAAGCTCAGAGAAAAGGCCTTTGCTCAAGGACACTCATCAACAAGTCTGTGACTGAGCCAGGATGGAGACCAGGTCTTTGAATTCCAGTGCCCATACCCAGGCCTCTCACCCACTCAGCAGGCCCTATCTGGGAGATCACTGGTGCCCATAGGCAGACCTGGGTTCCAATTCACATCCCTCATCAGCCTGCCCAGCTCAAAGTACCCAGGCCCATAGGTGGAAGCAAGGCCTGGAGAGAGTGGTGGAGAGAGAGTGGAGCCACCATAGTCTTGCTACAGTTACCTTAAGAACCAGAGTAGTTGGGGCCACTGAGATGGCAAGGAAAGACCCTCTGAACTTTGGCAAGGAAGGCCGTGTGTGTGTATTCATGTCAAGTCCTTGTTTCCATCGCTCTTGAGTCACATGCTCCAAAGGTTGGGACACATTATTGAAGGGAATGGTCACAAGAGTTCCCTGGCCTTTTCAGGCCCTAGGCTAGTTTCTGTTCCTCCTGGGACTGAAACTAACTCCCTCCTCACAGCCAGTACCCCTCCCTAGTTGATAATACAGCCACTTTCTCCTCTAAGTCTCAGTTGCCTGAGACTTGCTTGGACCAGGCCAGAGGTTAGAGGAGAGGACCACTTGAGACTCATTTTCTCAGGGTACAGGTCCCTGGTATCTAATGGGGGACTTGACTGACGTTCAAATGAACCGATTGTCCCTCCCTTCCTCATCCCGTTAAGTCCGCCTCCTCCACCCCTCAAGCCTATCCTCGATGGGCCAGGCAAGGCGAAAGATCAAAGACCCCTCCCTGTCCTCTCCCCCTCTCAGTCGAGGAACTAACACTATCAATTGGCCTGAGGGAGCGGCTCTAGTAATCCGGGCGGTGGGGAGCAGCGCCCTCGTGTGGCCCTCAAGAGAAGCGGCTCCTTGCTCAACCCCTTCCTTTCTATGCGTTCATTGAACAAGCATTTATTGAGAGCCAGTAGCTGGTATGTGCCAGGCTGCTCTAGGAGCAGCGGCCGCAACAGATAAGCTACTTGCTCTGTGGACTGTGTATCTCAGTTGTGTGTATGTGGAGAGGCAGGCAATAAATGATACACAAATAAATAAGTCAGTTACTTGTAATGATAACTACTAGGAAGAAAATACAGTAAGACAAATGTGATAGTGAGTGAGCCTGGAGTGAAACTGAGGACAGGATGGAAAAGAAAGGATTCTTTTTTTTTTTTTTTTGGTACCGGGGATCAAACTCAGGACTTTGCACTTGCTAGGCAGGCAGTGGCACCACTGAGCTAAATCCCGGCCCTAACGAAGGATTCTTTTGAGGGTCAGATCTGAAATAAGACCTAGGTGATAAGGATCTAGGATGTGTGGGGAAACCTTTTCTTGTTAGAAAACATTCTGTACAGCCCTCTCAGGCAGGAGCAGGCTTTGGATAACAGACAGGAGGCTGGTGTGGCTAGAAAAGGATACGGGGTCAGCAAGGTGAGCTGAAGTCGGATCATAGATCTAGTAAGCCATGAAAATGAGTTTGATTATTATTTTGGGAGTAGAGGGCATGCATTTGGTGGGTTGTTTTTGTTGTTTTTGAGACAGGGTCTTGCTATTATGTAGTTCAGGCTGGAGTGAACTCAATCTGTAGTCAAGGCTGGCCTTGAACTCACAGCTATCCTCCTGCCTCAGCCTCTGCGAGTATTGGGATTACAAAGTGCAACACCACCCCAGCCACTGGGTGAGTTTTGAGCAGCAGAGTAATACAATTTGATTATCTTTTAAAATTCCTTCAGCTGCTGTGTGGACTTTTAGCAACAGACAAAAAACAGAAGCAGAGAGATTATTGCAAGAGGCTAGAAAGCTATTGAAATAATTCAGATGACAAATAATGGTAGCTAGGATCAGAGTAGTAGTGTTGGAGGTGGGGAGATGTGTTGGTTCTGAAAGAGTCAAGAGGACTTGACAAGGGGTCATATTCTTTTGTTCATTTTGGCTCCAGGAACTCCTTCACATGCAGAACCTAATTGTCTTCATCCTTAGTTGAGGGCTGAATTAAAGGGGAAGCTCCAAGGGGCCCAACTAAATTGAGGGGTTTCCAGATGTTACTGGACAAAAAAAAAATTAAGACATGGGCCTTGTGGCCAAGTGTGATGGCACATGCCTATAATTCCAGTACTTGGGAAGCTGAGGCAGGAGGATTGCTTGAGGCCAGCTTGGGCTACATAGTGAGTTCAAGCCCAGCCTGAACTACATAGTGAGATCTAGTAAAAAAAAAAAAAAGACATAGGTGTTATATTCTTCATGTCCTGCCTCTACTTTCCATCATTAGCCCATTTACTGAGCAGGGTCTCTATCTGCTGTCTCCCTTATCCTGCCTGGTTTCCATAGGCCTCATTATTTAGGTCTCTGTTTGTCCAAATGTGTATGTCTGTGGCCCCCAGGGTATGTTGTTGACACCTAAAACAGTTCTGGATATTTAGTGTTTGTATGTGACACAGGCTAGGGGACAGCATAATCTGGGGGTGTCAGTACTCAAACTAGGCTGACCATCTACTCCTGTTTACACAAAACACAATGATTCAGACCTGATCCTACAGGAAATGCACATACATACTTTGACCCCGTGTTAGGCATTTCTGGAAAGCCTGAGAAATGCCTAGCTACCCTGACAAGCACTCCTAGGCCAACTGGGGGTGGGAAAGCAAGTAGGGGAGGAGGTGAGCCAGTATGCTCTGGAGCCAACAAGCCTGGCTCTGTTTGTGTTGTGCTGGGCTGGGGGTGCATTATAAATGAAGCCAGCCGGAGGGCCCCAGATAGTGCACTGCTCCTGAGATTCTTTGAGAGCCTCACCAAGATGAAGCTGCCAGGCCACGAGGAGTATGAGACCTCCAGTGCTCATGAAAATGTTTCTGTTTCTGCAGGGGAGCCAGACAGTGACCATGGCTCAGGTCACAGCCCTAGTGGCTCCTCAGAAACAGACAGCAGAGAACTGGGGATATCCAAGGACCCTCTGCTCTTCATTCAGCTGAATGAGCTGCTGGGCTGGCCCCAGGCACTGGAGTGGAGAGAGACAGGCAGGTGAGTGGGTCCCAGGATAGTTCTATGGGATTCTTGCCCTCCCCTAACTGGGACCGCCTCCATGATCCCCAGCACCTTTTTGGGGCTCCTTCCCACTCCAAATCAGGATTTTTTCCTCTCTGTCTTCTACATTCTATGATACTCCATCTCTTCTATGGTCTAGTTTTGAGATTCCCAAGACCCAAAATGAGGGGTGACTGGCCAGGAAAGGCCATACTCTGTACCACTGGGCCCAGGACTCCCCCATTGCCCTACTTTCCTTGGCTCTCATTTACTTGCTCCTGGAATGTGGAAGAGATTTCCCTAATTACACTGTCTACCTCTCTCTACCACAGGTGGGTGCTGTTTGAGGAGAAGCTGGAGGTGAGTGCAGGCCGGTGGAGTGCCCCCCATGTGCCCACTCTGGCACTGCCCAGCCTCCAGAAGCTCCGCAGCCTGCTGGCCAAGGGCCTCGTACTGCTGGACTGTCCAGCTCAGAACCTTCTGGAGCTTGTGGGTAGGATGGGAGTCTTTGCAGGGGGACCTGGATAGAGATGTCATTTCCCTGATTTCCCCCAAAGTCTTGGAATCTTCCAGAGCTTATCCCATGCTACCCCACCCTAGGGACTGCCCATCTTTGTAACGGGGTGGAAGTGGAAAAGCAGAGTAGAGAGGAATTTTCAGTCCTTGCATTCCTTGAGATTCCTAGAAGGGAAAGGGGCCTGGCCAAGGGGGTAGGAGATAAGTACTAGGGTCAGATAACTTTCAAGGAAGAGTTTCAGCCCCACATCTGTTCTCCAGAGCAGGTGATCAGGGTGGAGTCGCTGAGCCCAGAGCTGAGAGGGCAGCTGCAGGCTTTGCTGCTGCAGAGACCCCAGCATTTCATCCAGACCACAGACACCTGGCCCTGCTGCGGTGAGAGGCCCCTCCTTTGGCCCAGCATCAGTGCCCCTGGGTGGGAGGATCTCACCTGTACCTTCTTGAGCCAAGAGTGGCCTAGGGTTGTCTTAGACTTCAACCTAGGACTTGGGGGCAAGAGAAATCTTGTGGTAATGGTGGTGGGGAAGGAATGGAAGGAGGATCAATTTTATATTTAAAAAAAAAGTCTTATACTTTTTAGCTGGCCGTGGTAGCACATATCTGTAATCCCAGTGCTTGGGAGGCTGAGTCAGGATGATTACTGCGAATTAGAGACCAGCCTGGGCTACATAGTGAGCTCAAGGCCAGCCTGAGAGACCCTGTCTCAAAAAAACCCAGATAGGACAGGGGATTTAGCTCAGTGGTGCTGCTGCCTGCATCGAAATCACAAAGTCCTGAGTTTGATACCCGGTATAAAAAAACTCCCTAAAACAAAAAACAACCCCCGCAGATAAATAGATAGATAAAATAAATTTTTTTAAATTATCCTGTGAAGGAGTGTACTTGGTAGGCACTGTGCCAGGAGCTTTATACACAGTATCTCATTTAATTTTCACAATCATCTTGTAAGGTAGTACTACAATTCTCCTGATGTTAGTGATGAAAAACAGGCTCAGGGTGTGCTCCTCTTCTCACAGCTTGTCAGTGGAAAAGCTGGCTGGGGAGCCCTGGTGGACCTACCCCCAAAGCCTGTGCTCTTAACCACCACATAACCCTGTTTTGTAGGATCTATCCCTCCAAGAAAGGCGTTTTACAATGAAGGGGCCCCTCTTAGAGAACAGGTTTGTGGCCTTTCCTTGGGCGGGATTGGGAGAGGGGTTATCATCATTGGAGGTCCTGCCAACAGCCCCCTCCCTAAATAGCCTCTTCTATTCTGTGCCACTCTCATCAGAACCCTCTGAGACAGAAGCTACCTCCAGGGGCTGAGGCAGCAGCTGTGCTGACAGGAGAGCTAGGCTTTCTGGCACAGCCACTGGGAGCCTTTGTTCGACTGCGGGATCCAGTGGTGTTGGGGACACTTACTGAGGTGGCCCTCCCCAGCAGGTGAGGCCACTGTGTCCGAGTGAGCGGTCAGTCTTACAGTCCAGAAGAAAGGCCTTTATTGGGGAGGAGTTTGGTGGTGCCTTCTCCGGATACAGTTCTCTGTGCATGTGTGTGGAGTAATGCACAGGGTCAGGGACTGAAGAGCAGGTGTGCACAGGAGTGTTGTGCAGGACTTACGGGGAGGTCAGAGCTGAGCGCCAGTAGGCAGGACTGCCTTTGAGAAAGCAGCCTCTCTGAGGCCCAGTTCCTTCTTCAGGTTTTTCTGCCTGCTCCTGGGCCCTGCCATGCCGGGAAGGGGCTATCATGAGATGGGTCGGGCAGCAGCTGTCCTCCTCAGTGACCCGGTGAGCTGGGCAAATGTGTGGGTGTGTGCAGTAGGTTCATGTGACTGAGCAGGTATATAAACTCTGCCTTTGTGACTAAGTACAATGAGGCAGAGTGTGGCTTTGTGTCTGTACCATGGGGACTAAAGTTTCCATGGCTACCACTGTAGCCCCATTACTGGCCTAGTGCCGGCACACAGTGGGCATGCAGTAGTCGCTGAATGGTAGAATACATGCATAGATAAATGCACGAGTGGCCTGTCTATCTATGTAATGTGTGTCTACTTTTGGGGGGGGGCGGTATGGGGGATCGAACTTGTGACCTTGCGCTTGTGAGGCAGGTGGCAGAACCACTGAGCTAAATCCCGGGCCCAATATGTGCCTACTTTTGAGAAATACAGAAGTGAATATGCATGTAAGATTCAAATCTGCATTTACTGCTCATTTTGTGCTCTTAACCATAGCAATTCCAGTGGTCAGTTCGTCGGGCCAGCAACCTTCATGACCTCCTGGCAGCCCTGGATGCCTTCCTAGAGGAGGTGACAGTGCTCCCCCCAGGTCGGTGGGACCCAACAGCCCGGATTCTCCCGCCCAAATGCCTGCCCTCTCAGCACAAAAGGTACCTGGAGGCTCTCATTCCCTATAGATCCTTCCCCACAGGTGGCGAATCTAGAGCTACTATCGCGGAAGGTTGAGTTCTATGTTTGGATTTGGAGTCAGGCAGGCTTAATCAGTTCTGCTCTACCGCTCTCTCGCGTAGAGGCCTGAATAACCTTCCCAGGCCCAGACTGGCTTTCCTACGGTGCAACACGACCTGCACTTTTTTTGCTCCTTCTCAGTGGAGAGAACTCTCCCACCCCAGTCGGCACGGACGCAACTGCCGCCAGGGGGCAGGGCGCCACCAGCTCTGGGCCAAGTGACTGGTGTTCCCTTTCTCCTCAGGTCACCCTGGCAAAAGCAGGAGGTCAAGGGCCTCTCTGGCCCGTGCACGGCCCGGGCAGAGGACAGACATGGCAGAGGGCTGCATTTACCCAGTCCGGAATTGCAGCGGACCGGTCGGTGAGGAGAGCTGTGCGTGAGCAAGGGTTGGGGGACCTGCTGCGGTGGCGTGTGTGTGTGTGTGTGTGTGTGTGTGTGTGTGTGTGTGTTTTGGGGCCCGAAGTGTGTGGTCACTGTGGTGGAGGCTTAGCCGGCCACAGGAAAGTAGTGGGGCGGCGCAGGTACGGAGTGTGGGAACCTGGATTACTGACGACCCATGGGCGGGAGGCTGTTCGGGGGTCTTGTCCAGGACGTGAGCCGGAAAGCTTCCTGGTACAGCAGCGATTTCTTGGACGCCCTGCACCCCCAGTGTTTCTCAGCTGTGCTCTACATTTACCTGGCTACCGTCACTAACGCCATTACTTTCGGGGGTCTGCTGGGAGATGCCACTGATGGTGCCCAGGTGGGTGGGGTTGTGTGAGGGAGGCTGGCACAAGCTTTGGTGTCATATCTGCAGAGCTAGGACTGTAGGTGGGCTGAGGAGGATCCCGGGAAGCTTGGGCTCCTGAGCTGAGGATGCCAAGGCTCCGTTGGTTTCTAGGGAGTGCTAGAAAGTTTCCTGGGAACTTCGGTGGCTGGAGCTGCCTTCTGCCTGCTGGCAGGCCAGCCCCTCACCATCCTCAGCAGCACTGGGCCAGTGCTGGTCTTTGAGCGGCTGCTTTTCTCTTTCAGCAGGTAGGAAACCTCCCCCACCTCATGAGGCCCTCCCTAGTCACACTTCACCCTGGTCCTGGCTGGGTCAATAGGAGAGGGTGGGAACTGTCTTGGCCTTGGGGGTACCTAGGTGAGGAGAAGACAGCCCTGCCTGGCTCTCACCCTTACAGAGATCACAGCCTGGACTACCTGCCCTTCCGCCTGTGGGTGGGCATCTGGGTGGCCACCTTCTGCCTGGTGCTGGTGGCCACAGAGGCCAGTGTGCTGGTGCGCTACTTCACCCGATTCACGGAGGAAGGTTTCTGTGCCCTCATCAGCCTCATCTTCATCTATGATGCCCTGGGCAAAATGATGAGTTTGACCCATGCATATCCCATCCAAAGGCCTGGATCTCCTGCCTATGGCTGCCTCTGTCAATACCCAGGCCCAGAAGGTGGGTGAGGGAAACAGGGACCTTGACTAGGTGAGGAGGGACATAGGAGGGGTTTCCCCTTGGTCATGTTTAGTAAAGTGCTGGATATTTATCCAATAGCATACTTCCCTACTCTGTTTTTGAACCAACTGAAAAACAAGACAACAGAAAACTCAATATTGTCTTTATTTCTGACAACACTAATTGAAGAACATAGATTATATATATAGGTGAATAGGTTTCCTAACAATGAAGCCAAAATTAGACTCACTTACTCAGTCATGGCAGCATTGGACAGGGACTGTTTTGCCCTAGAGGAGCAGAGATAACCACATGTACCAAACAGGCAGCTTACTCCTGAAAGGGGAGAGAGGAAGGAGCAGGGCCAGACATGCCTGGTTTCATCTCCTAAACTTACCAATCAAATAAATCATGGGTCTTTCTGTGGATGGGAGTGGCTGACCAGGTAAAGAAAGGCTTGGAGTGTTACACTTGGCATCTATCCCTCCATGTAAAAGGCATTGCAACTGGGAAAGAATTGTTCTCTCTAACATGTGCCAGACTCTGCTAAGCATGAACAAGACCAGTTTTTGCCCTGGGAGAAACACAGATCAGGCATCCAGCCAACATTTGCTGAGCAACTGCTGTATCCTGTGCTCACTGGGGATACAGATATGTAGGGAATTTGAGGGGTTGAGTGTGCAAGGCAGTGTCCTGAGGAGTACACAGATGGTTCCAGTGGAATTAGTAAATGGAGTCAGAACTACAAACTCTGGTTCAGCCATATTGATCAGAGTAGAATCCTGTGAGAGCCGGGAATGGTGGAACATGTCTGTAATCCCAGCACTTGGTGGTAGTGGTGGGGGGGCACTGAGACAGGAGGATTGCTGTTAGTTCAAGGGCAGCCTGAACTATATAATGAGACCCTGTCTCAAAACAAAAAAAAAAAGTTATAGAATCCTGTGAGGCTAAAGAACATTTTTAGGGGAGGGGGAATATTCTTGAATTATTCTTTGTTTCTCAGGAAACGAGTCTCAGTGGGCAACAACAAAGCCAAAGTACAGAGATGACATCTTAAGCATGGTGAGGACTTGCTCCTAAGAGGGCCTGGAAAAGAAAGAGTGACAACCAAACCAATTAGTTGTTCCCATTTCTTCCCACCCCATTGGCTAGGAAAATACTCATAAGGTCATTGAGGTTCAGCCATTTCCTGTGGTCAAAGAGCCTGGGTCCTTGATATTTCTGTGGGTCCCTCTTCCCTTGCTTACTCTCCTGGACCTACTCATGCTGCCATAATCCCATCCCTGACCATCCCTTTACACAGGATCTAGGCCTGGTCAACGCATCTTTGCTGTCTCCATTTGAGTGCATCCAACAGGGAGGCCAACCTCGTGGCCCTGGCTGTCACACAGTTCCAGACATTGCTTTATTCTCCCTTCTCCTCTTCCTTACCTCCTTTCTCTTTGCTACGGCCTTCAAGCATGTAAAGACAAGTCGCATCTTCCCCTCCATGGTGAGTATCACCTTTCCTTTTGTGGGAGAGGCCTATTCTTGGCCTTGAGTTCAGTGTGGAGATGAGAAAGGGTAGGGAAGGAAGGGGATGGCAGCTCCAAACCTGACTGAGTGTCCGCTATGTGGCCAGGTGCGCAAGGTGCTCAGCGACTTCTCCTCAGTCCTGGCCATTCTCCTGGGCTGCGGCCTTGATGCATTCCTGGGCCTAGCCACACCGAAGCTCATGGTGCCTACAGAGTTCAAGGTGAAAGCTGGTGGGATGGGGAGGGCAAGGCCAACCGACTCTGGTTGAGGAAGATGCATAAATCCTACACCTCCCTTCCTCTGAGCTTCTTTTCTCACTCTTAAAGTGACAATAGTAGTAATAATGGCCTCACAGAGTTGTCCAGAGGATTACATGAGGTACTGCAGCAGAGACATATGAAGATGGGACCAAAATACCTGGTGAATGTTTAAATTTTAAAAAATTTATTACAGTGAAAAAACATATTTTGATCAACCCCCCTCAAAATACTCCCCCTTACCTGAACAAACTTATCCCATCGTTCTTGCCACTTTCTGAAGCAATTCTGGAAGTTCTCTTTTCTAAGTGTCTTTATGAGGTGTGATCTAAAATATGACAAATTCTGCTGCCAAATGCCATCCAATAGAAAGGCAGGCTCACAAAAACATTACCATGTGTCCTCATCTATCTTATTCCTTGGACCTGACACTGTGCAACTTCTGGCTCTTCCCCAAATTCAAAATGACTATGAAAGGTGAACATTTTGAATCGATTCAGGACATCAAGGCAGCCATGACCCTGCAATTATGTAAAGTCTCTCATGAAAGAGGACTTCTAAAATTGCTTCAGAAAGTGATAAGAATAGCCGCTGGGCTGGTGTGGTAGTGCAGGCCTATAATCCCTGCACTCTGGGAGGCTGAGGGAGGAGAATTGCAAGTTCAACCCAGCCTGAGCAATTTAGCAATTTAGTGAGACCCTGTCTCAAAATTGGAAAAGGTGTGTGTGTGGGGGGGGTGCTGGGGATGTAGCTCAGTGTAATGCAAAGTCCTTGGTTTCAATCCCCAGTACCAGGGTAAAAAAAGGAAAGAAAGAAGGTAAAAAGAAAGTAGAAAGAATGATGGAATGAATATTTGATTCAAGGGGGAGTATTCTGAGTGAGATTAATGGCAATATGTCTTTTACTGTAATCAATTTTAAACAAGGATTAAACATTCACCGTATTTTTTTATCACACATTTTTCGATAAGTGGAAGAATACTATACCCAGTAGCTATTATTATAGGGTAGGGGTTAGGAGGATGGGTTTTGGTCTGCCAGCCTTGGGCTTGAGCTCCAGTTCTGCTACTTCCTAGCTGTGTATTAGGTGAGTTACTGCACATTTCTGAGCCTCAGTATCTTTTTTTTTTTTTTGGTACCGGGAACTGAACTTGGGACCTTGCGCTTGCAAGGCAGGTGACAGAACCACTGAGCTAAATCCCCGGCCCCTCGATATCTTGATCTATAAAATGGAAATAATAAATAACAATATTTCCTACCTCATAGGTTGTTTTGAGGTTTACAGAAGATTGTAGTATAAAGCACTTATCACTGTACCTGGCACAAACCAAGTCCTCAGTAAATGTTGGTCATTGTAATGGGGTCTCCCCACTCTTAGCATGGCCCTATCCACTCCACTCCCCCTACTCTCTACTTTGTACCCCTCATTGCCTGCTCTCATCTAGTAAAACTGGAGATCCCTCTCCGGAGAATTATAGTGAGGAGGACAGGCTTTGTACCAATTTCTGGACTTTGCCTGAATAATTTGGAGATCTTCCCCGAGCTTCTCCCAAGACAGAAGAGCACAGGAACTCCATTTGGGGCACCCTCAGGAACCAGAATCCCCTCCCACACAGGGACGCTTGTAATCACAACAGACGCAGACACACCCAGTCCTGCCCCTCCCCTGCCCCAGATCAAGGCAGGTCTAAACCTGAGTTGCCCCACCCTGGGTGGGGGGTGATGCCTAGGGAGGAAAGCTCTCTATATATACTGTACCAAGAAGTGTGAGCAAGCTCACCCATCAATTCCTCCAAGGAGGGAGGGACCCTGGGACCCAAAGTCTTACAGCCTTTGTATGGAGTAAGAGCCAGGCTATTCCCCCTCCCTCTGCCCTCTTAAGGTGCTCAGATGCTCTGAACCAGCTGTGCATGTGTGCACACACACACACACACACAGCTCCCACCTAGCATCTTAGCATCCTGTGTCTTAGGAGGGAGTCAGGTGAGGAAGAATCCCGAGGCAGGGGTAGGCAGGTGAGATGCTCTTAGGAGACCCTCTCCAATCTGTCCATGGCATGACCTCCCCCAGCCCACACTCTCTGGGCGTGGCTGGCTGGTATCACCTTTTGGAGCCAACCCCTGGTGGCTGAGTGTGGCAGCCGCCCTGCCTGCCCTGCTGCTGTCTATCCTCATCTTCATGGACCAGCAGATCACAGCAGTCATCCTCAACCGTGCAGAATATAAGCTGCAGGTAAGATCTTCTGGGTAAGGCCGGCCTAGTCTAAGAGACAGAAGCTCCGGTTGGTGTCCAGGCCTCCCTGCTCTCCCCCAGGAGGATGGAGAGCTGAGGCGGGGCCAGCTTCATTCTTGTCCACTACCCCCTTCCCTGTGCTCCTGTCCCTGTAGAAGGGAGCTGGCTTCCATTTGGACCTCTTCTGTGTGGCTGTGCTGATTCTGCTCACATCAACACTTGGGCTGCCCTGGTGTGTCTCAGCCACTGTCATCTCCCTGGCCCACATGGACAGTCTTCGGAGAGAGAGCAGCGCCTGTGCCCCTGGGGAGCCCCCTAGCTTCCTGGGCATCAGGTGAGGACATTATTTAGGAGGCTAGAGTGAGGGATGGGCAAGGAGGAGGAGTACAGGGTACATGGTAGAGTTACTTGAGCAGCTTACACTCTAACTTTGTGCACCATGAGCACTGCAGGAGGGTAAGTGGGTGGATCCTAGGCTCTGAGATGGGTGAATTAGATCTCTCCTCTTTAAGCCATGGGAACTAGGAGTGGCCTCAAGAGAAGCATCATCTATGCAAGGAAGGAAACAGCCAGGCAGAAGAAGAGGCTGAGGTGCCAGCAATCCCCACTCAATGCAGACACACATGGTTGATGTTACAAAGGAATTCAGGGCCAAGGATTTAGCTCAGTGGTTCCACAGCCTGCCTTGCAATCGCAAGGACCTGAGTTCAATCCCCGGTACCAAAACAAAAACAAAAACAAAGGAATCCAATTCTGGAACTGTTGGAAGACAATTCCACTATCTAAAGCATATGAAATAAATTTTGTAGATTGTAAAATACAAACTTTACAATAGTATAAAGTTATAGGGCTGAGGATTTAGCTCAGTGATGCCACACCTCCCTCGCAAGCACAAGGTCCTGAGTTTGATCCCCAGTACCAGGAAAGAAAAAAGTTATGAGTTTTCCATCAAAACAAAAACAAAGAGCGACTATGCAAATGAATTGATGGAAAGGCTTGGGATCCTCATGTTGAAGTGCTCTGCCCTTTGCTGTCCACTATTTTTTTTAATAAGAAGCTAAGGCCTTTTTCTTACCAGGTAACCTATTGGGGATCCCTTTACTTTCTTTTGGCTGCCAAGGTCTGCACTGAAGTCTGATCAGGGTCTCCATCCTGAGTGCCAGACTCTACCTCATTCCTCCTTCTCTTCACAGGGAACAGAGGCTGACAGGCCTGGTGGTGTTCATTCTTACAGGCATCTCCATCTTCCTGGCACCTGTACTCAAGGTACTTTTGTTAGACCAGGATCGGGGTCAGTACAATAATAATAACTATAGCAAGAGCAAGCACTGGTTGAACACTTACAGTGTGACAGGCACTGTGTTTTCTCCACTATGTGGTCTCATTTAACCCTTACTTTATCCCTGAGAGGCAGCCTGTACTTTACAAATGGGAAATGGGAAATGTATAAAGTAACTGGCAAGAACCCACCGAGAAGCTGGGCATGGTGGTGTGCACCTGTAATCCCAGAATTTAAGAGGCTGAGGCAGAAGGATTGCAGCAAGTTTGAGGCCAGCCTGGGCTTCATGGTGAATTCAAGGCCAGCTTGAACTACATAGTGAGTCCCTGTACCAAAAAGTGAAAAGAAAAAAAAAAAAAGCTGAGCATGGTGGCATATGCCTATAATCCCAGCACTGGGGAGGCTGAGGCAGGAGAATCTCTGTGAGTTCAAGGCCAACCTGGGCTACATATCAAGATCTTGTCTCAAAAAAAAAAAAGTTCATGAAGTAAGTCAGTTTCTAAGATCTATATGAGAATCCAAACTCTTATCCAGTAGGTTTCTGGCCAGTGGAGCAAGCTGTGAGCATGCCACCATCCCTAGGTTTCAAGTGCTACCCATACTGAGACTAAGTATAATTATCGTAGCCTAGAAAATCTTTGAGGCAAAAACCCTTTCTTCTCTCTCATTCGAGGTCTAGAGAAATGTGCTGTGTGCTGCACTGTGCTCGGCACCTGGCAGAAGTGAGCGCAGGTGGTTTTGAAAAGCATTATGAAATCAATCCCTTACCAACAACACACACACAGGAACAAAAACTAAGTAACAAGGAATAGCACAAAGGTCCTACAAGCCAAGACAGTAGAGCACTCAAGGAAGATGTGGAGACTGTCAGACAAGAGTCACTGGTGGGGCGACAAGGACAAGAGGTTAGAGGAGGGAAAGGTCATACAGGCTGTGTGAGAGTGGTGCAGTAGAAAGAGCCAGATGGACCGGATCAGCCACTTACTAATTAGGTGACTCTCATAAACCTTATGCCCAGCACCATTCCAGGCACTGGGGATATAGTGATGATCAAAAGAGGACATGTCTCCATCCTTGCAGTCTGGTGAAAGGAGACAGATTTTTAAAAATTAAAACAAGAAAACAGGATAACTTCGGGTAGTGATAATATCTTTCAAAAATAAGAGGATAAGGTGATTGAGAGTGCCAGAGGCTACTTCAGATTGGTCAATGAAGGCCTTTCTGGGGTGTCATGAAAAGAGGCATGAAGTCTGGAAGAAGAACATTTTGGTGGAAGGAACAGTTAAGCAAGAGTCTGCAAGGTGCTAGGCACAGTGGTGCATGCCTACAATCCTAGCACTAGGGAGGTTGAGACAGTAGTGTTACAAGTGAGTCACTTGCTAAGGCAACTTAGCAAGACCTTGTCTCAAAAAACAAAAAACAAAAACAGAAAAAGGCTAAGTATAGTGGCCCACGCCTATAATCCCTGCACTCAGGAGGCTGTGGTAGGATTGCCATGAGTTCGAAGCCAGCCTGAGCTACATAGTGAGACCTTGTTTTTAAAAAAAAAAAAAAAGGAAAAAAATAGAAAGAAAATAAAAAGGAGTAGGAGATATAGCTCAATGGTAGCTCACCTTTGAGTTGGATCCTTAGTACTGCAAAAAGTCCACATCTGATGGATGTGAAGATTCAGTGAGATTAGGCATACAGAATGTGAAAGGAAAGGCCTGGGCTGGCTCAGATGCTAGAGGCTGGGGTTGGAGCCTGAGGTGGGGCATGTGGGTGGCTGGAGGAGGTAAACTCCTTTGCCAGCTCTCTACTTCCTTCTACCAGTTCATCCCAATGCCAGTGCTCTATGGCATCTTCCTGTACATGGGGGTTGCAGCGCTTAGCAGCATCCAGGTGAGCCCATTAAAATCACCTAACAACCTCATTTCTCCTGCCTACACTTGCCAATCCCCCTCCTATTGCATCTTCCTGCCTCTCCTGGGCACAGAGACTGCTGCCATGCTCTGGATGGGGAGAAGACCAAGGGAAACTTCTAGCTCTTCTGCTCTGCTGGGCTGGGATAGCTAACAGTGACATCCCCTGGATGAGTACCCTGGTTTCCTTTTCCTCTCACTTCTACAGTTCGTGAAGAGAGTGCAGCTATTGCTGATGCCAGCTAAACACCAGCCAGACCTACTGCTCTTGCGGCATGTGCCTCTGAACAGAGTACACCTCTTCACTGCCATCCAGCTTGCCTGCCTAGGTCTGCTTTGGATAATCAAGTCTACCCCTGCAGCCATCATCTTCCCCCTTATGGTGACTTGGGGCAGGGCTGGGCAGTACTAGGGGGTTCTGGGAAACTCTGAGCTTGGGAAGGTGGCTGAGACCTCCACAAGAAGAAGCCTCACCCCTGTCTCAATTTCCCTGGCTCTTCCTGGTTGGTAAAATTAAGAAAAAAAAGATGGGGTATACCTGCAGATGGACTAGTCCTGGCAGACTCGATTCTCTTTTCCAACTTCTTTGGGCCAATGTATGAACAGAGGAGAAAACTGGGAGATCCTGCGAAAGGGGAGCTGATATTTTTGTTAGTCAGTGAGGGGTTACACAGAGGAGGGCAATGCAGTTGTGTAACCTCTGGGCTGTTACTTATCTCTTAGGGCCTCAACTTCTGTCCCTGTGTGATGGAAATATTTATTGTGTCTACCTTACAAGAATATGTTAGCCTTCTGTGAAATGATATGCAATGCTTAGCCCATAGGAAGTGCTCAATAAAGGTTAGAATTGTTCATGTTCTTGCTGTCGTTGCTGACAGCCTTGGGCTTGTTTCTATTCCTGCAGTTGCTGGGCCTGGCAGGTGTCCGAAAGGCACTAGAGTGGGTCTTCTCACCGCAGGAACTCCTCTGGCTGGATGAGCTCATGCCAGAGGAGGAAAGGAGTATTCCTGAGAAGGGACTGCGGCCAGAACACACATTTGGTGGAGATGAAAGCCAAGAAGTGAGTTCCAGGCTGGCTCCTCCCAGGGGTAGAGGCAGGGGCTGCGGGAGCTCTTTTGACCAGAAGCTGTCTGTAAAGTTTAATATAGCCACTGAACCTGAAGATCTGATGAACCCAATCATTCCCCTTAGCTCTGTGTGACACAGGCAGAATGAAGGGGTGAGGGAAATTGTTCTTCATAGGCCAGAGGCTCTAGTTTATGATCCTGTGAGAGTGGACAGTACTGGGACACAGCTCTATGGGCTCTCTTTCTCAACTCTGATCTTTGTTTTGTATTGCGGTGGATTTCCATCATGCCTTTTTTTTTTTTTTTTTTTTTTTTTTTTTTTGGTACCGGGGATCGAACTCGGGTCCTTCTGCTTGTGAGGCAGGCAGTGGAACCACTGAACTAAATCCCTGGGCCAAATTCAGAGATTCAAGATTGTTTGGATCTTTTTTTTTTTTTTTTTTTGGTACTGGGGATCGAACTCAGGTCCTTGTGCTTGAGCAGCAGGTGGCGAAACCACTGAGCTAAATCCCCGGCCTCCATCATGCCTTTGTGTCTCAACCTTATCCTCTTGTCTCTCTGTCTCTGTCTCTCCCTCTCTCTCTACCCTACCCACTTGGGGATCTCTCTTTCAGTCAGAGCTGATGTATCAGCCAAAAGTTCCGGAAATCAACATCTCTGTGAATTAGTTGGAGCAAGAGTCTGGCAGTGGAGACCTTATGAAACAGACCATGAGGTGAGGGCAGGAGGCAAGTGGTTGCTTCTGGTGTTGAGGATTGGGGGGGTGCAGGCTCAGATCCTGGAAAACTCCTGCATACTGACCAGCTGTTTCCTTTTCATACTCCAGTTCCTCGTGAATCCTAGAGCTGGGGAGGAAGCAGAAAGGTCTACCCAGAGACGAATGAAAACAGGCTGGGTACCTGGGCTTGACGCCCTGCCGTTTTGAGGTCTTGCCAGTAGAGGGAGCGCCAGCTCATACCAAATAGGATGCTGAGACTGAGGGGATAGACAAGGATGGGAAAGAAAAGCAATGACAAAGGAATGGGAAGAAGAGGGAGGGGATAAAGCTCTGCTCTTTTTCCCTACCCAGGAGGTTCTTCTTTTAGGTTGCTGTGAACCCCACTATAGACAAATGGAGGGATTCTTTATCCCTTGCCCTCTCTGCCTTTCATTTTATTCATCCATATATCATTTTTCTGAGGTATATCAAAATACCTGTAAGTAGAGTTTTTAAGTACTATAGATTCAGTAGTGAGTAGAGCAACCATAGTCTCTGACCTTGGGAAGTTTAAATCCCAGTGGGAGAGTCAGGCAGACAAATAGGCAACTCTTAGTAGGATAATGCTGGATAAGGGAAGCACAGTGGGGAGCAGAGAAATCTCTAACCCCTCTCAGAGGATAGTAAAGATGGGATGGTGTGAGTTAAGTAAAGTGTAACAGGAAATGGCCCACAATTTGAACAAGGAATAGCAGCCACCAAAACAAGATGGGGGAAATATGTTCTATGCAGAAACTACAGCATGTCCAAGAGCCTAGAATTTTTTGCTCTTGATAAGCTGAACTCTCTCTTTTGGCCCCAGAACGCTCTCCTCTCCATGCCTCTACAAGTTCAAGAATATGAGTCTCCACTGCTTGCAATGGAAAGTTGGGGGGACTAGAGAGAGAAAGAGTAATTCCTTACCACCCAGTACTCCCTTTGCTCTGTTCTTTGCTTTATTTTGTCCCTGAGCACTTGCTCTGGCCTCATGGTGTCTTTTCTCAGTTCACAGGTGTTTACTCAGAAAGTCAGGACATTGTTGGCCTTTGACTTAGTTACCAGATGCTGTCAGCTGGGGACCTGGAACAATGGGGCAGGACTGAAGGGCAGCTGGCAAAGACCCCAGTTACTGCCTGAGCTGAGCGTGGAAATGGCAAGGAGCAAGTAGGTTTGCTGGTGTTTAGGAAAGGCTTGTGAGCCAGAGGGATTGACCAGTCCTCATTCACTCACTGTCTGCCCATTAAAGGGACTGTTATGGCTTATGTCTAGATGTCCTCCCAAAGCCTCATGCAGTCTTTGTGGGGGTTTTTCAGAGGTGGCTGAATCTAGAGTGTGTGATTGATTCATGGTGCAATGCTAGGATTAAGGGTGGGTGATTACTAAATCAGTCTACTGATTAGGCATGGCCCTAATCCCAGTAGCCTAGATAGAGTATAAAAGGGACAGAAAAAAGCTGCTAAGGTCTCTTGCTTGCTTTGCTACCTTCTGCCTTCCATGAATTGTTTCTCCTCTGTGATGCCCCGCTGCCATGCCACCCTGCCTTGGAGCCAGCTGATTATGGACTGAAACCTCTGCAAGCTGTGAGCTAAATAAACCTTTTCTCCTTTAACTTTGGGTGTCAGGTATTCTTGTCTCAGCAACAAGAAAAGTAACTAAAACAGGGACCTGAGCCCAGAAGTCCTTCCCATTTTGAACTTTCTACCCCACAGATTCCATTTTATAGGATCTTGGGAGCAGATCGTCTTTTCTATTTGCAAAAGGAAGAAAAAAGATCTTCTTTCCATAATAAATACTCTTCTATTTGGAACAGGTTTTTACACACATGAAAATAATTTTTATTATTGCTTTGTTGGTGACAAAGATAAATGAGGCTACTGGAAAATATTGAAATGTTACAGAAATATACATGTATATGTATTTTTTTTATGGTACTGGGGACTGAACCCAGGGGTGATCTACCACTGAGCTATATCCCAGCCCTTTTATTTTATTTTTGTGGTACTCAAGGGTTAAACCCAGAGCCTTCATGCACAGTTATATCCCCAGCCCATATATTTGTTTATTATTTTATTTATTTGTTTTAGTTAATTAATTAATTATTTTTTCAGTACTAGGGATTGAACTTAGGGCCTTGCACTTGTGAGGCAGGCGTGGTGCCACTGAGCTAAATCCCCAGCCCTACACATTTATTTTTTTTTATTTTGAGACAGGGTCTCCCTAAGTTGCCCAGGTTGGGCCTGAATTTGTAATCTTCCTGTTTAAGTGTCCCAAATAGCTGGGATCTCAGGAATGTACCATTATGCCCGGCTCAGAAATGTAAATGTATAATTTTGAAATGGAAATCATCCTAGAAATAACCATTGTCCACATTTTAGTGTATGTTGTTCAGATATCTTTCAATGGTCACATTAATATTTTAATAAAATGGAATTATAGAGTTCTGCAACGTTTTTCACTTAATAAACATTGAACGTTTTCTCCATGTCAGCACATATATATCCACCTCATTGGTCTTTTAAATTAAAAAAAATTATATATACAAAAGAGCATATAAAATGTCTTCTGTAAGTACAAGAATTTCTCCAGAATATATACCTAGGAGTGAGAGACAAGAAAAACAATGAAAAGAAAACCTGTATATCCAACACTTCAGTTAATAAACAAAATATGTCTAGTACCTGTATGTCCTTCCCATATTGCATCCCCCTTCTAGATAAACATTATCCTAAATTTTATGGTAATTATTTAAAAATACTTTTAACTCCTCTAGATGTATCCTTATATTTTAAAATTCATTATTATTATGATATTATTATTATTTTGGCACTGGGGATTGTACCCAGGGCCTTCACACTGAGCTACAACCCCAAGCCCATTTATTTATTCATTCATTCATTCATTCATTTATTTATGTATTTAGAGACAGGGTCTTGCTGTGTAGTTCAGGCTGGCCTTGAACTCACTATGCGGCTCAGGCTGGCCTCAAGCTCAGGGCCAAGTTCTGGGATTACAGGCATGTACTACCATGCCAGGCAACTCCAGCCCTTTAAGAAAAGAAATTGTTTTTAAAATTTTGAGACAGAGTCTTTGCCAAGTCTCCAAGATGTCCAGGTTGGACTCAAACTTGGAATGGTGAGGTTACCTCACCATTCCAGAGTGCTGAAATTACAGGCATGCAATGCCATGTCCAGCTATTTTACATATTTTTGAATGTTATATAAATAGAATCATGGTGTAGCGATTCCTCTGTTTTTTTCACTAAACATTGATTCAAGAATCAATCATGTTGATGCATATAGTTGTAATTTGTTCAATTTCATTGCTTTTTAGCACTCCACTATATGATTCTACCATAATTCAATTATCCAATTTTTTTTTTTTTTTTTGCTACCAGGGATTGAACTCAGGCCCTTGCGCTTGCGAGGCAGGCAGCGGAACCACTGAGCTAAATTCCCAGCCCCTATCCAATTTCTGTTGACTCAAAGAATGCACTGGTGAAATCACTGGGACTGAGTATTTGCTCTGTGGAAGGTTTAAACCCATTCAAATTGTGCTTGCTGCTCGCTTTGGCAGCACATATACTAAATCCATTCAAATTATTTAATTTTCAGGCTTTTTATATTTTTCTTCAGGCAGTTCTGGCAAAATATATTTCTCTAGGAATCTATTTTTTTCTCTCTTTTTTTTTTTTCTTTGTGTGGAACAGGGGATAGAACCCAGGGCTTTGTGGTTCCTGGGCTCTACAACTGAGCTGTATCTTCAGCTCTGCAATCTATTAATTTTCTATAAGTTCTCATATCTACTGACAGTTAGTGTAATAACTCTTATCTATTTATTCTCTAGCATATTGGGCACAATGTGTTTTTTGTATCTCTTCTAATATTATTTATGCATTCTGTGTTTTGGGGTTTTTTTTGGTACCAGGGATCAAACTTGGGACCTTGTGCTTGCAAGGCAGGCAGCAGAACCACTGAGCTAAATCCCAGGCCCTCCTTCCTTCTATTTCCCTTAGGTTTATTCTTTTGAGTTTCTAACTTCTAAGTTCCTTATTTTGAGACTTTTTTAATGGTTTTTTTGAGATAGGGTCTCAGCATGTAGTTCAGGCTGGCCTTGAACTCACTATGTAGCTCAGGCTGGCCTTGAACTTGTGCAGATCCTCCTGTCAAGTGCTGGCATTACTAGCATATTTTGAGTCTTAGTTATTTCTTAATGTAAACACTACTCTTATAAATTTCCTCCTAAGTACTACTTTAGTTGTATCTCATAGGTTTTTTGTTTTGTTTTGGTACTGGGGATCGAACTCAGGTCCTTGCACTTGCAAAGCAGGCAGCGGAACCACTGAGCTAAATCCCTGGCCCCTCATAGGTTATGATATACATTATTCTCATCATTTATTTTTAAGAATTTTCTAATTTCTATTATGATTTCTTCTTTGACCCACGTTATTGAACGTGCATTTAAAAATTTTCCAAACATACATTTTCTCCCCTGTAATTATCCTTTTTTGTAACTGGTTTCTAATTTAATTGCATTTAGATATTTGTGAGGCTAACTTTATAGTTGGGCACGTGATCAATTTTTTGGAAATGTTCCATGTGTACTTGAAAAGACAGTTTATTCTCTAATTGTTAGAAATAATGTTATTTCTATTAAGCCAGATTATTAATTGTGGTATTCAAAATATTTTATATGGGGGTATAGCTCAGGGGCAGAGCATTTGACTGCAAAATATTTTACATAGTTCATGACTTTGGTGGTCTATTTGAACTGTCAAATACTGGAGGAGTTTGTTAATATACCCCCTATGATAATGGATTAATCAATTTTTGCTTTTATGTATTTTATAAAAGGCTTTAAATTTTTAAATTTTATGTACAAAAATCTAGTATGGTCTTTTCCTTTGGGTGGATGTCTAGGATGATCCACTGGAGGAAGATAACTTAATACAACTTCCTTATATCCTTCAAGTACTGATGGAAAACTCCTGGTCATATTTCTAAATCAGACAGATAGATTTGAGCAAATGCAGCAAGAGCATGAACCCTGGTGAAATTTTTCAACACATAATGCTGGGAGAACTGAGTATCAACATGCAGAGAATGAAGTTGAACCCTTACTTCACACTATGTGCAAAAAGTAACTCATGTAGATCAGTGACATAAAGGTAAGAAATAGAACACCATTTGTTAGAAGAAAACATTGATGTAAATCTTTATGACCTTGGATTTGGCAGTGGTTTCTTAGATATGGTAAGAAAAGCACAAACAACAAGATAAAATTAGTTGGACACCATCAAAATTAAAATTTTCTGTACTCCAATGATGTTATTGAGAACATGAAAAGACGACCCACAGAATGGGAGAAAATATTTGCAAACACATGTTTGATAAGGCACTTGTACCTAAAATATATAAAGAGCACTTACAACTGAATAATAAAAGGACAACCAAAATTTAAAAAAACAGGCAAGAGCTGGGTGTGGTGGTGTGGTGTATTCTTGTAATCTCAGTTACTTGGGAGGCTGAGGCAGGAGGATTGCCAACCTTGTCAATTTAATTAGACTGTATTTCAAAATAAAATATTAAAATGCTGGGGATGTAACTCAGTGGTGGAGCAGCCCTGGGTTTAATCCCTAGTACTAAAAATACCAAAAAAAGGTAAGGAATCCAAGGGGTTCAAATAAGTATTTATTCAAAGAAGATATATAAATGGCTAACCACATTAAAAGATTCTCACCATCATTAAGCATCAGGGAAATGAAAATGAAAACCACAATGAAATACCACTCAAACCCACTAGAATGATTACAATAAAAGACAGATCAACAGATAATAGGAAACAGGGAGATAGATTTTTTTGCAAAAGGGAAGGTGACCCATGAGATGGAGGGAGCTGGGCATGATGGCACATGAGAGGCTGAGGCAGGAGGATCACTATGAGTTTGAAGCCAGCCTGGGCTACATAGTGAGTTCAATACCAGCCTGAATTACAGAGTGAGCTCTTGTCTCAAAATACAAAAACAAAATCAAAACAAAGCAAAAACAGATGGAGGGAGAAGGGAGGGAAGAAAGGGGAAGGCAATGAAAAAAGAATGGATATGTGTAATACGCATGTACAACTCCCCATGGTGAACATAATCATGTACTGGAAACATGTACCAATAAAAAGAAAAAAAAAAAGGCAAGACCATGTCCTTCTGCCACAGATTTTGAAGTTCCAAAGTCTAATAAAAGTTTGGAATTTTATACTCTAAGCACTTTCCTGATGAGAAAATCACTAGGCAATTCTAACAGCAAGAATCAGCTTAACTTATGGGTTATGGTGGCTTTGTATTTAATGAATCAGCACTATGAATCAGTAGGATCCTTGGGAAATTCTCTGGTTTATATCCTTGCCAATATTTGATGTTATTTTGTGTGTGTGTGTGTGTGTGTGTGTGTGTGTGTGTGTGTGTGTTTGGGGAGGTACTGAGAATTTAACTCGGGGCCTTTGCACTGAGCTACATTCCCAGACATTTTTGTTTATTTTTATTTTGAGACAGGGTCTTGCTAAGTCACTAAGTTGCCCAGGCTGACCTCAAACTCACAGCAATCCTCCTGCCTCAGCCGCTTAAATGCTGGGATCCTAGGCTGTGCTACCGTGCCTGGCTCTCCTGAGGGTTTCTGGTTAACAAAGCAAGTATTGTTTTACATAGGCTAAGGTCTTCTAAACATAGCGTAAACCCATTCTCATCCTCATCTGAAAAAGAGGTGTTCCTTCTTAATTTTCCTAACACTGCCAATAAATATTCTATATGATCAACCCCCAATTTTATATGGATAGTGATTTTTTCTTACCTCCTTTATTGAACTTGCTTTCTAATGACCAGAATAATACATTCCTTATACAAGTGAAAGTTTAAATACATAAAAGTTATTCTCATCCTACCATCCATAGATAATCTATCTCTCTCTGGTATATGTAATTTTGCATATGGAAATATTCAAATTATTTTAATATGCCAGAAATATTATATACTTTTTGTTTTATAATAGATCTTTAAATTTAAAATAATGTGAATTTCATTTTTAATGACTTTGTAGAATCAAACTGTATAGCATAATGGAGTCAACCATTTTATTAGATCTTTTTCTCTATATGTTATAGATGCTTGTAGATTTTTTTTAATTTTTATTTTTCTTTGGTACTGGGGATCGAACTCAGGTCTTTGTACTTGAGCAGCAGGCAGCAAAACCACTGAGCTAAATCCCAGGCCCTCTTGTAGATATTTTTGTGTTGATGTCTCATTACTTTTATTTTTTTTTGAGACGGAGTCCTGCTTTGTAGTTCACACTGGACTTGAACTCACTATGTAGCTCACACTGGCCTCAAATTCATGGCAATCTTCCTGCCTCAGCCTCCCAAGTGCTGGGATCATAGGTGTGGGCCATCAAATCTGGCTAATTTTTAATTAATTAATTAATTATTTTGAGATAGGGTCTCACTATGTAGCCCAGGCTGGCCTTGAACTCTTGTGATCCTCCTGCCTCAGCCTCCTGAGTGCTGGGATTACAGGCAAGTGCCACCATGCCTGGCTTACTTTGGTTTTTTTTTTTTTTGGTACTGGGAATCGAACTAAGGTCTTTCCGCTTTTGAGGCAGGCAGCGAAACCACTGAGCTAAATCCCCAGCCCTTACTTTGGTTTTTTACCTCATGTCGTTTTTCTATTCCAGGATACCACATTGCATTTAATCCTCATGTCTTAGACTCCTCTTGGCTATGACAGCTTCTTAGACTTCTTTCATTTTTGATAACCTTTACAATTTTGAGAAGTATTGGTCAGGTATTCATTGTAGTATATTCATTAGGATTTTTCTGATTTTCTTCATGACTAGGCTGGGGTTATAGATTTTGGGGAAGAAGACCAGAGAGATAAAGTGCTATTGTCACTATACAACACCAAGAATGCATGCTATCAACATGACATCACTTGCTGAGATAATGTTTGTCATTTTATTCATTATAAAATTGCTCTCTTCCCTTGCCCCCTTTCCATGTGTACTCCTTGGAAGGGTGTCACTGTGCACAGCTTACCCTTAAGGAGAGAGAAGTCAATGATCTCTTAAGGACAAAGTATTTGGAATTCTTTTGTATGGGAAACTTTATCTATTCTCCTTTCCTTATTTATTAAATAATGTCTATCCATATGGACTCATGGTTATTTATTTTATGCTTTAGATTATAATTTAATACTATTGACTTATTTGCTCAAATTGTTCCAGCTTTTGCCTGTTTTTTCCTTCTCTTTACCGGGTATTGAACTCAACCTTTGCATTGACCTACATCCTTAGCCCTTTTTATTTTTAGAAAGAGTCTTACTAAATTGCCCAGGTGTAAATCATACTTGAGATCCTCCTGCTTCAGCCTCCCATGTGGTGCGATTACAGGCGTGTGCCACTGTGTCCAGCTCCATTCGTAGCTCTTTCAATTAGCTCTTGTTTTTTTATATACGCTCATTAGCGTGTGTGCATGTGCATCTATGTTTAATAATTTCTTACTTTCTTGAGCGGGGTGTGGTGCATGCCTATAATCCCAGCACTGGGGAGGCTGAGGCAGGAGTATCACTGTGAGTTTGAGGCCAGCCTGGGCTACATGGCAAGATCCTGTCTCCAAAAAACAAACAAAAAAATTCTTACTTCCTGGCACTGCAAGATGCTCCAGGCTTGTTTATTTTCTGCTCCCATTACTTCTCGGCCTTTTGGCTAAGATCAAGTATATTTTCTGTCCCACCCCTAGATCAGCCATTTCTCCAAGGATTCCTAGATCCTTCTCCTGGAGAATGCTACTCAAAACCAAGATCTGAGTGCTTGGTGTGTGTGTTGCTTACAGAAGTGCTACTGTTTTTAGGTACTCTCAGTTCACAGAACAAGGAAATGTATGTGTGCATACTAACTTATGTATATACACACATATTTCTACATATATCCAGTTGTATTAAGCTACATGTGAGTTCATATTCATGTCTCCAACTCTAACCCAGTACTACTTGATCCTTGTTAGTCCATCTGACTCTGCCAGTCCAAGTGGCAGATATGGCCTCTAGCATTTCCAGCTTAGTGATTTTATTTTTATTTGATTGATTGATTGATTGGTTTTTTGAGACAAGTTCTTACTATGTAGATCTGGCTGGCCTTGAACTCACTATGTAGGTTAGGCTAGCCTCAAATTCACGTCAATCCTCCTGCCTGAGTCTTCTGAGTGCTGGGACTACAGGTGTGCATCACCATGCATAGTGACCTTCTCATGTTACTTATCTGTGAGCTCAGCTCCAACAATGAGAAGTGGGCTCCTACCATCTGCCATCATTTACATAACTGATTCCAGTCCACATATATAGTGGTTTCAGAAGTAATCCACATCCTTAAGGGAAACAACTTTATCAACTACAGTACAGATAGAATGCTTATATACAGTACTGTTACAACCACTACTCATTTCCAAAATTATGTAGTACAATGCCATTTTCCCTACCCCCTTCAATGAGGTTGCTTTATGTCTTTGTAAAACAATTAGATTCTTTTATCATAGTCTGCATTCCATTCTGGGATTCCTAGACCTAAATGATTGAAAAATTTTTTAACACATGAAGGTTCATTCTTTGTATTGTAAAGTCCTACGGTGTTTGATAAGTGTATAGTGTATCCACCATTACAGGGTCATATGGAGTAGTTTTACCAAACCTTCACCTACCCCTAACCCCAGCAATCATGGACCCGTTTACTATCTCTATAGTTTTGCCTTTTTCAGAATGTTATATAAATAGAATCCTGTAGTACATAGAATTCTATTTTCAGACTCGTTTCTTTCACTTAGCAATATACATTTAAGACTGATCTATGTCTCTGCATGGTTTGATATGTCATCACTTTTTTTGCTGAATAGTATTCCATTGTATGGCTATAATGAAGCATATTGATCCATTAATCTATTAAAGTACATCTTGGTTGCACACAGGTTTTGGTGATTGGAAATAAAGCTGCTTATGCCAGGCGTAGTAGTGCAGGCCTGTAACTCCAGCACTCAGGGGGCTCAGGCAGGAGGATTGTCACGAGTTCGAGGCCAGCCTGGGCTATATAGTGAGTTCAAGGCCAGCTGCTTATAAAGGTTCACATGTAGGATTTTCTTTTTTTTGGTACCGGGGATCGAACTTGGGTCCTTGCGCTTGCACAGAAGGCAGCGAAACCACTGAGCTAAATCCCCAGCCCCACATGTAGGATTTTCTGCATTCATAAGTTTTTGAATCAGTGGCCAAGTATCTAGGAGTCCAGTTGCTGGATTTTATGGTAAGACTTTGTTTAGCTTTGTAAGAAACTTCCAAACTCTCTTCCAAAGTGGCTGTGCCATTTCACACTATCACCAGCAGTAAGTGTCCTTGTTGCTTTACATCCTTTCTAGCAATTGGTAATGTCAGCTACCTGGATTTTAGCCATTGTTATAGTTGAAAATATAATTTTGCTTTCTTTTGTTTTTGGAGACAGGGTTTCATTATGTGGCCCAGGCTGGTCTTGAACTCACAATCCTGCCACAGCTTCCTGAATCCTAGGATTTCCATGACCAGCCTGGAAATACAATTTAAAAAAAAGGATCTTGACACATACACAATGCCATATTTCTCTATAGAAAGTATGTACTGAGTAACTTTTTGCTGTTGTTTGAGATGTGTTCTTGCTGTGTCACCCAGGTTGAATTAGAACTTAAAGACTTCCTTCCTCAGCCTCCTGAATAGCTGGGACTATAGGTATGAGACACCATGCCCAGTTGTTGTGTTTTTTTGAGACAGGGTCTCACTCTGTAGTTCAGGCTGGCCTTGAACTCACTGTGTAGCCCAGTCTGGCCTTGAACTCGCAGGAAGTCTCCTGCCTCAGCCTCCCGAGTGCTGGGTTACAGGCATGCACCACCACACGTGGTCTGGAAGAAATTTAAAGCTGTTATTTTAGTATTTGATATTCTGAATACTGTATTTCAGTATTTTAATTCTAGTATTTCTTTTATGAAATTTCTCTCTAATCTCCTTTGTAATTTCTCTATATTGAACAAGTCAGTCTTTTTACCCATCCTTACAATAAATTGAAGACTTTTAATTCTTTGTCATTTTTTCTATTATTCCATTTGGAATGCTTCACACATCTTTGTTTTCCTCAGTCAGTGCTCTAGTTCAAAATGTTTATAATCCCAAGTTCTTCCTAAAAAACTCACTCCATTTTGATTATCATTTAATCTTTTCAATACTTCTGTGAACGATTTTATTACCGTGCCTTGAATTTGTCTTTCAGTTGTTTCAGACTCGTACATTCCCTTCCTGCCTCTCCTTTCTTCTTTCCCCCTTCCTCCCTCCCTCCTTCCTTTTCTCTATCTCTTCTTTCCTTCTAGTTTTTCTTTCTGCTAGGGATGGAACTCAGAGCTTCACACATACTCAGCAAGTGCTCTACCACTGAGCCACATCACCAAGCTCCTGTTTTCTATTATTGCACATGCATTTTTGTTTTGTTTTGTTTTGTTTTTTGGAGACAGAGTCTGGCTATGTAATCCAGGCTGGCCTCAAACTCTTGTGATTCTCCTGCCTCAGCCTAAGTGCTGGGATTATAGGTGTGTGCCACCATGCCCAGCCTCCACATGCATTTTGTGTATGTAAATAAATATCAGTAAATAAATATATGCATCAGGATAAGTGGAAGGAAGTATATTCAGGGTTGTTTTTTTTTTGCTATTTTTATGTTTTCTCTAAAGAACTTAACACAAGAACCATGCATACTGCAAGAATTGAATAAAAATTGATTGAACAAATGAAAAATTTGCAAGTTATTTGAAATGATTTTAATATTTTTATGATACAAAAATGTTACTTTCATTGTAGAAACAAAAAAAGCTCAGAAAATATGCATATTCAAAAAGAAAAGGAATTTTAAAAAAGCTATGTGTAAGTCTACTACCCAAAGCTAATTACTATTAATATCATGGTTTTATGGCCTGGTGTGATAATGCACACTTGTAATCTCAGCACTTGGGAGGCTGATCCAGGAGGATCACTGTGAGTCTGAGGCCAGCCTGGGCGAGAGAGAGAGAGAGAGAGAGAGAGAGAGAGAGAGAGAGACAGAGACAGAGATAGAGAGAGAGACAGAGAGAGAAAGGGAGAGAGAGACAGAGAGAGAGAGAGAGGGAGTGAAAGAGGGAGAGAGATTTGTTTTGGGGCATGTATAATACTTGATTAAAAGTAATGACTATGTTCTGTGATGTGAAATGCCCCTGAGGTTATATATCTTTAAAAGTTATCTCTTTTCTTTTTGTTTTTAGGGATTGAACCCAATATCTTCACAATGAGCTACATTTCCAGCCTTCTAAATTACTTTAAAAAATTTTGACACAAGGTCTTGCTACATTGCTAAATTGCCCAGGCTAAGGGCCAGGGATTTAGCTCAGTGGTTCTGCCACCTGCCTCGCAAGCACAAGGTCCTGAGTTCGATCCCTGGGACCAAAAAAAAAAAGAAAAATTTCCCAGGCTAGATTTGAACTTGTGATCCTCTTGCTTCAGCCTCCTAGGGCACTGGGATTCCAGGTGTGTGTAAGTGTGACTGGTTTTTAAAATGTATCTCTGGTCAATTTAGTGACTTAGAGAGATCCTGTTTCAAAAATTTAAAAAATTATAAATATACAGGTCAGATGGATACACAAGCTTCTATAGAAACAACAGTCACCTGAAATAGAGATAGCATTTTCTTCTTCTTTTTTTTTGTACTGGGGATCGAACTCAGGACCTTGCCCTTGCGAGGCAGGCGGCCGCACCACTAAGCTAAATCCCTGGCCCTCTTTTCTTTTTTTGAGACAAGGTCTCACTATGTATTCCAGGCTGGCTTTGACATATTATGTAGCCCAGATTGGCCTTGAACTCACAGGAATTCTCCTGCCTCAGCCTCCCCAGTGCTGGGATTATAGGCATATGCCACCATGCCCAGGTTTTTTTTTTTCTTTTCACTTTTTGATACAGGGACTCACTATGTAGTTCAGGCTGGCCTTGAATTCACCATGAAGTCCAGGCTGGCCTCAAACTAGCAGTGATCCTCCTGCCTCAGCCTCCTGAGTTCTGGGATTATAGGCCTGCACCACCAAGGTTGGCCTCCAGAAAGATATTTAAAAGCCTTATTAATGATTTGCTTTGAGATGGGATCTGGGTAATTTATGGGGAACATAAAACAACTTCATTGTATGTTTTTCTATTCTATTTGGAATCTGAACCCTGTGACTGTATTATTATTTTGTTTTTTTTGAGACAGGGTCTTGCTATATAGTTTAGGCTGGACTTTATCTTGTGGGGATCCTCCTGCCTCAGTCACCCAAGTGCTGGAATTACAGGCATGAACCACCATGCCTGGTTGAACTTTGTGAATGTATTAACTATTACTTTCTTTCTTTCTTTCTTTTTTTTTTTTTTGGTCCTGGGGATCAAACTTGGGACCTTGTGCTTGCAAGGCAGGCAGTGGAATCACTGAGCTAAATCCCCGGCCCACTATTACTTTCTTTAGTCTGAAATTACATGGTCTAATAAAAAGTAATATGGTTGTAGAAATCAGGAGACAAGCTTTAAATTAAATGTTTCCAATTGTTATAAATAGAGGAGGATAAAGGATCACAAATTTGAGCCTGGCCTGGGCAACTTAGTGACTTATGAGAGTTAGTCTCAAAAAAAAAAAAAAAAGAGAGAGAGAAAAGAAGATATATTTGGTGGTAGCTAGGAATAATGTCACCTGGAAAGGTAATTAATATATTTATAAAGGGCTGGGATTTAGCTTAGTGCTTCCGCCGCCTGCCTTGAAAGCACAAGGTCCCGAGTTCAATCCCTGGTACCAAAAAAAAAAAAAAAAAAAGAAAGAAAAAAAAATATATATGAGGATATACTGGGTGGAGTATGATTACTTGATTTATTTATTTTATTGGTACATTTTAGGTATACAATATAATGACATTCATCAGTGCAAATTGCACCTTTACATAAGATTACTTGATTTATTAAGTTTCTTCACTTTTGAAGATACCATGGAATCAGTGCAATATAGTGGGAAGAGCATGGGCTTTGGGATCAGGCAGAATTAAATTCAAATCCCAGCCTTTCCATATGCTGGCCTTTTTTTTTTTTTGGTACCGAGGATCGAACTCTGGTCCTTGTACTTGCACAGCAGGAGGCGAAACCACTGAGCTAAATCCCCGGCCCATCCATGTACTGGCCTTACAATCTTTGGCAAGTTACTTAATCTTTTTGAAGTTTCATCTTCCTCATTTCTAAGATGGTTGAAATATGAATAGGATTATTATAAAGGTTTAATCATATAACATCCAGTATAACAAATTTTTATTTATTTTAATTTAATTTAAAATTTTTTGTTTTTTGGTACTGGGGATTGAACTCCGGTCCTTATGCTTGCACAGCAGGCGGCGAATGCTTCTGTTTTTTGGAGGAGCTCCAGTTTTCACTTTCACCTTTGACATCATCTCCTGGCTTCCAGCACAGACTCTTCAGTTTCTGGCTTCTGGTGTAAACTCTTCAGCCTTCCATTGCAGACACATCAGCCTCCTGATATGGACTCGAAAGGGACATTGCAGTGAGCTCCAGACCTTCGAGTAAGTCAATCTTGTAAATTCTTATATATTTGTATATCTTGTGTTATATCTGTTTCTCGAAGGGTGCAAATTTTTTTTTTTTTGGGTACCGGGGATCGAACTTGTGTCCTTGCGCTTGCACAGCAGGCAATGAAACCACTGAGCTAAATCCCCGGCCCTATATCTGTTTCTCTAGTAAACACTGACTGATACAGATTTTGGTACCAGGAGTGGCTCTAGAGAAACAGAATTGTAAAGATGAAATTCTTTAATACCTTTAGGGGTTCCTGCAGTCAGGGGTTCCTGCGCTCTAATTTGATGAGACCTAAAGACACCATGGTTTTTCCTAATTTTGTGAGGAATACTGATAGTCTGTGGTATGAACCATTTAAAGTAATATGCAATATAAATCCATTTGCTTATCCTAACTCACCACTTGTGAGATATAAGAAATTTAGTGACTCCATACATGAAAATTTTGAATATTTTTGGCAGAGTAGGAAATATAATGATGCTAGCTGGTTGGTCTTAGCATCTCTGGACAAACTAAGCTCAAAACATCCGTTGGAAATATAAAGTCTTCTGAATGTGACAAATTAAAGGAAAATAAGGAGCTCAAAGATTCAAATTCCCAGCTCCAGAGTGTGTCCTGAAAGAAAATCTCCTCTCTTTTAGCTACAGAGCCAAGACTGCAGAAACACAAACACAGGCCTTCATAATTCTATTGGCTGAACTACAACATAAGCTTAACGCTCAGGCTCCAAAGGTATGAAGCCCCAGGCTGTAGCTCAGTGGCATTTCACCTGCCTGGCCAGCCCAAGGTCCTGAGTTTGATTCCAGGTACCAGAAAACAAATAAACCTGGGCGTGGTGGTTGCATGTCTGTAATCCTAGCACTTGGGAGCTCAGGTAGGAGGATTGCCTTGAGTTCAAGGCCAGCCTGAAGAAAAGGTGAGACCATTGATCGGAAAGAATAGCATCCCATAAACTGGGATGGAAATGTTTGGGAGGATCCTGATGAAGCTGTTCTGTTTCTCTAGTAAACACTGACTGATACAACCAGGCTGGGCTTGAACTTCTTGCCATCTTCCTGCCTCAACCTCCCAGAGTACTAGGATTATAGATGTGTGCCACTGTACCCAGCTTCTAACAAATATATATATATTTTTATTTTATATTTTTTATAATATGAAAAGTATATATATATATATATATATTTGTATTTGGTACTGGGGATCAAACTCGGGTCCTTGTGCTTGTGCAGCAGGCGGCAAAACCACTGAGCTAAATCCCTGGCCCTAACAAATATATATATATATATATATATAAATTTTTTCTTTGGTACCGGGGATCAAACTCGGGACCTTGCGCTTGCGAGGCAGGTGCCGGAACCACTGAGCTAAATCCCCAGCCCCGACAAATATATTTTTAAGGAAGATTTTGTAGAGCTGGTGGAAAAAAGAAATCAGCGCATTACTTTTAGTAGTTAATACCATCGTAAGACATATCAAAACCAAGGTTATCTAAAATATCGCATTAATAATTACTGTACTAATATTTTATATTGAATACATCATGATTTCTTTTCTTTCTCTTTGCAGTACCAGGGATAGAACTGAGGACCTTGTGCTTTCGAGGCAGGTGGCGGTACCACTGAGCTAAATCACTGGCCATTTTTTTTTTTCCATTGTTTATTGGTACATTTTAGGTATAAAATACAGTTACATTCATCATTGGGATCTTGTAACTTTACATGGTGTTCGTTGATTCTTATTTTTTTCTCCATTCCCCTGCCCTCCCTTCACCCCCTCCACCCTTCCCTATTTGCAAAGACTTTGTTTCCATTTTTTTTTCTTTTCTCCTATTTTTTCTTTTCCCTTCTTTCCTTTCTTTTTTTGGAGACAAGGTTTCACCAGGTAGTCCAGGCTGGCCTTGTGCATCCCAGGCTGGACTTGTACTTACACTCTTCCTGCCTCAGCCTCTTGAGTGCTGGGATTACAGTTGTGTGCCATTCTGCTGAGCTCTACATTGTGATTTAATACACTCATGAAATATACTATTTGATATGGTGATGATTTCTCAATTAGTTTCATATTTGTAAAGCCATAGGAATGTAGTACGTATTTAATATGAAGTTACACTTAATATAGACACCATATCATAGTTACAAAATCTAGGAGACTGAAAATTCCTAACTTCCATATTGACAAATTACCGACAAATGTTTCAGACAAATGGCCAAGTGAAATAAAGATTATTACTCAATCATATTTCTCTGAATATTCAGGGTTGGTTGCTAGAGACTGAGTAGACAGTGTATTTTCTTTTTCAAATACACTGGGAAAAACATATATACCCAGATTCCCTTTCCTTCTGTCTTTGAAATTCATTACATCTTTAAAGAGCTTAGTGAGTTTGCTCAGGGAGTTGCATGAGAAATTATTTTTGTATTAGTGGTAGGAATGGAAAGTAGTTCCTTTGTAATGGTGCACCAGTCAATACCTGTTTTTGCCTAAGGATGTATCCAACCAATTCTGGATAATCCAGCTTTGAAGTGGGTTGGGCAGTGGTAGGTTTCTTTTTCATTGCTTAGTTTGGGTTGTGATCTAGTCATACGTACCTTGAAAACTTATATAGCACTGAGGATATAGGCTAATTAGGTTCCACAAATGCTAACGTGTACATGGCGTTTAACTCAAAATGATTATGTTTTTACAACAGATTTATTATCTAGAAAGAACACTTATTTAATGTATTCTGTTTATAAAAAACTACTATCCTTCTTTCACATGAAATGTAAAAATGAGTAATTACCAAGTCAAAGAAATGTTAACTATCTTCAAAAATAATTGTTTGGCAAAATCAACTTTGAAGGTAATTAGAAAAATTATATATTTTTTAAAAAAATTCTTTTATTGGTACATTTTAGGTATACAACACATTTACATTTCTCATTGGGAACTTGTACCTTTACATGATGCATCTTGGTTCTTATTTTTTCCCCATTCCTAGCCCTCCCTTCACCCCCTCCACCCTTCCCTATTTACAAAGACTTTGTTTCCATTTTTTCCATTTCTCATAATTAGAAAAATTATATTCTTTATAGAAGTTTCAGATACCAGTTTAAAGGAGTAAAGTATTATATATTTACTTTATATATTATATATAATATAATACATAAATATATTTTGTGCAGTATATATACTGCACAATTAAAATAAACAAAACAGTTTGTAAGAGAGGAGAAAAATGACATCTTTTGCTTTTAGTTAACCTGTTATAGAGACATTCTCTGGATCAAAGAACATTTGCATTCATTTGCCAAATTCTTTTCTTGTGATCTCTGATCATGAGATTAGTTGCAAGGGGAACACTTTCAAACCTTCTCTGTATTTACTTACTTTTTTGTATTTTATTTTGTTTTTTTGAGACAGGCTCTCGCTATGTAGTTCAGGCTGGTCTTGAACTCGTGGCAATCCTCCTGCCTCAGGCACTCCAGTGCTGGGATTACAGGTCTACGCCACCAAGCCCGGCTAAACTTCTCTTTATTGACAAAAGAGATAGAGGAGGAAGCACAGACATGTACAGATGGGGAGAGATCCTTAGAAGGGAAGACCTCCTTTGGTTAGCTTTGCGATCTGGCTAGAATTGGTTTGGCTGGCAGAACCTACACCGGGCGAAGGACGCATGAAATCCGAAGAGGAGGCAGTAGCTAACAAAAATGAGTCTTTCCTATAACTTTGGCACTTTTCTTGCTGCTGTGTTATCACATGATTTATTCATACCCACCCAATAAAAGGAAGATGCCAATATCACTCCCATTTTACAAGGAATAACATCAATCGCGCCGAGGTCACCCAGCACAAAAGTGGCAGTGTTAGAACTCAAAATTGCTTCACAGCACGCAGCGTTCAGTCAGGCGGTCGGATTCTGTGCGCTGGTCGTCACCCGCCTTGCCACCTCCTTCGTGGGACAGTTCCCGGTACTGAGGGATGGCGCTGTCCAGCCCGCGGACCCGCCGTCTGCCCCTGGCAAGAGAACGCGGCCCCGCGGGGCGATCGCGCCCAATGCTGGAGAACCGCCGCGCCCCGCCACGTCCTGGCACGAGGGCGGGTGGAGTCGCCTCAGGGTGGCCATCCCAAGCTGTTCCCCTGGGTCCCTCAGCTACGCGCGCAAGGCTCCCCTTGGAAAGGCGGGAGCACCAAGCAAGACGCGCTGTGCCCCTCTTCCGTCCCCTCGCCGCTCCCTGCCTCCTCCTTTCACCCAGAGACCCGCAGGCAAACGGGTTACGCAGCCTCACCTGTCTCAGAGGTGGCGACAGACCCAGTGACTGACGCCTTGGTCCTCCAACCAGGCAATGGCAGGAAGGTGGGGCTTCGCTGAGACTGATGGCTTCTTTCCTCCAATCCCGGTGCAGCGATTTTCCAGCCGTAGTCTCGGCTCTCGACGGAGAGCGACAGGTGTTAACTGCGTTACCTCGGCGTCTCTTGCATCCTTGAGGTGCAAGCCTCTGCAAGCGCAAGGTTAGGTCTACTACAGTTTTTATTAATTTTTGCGGTCGTCAATTCAGCCCTCATTTTAATCCGAAGTGGAAATTTCCCAGCCCTTTCCCGTCACCTCAGATTGGGGCGGGATGAATAGAACCTTCACTGGCCTATTGTACCACGCGACGTTCTGTGACTAAGTGACCGACACTGTATGGCGCCAATGGAACGTCCCATTGTTAGGGGTCACTGTGACTGACCACAAGGCCAACTAATCCACTTTAAGGTCGTGACGCAATAGTCAGAGAAGCTGGCCAATAGACGTAGAAAAAGACCGGAAGTCTGTTTGTGGGGACTGGGAGGCGGGTGTTCGCAACCGCCTAGGCCTGCGCGAGTCAACGCAGCTTGGGGGCTGCGAGCCAGCAAGCGGCGCGTGACGGAGAGCCTGAGTGATAGGTGATCTTGACCAATGATCTGTAGCTGCTGGAGAGCTGCAGCCAGTGGCGAGTCGAGGGGGCGGGAAACAGCAGGTTAGGCAGTGAGAAGTTAGTGGCGCTGCTGGGACGGGGGGAAGGAGACGCTTCTTCCTCCTGCTGCTCCTCTTTCTCGGGATCGGCGGCGGCGGCGACGGCCGCGAGTGACTAGTCAGCGGCTCTGTGTGTGAACCATGCTGACCGACGGCGGGGGCGGTGGCACCTCTTTTGAGGAGGACCTGGACTCTGTGACTCCGCGATCCGCCCCAGCCGGGGCCTCGGAGCCGCCTCCGCCGGGAGGGGTCGGGCTGGGGATCCGCACCGTGAGGCTCTTTGGAGAGGCCGGACCCGCGCAGGGAGTCGGCGGCGGCGGCGGCGGCGGCGGCAGCGGCGGCGGCAGCGGTGCAGCCGGAGGGGATGCGGCGCTAGATTTCAAGTTGGCGGCTGCCGTGTTAAGGACTGGTGGTGGAGGTGGTGCCTCTGGCAGCGACGAGGACGAGGTGTCCGAGGTACGGCTCCTGCACAGCGTGTGAGGCGTGAATTGTCTTTGAGCCAGCACGGGACTGGGGCCACGCTCCCGCTTCCCGGGGGGTCGTTCTTTGACAGCCGTCAGCTCTTTGGCGGTGGTGGCAGCCGTGCAGGCCTAGTGAGGGCTCGGCTCCCTTTTCAGCCCGCGGCTGGAGTGTGACGGGCTCCCGTCACCGTCCGTAGACCCACAATAGGGAGTCCTTTGGTTTCTTAGCTTCGCGCGGGAACAAGGACTCGCCAGGCTACCTCCCGCCCACCCCGCTTTGGGGATGGGGGAGGGCGGGGTCTTGCCCAATGTCCCTGCCCTTGGTACTGAGGGAGATAGACACAGAGGGTAGCTAAGTAAGCTCAAAGAGCATTTCTCCTCTGTGCCTTTTCTCAAAGATGAAGGGTGCATTTATTTGCTTTTTCTTTTAGTATTCCTTACCTGTGTATTTTAGTAGCGCTCTTATTTTCCCTTTTTAGTTTGAGACAGGTGAGTATTAAGGACCTTTCAGCTTTTACCCAGGAAAATCACGTGACATTTGACTCCTGGGACGTTTTGTGAAGTTAGACAGGAAAAGGAAGTTCCAATGTATCTCTCAGCTTCTGAATAGCTTGGATGGCTGAACTCAAGAGGTTTTTAGGCTGGGAGAAGGTGAGGCAACCTACGGACACCTTTCTTTTGTAGTGAGGAAAATGAGTTATCAGTTCCTTCATTTCTTTTAACTCTTATGTATATACTCTTCTGTGCACACATTTTTAGGCCTGATCAATCTACGATGGTAGGCCTCATCCTCTTTTTGGCTCTGGGGAAAAAAGGATATATATATATACATATATATATGTAAGGAAAGGGGGGAGCTTCACCTACCCCACTGTTTTCTTTTGACAGTGGCTTGTCCTTTGATGACTATTTTGTGCTGAGAATATTCTGTTTGGTTTTAGGTTCCTTGTGACCAATTATTTTACTCTCTTGTCTTGGTGTTAAAGTACAGGAATTTCTCTGTGTATATACCAACAATCCTGGTTCCTTCTTTTGAGATTAATAAAAGCCGGGTGTGGTGGTGCATGCCTGTAATCCCATCATTCAGGAGGGTGAGGCAAGAGGATGGCCACGAGGCCAACCTGGGCTACATAGTAGGTTGCAGGCCAGCATGAGCTACGTAGTGAGACCCTATCTCAAAAAACAAACAAAATACCAAAAATAAAAACAAAAAAAAAACCCAGATGAAGAAAGAGAGTTTATTTTTGGATTGCAGAATACAATTAATATTTATTCTAGATCTGAACAGGTTTTTCTCTAAATTTAAAACCTTAGTACATTCTGTCCCCAACATTTTCTGTTGGAAAAACCAGTGTTAGATTTTAAGGTGGATAGTCCCTTGAATGTCTATGTCTTCAAATTTCACTATAAGGGAAATAACTAAGAAGGCAAGGTGAGACAAGGAATTTGAGTAGTCAGTTATGGGACGAATCTCTGGAGCACCCTCACACTTGGGCTGTTATCTCTTTAGTGAAATTTGATGAGAGATGAACCTAGAACACATAGACTTTTAACTAGAAAATGAAGTGGAAAGCTTTTTCTTTTTTTGAGACAGGTTCTCCCTATGTAGTTTGGGCTGGTCCTGAACTCACTACATAGCCCAGGGTGGCCTCAAATTCATGGTGATTCTCCTGCTTCAGCCTCCTGAGTGCTGTGATTACTGGTGTGGGCTAGCATACCCTGCCCAAAGGCTGTCTTTAAACTCTTTAAGAACTATACTGTAGTTTATTTTTCCTTGAAACTTGTAAGGGAGAATCTGAAAAGGTTTGTTTTGGTCTAAAAATAATAGTCTCTTTGATTTTTCTGGGCCATTTTTACATAATTGTTATGAGTGAGATGAGAGATCACTCATTTGCTTTCGTGCAAGCAGAACTTAAATTTCTTTCTTTCTTTTTTTTTAGAACTTAAATTTCTTTTTTCTTTTTCAGTACCAGGGATCAAACTTGGAACCTTGTGCTTGCAAAGCAGGCGCCGGAACCACTGAGCTAAATGCCCGGCCCAGAGCTTAAATTTCTTTAGAGTTAGAGTGCTGGTGAGCCTCCAGTCATAAATACCATACCCCCCCATTTCATTTGGTTTCACCATACCATGAGATTAAAGTATGGGCACAATCCACACCTTTTGTGTTTTTTTGATGTTTACTATAGAAGTCATGATTTCAGGGTTTCCATACTCAGCAATGGTTAATGTAGGAGAACCCCTTATTCTCCTATTTACTTATATTTTCTGGGACATAAAAGGCTTTAGGAATAAATGCATATGCAGATCTCATTTTTGTAATGAAGGATAGTAGTGTAACTGTAGACTTTAGTGTAAGTTAAGGTGATGTTTGAAGAGAAAATTTTTTGTGTCCCATTATTCCTATGTCACCTAAAAAATTCTTGTTATAGGGCCAGGGATTTAGCTCAGTGGTTCTGTTGCATGCCTCGCAAGCGCAAGGACCAGAGTTCGATCCCCAGTACCAAAAAAGAAAAAAAAAATTTAAAAATTCTCGGTATATCTAGTCTCTGCTTCATAGTGTGTTTGGTAGGGTGTAGAATGAAATAACCTATTGGGTCTAGAGAATTCCTATCTTTTTCTGTTTTCTAAGATGAGCTGCCTTCTCCATGAATGATGATGTGAAAAGATCATAAATAATGTTCAAAAATACCTAACTGGAATTTGATGAATAATATTAAAATCCTTATTTTCATCTTAATTAATTGTTCTATATATTTTGTGTACAGAGGAGCAGATACTCTAGAATTTCTTTTCTATTTAGCATTCAGAGCGAAGAGTTGAGAAAAAACACGCTGCCTTCCTGTGCTGATAAAGTCAAGACTTTCTAGTTTGATGAAGGGATTTAGGTCTATCAGTAAATTTTTTTTTTAATGTTGGAATTGTGCTATCTCAGAGAATGCCATCAATTTAGTAAATATCTGTTTTGTATTTCTTCAGGCATATTGAGCATGTTCCTTATTTGTCTGAGGCCTTGAATAGAAGAGTCAGAACTTGAACTGGATCTTACTGGCATGTACCCATTACTCAGAATAGAGGTCAGCTTAAAAATTTTTTAAAAACTGGTTTTTAAATATTAATTTTAGAGTTGTAGTCTTTTTTTTTTTTTTTTTTTTTTTTTCTTAGTACCAGGGATGAACCCAGGATCTTGTGCTTGCCAGGCAGGCAAGGCACCACTGAGCTATATCCCCGGCCCTATAGAGTTGTAATCATTTTTAAAAGAAGCTTAAAGAAAAATAAAATTTCTAAAGAAAGGCCTTTGTGAAATTTATGATTTTTAATTTTTCTTTCATAAGAATATATGCATTATTATGCATATATATATATATATATACTGTTTATGGGAAATCTTGAAATTATTATAAAAGTAAATTAGTCTCATGGTAAAAAATTCAACATAGATAGTAGCTATAAGGTGAAAAGTAAAAGTCCTCCTTACTCCCACCTCCTTCAGCTCTCACTCTTCAAGGTAACCATTGTTGAAATTTTTGTTTTAAGCTGGGTCTGGTGGCAGGCCTGTAATCCCAGCACTCTTGGGAAGTTGAGGCAGAAAGACTGCAAGTTCCAGCCCAATCTGGGCAATTTAGGAAGATCATGTCTTTAAAACAAAATGGATGGAGATGCAGTTTAGTGCAAAGGCCCTGAGTACAAGCCCTAGTACTGAAAAATAAGCTAGCAAATTTTCTAGGCCTATAGGTCTGTGTACATTGTTTACATGTTCACATTCATTTTAGACAGGTATTAAATTAGAAAGTATAGCTTTATATCATATTGAGTTTTTTTTTCCTTGAGACATGTGCTTTATTTGTAGTTATATAAAAGCTTACAGACATTGAACGTAACCCTGAAATTATAGCACAAGCTCTTTAGGAAAGACCTAGTACATTTTTCCTGAAAATTGTTTTTTATTAGTCCAAAGGCATATAGAAGTCCTATTCTGTTTTTTCTCCAGTACCAAAGGAATTGGTTTATTTTCTTTAGTATTACTTATGATCTGTCATGTAGAGCAGGATTCTCAACAGCAACATATTGACATTTTGGGCCAGATAATTCTTTTTGTGAGGGATTCTTCTGTCCATTAAAAGCATCCCTGATTTCTATCTAGTAGATGCCAGTAGCCAAAAATTGTTCAGACATTGCCATATATCTTCTGGAAACAAAATCACCCTTAAGTAACAACTGCTGGTCTAGAGGCCACTCTTGTCAGAAATGGCAATTTTGTCATGAATATTCTGTATTCAAACTTCAGGTAAACAAGGTGAGTCACTGCTTTTAATAGCATTTCAGGGTTATATTCATAACCTGAACAAGGGAGAAATAGAAAGAAGGTACTGAAAGATTTAATGTAAAACAACCATGTACTACTATACATTTTCTATGGTAAATTTATCATTTTGGGGAACTTTCATTTAAAATATATATTTTCAAAAAGTGTCCTTTTTAATAGAAATGAATTTTTAAAACTTACAGGTACTTTAAATTTATCAAAGGTAAAAAGAGCTTTATGCCATTGTTATCATCAGTAATGATAAAATAGGAAATAAAACTTTGTATTCTATTTGGCAAATTTTAGAGACATTGGAAATGTTTGTGGAAGAAAAAATTACATGTTATTACTGTAACCATTTGTTATATACTGCATAAATATCAACTTTGTATAAGCTTCATTCTGTAAAGCCTTAAAACTAGATATAAACCAGGGGCCTGGGATATAGCTCAGAGGTCCTGAGTTCAATTCCTGATACTAAAAAAAAAACAAGAACAAAAAACAAACTAGATATAAACTGATACATAATGATTATGGTTATATGAATTATGAATGGCAGGTTAATACAGTTGATTAGTTTGGGTAGAGGAAAACTTTATTGTGGAACATAAAGTATGAGGATTTTTTGGGGGGGGCAGGGTTATTATTATACATTTTCAACAGTTGATTACATTCGTATAGCTTATAAATCAAAATAATGTAAGGGTAGATAATGAAGTCTTGTTTCCACTCTTGCTCCCACATATCTTGTCCTCTGTACTTTTAATATCTTCTATATTCTTTCAAATTCTTTTTTTTTGCCGTGCTGGGGATTAAATTTAGGGCCTCAAATATGCTAGGCAAGGTCTCTACTATTTTTTTTTGTTTGTTTGTTTTGTTTTTTCCAGTATCTGGGATCAAACTCAGGTCCTTGGGCTTGCGCAGCAGGCTGCGCAGGCGGCAAAACCACTGAGCTAAATCCCCGGCCCAAGGTCTCTACTATTGAGCTGAACAAATATGTATTTATGTTTTCCTTATCACACAAAAGGTAACATACTCCTCATGTCAAATTTTTATTTTATTTTTTATTTTTTTGGTACCAGGGATTGAACTCGGGACTTTGCGCTTGCGAGGCAGGCACCAGAACCACTGAGCTAAATCCCTGGCCCCATGTCGGGTTTTTTTTTGTGTCAGTTTTTTTTTTTTTTGGTACCAGGGATCGAACTCAGGTCCTTGTGCTTGTGCAGAAGGCGGCGAAACCACTGAGCTAAATCCCCGGCCCAAGATTTTTTTTTTTAATAATAAATTTTGGCCAATGGATCTCCTTTATTTATTTATTTATTTATTTTTTTGGTACCGGGGATCGAACTCGGGACCTTGTGCTTGTGAGGCCGGCGCTGGAACCATTGAGCTAACTCCCCGGCCCCCATGTCAGATTTTTAAATGGCAAATTTTAGAGCAATTAAAAATTTTTATTAAAATGGGATGTGGCTCAATGGTGTAGATCATTTGCTTAGCATGCACAGACGTGCTAGGTTCATCATTCAGCCCTCAAAAAGAAAAAAAAAGAAAAAAGAAAAAAATTAAAAGTGATAACTCATTAACCATGAAGGATGGAGATGAGTTGAAGCACATTCATTTTGAGCCTAACTGGGTAGAGTGATGATGGACTAGATGACCTCTGAAAATCAACTTTTCTGATTCAATGATAGATAAGATAAAAAGTAAGTTGCTTTAAAGAAAAGCAAAGTAGGGCCGGGGATTTAGCTCAGTGGTTTCGCCGCCTGCTGCGCAAGCGCAAGGACCTGAGTTCGATCCCCGGTACCAAAAAAAAAAAAGAAAAGCAAAGTAGTTTTCAAGAGTATTTACATGGAGTTGGCAAATGAGAAGAAATATCTACCTTTTTTCTTTTTTGCTGTACTTCTCAGAGCTAAAGTTATAAAAAATAAAATCAGTTCTTTTTTTTTTAACCACTGTAAATGAACTGATTCAGTATAGCTTTTTTCTCAGACCTTGTTGATCCCATTTCCCTGTCTTGTTGCTTGTCATGGAATCTTGATGATAATCCTGTCTCATCTCCTTTTAGGTAACTGCTACCATTTATTGAATGCTTACTATATGCCAGTATCATACTAGATACTTTCGTTATTTTATTTAGTCGTTTCAACACTCCTTTGAGGTAGGTATTATCTACGTTTTTACAGATGAATAAATATAGATTCAGAGAAATGAAGTAATGAATCAAAAACAAAACAATAACAACAGAATGGTTAAAATATTAACATGCTAGTGAGTGGTAAATCTAGGATTCGAACCCAGTACCGAATCCAGAGCCCATGCTACTATTTTGCTTCTTCAGATTAAGAAGTAATCAGTGTTTCTGGTTACCAGATGCTATTTTCCAATAAATTATTGCATAGTCTCTCTTGAAATTTTCAATGAGGAAAATACAATGCAGTGAGTTTCTTAAAGCATTTTTTTCTACTTTTTAAATTCTGAAATAATGCCCTTTTACAAAATGAATTGTAAAATTTTTACAAAATTTTACAAAATGAATTTTAAAAAATATTTGTACTTGACAAGATATCAGGTTAGAAACTTTACACTAGGATCTCGAGTAAAGCCTCAGTAGTGTAGGAACCGTTGAACTGAATGACTCTCCCAGGATCATTACACAGCTTAGTATGTAGCAGTCAAAACTAGAAAAGAGCTCATCTGACTCCTATTCTAGTTATCTTACTTGCTAGATTGTCCTGCTCTCTGTCTTCTGATGCAATGTACTAATTAACTAGTTGCATAAGAAATGCCTATCTCAAACTAGCATGTAATCGTAGTTGGTCCTTTTGGAAAAGTTTTGTATTATTTAATGAAATTGGTGACAGGAGTATAGATCAGCATATTAAGAAGGTGTGCCTTTGGATACCATTGAGAATAATAAGAGCAGTATTCTAAGGTAACTGCAATGAATTTACTTGAAATATTCATTTTTAAAGTATTAAGGAATAAATAATAATTAAAATCACTGGTATATGCCCACTTTTGAACCTTAGCCAATATAGGAAACATTGGCTTTGCAATATTGCTCTATTCTAATTATTTTGTAAAAATTCAAATCTGTGTGCTATTCTGGTTCCTATGAATGAAGATAAATTACCTTATGATAACTGACTGGTTTGTTTTTCTTCCTGCCAAGTTTATTTAACTCATAAAGAAAATAAATTTGTGTATAAAACTTTTTATTTGCTGAACTGAAATTTGGCAACTATTTGTCAAAGAGTGCATTTGGCCCTTACCCCTAGTACACACCCTTCTGTTCTTTTTTTTCTCCTTAACTGAATAGATTCTGTTTTCGATAAGTAGAAAAGGTTTTTTTTTCTTCTTTTTTAAATGTAGATATCACACTGTATCCTAGTGGTCTGATTCACTTGTATTAGTATGCACTTTTGAAAAGAGAAAGGCAAGGATATCACTAGGAACAAGCCCTAAGAACCAAAGAATTGAACAATGGTTTAAACTGTCAAGGTAAGTTTAATATGTTTAGTAGTTTGTAATGAGTACCCTAGACTGAGAATAAATTTTTATTTGTAAAATAATCATAGTATAAAACCATTTTAGGGCTGGGGATTTAGCTCAGTGGTTTCATCACCTGCTGCACAAGCGCAAGGACCTGAGTTCGATCCCCAGTACTAAAAAAAACCAAACAAACATTTTAACCAATTTTTGGTTTTGTTTTTAAATTATAGACTATATGTTACAAAATTTACCATTTCTGGGAGGCTGAATCTGGAGGATTGCAAGTTTGAGTGCAACCTGGGCAACTTAGTCACTTAGCAAGACCTTGTCCCCAAATAAAAAGTGGGCTTGGGTTATAGCTCCATGAAAGGGCTCTGGGCTCAATCCCCAGTACCACAAAAAACAATAAACTCCAGGGCTGGGGATTTACCTCATTGGTTCTGCCTCCTGCCTCACAAGCGCAAGGACCTGAGTTTGATCCCCAGTACCAAAAAAACCCCCAAAAAACCCCAATAACAAGAACAAAAAACATTTTAATCATTCCTAAATGTACAGTTCAGTGGCATTGAATACATTTACATTGTTGTGCAGCCATCACTAACAGCCATCTCCTGAATCTCTTTTTGCTTTTTTGTTTAAGACGGAGTTTCACTATGTATTTCAGGCTGGCCTTAACTCACTATGTAGCCCAGGTTGGCCTCAAACTCCCAGTGATCTTCTTGCCTCAGCTTCTCAAGTTCAGGGATTATAAGTGTGTTCCACCACTCCTGGCCCATCCTGAACTCTTTCATCTCAAACTAAAACTCCATATAATAATTCCCCATTTTCTCTGCCCTCAGCTCGTTGAAACCACCGTTCTACTTTTTGTCTCTATGAATTTGCCAATCCTACTTTCTCATATAATTGGAATCATGAGTGTTTGTCCTTCTATGACTGGCTTTATTTACTTAACACAGTGTCTTTAAGATTCATCCAGTTGTAACGTGTCAGAATTTTATTCTTTTTTGTTTTTGAGAATTTTATTTTTTTGATTTATTATTACTATTATTATTATATAATCAGTTTATTTGGGTTTTTTTTTTGAGACAGGGTCTCTCTATGTAGTCCATGCTGTCCTTGAACGAATTCACTATGTAGTCCAGGCTAGCCTTGAACTCATGGGGATCCTCCTGCCTCAGCCTTCCAAGTGTTGGGATTACAGGTGTGCACCACCACATGCAGCTTGTTTTGAGTTAATTTCTATATATCCAATTGTTTCAGCACCACTTGTTTGAAAAACTGTATTTCTTTTCCTGTTAAATTATGTTGGCACCCTTGTCAAAAATCACTTGACTGTAAGAAAATGTAAGGGTTAGTTTTTGTTTCTATTCCATTGGTCTATACATATTTCTATTCCATTCTTCTATACATCTCTTTTTGCCAGTTTCATACTGTAGACTTTTGTATAAGTTTTGAAATTGGCAAATATAATTACTCTGACTTTGTATTTCAAAATTATGTTGGCTATTCTGGATTATTTAGCCAAGTTCATGTTCTCTTGATCTAGTCTTCAAGAGAGGTGTAGTGGGGAGTTTTTAATGTGCTGCAGAATTTGTGGTGACACAAAAAATCTCCCTTGTCCTCCACCGTAATATTGTAGCTCTTAAACTTTCTGTTTCTCTGTGTATGCCAAAGGTGAATGGGAGAAATTCATGTGATTTAAACCTGTGGTTTGCCAGGCTGCCAGAAGAGCAAGTTGCCATAGTAATATCTTTTTTTTAATCTTTGTGGAGCCTCTCTCCGGCAAAGTGTGGCTATATGTTTGAGAGAAGATAAAGCCAAAGAGGAGTTAGTTGTAGTTTGAGTGCATCTAGTGTACAATATAATCTCCAAGAGGAATATGGACAAAATTTCTTTTTCCAGGATAATAAAGGGATAAATGGAACAAAATATAAAAGATTATAATTAGAGTTTTTATATCTGGTGTTTTCTACCAACTGCTGACAAAGTATAAATTCAGTATTTAAGTAATAAAATTTGCTTGACACCTAAGTCAATGTAACTACTTTTGTGATTAAAGTCCACAACGAATTTTGGCTGTCACTGCTCATATTGTTCTAATTAGGGCTGGGGATTTAGCTCAGTGGTTCTGCTGCCTGCCTCACAAGTGCAAGGACCCGAGTTCAATCCCCGGTACCAGAAAAAAAAATTATTCTATTTATGTTAGGTTACTAGTTTTTCTAAACAGTGAAAGTCTGTATTATATTTTAGTACTTGTTTCACTTGGGACTTAACTAACAGTTTAACAAAGAAGTGTTTTGTTTGTTTTTAATATGAAGAGATCAATTATTTAACTAATTCAGCTGATGGATTTGACCTATTTTTACTGTTCCACCCCAAAAGAATTTAGAATAGTATGATAATAGTTATCATAGGTATTTAGTATTATATATATCTCTTTGTTACTGATCTGTTGAAATTAATCATTCTCTGCAAAAGAAAATCAGATTAGTTTTAGGTAGGACATCTTCATGAATTATCTTGCATAGTATAGTGTCTTTTTTTTTTTTTTTTTTTGTACTGGGGATCAAACTCAGGACCTTGCACTTGCGAGGCAGGCAGCAGCACCACTGAGCAAAATCCCTGGCCCTCTTGCATAGTATAGAATTATGGCTTTCAGAAAAAAAAAAAGGAATTATGGCTTTCAGAAGTTATAGTGGTGTTTAAGAAATCTTTTTTTTGGAGACAGGGTCTCACTATGTAGTTCAGGCTGGCCTTGAACTTGGGACTGTCATCCTGCCTCAGCCTCTTGAGTGCTTATATTACAGGTGTGCACTTGCGCTTTTGAGGCAGGTGGTGGAACCACTGAGCTAAATCCCTGGCCCTCTGATTGGTATTTTAAAGTAGATTTATTTATTTAGAGCCTGTCATTTGTTAAACTTTACATCAAGTTTTAGAATTACAAAGAAGAAAAAATGTGTTTACTGCTTTTCTAGACATCTGACTTTTCAGGAATATGAACATTTCAGAGAATGAGAAAACATGGTAAATTATTCAAATTATATTTGGACAGAGGGCAGTGAGGATAAGGCTGGAAAGCTACATAAAAGCCAAATAAATCAGGGCTGGGGATTTAGCTCAGTGATTCTGCGGCCTGCCTTGCAAGTGCAAGGTCCCGAGTTCGATCCCCAGTACCAAAATAAAAAAGGCAGATAAATCCTAAATAGTCTTGTATACCATATCAAGGACTTTGGATCCTTCAACAAAGGAATGGGAAAGATTTAGAATTCTTCCAGATTCCTTTCAGTTATTAAATTATATTTGGCTGGGCCAGTCACTGTATACTTTTCCCTTTTTTTTGGTACTGAGGATCGAACTCGGGTCCTTGCTCTTGCGCAGCAGGCAGCGAAACCACTGAGCTGAATCCCCGGCCCTACTTTTCTCTTTCTTTAGTTTTTTATACAAGGTCTCACTGTGTAGTTCAGGCTGGCCTCGAACTCACAGTGATCCTCTTGCCTCAGCCTCCCAAGTGCTAGGATTACAGGCGTGCGCCACCACGCCTGACCTGTATACTTGAATTGAATAACCTCATTTAATTTTTTCATGGTTTTGTGACAGTCCAAGGTTGAAATTTAATTTATGAATCATTGCCCCGTGTTAGTCGGATGATTTTTATAAAGGTTGTCTTTACTTCAGGCAATGAATGGGCTTTAAGTGTCAGGCTTAAAGGGGCAGTGATTTAAAATAAAAGCATACATAGTCCATCAGCAAAATATTGTCTTTTTTTTTTGAGCAGAACTATAAGTGCTCTTTATTGTTTTCCAAGAATTTCTCCAAGTATGTCCTGCTGCAGGGCTTTGACATTTGCAGTTCCCTCTGTCGGAAGCATTCTCTTCTTAGATATCCAGGTGGGTCCCCCCTCATTCTTTTATCTGCCTTTTAAGAAGCCTTCCAACTACTTTTTTTTTTGGTACTGGGGATCGAACTGGGGACCTTGAGCTTGCGAGGCAGGCGACGGAACTGCTGAGCTAAATCCCCAGCCCCCAGCTACTTTTTAGTTGGAAATAGTTTTTGCAACTATTTTCTTTTCTTTTTTTTTTTCCAGTATTGAGACTCAAACTCAGGACTTTAGGCTTGCCAGGCGGGCGCTGCACCACTGAGCAAAATCCCCAGCCCTCCAACCGTTTTCTATTATATGTTTTTTCCATAAATATCTCAGGCTTACCTCATTCCTCCCTCCACCCTTATCCTTTTTTCCACCACCTTTGGTGTTGCCTATAGCTGGTAGTCACTTTAGTCAGACTTCGGAGCTCACATACGCTGCTGTTTCCCACCATATACATCTTAAGTGGTCCCTTTCTCTGTATCTCTACTGCTTCTGCTGTAAATCAAACATCATCTTTCACCTGCGCTATTGCAGTAACCCTTGGTTGTTACCTCCAAGCTTATTCTTCAGTTCTTTCTCTTCCCTACTATGAAGAGTAAATTCTTTAATGCCAGATCAATCTTGTCACTTCTTTGGCTCCTTCCTATTCCTTTGTTAAAGGATCCAGATTCCTTGGTATGGAATACAAAATTATTTAGGATTTGGCTTTTATGGAGATTTCTTTTTTGTTTTTTGTTTTTTGTTTTTTGTTTTTTGGTACTGGGGATCGAACTCTGGTCCTTGCGCTTGCAAGGCAGGTGGCGGAACCACTGAGTTAAATCCCCGGCCCTATTGTGGAGATTTCTAACCTTATCTTCACTGTCCTCTGTTTACTTTTTCTACTTCTTTCTTTGCTTTTTTTTTTTTTTGCAACAGGGTCTTGCTATGTATTCGAGGCTGACTTTGAATTCACTATGTAGCCTAGGGTGGCCTCCAACTCATGGCGATCTTCCAGGGTGCTGGTATTACAGGCATGCAGCACCATGTCTGGCCATACTAAATTGCTATAGTTCTCTGAGCATATCAAGCTATTATATGCCTTGGTATGTATGGTGTGGTTTTACTACTTTGATTTCTAGAAATATGGTAATAGCTATATATGTTGAGTGTTTATTGACAGCTGAGCTAAATGTATACCTATGTATTCTAAAATGAACTTTACACGTGCCATATGAGGAAAATAATGTTATTCTCATTTTATAGATTAGAGAACTGAAGTTTAGAGACACCGTGTAACAAACAGTATATACATTTAGTAATGATGAACCTAGGATTTGAATCCAGGTCTCTTGGACTCTAAAGGTGTTTGTAACTAACTTACAAATTAACTTCTTTCTTTCTCCCTCCCTTCTTATTTTTGAGTAGGGTATCATTATGTTGCCTGGGTTGATATTGAATTGATAGGCTCAAGCAGTTCTCCTACTTCAGTCTCCCAAGTAGCTGGGACTATAGGTGGTGCCTCTATTCCTGGCCATAACCACTATTCTAATACTGCTGCTATCTACTGTCCCACTTCCCCTTCCTAATGGATACCTTCTTGTTCTGAGTTTTCATCTCTGAATTCCTTGATTATTGCCCAATTTGAGTTAAACATCCCCTCCTCTGTTTTCCCCTGCTTTCTGTATATACCATAACTATCTTTTGTAGCATTTTAAGTACTTTGTTGCATTTATTTGATTGTAGATCTTCTCTTAATGAGCAAGAAGCAGCCGTTACTTATTTTTGTTTTCCCAGGTTAGAGTATCTGGTGCATAGTCTGGTTTAATAAGTATTGAATGAATGTATGTACAGTGCTTAACATGCCCGAGTTACCTGTATAGTGGATTCTACAGTATTTTTATGGAGTGTAGAGTAGGAAATATGGTCCTTAGGCAAACTGACCTTAATAGCAGTAGTGGTAATATTAGTGGTAATAATGGCTAATATTTATTAAACAATTACCATGTGTTAAACACTGTTGTGCAGTTTTAGGTGTATTATATTGTTTAATCATCAATAACCCTGTGTTGTAGTTACTGCTGTCATTGTTCAGTAAGGAAAATGAGGCTAAAAGAAGTGAGACAATTCAGCTAAGATCACTGAGTAGTGGACTCATATAAAAATATTTGTTGCTCTTAGTTCTTGTACTGTCTTCACCATATTTGTATTAACTGAAGGCTTGTGAGTGTCTGAGACTCTTTTTGACGTAAATAAAATTGTTTCTTTGGTCTATTTAAATAATGTTCATTTTAAAATTTAAGATAATAAGCAGAAGTCAGCACTTTTTTCTTTTTCCTTGTTTTTTTTTTTTGAGATGGGATCTCACTGTGTGGTCCAGGCTGGCCTTGAACTCACTATGTACTCACTGTGGCCTGGAACTTGCAGTGATCCTCCTGCCCCAGCCTCCTCTGAGTGTTGGGATCACAAGCATGCACCACAATGGCTGGCCAGTACTTCTTTCTAACCTCAGCTTTACTCATTTATTACTATAGGGAAAATGTAGACTAATGTTTCTTCTTTCAACTTAAGATTTCCCTAACCTTGATTGCCAGGTGCTTCATTCCTTATAACTTTCTGATAAGTATTTGAGCAGCTTTTTAAAACCTTTTTTATTATTTTTTATTAATGGTAGTCTATTATTTTAAGAAGACATGGCTGGGGATTTAGCTTAGTGGCACTGCACCTGCCTCACAAGCGCAAGGTCCTGAGTTTGATCCCTGGTACCAAAAAATAAAAAAATAAAAAATAAAGAAGACATGATAGTTTTTTTTTAAAAGCCTTTCTGTTTTTGTAGAGATTTAAAAAGATAATAGATTCTGTATTAAAACTATATTTGAGAAATGAAATGTTTGACCAGGTGTGGTGGTGCATGCCTGTAATTCTAGCACTTGGGAGGCTGAGGCAGGAGGATTACTGCAAGTTTGAGGCCAGCCTGGGCTACATAGTGCGTTCGGGGCCATCCTGAACTACAAAGCAAGACCCTGTCTCAAAAAATAAATAAATTTTTTTAAAAAAATGAAATTTTAGAGGTTGAGCAAAGTGCAATTTTTTCAGCTTTAATTTATGATTAGGAGGGCCAGGGATGTAGCTCAGTGGCAAAGTGCTGGCCTGGCAAATGCAAGGTCCTGAGTTTGATTCTGGGTAACATTAAAAAAAAATTTATAGGACTGGGGATTTAGCTCAGTGGTGCCGCTGCCTGCCTTGAAAGCGCAAGGTTCCAAGTTCTATCCCCAGTACCAAAAAACCCCCCAAAACAACAAAATTTATGATTAGGAAAAACATGTGAAGCTAAACAATTTCATAAATCTGAAGATACCTTTATTTATTTATTTATTTATTTATTTATTTATTTATAATTCAGATTGACTTTATTCAGAAGATAAGACTAAGACACAAGGCTAGGGGTACCTAATGGGTCAGTTCTTACAGACTGTGGATAACTCCTAGATGAGAGGAGACCCAGTGGCTGCAAGGCCCCAATCTTGAAGTCTCATTGTGACTTCCCTGTGAAGGTGCAAACTTGAAGGTCATCTGCTGAGTCTTGCAGTCCCCATCACTGCTGTGAGCTGTCTTTACTTTCTTTAACTCCTTCTGTATCTCTGACTGGGGCACTACAACCTCCTTGACGTCTGGTAAAAGGTTGTTGTGGTGTAGTTGGCATAAGTAAAGCTCAGTGATGAATCATCCAAAGGTATGTGGTTACCTGTGTAGGTCAGGAATAGAAAATTTTTTAGTACTTTTTTTTTTTTTTAAATAAGATCTCACTATGTAGTTCAGGCTGAACTTGAACTCACTATATGTAGCCCAAGCTGACTTCAAACTCCTGTTGATCCTCCTGCCTCAGCCTTTCAAGTCCTGAGAGTGTAGGCATACACCACCACACCCAGTTATCTTTTAATACTTTTTACTGGTTATTCTGTCAGTGATGCAGCACTTTTTCAGGTTCTCACAGACACTACAGACAATTCTTAGGTTACGGGTTGTTTAAAATCTACCACTAGAAACTTACTGTGCACGAAGATAGGATTGGGATTACTTTCATTGCTGAATTCCAGGCTTCTGCTCCTCAGGCTACACCACTGGCCCAAGACTCCCAAGACATTTTTCACATGCCACTTTCTCAAAGTAGTTTGTCTTCTTGAAATTCTTCTGCCATTTCCTTCCTTTTGGGGAATAAGTAGTTCACTTTACTTCTTCTGTTCTGCCTCAGCACTATTTCTTTGGCTGCCCCTGGACTCTCCAGTCAGCTAATCTCTGCCATCTCCCCTTCACTAGCAATGCACCAGGCCCAATGCTTTTTGAGAATAGGAGATTGTGGGCTTGAAATTGAGAACATAATTTTCCTTCTAGAAGGAAGCTTAAAAAGCTTTTATGTTAATGTACACAGCCTTTTCAACCCAGGTGTTTTGGCAGTATTGGGGATTGAGCCTACAACCTTTTCAATGAACTATATCCCCAGCTCATTTTTAAATTTTGAGACAGCGTCTCACTAAGTTGCCCATGTTGGGCTTGAATTTTAGACCCTTTTACCTCAGCCTCCTAGAGAGCAAGGATTAAAGGTGCCCCCATGCCCCTCTTCATCTCAGTATTTCATGGTGTTGTTACTGATGACTTTTTTGTATCAGCCAAACTCATTCCTCATTCATTATTTGGTGTTCTAAATTACAACTATATTACTTTTGACAGAAAAAAGTTGGGGGGGGGCATTACTTTGGAGCACTGTGTTTTTTGTAAAAAGGAATTGCTATATCCTCCAGTAATTTCCCTTGGAACATGGGTCTATGCTTTTTGCTGTTCTGAGTTGAAATAGTAAGTCACCAGTATTCTAAAATGGTGGAAGTACTGCTTCTGACTTAATAGAAGGCTCACTGGGGTGGGCAAAGATAAGACAGGTTAACTATCCAAATCTAAACTAAATAAAAAAAAATTAAGTACATTTCAAACATTTTTAGATTTTAAACTATTTTATTTACATCCCCATTTTAAATAATCTGAGTTCAATTTCTTAAGGGAACTTCTTTTTAAAGGAGAGGTAGTGTGAAATAAAGATTTAGCCTTTCCTTGAACTTTCTCATAGCTCCAACTGTAATTTGTGGGACTGGTGTGTGTGTGTGTGTGTGTGTGTGTGTGTGTGTGCGCGCGTGCGTGCGCGCGCGTGCACTTGTGTGTGTTTGTGTATGGTGCTGGGAGTTGCACCCAAGGTCTCACACATTAGGCAAGTGCTCTACCATTGAGCTATATCCTCAGCCCATTGTAATGTTATACTTAAAGCCTATCAGAATGGAAACACATTAAAAATTTCATAATCCATTTGTCTATTAGAAGTAGCTTTATGGGCCGGAGATTTAGCTCAGTGGTTCTGTCATCTGCCTTGCAAGTGCAAGGACCTGAGTTTGATCCCTGGTACCAAAAAAAAAAAAAAAAGAAGTAGCTTTATGAAAAATAAAGTCCAAAGGCTCCTAGGGCACTTTTTAAAAAATTAGGATATATTTGCAGTCCAAAATGGTTACATTCCTTGTGGGGAGCTTGTATATATAATACATCTTAATTCTTTTTTCATCCCCCTTTCCTTCCCTCCCTTGTCCTTCTCCTTCATCTCTTGTTCTCTTCCCTTTTGCAAAAAATTTATCTCCCTATTTCCTGTTTTTTATTTTGCTCTTTATTTATATTTTGGGTTTTTCATATAAGAGAAAAAATGGAATATTTAAACTTGTGTGTCTCATTTATTTCACTTCATATTATAGTTTCAAGGTGCATCCATTTTTCTGTAAATGACTCAAAATTTTTCCTTTCTGGCAGAGTAGTACTTCAATTGTGTATAAATAACACACTTTATCCATTCATCTGTTAATGGACATATAGGCTGCTTTCAAGATTAAGCTATTGTGAATTGTGTGGCTATAAACATGGGTATGCATGTGTCACTGTCATATGTCTTTAACTCTTTCAGGAAGATACTTAGGAGACAAGCTGGGTCAAATGGAATTTCTTTTCAGTTTTTTGAGAAATCTCCATACTGATTTAGTGGTTGTACTAGTTTACAATTCCACCAACTAGTTTACAATTCCATCAACAATGTAGAAGGGTTTCATTTTTCCCCAAAGCTTTGCCAGCATTTGTTATTACTTGATTTTCGGATGATAGCCATTCTTTCTGGAGTCAAATGAAATCTCAGTATTGCTTTAATTTACATTTCTTGAATGGCCAGAGATGTTGAACATTTTTTTATGTGTTTATTGGCCATTTGTACTACTTTTGAGAAGTGTCTATTCATTTCATTTGCCTAATTTTTGATTAGGTCTTTTATTTTGGGAGAGGGTCTAATTTTTTTGAGTTCTTTATATATTCTAGCTATTGGTCCTTTATTTGAGGAATAGCTGGGAAAAATTTTTTCCCACTTTGTAGGTTGTCTCTTCGCTCTGTTGTTTCCTTTCCTCTGCAGAAACCTTTTAATTTGGTATAGTTCCATTTGTTGATTCTTGGTGTTAATTCTTGGGCATTGGGGTTCTGTTCAGAATGCCCTTGTCTACACCTGTGTCTTCCAGCAGATTATTTGTTTTTTTGGTACCGGGGATCGAACTCGGGTCCTTGTGCTTGCGCAGCAGGTGGCGAAACCACTGAGCTAAATCCCTGGCCCCAGCTTATTTCTTTTTAACATTTACATCTTTGAGTCATTTTTTTGGGGGGGGGTTACCGGGGATCGAACTTGGGTCCTTGTGCTTGTGAGGCAGGCGGCGGAACCATTGAGCTAAATCTCCAGCCTCTCTTTGAGTCATTTTGATTTTATGGTTAGAGATACGGTAAGATATGAGACTAGACTCACTCTTCTGCATGTGGATAGCCAGTTTTCCCAGCACCATTTTTAAAGGGCTTGTCTTTCCTTCAGTGTATGTTTTTGGGTTCTTCATCAAAGATCAGATAGCTGAATGTGCCTGGGGTTGTTTCTGCATCCTTTGTTCTGTTCCACTGATGCACATGTCTCTTTTTGTGCCAGTCCCATGCTATTTTTATCACAGTAGCTTTGTAATATAACTTGAAGTCCAGGACTGTGAGGCTTTCTGCCCAGGATTGGTTTTGCTCTACTGGATCTCTTCTGGTTCTGTATGCATTTTAGGATTGTTTTCTTTAGTTTTGTGAGGATTATTTCTTTAATTCTGATAAATCTGTATATCAGTTTTTTCTTTCCTTTTTTTTCTGGGTACCAAGGATCGAACTCAGGACCTTGCCCTTGCCAGGCAGGTGCAGCACCACTGAGCTATATCCCCAACCCTATATACCAGTTTTGGAAGTATGACCATTTTGACATTATTGGTTCTACCTATCCAGAAACAGGGAATATCTTTCTGTTTTCTAACGTTCAGTCTTTCTCCCTCTCTCTTCTCTCTCTCTCTCTCTCCAGGGTCTTGCTGTGTAGTCTACGGTGGCCTTGAACTCACTATGTAACCTAGCAAGGCCTTGAACTCATGGCAATCTTCTTGCCTGAGCTTCCCAGGAGCTGGGATTATAGGGATGCATCACACACCCAGCTGATCTCCTTTTTCTTGGTACCAGGGATCGAACTCAGTACCTTGTGCTTGTGAGGCAGGTGGTGATCTCCTTTTTGAGAGTAATGTACTTTTCTTTGTAGAGGTCTTTCATTTTTGTTAGGTTAATTCCTAAGTATTTAAATTTTTTTCTTTTCTTTTTTTGATACAGAGTCTCATATGTAGCCTAGGCTGGCCTTGTACTCACTGTGTAGCCTAGGCTAGCCTCAAACTTGCAAGGATCCTCCTGCCTTAGCCTCCCAAGTGCTGGGATTATAGGTGTGTGCCACCACACCTGTCCTGGTATTTAATTTTTTTTTGATGCTGTTGCGAATGGTGTTGTTTTCCTAACTTCTTTTTTTGCTGAGTTCATTATTTGTTTTTTAGTAACACTGTTTTTTTGTGTGTTGAGTTTATATCCTGCTATACTAAATTTGATTATTTTAGGAGTCTTTTGGTGGAATTTTGGGGTCTTCTATTTTTAGGATCACATCATCTGCAAATAATAATTATTTGACTTTTTCCTTTCCTGTTCATATCTCTCTCTTTTTTTTTTTTTGGTACCGGGATCAAACTCAGGACCTTGCGCTTTCGAGGCAGGCGCTGGAACCACTGAGCTAAATCCCCGGCCCCCCTTTTATTTCTTTATTTGGGGGGGGTACTGGGGATCAAACTCGGGTCCCTGTGCTTGCAAGGCAAGCAGCGGAACCACTGAGCTAAATCCCCGGCCCTCCTTTTATTTCTTTTCTTGGCTAATCTGGCTAGTGTTTTGAGTTACTGAGTTTTGAGTTACTGAGCAGGAGTGGTGATAGTGGACATCCTCGTCTTGTTCCTGATTTTAGAAGGAAAACTTTCAGTTTTCCTCCATTTAATATGATGTTGGCAGTAGGTTTGTCATAAATGGCTTTTATCAGATTGAGATGAGGTCCTTTCATACCTATTTTCTGTAGGGATTTATCATGAATGGATACTGGGCTTTGTCAGGTGTTTTTTTTTTCCACAGATAGTGGGATGATCAGTGTGGTTTTTGTCTGTTTATGTATTCATGAAGTTCCTAAGGTGCTCTTTGTCATGAAAGTATCTTATTTCTCCATCAATTTTCTTTTTTTTTTTTGGTACTGGGGATCAAACTTGAGTCTTTGCGCTTGTGTAGCAGGCGGCGAAACCACTGAGCTAAATCCCTGGCCCTATTTCTCCATCAATTTTGAAAGATAGTTTTGCAGGGTACATCAATCTGGGTTGGAGGCTGTCTTCTTTTAGGGCTTGGAATATGTCACTCCAAGCTCTTCTTGCCTTGATGGTTTGTATTGAGAAGTCTGCTGTGATTCTAATGGGCTTTCCTTTGTATGTGATTTGTTTCTTTTCTCTAACTGCTTGTACAACTTTGTTCTTCTGTTGAGTTTCTGGAATCTTAACAATTATATGCCTATGTGTAGATTTTTTTGATCAAGGCTAGTTGGAGTCCTATATGCCTCACTTATCTGTATGTCAAGCTCTTTTCTCCTGCTTGGGAAGTTTTCTGCCATTATTTCTGTGAAGAGATTTTTTATGTCATCTGCACTCTCTCCTGTTTCTGCATTGACTCCAATCAGTCTTATGTTATTCTTCTTTGCATCATCTAGCAGCTGCTGGATTGATTTCTCATGTTCCCTTATAATTTTGAAGCAATTGTTCTTTTCCTGGTCACTAATTGGAATCTTATCTTCTATATCTGAAATTCTGTCCTCACATTGGCTCATTCTGCTGTGTAGACTTTCAATGGAATTTTTCATGTCCTGGAAATCTCTTTGCATCTGTTTTATGGATTCCATTTGTTTCCTATGTTGGGATTCCGTCATGTTCCTGAGCTCCTCTCTAGATTTATTAATCATGTCTTGCACTAGGGGCACAATTTCTCCTGTTATCTGGGAAATTATTTCTGATTTCATTTTTTCCAGATCCCCTTTTGTTGCCAGTTCAGTGGGTCCAGGTGGTTGAGCATCAGAGTGTTCCATCTCATTTCCCCTTGGGGTTGCCGTAGGTGATCTGGAAGTCTGGTTTTGAGACTTATTTACATGTTTTCTCATTTTGACTGGGGGGAGGGCTGTTGGCACCTGCATGGATTACCTCCTCTGATCTGGGAGAGGTGGGACAGGGGCCGGGAGCAGCGGGAGGGATGGTGGCCGGGAAGCCCCTTCCTCTGGTCCAGGAGCAGTGGGATGGCAGCTCAGAAGCCCCTACCTCTGGGCCAGGAGCGGTGGGAGGGATGGTGGCCCGGAAGCCCTTTCCTCTGGGCTGGGAGCAGCGGGAGGGATGTTGGCCAGGAAGCCCCTTCCTCTGGACGAGGAGCAGTGGGACGGCAGCTCAGAAGCCCCTACCTCTGGGCCGGGAACGGCAGGACTCAGTACCATGGTCTGGTGGTCCAGATGACACCCATAACTTAAAGGAGAGGTTTGATTTGGCTCATAGTTTCAAGGCACTGAGTCTGTGGTTGGCTTGCTCCTCTAGGACAGGAACATCACGGCAGAAGGGCATGGTGGAGCAAAGTGGCTCACTTCTTTGGGGCTGAGAAACAAAGCAGGGAAACTTTTCTGCGAGCTGGGAAGCCACATCGCTTTGCGCTTTGTCTGTTTATGTAATGTAATAGATATATTTATTGATCTGCATGTGTCAAACCATCCTTGCATTGCTTGGATGAAACCTACTTGGTCATGATGTATGACTTTTTTGATGATTTGTTGCATTCTGTTTGCCAGTATCTTGTTGAGGATTTTTGTGTCACTGTTCATTAAAGAGATTGGTCTGTAGTTCTCTTTTTTGGTCGGGTCTTCATCTGATATTGGAATCAGGGTAATAATGCTAGCTTCTAGTAAATTTTTTTTTTTTTTTTACTTACATTTGAGAGCTAAAGTGATGTTCTTTATTTGCTCCCTGCATAGTAAAACCAAATGACTAGAAAATATATAAACAAAAATGTATAATGTCTATGTTTTAAAATAGAATATTTTTTCTTACTAACTTAATTTCTATTGGCTGCAACTGTTGTTTCTAGAAGCACAGCCTGAAAATAACAATTGGCTGTTGATGAATGGAATGTGAGATTTCATTATTTTACTATTGTAAGACTTAAACTATATTAGTATAGTTAAAGATTTAATTATGACACTATTACTTAATAGAAATTGTTTTCAGATGGAAGTGAGTTTTGGTCAAATCATAGCTAGATTAGTTTTTTTTTTTTTGTACTTGGGATTGACCAGAGCCTTCTCACTGACAACATCCTTAGCCTATTTTTTATTTTTAAGACAGAATCTTGCTGAGTCACTAAGTTGCTTAGGCTGGGCTTGAATTTGAGAGCCTACTGCTTCAGCCTCAAAGAATGCTTAGATTACAGGCCTGCACCACCAGGCCAGGCTAATAAATGATTATTTAAACTACGTTAAAAAAAACAAACTAGGTTTTGGCCAGAGTGACTAACTAATCTAGGTTTTTTTAAGTCAAGGGTCCACAGCCTGGGTGTGGCCTGTTAGGAACCAGGCTGCATAGTAGGATAGTGATAGGCAAGCAAAGCTTCATCTGTATATGCAGCTGCTCCCCATTGCTCAAATTACCACCTGAGTTCTACCTTAAATTGTCATAGGAGCATGATGCTTACGGTGAACTCTGCAAAGGAGGGAAGGATCTAGGTTGCATGAACCTTTGAGTTACTCTGAAACTTGTCCAGGGAAAAATTGTCTTTCATAAAACCTGCACTTGGTGCCAAAAAGGTTGAGGACTGCTGTTTTAGTTGATAATACCTGAGTTTAGTTAATCTTTGGTGATTGTTGCCAGCCAGTGGTTCATTTTTTTTTGTTGTTTTTTTGTTTGTTTTTTGGTTTTTTTGCAGTACCACGGATTGAACTTAGGACCTTGCACATGCAAGGCAGGCAACAGCACCACTGAACTAAATCCTCGGCCCGTGAGCTAAATCCCTGGCCCCAGTGGTTCATTTCTGAAATGTCAAAATGGGATACAAATAGGGCAAAATGCTTGTCCCTTTACTGTATTTATTTTAGTTGAAGCAAGAAACTACACTTCCTTTGAAAAAGAGAGAGAGGGCCAGGGATTTAGCTCAGTGGTTCCGCCGCCTGCCCTGCAAGTGCAAGGACCAGAGTTCGATCCCTGGTACCAAAAAAAAAAAAAAAAAAGAAAAGGAGAGAGAGGGAAAAGGACTTAGGAAAATAAAAATTTTTAGCCTTTAGCATTTCAGGAGACTCCTTACAAGGGAAGAACAGGTAGTTTAGTGGAGGCATATTCCTGCCCACTCTTTTCCCTTCCTCATTTGTTCTTGTACCTAATTAGAGATAAAAAAAAAAGATTTCAACAGTGTTTAGAACTTGAGATAAACCTCACCACTGGCAAAAGCAGTATTGTTACAGGTGGTTATGTTTATTTGATGTTGAATGAAGCTGCTGGATGGAGAGGAACTACGTATTGTTATCATTAGGCAATAAGGAAATGCTGTGATTCTTTAGATATACATAAGAACCTATGAGGCTTTTATTATTATTTATTTTATTTATTTATTTTTTTGAGACAGGGTCTTGCTTTGTAGTCAGGCTGTCCTTGAGCTCAGTACGTAGCCCAGGGTGGCATTCAACTTGCAGCAATTCTCCTGCCTCAGCTTCCTGAGAGCTGGGATTACAGATGTGCGCCACCACGCCTGGCTCCTATGAGGCTTTTATATTCGTTTCCAAGATAAAGACTAATTTAGTTAGCTATACCATTATTTTTGGCTTACCTATAATATACTGAGATATAGTACATCACCAAGTTTTTTATTTTAAATAATGCAAAGTTGGTCATACTTAATATTTCTATATAGCTACAAATTATTTTCATCTTGGTTGGCCAGACATATGTTGAGATAATTCTCTTGCAATCTGAATTACAGGAGTATATCTTGCAGAAAGTGGTGGTACACACCTGTAATGCTAGCACTCTAGAAGGCTGAGGCAAGAGGATTACCAAGTTCAAGCCCAGCCTGGGCAACTTTTCAAGACCCTGTCTTAAACAAAGAAAGGTTGGGATGTAGTGCAGAGTTGAAGGCCTTGGGTTCAATCCAAGTACTGAAAAAAAGTATTTCTCAGTAAGTTTATCAGGTAAGATACTTAGCCACTACCAGCTACAATCCACCAAATATTTACAAAGTATTAGTTATAACTGGGTACTTTATCCTTTTATTGATTTCACATTGACTCAGGCTTACTTTTTTTTTTTTCGTTAGTTTTTTTTTTTTTTTTTTTTTGGTACCAGGGATGGAACTCAGGACCTTGTGCTTGCGAGGCAGGCAGCGGCACCATTGAGCTAAATCCCTGGCCCCTAGTCAGGCTTACTTTTAAAATCCTAGAGAGGGTAGGAAAAGTAAATAGTAGAACTTGATGCTTTTTGGGATATCTAATTGCCACAAATGTATTCAAACCGAGCACTTAGGAATATGATATATTATAAATGTGTATACTAACATTATTGACATCCAGGAGGTATTGCTGTTGATTCTTTCTCCTTCTAGCAGTCATCAGGTGGGCAATGAATAGTCTGAACTTTTAACATAGTCTTACTCAAATCTGTTCCCATTTGTTCTTTCTAGCCATTATAATGCCACAGTTATATCCTAAGTCTTATGTTTTTTTAAATTGCAATATAATTTATGTACCATATTTAGCAATTTGAAGTTGCATTTTACTGGTCTTTAACAGACTGATAAAGTCATCCAGAAGTCACCATTATATGATTCTAGAACATTTTCATCAGTCCAGAAAGAACTTTCAGGCACATTAGCAATCACTCCCATTTTTCCTTCCCTCTCTCCTCAGGACCCACTAAACTACTTTCTGCCTCAATGGATTTGCCTGGGCTAGACATCTTTATTTGATGTCCATTAAAATAGTTGATTACTGTCAGGTGTGGTGGTACACCCCTGTCATCCAGCACTTGGGAGGAAGGCTGAAGCAGGAGGATTACCACAAGTTCAAGGCCTGCCTGGGCTACATAATGAGTTCAAGGCCAGCCTGAACTACATAGTTGAGACCTCGTCTCAAACAAAAGAACAAAACAAAACAAAAAATCCAACAAAAGTTGATTACCAACTAGCCAAATATACCAAATAATGTAGCCCAGAGAGTGTGGTCCTGTGTTTATAAAGTCTGGTTAAGTGCACGGACTCTGTAGCCCTGTGGTCTGGGTTAGAAACCTGATTTTGCCACCTATTAGCTGTGTGCTCTTGGAGAAATACTTTATCTTGTGTGCCTTTTTTTTTTATATCTTTCTACAAGTATCTTAACTTTCCTGACTATACATATTTATACATTATGGGCATATATAGATATATAAATATGTACTCATAAGTTCATATTTTTATATTTATATAACATACTGTTAGAAAAATAAGGGTCATACTATTTTGTGGTTTAATACTTTCTCATTATATTATGCTTCAAAAATAATGACTACATAGTCATCCACCATGTGAATATACAAAATGTGCTCACTAAACTATTAGTTATTTCTCTAATTTTTATAGTTTTAATTAATGTTAAAATGAACATCCTTGCTCATTGTTTTTTGTCTGGGTTTCAAGTAAGTTTTTAAAGGATACATTCCTTAAAATGGAATTAGTGGGTAAAAAAGCAGGAGCTTTTAAAAATATTTTGATAAGACATTACCATATTGCTTTCCAGGAAGGTTATACACATTTTAATGTAAGAAAATTCACTTAGGATTGGGGGCGCGGTTTACACATTTATTTTTGTAAGTTTGTTTTTAATTATACCATTCATTCATTTTAGCAAGCATGCATTGAATGCCTACTGTGTACCAGGTATTTTTTAGGCCCAGAGGATAGAACAGTGCACAAATAGGTACGGTTTCTAACTTCATAAAGTTTTCCTGTTTATGATAATCCAGATATTTGGCAGTGGCTTAAATCTTATTTTATGTCAGAGTTAGAATTGAATAAATTATTTAGAAGAGAGGAAAAATGTGCCATAATCATCTATCTTTGTTATTAGGTTTTTTTTTATACATCTTCTCAGAGATTGTTCTTGTGCATTTCATTTTCAAAATTAACTTTACTTCTCTTTCTCCCTCCCTCCCTCCCTCCCTCCCTCTCTCTCTTTCTGTCTTTCTTTCTTTCTTTCTTTTCTTTCTTTCCATGCTCTGAACTAGCCATTGAATATTTACTGCTTTCCAGGAAACTTTACTGTGTCTGGGTTATATCTCAAGTCATGTCTGAAGATGAGCAGTTAAAAGGTTCTTCAGAGTCCCTTCTATTTTTATTTATTTATTTATTTAGTGCCAGGGATCGAACTCAGGTCCTTGGGCTTGTGAGGCAGGCGGCGGAACCACTGAGCTAAATCCCCCAGAGTCCCTTCTTATGACCTTGTGTTTCTATAATAATTTATTCGGTTCTGTTTAAATACCAAATAAGAAGTGATGTTACTTTAAACTGTAATTATTCTAATCATATTATTTCATGGATATTGCATCTTTAATTCATAAACAGGTTGAATCATTTATTTTGGACCAAGAAGATCTGGATAACCCGGTGCTTAAAACAACATCAGAGATATTCTTATCAAGTACTGCAGAAGGAGCAGACTTACGCACTGTGGATCCAGAGACACAGGCACGACTAGAAGCATTGCTGGAAGCAGCAGGTACTTTCTTTTCATCTCTTTATAAAGTATAAATCTCTTTACAAAGTTACACAAGTTTATCCCCAAATTGCATAACATAAAATTGGCAATCTGTATAAAATTATTTTTATTTCTTAATGAAAATGTTCACATTTTATACTTTAAAAATTCTTGGTTGAAGCTAGATGTGGTGGAGTAGACTTATAATCCCAGCTACTTGGGGACTGAGACAGGAGGATCATGAATTCAAGGCCAGTCTGGTTAATTTTTTTATTTTTATTTTTTGGTACCAGTGATTGAACTCGAGACCTTGTGCTTTTGAGGTGGGAGGTGGCACCACTGAGCTAAATCCCCGGCCCCAGTCTGGTTTATATATCAAGACCTCTGTTTAAAACAAAACAAAAGCCCCCCAAAACTTGATTGAAAGCAACAAATGATTTCTAGGCTCAATTCTAATATTTTTAAGGTAGTAAAGATAAAGTAGCATTAATTATTAAGGAAAACGTATCCACTATTGATATCAGTTACATTATGGAGTAAAAATGTAGGTGATATATTTAGATTGTCAAATTATGACCTCTTTATCTTAACTGACTAGGGAACTCTGCATGTTGATCTATGATAAGTTAATTATAAATAGCTCTTTTTTACTTAATAAACGTTTAAAAATTGAATGAAAATTTGTATTGAAATATACCCAGCTATGTCACTTACTTGTTCTAAGGTATTAGAAAAGAAAAATCTGTGATAAGTATCTTTTTTTCCTTTTTTGGTACTGGGGATTGAACTTGGGACCTTGCGCTTGCGAGGTAGGCAGTGGAACCACTGAGCTAAATCCCTGGCCCCTTGTGATAAGTGTCTATTTCAATCACCTTTTTGTGGTTGGGACAAAATGCCTGACATAATATAATAGGTTAAAGAAAGAAGGATTTATTTCACAGTTCAGAGATTTCAGTCCATGGTATGTTGGCTCCAAGGCAGAAACATCATGGTTGAGGAAAGTGGCAGAGGAAAGCTGTTTACCCTATGGTGGCCAGAAGCAAAGAGAGCAAGAATAGCTAGAGAAAAGATATACTCTTCAAAGGCATGCCCCCAGTGACCTACATCCTTCAACTAGGCCCACTTCCTAATAGCCCATTCAGGTGCAAACCCAATGGTCTTAATTCATTGATGAGGTTAACACTTAACCTCAATACTTGAGTCTTTGGGGGACATTTCATATTTAAACCACGGCAGTGTGCTTTCATAATATATACTTATTATTTTATATTGTACAGTGTTCATTGTTTATAAAGTTTCTTTCACACTGTAATGAAAGCCTTTTATCTCTTAAAATTGTTTAAGAAGGAATTTAATTTTTCTAATCTCTGTATGTGGCCTTTCCAGTATGTTCACTTTATATAGCACTCCCTTTAATTAATATATTTATATATATTTAAAATAGCCAGGCATGGTGGTGTATGCCTGTGATCCCAGCACTTGGTAGGCTGAGGCAGGAGGATCATCATGAGTATATAATGAGGTATATAATGAGTTCACAGCCAGCCTGAACTACATAGTGAGACCTTGATCTCCCCCCTAAAGTTTAAAAATGTATAGAAAATTTCATCTGTGTGTTTTAATAAGCATAATATTAAAAAGAGTCATTCAGAAACACAACAGCCTTTAACATATTTGATATTGAAGGAAGAAAAACTATTGCATTTCACCAGTTAATAAGGGAAAAGTAAGTTATAAAGGAAATTGAGCATTTTAATATTTTTTCTTAGAAAGACATAGATACTATGTTAGGAATGTGTTTACTTGCTATCATTTTGTAATTCCCTAACTTTATCCTGTTATGGAAAAGCATAGGTATAATTTGCAGCAGATTGGCTTTTAGTCATCTGTTTTTGGAACTGATAGAAATTTAAAATTAGACAACAAAATATTTGAGTGTCCAGCAGAAGTTTGTGGTGTGGGGGATTGATCACGCAAGGCAATTGTGCTACTGTGGAGCCACATCCTTAGCCCTAAAGACTCTGATTTAGGGCAGCATTAGTTAAAAACAAAACCCCAAAGTGTAAAGATGAAAACCATTGGATGTTCCTGCTTCTAGTCTAGATTTCTTAATCTCCTACTAGTGATCATATATATATATATATATATATATATATATATATATATATATATATATGATAGAAGATCTGCAATAGCAGTGCCATGCCATCGTTTGTTTATTTATTTATTTATTTATTTATTCTGTGCTTTAGAACCTTACACATGTTTTGCTTAAAGAAAAGAAATGTGAGCCAGGTGTGGTGCACTTGTATAATCCCAGCACTGAGGGAGGCTGAGGCAGGATCCCAAGTTTTAGCTCTATCTGGCCAAGACTGTGTCTCAAAATAAAAAGGGCTGAGGATGTAACTCAGTGGTAGAGTGTACTGGGTTCAGTTCTCAGTTCTGAGAAGAGAGGAGAGAGAGACAAATACACAGACACACAGATACACACACACACAGAAAGAGAAACAGAGAAAGAGAGAGAAATGTGGAGAAATGTGTTTCTTTTCTCCAAGTCTTCTACAACTAATTTCTGTTTGTTTCCAAGGCCAAGTTTGTTTACTGCTAGTAGTATATCTTCAGTGTGATTTATATGAACACTACACCATGACTACCAATTAATGATTTTATATTCATACCTCTGTTTTGGTTCATCGTGATTCTCATTCAGGATTTGCTCTTTTTCTTGTGGCTTAAATATTCTTCCTTTTCCTTTGGTTCATAGTCATGGTATAAATAACAAGGTATCTTAGAATGGCTTGGTTTTTTTGGGGTACCGGGGATCGAACTTGGGTCCTTGTGCTTGCGCAGCAGGCGATGAAACCACTGAGCTAAATCCCTGGCCCTAGAATGGCTTGTTTTTATAACTGAATTGTTAGAGAAAATAAGCCTTGAAGATAATGACTTTCTGTCTTCCAAAAGATCTCAGAACCTATTAAATTTTGGTTTTTTTGTGTATGTTGACAATTCAAACTCTAGACATTGTTGGATATGACATTGTATTTAAAGAAATTTTCAGATGCATTTTAAAATAATGTGTCCCTTTCTAAGACATGTGCAAGACAGTTGTTTGAATTTTATTTCTTTTTTGTTTGTGGTGCTGGGGATTGAAGCCATGGCCTCACAGTTGCTAGACAAGTGCTCGACCATTGAACTACATCCCAGTCCACGAAGTTATATTTTCATAATTTAAAAAGTTATTGTTAATGGGGCACAGTGGCATATGCATATGCCTACTTGGGAGGCAGAGGCAAGAGGACTACAAGTTAGAGACTAGCCCTAGTTCTTAAGGCACTTGTTTAATGCTTTTTTTGGTATGCTTCAATTTTTTAATCTGCCTTTTGGATATTATGTTGAGTCTATAATTTTTTTTTTTTTTTTCTGGTACCAGAGATCGAACTCTGGTCCTTGCGCTTGCGCAGCAGGTGACGAAACCACTGAGCTAAATCCCCGGCTAGTCTATAATATTTTAGAGAAGGTTTTTGGACTTATGTATGTGTTTTAGTTATAAGATTGTGCTAGACACTACTAGCCTTTTTAATATAGTGTTGTTGTTGGTTTTTTTTTTGGTACTGGTAATTGAACCTGTGGGTGTTCTTACCATTGAGGTTTACCTAGTCCCTTTTTAAATTTATTTGAGGAAGTGTCTTGCTGAGATGCCTACGTGGAATTTTGCTTCAACCTCCTTAAATCTTGGGGTTATAGATGTGTGCCACTGTATCCAGTTTTCCTCTCCTTTCCTTTTCTTTTTTCTTTTCTGCAGTGCTGGGAAATCAAACCCAGATCCTTGCATATGCTAGGCAAGCACTGTCACTGAGCTACATTCCTAGCCCTTGATAGAATTCTTGACACTACTTCAGCTTAAAATGAAGTTCATTTTTTTAAAGATTCTTTGAGGTAATTAAGAAGTAAGGCCATATCAAAAACTTTAAAAGCTTGACCTGGGCCAGAGATTTAGCTCAGTGGTTTCACCACCTGCTGCATAAGCTCAAGGACTCGAGTTCGATCCCCGGTACCAAAAAAAAAAAAGTCTGTATTTTAGGGCTGGGGATTTAGCTCAGTGGTTTCGCTGCCTGCTGCACAAGCACAAGGACCCAAGTTCAATCCCCAGTACCAAAAAAAAAAGAAAAAAAAAATCTTGACCTTCTGCTTAGCTCGGGTGTCCTGAGTGTGCCAGGTGTCCCTGCAGCAGCCTTTGTCACGCTGTTACTTGCAGAGGTGAGAGAGCCACAAGGAGAATGCCGGCAACCCCAGAAATGGAACTGTTGGCATTCAGAGATGTGGCCATTGATTTCTCTCCAGAGGAATGGGAATGCCTAGACCCTGCTCAGTGGAATTTATACAGGGACGTGAGAGAACTATGGAAACCTGGTCTCCCTGGGTCTTGCTGTATCTAAACTATATCTGGTCACCTTTCTGGAGCAAAGGAAGGAGCTTTGGAATGTGGAGAGAGAAGAGATAGTAGCCATTTACCTAGCTGTATCTGCTCATTATACCCAAGACTTTTCAGGAGACCAGTGCATAAAACATTTGTTCCAGAATATGATAAAGAGATGAAATGGAAATTGTGGCCTTGACAATTTATACTTAAGGAAAGAATGGGAAAGTATTGAGATGAAGAACATACATCATTTCAGAAAATATCTCAGTTTATGCCAATTACCTCTATAGAACCAAGTGTTTGTATAGCTTTGACTTCTCAGTACACCAAAGGCATTTCACCAGAGAAAGACACAGAAGATCTATTTCAAAAAGTGATACTGGGAAAATATAACCTTTTAATACTTGGATGAAGGTGAAGGTGAGATAGGGTGCGATATTGTACATAATCAAGCCAGGCATGGTGGTGCACACCTGTAATCCCACCACTGGGAAGGCTGAGGCAGGACAATCATCGTGAGTTAGAGCCCAGTCTGAACTACATAGCGAGATCCTATCTCAAACAAACAAGCAAACAAAAAAACACCAGTACATAATCATTATAAATGTAACAGATGTGTACAAAATCATAAATGTACCAGTGATCTAATTGTGTTCAACATTAAAGCATTAGTATCAAAGAGAAACTCTATGAATTTAGTAAATGTAGAAAGACCTTTGTGCAAAATTTACACCTTAGAAAACACCAGATAGTTCATGCTGAAGGGAAATTTACAGATGCAATAAATATGGAAAAGCGTTAATAAATTAAACAGGATTCACATGAGGAAAAAAACTTTAAAAACTTCTAAATTGTAAATATAACATATATTATAAACTAGCTAAAGCAGTATAAAATATATAGCTCAGTGGTTCTGCCGCCTGCCTTGCAAGCGCAAGGACCTGTGTTCAGTCGCCGGTACCAAAAAAAAAAAGGCAGTATGAAATATAGTAAGTAGATAATAAATGCTTTCATCGTTTGTCATTGTTTACATATACTTCCAGACTTTTTCTTTGTGGTAATATAACAACATATGTGTTAGAACATACATACTTTTTTTAAAAAAATGAAATAAGATTTAACTAAATAAAACTTTTTTCCCCATCACTTTGTTGTAGGTATTGTTCCCTGACAGTTTGTGTTAATCTTTCTCCTTTTCAGAAGTTGTGATAATATTCAGTTGCTTGGATGTACCACAATTCATTTTACCAATTTCTTACTGAAAGATAAATAGCTTATATTGAATTTTTCAGTATCATAAATAATGCTGTAGTTTATATCCTTGTATAGCTGTAACTTACTTGTGTAAGTATCTATAGGAAAGATTTCTAGAAAGTAGCATCACTGAATCAAGGAATATTTGCATTTAAAATTTTGATAGTGTCAAATCAGTTCCCTAATTTTTTTTTTTTTTTTTTTTGGTTGGTACTGGGGATCAAACTCTGGACCTTGTGCTTGTGAGGCAGGTGGCTGCACCACTGAGCTACATCTCCGGCCCCAACTTTGGTTCCCCAAATTTTTTACCAGTATACATTCCTATCGACAGTTTTTTGGACCCGGGGATGTAGCTCAGTGGTGCCATGACTGTCTGCCAAGCACAAGGTCCCGAGTTCAATCCTCAGTACAGGTGTGGAGGTCCTTACATCTCACAAAATTTTTCTTTTGGTCAATTTCATAGCTAAAAAATAATAATTTTCTAACCATTTTACTGTGAATTCCTTTTGTATTGTTAGTAAATTGTATGTTAGTGTTTTTGTTTTTTTTTGAGACAGGATCTTGCTATGTAGTTCAGGCTGGCCTTGAACTCACTTTGTAGCCCAGGTGGGCCTTGCAGCAGTCCTCCTGCCTCAGCCCCCAAGTGCTAAGATTACAGAAATGTACCACCAAGCCCAGGTCTGTGGTAGCTCTTTGTAAATTACGAGATAAATTCATTGGATACATGATTTCTAATTTTTATTTTTTCTGTTTAATTATGGTATCTATAAGAGTGAATTTAATTTAAAACATTGCCCCAGAAGATGATTCTATGTGAATATTTGACCTAAGGAAGAAGATGGATTGTTGTAATAAATTACCAAATATCTCCTTCATTACTACTGAAAATAGTGCAAATATCCTCTGCTAGAGATCTTATGGTATGACTGTGTACTTTGAATGAATATGATACTTGGAAGTATCATATTAAATTACATTGGTCCCAATGATAAATGTAAACGTATTGTATACCTAAAATGTACCAATAAATATATGAATAAAAATAAATAAATAAATAAATAAATAAATAAATTACATTGGAATTAGGGTAAAGACAAATTAGTGTATGTATTTTTTTGTTTTTTTGTTTTTTGGTACTGGGATTTGAACTCAGGACCTTGCACTTGGGAGGCAGGTGGTGGCACCACTGAGCTAAATCCCCGGCCTTAGTGTATGTATTTTGAAAATGGAAACATTAAAACATGAGTGGTTATGCTACGGTCTTGACATTAGTGGCAGAATTGAAATTATCAATCTTATCTTCAGCCTTATCTGTGGGGACTATGTTATTTCTTTTCCCTAGATAATAGTATTTACAAATATAGTTACAATTTGCACCTTATGCTTTTTCTTTCCTTGCATTACCTGATTGACGCATACTGAAGGAATCGGCAAATTGTCAACCCCTGATGGTAAAGCTTTTGCAGATCCTGAGGTCCTCCGGAGACTGACCTCCTCAGTTAGTTGTGCACTGGATGAAGCTGCTGCTGCACTGACACGGATGAGAGCAGAAAACAGCCACAATGCAGGACAAGTGGACACGTATGTGTTTAATAATTTCTGCTGGTTATTAGACATTTTCTTGAATGGCTTTAGAGGAAGTAGCCAGTTTTGGTTTAATCTTTTAGAAAAACATAAACATTAAAAGAAAAACATCAACATTAGTCAAATAGATACTAGAATGGATATTAAATTTTTAAGTGGCTATGTAAATACATGTATGTTACTTAGATACAAAAGTTGATATTTTATTCTTACATTCAGCTCTTATTCCTTGAGCATTCTTGTGGAATGTTGTATACTAAGAGTATATGAGAAATCCAAACTGAGGGAGACCTATCTAGTTTGTTTTTGTTTTTTTTGTTTTTTTGTTTTGTTTTTAGAGACAGGGTTTCCCTATGTAGTTCAGACTGGCCTTGAACTCACTATGTAGCCCAAGCTGGTCTTGAACTCACAGTAGTCCTCCTGTCTCAGCCTCCTGAGTGCTGGGATTACAGGCATGCACACCATTCCCAGCAAGACCTAGTTTCTACTTCTAAAGAAGTTACTTATTCTGAAAGTCATATTAGTAAACTCTAAACTGACAAAATAGTAATAAATGAAATGGATTCCTAATGCAATAGTCTGGCTGTTTGCTATTCATATATGGTCCTTGGAACTAGCACTATCCAGCATCACATCAGAGTTTGTTAGAAAAGCAGAATCTTGGGTCCTGCCCAAGATGTACTGAATTAGAATCTACATTTTAGCAAGAAATGTGAGAAATTGGTATGCACATTAAATTTCAAGATTCAGTGATCTACTCAGCCATTTTTCAGCAAAATTCATTTCTTAGATTTTCACCTTTCGTGTTACCAAATAAGATTTTCAGCCTAGTATCATATACCAAAAGGATCGTATACTCAATGTCTTTGAGTATTATTACATTAGTAGAATTTAAAAACTGGCATCTAATACTTCAAGAGAATTTATTTAAAATGTGTTATAATACAATTAGATTTTGAAAGCTAAAAATGACAGCTATTAAAAAAAAATGACAGCTATTTTCAGGTTCACTTTTTGTCGTGATTGTCATATATGAATATTTAAAAAATGCAGAAAGGATGCTCAGCAAATAAGGTGTACAAAAAGTTTTTTTTCTCACTATATCAACATTTTTCTACAAATCACTTTATATTTAATGTAATTTAACAGGAGCCTCTTTTGTGTCAGTTAATTGTTGAATGATTTTGTTTTTAGTCGCAGTCTAGCAGAAGCTTGTTCAGATGGAGATGTGAATGCTGTTCGTAAATTGCTAGATGAAGGCAGAAGTGTAAATGAACATACAGAAGAAGGAGAAAGCCTTCTGTGCTTGGCTTGTTCAGCAGGGTATTATGAATTAGCACAAGTAAGCAAAACATTTTTAGTGATTAAAATTGTGGAAAAGTTTTTGTTTTACTTTTATTATTTATAAAATAGAATGGCTTGGGATTTAGCTCAGTGGCACTGCGTCTGCCTTGCAAGCGCAAGGTCCTGAGTTCGATCTCTAGTACTAAAAAAAAAAAGTAACTTTTATTATTTATAAAATAGAAAAAGATACAGTTTATTTTGTTGCCTGTAATGCAGCTGGACATGGTTCATTGTTCTATCACTCAAAACTAATCCTGATGAATAAGAAATAGAAATAATAATCATTTTAAACTTGTCTTTAGAAATAGTACATAAATGTAATGGAAAGTAGTAGTTTATTTCCATTGCATTCAGATTCCCCCAGTTCTTTTAGTTTAGTTTTTTTTTTTTTTTCACTTTTTAGACTAATATTGGGAAATAGCTTTTTTTTGGTATTGGGAATTGTTGCACCCTGGGCCTTCACACTGAGCTACATGCCCAGCGCTTTTTATGGTTTATTTTGAGACAAGGCTTGACCTTGTGATTCTGCTGTAGTCTTCCAGCTGCTCAGTGAATGTGTCACCATACCCAGCAGGAAATAACCATATTTTTGTATAGTTTTTCTACTCTCTTGCTAGATAATGTCAAGCATAACACATTTTTTTTGACAAGAATAGTCAGACTTTATAATAGGATGACTAATGATCTTACTTTACTTAAAGATGAATGATGGGTGGGCTGGGGATTTAGCTCAGTGGTTCCAGCACCTGCCTGGCAAGCACAAGGTCCAAGTTCAATCCCAGGTACCAAAAAAAAAAAAAGAAAAAAGAAAAAAGAATGATGGATATTCTCAAATGTATCATGTGACCTAGTGTAATGAGCATTGAAAATTGGCATATTTTCTTTAAGTTGATTATTTTTGATTTTTCCTTAGTCCTACTTTAAAAGAATATCTTCTTAGGTTCAGTATATTTTCTAGAAATACTGTAATGGTAATAAATGACAACTTTTGTGTGTGTATGTGTTTTAAAGGTGTTGCTTGCTATGCATGCTAATGTTGAAGATCGAGGGAATAAAGGAGATATAACTCCCCTGATGGCAGCTTCCAGTGGAGGTTATTTAGATATTGTGAAATTATTACTTCTTCATGATGCCGATGTCAACTCCCAGTCTGCAACAGGTATGTAGAGAATAGTATATGTAGGGAAAAATAAATTGGCATAATTAACTAACCATGAGAAATAAATATTTGATTCCTGGGGAAAACCAATATAAACCTACAAAAAAAAAAATCTAGGTTTGTGTGGAATCTCTTAGTTAATTTGGTATCTTTATTCATTTATTTGGTTTTTTTTGAGACAGGTTCTCGCTATGTAGTTCAGGCCAGCCTTGAACTCATTATGTAGCCTAGGCTAGCCTGAACTTGTGGTGATCCTCCTGCCTCAGTCTCTCAAGTGCTGAGATTACAGGCTTGCGCCACCAGGCCCAGCAAATTTGGTATCTTAGTAGTCTTTTAGGTTCTATTTGGCTGATATTAACAGTTTTTCTGCTACAGTTTCTTTGTTTTTGTTTTTTTTGTCAATAGTATGTAATGTATAAAAAGATGAAATTAGAAACTCTGTTTCCTATAATTCTTTGTCTCATGTAAATATAAACTTCCTTGATTTTATTTTTTTCAGTAATGGGAACTGAACCCAGTGCCTTGGGCATGCTAGGTACTCTACAGTTGTGGTACATTCCCAGCCCTAACTTCAGTTAGAAGATAGATTAACCGGGCAGAGGATTTAGCTCAGTAGTGCCACTGCCTGCCTTGTAAGAGCAAGGTCCTGAGTTGGATCCTAGGTACCAAAAAAAAAAAAAAAGAAGATAGATTAACCTAAGAATGTTTACTTCTATAGGGTTTTTCATATGAGTGTGCTTAATACATTTATTAATAAGATTTCTTGTGTAGTATAAGGGTCACCCTAGTAAGGACTACTACTTTATTTATGCATCACAGACTCATAGATAGGAGCAACTGCTGGGGATTTAGCTTAGTGGTTCCAGTGCCTGCCTCGCAAGCACAAGGTCCTGAGTTCGATCCCCGGTACAAAAAAAAAAAAGGAGCAACTTTGGTTGTGTGTCTTGAGTTACTCATTTGGTGATTAGTTTCCTTGGATTTAATTCATCTGCTATGAGGTAACTTCATGATTTTTAAAATTTATGTAATGAAAGCATATCAGTTTTCCATGCTATTAAAATAAATGTTAAATGTAGCTTAGTTTATTTTTAAAATGAATAAGACTCCCAAGAAGGGGCTGTATGCCATTTTGCTGACCATTTTGTCTTTATTATAGTAATATTAACTTGTATAATATCTGAGAGGGCTGAACAATGAATTCTGAACAGGTTGAATTCTGAAATAATAGTTTTCTTTTTTTTCTTTCTCCACCCCCTCTTTAATAAATAAAAACCTATAAAACAACATCAGTTAAGAAATAAAGTGTCAGATCAAAAGATAATGATTTTTTAAAGAAATACTTCTTTTGAATGAGTTGTGCTAAAGGGGATATATACTTGTCTTGCTGGGTTGGGTTTAAATATAGTTTAAAGATGCTTCAGGAGGAAAACCAATGAATGACCTTATGAATAAATTTGTAAAGATAAAAGAGAGGCTAAAGAACATTAAGAGATGAATGTGCATACAAAAAAGTGTTGAATGTTTCTAAAGTGACCCTGGGTTCTATCCTGGGGCAAAAAAAAGAAAAATACTGAAAGTGAGTTTTTAAAAAATAACATTTAAAATATTTGATAAGCTGAAGAAATATTTGAAAATAAGTAAAATATCCTGTTTATAATAAATTCTTTCCAGAATATATTTTTGTTCTTCAACAAATATTTAACACATTAAGGAAATTATAAAAGTTCATAGTATTAGAGGGTATATATTTGATATTGAAGAATCATACAGACTCATTAAGAACTTAATATTTTCAAAGTATATTTGTTGTCCATTTTTATTTGTCACTCTGGGTTTGGCCAATTGGAGATACATGAAGATAATCTCTTATTTTAAGTAGGTTACCAACTGGTCAGAGATAATACCGAGTAATATACATAGAACAATGCAATTGATCAACAAAATATTTAGCACTTCAATGCTGTGAAAATAGGGCACATGGCTAAAAAGCTGTTACTGCTATTGCTGCTACCACTGTGCCAAGCTACTGAGCATTCTTTTGCTCAATTCAGATAGAAACTGCAAATTGGCAAAGTGCAGCTTCCTTGATCCTAGTGGATCCAGCCTTTAAGTGACAATGGCTCTCAGTCCTTAAGGTTACAGTTCTAAAGTTTGAGTGCCAGCACCTCTTAGCTCATAGTGTATAGCTCTTGGTGGCTCTCAGCCACACCATCAACTTCTCAGCAGCTGAGACTCATCACTTCCTTGGCATCTACTGGAGCTCTTCCAGAAGCTCCCACTGGCTTTCTGGGAATGTCCACAGGTCACTGCCCCTGGTGTTACCAGACTTTTTTAGTTCAACCCACTCAGTCCATACTACCTGAGATAAGACTTATCAATAGACAGTAGGACCACTGGAGCAAGGCTTTATGGAACATGAGTGGCAGTGCGGGGGTGGGGGGTGCACTAAAGGAACCCCTACTGGACTGATCCCATGTATGGAAGAACTGCTTACACAGAGGAAGAATGGGCTCCCATATGCATAATTTCTGCTTTTCAGTCGTCTATTTAGGGACTTTTGGAGTAGAAACAGGAAGAGAGCAGGGTCATCTGGAGGTTGCAGGGCAGGCAGATGTCTTCCAGAGTGGCAATAGGACATGTAGGATAGCTCTAGCTGTCATAGCAACAGCTCAGCTTTGTTTGACAAGTCCCACATTCCCTTTAAAATGGCAGGGGTTGAAATTGTGACTGCCACTGTTTCTTCATTTTGATCATGGCCTGTTGGATTTTGGGTTTTTGGAGATTGCAGCATTGGGTCCATGGGTCTTGATTCTATTGCATTGCTATAACACTATGTTGAGGGACATTCATTGATGCTGAACCGCAACAAAAATTTAAAATGTAAGTGTTAAATAGCTTCATTCTGGTTTGCAGCATCATGTTATGTGCATACTCCTTTGAGAAGGACTGGGATTTAGCTCAGAGAAGTATTCAAAAGATGTTGGTGCCGTCAAGGAAATTTTATTTTTTCCTTGAGGGTTCTTGGAGATCATCAAATTCATTGGGTTTTAATGTTTTCAGCTTAAGAATCCTAACTTTAAACAAAATAGTATAGTGGCACATTAGTATAATACTTTTAGATCAAAGGGAAGTTGATCTAAAGTATAGTTAAATGGGAAGTTAGATTCCTTGTCCCTAGACCTTATCTCCTATCATCTCTGAGGTACCTTTGGTGGGTGAAAGAGGAATTCTGAAATTATTTGGAATAGTTCCAAAACTACCAGGTTGTTCTGCACTTTTATTTTTTAAAAGGAGGTGAGATATTTTAAGTAAGGAAAAGGCTTGCCTGGGGTCAAGTTCATTTAAAAAAAATTTTTTTAAGCTGAAGGGGGTATACTGTGTAGAATGAAGTATGGTTATGTATCAGACAGTAAGAATTATGAGCTCCTTATTACACATGAGTTGGCCAGTGCAAATACTCTCTCCTCCAAAACAGCTACCCTACCAGGTGTGGTGGCGCATGCCTGTAATCCTAGCACTTGGGAGGCTGAGGCAGGAGGGTCGCTGTGAGTACAAGGCCAGCCTCAACTACGTGATAAGACCCTGTCTCAAAAAGAACCCAAAAAACAAAACACCTACCCCTCTTCACTTCCACTCATGACCTTAATTCATATTTCATTGGAAAAATAGAAAATTTTGTAAGGACATTTCTTCATCTTCCCACTAGTAAATTCCTAATCAAGTTTGTTTTAAAGTTAATTAGTTCATTTGGTTCAACAAATTGTATCTATTGCTCACATGTCTGAATCACTTAGGGAGATTGTTAAAAGTTTAGGTTTCTGGGCGTGGTGGCACACACCTACAGTACCAGAACTTGGGAGGCTGAGACGGGAGGATTTCTGGCAATTCGAGACTACCCTGGACTACATAGTTCATGGTAAACATGGAGTGTGTAGCAAGGCCCTGTCTAAAAGAACAAATAAAAATATAGGTTTCCTGGAGTAGTCTTCTATACTCTAAAGCAGGCAATCTACAGAGACACCTGGGCTGAAAACCGTAATTCTTCACTTCACCTCTGTACAGGGATGTGCTTATCATTCTAGTTATCTGCTTTTACTTAATGTTTTTTGTTTGATGTCAAACATCCTTCCTCTTGTATAGGAATCCTACTGACCTTTTTCAGGCCCAGTCCAAATTGTTGTTGTTGTTGTTTTGTTTTTGTACCAGGGATTGAACTCAGGACCTTGTGCTTGCAAGGCAAGCACAGTGCCACTGAGCTAAATCTCTGGGCCTTCTGTTTTGTTTTTTTGAGAGAGCCTTGCTGTGTAGTTCAGGCTGGCCTTGAACTCACTGTAGCCCAAGCTGGCCTTGAACTTGAGGCAATCCTCCTGCCTTAACCTCCAAAGTGCCGTGATTATAAGCGCGCATTACCCTTCCCAGCAGTATATGGTCTTTTACATTGGGCTTTTTAGATAAATCTTTTTAACTAGTGAGAATGTTAACATAATGTTTCTAACCAATGACAACAACAACAAAATTTGAAATGGTAATTGTAGTTGTTGTTATAGAAGAATTGAAGAGTTATAACTACAGCAGTAGCATTATCATAACTATTGTGTCCTAATTTTGTATTTCTTTGTTCTGTGTTAGGAAACACTGCACTAACTTATGCTTGTGCTGGAGGATTTGTTGACATTGTGAAAGTACTGCTTAATGAAGGTGCAAATATAGAAGATCATAATGAAAATGGGCATACCCCCTTAATGGAAGCAGCCAGTGCAGGTCATGTGGAAGTTGCAAGAATTCTTCTAGATCATGGTGCAGGCATCAATACTCATTCTAACGAATTCAAAGAAAGTGCTCTTACACTTGCATGCTATAAAGGTACTCTATACTTATGAATATTTACACTTCTTTTCATAATAACTTTGAATATTATTTGAATTAATTTTATATTGTTTTCCTTGTGCTATAAAATTATCTAGTTTAATTATATAGAAAGCCCATTTTATCCTATATTTCTTATTGTATAGTTTCCCAATGTATGTTTCTTTATTATATCAATTCAAATTTATGCAGTTAATTATGAAGTCAACTAAACTACCTAGTATAGGTTTAGAGAGTTTTCCATTATTTAATAACTTTTGTTTTATATGGTTTTTCTTTATTTAAAAAATACACAAAAATACTAATACACACTTGATACAGAAAACCTGAAAAATATGGAATATTTCAAAGAAATTTTAAAAAGACATGTAATGCCATCATCTAAAAGTAAAGAAAAAAATCCTTCTAAATAACATTATAATGTGCATATATTTCCAGTGTTTTTAAGTCTGTTTGTAAACAAATACACATATTAAATAAAACAGTCATACTCTTAACATTGTTTTATAGTTGGGTTATTTTATTTAGCAGTATATCATGAACACTTTCCCATTTAGTAAATGTTTAGCAACACAACTTTTGATATCACATATGCAGTGTGATCAAAATATATGGTGAATGGTTAAATTTTAAAAATTTATTACAGTAAAAGACATGTTGGCATTAATCCACCTGAAAATACTCCCTCTTTTTCGGAACACACTTATCCCATCATTCTTGCTACTTTCTAAAGTAGTTGTGGAAGTCCTCTTGTAAGTGTCTTTATGAGGTATAACCCAAAATATGGTAAATGCTGCTGACAATTGCCATCCAATGAAAGTGTGGGCTTGTAAAAACTTGGTGTATTTCTGTCCACCTTATTCACTGGATCTTACATGGTGTACTTCTCTTCCCAAAGTCAAAATGACCATGAAAAGTAAAAGTTTTGAATCGATTGAGGACACTGAGGCAGCCATGACAGTGTAACTACATTCACTGTTGAAAGAAAACTTCCAGAACTGCTTCAGAAAGTAGCTAGAACAATGCGATAAGTGTGTTCTAAGTGAGGGAAGTATTTTGAGGGGAAGAATGGCAATCTCTTTTACTGTGATAAATGTTTTTAAAATGTAAGCATTTGCCATATTTTTTTATTATACTGTGTATAACTTATTGGCTACACATTGCTACAAGGTTTTTTTATTAAGCATGTCGCCACCAAGATAAACAAGGAGTTCTATTATCAAAGAAGAATAAGAGAATGGATATTGGGTAGGAACTATCAGTCTCTGCCAAATACACCATAATTGACTATTGTTGGACACTTGCATTGTTCCCATTTTTTCACTTTTATTAAAAACACTGTGATTACATCCTTGTGCAGACATTTTTGCCTAATCTCTGATTATTTCCTTAGGATAAATTCCTGGAAGTGGAATTGCTGGGTCAAAGGGTATGGACATTTTTAAGGCTTTTGATACATATTGCCAAATTGCCTTCTAGAAAGGTTGAACCAATTTACACTCCCACCAGCAGTGTTTGAGAGTGCCCTTTATCCCACCTTACACCCTCACCAACACTGGGTATTATCATTCTTTTTAATATTTGCCATTTTGATAGTTTAAAAATGGTGTCTCTTTTAATTTGTATTTCTTTTAATAGGAAGGTTTAATATATTTTCCATCAGTTTAATATTCATTTATTTCTTTTTTGAATTACCATTTCATATCCTTCACCCATTTTTCTAGTGAAGTGTTTGTCTTTTTCTTATTGACTATTAAGGCTTTTATATAATAAATGTATGAAGAGGATTGGAATTATTTTAAATGGGGTTTTCTGTGCCTACTTACTGACACAGTGAGTTTATGGTTCTTTAAAAGGTGTTTTTCTAGAAAATATGATCCAAAGATACTTTACCTGGCTTTTTAAATTTCAGTGTTATTTGATTGTTTATATAGATTAAATCAAAGAGTAAGCATTACTGCTTTTACCTAACTAAAATTCAGTCTTTTATACTTAGATAATAAAACCTTGATGAGAGCCTGCTTATTGTTTTGGATTGGCTTTGTAGAGCTGTCACTGACATTTATTGAATTCAAAATAAGTTCTCAGAAGTTGTGTGTAGACATCTGAAAGAAAAACATTCTCCATTTCAATACTTACCTACTAAATTGATAGTCAATTCTTTAATTTTTTTTAAAGGCCATTTGGATATGGTTCGGTTTCTCCTTGAAGCTGGTGCAGATCAAGAGCACAAAACAGATGAGATGCACACTGCCTTAATGGAGGCTTGCATGGTAATTTTAATTGTGCTCACTTGAAATTTTATGGGAAGAAAAACTCATGTGTGTTGAAGCCTTTGAAAATCGGTGTTTGGTTTGTATAATTTTTTAACCCATTTCTAAATTAAACACAGGTAATGCTTGAATATCTGTGCTTGTGAAAGAGAATAGTACTGTGTAACTATAGTATATTTGGTTTTAGAGATATTGATAAATCTAGTTCTGGAGATAGTAGGACATCTTTCCAGTGTTTTTATAGCTTTATATTAAAATTTTATAAGGCAAATTGCTGTGAAAATATGCTTTGGATATTAAGAGTACATATTTTGGATTCTCTGGATATCCTGTAAAGTATTTAATTGTTTCTTAGGATAAAGATCTAGAATTTTAATTCAAACATTTTCTGTCAAAGAGAATAATCAGCTTTAATGTTGTCAATACAGAAACCATTTTTTTCCATTAGCACATTGTTATCACACATATATTATTGTATCCATAAAGAGTACATCAAATACAAAGAGATTCAAAGTGTTCTGAGCTTTTATGATACCTTTAATGTTTAGAAAATTACCCAGAAAAGTACAAATGTTTTTAAGATGTGGTTAAATAAGCTCATCATTATCTATGGTTTGTTTGGTTTTTTTGGTACTGGGGATCAAACTCGGGACCCTGTGTATGCGAGGCAGGCAGCGGAACCACTGAGCTAAATCCCCAGCCCATCATTATCTATGTTAATTCTTTTTTTTTTTTTTTTTTTAAGAAAAGTTCTCACTGAGTTTCCCCAGCTGAGCTTAAACTTGGTTTCTACCTGCCTCTATTTCTCAGAGTGTTGGGAATAAATGTTGGGTTGATCACCCACCCGACTAGTTGTCCGGTTGGTAGCCTGACCAGTCACTGGGAGATGCCCAGTTGCCTGATGAGGGGACAACAGGAGGTGAAAGAATAATATACCAAGAACAAGAAATAAAGAATAAAGAATGAATGATAGTTAATTACTTGGAAGGCCAAGAGTTGATCTTTAGCTGTCTCCTGGCTAAAGACCACCTCATCTTAGCTCTGTCCTGGCTAAGACCATGAGCACTGGATTAGTCAGTATTTATGATTATGCAACATAGCAAGTGGATGTGAAGGCAGATAGATATAGGGAATAGAACTAATGCATTTAATGAGCCAGGTTTGGGAGAAGGGAGTAACATTGTATACTTGTAAAGGCCAGGTCACAGTTAACAAGCCACCTATGCTATCTTGCAGGTCATAGCTAATAAACCACCTGCGTTGTGTAGCTAACATTTGATCTTAGAGAATAGTTATACAGAGTCATAATTCCTCAGCTACAGTGTTTCCTTGCTATAGAGATGTCACAACCTCATCCATCATTGAGACCTCAGTTGTGACTGATGGCATAGGGAAGTCTATCTTCAAATCCCAGATGAAAGATCAACTGGCAGTTCACACTTAGGCCTTGGAGTAACTCATAATCTTAATAGCTGAATTCATAAGCCAGATCAATAATATCTAAAGCTCAGTGTGGTTTCAAGTGGTATGCAAATATAGGCATGTGCTACCATACCTAGCTTAATTTCTATTTGTGTGTGTGTGTGTGTGTGTGTGTGTGTGTGACTACTTCTGTGTGACAAATGACAGCCTACAGGCTTAATACAACAGCCACTTACTAATTTATGTTTCTGTGGGACAATCGGGAGATTTTTCTATTTGCATCTCTCAGTGGGGGCGAGTTTCTCATGTAGCTACCATCAGATAGTTGCTGGCTGGCATCTCTAAAATGTTTAACTTCAATGTCTGGAACCTTGATCAGGATAGCTGAATGGCAAAGACCTCTCTCTTTTCATGAATAGTCTTTCTATGTGGCTTTCTTAGACTTCTCTGAAGAGAGCTGATCCCAAGGTTAGCATTCCAAGAGAGAGGCAGAGAACTGGCACAGCAACATTTCTACCAAATGTAGTCATGGGCAGTCCAGATTTAAGAGATGGAGCTGGGAATAAAGTTCATCTCCTGATGAGGTGATATGCAAAGAATGGCAGACATCTTTCACATCTAAGAAATTTTGTTATTTAAAAAAAAATACTCCCAAGCCTCATCTGTATTGTTATATTTCTGAACATAGCTCTTTTATCCTTGCCCTCTCAAAGACCTAATGATATTTTAAGGTAATCAGTATAGTACATTATAGGAAAAAAATCTGAGCCAACAGTTCATACAAACACATTAGCAGTTGGAAGATTTAATATTTGCTTTAATGGTTCTTCTCAATAACTGATTACAAAATAAATCAGAATTAACTATTTATTTATTTATTTATTTTGAGGCAGGGTCTCACTATGTAGTTCAGGCTGGCCTTGAACTTGCAGCAGTCCTCCTGCCTCAGCCTTCTGAGTGCTGGGATTACAAGTGTGTACTACCATGTCTGGCCTAGAAATGTGTTTTTTAAAATTACTTTCTCAGAATCCTAGAAATGATTGGTAAAAATATAATGTGTTTTTTAAATGATAGCGAAGTTTTATAACAGATAGGAAAAGAAACAGGCACTACAGAGTGGGTTTGGGCCAAGGAGAAAAAAGTATACCCTACGTTGTGAGGGTGGGCTATCCTGAAGAGGCATGACAGTAACCCCTTAATGGCCACTGTCTCTTTTTGTATCACCCACTTCTCTGGTTGACATCAGGTTTAGGCTATCCTATTGAAAACATGCTCCATTTCTTGCCGGAAGTCCACATGCAGGGCTCTGGGAACTGTGCTGTGCATGTACTTTTTTTTTTTTTTTTTTGAAGACAGGGTCTTACTATGTAGTCCAGGTTAGCCTTGAACTCTTGAACTCATTATGTAGTACAGGCTGACCTCAGACTGATCTTCGCTCAGCCTCCTGATTCATGGTTTTACAAGCATGTGCCACTGTGCCCAGCTAGAAAGTACTGTATAATACTTTTCAGATTGGTATAATTTGCATATAATAAGATGCCAAATTTTAAGTATACTTATGTTTGAAATTTTATATATAAATATACCCATGTCATAATCAGATCAAGATATTTAGCAGTCTGGGAGGCCCACTTGTGCTTCTCCCGAAATTAACCACAATTCTACCTTTTGTCATCATGAATTAGTTTTCCTGATTTTGAACTTAATATAAATAGGATAATACAGTATTCTTTTGTGTCTCACTTCTTTCACTCAACAGTATGCATTTGTTTTGTTTTGTTTTGTTTTTATTTTTTTTTTGGTACTGGGGATCGAACTCGGGTCCTTGTGCTTGTGCAGCAGGTGGCGAAACCACTGAGCTAAATCCCCGGCCCAGCAGTATGCATTTGTGATTACTCATTTTGTTCTCTTATAGTAATTTGCTTTTCATTTTTGTATAGTATTTCATTGCATAAATATGCCTCTTTTTAATTCAATCTATCATGATGGACATTTGTATTTTTAGGTTTTGACTATTTAGAATAAAGCTGGCATGAATATTCTTGTGTCTTTTGATTCACATAAATGATCATTGCATTTGGTTATATAATTAAGAGTAAAATTTCTAGATGGGAAGATTTTGATTACTAATTCTCTCTCTTTTTTGGGTGGGTATTAATGGGGATGAGCCCAGGGCCTTCACATTTTCAACCCTTTCAATGAAACAGGGTCTCACTAAGTGTGTAAGTTGCCGAGGTTGGGCCCCAGCCTCCTTCAGCCTGGGATTACAGGTATATGGCACATGCCCAGCTCTAATCCATTTTAAAAGTCTATTCAGATTTTCTTTTTGTTAGTTTTAATAGTTTATGTCTTTCTAGAAATTTATCCATTTTATCTAGCTTCTTTGATTTGTTGGCGTACAGTTGTTCATAGTATTCTCTTACAATCCATATTACTTCTGTAATAATGTCCTGTCTTTCATTCCTGTTGTTAGTAATTTGAGGGGTTTGTTTTTTTGGTGGGGGGAGTCAATCTAAAATTTTGTCAACATTTGATATTTACAAAGGATTAATTTTTAGTTTTAAAATTTTTCCATACTCTAGTTTATTTCCACTATATTTTTATTTCTTCCTCTTCTAGCTCTTGAGATGGAATCTTAGATCATTAGTTTGTGATGTTTCCTCTTCTCACTTTATGCATTTAGTGCTGTAAATTTCCTTCCTGGAGTGCTTTAGTTGTATCCTACAAATTTCAATATGTTGTACTTTTATTTTCATTCTGTTTAATTGTTGATTTCAAAAAATTTTTTCTTGAAATTTTGACTCATGGTTATTTGCTTATTTCTACTTTTTAAATCTTTGGAGATTTTCCTGTTTGATTCCATTGTTAACAGAGAACATACTTTGTGTGATATTAGTTCTTTTAGATTTTTAAGGGTTACTTTATGGCCTGTTGGTGGTTATATATACTGTTGATAATTGAAAAGTATATGTATTCTGCTGTTGTCGAGTACAGTGTTCTTTTACTGTCAATTTGATCCTGTTAATTGGTGGTGTAATACTTCTGTATTCTTTCTGATTTTTTGTCTGGTTGTTGCAGGTAATTGTTGGGAGAGCTTTGAAATCTCCAAGTATAATTGTGGATTTGTCTGTTTCTTCATTGATTTCACTTTTTTTCATATTTTGGAGCTGTGTTATTTGGTTCATACATTTTTAGAAATGCTGTGTTTTGAGGGAATTGACCTTTTCATTATTATACTGTATAATCTGTCTCTGGTAATTTGCTTTGCTTTGAGGTCTCCTGTATTTCATATTACTGGAATTATTCTTGCTTTCCTTTGATTAATGTTGCCTGATACATGTTTTATTCATTTATTTTAATCTACCTATTTCATTATATTGAATTGTGAGTTTTATATAGCATATATATAGATCACATTTTGTAACCCACTCTGTTAATCTGTTTTTTAATTGGTTGATGTATTTAACCCACTTACATTTAATGTAATTATTGATGTGGTGTCTTACATTCTGATTTTTTTCATTTCTTCCATTTTTTTCTCCTTTATTTAACGTATCATTAATAGTGGTCTTAGGGCTTTTTCTGCTAACTCTTATATTTGATTCATTCCTAGGATTGCTTTTTGTGTGTGCATGTGGTAGGAATTGAAACTGGGCCTTCATACATCCCCAGTTCGTTTGTTCTTTCTTTCTTTCTTTCTTTCTTTCTTTCTTTCTTTCTTTCTTTCTTTCTTTCTTTCTTTCTTTCTATTTATTGAGACAGTGTCTCTTACTAAAACTTCTAAATTGCTGAGGCTGGGCTCAAATTTGTAGTTCTCCTGCCTCAGCATCCCAGAGTGTCGGGATTACAAGGTATGCACCACCATGCCCAATTTGAGATTTTTTTGTTTTGTTTTGTGTGTATATATGTATGTGCATTTGTATGAGTGTGTGTATGTGTGTCTTGATTACATAACACTTTTTTCCTGCTTCTTAATTTGTCTAGTAATCTTAAAAATTGTAAACCATACATTGTGACTGATTGTGACCTTTTAGAGGCTCTATATTATGTTATCTTCCTTTTAAGATTGATATCTGGGCTCAATGGTGTGCACTTTTACTTTCAGCTACTTGTAAGGCTGAGATATGAAAATCAGAGATTGAGATTAGCCTGGGCAATATAGTGAGACTCTGTCGGGGCAGGGCAGGGAGAGGAGACTAATAAGCAGTTGAATTATCAGTGGATCACTTTGGTCTTGTTGAAGCTTGATTTTACCTTATTCCCACAGTGTAGTGCTTAGTTTTTGAGGATAACCTGCCAACTCAACTTAAAAATCTGGGTTATTCACCATGCTTTGTTCTTTTTGGTTGAGCCTGAACTCCCAGTGTCTCCAGCCTTTCAGTAATTATTCTCTACTAGGCACTCTGGAGTCTCATCCTTACTATGCTCAATTCAGGAGTTGCCAAAGTAAAGAGAATTTTGTGTAGAATTTTGGGACTCTTTTATCTGTTTTGTTTTTTTTTTTGGTACTGGGGATCAAACTTGGGTCCTTGAACTTGGAAGGCAGACAGCAGAACCACTGAACTAAATCCCCGGCCCTTTACTTTGTTTTCTTTTTCTGCGAGTTCTAAGTACCTTGGATGCTTCATATTTATTTGTTCTTTTTTTTTTTTTTCCCCTTGTTTCCTACAAAATGTTTGTATTCCCTCTAGGTTTTATTTCCCTTGGCCAGTTTGGAAAATACACAGGGAGAAAGCTGGAGTGAATGCAGGGTTTATCTCATGTGCTCCTTTCTTTTACTGATCAGCCCTAGCTTGATTGTTGTCCAGTTTCTCTAAATGCATATTACACCCATACTCTTTTTTCTAGCTTTTTTTTTTTTTAATTTTTATTCCTTTTTTGGTACCGGAGATTGGCGGCGAAACCACTGAGCTAAATCCCCAGCCCCTTTTATAGTTTTTTATGATTGATTAATTCTAATTCTAGCTACTTCTCCATGACTAAGACCAAAGTATTAGAATTTTAAAAAAGAAAAATTCTAATGCTGATATTAGACCTGTAAGATTGAGTTATTTTTTATTATATGAACTTGACATGTTAGCAGAATCTGTAATTTTGAAAATTTCAAGTAAACTCAAGTATCTGTAGACAATAAATCTTTTCTTTTCAGTTGAAAATGTATTTCAAATACCAGATATCTCAATATACCAAATAACTTAGTAACTTGATGAAATGTATTTCATTTTATATATTATTTGAAGAATTAGTACAACTAAAATTTTCGTGTAATTTTACCTGTTTTTGGCATTGTGTCAAAAGTGATTAAAGCTGGGCTAGTTGTTTAGTTAAATATAATGAAACTGTAGATACTGTACTGAAATATAACATTTAATTAAGCTTTCTTTATTTCTTTAATAAAAGAATGCCTAATCTTATAAAACATTATTTTTTGTATTCAGCATTTACAAGTAATTTATTAATATTTCAATTTTTTTTTTTTTTGGTACTGGGGATTGAACCCAGGACTTTGCACTTGCAAGGCAGGCGCGGTGCCGCTAAGCTAAATCCCCGACCCCTGATCTTTTTTTTTTTGGTACCAGGGATCGAACTCAGGATCTTGCCCTTGTGAGGCAGGCGGTGGAACCACTGAGCTAAATCCCTGGCCCTCCCTGATCATTTTTGATATATTAACATCTGATTTTGTATGCCCACAACAAGCATTAAGACCTATGTAAGTTTTTTTTTTTTTTGTACCGGGGATCAAACTCGGGACCTTGTGCATGCAAGGCAGGCAGCGGAACCACTGAGCTAAATTCCTGGCCCATGGCCTATGTAAACTTTAAAGTCAAGAATTTAAAACTCAAGGATAGGATGTAGCTTACAGGTAGAGTGTGGGCTCAACATGCACAGTGCCCTAAGTTCATTCTTCAGCACTAGAAGAAAGAAAGAAAGAATTTGAAATTTGTTGAAGAAGGATATTTGTGGTTATAGTGGATGACAATGGATAACCCTCTATTGGAGTATCATACTGTTAATTTCTTTAATATCTGTGCAGACAGATCCATGGTAAAATTATTTACAAATAAGACCTTTGTGTATCTTTGTAAAATTATTTGCCTTATTTGCAGCATTCTGCTGTGATGAGGAAAACAGGGTAGATAAACCCAGTTTATCTTAGTGACATAATCCCAAGTGGCAATTACTTCACATTTGTTGTGTGAGTCTTTTTTTGCTAAGCTTTGGTTTCTAAAATGGATCTAATATAATTTCTACACTTGAACCCGACACCCTCTGATGTTGAGGGTGGGGCTATATTTGACCTGGCATTTGTGTAAACTATTTTGAAATAGTATTGACTATGGATTTAAGAGTTTTTTTGAACTTTAAAGTATGTGGAAAAATCAGAATTATTTAAAATTGTGACTGTATGTCACCAAATCTGATTTTTTGAGAAAATTGTGGATTTGTCCAAAATTAAGATAAAGTAATTTAAACCTTATTTTAAATATATTAAGGGACTTTTGATAAGGGTCAGATGGGTATGGTAGTGTATATGCTACCTAAGCTAAGTCTCCTGATCTTCCTGTTTTCAATCTCTTGCTACAAAAATTTTCTCATGCTTTACCTCTGAAAATCTGCAGGATGGACATGTAGAGGTGGCACGTTTGCTTTTGGATAGTGGTGCTCAAGTGAACATGCCTGCAGATTCATTCGAGTCTCCATTGACACTAGCTGCTTGTGGAGGACATGTTGAATTAGCAGCTCTACTTATTGAAAGGGGAGCAAATCTTGAAGAAGTTAATGATGAAGGATATACTCCCTTGATGGAAGCTGCTCGGGAAGGACATGAAGAGATGGTAGCACTACTCTTAGCACAAGGTAAAACTTTATATTTCTTTTAAAGTAAAAAGCAAACTATAAAAAACAAACTTTAGGGCCGGGGATTTAGCTCAGCAGTGCTGCACCTGCTTGGAAATCTCAAGTTCCTGGCTTCGATTCCTGTTATGAGGTGGGGGGGGGACCGCAAAAGCCAAAACCAAACAAACTTTATTTCTCCATTGGTGTCATTATATTTTAAAACATTTCCCTTCAAATTATAAAACGCAGGAGGGAAGATAGCAGGAAGAGTAAAAATGATCAAGATGCTGTTTGTGCATACATCAATCCCCAAAGCTGAATTTATTCACTATGTATCCTAAATATGTACTAATAAATTTATTTTAATTTTAATTTTTATTACATTTTGTTTGCAGTACAAATCATGATCATATTCATTTTCTTTTTTCCCCCTATTTTTATTAGTACATGTTTGCAGTACATAATGGTTACATTCCTTATAAGGAGTTGTGTATGTATATAACGTCTCAATTCTTTTTTCATTCCCTTACTCTCCCTGCCCCCTGCCCCCCGCCCATTTCTTGGTCCCTTTCTCCTTTGAAAAAGATCTACCTTCCTATTGTCTATCTTTTATTTAGGTCTTTGTTTATATTTTGGGTTTCTCATATAAGAGAAATCATGGGATACTTAAACTTATGTGTCTGATTTTATTTCACTTAACATTATGGTCTCAAGATGTATTCATTTTTCTACAGATGACTCAATTTTTTTTTTTTTTTTTGGTACCTGGGATCAAACTTGGGACCTTGCGCTTGCAAGGCAGGTGGCAGAACTGCTGAGCTAAATCCCTGGCCCAAGTTTATTCTTCTTTATGGCAGAGTAGTATTCCATTGTGTATAAACCCACATTTTCTATATCCGTTCATCTGTTGATGGACATATAGGCTGCTTCCACGATTTAGCTATTATGAATCATTTTGCTATAAATATAGGTATGCATGTATCACTGTAATATAATGTCTTTAGGGCCGGGGATTTAGCTCAGTGGTTTTGCTGCCTGTTGTGCAAGTTCAAGGACCCAAGTTCGATCCCCGGTACCAAAAAAAAAAAAAAAGACAATATGATGTCTTTAACTTTTGCAGGAAGATACTTAGGGACTAGCTGGGGCAAATGGAATATCTGTTTTTAGTTTTTTGAGGACTCTTCATACTTATTTTCATAGCGGTTATACTAGTTTACATTCCCTCAAAATGCAGAAGGATTCTTTTTCCCCCCAGCCTCAGCAGCATTTGTTATTATTTGATTTCTTGATGATAGCCATTCTTTCTGGAGAAGATGGAATTTTAGTATTTTACTTTGCATCGTTCTAATTGCCAGAGGCAGTTTATTTCTTAAAAAGAAAAACACAATAAAAAACTAGTTTTCTTTGGGTGTTTTGTGTCTGTATTAGTGAAGTTTTACTACACATAAAATGTTAATTATAAAGTTGATTCTCAACACCATGGAAGTAACCACAGACACAGTGAAGATAGAAATGATTATGACAGCTTAGAATAATATCTTTACTATAATTTTCTTACAACTATTTTTTCTATTTTTATGCTTTTCCAGGAGCAAATATAAATGCCCAGACAGAAGAAACTCAAGAAACTGCTCTTACCTTGGCTTGCTGTGGAGGATTTTCTGAAGTTGCAGATTTCTTGATTAAGGCAGGAGCTGATATAGAACTTGGCTGCTCCACACCTCTGATGGAGGCTTCTCAGGAGGGACACCTGGAGTTGGTTAAATATTTGCTGGCTGCTGGTATGTGTCTTTAAAAGTGTTGTATAGCACAGAAGGAGAAGCACAAGTAAGACTTCACTTATATGTGGAATCTAGAAAACTTGAAACTCGTAAGAATAGATCAGCAGTTACCAGAGTCTCTGGGTGGGATGGGGTTGGGGTGTGGACAAATAAAGGGAAGATATTGATCAAAGGATGCAAAGTTCCAGTTAAACAGAAGGAATAAGTTTTAATGATTTATTGCCTGGTATGGTAATGCAGTGCACATTTCATAATTACTAAGAGTCAAATTTAAGACTTTTTTTTGGTGCTAGGGACAAAACCCTATCCCTAGCAAGACTTTGTGCATGTTAGGCATGCGTTCTACCACTGAACTACACTTCAGCTCAAGAGTAGACTTTAAATGTTCTTACCACAAAAAAATGGTAATTATGTGAAGTGGTTAAACCTTGATTTAATCATTCTACACTGTGTGTATGTATGTATATAGAAAGACAAGTACAAGTAAGACTTCAGTTATATCTGGAATCATTTGTATTTGAAATATATATATTTCAGAGCATATTGGGCCAGGGTATTAGCTCAGTGGTTCCACCACCTGCCTCACAAGCGCAAGGTCCCAAGTTTGGTCCCCAGTACCAAAACAAAACAAAACAAAGCATATTAAAACAGTTCCTTTTGTTTTATTTTTAGTTTTGTTTTTGTTAACCTCTTGAAAAATACCTTTAAGAAAATAACATTTGTTTAGTTATTTAGTGCTACCAGGGATTGAACCCAGGGCACAGAGCATGCTAGGCAAGCATTCTTTCACTCAGCTACATCCCTAGCCCTTTTTATATTGCCTTTTAACTTTAGCAGTTAACCTTAACTTTTTTACTTATACAAAAGTTCAAAGACAGCTCCACAGTCTTAACTGCTTTTTTAAGCTAGCCTCTTAAGTCTCTAAAAGTGTCATTTTAAAAAAGATTTTTTATTAATGTTTGCTTAATTACCATAAGGGTTTCCATTCATCTTTCTCCATTGATGGTTTGTGGCCTGTGGGAGAAGTAAATTCCTCCTGCTTAGTCTTATGAATAATAGGGGGTGTGGATGACATGGTTCTTTTAAGCTTATTTCTTGACATTTCAAACTTGTCTCTCAAAATAAGAAGGAATTAATTTTTTAGCAGAGTGATTAGTTTTAAAATAGGTTTTATTCCTTATTAAACAATAGTAACCAATAATTCCTATTATGTAGAATACTTATTATTTTATAGGATATGCCAGAGAAAAATTGAGTCAGATAGATATAAGCCTTTTATATGTCTTTTGGAAATAATGTAGAATTTTTCATTTGATCTGGATCTGATATATTTTTAAATTTTGTTTTTGTTTTTTTGGTACTGGGGATTGAACTCGGGACTTGCGCTTGTGAGGCAGGTGGCAGAACCACTGAGCTAAATCCCCGGCCCTGGTATATTGTTAAATTTTGATATATAAAGAAATGAATATAAAAAGGAAAGTAAAATATTTACCAAAACTTTGTTCATGTTTTAGCACTTTTATTATTAGCCTTAAATAGGGCTTGGCCTCAATTTTTTTTGAATTATTCATTTCTTTCTCTCTCTTTTTTTTTTTTTTTTAGAAAACCATCTGTTAGCATTTAATGAGCCCCCTGACCTGTGGCTTCAAGCCACCAGGACACAGACCCCCCCCCCCCCCCCAACACCCTCAATCTTCTCCTCAACTCTTCTGCTGAAGAATTTGGCCTTCATGATGACAGGGTGCTTTGGGAGCTTTCCTTTCTCAAGAACTTTGTAATAGCCCAATCGCACTACATCAATGATTGGAGCTACTCCAGTCTTGTTTTTGGCAGCATTTACTTGTGTCTGCTCACTGACTAATGTCCACAATTTATCAACATTGACAGTTGGGCAGAAGCTCTGGTTTCTCTTTAAGTGGTAATGCCTCATACTGACTTTCCCAAAGTAACTTGGGTGATATTTGTTGAAGTTGATCCTGTGGTGATGCATGCCACCAGCATTACCCGGGCCTCCTGGGTGCTTCTGGTACCTGCCGATATGGCCGTGGCTCATGTGGTCCCAAAGTTTCCGGGACTTCTTCAGTCTGGATGGCATGTTGGCAGCTGAGACAGAAAATGAATTATTCATTTCTTAACCTAGATTGTTAATAGTTTGGATGATTTATGGTTTAGATAAAACTACCCATAAAAACTGACCTCTTTCCCGACTCAATTACTTGTTCTATTAATCTCTCTAGTTAGTACATGTACTATTTAATCATTATTTCCCTAGGATATTCTGTAACTCCCATTCAAGAGTCTTTTCTAGTGGTTACCTTTCTACATTCTTCCCACATTCCTCTCTGAAGCTAGTATCCTACATTGTAAGATTTTTAAAAAGAAGAGTGAATGTTTATTAAGAAATTATTGAGCTTGGAGCTGTAATCCTGGCTACTTGGGAGACTGAGGTAGGGGTATTGAAGTTTGAGGCCAACTCCAACAACTTAAGGAAAACCTGTGTCAAAATAAAAAGGCCTGGGAATGTAGCGCAGTAATAGAACATTCTTGTGTTCTATCCCCAGTACTGAAAAAAACAAAACAAAACACCAGACACTATACTCAGCTCTTGTGTTATCTCCACTAATTGCCACTAGTGTCTGTGTATTAAGAATTATTTAAAACATTCTTGTAAATCTGGAACTGATGCAGTTATGTTACATAATTTCTCTAAAGTAACCAAACTGTTAGTGCCGGAGCTAACATTCAAACTTAGAACTCCTGATACTTTTTCTATTGCCATTACCATTGATTCAACATTGGTTGCATATTTAGCTTCTTTTACTGATTTGAAGTATGTAGTTCCCAGTACTATCTCAGGCATTAGGATCACTTTTTTATATGATTACTATCTAAAATTTTTTCGCCCAGATTTGTGTGTGATTTATTTATATAAAGTTCTTATAGTAGATTACTAAAAAAATAGCTGCCTATACAATTAAGAAAAACTTTTAAATGTTTTTGTTATAGTATCTCTCAAACATATAGAGAATATAGTATAATAACCCCTAAGAACCCATCACCAAGTTTTAACTAGGTGAATGTTTATTCATGGCTACTTTTATTTTATCTATATACCTTCCTCACCCCCAATTTACTATTTTTTGGGGGGATACTGGGGATCGAACTCAGGTCCTTGCACTTGCGCAGCAGGCGGCGAAACCACTAAGCTAAATCCCCGGCCCCACCCTCAATTTATTTTAAAAATGTATTTCCTAAGTCTCTTAATCTGTGGGCTCCCTTTTTCTTTATAACTTTTTGGTTTGAAGAAATGGGATGCTCATGGTTTAGGCTTCACAGAGTATGGATTTCCCTGATTGCTATTATTTCATTTAACTGGAATTTTCATGAATTGGCTGTTATATCTAGAGACTTGGTTGTGTACAGGTTTGATTTTCTTTTTTTTTCTTTTTTTGGTACTGGGGATTGAACTCGGGACCTTCTGCTTGTGAGGCAGGCAGCAGCACCACTGAGCTAAATCCCCAGCCCTAATTTTCTTTTTAATGGAAAGACTTCATAGGTGGTATTTGTAACTTTCTTGAGGAGGTAATAAACATCTGATTTTCTTTTTATGATATGATTAGCCATTGATGATTGTTGCTTAGGTTCCTTAATTCTTCTGGGGTTGAAAAGTGGTGATATTTTAAATTTTGTTATTGCTTCCTTGTTTTTTTAGCTGGAACATGTGTTTAAAGAGAAGTATCCCCTTATCAGCTATTTGGTTACTCTTGAGTACAGATCATAAAGGGATGACAGGATAAATGATTGATTTTTTTTTTTCCCTTTTATTACCAATTTCCAACATGCTGAGGTAGTCCTCTAGAATCCTTCAAAGGTAACAAATGAACTGTTTCATTTTGTTTTGCTTTTTATTTGAACATCATTTTGAACTTCTGGATTTAAACATACATGTTAACTTTGACTTCATTACACTCATTCTTTCTGATGCAAAAATTATAAATAATGGGACAATTTGAATATCTTTCATTAATATAGTTAGTCTAATCCTTTACTATGACCTTGTTTTAGTCTTTTACAGTTTCCTTGCCTTCGGATATGGTAATGTGTTCCAGGCTCATCTTATCCAGTTCTCCTGCTCTAATCTTAGAATCAATCTTTTTCCTAAGCTCCCAGTTCTACTTAGTAGGAGGTGGTACTTAAGACACTACAATCTATGTTAGAAATGATATTTCTACTTGACCTGTCCTTTCTCTGGGGCCTTTTCAGGTGGTCAGGGTTAGGATATATGAGTTATTCTTGTAGATTAAAAAATTATATCAAATTCATGTCAGTATTTCCAGGTCAAAACCACAGGGTTTTTATTCCAAGAGAACCATCTTAAATCTGTGTTTTCTCTTAACCACGTCCAAAATTTCATTTCTCACCAAATAATTATTTATAACACAATATCTGGAGAACTGTCTGAAAAGTTTTTCAGCTTTTATTCTTGAAGGTAGTAAATATGTTTTTTTTGTTGGTGTTGTTTGCTAGGTGCTAATGTTCATGCTACAACAGCAACAGGAGATACAGCTCTAACCTATGCTTGTGAAAATGGACATACAGACGTTGCAGATGTTTTACTTCAAGCAGGAGCTGATTTAGTAAGATATTTTAAATTTCAAATATTTTTGCATGAACTTTAATGCTTATTCATTCATATATAACAGTTAGGAAGCATGAGTAAGGGTCAATAGTTTGCAAACTTTATGTAAGATGACTTTTAAAAACTTGGCTACTTAGACTTGTTGAATGTACTAGAAAATACTTAGTGTCTAATAGGGCATATGTTTTCCTGGGTAAAACTGTTTCTTATTTCATCCCCATTTGATTTTCCTGTAATTTTTTAGATTTTGTTAGACATAAATTCAATGATTTGTTCACACAGTAACGTGTCAAATCACTTTGAATGATTTCTTTTGTTTCTCTGATTCAACATTTAAAAACAAAGCTACTGTTAATTATCCTAACAACATTATTAAAACATTCTGCTCTTTGTTCTTTTGGCATTTTGTTTATATGTCAGGTTCATATGTATAATAATATTTACAAGTATAAGAAATTATAGGTTGGGGATTTAGCTCAGTGGTTCCGTTGCCTGCCTCGCAAGTGCAAGGTCCCGAGTTCGATCTCTGGTACCAAAAAAAAAATTATAAACAATTGCAATACTTAGAAGTTTGATGCTTCTTGCTAATATGTGTGCTTTGACTTTTATTTTATAAAGGTGCTTTAAACTGCTTTCAAAAGTTTCTCTAGAATTCTTACATATTTCTTAAAAATATGTGTAAGACAGACAAAGCTATAAATGTAGTGAATTGACTTTATTATAATTATTTTTTAAACTGTGAGTATTGTCTTTTAAATCATTTCTAATAGTAGACATTTCTGATATAGATACCTGACAACATTGTAGGAAAATAATTATCTGAAATAAAGTATAATCATTTATACTAATACTGAATATTATAATAATGATAATATTCTTTATTTTTTGAGCTAAATCCCCGGCCCAATATTCTTTATTCTTAATCAGGGTTTGCTGTATCAAAGTTTTTAAGAAGTGTACTTTTTTTGTCTGAGAATTATAACAGAGATAAGTAGATCTTAATATTTTGCTTTCTTTCAGTGTCTTTTTACCTTGTATTTAAACCCTTCTTAGAGTTACCTTGGGTTATTTATAAAAATTAGGAATTGAAGTATTTCATCACTTGAAATAAAAAAATTGGATAGCGCATAAAAGCTCAGATAATATAGCCAAAGTTTAATGCTCTTATCATCTGAATTATCTAGATTCTCTCTTCTTCAATTTTTTTTTTTTTTAAAAGAGGAAAGGTTTATTTCAGCTCACAGATCATAGAGGTTTCAGTACATAGTCTTCTGGCTCCAAGCCAGGGTGACAAGGCAGAGGGAATCACAGAGGAGAAACAGTTCACGGCAAAGAAGGGCAGGCAGAAGGCAGCCAGCAGCAAGCGTGTAACAAGCAACAAAGCCTCTTCTTCAATTTTTCTATAACAAAATCACTCTTTCAACCTGTTTTTTGAGAGTTCTTATGAAAATATTAAATAGGTGAAGAAACTGTTAAATGTGTTCTAATATATAGCAAAACTTTAGTGATTTTTGACTGAATTAAAAAATTTGCTATAAAACATTTTTAAACGTTAATAAAATAACATTTATAGTGAAATAGTTTATAGCCTTTTAGTCCTTAGGAATTAGAGTTTATGATTTGGTTTCTTAGAAAATTGCATTGAATAAGCAAGTATTTGAATTTATCATATCTATTTAAATTTAAAATATAAGATTACAAAAGGGCTCTGTTAAATAATTAAGTACAAAGGTAACATTATTCTAATATGCTTATTTTGCAATCTATTTTCACATTCATTTACATGTAATTTTATTTTATTTATTGTTTTACATGTAATTTTAATCATAGTGTAATGTACTTGTTTTCTCTTTTGTCCACTGTGTTCTATCACAGTCATTTCCATATTGATATATGGTCTTTGTATTTATGACTTGCATAATCCATCAAGTTGATGAACCATAATCATTCATTTAATTATTGAACTTGCTTTTCTTTTTTCACTATTGTATTATTTGATTTTTTTTTTTTTTTTTTTGGTACCGGGGATCGAACTCCAGACCTTGCGCTTGTGAGGCAGGCGGTGGCACCACTGAGCTAAATCCCCGGCCCTTTTGTCACTATTGTAAATATTGTTAGACTTAATAATTTCATATGTATGACTTTTTGCTTTTTCTTTTGAATTATTTTATAATTGATTTTAGTAACTTTTAACAATATTTTAACAATATAGTGCCTATTCTATACTTTAGCCATCTGTGCAGATATATCTCAATTTTAACATTTAATTCTTCTGGGTAATAAAAAGTAGTAATTGTTTTTCAATATGGGAAAGTATAATTTTGATATTTAAAACTTATAAATAAACTATAACTTCAAGCTCAGCTATAGGCCGGAAGAAAAAACTTCTAGTTAAAAATGGTAAGTATTTTGGGTTAAGGTGCAATTTAGTAGTAGAATATATTTATTTCCTGGGATGAAACGAAGCTTTTAGATTTACATTGTAAATGTGTAGTAAGCATAATTTAGAACTTAGTTTTAAAAGAAATCTTGAAATTCTTATTTTAAAAAACTCATAGGTAGAATTGACATATTTAAGCATTTTCAGAATATGTGCATTTATTTCAAAATATGTGCATGTTAGTTTGCATTTTTAGAGTTATTTGAAACTTCATTTTCTCTAGTTCTAAAAATATTTTAAATTAAAAATATTTATATATATTTTTAATGGGAAACACATTGAATATCCATTTGTAGAGAATATGGATTGTATTTTGGCTTTTTGATATATGGCTTGTGTGTTATTAACGATTGAAGAAATTTGAATAATCCATTATTTAAAACTTTTAAACAGTTTAATATTCTTGAATAGGCCAACACTTGGAATGTTCTTTTTGAAAATGAAAATATTAAAGGAAGTAAAAAGTTGTCTGTAAGCTGAGTTTTAATGAATAAGCAGATCACTTTGAATAAGTGACCAAATTCATACCTTGAACAAGTGACCAAATTCATACCTTTCTGCTGTATGCATCTCTTGTTACTACTCTAGTGAGATTCATGTACATTGAAATAAAGATTATTTCTGTGTTCTTTCTCTGCATAGCATTTTTGTTTATTGGGCTCAGATTTATTTTTAGCGTCTGTTGTAGGTGCACGTGTAAAGTCATCATAAGAGGTTTTTTAAAATTAGCATTTTTTAATGAATAGATTGTTTAAAAATTTTTTAAGCCTTTGGAAATCACTTAATCTTGTTTTTTCTGTCAGTGTTCTTAAAAATGTAACTGAACTACCTAACCAGAAATAACCAATAAACACCCTTTAAAAACTTTAAAAAGTTGATTAACTCCAGTAGTCTTGGAGCTACTCCTGTGGTGTCATTTCTCTATGCTGTTTTTTTTTTTCCTCCAAATACTTATCTTTTATTTTTTGGTACTGGGGATCGAACTGGGGTCCTTGTGCTTGTGAGGCAGGCAACAGAATCACTGAGCTAAATCCCCGGCCCTCCAAATACTTATCTTTAGAACAGAAAACAAAATTTTAGTATTTCATATTATTCTCATCTTTATAACTTTAGCCAAAACTGTATAGTTACCATATCCCTCCAGCTCTCCCTCACTATTAATTATCAAGTTCAAAATAGAGAACATTCATAATCAACTGTTTAACAGTGTAATCTGTGTTATAAAGCACTACCCTGTAGCTTTCTTTATTTCCTACTTTGATATCAGTGTTTTCCAGGCTTCCATGTTCACCCATTTTATTGTAATAGACATTCTTGTTCTTGAGAGGGGATTTCATCAAGTCATTAGTGGATAGTGATTAATGTGTAGGTGGCAGAAGTATGTTGGCTAACATGTTAGGAGTGTTTTTGGTGAGTTTTTGTGTTTTCCAAACTGTTTCTGAGGATAGTAGGGTCTCTCTCTTCATCATAAAATGTTAATTTCAGCATTGATACTTTTATGTACTTATTAAGATGAAAGAAATATTTGTCACCTGTACAATTACTTTCATCTGAATTTGGCAACAAAGATAAGGTGGAATGGGAGAAAGAGCAATGTATAAATTGGATAAATAAGCATTCCTTTCTCTTCCCTAGTTCCTCAGTGTTTTATTTCTAGATGAAGTGTACCATGGTAAAATTTTTAAGTATGTTCTAAACTCAAGGAGTATTTACCCTAATAAACATCTAAATTAGGAGAGAAGATAAATAAATACATTCTAGCTATTTTCATGTAAATAGATTTTGTAATCACATTTAGCATTTTATAGGCCTGTATTTCTATTTAAAAGTAGATTTAATAATGAATAACACCCATGGAAGACATTCTATAAACCTACAGCTGAATGCAGGTCTTATAAGTGACAAAGGCTGCATTTGGTTGTGTAGAAAGCACTAATGCCACTGAACATTAGAAAAAGCACCTCAATTTTCATCATTGCTTTCAAATCACTAATTTATAAGCATACACTTGCCTCACTATTGTCATCTATAATATGAAATGTAATACTATCTTCTGGACGTTATATACCAAGGTCACATAAATATTTGTAATTTAGGATTTAGAAGGGAGACATTACAATGTGGTAAAAACTGACTTTTTCTATTTGGGAGTTATAAACCTTGGATTTTTATTTTGACTTTTCTGGGTGTTCTGAAGCAAATCACTTAAATTTTTTAGGGATCTTTTATTCTTCATCATCCTCTTCCTCTTGTCTGTGTTTTATGAAGGGTTTAGACCAGATGATCTTCAGTGACCTGGCTGAAAAAATCTAATTATATGACTTCAAAAGAATATATTAACCCAGCTACCTGTTTGGATGTATTAGATGATCTTGAGTACTTTCTTAGTCTAAGGAGACATAAATTGCTATTGAGATCCTTGAAGAAAATGAATTTTTAAGGTATAAATCATTACTAATGGTTGTGTTACATAAACTGTTATCTTAAAATCTTTGTATATGTTGGCTGAGTGTGGTGGTGCATGCCTGCAATCCCAGCACTTGGGAGGCTGAGGCAGGAGGATCCCCACAGGTTCAAAGCCAGCCTAGGCTACATAGTGAGTTCAAAGATAGCTTGAACTAAATAGTGAGGCCCTGTATGAAAAAAAAAAAACTTTGTGTATATTAGATGTATCATAAATTACTGCAAATACATTATTTTTGGGAGTTATTTACAATGAATGGTTAGCAGATTTAGTTTAATCCAAAATGCTTTATAGGTTATCTTAATAAAATGTGTTAATCTTGAGTCTGCTCCAATAAAGAATAATGTGGTATTATAATTTTTTCCATCAAAAGTCTTTTTTTCACTCAGTGTTTTACACTGCGTGCATGTTGTCAAGAAAGTAGGAAGGTTTTCTTTGACATTGATTTTTTTTTTTTTTTGGTACCAGGGATTGAACTCAGGACCTTGTGCTTGCAAGGCAGGTGGCAGAACCACTGAGTTAGATCCCCGGCCCAACATTGATTTTTAATTAGTTGTGAACATATGGGCTCTAATTAATCATCATTATTCAATCAAAATTTCTTTTTTGTTCTTCCACCTTACAAGTCTGTTTAGGTCATATCACTTTGTTTAGCTATTTAGAGATTTCATGTTCTCTTTAACTTAATTTGGAAGTATAGAGGAATATTTAGCTAAAATTTTATTCTATTTCTGTTTTTGTAGGGTCTTCTTGATAGGTTCCATGTTGGATAATTTGTGCTTATTATTTATTTTTGAATGGAGTTTGCTATTAGCTAAAAATAACATGGGAAGGGAGCAGGGAAAGGAAGTAAATTTTAGTAGTGCTGCGGATTGTACCCAGTTCCTTTGTACTGAGCTATATCATCAGTCCCTTTTAAAATTTTTTAAGATAGGGTCTTGCCCATGCTGGGCTTGCACTTGCAATATTGTACAACTGCCCAGTGCTGGGATTACAGGTGTGTGCCACCACTCCCAGAGAGAAGTGACTCTTGACAGTTAGCTTCTTTAAATCATACCATTGTTTCTTAATAAATGTTTACCATAAAAGATCCATCCTTTTAGGATAAGCACATTACTCATGAAGGAGATTGTACTCATTTAGATGTACTCACTTAGAGTACATTTCTAAGCCACATTGCTTTTATTCAGCACCTTCTTTGACTCTGGTCAGTGATTGAAAAGCTTCTTACTCTTTCCTGAACTGTATCCCTGTCATATCTTTCTCCATTATGAGTCAAGAAGTAGAGAAAATAGATACTCTGTCTCTCATTCTTTTAAGGTTCTTGTTTTTTGATAAATGTGAGTACTAAGTATATATATTTTTTATTAATTATACTGGTACATTTAAGGTATACAATATAATGACATTCATCATTGGAATTTTAATTTTTTTTTCTGGTACCGGGGATCGAACTCTGGACCTTGCACTTGTGAGGCAGGCGGTGGAACCACTGAGCTAAATCCCCGGCCCTGGAAATTTGCACCTTTACATAATCCATCTTGGTTCTTTTTTTTTTCCCATTCCTCTTCCCTCCCTTCAACCCCTCCACTCCTCCCTATCTATAAAGACTTTGTTTCCATTTTTTCTTTTTCTCATATTAATTCCATTCCCTTCTTTCTTTTCTCCTACCCCTCCCGAAGGTATATTTATAATGGGAGGAAGCTCTGTAACTAATGATCTTACCAATATTTTCCTTACTGTTTTCTCTCAATTTTTCTCATTTCCAAATCTTGATTATTTTCTAAATGTTTCTCTTGTTTTTGTGGCTTTACTTGCATTTTGAGACAAAGGCATTAGTGCAAATAATTGAGCAAAGTTACTTTTTCATAGAAGGAGTTTATATTGACATTTTCTTGAAAGAAAAACCACATTGGTACACACTTAATAATATCATAGCTCATGAGATTATAGTCTGTATAGTCTGAGGATCTTTTTAGTTGAAGATGCTGAGTTAACAAAGCTCAGCACCTGAAGTACCAGTCACAAGTTCTTCAAGGCCAAATGTGATTTCTGTTTTGGAATAAGATCCGTGAGTTCTTTTTCCTTTCACAGGATAAACAGGAGGACATGAAGACTGTTTTGGAGGGCACAGATCAGTGGTGGTGAATCTATGGCATGCCATATGTTCAACACCACTGCTCTAAATGGTTCACCATCACTGGTGTAGATCCAGCCAAGCATCATGTGAGGGTGAGCTTTGATTTTCTAAGCTACTGCATAGAGTATATGTTATAAGTCACCAGAACTTTGGGTATCTAAATTCTCGCCAAAATGTTCTAGGACCCTGCTTGGTGACAAAGGAAATCCTCTTCAAATAAAAAGGATTGCGAAGTCCCAATAAAAAGATATGCACTACCAGCAGTTTGTTTCCTTAATATTCTTTTCTAAGTAGTAGTCCTTAAAAAAATTATTAGATAAAAAATAGATAGTTCATTTACATTCTTCTATATTGGGAGAGTTAGGATATCCCAGAGAGTCTCAGTTCTGAAGTCCTGTTCATTGTACTTCAATCATCAAAGTTCGTTAAAAATCTGAGAATTAAGCTTGGTGGTGTGGCACGTGCCTGTAATCCTAGAATTTAGAAGGCTGAGGCAACAGGATCACCATGAGTTGAAGGCCAGCCAGGGCTACATAGTAAGTTTAAGGCCAACCTTGGACCACATAGTGAGACCTTGTCTCAAAATCAAAACGAAACCAATCTGAAACTTAGCTGGATGTGACTTGTGCCAGTAATCCCAGCACCCTGGGAGGCTGGAGGCAACTTAGTGATTTAGGGAGACTGTCTCAAAATTTAAAACAAAACTCTAAGAGGCTAGAGGTATTGCGCAGTGCAAGGGCATTTCAAGCCCCAGGATGGCAAAATCAGTCAACCAGAAACTCAGATTGAAGCTTATAGATATTGGATTGCTTAAATCCTCAGATAAACAAAAAAACCTAACTTAGCTTAATGAAACATTTACTATGTTGTCCACTCAATCATATCTATAAATTAAAAGTTAGTTTTTTCTTACAATTGTCTCATATTATCTCATTCTTTTTTTTTTTTTTGTATCAGGGATCAAACTTGGGACCTTGCGCTTGCAAGGCAGCCGGTGGAACCACTGAACTAAATCCCAGACCCCTATCTCATTATTAAATAGATTTTTAACAAGATAAATACTTTGTTCATAAGAAACATTTCTTTTCCTTTGAAAAAATGTGTAAAATTTGTGCTAATGGTTTTAAAAGTAAAAAAAAAAAATTATATCCATTTTAATCCAGAGAGATTTGCTTAAACTCAGGACACTTCTTAATTTTTTTTTTTTTGGTACCGGGGATCAAACTCAGGTCCTTGCACTTGTGCAGCAGGCAGCGAAACCACTGAGCTAAATCCCCAGCCCAGTTCTTAATTTTTTTAATTAGGGAAAGCTTGTGTTTGGATTGCAAGTAACTTAGGCCAAACTAAAATAAATTTCTTAGTGCCAAACCCACCTTAACCATAATATATGTTAAGTATCTTCATTATTGGCTTGTTGAATGAGAAGGCATTATATTTATTCTATTTTGAAGTAAGATAAATTTATTTTAAAAACTTTTTGAAAGTGTGAAGTTTTACTCAGTTTGCCCAATATTGTGAGTTTTATCAAGAATGTACACTTGAATGTTAATTCAGATGAATTACTTCTTCCTGAGAAGGAAATATGATTCTAAATCTCTCTCTAGCTGCAAGTCTCAAAACTTAATGTTATTTTATTTATTTGTTTGTTTGTTTATTTATTTATTTATTTTGCAGTACCGGGGGTTGAACTCAGGACCTTGCGCTTGTGAGGCAGGCGCGGCACCACTGAGCTAAGTCCCTGACCCACTTGATGTTATTTTAAAATGATGTTTGTGGCCCCACTTTTAGAAGTTCATGTTTAAAAGATCTAAAAAGGGCAATCTGCATTTTAAGTGGTATCTCAGAAGATTCTAATGACATTCTCTATAGCTTCTACTGAGACATTGGTATAGTTCAGCATTATTCTTTGGTTCTGTCCTTTTTGTCTTTGCCTTGTCATCATTCTCCTTTCATCAAAAGCAGAATAAACTTTTTTCTCCCTCTCTGTTGCTTGTGAGCTTTAGAAATTGCTATGTCCAGCTCCCAGATCAGTGCCTCCAAATATTTTTGCTATCTCAGTTCTTCCAGGGATATGAATCTGATCAGTAAGAGTAGATTACAAAGGTAGTGATTAATGTAAGAGGTGGGCTGAAAGAACATACTCTCCATGAGAAAGTATCAAAAAGTACATACATAGCATAAGACAGCTCTCCCTTTCCCATGATTCTTGTTGTTCTCCTTACAGAATGTCCTCCCTCTAACTCCAAAGGACGGTGCCTATAAGATATAGTGACAGTCCTTAAATATATATCATAGGTTCTCTCTGACTGTAATTTTAATTGTTTTAAAGAAAATAATTTAAAATTTAATTTGATTACCTAATGCCAAGTAGGAAAAATCCCACCTTTTTTTTTCTCATGGTGCTTATTCATCAGAAGCAGAACTTGACAGTGTGTTTTTCATGAATAAACTTGTAGGAGGCTCATAAACTCTGTTTTTTTGTTTTGTTTTGTTTTGTTTTGTTTTGGTACCAGAAATGAACTCAGGACCTTGCGCTTTCTGACAGGTTGCGGCGCCACTGAGCTAAAATCCCCATTCTATGAACTCTTGATTATCCACTTATCAGTATGCGTCAACCGTTAGTGGCTAGCTTGTGCTAGTAAGCTTTAAATATTACTTCTCAATTTTGAAAGATAGTTTTGCAGGGTACATCAATCTGGGTTGGAGGCTGTTTTGCTTTAGGGCTTGAAATACATCACTCCAAGCTCTTCTTGCCTTGAGGATTTGCATTGAGAAGTCTGCTGTGATTCTGATGGGCTTTCCTTTGTATGTGATTTGTTTCTTTTCTCTCACTGCTTGTAGAATTTTGTTCTTCTGTTGGATTTCTGGAATCCTAACTATTATATGCCTATGTGTAGATTATTTTTGATCAAGGCTAGTTGGAGTCCTATATGCCTCACTTATCTGTATGTCAAGTTCTTTTCCTCTCCTTGGGAAGTTTTCTGCCATCACTTCTGTGAACAGTTGTATGTCATCTGCACTCTCTCCTGTTTCTTCATTGACTCCAATCAGTCTTATGTTATTCTTCTTTGCATCGTCTAGCAGCTGCTGGATTGATTTATCGTGTTCCTTAACAATTTTAAAGCAATTTTTCTTTTCCTGGTCACTAAGTGCAATCTTTTCTTCTATATCTGAAATTCTATCCTCACATTGGTTCATTCTGCTGTGCAGACTTTCAATGGAGTTTTTAATCTCCTGGAAATCTGTTTGCATCTGTTTTATACATTCCATTTGTTTCCTACGTTGGGATTCCATCATGTTCCTCAGATCCTCTATTTTTTTATCTGTGTCCTCTCTACATACTGCCAGATCTGACTTCTAATAGTTTGTTTTGTTAAACAAATTTCTATCTATGTTTATACTTTTTTCTTCTGTTATCTTTATCCAGTTTTAGTAATCGATTAGCACAATGTTGAGTTCCTAAAATGAGGGGAGAAGTGTTCCTTCTTTTTTCTGCTTTAATTGTTTGATATAATTTATCAGTTAAAATGTTTATGAGCCTGCTGTTGTCATATAGGTAGGTTTTCAAGGTAGGAATATACTTTGTTTAATAGGTGCTATTCAAATTTTATATTTCCTCCAGAGTTAGTTTCATTAATTTGTCTTCCAAGGTACTTCTTAGAAGTTGTCCAATTTATTTCAAAACAGATTTTTGAAATATGCTTTCTATATCCTTTTAAATTCTGTAAAATCTGTATTAATGTCTCCTAGATCTTGATATTGTAATTTTTAAAAATGTATAATTGATATTTTTGTAACAGGAAGAAAAGGGCTAAAGGTGCAGGGGAAGTGGGAGGGGTAGGAGAAAGGAAAAAAGGGAAAAGAAAAAATATGAGAAAAGGCAAAAAATGGAAACAAAGTCTTTGCAAATAGGGAAGGGTGGAGGGGGTGAAGGGAGGGCAAGGGAAGGGGGAAAAAAAAAAGAACCAAGATGCGTCATTTAAAGGTACAAGATCCCAATGATGAATATAACTATTTTATACCAAAAATGTACCAATAAATTTAATAGGGAAAAATAAATAAATAAATATTACTTCTCACTTTTTGAATGTTAACTTTTGGGTTGGGGATTTAGCTCAGTGGTTCCACCGCCTGCCTCGTAAAGTGCAAGGTTCTGAGTTCAATCCCCGGTACCCACCCCCCAAAAAATGTTAATTTTTTTTTTTTTTTTAAATAAGGTCTCGCTTTGTGTTCAGGCTGACCCTGAATTCACTTTGTAGCCCAGGCTGGCCTTGAACTCATGGTGATCATCCTGCTTCTGCCTCCCAAGTGCTGGGATTACAGGCATACGCCACCACTCCTGGCTTGTTAACTTTTTATTGAGGAATAACATCTAGTTATTTTTATATTTTACTACTCAAAGCTGGAAAGTTGCTAGTTTTTCTTGATCTATTCTCAAGTATCTGTGAAATATATAAAACTCCTAATGTATTTTATTGTTTGTTTGTTTGTTTTTTTGGTACCGGGGATCGAACTCAGGTCCTTGTGCTTGCGCAGCAGGCAGCGAAACCACTGAGCTAAATCCCCGGTTCCTAATGTATTTTAAAAAGCCAAGTTCTCTCTTTCTAGGTTATTGTGTATTGAATGAATCTTTTCCAGCTATCCTAAGTTTCTTTAAATATAAGTACAAATGACTTCCAGTCAAGAAGATAAAGTCAGTGTTCGTATATTTGGAAACCTTTCTACTTTCTGTACATAGGAATAAAGATATCCACATACTAGAAACAGGTTCAGAGCTAAATCTAACATCCTAAGGAGAATTAAGGCATAAAAATGGGCTTTGTGGGCAGGAGCCTGAATGCATTCCCATGTAACAGGCCTATAGATCTAGTCTACTTGAATGAAGGAACTGGGATCTTATTGCCCTACCTGTAAGTTAAGATGAAGTAAAGCTCTAAACAACTGTCTGTGGTTGCAATTAGATGTGAGCTAATTATTGGTAATAGAAGAAGCAAAGAAAATAGTGGAACTAAAAACTTGGAGGACACCATTCTTTGATTTAGAGAACAGAACTGAAATAGCCTTATGGAAGGAACACCTTAAGATGCCAAGGTAAAGTCTATTTCTGAAACAAACCCCGAGAGTCAGACTAAGGCAACTTCTAAGCCATTTGATGAGAATGAATATTTGTGAATGAAAAAAGAAAAATAACCCTCCCATGCAAAATGAGCTTCCTGAAAAAAGGATAATACTTAAGAGTAAATCTGTGTTAAAAGAAACAGTCCAAATACAGGAAAACAAAAGCAGTGCAACAAGAGAATGCACACCTGAGGAAATTGTAATAAAATACTTTCATCTTAAAAATGTATTTATGTTTTGAGCTGGTCTCTCTAAATTGCCCATGCTGGGCTTGAATTTATAATCCTCTTGCCTCAGCCACCTAGAGTGCTGAGATTATAGGCATGCACCACAATCTTGAAAATTTTAACATGCTATTTTAGGTAGGTTTGGTAGTATACACCTATAATTTCAGTACTGTGTAAGGCTCAGGCAAGAAGATCACAAATTTGAGCCCCCTTGGAGAACTTAGCGAGACACTGTCTCAATCAAAAAAGTAAAATAAAATAGTACTGGGGGTATACCTGTGTGAAGGCCCTAGATTCAATCCCCAGAATTGGGGGGGAAATGCTTTTTTTGTTTTCAGAGACAAAAGATAGTTTAGTATCCACAGCAATGGAATATCATCATTTTTCTTGAATATCATCATTTTTCTTGAGCCAGTTCGCTGAAATCCAATTTCTAATGTGACACAAAGGTCAGGGGGCTCTGTCACAGGAGAGAAACCCTGAATTTAAGGAACACAATCTTTTTAAGTGGCTAATAAGCCCGCCTGATCTTTGCCCTAATGGTAGACATTAATTTTTTTAAAATTTCTTGGTCATTTCTTTTATTATGCATTTTTGAGTTGTTTTCCTAGTGGTTGCCATAGAGATTACCATTAACCTCTTAATTTATAACAATCTAGTTTAACTCCTCCTGCTTTAAACTGTTATCACAATCACATCTTTATACATTTTTGGCAATTTACATAGGCATATTTTTATAATTATTGCTTTATGAATTTTCTTTTAAATTAAATAGAAAAAAACACTTATGATACATTACCCTTGGTAAGTTTATGTTTTCACATAGATTCAAATTACTGTCTAGTGTATTTTCACCTTGGTATGTTTTGTAGGTCAGATTGGCTTAGTAACAAACTCTGTTTTTGTTCATCTAGGAGTATTTTAATTCCTCGTTTGTTTCTGAAGGCTAGTTTTCTGGTTATAGAATTCTTGGTTGACCACTTTTTTCCCTTTTTAGCACTTTGAATATGCTACATCCCTGTCTTCTACCTTCTCTGGTTTCTTATGGAAAATTAACTCTTAATCTCATTAAAGATTTCTTGTATTAGATGAATCACTTTTAGTTTGCTGTTTTTAAGATTCTACTGTTTGTCTTTTAAAAGTTTGATTATGATATTTCTAGGTTGGATCTCTTTATCCTATTGATGTATGTTGAGCTTCTTGAATGTGTAAAGTTTTCAAACATTATTTCTTCAAATATTTGTGTGTGTGTGTGTGTGTGTGTGTGAGAGAGAGAGAGAGAGAGAGATAGGATTGAATCCAAGGTCTCAAGCATGCTAGGCAAGTGTTCTGTTGCTGAGCTACATCCCCAGCCCTTTTTATACCTTAATTTTGAGAGAGGGTCTTGCTAAATTGTCCAGGCTGGCTTTGAACTTGGAATCCTTCTGCCTCAGCCTTCTGAATAGCTGGGATTAGAGACATATGCCCCCATGCCTGGATTCAAACATTCTTTACTCCTTTCTTCTCCTTTTACTTCCATTGTGCATATATGAATAGGCTTGATGATGTACCATAGGTCTCTGAAGCTCTGTTAATTTTTCTTCATTGTTCTTCATTATTTATGTTCCTTACTGGCCAGTCTCACTGGGCTTACCTTCAAGTTCACTGTCTTTCTTTTGGCTGTTCATCTGATGTTGAGCTCTAGTGAATTCTCATTTCACTTATTGCTCTTTTCAATTCCATACTTTCTATGTGTTTCTTTTAAAAGTACTTCCTCATCCTTATTCATATTCTCTATTTGGTGACATATGTTAATAGTTTCCTTTAGTTCTTTAGACATGTTTTCCTTTAGTCTTTGAACACATTTAAAATACCTGATTTAAAGTCTCATTAAGTCCAACGTCTAGGCTTCTTCAAGAACAGTGATTGCTTTTGTTCCTATCTATAGGGCATAAGTTCTTAAACCTTTATATGCTTTGCAACTTTTTGCTGTTGAAAACCAGACATTTAAATAATATAATGTTGCAACTCTGGAAATCAGGTTTCTAAACCATGTACTTGTTACTGATGTTGCTATATAAAAATACTCAGAGCAGGACTTCCAGGAAGATGGTGGAGTGGTAAGGAATAACAAATCAATCTCTCCAAGATTTGGAATCCAGACACTGGAAAATAACAACCTTCATTGTTCCCAGGGTTTGAGTAGGATCCTTCTGTTCTTCTACTTCTGTATGCTGTTTCTTTTGCTGACTAGCTATTCTGCTTTTCCTTTCATCAACAAGGTGAGAAGAGGGAGAGGGTTCCTGGGGTCATGGTTGAAAAGGAAGGCAAAATGTATGCTCCAGAGTTGAGGAGCTGAGGCCCACCTCAGGCAGGGAGAGTTTACCACCCTAGGGCACAGTGAGGAGGGACAGTCTTTCCCACACAGTCCGCTCTCGCCCCGAAGGGGAGGCCAGAAAATGCTCTTTTAAACTGTGACAGATGGGCACAAAATAGTGTGAGGAAGCAAAAGCTGGTAATGAATTAACAGATAGATTGTATATGCAATAAAACAAAAGTTTAGGGAAACTTGGGGTTGGGAATCACAGTGACCTAAATCAGTAAATGAATTAGTATATCAGATAATAAACATGAAATGATACAATATAGCATAGAGGCAGAAAGTATGAAAAAATAAGAAATATGTAAAAGAGCAAGGGAGAAAGAAGATAGATTGAAAAGCTCCACTACACATCTATTAAGAGTTCCCAAAAGACGTGATAGAAATGGAGGAAGTAGGCAGTATTTAAAGAGGTAATGATGGAGAATTTTCTGGAGTGGAAGCTAGACAAGAATCCTTGACTGAAAAATCCTGTCATTTGCAAAACCGAACAAATCACCCTGTAGAATTTTAAGGTTAAAGAAAAATACTGTCTTAAAAGCTTTTAAGAGGGGAGATGAAATGTGTTATCTGCAGAGGAACAACCATCAAAGTATTGAGATTCTCATCAACAATAATCACAGGAGAAAATGGAAAGTAGTAATATCCTCAAGACATTAAGAGAAAATGACACAATGTAGAATTCTATATTCAATTACTATTCCATAGAAGGATGAATATTTTCAGATCTGCAAAGAATACAATAGCTTACATTGTCACAGACCCTTGCCAAAGAACTACTAAAGAATATGTACACTGGTAAGCAAACTGAATCCCGCAGGAAGGTGTGGGATGCAAAAAACTACGGCAAGCAAAGAAACTGGTTTTGAAACACTATAAATTTTTGAACATTGAAAATTTTTAAACATTTAAAAAATGTTTACTGTAGAAAACAAGGTTTTTAGGAGAAACAAAATATATCTTTTTATACAATATGTGTTAGCAGCAAGCTACTTCTGAGATTTTCTTTTATGTTCTTTTAGTTATTTATTTTAAAGCATAAATATTGTATATTAGTTTGGAATGTCAACAATTCTTTTGTTTATCTTTTATTCTGTAACTTGGCCCTTCTACAAAATACTTGAGGATTCCCATTATCAAATATTAAGAACAAAGGTTATTTTGACTAAAAAGTAGTGAAAAAAAAAAGTGGTAAAAAAAATCTATCAGCTGTATATTGCTTTTGAGAATAATAAATGAACACCATATACAGGTAACTATAAACTCAATTTTTAAGGTAAAACAGAAGCAAACTATTCCATGTAACATTTGATACATTTAAAAAATTCAGTGAAATATAAAATTTTAATCAAGTGATAAACACTTCCATCCTATAGTTTCCTTTTTAAAATCCATAATAGAAATTCTGTATATAACCTGACAAACTTCATATAAAGATGTATATGTAAAGTATATATGTATACATCCAAACATGTATGCATACATATCATTAGCTTTGAATACATTTCTTTAAACTTACTTAAATGCATCTGTAGAACATACTACCAACTGAAAGTTTCTAGTAAAAGTTTCATCTCAGCTATTGAGAAAGATTGGCTATTGAAAATTCTGAGGCCAAGGAACTGTTATACAGCTTGGTATATGTCAAATTAGTCAAATAAAATTGAAATGACCTAATACATTTTTCCCTTGATGTTTCCTTCTAATAGCAAAAAGAAAGTATCTTTAAAATGAGCTTTCAGTTTTTAAAGTTTAATTACTGAGGAAAAATCTCACTCGTTTTCAAAAATATTAAATAGTATATAAATACAATTATCTTATGGTTGCATTTTTCAGCTAGACTGTGTTTGTGAAATCTTCCTTTGGGTTATTCCATTTAGCACTTCAAGTTTCCATTCTGCAACTTTGACAATTGGCTCAGATTTGTTAGGTTTACATCAATCACATCTTCCAGAATTGTTCCAGTGTGTCTGTACAATACTGTAAATAGGAAGAACTGCTTCAGATTTTGAAAGTAACCTAATAAAAAATCCAATAATATAAAAAAGATAAAGTACAGCCACTACATTAGTTTTTACAAAGTAATATTGTAATTTTCATTTTTAAACGTCAAGAGGCCTGAGCAAAATATTTTAGGTGGCTCACCATTATTTTTAAATTTAAAAACAGACCAAATTACTTTATTAATACACATATCGGGCTGGGGATTTAGCTCAGTGGTTCTGCCGCCTGCCTCACAAGTGCAAGGTCCTGAGTTCAATCCCCGGTACCAAAAAAAAAAAAGCAGGAATACACATATCGAGTTATTGAAATGATGACTTCATATAGTTTTCCCTTTAAAGATGGCAGCTGCAGGTACAATGATGCTGAGATGTCTACAGACTATAGATGTTTATTTGAAAAGATTCTTCAACATCAGTTTGATACAGGGTTTCCTAATCTAGCTGGAGATTCACAAATTCTCCATAATTAAACATATCATAATTAAACTAATGAGATTTCTAGTAAGCTAGCCAGGATCTCTCCAAAGAAGAGACACACAGGAACTATCTGAAATAGGTGATTACTGTATTAGTGATCCAGTAAGTGCGGAATGGTAAAATTGGACTGTTGACACAAGGGACACTTAAAGGTGGGATGCCCAGAAGAAGTTGTATTCTATAGGTAAGGGTCTGTGTTATCTGATGTGGGTGTTTCACTCCTATTACTGTGACCTATGGAACCTTGAGAAATCTGAAAGTTTGGAATGGTAGAAGAAACACCATATTTAGCCTGATCCCCCCCCCCCCACCCCGTCTCTCTCTCTCTCTACCGGGGATCGAACTCAGGACCTTGTGGTTGAGAGGTAGGCGGCAGAACCACTGAACAAAATCCCCGGCCCGTAGCCTGATGCTTCTTACAAGATTTGTAATAATGTCTCATTTGATAAAACGCAATCTGTTTTGCACAGTATCCACAGCTACTAGAAAACTTCATGATATTCTCAAGATCTAAGGCCCGTTCCAGATGTGCTCTTTCACTTCTAGTCACATGTCCACAACACGGGGACAATTATTCCATTTTCTCTCATTGTAGTCAGGAAATGCTGACAGGCCTGCACGGGCATTTTGAGCACCTCCTGACTGGCGGGACAGTAGAAATCATCCTAGGCGTAGGACTTGGCGGTGAGGGTCTTCAGCCATGGCAGGGGGCGGGGGGCGCCAAGGTGATGGCGGCGGCCAAGATGGTGGTGGCAGTGCCTGTTCCTTTGGCGCTGTGGGTCCACCTGCTCTCCATCGTGGGTTGGTAGAGAGGTGGTGCCTTTCTAGGACTTGTAGTCTGGCTTTTTTGCCCTCGCAGTCAAGATCCTGGGGAAATGGAGGGTGTTGTGTGCAGTGCTTGTTGCCCCAAAATGGGGTCACACCAAGGCTCATAGGGCACTGGAATCTCAACAGGCCTGCTGGTAGCGCTCCAGTGGCATCACGGGTGGTTACCGAAGACATAAGGGCCGCTGGCACTGGGTTGCATGCCAGGACAGGTAGGGGCGTAGCAGTTGGGTAACCTCCATGGCAACTCGTGTGGCTAAAAATCTATTTTATAAAAATGTTTTAAACCAAAAAGTAGTGATAAAATTCTGTAAAACAGAAGAGTGTGTTAAAGGTTAAAAAGCTAGTTTGGGGTCAGGGATTTAGCTCAGTGGTTCCTGTGCCTGCTTCAAAAGCGCAAGGTCCCGAGTTAGATCCCCAGTACCAAAAAAAAATTAAATGAAAAATAAAAAGTAGCTAGATCTGGGTGTGGTGGTACACGCCTGTTATCCCACCACTGGGGCTGGGGCATGAGAATCACTGTGAGTTTGAGGCCAGTCTTCACTACAAAGTGAGAACTTATCTCAAAAACAAATAAGCTAGAAGTCTTTTGTTGTTCAGAAGGGTAAAGTCTATGTAACTTACAGGAGTTTTAAAAATATGTCAGTAATCTGAATAAATAGAAGCTATTGAGCTCCACTGTTAAATGGCAGAGACTTTTGAATTGCACTAGATTTTGAAATAAAAATCTAGCAAATGCTTTTTGCAAGAGACAAACCTAAAGCAAAAGGGTACGGAAAGATTGACAAAGTGATGGGAAAGTTATATAAAGCAATATTAATATCAGACAAAATGTAATTTTAAGCCAAAAGCATTTTTAAAGATAAATAATCCAACTTATAGAAGTTACTAATCAGCAGCAATCTATCCTCCAAGTAAAATAGACAACTTTAGGGCTGGGGTTTAGCTCAGTGGTTCCACCACCTGCTTCGCAAGCGCAAGGACCTGAGTTCGATCCCCTGTACCAAAAAACAAAACAAAAAAACCATATAGTACTGAAAAAACAAATGTGCTTGGCAAGTCTATAAACTTTCTCCCTCACTTTAAAACATGTTTTGAAAAGCAGTAAACAGGGCCAGGGATTTAGCTCAGTGGTTTTGTCACCTGCTGCGTAAGCGCAAGGACCCGAGTTTGATCCCTGGTACCAAAAAAAAAAGCAGTAAACAGTCCCTTCTTTAAAACCTATCACACCCATCACAATTACTACATACTGTCATTGCTGTGCTATAAAAATAATTGTAAATCAATGTTAATTTAGGTAAAAGTAAAATAATGTTAATTCTAGCATAAGAAAAGTGGATTAATTTTTCTAAAATGCAAATAAAGCCAATTTGAACTCTAATACTTAAAACTGAATATTTACTTTAATTACTACTTTCAATTAGTTTAATAGAATTGTGTTTGTTTTTATAACTAAATTATCCATTTAGGACCACCATAATGATTAAACAAAACTCCTAAACTATATTAGATTACATGCTTCTAGTTTCCCACATTTCTGAAAATATTTTAAGTATAGTTATCTTTTGGCTTAATTTCCTCTAAAATTATCAAAGACAGCAAGCTATTTGAATCAGTATACAAGTTACTTAAAGTACATGGCTTACATTCCATTTATGTAAATACCTTCACATGCAGGCATGCTATTTTCTTTGTACAAAGTCTTAAATTCAAAATAAAAGGGCCAAAAAAGCTGAAATACTCTTTTAATCACTGAGGGACATACAAGATGTTTTTCAGAATCTAACTAATTTTTTATACTGAGAACAATTTTTATTGTGACCATATAGAAATTGATAACATCAGTGCTCGCTTCGGCAGCACATACACTAAAATTAGAAATTGATAACACCATTTCAGACATACACGTAAACTCATAGGAATTAGAGTGAAGCCCGAAGAGCAACGTCCAAATGGAAGCTGATTTAATCCAACAGTCACTAAAACAAGGGTGAGGGGAGAGAATGCGAGATTCCAAAACCCATGTACCAATTCTCCCTACAACTCGATGCTTTGAACTAATTCTGCTCTGTAGAAGACACCAAAATAAAAAATAAAGGACCTTAAGTCACTTTATCCACTTTGTTTTTTTTTTTTTGGTACTGGGGATCGAACTGGGGTCCTTGAGCTTGCGCAGCAGGCGGCGAAACCACTGAGCTAAATCCCGGCCCCTCCACTTTGTTTTTTGAGACAGGGTCTTGCTGTGCAGTTCAAACTGGCCTTGAATTTATTGTGCTTACTGTGTAGCCTAGGCTGGCCTTGAACTCGAAGTGATCCTCCTGCTTTAGCCTCTCGAGTGCTGGGATTGCAGGCATGCCCCACCATGCCCAGCACTTCATCCATTTTCAAATCCGGATTGTATAACAGCAGGTGCGCACTGAAACGTCTCTCCTGAGAGCACGGGAGGGATAGTAGCGGACTCTAGCTATCCATGGCGCTCCCAGGCCTTCCGCATCCGGTGCTCCATAGGAAGATGTTGAGATTCATCATAGCTTTCCTTCCTTCTCAATCTCAAATGAAAATCAACTCTTCCCTTGATCAACTTGATTAAGTAGATACAAAACAGGAATAATAAACAGTAAAGTATTAGGACGATCCATTGTATTTGAGAATAAATTTTATGACAGCACTGTTATACTGAAGTTTTCTTTAGTCAGAATAATAAGGACTCATTTAGCACCAGGTTATCATTGCACACTTTGCTTCAAGTTTCAGGGCGATTCCCTTATCAAGGAGTTGACTAAGCATTAATGGTTTGTGACTATTAACTCTTAGAGGCATGGTCATTACCATTGAGATTTTTAGCAGAGGTCTCAAAAGCATACTGTAGGGCCGGGGAATTTAGCTCAGTGGTTTCGCCGCCTGCTGCTCAAGTGCAGGGACCAGAGTTCGATCCTTGTTTACCCCCCCCCCCCAAAGCGTACTGTTTCAGCAGTTTTTTGGTGTTTTGTGTTTTTTTGCCAAGTCTGTGGGCATCTGAATGACACTTCTCAAGTTTCGTTTATTTCCAACGAGAAGCCGTGGTGTGTCACTAGCTGGCCAATGTTGCTTGCATTCCTCTATCCAAGATGGCAGCTTTGAATACTGGCCATGTTGGTCATGTCATACACGAAGACTACGCGTACACACTGTGGTAATAGTGTCGTTCAGTGGTCTTTCGTTTGGAACCGCTCATGTCCTGCTGTATCTCATAATTGGATCTTAACGCTCTTCCCATCAATCACCGCTCATTCTCGGAAATCCACCCGAATGGTGGCCTCCTTGTGGTCGGAAGTGGCCGGCCGGACCAGCACAGAAGCGGTAGGTCCAGCTCCTCTTACCCACGTTGGAGTCACCGATTCTGATGATCTTGAAGGTGTGGGAGCGGGAGGCAGACACCCAAAGCCCTTCACACGCAGCTAGCCTCAGGAGATGACTCCCTCTTTAAAGCCATTCTCCCACGCACCCCAAACTGGGACTGGGGAAAGACGAGGGGAGGCTGGGCGATTACGCCACCGTGTGAGTGACCCTGGAACACGGGCTCTACTTAAGTTTGTTGTCTTGGAAAATGTGTTTATGAAGGAAAAATTTAGAAATAATTTATATCTGAAAATTAGTGCTCAACAAATATGCGTACAGATAAAGCTAACATTCGGAAGTAGTATATACAAATTCCTTTTTTTTTTTTTTTCTTCTTCGTACGGGAGATCCAGCTCAAGACCTTGCGCTTGCCAGGCAGGCGCGGTGCTGCTGAACTGCATCCCTAGTTTGATATTCCTACGTTAGAAGAAGGATTTAATGATCAGATATTTTGAAGCAAGTGTTTTATGTTGCGGGATATATGTTATTTAATTTAATTTTGGTGGTGAAAATCGAACCCAAGCTTCATACACACGAAGCACAAGCTGTACCATTCATCCACATTTCTAGCCCTGTTTCTAATTCAGAACATAAATGCATTATGGAGCTGGCTGTAGTGATGCATGCCTTTAATCATAGTACTTTGGGAGGCTGAGACAGGAGGAACACAAGTTCAAGACTAGCTGGGGCAATTTAGTGAGTTAGTGACACCTGTCTCAAAAGATTAAAAAAGGGCTTGGGGCTATTGTGGCTTTCTTCACCGTAGCCCACCCTGCGTCCTCCAGGGTGTACTTTGATCTTGCTTTTTCCTCTTTTACCCCCTTCTCAAAGCCAGTTTCTCCCTCATTCTTCACTTTTACTTTAAAACAAAAAACAAAACAAAACAAAAAAACTTTGCCACAGCTAAAAATAACAAAAGTGGAGGATGGGCATGTAACTCAGTGAGAAGACCCTCTTTCAGTTCCAAGTACTATTAAGGGGGGGGGGAAATATATATATGTACATACATACAGGTGTATATATACACATGTATATGTGTGTACATGTGTATATACATGTGCAATTATATGGTATATATGTGTGTATGATATTCAAAACAATGAATGAATTTATACTCATGGGAAATAGGTAGCTTTTTTGTGTGTGTGACAGGGTCTCACTATGTAGTTCAGGCTGGCCTTGAACTCACATGTAGCTCAGGCTGGCCCTGAACGTGCAGCAATCCTGCCTCAGCTTCCCAAGTGCTGGGACTACCATGCCCAGTGCTTTTCATATCTTTTATTTCAGTAATTTTATTAATATGTTCAATCTTTGAAAGACGCATGGTGAGGATTTTAGGAATGTACTTTCTGATTTTCTAACATCTGTGGTAATATTTTAAATAGAATTAGTGCTGTTTTTAATTTTTTTTTTCTTTTTTTGAGTCAGGGTCTCCCTTTGTAGTTCAGGCTGGCCTTGAAATCACTATGTACCCAAGGTTGGTCTTGAACTTGCAGCAATCCTCCTGCCTCAGCCTCCCAAATGCTGGGATCACAGGTGTGCGCCACCAGTCCCAGAACAGAATAAACTTTTAAAAACAAATGCTGAGCCAGGTGTGGTGGTGCATCCCAGCACTTAGAGGCTGAGGCAGGAGGATTGCTGTGTTTGAGGCCAGTGTGGGCTACATAGTGAATTCAAGGCCAGCTTGCACTAAGACCCTGTCTCCAAAACAAAATAAAAAATTTATTCTAAAGCAGAGGCTTCAGAATCTTTAGTCTTTGCCTTTACTTGTAGAACCTAGTTAATACTGCCAAGTTTGGGAGATAAGGACAAAAATGGGAAGAAAGGAAAAGTAATATTAATATTGCTTGTCCATGTTCTAGTAATAATGTATTATCAGCTGCAGATCATCAGTGTTTAGCTGCTAGTAATTTTTGTTTTAACTTTTCTTTCTCTTTCTTTTTTTGTTTTTTTTGAGACAGGATGTCCCTATGTAGTTCAGGCTGGCCTTGAACTCACAGTGATCCTCCTGACTCAGCCTCCCAAGTGCTGGGATTATAGGTGTGCACCACCATGCCTGGCTAACTTTTCTTCCTCTTACATAGCTAATAGATAATAAAAAAGCCCAACCTCTGTTCTAAGAGAGGAAAGATTTGAAAGGTCAAGTATGCTTAGATTCATGCCTAGTAAACAACATTCAGTCACTTCATTTTTTTAGGTATTAGATTTACAATAGTGAAAAAAAGTGGACATGCTTTCATAGAGTTTATAGTTTAGTAGAGGAGACATTACCTAAATATTTGCAGAAGGTGGTATACAATTGCAATTTATGGGGAAGGGATTTGTGGAGTTGCAAGTCAATACTGGGAAGAGTGATTTAGTTTGAAAGATCAAGGGGTCCTTCCTTGAAGAAATAACACTTGATTTGAGATATATGGGATGAAAAGGAGTTAGGGGAGAAGTGTTACAGAAAACAGAGACCAGCATGTGCATATAAGCCCTGAGACAGGAGGGGAAATAAGTTGCTAATGGCGTTTCCCACGGTGAGGTTGATTGTAATGGTAATAAGCTGAATGGAAAAATTGGACAAACAGCTTTCTTGGTCTTTGTACATGAGGTCTTCATGATGTATGCTGTCTCTTTTTTTAATATATCAGTTGCCAGGATGCTAGATTTACCTGCATTTGAATGTAAGTTCAAAATCCATTCTGAAGTATTTTGGCATTATCTCTAGTTAGTCATTGTCTAATCAACACATATAACAAAAAGTTAAAGCATAAACTAGTTTTTAAAGGCAGTTGAGTGTTACTACTCTATCATGATTTTATTTTATTTTACTCTATAAGGATTTAAAAAAAATCTCTTAGTATGGAAAGCTCGTCACTGCAGTCCTGTTTAAAGTTTCTACTGGTTTGACAATCTACTCTTATTGTTATTTTGTATAGATCTGATATAGTTTTTTTTTTTAAATCTGATAATAGTTTTGTAAACACACTAAATTTTACTCAGTTGGCAGAGCACATGTTTTTAAGTTGACTCAGTGGTAGCTAAAGGATTTTCTGAGATAATTTAGAATAGAGCTGAACTAAAGCCTCATATAATCAAGTTTTTCTTAGTAATAAAACAGAACCAGAACAACAAAAATTCATGTTTACATACATAATTAAAGATAGATAAGAGAACTTGTCATAGAAGTGTCACCTGCATTTCACTACTTAGGAGTACGTAATGAGAGCTTGCAGTTCTCCCTCCAAATAGTACTACTCACCATACAAATATGCTTCTTTTAGTGCCATTTGCTGAGGCCTTGTTAGAAGCTATTTTATTATTCCTTCATTCATTCATTTATTTTTCTCCTTATACCGAGGATTGAACACACTAACCATTAAGCTATATCCTCAGCCATTTTTTAAAAAAATTTGAGACAGGGTCTCACTTGATTGCCCAGGCTGGCCTTGAACTTGTGATCTTCCTGCTTTAGTATCTATCCCAAGTGTGCTAACATGCCCAGCTCATTCAGTTTTGCTGGCAAACTTCCTACTAAGAATAATGATCTTTTTACTATGATAAGACTATTATAAGGGTACATATTTTGCTTTTGACTAATCAATATCTACTCTTTTTTTTAAAAAAATCTCCCATTAGTGTATTCTTTTTTTGTTTCTTTACTCCTAAAATACCCTAGTGTTTCACTTTAAGGATTTATTCCCATCCTTTGATAGAGATCTTAGTGGCTTCTGATAAAAGATCAAGATCCTAATCACTTTATAGTTCTTAGGTTCCTTTTTCACAGTTCAGATGAATAGGGGGGAAATATCTTCTTAACCTTAGCATTAGAAAAATAAAGTTACTTCTTGAGGTTTACATTAAACATTAGTATTACCTTTAATAACCATTGCTTGGTATGCAAAACTGAACTTCCCTTAGAAAGTTACACCACCTAGTGTGGACTCAAATTAATCCTATTGGGTATATTGGAAGAACTGAGGTAGGTAATATAAGTGACTACATCAAGTATGTATTAAATCATCATTGTTTTTCATAACAGTATGAAACTTAATAAATGTTTAATCAGTTGGGACTAGTGGATTATTTTTTCGTTTCTTTAACAGGAGCATGAATCTGAAGGTGGAAGAACACCTTTGATGAAAGCTGCAAGAGCTGGTCATTTGTGCACTGTGCAGTTTCTTATCAGCAAAGGTAAACAAAATACAAATGATCATTTACAAGAGGCCATACTGTAATTTCGGAAGAAAAAAAGAACCCTAAGTGTTGGAATTTATGTTAAGGTTACTGTACTTATAGTATGAGTATTGTATTCTAATCTTTTAAAAAGGTATTATATATTATTTTTCAAAGTACCATAAACTTGGTGGCTAAACCAATAGAAATTTATTGCTTCATTCTTCTGAAGGCTAGAGGTCCAAAATCAAGGTATTGGCAGGGTGAATTTCAGCTGAGGCCTGTGAGAATACATCCCAGGCCTTTCTTGTTTTTCGGTATTTCCCTCAAAATGTTTGGCATTCCTTGATAGTGGCAGTATACCAGTCTTCCTATGGAGTTCTCCCTCTGGATTCTATTCTTTTGTTGGTGTATTTTATTTAATAAGCATAGTGTTTTTCTTGTGCTTACTGGGGATTTTCTATATTAGTTTTAATTTTTTATCAACAAAACAGGATATGATTGCTTCTTAAAACTGGAAAAGCCAAATGTTAATGTCCAGCTATGCTAAACAGATGTTTAACACTTCATGATAAGACAGTTCTGCTGGTGATAGGAATGGGATGATAGAAAGTCTGCTGTGGTGACTGTTTTTTTTTTGGTACCTGGGATTGAACCCGGCCCTAATGGTGGTGATTGGTTTTTTTGGTACAGTTGAATTAACAATGTGTAATGGTCTTGTTTATTATTTTTGCCATGAGATCTTGTTGTCTAGGCTAGATTTGAACTCATGGGTGCAAACTATCCTTTTGGCTCAGCCTCCCAAGTAGCTGGAATAATAGGCACAGCCACTATACCAGTTTATTTTTTTTTAATATTCCTCTAGAAAGTCTGTTATTAGAAGGATGTATTTTAAAAAACAATATACAGAGTCCACCAAAAGGAAAAGAAAAATTTTTATAAATATTTTAATACTAAATTAATTGAGATATCATGAGACTAATACAAGTTATCTTTGACCTCTGTAATAATAAGAGGTGCTCAAAGTAATGACCATTAGCTTCCAGACATTTATTAGTATGGCACACTGCTGCTTGGGTAAGCTTGGTTAATAAGATTGCTGCATGTGTATTTTCAATTTCTTCTCTAAGAGCTGGCAGTGTAGTAGATTTTCTACAATATACAATATCCTCTAGGGTCCCCCATATAAGGGTAACACCATCTGTTGAAAAAAACATCATACTCAGGCCAAGGATTTAGCTCAGTGGTTTCGCCCCCTGCTGCACAAGCGCAAGGACCCAAGTTCGATCCCCGGTGCCAAAAAAAAAAAAGAAAAAACATCATACTATGGGGCTGGGGATTTGGTTCAGTGATCCCACCACCTACCTCGCAAGTGCAAGGTCCCGAGTTCAATCCCCAGTATCAAAACAAAACCAAACCATTATATATGTAGTTCAGGCTGTCCTTAAACTCACTACGTCACCCAGGCTGGCCTCAAACTTGCATCGATCCTCCTGCCTCAGATCCTGCTGCCTCAGCCTCCCAAGTGCTGGGATTACAGGCATGCACCACCACACCCAGCTATTTTTTTTCCCCTGAGTGTGTATACATTTTTTTGGTGGACTCTATTTCGGCAAAGAAGTTCAACCGATGGGTGAAGAACTAATTCAACACAGTTTGCTAGAGAAAACTAAAATGTTGCTGAACCCATTTTGGTTGCATTATACTACACTGTCATTCTGCAAATCAAAATGTTAATATTATTAATGTCATTTGGTTCAGCCTCTTTGTATACTATCAGAGGTACTCAGATATCTGATGAAAGATCTTACGATAGAATGTTGAAATGCAAGGATGACCCACTTAGAGGATGTCATATTATTAAAATAAAAATGTTGTTATTGCGCCAGGAATTTAGCTCAGTGGCATAGTGCCAGCCTAGCAAGCACGAGGTCTTGAGTTTGATCCCCGGTACCAAAAAAAAAAAAAAAAAAAAAAAGTTGTATCTATGTTCAATAGAATTCTAGTATTTTGTGACTAAAAAATGTAGTGTAAGATTTTCTCATTTTAAATGTATGTTAATTGGATAAAACTAGGTTTATTTTCATATCACATTTTTGCCGGTTTTCTCATTTTAAAATTTATTTTCACTCTTTAATTGGATCAAACTAGATTTATTTTCTTTGTATTGCATTTTTGCTGCCAAATAAGGCATAACTTTACATAATGTTCTAAACCATAGTCTGTGAAAACCATTTACCTCAACCACACAGAAATAATGTATAGATGAGTAACTTTTGGAATTCTCATATGCTTCTTTACTAAAGAGAACACCTAGTCATACCAAGTAACAACCCCGATAAAAAAATGATCAGGCTTGTCAGGAATAGGACCACACTGATTGTTGATGTAGTTTTTCTAGGCTGTGGAAACTGCTAAACAGTCCCACAATCTTAAGTTTATTGTTAACAAGTTTAAAAGTAATCTCATGTTGCTAATGTAATGCTATCTGTTGCTGTGTTTTATCTTTCCCAAAAGATACTTTCATGCAATTTGGGATTACAGTGAGTTAAATGTAGTTCCTGAAAAATTAAATGAATTCATAATTTTACATACTGCCCTATTTTTTCTCTTACATAAAATAAGCCTGGAATTGAATAAAAAAGAATGAATATTTGGATAGTGTTAGTATTCTAGCCGAGACCTTTTGGGACTATGTATGATAGCTGAACTAGGATCAGTTTCTTTTTTCGGGAATCAAAAATAATTTATCAAAAAAGAGGCTAACACCTATACCTACCTGTAATCCCAGTACTCTGGGAAGATGAGACAGAAGGATCACAATTTAGTGAGACCCTGTCTCAAAATAAAAAGTATGTAGTGCATTGTGAAGGCCCCAGTACCACCAAAAAAAAAAAAAAAAAAGGCTAAGAAAAGATTTTGCAGTTAAACTTCAGGTCATATTGTACAAAACTATGGTAAACTTATTTAATAGTCTTTGAAGTAATATACTTAGATAATCTTATTTTCTCTCCATATCTAGATCTCCCTGATTTTTTTTTTTTTTGGTACCGGGGATCGAACTCAGGTCCTTGTGCTTGTGCAGCAGGTGGCAAAACCACTGAGCTAAATCCCCAGCTCCTCCCTGATTTTTTAATTACACAATATGAAGAATTATATTTCTCTTTTAGGGGGCAGGATGGTGAGACAGGGTCTTGCTGTGAGTTCAGGCTGGCCTTGAACTCACTATGTAGCCCAAGGTGACCGCAAACTCATAGTGATCCTCTTGAGTGCTAGGATTATAGGTGTGCACCACCAAGCACAGGTTCTGTATTTCTCTTAAATATTGGTTTAAAAAATTCTTATTTTTCTCTACTTTGAAACCTGGTTATATTGCCACTTTCTAGAAGTATATCAAAACTGTCCATGAAACATTCTGAGAGTTACATAAAATGGTATTTTTTGATGCTTACCTTAACTTGTATATATTTATTAATCTTAGTCTTCTAGATTTTCCACTTAAAAAGTGACATTGAATGAACAAACTACAACTATGCGCAGCAATGTGGATGAATCTTACAAATATAATGTTGAGTGAAAGAAGCCAGACACAAAAGAGTACATTGTATGATTCCATTCATATAAAATTCAAAAACTAAAACCAATTTGGAAGTCAGAGTAGTAGTTACCATTGGTGGGGGTTGGTAGTGACCAAAAGGGGACACAAGGTGGGCTTCTGGTATGTGGATAATGTTCTGTTTCTTGATCTGGGTGCTGGTTACACAGGTGTGTTCACTTTGTGAAAATTTTCATTTGTATACTTTTTTGTGTCTGTTATACTTCAAAAAAAAGCTTTAAATATTGTCTGTGAACTAGATGGATTTCAACCTTTGCTAAGATTACTGTTTTTCTTTAAAGGTGCCAATGTGAACAGGGCTACAGCTAATAATGATCATACAGTAGTGTCGCTGGCCTGTGCAGGAGGCCACCTGGCAGTTGTTGAACTACTCTTGGCTCATGGGGCTGACCCTACTCATCGACTTAAGGTAATCCACTTAAAAATAAGTAAACAAATAATATATATTATTTTTAAAATGTTTGATCTCTTAGTGTTTAATATTCTTTACATGATATTTGACTTATATGAAATGTACATATCAATCAGGTTATCAAAAGAGATTTCCAAAGAATTAATTATGGTATTCTTTCTCAGGATGGTTCAACAATGCTTATTGAAGCTGCAAAGGGTGGCCATACTAATGTTGTTTCTTATCTGTTGGATTATCCAAATAATGTTCTGTCAGTTCCTACCACAGATATATCTCAACTTACCCCACCTCACGATCAATCTCAGGTAAAGTAAAATGGAGTTTGTTAATAAATATATTTTTCAAAGTGATTGAAAATTTTTGTTGAAAATTAGTTTTAAGCAAAATTGGATTGTTTCTCCTTTCTATTATGTATTGAGATAATCATTATTCTAAATTCTTCAAAACTTATTTTCTGGGCCGGGGATTCAGCTCAGTGGTTTTGCTGCCTGCTGCGCAAGCACAAGGACCTGAGTTTGATCCCCGGTACCAAAAAAAAAAGTAAAATTTATTTTCTTCAGAGGCACATAGAAATTTTTTATTGTCCTTTTTTTACTGAAAACAGTAGTTTTTTAAAAAACTATCAAAAAAACACTATCGAACACAAGTATTCCAAGTTATTATTTTAACCATAACTAGGTTTCTAGTTTTCTGTTTTTTATTTTTATTTTGTTGTTGTTTTGGTACAGGGGATCAAACTTGGGTCCTTGCGCTTGCGAGGCAGGCGGTGGAACCACTGAGCTAAATCTCTGGCCCCAGTTTTCTGTTTTTTAATGAATACATTGAGCATAATCTTGAAAAAGCTTTTCCTTAATATCTCTCAAAGCAGTATTATCCTAGAGTTAGCAATTTTTAACAACTAGGAAAGTAGAGTTAACTAGGATGTATGTACCAAAAATTCATTAAATTAACTTCTAAAGCTCCTGAAAATTATAGAGAAAATAGAATATACTGAGCATAGTAAGTTTAGTGAATCTTGAATTCTTTTTTACTGTTATCCTGAAAATTGCTAAAATATCCCAATTTAGTAATATATTGGATTTTATTTTCTCTTTTTGACTTGTATAAAACTGGAACAAGTGTAAATTGATCAACGAAGAATATGAAAATTATGTTCTTTTATATAATTGGGATGAGCAAGACTTTTCAGTAAGAGTAATATGAATTTTAATTGGCTTAAATCATTTACTATTTGTAGACTGTTTCAGTCACTCAATATTCTCAGAAATTGTTCCTTGGTGAAGCCTTTTTTATTTTTCAAGCTTTAGGAAATAAAGTGAATTTGGTGGTACATTAAGAAAATCTAAGCTAGTATTTCTGTGGGGTTTTTTAAGCAAAACATTTATTGGTACATTTAAAAAAAAATTTTTTTTTGGTACCGGGGATCAAACTCAGGACCTTGCGCTTTTGAGGCAGGTGGCGGAACCACTGAGCTAAATCCCCCGGCCCGGCACATTTTTATATATATATATATAAAATGATAACACTCATCATTGACCTCTGTTTTATTAATGGACTTTGTGTTAGTCTTTGATCTGAGATGATTTTTTCTGAGTTGACTTTTTAGGTTCCACGTGTACCAATGCATACACTTGCCATGGTTGTACCTCCCCAGGAACCTGACAGAACTTCACAGGAGTACTCACCTGCCCTTATAGGAGTACAAAAAGGTTAGTTGTTGAATTATTTGCCTTAAAATTGGTATTTTTTTCACCTAATTAAAAAAATCTAAAACTGCAGTTTAAATTTAATAATTCATAGTTACTATGTAGCTATAGTTGAGGTAGATAATTCTGACAAATGCAAATATTCTTACAGACTAAAGACATAAATGCTAGAAAAAAATAGCAGTTTTTTTGTTAATATACTGTTAGATGTAGTTTTCAATTGGCACAGATGAAAATACTTAAGCAAACCAAGTTTTTTATTATATTAAAGTAGAAAATTTTATCAGGCAATGATTTTCCACTTCAGCTAAACAATAGCATAATAAGAATGAAATATATGTTTGCTGTATAATTAAATCTTTATAGGATCAATTAATGAGTGAGAAGTTTCAGAATTATATTCAGTTTCACTTATGCAATACTGGAATATAGTGAATTAACATCTGTCTGACAAAAAACTGTCAAAATGTATACAAATAAGACCCAAATGACTATTAAATGTATGAACTATATAAAGGGCTAAAATTTATGAGCTGTGATATTTTTCTGCTGTCTTTTCATTTGTAGATACAAAGTACCTTTAACATAATCATGCATTTTTATAATATCTGAGTTATCTGAAATTTAAAAAGTAGGTAATTTGTAGGATTTTTTTAAAACTACATAAGGATTATGGGTATAATTCAGTGGTATAGCATTTGCCTAAATGCACAAAGCTCTGGTTCCATTCCTTAGCATCCTCCCTCAAAAAAAGGCTAACCTCCAAAAAAAAAAGAGGCTAACCTAAAATATTTATGATCATACAAAAAATTTATGAATTTGTATGATAATTAAATTCTAGATTATTAAAATCACAATGAGATGTGTAAGTGTATATGAATATCTAATACTGTGATTTAAGAGAAATTGATTAGGAACATACAGAAGCCTTTTTAAAATTATGCCAGTTTAAAGTATTGAGGGCCTTCACCAAGAATTACTTAATTTCGAAACTGTTAATTTCAGAGACAAAGTATCTATAGTCTCTTATTTATTTATTTATTTATTTATTTATTTATTTATTTATTTATTTATTTATTTTGAGACAGGGTCTTGCTATGTAGTTCAGGCTAATCTGAAACTCACTATGTAGCCCAGGCTGGCCTTGAACTCTGGGATTCTCTTGCCTCAGTCTCCAGAGTACTGGGATTACAGGCACCACACACCCAGTTTATAGTCAGTCTCTTTGATTTAAACTAATTCTACCAGTTTTCCCTGTTAACCCCTATTCAAACTTTTCCTGCCCCACCCTTTTGAAAAGATAGGGTCTTTCTATGTGGTCTAGGCTGGCCTAGAAGTTCTGGGTTCAAGCAGTCTTCCTGCATCAGCCTCCCAAGTGCTAGAACCATAGGGACATGCCACCATGCCCAGCTTTTTTTTTGCTATTTTTAATCTTAATAATTAAAAAGCAAGTTAACTAATCTAAGCATGATAATCAGCTAACAGCCATTAGTAAAATTTTAAAACTAAATGCTCCTGGGGTTTTTTGTTTTGTTTCGTTTTTTTGTCTTTTGTTTGGTTAAACCCTATAGAGGACTATAGTAACTTTGGTTTGAAAAATTCAGTACTAAATAAGAAATCACTTAAAAAAAAATTAATACAAGCTGGGCATGGTGGCACGTGCCTGTAATCTCAGCACTCTGGGAGGCTGAGGTGGAAGGATCATGAGTTCAAGCCCAACCTGAACAATTTAGCAAGATCCTATCTCAAAAGATTTAAAAAAAGGGCAGAAGATTTAGCTCAGTGTGAAGCTGAGTTCAGTTCCCAGTACAGTATTGCCAAAAAGGTTTTTCTAATTAATTGATTAACACAGGGCCACAAAATAAAAAACAAGCTAGAGAGAATATGTGCAGAGAAGAAAGAGAACATTTTAAACTTAGATTTAATATGCAACTAAACTGAAATGTTAGTGATTTTTAAATTGATACTCAAGTGAGTAATCATGTTTTTGCTTACTGAATGAACTGTCTTATATATAGTACTTATTTCTTTGCTTTGATGTTTTATTATTTACTGAATAGTATAAAAATGAACTAACCTTCTAAGGAAGCTGTCATTTTATTAAATTCTTAGGGAAGGAAAAAAATTAATATTTATATCTGTGGACTTCCTGCTGTTAGCTTCCTACCAGTTAGTCATACAGGATTAAAATGTGTTAATGCATTGTGTTAAGATGCACAGGATAGAATGTATGTTACTGTGAATTAGGAAAAAAATCAGTTGATGATATAAAAGTACTTACAGGGACCCGGGATTTAGCTCTGTGGTGCCCTGCCTGCCTTGCAAGTGCAAGGTCCTGAGTTCGATTCCCAGTACCAAAAAAATAAAAACTAAAAATAAATAAAAATAAAAGTACTTACAGGATTATCAGGATAGTCAGAAAAGCTATGTTAAAGATACAGTACTATTTTTTCTCCTTAGAGCTGCTTTTTTCCCTTAAAGTTTCTCTTTTATGTCTCTAGAAAAGTTGTTTTGAGTGTGAAATTGATCTTTGACCTTTTTGTTTTTCTTCTAAATCTGTATATTCTGTGTACAGTGAGTGATGAGAGATGAAGTACTGTATTCTTACTCTTTTTCTAACAATCATCTTTTAAAATTATTATATTTTACTCCTGTCTGTTTTTAATAAATTGTTTTATTTATATTCCCATCCTTTTGAAATGTATTTATGTCCTTAAATCTTACCCAGGTGTTTGATATATATTCTACTCAGACATTCTTTTTTTTTCCTTTTGAGATGGGATTTCACTAAGTTGTCCACACTGGACTCAAACTTGTGGTCTTCCTGCCTTAGTCTCCCAAATAATTGGGATTATAGACATGCAGCACCATGCCTGGCTTCAGATATTCTTTCATGGCCCCTATGTACCATTTGTCTAGGCTCTGTTTGCATTTATATACTCCTCATTTAGGCAACTAATCGCATTGGTTTGATACTGGTTTTCAAGGATTCAAGCTTCTAGGTGTCATCTAACAGATGCCTCAGTATCATCTCTATAAATAAAATATGAAATTGAGAATGATGTACACAGTTTTTTAGCATTATTTAACTTTACTAACTATAGTTATAGATAACCAGATGGGAAAGGATATGAAAATAATGAAAACCTTTTGCCTTTCAAAAATTAATCTTACAAATACACTTGTTGATTACAGATACTTTTTGTATCTAACTTATTTGCTATACATAATTGGTTCTAAAGAAGATTCATGTAGATCTTCTGCAGATTGGATAACACAGAATTAATATGCTCAAAACATTTAAAATGATGTTGGGGAGTGGGAATACAGCTCAGAGGTAGAACATTTGCCTTCCATGCATGAGGCCTCAGGTTTAATCCCCAGTATCACAAAACCAAAAATAACTCTGGATAAAACATATCTTTTGTGTGAACTTCAAGCACTCTTGAGAAGTAATTTCTTTTCTCTGAACTTTTAGAATACAGTACTTTATTGGAGCTTCCTCTGGCTCTTGTCACTTGTGCTCATTTTCCTCCTTTTGGGGTCTCAGGTGTACAGGACTGAGTTAATCATACTTAATTCCTGATGCTTTGTCATCATCCCTTCTCTCTTGTTTTACAGTATTTATTCTTTCTTATTTCTTTTCCCATTTTCCTACTCCCCGCATGGGCAATCATTCTAATGTGTTTGATGTACAAATTCTTTGTTCTTATAAGTTCTTAGAAAATGTTTATTATTTGATGTGTGTTTTTAATATAAACCATGTTGTGCTGTAGATCCCATTTTATTTTTTACTTTTTTTCACTGAACACTTTTTAAGTTCTATCCATGTGTTGTCCTCTAGATTGTTTATTCCTGCAGTGTTGTGCTTTACCCTATACTAAATATCCCCCTTTTTCACCTGTTCTTTTTCCCAGTGATGGTACCAGATTGCCATTAATTTCTTGCCACATGGACAATACTGTGATAAATCCTTGTACTGTACTTTTATAAATCCGTGTGAGAAGCTGGACATGGTCCCACATTACAGAATCCTAGCACTGTGGGAGGCTAAGGGAGGAGGATTGCAAATTGGAGACCAGACTGGGTGACTTCGTGAAACCCTGTCTCAAAATAAAAAAATTTTAAAAGGCTGGGAATGTAGCTCAGTGCAGAAGCCCTGGGTTCAATCCCCAGTACCACTCCCCCACACAAATCTGTGTGAGAACTTTGTTGGGATATTATCTATTATCTCCCTTCTTAGACTGTAAGCTCCTCAAGGGCAGGGTTTATGTTGCTCATCTCTGTATGGTCCACAATGCCTTGTTTAAACTAGAAGTTGATGTGTTTGTTGAATAAATTCATGAATGTTGGACTAAGATCATAGATTATTCTGAGAAGAATAGTTTTTAGACTATTCTAAAGAATAGCAGAAGAAAAGTTCTTAGAATTGTTAAGAAGAGACACATTGTAATTAAAGAGGATGTTTAAAAAAAACCAAAGTATTACAGAATACTGAGAAACATTGAAAGCAGAAGTATAAGTGTAAAGTAAAAATTAAATTAATATACTGCTCTGTATTCCAGAGTTGTTTACTAGAGTAGGTAACTTGATGTTCTTGTTTTTATATCAAATCATTAGAATTATATAGAAAAATTGTAATATACTGAAATTGAATGTTCCTCTGTAAATTTTTCTAGTTTTTAGTTTAGTCAGTTTTTTAATGTAACCATGCTTATATGAATTTAACATATGCCCAAATTTAATAATATCTTTTTACATTTAACTGCTCTTAGTAATAGGAGAAGGGTTGAGTGACTCTATTAGCATGTGTAACACAAATGATCTATCTTTGGACACTCTTGGTTAAAATGTTAAAAATGTATAACATACCCAATTTGGGGATTTTTGAGTCAAGTATTTAGACATAAAGGTAAAGTTAGTCACTTCTAGGTCAGTAGCTTTAATTTTTGAATTTGACCAAAATAAGAAATATATATTGAAACCCAGGACACAACATATATCAACTTATCAAAAGACTAATTCCATTATATAATATATTATACTGTACTACACTTACTGCATTTGTGTTATTTTCAATTCTACTTGATCAACTATTTAATATGTAAGACCCATTTGGGAATGCTGCTCAAAAATACAGAATGCTGGGCTGGGGATTTAGCTCAGTGGTTCCGCTGCCTGCCTGGCAAGTGCAAGGTCCTGAGTTCGATCCCTGGTACCAAAAAGAAAAAATACAGAATGTTGTGTGATGATATAATAAAGCAAAGCAATTGGAAAATAAGGTTTAATATTGATGAGACAAAACCACTTAAGAGAATATGAAACCAAGTCTACATTCATCTGTAGATAATGTAGTATTTCCTATTTTTCTGTTGCACTGTATACCAATTATTTTAGACTAAAAATGATAGGACTAAGCTCGCTTCAGTAATAAATAAAATAGTAAATACATGTTCACTGTATTCCCTCACGACCCATAAAAAAATATAGCCAAGCCCCGGGATTTAGCTCAGTGGCACTGCACCTGCCTTACAAGTGCAAGGTCCTGAATTCAATCCCCAGTACCAAAAAAAAATATATATATATATATATATATATGCCATATTTAAGCTGTCTCTATATCATGCTTTCTACTGAAAACTTTTTCTGATTTTTTTTAATTGGACAAAAAATATGAGGCTAAACAGCAACAAAAAAAGGTAATATAGAAACCAAATTTAAAAAGATGAAATGATGACTTTATCTGTAGTTTAAAATTGTACTTTATGGTGTTGGGGTATGGCTTAGTGGTAGAATGCCTGCCTAACATACCCAAAGCTGTGTGGATGCAGTCCCCAGCAGCCCCTACCAAAGGCATAGCTAAAGTGTACCTTAAGGTGTCGTCATTGAATAGATTTATGTATTTATATCTGACAGGAGGTGGAGCTCTTATTTTCTGGTATCCAGTAATAGTGCCTATTGAAATTTTTTGTTGTTAAACCCTTGTCACATCCTCTGCTGTACTCAATAATTAGTGTTGCTACAGCTTCCAGAATTAATCACATGACATTATCTGATTTTTACCAACCTGATATATTTTTTATGTTATTCCTTCTGTTAGTGCTTTGATGTGTATCTAGGCAATTCTGCTAACTCCCTTGTTACACACACTCAACCACTGACTATTTGAGGAAGAACTGCTTTTTGTGCATTACTTTCACTCTTATATATTCTATCTGTGTTCTGGGTTTGTAGTCTTTATATTCAGTTAAATAAATTATTCTTATGCTCTAAGCTTCTGGGATAGTGTTTGTTAATAATAGACAGTACCATTTCTATTTATTAATGTCCTCAAAATTCTAGTTTTATTTTGGATCATCTTACCATTTGTAAGGATTTTATATCTGTGAATGTCCAATGTGGTCATAATACAATTACTAGTCTGGTTAATATTAATTGTAATTATAATTACATAGCAGCTATACAAGGGTACTTTGAAATTAAAGAATATGTAAAAGAGAATCCAGTCTCGCAGAACTTCTGAATTCTGCTAACATCATTGCATTTATTATCAGACATGTCCTTGCTGTGCTAATGGATTTATACATTGTTATTTGTTACATTTTTACCTGTTGATTATTAAGAACTTTAATAAATCAAAATATGGGTTCCTATAAGGTTTATAGAAGTAGTAAGAAATCTTTCTCACAAATCTAATGGCCTTTGCTCTGAAAAAAAGTAAAGTCTTTCCCTACCACTTTGCTTGGGTAGAAATATAAAATTGAATATAAACAATACACTTTGCTGAAGTTTACTCTTTAGGAAAAAGTAAGTCTCTGAAAGTAACTGCAGTCCTATTGGAATTGTGGTTTTTCTTGTTACAGAGCACTCTAGGGGGAAAACTTAGTTTCTTTTAGTCAATAATAAAATATTGTGCATATAAGAACTACCTACACTGTTGAGATCTCCAATTCTAGCAAATAGATGAATTTCTGATTTTTTGTTTTGTTTTATTCTTTTGTCACTCTCTTTAGAGCAGTTTAACATCTAAAGGATAACTTTTTTCCTTGAACTTGAAAATCATTTTTAATATATTAGATGATTTTATTTTAAAAATTCTTAAATTATCCATGGTATTCATGTTAACTGCAATCCAAAAGAACAGACAACTATTGTTTTACCCAGTTCTTTTTAAAAACAGCTTTACCGGGGCTGGGGATTTAGCTCAGTGGTTCTGCCACCTGCCTCAAAAGCACAAGAACCCAAGTTCGATCCCCGGTACCAAAAAAAAAATAAAAATAAAAAAATAAAAACAGCTTTACCTGGGCCGGGGATTTAGTTCAGTGGTGTTGCCGCCTGCCTCACAAGCACAAGGTCCTGAGTTCAATCCCCGGGACCAAAAAACAAATTAAATATTAAAAATAAAAACAGCTTTATTGTTGTTTAATTTACATATCATAGTATTAACTCATTTTAAATATACAATGTAAATGAGTTAGTAAATTTACTCAGTTGTAAGACCATCACCACCATCTAGATTTAGAATAATTCCATCACCTCAGAAAGATCTTTTTTTTTTTTTGGTACCAGAGATTGAACTCAGGACCTTGTGCTTGCAAGTCAGGCACAGTGCCAGTGAGCTAAATCCCTGGCCCCATGATCTCTTGTGCCTATTTGCAACGGAGCTTCATTCTCTTTGCTTATAACCCAAAGCAGTTACTCTTCTTTCTGTTTCCATAGATTTACCTTTTCTCTATAGAGATGTAAATAGAATTAGAATGTTTGGAACCGTTTGTGCTTGGCTTCTTTCACTTCATTTGAGGTTGATCTGTGTTGTAGCATGTGTCAGTAATTTGTCCTTTTTGTTGCTGGATTGCCCTGGTTTCTCCTAAGCATGATTAATCCCTGAATTTGCTTCAGAGTTGTGTTATCAAAAAAAGTGTATTTCTTCCATTTCATGTCCACATTATAGGACAATGAATATTGCTAACAGTTTTCCAGCTGACTTGATATGAGGGAATAACAAGTATAACTAACCTTAAAATGATATATATTTCCTTTGTATTTAATATACATTGTCATTTTGAATAATCCTATGTGGGAATTCTGATTCTCTCCTAATAACATTAATTGTTTCTCTCACTGAACTTTTATTATCCTTGAGATACAAATTTAATATAGTGTTCAGGTATACAAGTGATAGAGACTTATTTAATGGAGAATTTTTAGAAAGATAATATCTTGAGAAGACTAATTTCACATTATATTTAAATACCAGAGAAATATTTCGACAATTTAAAAACTTCTTTTCCCTACTTTGATCCTTAAGTTTGGTTCCTTTAGTTTTACAGTTAATGCTAAAAGAACAGTTGTTCTAAATGGGCCATGAAGGTAGCATTAACATTTAATGTTATCCTCAACTATATTTTGATTTTGCATTAGATTTGATGTTTTTTAAAAAGTCCAGTCTAATCAGCAAAAAATTTGAGATTCTTTTCTGTTTTTCTTTTCTCCTTACCCTTGTCTTTTTTTTTTTTCCCCCAGCGCCGGGAAACCCCTGTCTTAATTTCCAAAATCCTTCTGTCCGAAAAAGTAGTTATTTGAAAAATTCACATTTTTTTTTATTGGCAACATCACAGTTATGCTGTGTGAAATAAATGAAATAGTAGAGGCTTTAGTCTACCTAACACTGGTGTGACTCTGAAAATTCATTCTATGACAGTTATAATGGTTTGGGGAGGGAGGTCCATGTGTGTGGGAGGGATGATTTTTTTTTCATAGCATGGCACTTTTTCAAACATTTTTCATGTGCTTAGGTACATCCAAGCAGAAGTCCAGTTCCCTGCAGGTAGCAGATCAGGACCAACTGCCACCTTTTCACCCATACCAGCCTTTGGAGTGCATAGTAGAGGAGACTGAAGGCAAGCTGAATGAACTGGGACAAAGAATTAGTGCTATTGAAAAGGCACAGCTTAAGTCTTTGGAGTTAATTCAAGGTGAACCTCTGAACAAAGATAAGATAGAAGAACTTAAAAAGAACAGAGAAGAGCAAGTCCAGAAGAAGAAGAAAATACTGAAAGAACTGCAGAAAGTGGAAAGGCAGTTGCAGATGAAAACACAACAGCAATTTACCAAAGAATATTTGGAAACCAAAGGTCAGAAAGACACAGTGTCTCTACACCAGCAGTGCTCTCATAGAGGAGTCTTCCCAGAAGGGGAAGGAGATGGTAGTCTTCCAGAGGATCACTTTTCAGAATTACCTCAGGTTGACACAATCTTATTTAAAGATAATGATGTTGATGAGCAACAGTCTTCACCATCGGCAGAGCAAATTGATTTTGTCCCAGTCCAGCCTTTATCACCTGCACAGTGTAACTTTTCCAGTGACTTAGGTTCTAATGGGACAAATTCTCTTGAACTGCAGAAAGTATCAGGTAATCAGCAAATTTTAGGACAGCCTCACATTGCTATTACTGGACATGATCAGGGGCTTTTAGTTCAAGAACCAGATGGATTAATGGTTGCAACTCCAGCCCAGACGCTTACCGACACTCTTGATGACCTGATAGCAGGTGGGTTAAGAAATATATCTGTAATAATTTCTCTTTAATCTGTGTGATCAACTTCTTTACACACCCCTCAAAAAACACAGACTTTGTACTTTTCCACTTTAGAGCTATTTTTGTAAACGTACTCCTTTCTTGAGCTATTTTGGAAGTGAATTCAACTGAGCTCAACAGCACTAACCTATAAAAATGTTTCTACCTCTTTTTTTGGTCACATTTTGAAGGCAAAGAAATAAAGTTGCCATAATCTTTCATTTTAGACCTTTAGTATAAAAAGCCACCTTATATTGTGTCTTAGGTAGGAACTCTCAAAATACAATTTCTTTATAAATTTTAGAGATATCCATGTATGACTACAAATAAAATGTTCCTGCTGGTGATTTTCATGTTTGGAAATCACAGTTTTATATCACATTGCTTTTTATTTATAATTTTACCAGACAAATTTAATTATTTTTAACTAAATGAAATGTTCAGAGAAAACTAAGCATTCTATTATATTTGTGGTTAGAAGATTAAAGTAAATTTAAATTATCATCACTTGGAGATTGGAAGTTTTACATTAAACCTTGATGAAAACATATAGACACACCAAACATAGATAACTCTGAACACACAAACACACACACATACACACACAGTAAGAGAGAGAGAAAAAAGCCCTGATAAAGTATATGTTTCTGTTTATTGTTGTGTGGAAAATTACAACTAGATATGAAATGAGGTGCACAAGTTTACTTTCCCTTTCATTGTCCTTGCAGCAGTGAGAAAACAGTGCAATTAATCATTTACCTTCCTAAAGATGGCTGGTGAATGTATCACCTCCATGAGAGCCCAGTTCAGAAATGCAGCCAGAATGGCTGTTGACAGTGGATGAAGACCAAGAACTAAGATGTAGCTGGAGTGATATTCAAAGGCAGGCCAGTCCTCTGTCTCTTGATTGCAACATTTTTTTCCTTACTGTTGTCTGTTTCATGTCATATTCTCCTCCCTCCTTCCTGATTATGCTATCCCAGTTCCCCTTTTCTTTTGTGAGCCTTTAGTCTTCCTAATCATTACTGAATCTTTTAAATGTGGAATAAGATTACTTAAATCAGGAATTTTATTGGGTATGTGTATAACTTCCATTGGTTATAGAATTGTGATACTGCCTTTGAGGCTCCTCTGATATGTAATATGTATAACTGTGCAGAGGAATGTTTTGGTTGTCTTAAAGAAAATTAAAATGTTGGGGAATGTTTTAAGGAATTAGGCTCTTTATTGTTTAGTTTGGATTTTTGTATTTTTCAGCATGCAGCCACTTAACTCAAACTTTGTACCATTAGCATTGAAAGCTATTAAACATTGTGGATAAACTCTTGTAGTTCATTTATAGTTCTAATTTATAATCTGGGTAAAAAAATTATTGGAATATGAAGTATGATTATGAATAATAATGACCAAACTAGTGACCTGGGATAACATTTTTGACTTATGGTTCTGTAACTAGTGTTCCCAATTAATTACTCAGTTTGTAGCTATGAAAGCTATATTACTGATCAAGTCAGAACCTTTTTTAAAAAATAAAAAATGTAGAGGCAGGGCACGATGACACGTTTTCCTAGCTACTCAGAAGTCTGAAGTAAGAGGATCAAAAGTTAGGTAAGGGGCCGGGGATTTAGCTCAGTGGTTTTGCTGCCTGCTGTGCAAGCGCATGGACCTGAGTTCAATCCCCAGTATCAAAAAAAAAAAAAAACTAGGTAAGTTAGCAAGACTCTGTCTCAAAATAAAAAATTTTAAAAGGCAGAGGGATGTAGCTAAGTGGTAGCACACTTGCCTAGCATGTGCTTGACCCTAGGTTCACTCCTTAGTACCACAAGACTGTAGAACAGGTCAAAAGGGAACTTACAGGTGTTAAACTTGATGGTAATATTTACAGATGACTCTTATAGGAAAAGTGTTTATTTTATTGATGTATTTGTTAAATGGAAATGGTCTTTTACAAAGTTCTCATGAAACTTTAAACAATGAGCTTAAGAAAGTTTTGAAATTATATACAATGTTAATATAAACTAAGAAAATTTATGTTAAACATTAATACCTACCATATTTTACAGTATTCTCTCATTGATGAGTTTTAATGTTTAAATGAGCCAAATAAGTTAAAAAATTAATTTCATATAAAAATTTCAATCTTTATGAAGGTTATCTGTTTGAAATACATGGCAGTAATTGTATTTGTTCAAGGTAATCTATCTCACTTAAAATTTAAAATAATTTTTTCCAAATCTAAGTTTATCTTAATTTTCTCATTTGAAGATAGAAATTAGAAAAGGTTAAGACCCAATTCAGCAATTGTAAAATACATTAATATATTGATAGAATAAAGCAGGCCACAGATAACATTAATTTTACCTAAATTAAATTTAATTCTCATCCTTCACATTTCATAAAGGAGAGAATAATCTATATATTAAAGTTTTACTTTAAAGAATATATATAATAGCAATAAATTTCATTCTATAAAGGAATTTTTTTCCTTATTGTTGTTCTGCCTTTGAAATATTTGTCATGATAATGAGTTGGTTATATACATAATTCATGTCATGTCTTGATTAGCTGACTAACTTAGCCTTTTAGTATGTAGTCATATAGAGGTCATGCTTGATGTAGCCCTAGATAGAATATATATATTTTCTCTTGATTAGGAACATGGTTTCTCAAGTTGTTTTCTTTTGAAATTGAGTGTTCATTGGACTTTACTAATTACCATAGTAGTGAGTAATCTTGCAAAAGTTCATATATGGGGCTGGGAATTTAGCTCAGTGGTTTCGCCACCTGCCTCGCAAGCGCAAAGACCTGAGTTCAATCCCCGGTACCAAAAAAAAAAAAAGTTCATATATGTAGAACTTTAAAGTCATTTAAAGAAACTGAAAATAGTTTTCACCATTGAGCAGTTCTATAAAAATGTCATTCCTAATATATAAAGATTATATAAAATGTTAAAAATCAACTAATATCGAAATTTTTTACATTTATTGAGCATCTATGGACCAAGCTCTGTTCTAAATGCTTTATGTTACATTATCTCATGGGCTATTTGTAATTATTCTAAAAAATAGGTCCTTTTTCCATCGGTTTTCCTATTAAAAAAAGAAGCTTAGGAAAATTAAGTTGCTAGTAAGTGCCAAGATTCAAAATCAGTTCAGCCACATTTAAGAATCTTAGATCTAGCCAGGTATGGTAGCATATGCCTATAATCCCAGCTATTTGGGAGACTGAGGCAGGAGGAAGGATCTAAATTCAATCTTAGGCTGGGGAATTTAGTGAGACCTTGTCTCAAAAAATAAAAGGGGCTGGGGATGTAGTTCAGTGTGAAGGCTGAAATATTAAATTAATATTAAATATTAATATTAAATAAATATTTAAAAATAATATGGCTGTAGCTCAGTGGTAGAGCACTTGCCTAGTAAGTTTTATGACTTTTTTTTGGTACCAGGGATCGAACTCAGGTCCTTGTGCTTGTGAGGCAGGCGGTGGCATCACTGAGCTAAATCCCTGGCCCAGTTTTATGACTTTTTAGTCCCTTGCTACTGTTGACAACCTAATATGCTCTCTTAAAACAAAATTTCAGTTTTAACAAATGTTGTTTTAAGTAACCCTGCAGTTGTCAATGTAGGTGTAAGAATAAAAAATCAATTATAAAATTCTGCTATTTTGAGAACATTTGCATTAAAATGTCTTTAAATAGCAGGGCATAGTGATGCATGCCTTAATCCCAGCACTCAGGAGGCTGAGGCAGGAGGATTGCCCTGAGTTCAAGGCCATCCTGAAACACATACCAAGCTTCTCTCATAAAAATAAATCCTCTAATTAATGCTAGTATTTTATTTTTAGCTTATTTAAATAGTACTATTTAATAAAGTTATTATTATATAGAACAGATTATAGCAATTAAATTTCTTTTAAAAACCATACAACATATTTTGTTTATCCCTGGTAATAAGAATTTTTAAAAATAAGATTATCTTCCATACCACCTATAAAACTTTCTTCAGTTTCGTAGGCTAAATTAAGCTGGGTGGTACATACCTGTAATCCCAGCTACTGTAGGGACTTGCAGCAGGTCTGTCACAGGTTTGAGGCCAGCCTGTGAAAACTTAGGTCCTGTGTCAAAATAAAAAATAAAATAAGGACTGAGGATGTAGATTAGTGGCATAACACCTCTGGATTTGATCCCCAGTACCATTAAAACAAAATAAATAAAGTAAGAATAATATTTCTAGTTCTTCTATACCTTATTTTAGAATACTGTGTAAATTTAATTTGAATTATATATCAATCTTTGTGGTCTTAGTCATTTTCAGAGATATTTCATTCTAGGTAGTATACATTTTAGGATTTATAAAAATGTCAGAGTTCTGCTATAATGTCCTCAGATTATAACCTTTATTCCACATGTACCTTTTCAATCTCTTGCTACTTTCTAATGTTATTTTTATAACTTTTCATCTGTAATTAATTCTATTAAAGTCACTTTCTATGGAATGTTTCTGACTGTCATTATTACAAGGAGAAAAATGCTTCTAGGATAATGTAGTACAAAAATGTACAATAACTGATGTAACAATATATTTTTGGTAAAAGATGTTAATACACAAAAGTATATTTAAAAATGAACTCTGTAAAGAAGTCTTTCATTGCATCATATTCCAGCATAGCATGTCAATCAACTATTTAAAAAGTTTTAAATATCTGCTTTTTATAATAAAAAAGATAACATCAATAAACAAAATGATGACAGAAAAGTAATTCTTTGCTGAGGTATACTGTAACAGTTATCAGACCATCCACTGTTAATAAAGTGCTATACATTGCTAGTGGCTGTTTTTGTTTTGGGGGGGGCGGTTTAGCTATTTTCCAAACATAGCAGCTCTTTTAAGGAGGCATAGCAGAATAGTATCTGCTTATTGTGTAACAAAAAATTTTAAGGCTTTGTTTCCATTATCCATGTTCTTATAGATGAAACAAACATATATAATAATCATTCCTCTTTGTAACTGGATAGTTGAATTAAGTTAATTATATGGTGACTGAAATTACCAAAGTTTGTATTGCCACGATGGTTTTATATATTGGTGGGGAGTGGGGAAGATAGTTTATGTAGAAACATATCCAGGCATCTTAAACTTTGCTAAGTTATTTAAACTAGTATCTTATCATTTTCCAACACTTGAAGTGCTTATATTTTCCTTTAAGTCTTGTGTGTTTCTTGAGGCAAATATAAGGTTACTGCCATCACTGAAGCTTCATTTTTTTCTATATATTTTTACTTTTATTTTATTTTTTTATTTTTATTTTTTATTTTTGGTACTGGGGATTGAACTCGGGATCTTGTGCTTGCGAGGCAGGCTGTGGCACCACTGAGCTAAATCCCCGGCACTTCTATATTATTAATGATTATGTTTTTTCTTATTTTTTTCTTGAGCGAATAGTAATGTTTTCATTTTTCAATACAGTGAATAATAGTACTGTAAGTCTTGTAAAATATCTGATAATTACATTTATTGAACACTCACCATGTGCCAAACACTGTGTTAAATGCTTTAAATAACATGATCTCATGGACTGTCACAGCATCTGAGATAGGTCCTGTTCCTCTTTCTGTGGGTCAGGTTCCATCCTCTGTGAAATTTAAGAAATATTCACAGATGTAAAAGATATAACTTTCAATCAACTTTTTAAGCAGCAGATTTTTAAGTTCATAAAGTTCCAATGTTTATTTTTTAAAAGTTTCTCCCTAACGTTGATTTCTTTTAACAAATTTTCAAGTAAATACTGAATATTAAAAACATACATTACCTATTATGTAAGAAATATTCTAACTTCTTCCCTTCCTCCTCTTTTTTCATTTTGCATTGTCCATAGGATGTTTTTATCTTACTAAACTAAAATGTATAACTCTTTTTTAAAAAAAACTTGGAAACTATATTATCCCTGTTGACAATGTAAAAAGCTATTTTTTATTGTATGTGCACTGTATATCAGGCACTGTATTAGGTATTTTATGTGCATCATCTGAAGTGATCTTTCCAACAGCTTTCTAAGACAGGTACTATTGTTTTCCTCATTCTGCATATAAGGAAAATTGAGGCTCAGACAAGTTTGATTACTTATTCAAGTTTAGAAAGTCAGTAGTAGAACTGGGATCCAACTGTAGGTTTTCCTGATTCCAAGGCTTGTGATTTAACCATTACAGTATATTACTACTATGAAAATTTCGGTATTTGGTGCTTTTCTATGTACACATAACCTTATTTATAAAATGAAATTTAGCAATATGAATATTGTTTTTCAGCTGTGAGTAACAGAGTGCCCACTGGTTCAAATAGTTCCTCTCAGACCACAGAATGTCTTACACCTGAATCCTGTTCACAAACTACAAGCAATATGGTTTCCCAATCTATGCCCCTGGTGTATCCTTCAGTTGACATTGATGCTCATGTGAGTAGATTGCTTTAAACTTATTTTGCATATTTTAATTTGGTTTGGAAAAGAAAATTATCACTGTACATTCATGATGAAACAAAATATTTTCTCTTCAATTGAAAACTTTTGTTAACAAAAAAGTAACATTTTTTTGGCCATGTTTGGTGGTACACACTAGTGATCCTAGCACTTAGGAGGCTGAGGCAGAAAGATCACCCACCAGTTTGAGGCCAACCTGGGCTACATAGTGAGTTCAGGGCCAGCCTGAACTATATTACGAGACCTTGGCTCAAAAAAACAAAAAAAGCCCCCAAAAGTAACATTTTTTTTTTCTTTTCCTAGACCGAGAGCAATCATGACACAGCATTGACACTAGCTTGTGCTGGTGGTCATGAAGAACTTGTATCAGTACTTATTGCACGGGATGCTAAAATTGAGCACAGAGACAAAAAAGGTAAGATGAGTCAGTCACAAATAAAATCTGAATATAGTTACATCAGAAAATAGTTGTAACTTTTTTATTATCAGTAATTTTTACCCTGTCTCAGTGATAAGATGAAGCAATATCCAGATTTATTAATCTACAGAGCCAAATAATTCTCCAAAAATTTACTATAGATATGAGTCATAAGTGAAGGTCACAGAGTTGAGGATGTTGCTCAAGTCTTCCTTAGCATGTTTAAGGACCTGGGTTAGCAACACACCAAAAATATGCCTGCCTTTCTCCTTAATCCTGAGGTAGTTCGTACAAAAGCGTCAAAGTTCATTGTGATTATACATTTTAATAGTTTTTAATTGACTTAGTCTTTCCACTTTGTCAGATATTTATAGCTTTTTGTTATTAATAAATTAGGTTTTAGAACAGTTTTATGCTAAAGAGTTATCAGTACCTGCCCTGAAGGTTTTTTTTAATAAAATAACAAAATTGAAAACAGTGGCTTTAAAATAAATAAAACCCACACATTTGTTAGAGATTTTTATTTTCTGATTTAGGTTTTACACCACTGATTCTGGCAGCAACAGCAGGGCATGTTGGAGTTGTTGAGATTCTTTTGGACAAAGGTGGAGATATAGAAGCACAATCTGAACGAACTAAGGATACTCCACTTTCACTGGCATGTTCTGGTGGACGTCAAGAGGTGTGTTAATTTTCATTTTGTAAATGTTTAGCTTATTTTTAAATATGCATTTGGTTAGTATTTTAGTAACATGTATAGAATGTGCATGTGTTTTGAATGTTCCACATGCTTTCTGAGGAGCGAGATACTTTGGTTAAGTTTAATGGGCATAGTAAATGTACTTTTTTTTTTTTGGTACCGGGGATTGAACTCAGGACCTTGCGCTTGCAAGGCAGGTGCTGGAACCACTGAGCTAAATCCCTGGCCCAAGTAAATGTACTTTTAAGAAATCTACTTTTTGCCCTTAAGGCTAAGTAAAAATTCTTTTTTTTTTTGGTACCGGGGATTGAACTCGGGTCCTTGCGCTTGCGCAGCAGGCAGCGAAACCACTGAGCCAAATCCCTGGCCCTAAAAATTCTTACTTTTACACTTACTGAGGCTGAATGAACTATAATTCTAACACATATGAAATTTAAACTGATTCTTCAACAGTCTAAAATATATTGAGCTGGGTGTGGTAGCACATGCCTGTAATCCCAGCACTTTGGAGGCTGAGGCAGGTGGATTGCTATGTCTTCAAGGCCAGCCTGGGCAACATAGTTCAAGGACATCCTGAATTACATGTGAGACCCTGTCTCAAAAACAAAACTATCATATTTGGACAAAGATTGTAGGTCTTATATCTTTGTGCTTCCTTCACTGTAAGTTGAGCCTTTGCTGTGAACTGGGTTTCTGTGTTTATACTTCGCAGGTGGTAGACTTGCTGCTGGCTCGAGGTGCGAATAAAGAGCACAGGAATGTGTCTGATTATACACCCTTGAGTCTAGCTGCGTCTGGAGGATATGTCAATATCATTAAGATTCTGCTTAATGCTGGGGCAGAAATCAATTCAAGGTACCACCTGTTCATTTTATTACTCATAAATACTAAGTTATTACTTTGGAGTTAAGTGTCTTTCCCTAAATGTTTGGATAGATACCATTTTAAATTAAGATATTACTAAAGTTGCAAAGCCAAAAACTTATTCCTGTAGTCCCAGTTTATTTCAGGGATGTGGCTTCTTTTAAAGAGGTCTCATTTCAAAAAGTACTTCATCATATATAGTTGAAAACTTATAGCCCCTAAGTAGAAATTATGTTTTAAATTATGAGATTTTTCCATTCCTATTAGTCTAAACAAATAAAATCTATTCATCAGTCTTAAAGACCTTTAATTTTACTGAAACATTTTCATCTTTAATGCTTTGTTAAAACATAAGCAACATATTATTTTAATTCTTCTGAGTATCTTTCCCCCTTTAGGACTGGGAGTAAACTAGGTATTTCTCCCCTGATGTTGGCTGCAATGAATGGACACGTTCCTGCAGTGAAACTGCTGCTTGACATGGGTTCAGACATTAATGCTCAGATAGAGACCAATCGGAACACAGCTCTCACCTTGGCCTGTTTCCAGGGCCGAGCAGAGGTGGTGAGTTTGCTTCTGGACCGCAAAGCCAATGTTGAACACAGAGCAAAGGTAAGCATTTTATAATTTATCAGCTATTTCAGAAACACTTCTCGTAAAAAGAACATGACATTTCAACTCAAATTGAGCATGGTATTTTAAATTGTTGTAAATTAAAACTGATGACTCAATGCAGGTTTGGAGAATTATTTTATACAATAGTCATTTACACTTTGACCATGTATGACTTTTATTTAGGACAGTGAAGAACATAGAATCAGTACTTTCCCCACGTCAGCTCTGAATGTCTTTTTTATTGATTTTGCAGCTTGCAATTTTTTTTTTTTTTTTAATTTTCTGGTTCCTGGAATTGAACTCAGGACCTTGCACTTGCCAGACAGATGCAATGGTTTGTTTCATTTTCAGACTGGGTCTTGTTAGCTAGTTCAGGCTGGGCCTGAATTCACTATGTAGCCCAGGTTGGCTTCAAACTTGTGGCTATCCTCCTGCCTCCACTACCCAAGTGCAGGTATGATAGGTGTGCACCACCATGTGTGGCTCCGCAAATTTTGAATCTAATATTATTTTGTATTGTTTTTTAATGCAGATTTTAAAAGAACTTCTTTTAAGCAGGCATGTGCACAATGTCATTGGTGTAAAAAGCTCAAGCAAAATATAAGTTCATGGATTATAAAATTAAGATAGCTAAGGGCTGGGGATGTAGCTCAGTGGTGCAGCGCCTGCCTGGCAAGCGTGAGGCCCTGAGTTCAATTCAAAAGAAGAAAAAAAAAAGACCAGAAAATTAAGACAGCTAAAGTCTAGTTTTGGTGTTTGTTTGTTATTTTCAGACAGGGTCTTGTTGTAATTCAGGCTGGTCTTCAACTTACTATGTAGCCCAGGCTGGACTTCAACTCATGGCAATCTTCCTGCGTTGAGCCTCCCAAGTGCTGAGATTACAGGCATGCACCACCACGCCCAGTTTAAAATCTAGTTTCATCATAACAGATTCTGACAGTTTCTTTACTGTTTATTATTTAGAAAATATGAGTCAGTGTATAAGTGATATGAATTCAGTTCTTCAAACTGATAGGCTCTTAGCATCCTAGAAAAATGCAGCTTGTATGGTACTCTTTATAATTAACAACAACCATTTCAAATTGTAAAGGTTTGAATAAAAATTTGATATTTTCTTTTTTTTTAAATTAAATTCTTTTATTGGTACATTGTAGGTATGCAACACAATTACATTTCTCATTGGGAATTGTACCTTTACATAATGCATCTTGGTTCTTATTTTTTCCCCATTCCTAGCCCTCCCTTCACCCCCTCCACCCTTCCCTATTTACAAAGACTTTATTTCCATTTTTTCCATTTCTCATCATTTTTCCTTTCCCTTCTTTCCTTTCCCCTGCCCCTCCCACTACCCCTACCCCTTTGGACCTTTTCTTCCTATTTTGCATTATCGATTATTCATTCTAATCATTGGTACATTTTAGGTATACAATATAATGACATTCATCATTGGAAATTTGCACCTTTGCATAGTCTCTCTTGGTTTTTATTTTTCATCCTTGCCCAGCCCTCCCTTCAACCCCTCCAGTCCTCCCTATTTACAAAGATTTTGTTCCTATCTTTCCATGTTCTCATATTAATCCCATTCCCTTCTATCCTTTCCCCTAGCCCTCCCACTTCCCCTTTGCCCCTTTTCTTCCTATTTCACATGACCTATTATACATTTTAGTCCTTATTTACACTTTCAGTTTCTCACACCAGAGAAACTATTCAGTATTTATACAGGTGTCCTATTTATTTCACTTAAGAGTATCGCCTCAATGTGCATCCACTTAGCTATAAATGTCTCTAATTTCTCATTTTTTATGGCTGAGTAGTACTCCATTTTATTAAAAAACCACATTTTCTTTATTCAGTCTCCAGTTGATGGGCATTTGGGCTGTTTCCAAGTTTTAGCTATCACAAACTGTGCTGCTATGAACATGGGTGCACATATATCACTGTGGTATGATTCTTTTAATTCTTTGGGAAAGATCCCCAGCAGTGGAATAGCGGGGTCAAATGGGACTTCCAGTCCTAGTTCTTTGAGGTATCTCCACACTGATTTCCACAGTGCTTGCACAAGTCTACACTCCCACCAGCAGTGGAGCAGGGTTCCTCTTTCCCCACAGCCCCGCCAGGATTTGTTATTGGTTGATTTCATGATAGCAGCCATTCTTTCTGGAGTGAAGTGGAATCTCAGTGTTGTTTTCATTTGCATCTCTCGAATGACCAGTGATGTTGAACATTTGTTCATGTATTTATTTGCTATTTCTACTTCTTTGTCTGAGAAATGTCTGTTCATTTCAGATGCCCATTTTCGGACTGGGTCTTTAAATTTGGGAGGTCTGATCTTTCTAAGTTCTTTATAGATTCTAGATAGTAGACTTTTGTCTGAGGAAGAGCAGGTGAAGATTTTTTCGCACATTGTGGGTTGTCTCTTCACACTGCTGGTGGTTTCTCTTACTGTGCAGAAGCCTTTTAATAAGAAGAGATCCCACTTGTTGATTGTGCTAGTTCATGGGCAACTGAGGTTTTGTTCATAAAATCTTTTCCTACACCAATGTCTTCAAGGGTTCTACCTACCCTCTGTTCCAACTGGCTCAGTGTTTCTATTTTAATATTTAGATCTTTAATCCATTTTGATTTTAGTTTAGTGCATGGTGAGAGATATAGGTCTAGTTTTAATCTTTGGCAAGTTGAAGCCCAATTTTTCCAGCACCATTTATTAAAGAGGCTATCTTTCCTCCAGTGAGGGTGTTTGGCTCCTTTATCAAAGATGAGATGGCTGAGTGTGTCTGGCGTTGTTTCTGCATCTTCTAATCTGGTCCACTGGTCCTCAGGTCTCTTTGCCAGTACGTGCTATTTTTATCACAGTAGTTTTGTAGTATAGTTGCAGGTTGGGGATTGTGATACCCCCTGCCATGTCTCTGTTACCTAGAATTGCTTTTGCTATTCTGGGTCTCTTGTTGTTCCAAATGAATTTTTGGATTGTTTTCTCAAGGTCCATGAAGTATGCTGCTGGGATCTCAATTGGAATTGCATTAAATCTATATAGCAGTTTTGGAAGTATGGCCATTTTCACTATATTAATCCTTCCTACCCAGGAGCAGGGGATGTCTGTCCATTTTCTGATATCATCTTCAATCTCTCTTTTCAGAGTGCCATAGTTTTCAGAGAAGAGGTCTTTGATTTCTTTCGTTAGGTTGATTCCTAGATATTTCAGTTTTTTGGATGCTATGGTGAAAGGAATTATTTGCCCTATTTCTCTCTCAGTGAGTCTGTCATTGGTGTAGAGGAAAGCTATTGATTTTTGTGTGTTGACCTTGTAACCAGCTACTTGACTGAATTTGGTTATTAAGTCTAGAAGACTTTTGGTGGAGTTCTTGGGGTCTTCTATATAGAGTATCATGTCATCTGCAAATAATGACAATTTGACTTCTTCATTACCTATCTTTATTCCTTTTATTTCTTTCTCTTGTCTAATTGCCATGGCTAATGTTTCCAGAACTCTATTGAATAAGAGTGGTGATAGTGGACATCCTTGTCTTGTTCCTGATTTGAGTGTGAAGGATTTCAGTTTTTGACCATTTAGTATGATATTGGCTGTTGGTTTTTCATAGATGGCTTTTATCAGGTTGAGGTAGAGACCATCTATTCCAATTTTTTGTAGGGTTTTTATCATAAATGCTTGTTGGATTTTGTCAAATGCTTTTTCTGTGTCTATGGAGATAATCATATGGTTTTTGTCCTTGGCTTTATTGATATAGTGTATTACATTGATTTGCATATATTGAACCATCCCTGCACCCCTGGGATGAATCCCACTTGATCAGGGTGTATGATCTTCTTGATGATCTTCTGCATTCTGTTTGCCATTATCTTGTTAAGGATTTTTGCATCTATGTTCATTAGTGAGATTGGCCTATTGTTCTCCTTTTCGGTTGGGTCTTTCTCTGCTTTGGGGATCAAGGTGATGCTTGCTTCCAGGAATGAATTTGGGAGTATTGCTTCCCTTTCAATTTCATTGAAGAGTTTAAACAGTAGTGGCAGCAGTTCCTCTCTAAATGTCTTGTAGAATTCAGCAGTGAAGCCATCAGGGCCCAGGCTTTTCTTAGTTGATAAGTTTTTAATTACCTTTTCAATTTCATTGGTTGATATTGGGTTGTTCAGAATTTTTAGGTCTTCTTCGTTCAACTTTGGTAATTCATATGTATCTAGGAATCTGTCCATTTCTTCTGTGTTGTCCATCTTATTGGCATATAGGTTCTGGAAGTAGGTATTGATGATCCTCTGGATTTCTGCTGGGTCTGTTGTAATTTCACCCTTTTCATTTGTAATTGTTTGAATTTGGGCCTTTTCTTTCCTTTTTCTGAAAAAGTTGGCTAAGGGTTTGTCAATTTTGTTGATTCTTTCGAAGAACCAACTCTTGGTTTCATTGATTTTTTTGTATCATTCTCTTAGTCTCCATTGCATTGATTTCTCCTCTGATCTTTATAATTTCCTCCCTTGTATGAGCTCTAGGGTTGTCCTGTTCTTCTTTTTCTAGAAGCTTGAGGTTCAGCATCAGGTTGTTTATTTGGGCCCTTTCTGTTTTCCTAATACGTGTATTCACTGCTATGAATTTCCCTCGTAAGACTGCTTTCATTGTGTCCCATAGATTCCGATATGTTGTATTATCATTGTCATTTAATTGAAGGAACTGTCTGATTAAAAATTTGATATTTTCTCACTGAACTCTATTAAGTTTGTTTTTTTTTTTTTCGGTACCAAGGATTGAACTCAGGACCTTGCACTTGCGAGGCAGGTGCAGCGCCACTGAACTAAATCCCCAGCTTGAGCTCTGTTAGTTATATTTCTTAAAATTTAATGCAAAATTTATATCCTTTTAATCTAAGAAATGAGAAGGTTTAGTTTTCCTTCAGATTTTTGGATCACACAAAGAGAAAAGAGTCTTTCCTGTCACCTACTTTGTTTTTTCTGTTACAATTATTAATTGTGGCCCACTTACCTATTGAAAGTCCTAGAGAAATCCATATTGCTTTGGGAATGGTATCAGTAGGAAATGTCTTTGGACAAAAAATGTTCGAGACTAATGTACAAAAGTCGATTCCTGAGATTACAGGCATGCACCACCATGCCTGGCTTGTTTACCTCTTTTGAAAGGAAACAGAATCCTCGTAAAAGTCAGTAGCTTTACTCTTCTCAAGAAATTGTATAATTTAATTGCATAATTTATTATTGATTGGCTTAAACAGACTGGTCTTACCCCCTTGATGGAAGCTGCTTCTGGAGGATATGCAGAGGTTGGAAGAGTTCTCCTTGATAAAGGAGCAGATGTCAATGCTCCTCCTGTGCCTTCCTCCAGAGATACTGCTTTGACAATAGCAGCAGACAAAGGTCATTACAAATTTTGTGAGCTCCTGATTAATAGGTAAGCTATTTTCACATATATACATATAAATATACATAGAGAAATTCTTGTGGTCCCTTTCATATTTCAGAGTCTTCAAAGTAAATTGTTCCAGATTTTTGAAATTTTAAAGTATAGATTATTTGCATTATTTTTTTAACAAGATAACAAGATGATAAAGAAAACAAGAGAATGTCAGCCTTTTCTTATAGGAAACAAACTATTTAACATTCTCTGTTTATAGGGGAGCCCATATTGATGTTCGCAACAAGAAAGGAAATACACCACTTTGGCTGGCATCCAATGGCGGTCATTTTGATGTAGTACAATTGCTTGTGCAAGCAGGTGCTGATGTGGATGCAGCAGATAACCGGAAAATCACACCCCTTATGTCAGCATTTCGCAAGGTAATTTGATATGGGAGGGGGCGTTAGTACTTTTAAAATAATTCTAAGTTGAAACCATGTGAAAAAGATAAGTTGATCTTGGAAAATTGGGAACATTTCTATACAACACTCACTGCTATCATTTCATTGTTTGTGGCAAAACCCAAGAGCTATGTGGTAGTTTGCTATAGACAACTTTGTTGTTGAATCACTTGGTGTCTTGACTATTCTTATATTTTTGTACATAAAACGAGATTTAAGAAAAGCTAGTATATGTGGATGGTTATTTTCTCTACCAGAGGAGGGGAAAAAAGTTAACTTTCATAAAAACATATACTTTCTATTAATGCTCATTTGTCTGCTATATTTTAAAAAGCAAAAGCCTTCCCTGGCCTATCAGTCTCATTTAATTTGTATATATGATAACTAACTTTATAAGGGCTTTAAGATAAATAAATGAATCTGATGCTGGCAAAAGGGGCGTTGGAGGGAAGGAGAAAAATAAAAAGAATTGAGATACGTGATGTACCTGTACCATAATATAATCATTATGTACTGCAAATATGTACTAATGTTAAAAATTAAATTAAAATTAAAATTTTAAAAGCCTTCCCATAGCAATTAATGATAAGTTGTGAACTCTTTAACATGCCCTACAAAGCCCTGCACATTTGGTTCATGTTAACCTCCCCAGACTAATCATTCATTTTACCATGCCCCTTGCTCACTACATTGGATAGTCACTGGAATGGACTAAATTTTTAACTGCCTCAAGGGATTTTTACACAGGGATTCTTTTTCCCTAGGCTGTTTTCTCTTGTTCTTTACCTGTTTCATCTCTACTCATCTTTAGCTCCCATTTTAAGTGTTATTTTTCAGACTGTTTCTCAATACTCAACTCGAGAGAGGGTCTCTTTTGTAGTTGAGTTTTTATTTTCCTTGTCCCAATATGTAATTATTATTGAAACATTTATTTATCCCTATTTTGCAAATAGGAAGTTCATGAGGACCAAGTTGAGACTCTTTCACCACTGTTTCTACTGAGTTGTTTGACACAATGCCTGACAAACTAGGTAGTACCAAACAGCTATTGAAGGATAGCACAGCAATGATAGATAGATGACAGATGATAAATGATAGATAGATAGATAGATATTTTTTTTTTTTCAGTGCGGGGTTTTACCCAGGGCCTCGTGTATGCTAGACAAATAGTTTAGCACTGAGCTATACTCCTATCCTCTATTTATATGTTGCTTTTGTTTTTGTTTTGCTTTTGTTTGCATTACTGGGGATTGAATTCAGAGTTTCCATGCTAAAGCTACATCTCCAGTCCTTTCTTTACTTTTTATTTTCAGACAAAATCTCACCAAGTCACTAAGTTGTCCAAGCTGGGCTCAAACTTATGATCCTCTTGCCTCAGCCTCACAGGATTATAGGTGTGCACCACCACACATGGCTGCAAGTTACATGTTTTCGAAAAAAATCTTAAAATATTGTCGAGCTGTGTGTGGTGGTATATGCCTGTAATCCCAGCACTCAGGAGGCTGAGGCAGGGGGATTACCCGTGAGTTCAAGGCCATCCTGGGCTACATAGTGAGTTCAAGGCCAGCCTGAACTGCATAGTGAGACCCTGTCTCAGAAAACCAAAAAAAAAAATAATTTTTTTTTAAAGAGTTAGATTTAATTCTTTATAAAAACTTTTGTCTTTTAATTGAAGTATAATTTACATATAGTGAAATGTATGAATCTTAAGTACATGGTTTAGTGAACTTTAATAATAAAACAAAATTTCATAACAGAATAATAAGAGAATAACAGTAGTTAATGCACCATATATCATTATCTTCAAATATTTTGAGGATGTTTTAGAATCTCAATAGGAAGGGAAACTATGCAAGCTTGGCTATATTAAAATAGATGTGCTAAAATATAAATAAAATAAAACAGATGTGCTTAGAATTTAATACAAATCATTTAGTCCCTAATAATGGCATTTGGATAGTGTGGATCTTGAATTAAGTCATAGGTCTCAGAAAAATATGATGGTCTATCTTGTTTATTTAGTAAGGTGGAGCTAAAATCTCTGAAATCTAAAAAATACTTTTTGTTATACTGACACTTATTTCATGTTCCTGGGTTATATTTTACTTATTTAGACAAGTAAAGGGGATCAAACCCAAGATCCTTGCATTGAGCTACAGCCTCAGTTCTTTTTATTTTTATTGTTTTAAATTTTGAGACAAGGTCATGCTAAGTTGCTCCAGTTTTTATTTTATTGGCAGATTTATTCTAGGAGATACTGTTTTCAATGAAAGTTTTTCTACTTTCTATAGAAAGTGAGTATGTTAAATTCAAGAGAAATGTTTTTTGGTCTACCATATATTCTGAGCATGTTTATCTTTTTCTGTTTATAAACTGAACACTGTTCTTATTTCAGTAATTTTGATATTAAATCTAATAAACTGTCTTAGAATTTTTTGTCATAAGTTATTAAGAATATGGACAAAATTTAAAGGATTTTGTTTTTTGTTGTGCTTCTTACAGGGTCATGTAAAGGTTGTTCAGTATTTGGTGAAGGAAGTCAATCAGTTTCCTTCTGATATAGAATGTATGAGATATATAGCAACAATTACAGATAAGGTAAGTTTATTATGCTGTTAAAGCACATTTTTGCTATTTGTAGAATGATGGGAAGTGATCATATTTTGAATATAGTGAATGTTTACATTTTATTACACTAAAAGACATTGCCATTAATCACCCTCAAACCTCCTTATTTTGAACAAACTTATCCCATCCTTTTTTTTTTTGGATCAGGAATCGAACTCAGGACCTTGCACTTGCCAGGCAGGCGCAGCCCTGCTGAGCTAAATCCCTGGCCCTATCCCATCCTTCTTACCACTTACTGAAACAGTTCTGGAAGTCTTTCTCAAGTGGCTTTACAAAGTGTAATAAAAAATAAAAGACGAATGCTGCTGCCAAGTGCCATCCAATGGAAAGGCAGACTCATCAAAACATTACAATAGGTCTTCTTCCACTTTATTCACTGGCTTCAACAACTGTGTGACTTCTGTCTCTTCCCCAAATTGGCCTGGAAGATAAATGTTTTGAATCAGTTCAGGACATTGAGACAACTACCACAGCTCAACAAAAGACACTCATGAAAGAGGACTCCTAAACTGCTTCAGAAAGGGGCAAGAATGATGAGTGTTTGAAGTGAGGGAGAATATTGAGAGAGATTAATGGCAATGTTTTGGTTTTTTTTTGGTACCAGGGATCGAACTCGGGTCCTTGTGCTTGCGCAGCAGGTGGCAAAACCACTGAGCTAAATCCCCCACCCTGGCAATGTATTTTTTACTGTAATAAATCTTTACAATTTTGACATTCACCATAATTTTCAATTAGACTTCATATGCCAGAGGTTCAATTAAGAACTTGTTCTTTTTGTCCTCGAATAAGTCAAAGGCATACATCTATGCTTTAGTTTTTCCATTTGCAAAGTAGGTTGATATATACTTTTTTTTTTGGTGCTGGGGATCGAACTCAGGACCTTGCGCTTGCGAGGCAGGCAATGGAACCACTGAGCTAAATCCCCGGCCCTTGATATCTACTTTTGATAGAGTATGTTGATATTTCTTTCCTTTTGTGGACCATATGGTAGAGACTAAGGATGAGTTGATTACTAAACCACCAACCTGATCAGAATGTTTTCTAAAAACACATAAATTTCTTAGGAAAAGTGCCTATTTTGATGAAAGATTGATACAGGACTAGACTCAGAGGACAGGTTAATTTGGCTTAGTGAATTTTCAGTTGTTGGAGCTTGTACCTCTTGGACTTGTGATCTGCTCATTAGCTCCACTTTTACTTGGCCTTAATATGTTACATGTTGCTATATTTATGTAATTCCATTTCCTACTGTAGGAGTTATTGAAAAAGTGTCACCAATGTGTTGAGACAATTGTGAAGGCTAAAGACCAACAGGCTGCAGAAGCAAATAAGAATGCAAGTATTCTTTTAAAGGAACTTGATTTGGAAAAGGTGAGTGGGAAAAATAGTTTTCCTTATTATAAATTGTTGAAAATCAGCCAGAATAAATTTGTCTGTCTGACCAAATCTTAAAATATAATTCAAAGGAAATGGTTGTCTGAACTACCATCTATTAGAAAATATTTTGAGATTATATAAATGAGGGACTAGATTTTGAGCAAGATCCCAATTACCAAATGACATTACTGCCTAGGTGATTTTATTATTAGTCTGAAAAGAAATTAGTAAAGCACTGGAAATCTTCCTTCCTTCCTTCCTTCCTTTCTTTCTTTCCTTCCTTTTCTTTCCTTTCTTTCTTTCTTTTCTTTCTTTCTTTTTCTTTCTTTCCTTTCTTTCTGTAAAATGTAGGCCAGTGATGGTGAACCTTTTAGAGCTTTCAATATAACCAGCCCACTGTAGCACATGTTCTATAGGTCCACCACACTGATCTACGATATAAGCTGTTTATTAGGTTCCCTATTAAAAAGCAAGTGACTAGTATCCTAGGATTTATGGCATAATGGAAAAAGTTTTTAAAAGATTCCCTTTCTGAAACTCAGTCTACTTACCTGGAAAGTGATGACATTGATATTTAACCTAGAAATTATATTAAAAGAAAAAAACACCCGGATTATATTTTGTGTAGAGTTATTCTAAAACTGCAAGGGATATCTTTTTTTTTTTTTTTTTTTTGGTACCGGGGATCGAACTCAGGACCTTGCGCTTTCGAGGCAGGCGCTGGAACCACTGAGCTAAATCCCTGGCCCTGCAAGGGATATCTTAACATGGAGGGGTTTTGATGATTAAAAGAAAAACACAGGGGCCGGGGATTTAGCTCAGTGGTTTTGCCGCCTGCGATGCAAGCACAAAGACATGAGTTCGATCCCCGGTACCAAAAAAAAAAAAAGAAGAAAAGAAAAACACAGTCATTTTAAAAGGGACTAAAATTTTCTTACCAGTTCTTTAAAAACAACGTAGTAAAATAAAGACAGAAGAAAATTGATTCTAAGTCAGTGAGATTTTAAAAGAAAAATATAACTCAGAATAAGAAATGGTCATATTATCCCAGTGCTTGGAAAAATGGGGTGGGAGAATTGCTTGAGCCCAATCTGGGCAACATAGCAAGACCCTGTCGCATAAAAGCAAACAAAAGAAACGAATGAAAAAATACTATTAAGGCCGGGGATTTAGCTCAGTGGTTCCACTACCTGCCTCGCAGGTGCAAGGTCCCAAGTTCTATCCCTGGTACCAAAAAAGAAAAAATACTATCATATAAATGGACAATTCCCAGAAAATGAAATAAAAATATCCAATAAAGAGTGCTCAACTTCATTAATTAAAGAACTGTACAACAAAACAATGGCTTAGATTTTCGTATGAACATATTTTCATTTCTCTTGGTTATATACCTGGGAAGGAATTGCTGTGTCATATGTGATTAACCACTTGAGGGACTGCCAGATTGTTTTCTAAAGTGGCTGTGCACCATTTTATAGTCCTATCCATGGGTATAAAGAGGTTCCAGTTTCTCCACAGCTTCACCATACTTTGGAGGAGGGAGGCTGAGAATTAACTATATCCCCATCCCTTTTTTAAATTTTAAGACATGGTCTTGCTAATTTACCCAAGTGCGACTTGAACTTGGCAATCCTCCTGTACCAGCCTTTCAAGTCCTGGGATTTCAATTGTGCACCATCACACCCAGCTTATTACCTTTTTCTTTTTCTTTTTTGGAGACAGGGTTTTACTATGTAGTTCAGGCTGGCCTTGAACTCTCAGCAATCCTCCTGCCTCCCACCTCCTGAGTGCTGGAGTTATAGGGTTGTACCCACCACGCCCAGCTCTGTTACTAGCTTTTTTGTTACAGCCATCCTAATGGGTATGAATGGTTATCTAATTGTAATTTTGATTTTCCTTACCCTGATAGCTAATTATATTCAATATCTTTTTTATTAGTACATGTTTACACTACATAATATTTACACTCCATAATATATGGATTTGGTACATGTACATAACACATCTTAATTCCTTTGCTCATTCCCTTTCCCTTCAGTCCCTCCATTTCATTTTTTTTTTTTTTTTGGTACTGGGGATTGAACTCTGGTCCTTGTGCTTGTGCAGCAGGCGGCGAAACCACTGAGTTAAATCCCCAGCCCTCCCTCCATTTCTTGATACCCTACCCAATTGAGAAAGATCTGTCTTCCTGTTTCCTATTATCTATCTTTTATTTTACATATGTTTATTGGCCATTTGTATATTTTCTTTGGAGAAATGTCTATTCAGATATTTTTCTTTAAAAACTTTTATTAAAGAATAACTGAAAAATAAAAATTATATATTTATGACTTGATACTTTAATTGTCTAATTTTTAGTTAGGCAGTCTTTTCATTATTGAGATGTATGTTATCTTCATAGATTCTAGATACATGTGTCTTACCAGATGTCTGATTTACAAACTTTTTTCCCATTTTATGAGTTTTACTTTCTTGATGGTTCCTTTGAGGTATAATAGTGGTTGTTTTTTTGTTTTGTTTTGTTTTGTTTGGTACCGGGGATCGAACTTGGATCCTTGTGCTTGTGCAACAGGCGGTGAAAACACTGAGCTAAATCCCTGACCCAATAGTTTTTATTTTTGATGATGTCCAGTTTAATTGGGTTTTATTGTTGTTGCTTTGTGTTTTGAAACTGATTTCTATAGGAAGCCCTGTGTATGATGAACAAAAGTGTCATTTCATTCCTCATTGTAGAATACTGCATTGTTGATAACATGATATACTTTATTTTATCTGCAGTCAAGAGAAGAAAGCAGAAAGCAGGCTCTTGCAGCTAAAAGAGAGAAAAGAAAAGAAAAGAGGAAAAAGAAAAAAGAGGAGCAAAAAAGGAAACAAGAAGAAGATGAGGAAAACAAACCCAAGGAGAATTCAGAACTACCAGAGGATGAAGATGAAGAAGAGAATGATGAAGATGGTAAAAAATGACTCATCTGAATTAGTGATAAAATTTTTTTCATTACCCTCATAATGAGTGCTTTTTGCTCTAGTTAACTCTAGTTAAGTATAGGATTATTTTAATCTTAAGTCACTTTATGAAATTGATAACTTAAGTCACTTTATGAAAAAAGTGACTTAAGTCACTTTATGAAACATCATGTATATATTAAAAACAATACAATATAGGGGTTTGCCAGCCTTTCTTCTCTACCTCTACCTCTGCTTAGAAAGTAGGAAAAGGTAGAGTTCCTCAATACACTCATAAGTTCAGGCTATGAGTATAAACTCGTGTAGTTCAAGGTTCAGGCTTGAACTATAGAGGGTAGACAGGAGATACAGGGTTCATTACTCTCAGAGTTGTTTATGGTGCCATCTGCCAGTGCTTGTAGTAAGCACTTTCCTTGCTTTCCTTGAATTCCAGTTCTGAAATACTATTTGAAAATTTTCCTAAATTTAGACTAAATTGTGGTTTTTCTTAGTTCCATAAGACTAGCATTTTAGAGCTTAACAATATTAATGGAATATAGATGGTATACCAACTTAAATATTAGATTATAATAGCATATATTAGTTCTAGTAATAGTCAAGATTATTTATTAGTGAACACTGGTAAAGGGAAACTATGACCTAAAGGACTGAATTATTATAAATTATTAATTTTATCACAATTTATTTTAAGATCTATTTCTCTAAATGTGACTTTTATCTATTTTTATAATTCCAGTGGAGCAAGAAATTCCTATAGAACCTCCTAGTGCAACTACCACCACCACAATTGGAATCTCTGCAACATCTGCAACATTCACAAATGTGTTTGGGAAAAAAAGGGCCAATGTAGTGACAACACCCAGCACCAATCGAAAAAATAAGAAAAATAAAACAAAAGAAACCCCTCCTACAGCTCATTTAATTTTACCAGAACAACATATATCTTTAGCACAACAAAAAGCAGATAAAAATAAAATAAATGGAGAACCTAGAGGTGGTGGTGCAGGTGGCAATAGTGATTCAGATAATTTGGACAGCACAGACTGCAACAGTGAGAGCAGTAGTGGTGGTAAAAGCCAAGAATTAAATTTTACTATGGATGTGAATTCTACTGGTGATAGGAGGTACCCTTCACTACTCCTCAGTTCCCAAGAAGAGAAGACAATTGCCGCCACTCCCAAAACTCAAACACGGTAAATTTTTCTGATTTGTTTTCTCCACGTTCACGTCTTCCTTTTCATTGTTGGCACACAAATTTGAAGTACAAAACTCCCCACAATGAGAGCTGAGTGTGGTGGTGCACCCATGTAATCCAGCACTCAGGAGACTGAGGCAGGAGGATTGCAGTGAGTTCAAGGCCAGCCTGAATTACATATTGAAAACTTGCCTCAAAAATGCAAAACAAACAAAGAAAAAGAATTTAAGTCTACTATGTTACCTCGTCTTCAGTATGCAAAGTAAAATTCATCCATGTTCTCTCTTTTTTTTTTTTTGGTTCTGGGGATCGAACTCGGGTCCTTGCGCAGCAGGCGGCAGAACCATTGAGCTAAATCCCTGGCCCCCATGTTCTCTTAATCACGTGCTAGTTGAGAAGTAAGATCATGGGGCCGGGGATTTAGCTCAGTGGTTCTGCCACCTGCCTTGCAAGCACAAGGTCCTGAGTTCGATCCCCCGTACCAAAAAAAAAAAAAAAAAAGAAGTAAGATTATTATTAGAAAATTTTATAAGATTTGTAGTCTAATGTTGAAATTATTAGTATGCCTTAATTTTATTTAACTGTCATTTTTATTATGATCTAACTTTTGGCTTCTGAATCCATTTTAATACTAAAATGGATGATGGGCTCTTTGCCCTATTTCTATTTTTCTGACTTATTTGATGTGCCAATTTTAGTTCAAATATTTTATCATAATTTTATCTATCATAAAGTTTGTTAGACTTAATATTTCTCTCTTCTCAGACTTGATGCTGAAGCAAATCCAAATGCCTTGTCAACAAGCTACAAGCCAGTGTCACTGCCATTAAGCTCTCCAAACATAAAGCTCAATCTTACTAGTCCTAAAAGAGGTCAAAAAAGAGAAGAAGGATGGAAAGAAGTTGTACGAAGGCAAGTAGATAGAGGCCTGTCTTTTTACTCTAATAAATTACAAAAGTTCCCTTTCTCTTGCAAGATGGTTACCGCGTAATTTGAATGTGGTCATTATTGTAAACTACAGCTCTAGAAACTATATATTAATCTAGAATTTGCTAAAGCAAAATTAGAAGAAATATATAGATTTTTGTGTTTTCTTTATTTGACATAACAAGTGTTGGGTCTTTTGGATAACCTATGAACTTTTTATGGTGATCAAATATAGAACTATTTTTTATTGCTATGTATGAGCTGTTGATAGTTTAAAATGAATAAGGTAGCTTATATTATTCATTAGGATTGTGGTATGCATTATTTTAACTTAGAATTGGCAAATATTACAGTTTAGTTGACTTGTGATATTTTGAGCAGATTGAATGCTTAAATTATGAGTAAGTTTAATATTTTTTATAAATAGCAATGAAATTTTCAACTTTCCTAAATTAAATTCAATATGAGAAACCAATTTCTGAAGCAAAAAGTTTTAAAACTTTCCTCTTTAAAGTTTGAGAAATATTGTTCTGTAAATGTCCATCAACCTCTACCTACTGAGACATCTTCTTTAACGAAGACGTTTGCTACTCAAAGATACTTGATTTCAAGGCTGGTGTGGTGGTGCACACCTGTAGTCCCTGCGCTGTGGGGAAGCTGAGGCAGGAAGATTGCAATTTTGAACCCAGTTTGGTCAGTTTAGCAACTTAGTGAGACTTCGTCTCAAAATGAAAAATAAAAAGGGATGGGAAGTAGCTCAGTGCCAACATCCTGAGTTCAATCTCCAGTATTTAAAAAAAAAAAAAGATTTTATTTCATAAGCTCATATGTAGTATTCATTTTATAGGTCAAAGAAATTGTCTGTTCCAGCCTCAGTGGTATCTAGAATAATGGGAAGAGGAGGATGCAATATCACTGCAATACAAGATGTTACTGGTGCCCACATCGATGTGGATAAACAAAAAGATAAGAACGGCGAGAGAATGATCACAATAAGGTAACTGTGAAAAAACTTAGTTGGAAATTTATTATAAGTATACTTTTTTTTTTTTGGTTATAAGTGTAGTTTTGTTAGGTATAGTATAAGGATTTTATTGGATTGGTAAGATTATCTGTTTATGTTTTCGGTCTTATTTTCCCCAGGGGTGGTACAGAATCAACAAGATATGCAGTTCAACTTATCAATGCACTTATTCAAGATCCTGCTAAGGAACTAGAAGACTTGATTCCCAAAAATCATATCAGAACACCTGCCAGCACCAAACCCATTCATGCAAACTTCTCCTCTGGAGTAGGTACCACAGCAGCTTCCAGCAAAAATGCATTTCCCTTGGGTGCTCCAACTCTTGTAACCTCACAGGCCACAACATTATCTACGTTCCAGCCTGCTAATAAACTTAATAAGAACGTACCAACAAATGTACGTTCTTCTTTCCCAGTTTCTCTTCCCTTAGCTTATCCCCACCCTCATTTTGCCCTGCTGGCTGCTCAAACTATGCAACAGATTCGGCATCCTCGCTTACCTATGGCCCAGTTTGGAGGAACCTTCTCACCTTCTCCTAACACTTGGGGACCATTTCCAGTGAGACCTGTGAATCCTGGCAATACAAATAGCTCTCCAAAGCATAATAATACAACCCGTCTACCTAACCAGAATGGGACTGTCTTACCCTCAGAATCTCCTGGATTAGCTACTGCCAGTTGTCCTATCACTGTCTCTTCTGTAGTTGCTGCCAGTCAGCAACTGTGTGTGACTAACACCCGGACTCCTTCATCAGTCAGAAAGCAGTTGTTTGCCTGTGTGCCTAAGACGAGCCCTCCAGCAACAGTGATTTCTTCTGTGACAAGCACTTGTAGTCCCCTGCCTTCTGTCTCCTCTGCACCTATTACTAGTGGGCAAGTTCCCACCACATTTCTACCCGTAACTGCTCCTCAAGCACAGCTTTCTTCACAAAAGATGGAGTCTTTCTCTGCCATGCCACCTCCCAAAGAGAAAGTACCTACACAGGACCAACCTATAACAAACCTATGTACCCCATCTCCAACTGCAAATGGTTGCAGTATCTCTGCCAGCAACACTCCAGGAGCACCAGAAACTCACCCATCCAGTAGTTCGACTCCTCCTTCTAGTAATACACAGGAGGAGGCACAGCCATCCAGTGTATCTGATTTAAGTCCTATGTCAATGCCTTTTGCCTCTAACTCAGAACCTGTTCCATTGACTTTGGCATCACCCAGATTTGTCGCTGCTGATAATCAGGACACCAGTAATTTACCTCAGTTAGCTGTACCAGCACCTCGAGTTTCTCATCGAATGCAGCCCAGAGGTTCTTTTTACTCAGTGGTACCAAATGCAGCTATACACCAGGATCCCCAGTCTATTTTTGTTACAAATCCAGTTCCTCTAACAACACCTCAAGGCCCACCAGCTGCAGTGCAGCTTTCTTCAGCCATGAACATTATGAATGGTTCTCAGATGCACATAAACCCAGCAAATAAATCTTTGCAGCCTTTTGGCCCTGCCACACTTTTCAATCACTTCAGTAGCCTTTTTGATAGCAGTCAAGTGCCACCTAACCAAGGGTGGGGAGATGGTCCACTGTCCTCACGAGTTGCTGCAGATGCCTCTTTCACAGTTCAGTCAGCATTCCTGGGTAACTCTGTACTTGGACACTTGGAAAATGTGCACCCTGACAGCTCCAAGGCACCTGGCTTCAGACCACCTTCCCAGCGAGTTTCTACTAGTCCAGTTGGTAAGTTTTCATTATTACTGTGGCTCAATTTGGAGGTCTCACACCCTAACCTTATCATCCTATATAATAAAGCATTTATTTTGTACCTAATATTGGCTGACCTTCAAGAAATTAGTGTCATAAATAGTAAGGACCCTTTAATCAGTGCTGATTAAATGGGCAAAAAAGTAACGTTAGGTAATCATTCACAAACAATAAGCTGCTTTATATTCTATGATTTCTCTCCCTCATAGTAAGGAGGTAATACCTTGTATCCATCGATTTTCTTGGAATTGGTGTCAGATTATATTAATATAAAGGACTCATGATATTTAAAGGATTCCAGATTTATGAACTTTTAAAAAATTACACTGATTGGATTTCTCAGGTTTAAAAAATTGGAATCACAAAGTATTTAGGCATCAGTACATAATTTATATTACTTAATGGTACTCTATATTGTTGGTATTAGATGCAGCTATTTGAAGAGCTCCAGTCATTTATGGCCTCTTATTTAGAAAGAACAACTTAGATTCAGCTATTGATTTCTTGAAATAAGAAATTAGCTGCTGAGGCAATATAAGAAAGATACAGATGGATTTGAAGCCATTATTGGCTTGGAGATATTTGGAAAACCAAAACCTATCTTCCATATTTGAGCCAAATTTTAGTCCAACGTGCACTGTTCTGAAAAAAATTAGAAAGGTAGCTAACTCAGAGTATGGCTAAAAGTGGGAGTAAGAAGCACTATTGCCTCTTAGCATTTCTCTTAGAGTCAGAAAACTGCCCCATAGCCCTTGCTACCTTTGTGCTAGTTATGAACTGATCTATATTGTTTAAAACTGTTTGCAAGTTATGGATATTAGATGCCCTTAACTTTCATTTTAAATGTTTCCATTTACTTATTTTTTCAGGAAAACAATAGCTGTCATATCATCTTTCAAATAGAAATATAAGCCTGCTCAAGACCATCTATGACCCAAAATACTAAAATTTTTTCTTCTTTTCTACAAATAGGCATCTATTGTAGTTATACATTTTGGGAAAGTAGTAGAGATTTTCAGAAGCTCCAGGGTGAAAGAAGAGTTCATTGTCAGTGCTCAGGCTGTGATAGAAAGTATTCATCTTTGACCTTCCTTCAAGGTCCAGGATTAATAAGCTTGGCCTCATATCTTAACTGCTTGTATGGTTTCTTTTGTATACAGTCTCTTTCATGGATATAGTTTACTCTCCTAGTTTTCAGGTAAGAAGTAGTAATACTTAAGAAGATGGAGATAGATGTGGAGAAATTAAAATCATATGGCTGCCGGGAGGAATGCAATATGGTACGGCTGCTTTGGAAAAAGACTTTCACAGTTCCTCAAAAAGTTAAATACTAGGAATAGAATTACTGGATCATAATGAAACATATGGCCCAAAAATTCCATTCTTAAGTGCACTCTAAGAAAGACATATCAGGGATGATCAAAATATATGATGTGTTTAAATAAAAAATTTTTATTATAGTAAAAGACACATTGCCATTAATCTCCCTCACTTTTGAACACATTTATTCCCATCATTCCTGCCACTTTCTGAAGCAATGCTGGAAGTCCTCTTTTGTGAGTCTCTTTATGAGGTGTGATTCAAAAAATGGTGAATGCTGCTGCCAAATGCCATAGAATAGAAAGGCAGGCTTACCGGACCGGGGATTTAGCTCAGTGGTTCTGGCGTAAGGTTCTGAGTTTGAGCCCCAGTACCAAAAAAATAAAAGAAAGGCAGGCTTGTAAAAACATTATAGTATGTCACTATCCACTTTATTCACCAGATCGAGTACCTTGTAACTTCTAGCTCTTCCCCCAAATCAAGATAATCATGAATGAAAAAAATTCTGAAATCAATTCAGTACATTGAGGCAGCCACAACAGCACAACTAAGCCACTCATGAAAAAGAACTTCCAGAACTGCTTCAGAAAGTGGCAGGAACGATGGGATAAAGTGTTCGAAGCCAGGAAAGTATCTTGAGGGAGATTAATGGTAATGTCTTTTTTACTGTAATTTTATTTTATTTTATTTTTTTGGTACTGGGGATCGAACTTGGGTTGTTGCACTTGCAAGGCAGGCGGCAGAACCACTGAGCTAAACTCCTGGCCCTCTACTGTAATTTAAAAAAAATTAGTTAAACATTCAGTGTGTTTTCCCATCTCACCCAGTATATCTACACCAAAACTGATACACAGTTTGGGTGCAGTAGCATGCAGCTGTAGTCTCAGCTACTTGGGTGGCTGAGGCAGGAAGATCATTTGATATGAGTTTCAGAGTAGCCTGAGCAACAGAGTAACTGCATCTCAAAAACAACAATACATGCTGGAGGCTGAGGCAAGAGGATTTCTGAGAGTTTGAGGCCAGCCTAGGCTACATAGTGAGTTCAGGCCAGCCTGAGCTACATAGTGACCCTGTTTCAGAAAAAAATAAATAAAAGTGGCAAACAAATGGTTATAGCAGCATTATTCATAATAGCCAAGAAGCAGAAACCCAATGTCCATCAACTGATAAAATGGGATGAATCTGGCCAGGCATGGTTCTGCATGCTAATTCTAGCTACTGAGGAAGAAGGGAGCTGTAGGTTCCAGGCTAGCCTGGACAACTTTGTGAGACCCTGTCTCAAAATAAAAAGTAAAAAGAACTGAGGTTGTAGCTTGTGGTAAAATGCCCCTGGGTTCTGTCTTCGGTACCATAAAACAAGTGATAGATCTATATCTTTCTGTTTTTGTATTTTTTTTTTAACTTTTTAATCTTGTGACAAGGTCTCCTTGATTGCCCAGGCTTAGCCTAAACTTGCAGTCTGCCAGTCTCCACCTCCCAGAGTGCCAAGATTACAGGCAGAACATTTCCTTAATTTAGCAATTAAAAGAACTAAAGTACTGACTCATGATGTACTCTGGAGGAACTTTGAAGACATTTTACTAAGGGGAAGAAGCCAGTCACAAAACACCAAGTATTGTATTCCTCCATTTACGCATTTCCAGAATAAGCAAATCTAGACACACAGAAAGTAGATTGCTGGTTGCTTATAAGTGGGGATATGGGATGTGAGGCATTAGTGAGTATTAGGTAGTAGGTATGGAGTTTGTTTTAGAGAAAACAGAAATGTCCTAAAATTGACTGTGGTGATGATTATACGAATCTGTGAAATAAAGTACTAAAATCCATTGAATTTTAACTTTGAATGGGTAAATTATATGATATGTGAATTATATCTCGAAGCTATTGATTGTTTAGTTGGTTGGTTGATTGAGACAGGGTATATCAGTAAGTAGTCCAGGCTGTCCTTGCCCTCACTATGTAGCCCAGGTTAGACTTCGAACTCATGATAATCCTCCTGCTTCAGCCTCCCAAGTGCTGTATAGGTATGTACTACCATACTTTGCTCAAAGCTATTTTTTTTTTCAAAGCTATTTTTAAATGATGGAGAAATCAAGTTTTTCAAGCTTGAGAGAAATTTGACAAATTTTTATGTTGTTAATAACTACTTTTTTCTGAAGTGGGCACTTATAATCCTTTTCCAGACCTTTGTCCCCTTTCCCCAATACATTCTCCAGAAAAAGCAATGGAATTTGAGAAGATTGCTAAGTTCTGATTTATATAAACTAGCCAAGAACTTTTTTTCTTTCTTTCTTTTTTCTTTTGAAATGGTCTCTCTATGCAGTTCAGACTGGCCTTGAACTCAATATGTAGCACAGGGTGGCCTTGAACTCACTATGTAGCCCACACTGGCCTCGAACTCTTGGTGATCCTGCTGCCTCAGCCTCCTGAGTGTTGGGATTATAGACATGTGCCACCACGCCCAGCTCCCATAAACTTTGATATGGTTTGCAATTGTTGGTTTTTCTTTACCAGAATACTTTAAATTACCTTTAGTTCATAGTATGCTTTTCCTTCTTGTTAGGAAGGAAACATTGGTAGATTTTTTTTATTAACTCAACTTCTGTAGGAAATAGCTATAATTATGAAGCTAAAAGTATACTTTGAGATTTTCTACAAGACAGAATACATATTTTTTATGGGGAACATTTACCACAATATGCTCTCATTCATGTCTACGTCAGTTAAAAGCTTTGAGATTTATTGAAAAAATTACCTCAGATGACTTCAGTTCTGAAACATTGGTCTCACTTTCTTATATTTAGACCTGTGAGGTGAAATTCTTCTGATTGTAAGAAGGTATTGGGTTCGGCCATATAGTATCACATAAATGTTTTTTTTGCTGTGATCTACAAAAATAAACTATGTCTTTTAAATAAAAAGTCTTGGACTTTTCATTTTAAAGCTTTGGCTAATTGGATGTCTTGAATCTGTTTTATTTCAGGGTTACCATCTATTGACCCATCAGGCAGCTCCCCATCTTCCTCTTCTGCTCCTCTGTCAAGTTTTTCCGGCATACCAGGGACAAGGGTTTTCCTGCAAGGGCCAGCTTCTGTTGGGACCCCTAGTTTCAACAGACAACATTTTTCTCCCCATCCTTGGACAAGCACTTCAAACTCATGTAGGAATTCTAGAGGAACTCTTCCCAAAAAGTCTTACTGAATAAGTTAAGCCATTTGTTTTAGGGAGAGCAAGTTGTTTTAGGGAATAGTATGTTTTAATTTTAGTAAAATATATAGTATGCAGTTACTCAAGGTTTGTAGTGTAGTCATCTCAAAAAATTGTCAGGCAGGGCCAGGGATTTAGCTCAGTGGTTTTGCCGCCTGCTGCGCAAGCGCAAGGACCTGAGTTCGATCCCTGGTACCAAAAAAAAAAAAATTGTCAGGCATTTGTACAATAGAAAACTTGAGAAGTGTCGAGCTGTTCTTCCAAACCAGAAATGTTTACATTAAGACTTGGACCATGGGCCTGGGATTTAGCTGAGTGGCACCACGCCTTTGCAAATGCAAGGTCCTGAGTTTGATCCCTGGTACTGCAAAAAAAAATTTAAAAAAAGAAAGAAAGAAAGAAAGAAAAGACTTGGACCATGAAGGGGTAATATAAGTGGTTTTACAAAAGAACCCTTTGGGGACAGTATTTGTGAAATAATTTCTCAAATCTAAAAAAAGGCTGATTCATAAATATGGTCAGTTTGATATGATTTCTCATTTATTTGTATATTTATCAATGTATTATTGCCCCTTATAAGTAAGTATTTCTTCTAACTTGCATTTCAATAGAACAGATGAAGTATTTGATTCTTTTGTTCTTTTTTTTTTTTGGTACCGGGGATCGAACTCAGGTCCTTGCGCTGCGAGGCAGGCGCCGGAACCACTGAGCTAAATCCCCAGCCCCGATTCTTTTGTTCTTTAATGGGCATCATGAGGTAATCATTTTTTACCTTTTTGACAAGGAAAAAATTACTCAAATCACCTGAGTCCAATTAAGAAACAGTGCTGTCAACTGAATTCTACAGCACTGTGCTATAACATTTAACCTTTTTTTTCCTTATGGAGAAAAAGGGCTGTAGAAAAGGGATAAAAAAGGAAAGAACTAACAAGTATAAAAGTTTTCTAAACAATAAGCTAGATATTGTACAAACAGTGCCATATTTTAATTAATTTAAAATGTTAAGTATGTTTTTGAGAAGATTATTTAGAATTAGAGTAGGTGAATGTGGTCTTTTTCCTTTCTAGCCTTGTTTAATTCAACTGGGAAAAAATTTTTAGACTATTTGCTTATACTTATTATAGGCAGAACTAGTCTAGAATGTCTATAGAAATCTTATAGTTTTATTTGAATGACCTTATAAAAAGAAATTTTTTTTACACAAGCTATGTTGTAGAGTAGATCTTTCCAACAAGGTTTCTCATAGTCCTATAGTTTTTTATATGTAATAAAACAATAGAGAAATATTTTGCCACCAGGTGACTCTCCTATTCCATCTGTTTCTTCGGGATCATCTTCACCTCTTTCAGCCACTTCTGCCCCACCAACATTGGGCCAACCAAAAGGAGGAGGCAGTGCCAGTCAGGATCGAAAGATACCTCCCCCCATTGGAACAGAGAGACTGGCCCGGATTCGGCAAGGAGGGTCTGTTGCACAAGCTCCTGTGGGTACCAGTTTCGTTGCTCCTGTTGGACACAGTGGAATCTGGTCATTTGGTGTCAATGCTGTGTCAGGTATAGTTACCTTACCCTCTCTGCAGGGATATCTCAAGTAAGTTGTGGGAGTTTGCCATCGAAACTTGGTTCTTCAGAAAAATAAAACAAAGAACTTAGTTCTTATGCTTAACACCCAATCAGGGAAGGGTGTTTATACTTTTGAGGAATTCAGTCCAGCCTCAGAATCTGGAATGTTAGTTCAGGTGATGTATAGAATTGATCTGAAATAAAAGGTTCAAATATGCTTCCTTTCCCTCTGAAGTTTTCCAGTGTAGAATGGAATAATCATTTTAGCTCTTTCAGAGAGATAAGATGTTTGGGTTTTCAGAGGACTTCATCTAATTTTCTAGGAATGTTTTTTGGCTTGTAAGACTGTGATGAGCTGGGTGTGGTGGTGTACAACAGTAAACCCAGCACTCAAGAGGCTGAGACAGGAGGATCACCTCGAATTCGAGGCCAGCCTGGGCTACATAGTGAGTTCAGGGCCAGCCTGAACTACAAAGGGAGACTCTGTCTCACAAAACAAAACAAAAAAGACTGTGATGAATATTCCTTGAAGAATCATTTTGATAAAATTTGGTATAAAGAAAGAATAAAGTGGTACTGTTTTATTGTTTTATCTAAATAAATATAAAAATCTTATTCTCAATTCTTCTTTCCAGAAGGCTTATCAGGTTGGTCACAGTCAGTGATAGGGAATCATCCAATGCATCAACAGTTATCAGACCCAAGCACATTCTCCCAACATCAGCCAATGGAGAGAGATGATTCTGGAATGGTAGCCCCCTCTAACATCTTTCACCAGCCTATCGCAAGTGGTTTTGTGGATTTTTCTAAAGTGAGTTGAAAAACATCTTTGGAACTTGTTTGACATTTTGTAGTCACATATTAAGAAGTAGTTGGTACTGAACCAGTTCTCCTTTTTGTTTCCATGACTGCCCGATCTTTTATTCAATTTCTTGGGTAGGTAATGTTGTCTTATAGTAATTTGTCCTCAAACTATCCTGAAGCTGTCCCTATCCCAGTAAAGCACCTGAGGGATTGTTGAGTTTTTTTGCTTTGTGCTCTGCTGCCATATCTTTGAGGGAGACCTCCACCGCTGTAAAAAGCTAGCTGTGACCTCTTCAGTGCCTTCTTGGCTGCCATAATGGCAGATTATGGCTGTAAGCATTTATATAGATTATTTTTTTTCTTTTCTTTTTTGGGGAGTGGAGGGTGGGGATGGGAATAGGGTTTTGCTATGTAGCCAGGCCTGGCTTCAAACTTGTGATCCTGCTGCTTCAGTCACCCAGTACTGTACTGGGATTCTAGACATGTGCCTGGCTAGATTTACCCTTTTCTTGCTATAAACTAATATTAGTGGAACTAAAATATGAGAAAGTTGAGGGTATTATATTTTCATCAAATATGGGACTTTTCCTGATGGTATCATCTTGGACTTAGTGTTTGTTTGTTTGTTTTTCTCTGTGTCTTGAAAAATGTTGCAGATGCAGAAAAACACATTTGGTCTCTCAGTACTGTACCACACTGTACTTATAGGCTCCTTGGAGTTCTTTGTTTACTTGAGTTTTTTTGCTTGTTTGTTTGGTATGGTGATCGAACTCGGACCTTGCACTTGTGAGGAAGGCAGTGGAACCACTGAGCTAAATCCCTGGCTCCCTGGAGTTCTTTGAATGAAAGGAAATTAGAGCAGTCTAAGCTGGTATTATGGACTGACTTGTTGTGTATAATCAGTTCACAATTAAATCTTTTTTCTTCTCTTTTAGGGCCTGCCAATTTCCATGTATGGAGGCACCATCATACCATCTCATCCTCAGCTTGCTGATGTTCCAGCAGGCCCACTGTTTAACGGACTTCAAGGTGCAGATCCTGCTTGGAACCCTATGATAAAAGTTATCCAAAATTCAGCTGAATGCACTGATGCCCAGCAGGTAAAATGGGCTAATACTCTTTCACTTTTCAGATTTGTTATGTTACTCTTTTAATCCTGTGGGTAGCGCAAATTCTGAGTATCAAAAGCCATGACTGACCACCTTGATCTGAATTAATATCAAGATGATGCTACTAAACATTTTATTTCATGTATGTGTATTCCTCCTAGGCAAAAACAGTGAATTGCCATTGCATTTATATATTCATTTTGTAAATGTCGAAAGATTCCTAATTAGAAATTCCAATTTTTCCTCCCCCTTTTCAGATTTGGCCTGGCACGTGGGCACCTCATATTGGAAACATGCATCTCAAATATGTCAACTAAACAGTTAGACGGTTTTACTTTTAGCCTTGTTTGAGAAACCTATGTATGACCTTGGAAGAACCCTGGGGATTTTTTTTTTTAAATGTGCCTAATTAAGAAATTTTCACTGAGGCTTAAGCAATGGAAATTTGATTGCCCATTGTATAAGAACAAATTGATTTCCTGTCCACCTGATTATGTTCTCTGGTTAGTTTAGCCATTTTTCAATTAAGATCAGATGAACTTAGTGCTTTTGGCTAAACATACCAAATGCTACTTGTATGCAGAAGAGAATTAGATGATTACATGTTTCAGCCTTTTAGGGTGGTAAATACATGTATAATTGTTTACATACTTAAAAGGAAAAAGTTGAGTAAATTTCTTGTCATATAGTGGCTCTACTTAATGTAGCCTGTATTAATGTGAAATATTTACCAGAATATTCAATAAAAAGATGAACAGTATTTAGAAGTGGGGTGTGATCCTTTCAGTGGTCATGCAGGTACTACCCAATCCACAATCATATTGAACCAGACTATTAATGCTGTATTTGTAACAAGCTTCTCACATTTTACACTTTAGAGCTCATTCTTAGACTGCCTTGAGACAGTACTTCTGTAACATGTTACCTATTTATTCTGTGTTAATATTGTTTTCTTGTTGTCTTCTCATTTTACACGTGAGAAACTTTAAGCCTTGGCAATTATCTTATCTGCCTTTAGCAGATATGCTACTGTTAGGTTTCACTCCTATGGGTCATGAGTATGTTGATAAGAACTTTTGGGTTGGGGATACAGTTCAGTGATAGAGCACTTGCCTAATATGTTTAAGGCCTGGTTCAATCCCAAGCTCTGCAAATGGAAAAAAAGAAAAAAAAGATAAAAGAAAAAAATCTTTTGTATTTAAATCAGTTAATTCTGAACAAATTTAAGGACACTAAAATCATAGCTTCAGGTTCTTTTTGTGATTCCTGACTTTTTTTTTAATATCTAAAAGATGTATTTGGTTAAAGGCATTTTAAGTTTTGAATTGGGACATAAGGGCATGACTCCTGTTATTCTGTTGTATTGTTGAATCTTCTTAGTAATGTTTATAAATATGTGACTAATTCTGGGCTTAGTTCCATGGCCCCAAGTATGAAAAGCCCATATGTTTAACAGCTAACCACAGGAACACTGGAATGGGTTGGCCAAACAAAGGGTATGCCAAGAAGCTGATGCAATAGAGAAGGAAAAACTATCTCACTGAAAGTATAGTCATCAACCTCTTTGTATTTTAATATAGTTGAATTTCATGGTCTTATGTACAGACGATATTAAAGTAGAAAATAAGAGGCCCGGGGATTTAGCTCAGTGGTTCCACCGCCTGCCTCGCAAGCTAAGGACCCGAGTTCAATCCCCAGTACAAAAGAAAAGAAAAGAAGAAAAGGTTTGAGGCCAAAAGAAGGCAAAGAAGGATGTAAAAAACAAAAGAGTAGCTAGGGACAGAACTGTACAAGCAGCACTTTTCTACTCTCATACCGACAAGAATTCTTAACTTTCTCTGTCCAGCACCAGATCAGACATACTATGTTTGTTCTCTGTTAGACAAAGATTCCTTAAACTTTTGGGGGGGGGGGGGGGGTACTGGGGATCGAACTTAGGACCTTCTGCTTTTGAGGCAGGTGTGGTGCCACTGAGCTAAATCCCTGGCCCATTAAACTGATTTCTTGTTTTCTATTTTTAATGGAAAGTATCACTGGTGTTGAATTTGTAGTGGTTAATAACCACATTAAATATTCTCAAGAGGCTCCCTGACCCCTGAGGGGAATAAAGACACTTTGGATCACACCTACATGTCTATATTTCCACTTACAAGTCACAGAAATAATCACTTAAAATTAGTGAAATGAATGAAACTATCCTTGAAATATATGGTGGTGAGTGGTAATATTAGGTAAATATCTCAGAGGGACAAAAGGGTAAGTATAATTCTGTCATAAATATAATATGTTTGAATTGTCTGAATGAACCCTTAAATCTATATTCTGTGCTCAGAGGGCAACAGAACAAGAAACTTTACCTCACATCGGGAATTAGAATCCATAAAAAAAAAGGAGGGAGAAACCCCTAGGAGAATTAGACAGAAAGAAGAGTTGTACAGTGGAAGCAGGTCTTTAGGGTACCCTCCTCCTTTCCCTCTTACGAGTACTACCTTCCTTTCTTTCCATTTGGATTCTGTTAGCCTACTCCCAATCCCATTTCGCCTGCTATAATCTCTTCTTCCTCTCCCTGCCTCTTCCTGGCATTACTTTACTGCTATTTTACCAACCTGAATTCAATTGGATAAAACCTAGCTCAGGTAAGAACTTAATTACTTTCAAAATATACAGGGGTTACAGGGGTGGGGGAGGCAAAATGGGTGGAACAAGAGTCAGAAGCCTAAATTTTATTTTCATTTCTTCCACTTGAAGCTATGTGATTTTAGGCAATTCATTTTACCCTTCTGGGCTTCACTTAAAAGAATCTTCTAGTTCTAACAAATTTTCTTCTTTTTTCTTATGAATGAGGATTTAAGGTATGGTACTAGAAACCATTAGATTGTTTACAGTGCTATGGTTTGATTCTGATATGGAATCAAAAGCCTGCTATTTTGGGAACCAGAATTGATTTTGAGATTTTAGTGGAGGCAGAAGAAAACCATGTACGTCTTTAGTGAGTCCTCGAGTCATTAAGAAACAGCCTGCCAAGGCACAGGTCAGACTCCCTGAGAGTAAGAATCCTTTCAAGGAATAAAACTATCATCAAGTTTTCTGGATCCGCTGTTTAAGGTAGTCCTCTATGTAATAAAATTCCACCACCAATAAAATTACTGATGTTTTAAGATCCTTTAAACCTGTTGTGGCTACAGTGTGCTGACTTGCCCTTTTATAGGCCAGTCTGCTTTCTTCAGTCCCTGCTCTCAAAGGGGAAATCCCATCACCTCAGCTAACCAGACCGAAGAAGAAAGTTGGACAACCAATGGTGACGTCTCCTAACCAGAGGTAAGAAATCACAGGACTTGGAACTACAGTTTCAATCTGTTTGTGTAGATTCTGGCCAAATCCTCCTCCTGATCCCCAGACTAGTGTACAAGGGGACCATCCTTAATTTGATTTATCTTGTATAAGGGGAAAATCAGGTCATATGATAGTTTCAAGTCAAGTAGAGAATGGCTCTGTCCCACTGTTGAAGACCTTTGGACCACAATGTCAACCCAGGAAGAGGCAAACAAGAGGAAAACAGCTTCTGAACATCTCGTTCCCTGTCTAGTGAGAAGCTCTTCTACTAAGAAGTACAGTTGGTCTGACGTCTTCCCAGTGAACCCTGTCCTAGAGTGAGGGACTCTGATAGCACTACTACATTTTTTATTCACCCTCAATGATTTGTCATTTGCCAAGAGGCAGGTATCTTTACCTCCACTCCTGTAGGAAATGAATGAGAAAAAAGGTCGTGTTAAGTGTCAAAATCTTCAGTGTGCTAAGAGTACCTTCAACAGAGGACATAAGCCTGGACTTTGTGGCCTATTTTGGAAAAGAAGAGAGTGAATCAGATGATCTGACTCCTAAACTATTTTGTGACTCCTTTTCACTTGTTTTATCTTGATGGTTTGTGAGTCCAAAGCAATTTGCCTGGTGATAGAGATGAAGCAAGGCTAGGCATAGATACTATTTTTAAGCTTCCTTATATAATGAGTATTTAATGTAAACTCTGATCTAAACTCATTCTTTTCATCCACGTTGCATGGAAGATGAGTCTGGCTTTCTCTCTAAAGTAAACTACCTATTTTCTAGTTCCTTGGCTCTTATACACTATACTTCCAGAAAAGTTGGCTGCAAGCAGTATTCATTATAGTAGTAACAATAGTAATTGCTACTGTTGTTTTGTAATAGAGACTCTTAGAAGAAGGCCTTACTCCCACATAGATCCTTCTTAAAAACCACCTACATGTATTTCTTACTGCTCTTTCTGGGTCTATTTTAGTGAATCCTTTTCCTTCAGTAAATGTGGATGTGCTCAGGCCTCTTCTTACACTGTACCTTCTCCCCAGGTGATCTCATCCCATACTCTTGGATTTTATTCCATTCAAATCTGAAGCACTAGCCTAGAGTTCTCCCCCTGAACTTCAGCCCAGTATATCTAGCTCTTTACTGTACTCATCTGGACATTCCACACCCATTATTCAGTCCCCAGTATGATATGCCCTTCTTCTTGTCTTCCCTATTAGTTTTCTAAACAAATTTTGGCAGTACTGTGAACCGAGGGCCTTGAGCATGCTAAACAAGCCACTAAGCGTGGCATAGGTTTAAAATGCCACCACTGTTCTAGTATATCTCCATTTCCCTCACCCCACTCTTAATAAATCACTTTGTCATTCTCCTCTGTACCTGACTCATCCACTTACCTCTCTCCCTGTAGCCACTGTGCTTTTCCCATATCCCCCACTCCCTATCTCATCAGACTACTTCCTCACCTTGCTTAAAAGCTGAGTTATCAGAGGACTCTCCATCTGGTCCCAGTCCTTACCCTCCAGCATTGTTAATACACTTTATTTAGGCACACACCATTTTGTAAGAGGCTTAAATATCTTTTTTTGGAACAATAAGATATACATACCCTTGCTACCCGAAATGTGATTCTGAGGATGACCTGCATTACCAGGGATTATATTTAAAAATCCTGCATCTCCCCAGACCCGCTGCATCAGAATTATCATTTTAACAAGATCTCAAAGAAATTCACACGCACATTAAAGTTTGAGAAGCACTGATTCATAAAATATTCTATTTTTGTTTAAATGATCAAGAAAATCAGAGCAAAGGGAAAAATCTGATAAAGCCAGACCTGAGGCTATATTGATAAATACATGCATGCGGGCAGGTGGTCTATATTTAATTTGGATGGGGGGGGGCTGCTGATTTTGAGGAAGCCACAGAGGACAACTAGATGAAATCAAGATTTTCAGTGTCTTATAGATACTAGATTTAGTAGTTAATTCTCCCACTCTCCCTTGCCTGTCATACCATTGAGCCCACATTAAAAAAAAAAAGGTGATACTTTCTGACCTTCCTTTCTACAAAGGACCAACTCTCCTTAACAAACCTGCCCTTCCTTAGTTAGCTATGGCAGAGCAAAGGGCAAACCTGTAGCCAGGCATGGGGTGGCGCACACCTGCAATCCCAGCACTCAGGAGACTGAAGCAAGATCGCTGTGAGTTCAAGGCCAGCCTGAACTACATAAACAACAACAACAACAAAAACCAACCAAACAAAAAAACTGGACAGACCTCCACCCGCTACACTCTTATGTCTCAGCTGCAGCCTCTTCTGTCCCTCAGCTTTTAATCATCCTTTAATTAGTCCAAGTATCTCTTCTTCAGAAGTCTCCACTCTGTGACCTTCTGGGTGTGCTCAAGGTCATCAAAGTACTTTTCATCCTGTATTGGAACTGTGTATTTATTACGATGCTAGAGAGTGATGGGGATCGAGCACAGGGTCTCGGACATGCTAAGCAAGCGCTCTACTGCTGAGCTACATTCCCAGACCCAGTTGTTGTTATAGGAGGCAGTATACGCTGACCTCAAGGGTTCAGGCTCTCCAGATAACGCTGAATCCCAGCTTCTCCCGCTCCTACAAGACGTGGGACTTGGAGGCAGGGGATTTAGCTCAGTGGTTCCGTTGCCTGCCTCACAAGCGCAAGGACCGGAGTTCGATCCCCGGTACCAAAAAAAAAACAAAAGATACAGGACTTGGAAGCAGAGACTTACCTCTAGGCTTATTTGCTTCGTTGTTGAGTGACTTTTATAGTGCTTAAGTGTACCGAACTGTTGAAGGAATGGGTGAATTAATACAGCGCAGCAAGGTCGGATGTCCCAGCACCAAGGTGTAAACAGTAACCAGCCGAGCTGCTGCAGCAGCCAGAGGCAGATTATCAAGTGTTGGCCCAGGAAGATCTGAAATACGAAGGCAGGTTCACAGCTTGGGACCTTTTCCCTGCTTTTCCGCGGACCAGGGGCTGGCTTGGTAGCGAGTAGGCGGGAACCTCGTATTGAGTGACAGCGGTTGACCCGCCCCGGGCGTGACGTCGTCCTAGTGTTGCCTGCAGCTGCACGTGGTCGACTGGGTCCGCCTGAGACTCGGAGCAGCGTCCGGTCTACAGCACCAGCTGGTTGCTTTCCTGCTGCTGTCTCGCAATGTCCACGTCCACGAGCTGCCCTATTCCCGGGGGCCGGGACCGGCTGCCTGACTGCTACAGCACCACGCCAGGGGGCACGCTATACGCCACAACCCCCGGAGGTCAGCGTGCTGGGGCCGGGTCGGGGTCTGCAAAGTGCAGGCAAAGGAACGCGCACGTGTGCTTGGTGTTGCTGGGTGGGGGTGGAGAGGTGTGAGCCTTGGACTAGTCTTCAGGCCCCTCTGCAGGTTGTGGCTTTGGAGAGAGTATCCGAAGCCTAAATTAAGTTCCCCAAAACCTGAAAGTGATGCAACAGCGCCTTGAGCCTACCTTCCGGGTGACTCTAGCCTTTAATTCCTTACAGTGGCCTGGGCTCAGAACGCCTTGCATATGCTTGTTCTCCCTACTCTATTGTTTTGGGAGTAGGAGCCAAGGCCCCAACGGAACAGTCAGTGCCCTCTGGAAGTCCAAGTCTCGTGAAGCAGTTTGAACAGCTGGGGGAAGGGGGCTTTGGGTGTGTGTGGCCGCCTGGTGGCTGTTTGGTTGAGCCAGCAGCCTAGGATCTGGGGGTGCTGGGCTCCTGACCCAGGTTCCTGCCACGTGGGCAGAGGGAGGGGCCCTTTGAGGACACTATGCTGGCCAAGTTTCTCTTAGGCTAGGCTGAGTGAGGTTTATAGGACTTGGGAGGGGTCAGAATAAGAACTGTGTGTCCCAGCGTTTCCCCGATGAACGGGCACAGCCCCCCCCCCCCAAGAGATAAGAGCTTAGGAGGCAGCACTGCATAAAAGGCTTCACAACTATTTGGCTTTCTGATCTGAGGGTGGACAGCAAGGCCTCACCTTGTGACCCAAAGCAAGGAAACTCTAGAACATTAGAGGAGTTTAGTGCTCCTCTAAGAAACAAGACCTGAAACTGCTGCTGCCTGGACTAGCTGCAGTGCCCCACCTGCTTTATGGTGCTTAGACACCTTGGTTAGGCCTGGAATTCTGTCAGATCCTTGTTAAGGTCCTGGCTGGGCTGCAGAGCAAATGTCCTTTGAAACACAGGCAGATGTGACACGCGACCTAACTGCCAGCCCCCAAAAGGCTGTCTGGGACCCTAGTCACCTGTGTATCATATTGACTCTTACATCAGCCCCTACCACTCAACAGGCACCAGGATCATCTACGACAGAAAGTTCCTGCTGGAGTGCAAGAACTCACCCATTGCCCGGACACCCCCCTGCTGCCTCCCTCAGATTCCCGGGGTCACAACTCCAACTGCCCCACCCTCCAAGCTGGAGTTGCTGAAGGAGCAGAAGGAGACAGAGGAAGAGATACCCGGTAAGGAAGGCAAGAACTAAAATTAAGAAATGCCCGGCCCTTGAGTTTAAATGCCCTTGTAGAGTGGGAGCTCAGTTCTAGGAGGGGTTTCTGCCCAGATGCTGGGCCTGCAGACCCTCAGTCCAGCGACTAGTCTTGCCTTTTCTCTCTCCAGATGATGCACAATTTGAAATGGACATCTAACCCAGTACAGATGACCCCGTGTGGAGTTATAGAGGGATCCCTCATGCCGCTGCTGCCACCACCTCACTTCTTCCTGGGGTATTCAAAAGCCAGCTGGCCTCATCTAATCTGGAAAGGGGTGACTTGTTGATTCTGGGCCTCCTTTAGTTCTGAGGCAGCTAGACCAGGTATGGCAGCAGGCAACTTGCCAGGCCCTCAGCTCTTTCTCTTTGGTCTGTGAGTACTCATCCCAACCCCCAGCCCTCTATGCTCAGGGCTGGGACTGGGGGATAGTGTTGTCACTTTTGGGCTGCTTAGTAAACATTCAAAGAAATGTCTTGGCTCCACTGTTCTCCATGTTGATTTTACCTCAGCGACAAAGTTGAGGGCCCCAGCAGGCCTAGTTAAGAGGCCCCAGATCTGTTCCCAGTTCCCACTGGGCCCACTTCCAGCAGCAATTACGGCCTGAGGCAGGATATAGGAGTTGCCAGCCCATAAACAGCAGTAGCCTGCCCTTCCAGCTGCTGTTCCTGTCTTTAGAGGAAGAAACCTTCCCAGAACTAGGTCTCCCCAGCTAGGCCTCCCTTGTGTCCCCTCTTCTATTCTTTTTTTTTTTTGGTACCGGGGACCGAACTCAGGTCCTTGCGTTTGCAAGGCAGGCAACAGAACCACTGAGCTAAATCCCCGGCCCCTCTTCTATCCTTAAGCCAGACTCCTAGAAGAGAGGTTTTGTCCTAGCCTATAGCCATCCTGTCTCTCCCTTTGGCTTTTCGGCCTCTTTCCTGTAGGTACCAATTCCCATTCCAACACTGAAAAGCTTATAGCTTTCCTTCACACAGCATATCTACCATGACCACCCCGTGCCAGGCTGTGTTCACAGAGGGTTGAGACATTAGGGCCCACACTGACACTCAAAATTAGCAGCTTGCTTGGTGAGTCAGATAAATCATGATTCCAAATCGCAGTAATGTAGTATTTTTTCTCCTTCAATTTATACAGCAGACATCCCACTCTTAAGTTTAATCTCTAGCATCTAAATACCTCAAAGATGATACAGTGCAAAAAAGTCTTGGCTGGATGTGCTGGCACATGCCTGTAATCCCAGTACTCAGGAGGCTGAGGCAGGAAGATCACTTGAGTTTGAGGCCAGCTTGGGGTACATAGTGAATTCAAGGCCAGCCTGAATTACATAGTGAGACCCTGTCTCAAAAGACAAAACAAAAATCAAAAGGAGTCTACTTTTCTTGAGGGAAGTCTCCCTGTGCTATTTGAATCTATTCTCATGCTAAGAAATCATCCAAAAAGATGGGTGTTCCACATAGCAACAAATGTGCTCTTCAGTTTTAATTCTGGGAAAAGTTGCAGGCAGCAATCTGGCCAAGCCCAGCAAAGCTTCACAATGAATGGAGAAGGAAGAATAGAAATTCATAGGGTATGGGACAGTTAATATCAGAAGGAACCAGTTTGGCATAGGAAAGGCTCTTATTTCCTCCCCAGTGTCTACCATTGAGATGCTTTTTATTGAAATGCATATGTTATAGGTAACAAGTGACCTCCTTGTAGTCGATGCCCAATGGGACAGTCTCTCTGGTGGTAAAAGGGAGCCAAGTCAGAGAAGACCTCCCACACCAAGGCCTGGCAGATGGTGTGAGTCTGGGGAACCTCCAGGATTATAGAGCCTCTTGAAAGCTTGGTATGGTCCGGTTCTCAACTGCCGCTTCAGATTTCTCTTCATTGGTTTCTTTCTTGGAAGACATACTCCTTTTTTCTGCAATTAATCTTTTAACTCCCACCATCCACTGACTGACCTCAGTCACGTGGTCAACCATGAGCGAGCGGTGGATGTCATCTGCTGCATCCCACTGATGGCTTGAAAGCTCTGAGGAGAAAGAACTTGAGCAAGCAGACTGGGATAAGAAGTAGTAGCTTCCATGCTTCTCCTCCCCAAAAAGTCAGAGTTGCAGAGCTTGTTCAGCTCAGCCAACTATGGCAGTACAAGGGACTTCTAACATATTAAGAAACCCACTCATACCTTGCACCAGTAGTGCCATCCTCTTCTTTACAGGAGTTGACAACTTTCCTCCTGTCCACTGTTCCTGAAGCAGTGCCAGGCGTCGGCCGATGTCATCACATACCTGTTTCTGAGAGACAAGCCCCCTTCACTCAAGTGCTGCCAGCCCAGCAGGGAGATGGGAAGTCAGCACCTCTCAGGAAGCACCTACTTTCTCTGGCCTGGATCTCTATGCAGCTCTGATTCTTTTTTTTTTTTTGTACTGGAGATCAAACTCTGGTCCTTGCGCTTGCGCAGCAGGCAGCAGAACCACTGAGCTAAATCCCCGGCCCAGAGCTCTGATTCTTTACACAAAGGTTAGAGGCCCCCACTGAGAATATGGATCTCCCCCCAAGAAAAAGTACAGATATGGCTAGAATTTTTAAATCTCAGAGACTTCTTAGAAGCTCATAGTGGTACTTTGCAAACAAAGAAACTTAAGAATCAATCAAAAAGGTAAAATTACCATGCTATTTCCCCTTTCCTTTATTCCTTGCCTGCAAAGAACTTAGAAAAACACTAGGTAGAAGATTGCTCCCTCCCTCACTGAGCACAATATAAATTCTCTGAGCACAAAATTAGCAATGTGTGCTCTGAATGACCTGGAAGGAACAGAAAATCAAGCTGCTATTTTTACTAATGGGTGTTAAGTTCAACTCTTAATCCCATAAGCCTCTATGACTGACTGACAAGTTTTGTGAACCCTCTTGAAATTCTGCGTTCACTTTCTTGGGAAAGCCTTAGCAGATTCTGAAGGGGCCCATAACTAAAAGAATTAAGAGCCATTGCCCAAAGGGTCTCCCTTTGGGAGCCATAGCTGCATTTGGCTGTGAATAGGAGGATTCCTTTCCACCCCTGGAGTGCCAGGGCTTACCCTTGTATGACCACGGCAATCCTCCAATGCTTGCTCCAAAGGTCTCAGCACATCCTCTATTAAAGCCTCAGACTCAAAGGCTGGAAAACCCATGGGTTCCACACTGTGGGCAGGAGAGCTCCCCACAGGTAGGAGTCTGGGAGCATTACTTGAAGGGGGTGGAGGCCCCATTGGAGGAGGCCCAGAAGTCTCTGAGGCAGCAACTGAAAAGGTAAAGCAGAATCAAGCAATATGGCTTAAATAGATAAATAATTCTAAACTCACCTCTTCTAAGCAAGACTACTCTACGGGACAACTCATTTCATTCAAAAATGTGTATAAAAGCTGTGTATGGTGATGCAGACCTATAATTCCAACTATTTAGAAGGCTAAGGGAGGGTGATCACTAGTTCAAGGAGAGCCTGGGCAACTTAGCAAGGTCCCCCACCCCTCACCCAAAAAAAACCTGGGTATGTAGCTAAGGGGTAGAGTGCTTGTCTGGCATACCAGAGGTCCTGGGTTCAACCCCTAGTATGGCGGTGGGGGTGGGCGGCAGGTATGGCACCACATGCTTATAGTCCCAGTATTTTAGGAGACTGTGGAGAAGGATCACAAATTTAAGCCCAGCCTGGGCAACTCAGTGATTAGCAAGATCCAGTCACAAACTAAAAAATAAAAGGGGCTGGGATATTGCTCAGTGTGAAAACCTTGGGTTCAATCCCAAGTTCTGCAAAAGAAAAAAAATAATGTATAGTATATAGTCCCTATTATACACAATTTTCCAGGTACCAAAAATAAAAAATAAACCAAACAGACTTGGTTCCTGACCACAAGAACTTAAAATTGTAGAGGGAAAGGAGAAAAACACAAGAAAATTACCAAATTGGGCCGAGGATTTAGCTCAGTGGTTTCACTGCCTGCTGCGCAAGCCCAAAGACCTGAGTTCGATCCCCAGTACCAAAAAAAAAGAACAAAGAAAATTACCAAATTATGTGCTACAAAGAGATTATGTGATAAAGAGGAATAGGGGGACCTACCTAAACTGTTCAAGGAAAGCCTTCTAAGCTTATCTCAGCTCAAGTGATCTGTGATCTCCAACAAGTTACTTACAACCTCTAAACTTGGGTTCCTCTAAAATGGGGGTATTATATGTAGTTATGACACTTTGCAGGATTAAGATAACATAAATATAGGTAGGTACAGCTACTAGATTAGTGTGTAGGAAAAAGTACTCAAAAGTTAGCAGTTTTTATTAAGTTGAGAATTAAGGGATACAATAAATGCAGCTATGAAGAGTTGAAAGTACTGTGTAGAGGTAAGAGCAATGCTCAAAAGACAGGAACAATCTTGTTCAAGGGAAGAAACAAGGCTGCTGGGGCTGGAAATTATTAGCACTGAAGAAAGTAATATGAGCTGTTAAAGGAGAGATTAAGCACAGGGTCCAGATCCTGAGTTGTTTGGTCCTGAGCCACACAGTCCTGAGAAGCTTACCACAGGTTTACAGAAGCAAGGAGTAATATGACCAGACTTTTTCAGATGGATGCTCTATGAAAAACTAGTGAAAACAGATAAAGAATGGAGGCAGGCACAGCAGTTGGTTAATGGAGTACTCCAGGAAAGAATGCTGGCATGGACTAAGGTGAAGAAGGAGGGGAAATGGAGTTGTCTGAGATTTTATGTAAGAGGAGGTGCCAACAGGACATGGTGGTTGGGGTGAGGGAGAGAAGTCGAGATGATTTGGTTTCTGATTTCACTGACTGCGAAAGACTGGAGGAGGAAAGCCCAAAACTTACTTTTAGGCATCATCATCCACAAGGATAATTAATGCATCTAATAATTTGGCCTCTGGGTTACCTGACTACTGTATTTTTCTATGATCACTCTGCCCCACCTTTTTATTCACCTTTGTTTTGCTCACAGTACTGTACTGACCTCTAAAATTGAATCACCCCTTCCTTCCACCCTTCCAGCTCAATTGTTCAAATTTTGTGGGGAATTAAAAATCACTCCCTTATACTTTCTCTTTTTGAGACAGGGTCTTGCTGTGTAGTTCAGGCTGGCCTGGAACTGTGTAACACAGTCTGGCCTCAGACTTGCTGTGATTGTCCTGCCGCAACCTCTTGAGTGCTGGGATTACAGGCATGCATCACCACAACAGCTCCCTTATAAACACTCTTTTCTCTCCCTCTCTCCTCTTATTAAGCCATTCTACTAGTTAAACCAGGTGCTTGAGGTGCCCAACACTGCCTCATTTTCCCATCTCAACTATTTTTTCATCTTTTCTTTTCTCTACTGTCTTTCCACATATGACACTGCCTCATGTTTCATTGAGAAAATGTAGGTCCTCAAACAGGAACTCTCTCATCTTGCCACACTGATTCTACTAACCTACCTACATCTGTGGCCTGTTATAGATGAAAAGTTCCTGCTCTTATCAAAAGCTATCTCACCAGCTGTAGTCTATAACCCAGCTTCTCAAGTCTTCTTTAGGCTCCCTCCTGCAATTATTCCTTTTCTCTTGCAACATCAGTTCTAGTTCTCTACTGAATTATTCAGCATATAAACATGCTGTAGTATATAAAGTACTGCCCTCCCTTATTTCACCAACCCTCCCTTATTCCACATTATTCCAGTCAGATACTCAAGAGAATTTCTTGAATAAATTGTCTATAATTACTCTATATTTTTCATATTCTCTTTAGCCCATTCCAGCTGTTTGTTTTAACCAAATCCAGAGACTGCTATTGTTAAGGTAACCTGTGATTGCAATGTTTGCCAAATTTAATGATCCCTTAATCTTGCTTGACCTCCCTGCAATATTCTTCACTCTTGACTAATTTTTACTCTCTCATATTCTTCTTTGGCTATTTCTCAGTATTCTTTGCTGATTCCTTCTCTACACAACCTTGAAATGCTGGAAAGCCCTATTTTTCATCTTTCCTTCCTTTTGGTACTCTTTTTACATCTGACACTGTTTCACGTTTCACTGAGAAAATATAGGTCATCAAAAAGGAACTCTCATCTTCCCACCACCAGTTCTACTAACTGACGGAGATCTGTGGCTACCTTGTCTTGGCTTCTCTAGGCCTCTATCCACACTTTTATATAACCTTATTCAAGCCTGTGACACCAAATATCCATATGAGTACAACTATTTCTCTAACTCTAGCCTAGACTTCTGCCAAAAATAGCAGCCCAAACTAAACATGATCCAAACCAAAAGCCTGTTTCCCCCCGCTAGAAAAATCCTTTGTCCCCCAATCTTCTCGTATCAGAAAAAAAATGATTCGTCCTCTATCATTCCTTTCTCCATAACATCCATCATCCCATTCCTACCACCCTTATTACTACTATCCTTGTCAATCATTAAATCTTGCCTGTAATATCGTAATTTCTAGATTTATCTTTCCATTTCTTCTCAAAAATCTTGTTTTCTGCACAGTACAGTGATGTTTTTTCCAGTGCTAGAAATCAAACATGGCCTCACACATACTAAGCAAGGATCTTACTACTGAGTTACAACCTACCCCCCACAGTGATTCTTCAAAGATGTAAATCAGTCAGTGGTTCTTAAAGTGGGGAGGTTTTGCCCCTGGGACTGTCTGGCCACAACTGGGTGGGTGCTACTGCCATCTACTAAGTAGAGATAGGGTTTCTGCCAAAGAACCTACAGTGCAAAAACAGTCCCCCAAACGAACAATCTAGACCTATATAACAGTGCTGAGGTTAAAAACTGCCCTATATCAGTCATGACTAACCTTTTAGAGCTTTCAGTGATACAAAAAGCCCACTGCAGCACAACAGGCCATAGGTTTCCCACCACTACCCTATATCATTCCTCTGTAGTGGAAAAGGATGCAGGCATGCTGAAAAGAATGAAACCTGAGCCCCTCTGGGAGGACCACAGCTCACTTACTGGTCGCCTTACTTTAACTTTTCAGTGCCTTCCAGCTTTAAATAAATTAAAGTACAAACTTTGTATCCTGGGAGATCCTCAGCCCTTTTGTTTTTTGAGACAGGGTCTTGCTATTAATTCAAGCTGTCCTTGAACTCACCATGTAGCCCAGGATGGCCTCAAACTCACAATGATCCTCCTGCCTCAGCCTCCCCTAGTGCCAGGGTTACAGATGTGTGCCACCACGGCTGGCCATCCCCAGCCCTTTAAAAATTTTTATTGTGAGACAGGGTTTCAGAGTCATCCAGTTACCCAGGCCAGGTTCAAACTTGCGATCATCCTACCTCAGCCTTCTCAGAGTGCTGGGATTTTTTTTTTGTTTTTTTTCGTACTGGGGATCAAACTCAAGACCTTGCGCTGTGAGGCAGGCGCCGGAACCACTGAGCTAAATCCCCCGCCCAAAGTGCTGAGATTTTTGTATGACTAATCTCAAATGTCAGCCCCTCAGCTAACTTAGTTACCTAGTAACATCACCCTGTTTTATTTTTTTACAAGGCCTTACCACCAACTCATCCATCTTCAACACTACAGAATACACCGTGAAAACAGAGACCATTTGTCTTTCTCACTGTTGTTTAGTTTGCCCTCCTAGTAAGTGCTTAGTAAAAAATACTGACTGAATGACACGTTAAGTATGAGGTGCATATTATATACCCAAGTGAAGACAAAGTAGATACAGTATGCCACTATGGGGTTCTGGAAAGAGGTCTAGGTTGGAAAAAAAATTTCAAAGTAACGAAAATAATTTGAGAATAGTCTCACTATCACCTAGGATGAAAACATGGGTTGGGGGGGGGGTTGTGGTTTTTTTTTGGTACCGGGGATCGAACTCGGGACTTTGCGCTCGCAAAGCAGGCGGCAGAACCGCTGAGCTAAACCCCCTGCCAACATGGGCTATTTTTTAAAATCAAAATTCGTAGCAGAAGGAAAACTCGGAAAAGCGCCTGCCCAACCCCCTTCCTGGGGTCCCAAACTCTCCTTATGGAATCCTGGAAGGTGGAAAACAGACCCAGGGACAGGTTGACTCTGGAACCGCCCATTCTCTGCGGCTCTCTGCGCGCAGGGACCCCACGCACCTCTAGGGGATCCATCCTGCGGGGCGGCGACCCTCTTAGTGAGCGGCGTGCGCTTGGGTCCGCCAGTCTGGGTCTGCAGCCCGTAAGAGAACTGCGGCGGGTCGTTCCAGCCGCGCTCCTTGTTGCCTGCGGAGACGAGGGGAAATGTGAAGCGAGACTGGGAATCAGCCAAAGGTTGTACTGGGTTTCGGGGAGACAAACGGTGCGCCCCAACCCCGCTGGCCGCGCTCTCACCTGGCTTCACGTACAGCTCCGCCATCTCCACTTCCGCACCGCCAGCGGAGCAGCACGTCACTTCCGGGGCGGCCGCTCTGCGCTCCAGTCTGGGTCGGCGGCTCGGGGCCCCTGAGGTGGAGCAGTGCTTCGCAGCCGCCGCCTTAAAAACTCGGCACCACCTCCCTATGGGACTAGATAACTTCTTCAGCTAAAGATCCACGGGGTCCTGATCACAAGGCACCATGTATGTTTTTCCAAGGGGCCGGCGCTGCCAGAGTCCTAGTCTTCTCTGAGTCCAATCTCTCCCACTTGTCCTAAGGTGCAAGTTAAAGCCAAAAAGCTCCTACCCCATGTGTGCTCCTCTGTGATCTAGCGAACCCCGACTTCTAGAGCCACACTTCTGTCCACTGCTCTGTAGGCTCACTAACTAGCTCATCTTCCTTCAATAGATGTCAGCTCTTCAAGTCTTCTGTAATGCCTTAGGCCACGTTTAAGGGTCACCCAAGCTCCCACCACCTTTTGAGACTATTTGTCCTACATATCTTCTATCTTGTTTGACTCTTGTGCATCTTCTCTCAAATAGTCTCAAGGTGGGACCCTGACCCCAATACCTAGTTTAATGCCTCACACAGAGACCTCAGAAATTTTGAAGGAATGAGGTCAGACTCTCACATCCACGCCCTCATGTGACTACAGGCAGCCACCAAAACCAAACACACACACTTCACACAGGTTGTTGGCCCCCAACGCGGTCCCAGGTCCAATATACTCACACCTAGTGAGGTCACTGAGGGATTTTTATTTGCACTGATTTTGCTATAAAGTGTTGCTGAGGTAGAGCCAACTGCCCAGGGCTGGACAGGGACAAGGACCCAAGGAAAGGAAAGGGGAGCCAGGGGCCTAAGTTGTAGGGCAGGTCCTCTCAGTCACCAATATAAATAATAAATTGGGAAATAGAGGGTAAATGAGGATGGGGGCAAGAACATAGGTGAGAGGCTGCAGGCCCCTGGGGAATGGAAGGGTACAGAATTGGGCATGGATCCAGAGCCTCCTTCCCCAGCCCTCTAATATCAATTTAGGGCATATGGAGGAGAGAGGGTTTCAGCCGAAAGGCATCAAGAAAAGAGAAGACACCCCGCTTTCGAGGGGCTGCCCCTGCACCCCCAACCCCTCCTTTGAGTAGAGGGAGAGGCAGGGGACCTCCTGAGGAATCCATGGAGCTGGTCCGCTTGAGCCGCAGGCGGGCACGGGCCTGGGCACCCCAGGCCTTGCCTCGAGCTGCAGAGGCCACAAGACACTTCTGGTACTGAACCTAGGGAGAAGGGGAATGTGAAGATCCAGCTACACTCTGCCCGTGGATTCTCCAAAAGCTTCTGCAGGGCTGAAAGCTTGCTAAGGCTTCTGTGTGATATAAGGCTGATAGCTGGTACCCATAGCATTCCCAGACCCCTCAACACAAAACACAGAACTTCGAATTTACTGAGCATTTAAGGAGGGCTAGACATCCTAAGTCCTTTGTACAATAATCTAACTTACTCTATCTAGTTGTTCATGTGGTGTTATCACCCTCAGTTTGCAAGTGAGGATATTGAGATTCAGAGAGAATAAATGACTTGCCCAAGGTCACACCCAGAAAAGTGTACTTGCCATTCAAACCTAGTTTTGTCTGACTGCAAAGCTTGTACTCTTAACCTCACTCACCGCTATGCTGCCTCTGCTCCATCACTCACTGGGGCGGGTGGACTAGTTTCCTGGCAGAACAGATTCACTAGGCAATACAACTGCCTCAATCCTATCTCGTTTGAACTACTCAGAGAGGGTCCTAAATCACTTTCCTGCCTCCTCACTTGTGTCCCTGAAATCTTTCACCCATGTTATAGCATAAGTGGTGGTCCTAACTTCACTGTCCTGCTCAAAACCCTTCAATGGTTCCTAGTGTCTCAGGGCAAAATAAACTTGTCACTCTGATCTATAAGGTTCTCCATGACCAGGTTTCTGCCATTCTTTCTTCCCTCTTCTCTCATTACATCTTCCCTGCACACCACATACGCTAGATTCTTTCAGATACTCTAATCCACTAACATCTCTCTCACCCTCACAACTGTGCTTGGCATACCTACCCTACTCCCTTTCACCTGGCAAACTTCCTCTTGGAGCCTCTCAGTTTTCTATCACCTCTTACAGGTAGCCTTCCTGACACCTGAAGGGCCATCTCCTCGGTCATCCTGTGGTGTACAACTTTCTGGTGTGTTTCTGTTCTATTCTAAGTGCTCTGTAAAGGAAAAGGCTGTGCCTTCTATACTCCTGGATTCCCAGGGGCAAGTATGGTCCCAGTAGTATGCACTCACATTTGTTGACTGAGTAAGTGAACTGAACTAATGGAGCTTAAGCATCGCACATTTGAATGACCACAGATGCCAAGAAAACCTAATGAAGAGAATCAGGAAAGACAATGCCAATCCTACAGAGCACAGCCCCTACACAACTCTACATGCATGAAATGTATGTGGAAACCCTGTCAGGGATCCTCATGCTCTAAGAAACGCAGGCATAGCAATTACTGTATAAAATGTCCTGGCCTTTAAATATTGGCATATAACCAAAACTGACTAAAACCAGAATGAGGCCCAAAGTACTTGTGAACCAATAAGCTCTGGGATCACTGGTCTGTGAACTGTGGAAAAGCTGCGATCTTGAGCTCAGTCCCCAGGACAGAGCAGCAGCAAAGCAATACCACCCCTCCCACCCACCTTTTCCCCACCCCGAACTCACCATACAGGCAGCCTGCACAGCTTCAGAGAGTCCTCCAGCATGGGGCTGGCACCAGAAAGCTGCACACTGGAAGCTCTGATGGCCAAGGTCAGCAATGAGGCCAAAGGTGTGTGGGTCACGGCCAATGCCAATAAAGGTCACAAGGCGGACTGGGCACTGCCACAGTGGCTCCTCTTCTGTACTGGCTTCTGCCTGCCCACACCACACCTAGTCACTAGAGGGCCAAGCACTGGCTGGACCCACTCTTCCAGCAGCAGGCAATGGCTCCCTCAGCATCCCTGCTCACCCTCCACAGTCCCCAACTTCATTCATCCTTTTCTGGTACCTGAATGGGATGTGCAGTCATGACAGAGTCAGATACACTGAGCATGGCAGGGACCCAGGTGTTCTGGTCCCCCCGGGCGGTGAGGGTACCAATGGCCTCATTCAGCACATCCATGCCTGGAGGGACATCCCACTGTTGTACCTCCCAGTGTTTTTTTTTAAGGGATCTGCAAAGAATATCTAGGTCCCATCTCACTTACTTGGGATTCAGTAAGATGGGAAGAGGATAGCAGGGACTGGCTTAGAATTCTAAGTTGGGAAAGCCAATACATCCAAAGCTATGTAAGGGCATGGGAGGACTCAGAGAAAAGGTGATAAGACTCCCACCTCACCCACCTTCCCCGATTTATGTAGCTCAGCCCATCCAGCTGCCCCCACCCCATCCTCACCCATGGCTTTGGTGACTGGCAGGATCCCCATGTACAATGCCTCATACTTCTGAGCAGCCTGGCTCACTGCATCCAGCAGCTCCACTGAAATATACACACCAAGTTGCCAGGAGAACTCGCTCAGTTACCCCTTTCCCCACCTTTCTGAATGGCCCAAGACCCAGGCTAGAGCTGTTGCTAGTAGAAGAAAGACCATGGATGCTCCTCCAATTCAGGGCTTGGGATCCCTTGGATCGATCTCTGGGATCAGACATATCTCAAGAGAAGTGTTAAAATAACCAGGAAACACACCCCTGCCACCACTCCCATCTTTCACCAAAGCAGCCTGATACCTTGTCGAGGCAGGTCTTCAGGGGAGATGGGGTCTGGGGAGCAGCAAGCAGCATCGCCACTGATCCTAACTCGTTCTGATAAGATCTAAAATACAGTGTAGTCAGCATAAGGCCCAGGGTGGGGGGAGGGAGCTAACTACCCTGGAAGTTTCAGCCCCAGATCCACATCCACATCCCCTCCTCCACCCCCCATCCCAGCCCTTACCTGGGCACAGAGACCATGTAGAGCACTTGCAATAGCCTTGGCAGGAACATTACAATGAAACACATGACACTTGAGCATACAGCTGTCTTTGTCACCCGCCACAAAAGCGAAGTCCCTGGCAGAGGTAGAAATGGGGCTGGGATAGAGCTGGTTAGTGGCAGGGACCTATAATGCCCTCAAGGGACTTTTTTTTTTTGTACCGGGGATCGAACTCAGGTCCTTGTGCTTTCGAGGCAAGCGGCGGAACCAATGAGCTAAATCCCCGGCCCTCAAGGGACTTTTAATGTCAACATAAGGATAAAGCAACACTAGGGTAGAGATGTCAGAGCTGGGGTTCAAGGTACATGGTTGTCACATACCTGTCACTGTTCCAGAAGCATGTGGGAGCACAGGAGAGAATCAGCCCAGCCTCTCAGGCTCTCACCTATCTGTCCCTGCTGAGCTGGGGGCTGAGCTGGGCCCACCCTCCCCCACCAGGGCTGGACCAGGCAGGAGAGGCAGTGCTGGGTTCATATCAGGATCTGTGTCCAGGGGTTCAGGTACCAGGGATCAGCATCAGTGGGTAGCACAGCCTGCAGGGGGAGGGAGAAGCAGCTCTCGCTTGGGGGATGCAGAAGTCCTCACCGGCCCTTGGAGCTGCCCACGCCCCATACACGGATGTGCACCAGAGGCTGGCAGTGGATCAGACTGTGGTCCAGAGGATTCACCAGACTCATGGCATCTTTCTTCAGGATCATCAGCATGTTCTGGCCCTGCCAAGGACAGAGATCAACTCAGAGATCAGATAAAGGTGACTGACTGTCATGAAGAACAGGCAATTTGGGGATAACTATCTCTGTTGGGGCATAGACTGCACCCTCTGTCGGGCAAGACAACTCACCTCACCCCAAGCACCATCTGGGGGCTGGCTCCGGTTGCGTGTCTGGGCCAGCTGCTGGATACAGTTATTGACTGCAATACTGCTCTTCCCTGGTGCCAGATCCTCTTCCGGTACCTCCACCCAACCCAGAGAGCGGACTGCAAAGCACTGACAAGTTGGAGGAAGGGACAGGAATGAGTACAGAGGGAATAGGTTGTCAAGTGCCCCAGGCTCCACCCATACAAACAGTAGTCTCTGCTTTCACCCTTGATCATCTCTTCTCAGTGCACTTGTACCCCTGGTCTTTCCATTGGGATCTTGCAATGTTCTAGGCCCCCAATCCCCTGAGCTCCAAATCACTACCTTAGCCCCTGGTTCCAGGCTCTGGATATAGGATTCTTCACCATACCAGGTCAGAGAGTTACTAGAACAGAGAGCAGAGCTTGTGAGAACTATACTTCCTACAGTAAGGACAATGGTGAGGCCCAGGCTACTTAATCAGCACAGGGTTTGGGAGGGCACCCAGACTATAACACCACAAATATAAAATCCGAGCGGGGTAGATCAGAGGACATATTAAATTATGTAAATATATGGCTTGACATTTGAGGGAAAATTCAGGAAACAGGACCCAGACACAGGGCATAAAAGCTACAAACGTGTAGCAGCATCCAAAATGTGGATAAGACCCCCAAACTGGGATGAGACCCAAGAACACAGGATAGGATCCTTCACAGAGCCTAAGACAATAACCAAGGTCTAGAACACGATAGATCATGACCTAGAATATGAAAAAGAACATGTAGCTAATGACAAGAACTTAGAACAAGGGCCAAAACTTAGAATCAAGGACATAGGATGAAGCCAAAGGCACAGAATAGGGCTCAAAAAGGCACAGAGTCTAGAACCCGAGCTGAAAGACTGAAGGTCCAGCAGCGTTTTTAGACAAGGTCTCGCTACACAGTTCAGGCTGCCCTTGAACTCACTACATAACTCAGGCTGGCCTCAAACTTGTAGTGATCTGGCCTCTGCCTCTCAAATATTGGGATCACAGGTGCGAACCACCACGCCCAGCTCCCAGGTGCATATTTGAGTGTTATGGAACCCTAAGCCTTTTATTTTCACCTGGGGAATCCCTGTTACCTCCGGTGCAGCGAGCTCTCTAAACTGGAGAAAGATCTTCCTTTGGGAGACTGCAGTCCCCAAATCCTCTCCGTGCCCTGTAGGGTATGGGTTAGTCAGTGTAGCAGCAGGCCTAGGTCCACACTTGTGCTCAGGTCCCCCTCTTTACATTTCACCTACCGTGCTTGGGTTCTCTTCATCTCCTAGTTCCCAGGCTGGGCGCTGCCACTGGGTGCTACCGCTGGGTACATGCCAATAGTAAGTACCTGCAGCATCACGGATCTTCCTCCAGCCAGGGGGCAGGCCTGGCTCCCCCTCCAGACTCTGGTCCCCCCATAAGTCATCTATAGGAACAAGACATTGCAGAGGAGGGACATATTCGTGAGTTCAGAATAACACCTCATCATTACCCTCCCACCATTCCACAGGGGCAGCCTTTAGGCTAGAACTCCAGGCTCTCCAATATTAAAAGACACTGCAAGAAAAGATTAGGGTTTATTTGTCCCCTTGTCCTCCGATCAAGACGAACCCCCTACCCTGTCTTTGAGTCGGGAGCAGTGCCTTTCTCACTCCCTTATCTCCCCTCAGTTTCTAGTCCTCCCATCCAGGCCTTCAGTGCACACCGTCGCAGTTGACCAGAATGATAGCCAGCATGTAATCCTTGCCCAGCATAGCCCCGCCGCGTCCCCGCTGGCCCGCACTCTCAGCCCAGCGCGACCTCCGGAGCTGCTGCACCTACAAGCCCAGCCTCTGCGCCGGAGACAGCCAAGCCCACCGGCGCCGCACAAACACTGAGTAGGACAGGGCCTGGATCAGGGGCGGGAAGGGGTGGGAAGGGGCGGGCCTGAGCAGCACCGCCCGCCTTGGTGGGGAGGGTTAGAGTCTCACGTGGGTGCGTGTTTCCGTTCGTGGGGCTAAGGGAGGAGCACAGGCGACAGCCAACTCGCTGATACCAGCGCGCAGGCTATGAAGAACTGGAGGACGAAAATGCACCACACGCACTCGCGCACGAGATCATCCCGGGGTCATATGCGCGCGCACAAGCAGCCTGGCACGCTACGGGAAGGGTCACGTGATAATATCTGAGCGCAGACCTCTGCACGCGAAGGTTAGGAAAATGCCCCACCCTTTGCAGAAATGCCCCGGAAGTGCCTTCGCCCTTAGTAAAGATGGCTGCGGCACTTGGCCGGCGGGAGGCGGGTCTGCGCCTGCGCATCAAGTTCGGCGGGGAAGATGGCGGATGACAAGGTGAGAGAGTGTGTAGTGTACTTCTGCCGGGGTTGGTCTTTACACTTCACGGCCTTTTTAGTTTCAGGGAGGACTTTTTAGTTGGGGATATGGCTCAGCGGTAGGGATACCCCTTCTTTTTGGGGGGCTCTTTTGACCACCTCAACAGTGAAGGGTGGCGTTGGGGCAGTTTTAGGCGAGGCAGGAAGTGCCCAGCGTTGCTTCCCAGGTGTCCCCTCCTGGCAAACATCACGATGCCCAGTTACTAGTGCACACGCAAACATTCACCCTTACCACCCAGAGATAGCATTTCTAGTCTACAGAGGCACACTCATACCACCTTCATTCAAACACTCTCTTACTCTTAAATTCATACTTATTTGCGATCAGAATCACTCATTCACACTTCTGCCGGCTGTCATTCCTTGTTACTTCTAGTTGCTCTCATTCAGTTTGGGATGGCCTTGGGAATAAAGGAAGAAAGCCCCAGCAGAAATAAAGTTTACCCTCTAATTGTTTAGGAAACTGCTTTAATCCATTATTCACTGTTGATCTAGAAGCCCGGCATCACCTGCATATTTACTAAGTTCTTCCAGTCCCAGTGTCAGTCACTGGGACACAGCAGGCAGGACAGTGATGGCCGTTTGCAGAGAGCTCATAGTTCCTCAGTGGTCCTTTCCTCATAGAAATGTTTGAAGGTTCCTACTGCCTTTCCTACATACTACTTGCTATATGAGATTCCTGTAAAGGTTGTTACAGGTTACTGAGGAAAATTCCATTTGTTATCCTCTCCCAGACCCCTATGTGAATTCCGTGCTTTTCAGTGCTTTTCTTCTTTTACTATTGCCATCTCAAGAAGGTTTTATATAAAGATATTTCTCAGACCCACCCTCTTCCTAACTCCCAGCGTCATGGAAATGAGCAGGGGCCAGCTCAGTACACTGACTCAGCCTCTCCCTTGTCCTAGGATTCTCTGCCCAAGATTAAGGACCTGGCATTTCTCAAGAACCAGTTGGAGCGCCTGCAGCAACGAGTGGAAAATGAAGTCAACAGTGGTGTAGGCCAGGTAGGGGCTGTCCTACCCCTTGCCTTAAGTTTCATTGCCCAGCTTGCTTTGAGAATGCTGAATGGGTGGTAGCAGTTTATTCACCAAATGGTTATTGAGGGCTTGTTCTCAGTCACCCGAAGGAAAATTTCCCTAAGAACATAACACTTGAACTAAAAGCTTAAGTAGGAGGTAACTAGAATAGGGTTTAGTCTGTATACCACCATAAGAAGATTAACTTTCCAAACAGATGGAACAGCATTTGCACAGGAAGCAGCATTATAAGCATGACGAGGATGCAGCAGTAGAGGAACATTAGGAAATGAGGCTAGAGAAACACAGAGTTCAGATTTCCTAGGAGAATCTCTGGCCTTCTCACAGTAGGATGATGAGGTTGGAGACTTCTGATCCCAGGGTTTTTTTTTTTTTTTTTTTGAATTTGCTATGTAATGCAGACTGGCCTTGAACTCAGGGCAATTCTCCTGCCTCATCACCTGAGTGTTGGGATTACAGATGTGTGACCCCAGGATTCTGAGATTGTATTATCAGGACTTCTCTGAGTTCTTTTTCTAGCTCCAGACCCTTGAGAAAATCTTTGGTGAAAATACCACAGCTGTCCAGATTGAGGAGGAGCAAATTTTATTAAATTTACTGAGCCCACCTTGAGTAGTTCCAGGCTAGAGAAGGGAGACAGCCTGCCTGAGTTTCTTTCTGCATCTTTGTCTGCAGGATGGCTCGCTCTTGTCATCCCCATTCCTCAAGGGATTCCTGGCCGGCTATGTGGTGGCCAAACTGAGGGCATCAGCAGTTTTGGGATTTGCCGTGGGCACCTGCACTGGCATCTACGCAGCTCAGGCATATGCTTTGCCCAACGTGGAGAAAACATTGAGGGACTACTTCCAATCACTTCGAAAGGGGCCTGACTAGCTCCAGATCCCATGGGAGAGGAAGGATGAGCAACTGGGCCTGTAGGTGGAGCCCTTTTGACCACAGACATCTATCTGGCTTCCCCGGCTGTCATCCATCTGTCCTGCCACCTTCATCTTTGCTTTTTTTCCTGCAGAGGCTGTACAGTGGCTTGTCAGCCCACACCCTGGATTCCTTCCCTTCCTGCCTCCATGGGACTGGCCCCAAGACTATGATTCACCCACCCCTTCCCCTTCTAGCCCTAACTTTGGAATGTGCAGCTGACTCTGATCTTCAGTGTTCTCTCTCACAATGTACCCCACCTTCTCCTTCCTGGAAGCTGGCTCTATAACTTGATTTCTCTCAAATGTATCCCAATCTCTTTGCCCCTTGCTAGCTACACAGGCTGCCCAGGGTCTGACTGGGGCATGAGTGCAGAGGAGGGGGGTATACCTGGCCTGGGCCATCACAGGCAGGCCCGTTGGACCCTGATGCTCCTCCTGTCTACTGCCATGTATGGTGCACATGCCCCATTGCTGGCACTGTGCCATGTGGATGGCCAAGTACCCTTCCGACCCTCCTCAGCTGTGCTGCTCACTGAGCTGACCAAGCTACTGTTGTGCGCCTTCTCCCTCCTGGTAGGATGGCAAGCGTGGCCCATGGGAGGCCCACCCTGGCGCCAAGCTGCTCCTTTTGCACTATCAGCCCTGCTCTATGGTGCCAACAACAACCTGGTGATCTATCTACAACGTTACATGGACCCCAGCACCTACCAGGTACTGAGCAATCTCAAGATTGGAAGCACAGCCCTGTTGTACTGCCTCTGCCTCCAGCGCCGCCTCTCTGCACGCCAGGGGTTGGCACTGCTGCTGCTGATGATTGCAGGGGGCTTTTATGCAGCAGGTGGCCTGCAGGACTCTTGGAACACTGTTCCAGGGCCCCCACCAGGAGCTGCTGCCAGCACCATGCCCCTGCATATCACTCCACTGGGATTGCTGCTCCTCATCCTGTACTGCTTCATCTCAGGCTTGTCCTCTGTGTACACAGAGCTCCTGATGAAGAGACAGCAACTGCCCCTGGCACTACAGAACCTCTTCCTCTACACTTTCGGTGTGCTGCTGAACCTTGGTCTGCATGCAGGCAGTGGTCCTGGCCCAGGCCTCCTGGAAGGTTTCTCAGGATGGGCAGCACTTGTTGTGCTGAGCCAGGCACTCAATGGCCTGCTCATGTCAGCTGTCATGAAGCATGGCAGCAGCATCACACGCCTCTTTGTTGTGTCCTGTTCTTTGGTGGTCAATGCTGTGCTCTCAGCAGCCCTGTTGGGACTGCAGCTCACAGCCACCTTCTTCCTGGCCACATTGCTCATCGGGCTGGCTATGCGCCTGTACTATAGCAGCCACTAGATCCTGACCATCTCCAGTCACTTTCTTACCCTATGGATTGGGTGCCACTACTTAAAGCCACCTCCCAGGCCTTCCCTAACCTCTCTTCAGCAGCCCTGTAACAAGTGCCTTGTGAGAAAAGCTGAGGAAGTGAGAGGAGCCACATTAGTCTCTGGAGGTGCTAGATAAAGGAGTACCCCTAGGAGACATGAAGAGTGGGTTTGCTTAAGAAGACTTTTAGTTTTCCACCACACCCCCAAGTTCTTCCAGACTAAAAAGTTGGGAGTATCAATACATAGTCCTAAGAAATAACCCCATCTCTGATGTGGGAGGCCTCCTGTCTCATCCTGCGTGAACACAGTTTCTCAGAGTAATAAGTGTGTGGCCAGCAGATGACTTTCCTTGCCTGGCAGACCCACTGCCCCCAGGCATGATACTGGCTGCTTCAGCCCAGTCTTGGTGCATGACTTCCCCCAAGAAATACTCCCCACTCTCATGCAGGAAAGCCCAGTTGCCAACAAATTATACACTCATCACCCAGGCCACTCTACCAAGCTTCCCCATCTAGCAGTGCCTGGAGACATCTGCCCCTCTCCACAGTGCTGCTTCCCACACCTACCCAGCCTTTGGTCTGGAGACCCTAGAGGGGGCTGGGGCTTGTCTCAGGAAATGTTGCCCCTGGGCCCTCTTGAAGTCCTGTACCACCTCCAAGGTTCTTGGGAGGTACCATCTCCCCACTGTGGAGCCTGCCCTTTCCTAGTAGTGTCCCAGGTCCCAGCAGTCTGGAGAAGCTCTGGACAGAGACCTGGGACCAGGTACAGGAAACCTGTATAGCTCAATCAGTGTCTCTAACTGCATAAGCAATAAAGTCTTAAAAGTGTTCTAGGGTGTAAGTGCTTCCTATAACCAGTCACTATTGTCCTGTGTCTTTTGTGTTATACATGTCTCCTGAAACATAATTTTTTTTTTGGTACCAGGGATCGAACTCTGGTCCTTGTGTTTACACGACAGGCAGTGAAACCACTAAGCTAAATCCCCGGCCCCTGAAACATAATTTTATCCCCTGGTCTCCTGAGTATCTTAAAATTTTGTAAGTAACATTAGAAGGAAATGTTTTCTTTCAGCTGTTGCCAGTGGCATTTTCCTTTGGGAACTCCATGGAGCTGAGACTATTCCCTGTCACAGAGCTTTTGAAACCCCTGAAGCACAAAACTTGTGCCACAGGGAATATGGAGTCTTGAAAATAGAAGTTACTTGGCCCAGCAGAACTAGACTAAGGTAGAAAACTTAAGACTATGAATGTGGTTTTGATTCTCATTTCCTCTGGTTCCCTCACAGATAATTCTTGTGGTCATCTGTCCTTCGCAATCATGGCCAGAGGAATGCCAGGCCCACTTCCATAGTAGAGTACCTGGTGTGCTTGTCAAAGAGTTCCAGGGTAGGTGTAGTTTGGTGGTAGAACAAATGCTTACCCATGCAAAGGCCCTACCTTGTTCCAATTTCAGTGCCAAAAAAGTGCTAGACCTATCTCAGACCCATTGCAGAATCTTAGGGAATGGGGTTTAGTTTTTTTTTGTTTTTCTTAAGCTCCATAGGTAATTCTGATGCAAAGTGAAGCTTATAAACCACTACTATTTACGATGTACCACAATAGCCAACTTGATTTTAAAATTCTGACTTAGTTGACCATCCTTCCATTTAACCTCCTAGCTTCAATTACCTTATCTCTGAAATAAAGATCAAATGGTACCTATGTATGTTGACTATATTTTTTGACAAAATAGCTGAAAAGGCAAAGTGAAGTAATACATGTTAGGCACTTAGCAGGAACCAGCACAATGAGATGTGTTTATTAGTGGAATTTATTACTTTTAATGAGGTTCTACTTCATTGTCATGTCCCACCCTCCAACCTTCTAGGACTCCCAAGAATGATGAAGGAAACTGCCTTTGAAGGGTTCCTGATCACCAGGTTTCTGTCCAGAGCAGGGATCCAGTGTGACTGTCCCAGGCTGGCTTGCACACTGCTGACGCTGAAGCTGCTGGTTCTGGGCTTGGAGCTCCTGATTCTTCGAGGCCAGATCAATGGTGTCTTGCAGGATACCAGCCAGGAGGCTGCGAAGATGGTGCTCTCTGGTTGTGGCTTCCTCCTCCCACAGCCCCTGCCAGGCTTGGAATACCTGTGCCCCGATTCACAGATGCCTGTCAGCCCACCAACCTTGACACCAGCTCAGGACCTGCCATCTGTCCCCCCTGACCTGCAGCATGTGGCACGTCTGAGCGAAGGTGGCCTGCACATGCAGGTCATAGAGGGCTGCCAGGTCCTGCTCTGCAGTGTCCTGCTCTGCGTGCAGGGCCTCCACCTGGAGCCTCAGCACTCTCTGCTCTCAGAGCCATCTCTGTCTCTCTTCACAAAACTTCAGAGATAATTCATAGTCATTTTTGAGTGCCAGCTGTGTGCCACACTCTGCTAAACACTTCATGTGTTTTATTTTTATCCAGTAACAACCTTATGGAGGCAGTTGCCATTTTATAAATTTGGAACCTGGATCAGGGAGATGACTTAATTTGCCCAGATTCCCATGGCTAGAGATGGCACATACCTTTCAACAGTTCCCCAGCATCCTTGGAGTGAAATCCAAACCCACAGACATGGCACACTCTCTTCAGCATTACCTCTGACTATACACTTGCCATGCTCTAGCCTGCAGGACAGTATGTAGTTCCCAGAGCTTATTTTGCCATTGCTTCCACACAGTTTTATCCTCACTGGGAACATGTCCCCCACTCCATGCACCCCCCACCACTTAAGTTTTGTTTCTTAATTTGATCAAACAAGTTGTATTTACTGAATCTCTCTGTGGTGAACAATGACTGCCCTTGTGGGGCTAAATCTAGTGAATTTCCTTGGCTCATTTCTGTTTGTCCTCAAAGTCTTAGCTTAATGCCATCTCTGATCCATTCCAGCCTGGATGATGTATTCTTTGTTCCCACCCACCCCTAACTCTTCTGCCACAGTGTGCAGCACTGAGAATTGCTCCTTTATCCCCTACAAGGCTACAAGGGCCATGACATGTTATGGACCAGTCAGTTGTGATTGGTAATAGGTCCTAGCCCCATACTTACTCTTCTCACCTCCTCCTCAGCCACCAGGCCTTTGACCTGTTCACCTGCCACCTCCTCCTGTCCCAAATGCTTCAGCTCCTCTTGGATCCAAATTTGGTGCTTCTCTTGCAGCCTTTGCCTCTGGGCCTGGGCCAGGAGGAACTGCAGGGGCACATCTGGGGCCTGGCAGGCCTAGATAGTCTCAGTCTAGGTTCAGCCACACTCATGTACATACCTTTGGGACACAGGGCCCAACTTTTCCAACAGAACCTCATTTCCAGGGATGCTACCAGAAGTACATCCAGGACCTGACTTCTCTGAAGATCCTGTAGCCTGGGCACAGACTCAGCAGGCCATGGGTGGAGAGAGAACCCACTGGCTCTACCCATAGTACAATAAAGGCCCACAACCCCAATCCAACCCAGAAAGAAAACAGCCTTTCCCAGAGCTTTCTCTCATAGGGATTTGCCAGAAGCTCCATTTCCTCCCCCAAAGTCAGAGTAGGGTAAGCAGGAAGCAGGTTAGCTGGTCTCTGAGACTCCTCACTCCCCACAAGAATTTCCAGTTATTCCTGGGGTACATGAGGTATTACCTGTTCCTCAGAGTTCCTGTGAAAATGCTTTTGGTGGACCCCAGGCCCTAGAGATGGTCTTCTTCCTGCCACTTGAGGAAAATAATCACACCAAAGGTGGAAGGAAGCCACACATACACAGCTAGCCTCCACGTCCCAGATCCACTTTGGTGTTCCCCCTTCATACCTATGCTGTGGTTTGCTGCTGAATCTGTCAGCTGCTAAGACTATGTTAGGAGTGACAACTCCACATCCTTCCTCCTAGAACACCTTATGTTAAGCTCAGGGATTTGAAATGGGACCAGGCACCCAGCCCATTTTGGGTGTATAACTTCAAGCAGTTAACTAGCCTTTTGAGTCTCCATGTTCTTCATAAAACAGAGATGATAAAAGTTGTGGAGAGCGTGAAATGAGATAATGGCCTAAAGTACTTCCTCAATAACTGAGAGTAGTGCCTAATTCTCCAACTCCAGGGCTGTAAACACAGTTTATAAATTATAAAAAGGAAAGAGAAGGACCAAGAGAGAGGCAGGGTTTTATCTACCCTACAGAAAATCAATGGGACAGGATCTCCTCTGCTCTAGAAAGGTCATGCCTAAGAGGATAAAAGAATACCAGATTAGGAGTCTAAGGGTTTGAGTGTGATTGTACCTCTGCTGCCTCTGATGATGTTGGTGTCTCTGGGGTACTCACATCTCTGAGCCTCAGTTTTCTCTCCTGACAAGTGGAACCAATGTCATCTCCCTTGCTTATAGTACTTCAATGGCTCCCCTTGGACCTTGAAAACAGAGTCTAAACAACTCAATAGATTTATAGACCCCTGTGTGATCTGGCCCTGCTTCCCTTTCCAGTCCTCTCCTGATTATCTCCTTCAAACTCTAATCTCCAGTAAATTGAGCTGCTTTCAGTTTCCCAGAGATATCAAGTACTCATTCACCTCTGACTGTGTTACTCTTTCTTCCTGGAACGTTCTTTACTCTTTTTGCTAACCCATAAGGAGTCACTTCCTCCATGAAGTCTTCCTTATTCTCCTGCCAAGGCTAATTTAGATTCCCGATAGAAGCAGGTGTTTATAAGCCTTTCAGAGCACCGATCATAGTGTTGTAATTGTTTCTTCCCAGAAGGTTATAAATGCTACAAGAACAGGAAATTATCATAGCTGACATGGCACTATGCCCAGCACATAATAGATGGTCAGTAAATGTTGTGGAATCAATAAATCAGTGAACAAATGGAATGCTCCATAAACAGAGGGGAGGAAGGCAGACATAAATGGAGCTCCTAAGAGGTTGGATGAAAGACATACCTGTGGCTCTGGAAGCTTCTCCACCTCAGCTCTGGCCCCTTTGGGTACTGGGTTTCTTGGGCATTGGCTCCAGGCTTTTACCACCTACAGAAAAAAAGTTCAGAGTGGGCCCTGGTCATTGATGGTCTAGGAGCCCCCAGGCCTCATCTTGCTCACCTGTAGCTCCCAGAGTGCCCTGCCCAGCTGGCTAAGCCCACCATCTGTCAAGGTGTTCCCAAGGAGACCTAAACGCAGGGTCTTCAGGGCAGCTCGGCGGGCCTGGGCCTCATCTACTGCATTCCACAGGATGGGCCTCACCTGTTTCACTTGTAGCCTTCTTTGTGAGGCCCCCAGCAGAGCAGCCCGAAGCAAACTCAGGGAGCTACCTGTAAGGGGAGATTCACAGTGAATTTCTTCTTCCTGTGAACTCCAGGGCACACTGCCTGTAATATTTTTAAATTCTATTAACACCTATGCATCAAAATAACTCCTATTAGACTTTCACATGTGCTTGATGGCTAAGGGTGTTCATGGATTACTTCTTTTTATTCACAGCAACTTTGATCGATCCTGCCTCCCTCATGTTTTCCAGATGAGACAATCGAAGTGTGGAGAGGTCAAGCAACTTCTTGGTGAGTGGCAGAGTTGACCCTCAAGTCTAGTTCTGACATTAAAGCCTGTGCCCTTAATTATGATCTCAAACTGTCTGCCCCTCACTGCTTTATCCTGGAGAGTGTGAACTGCCCCAACTTATCGTCTCATTCATTCCATGCGGCTTGCCATAGGGTGAGGTCTGGGAACCTACTGGCCAAATGAAGGTGTGTTTGTTGATTTTGGAGTCAGTCGGTTAGAGGCCAGATTTTTTTTTAAACTCTTATTATGGCAAAATTAAAAGACATTCGAAGTATAGGAAATGCATCTATCTGTACAGTATCACTCAGCTTCAACTATTATCAACTCATGGCCATTCTTATTTAATCTATAACTCCCACTTTGACCTCCCCTCCAAAACCCTGATATAATATTGTTTCAGAGGAAAGAATTTTTTTTTTTTTTTTGGTACCAGGGATTGAACTCAGGACCTTGTGCTTTCGAGGCAGGCACCCGAACCACTGAGCTAAATCCCCAGCCCTCAGAGGAAATAATTTTAATGGATGTAAAAATAGGTATGTTAGTCTTTCTTTATTTATTTATATTGTTTTGTTTTGTTTTGTTTCGTTGAGACAAGGTCTTGCTATGTAGTTCAGGCTGGCTTTGAACTCACTATGTAAACCAAGCTGGCCTTGAACTCTTCCTGGTCCTTCTGCCTCAGCTTCCTGAGTACTGGGTTTACAAGTGTGCGCCACCACACTTAGCAAAAGGGACCTTTCTGAATGCTGGCTTTCCCAGGAGATCAGGCGCTCTCTCTCTCTCTCTCTGGGCTGGGATTGGGCAGGGGCTGGTTGGGTGATAGGATGAGGCAGTCTTAAGGCCTCCTCCTAGAGCAATGATGCCAAACCTTTCAACAATACAAACAGCTCACTGCGGCACATGTACCAGAGGTTCACCACCACTATCCTAGAGCTTCCCAAAGAACTCCACAACCTTCCCTCAGCCACCTTGGGGGTCCAGGTGAAGGAGTAGGCCACCATAGTTGTTTCCTTCTAGAAGCTGTGAGATTATCCAAAGCAGAGAGCCCTCCATCTCCTCACCAACAACCTCACCAGCCAATACCTGCAGCAGGGGGCAGTCTCTGCCAAAGGAAGAGAAAAAGAAAGACATCCACTGGTGGATGAGGAAAGAAACCGGGCAGAATCCCACTCTGATGGGAAGATTGACTATTTCCAACAACTTCTGTGTACCACCAGACAGATTTACAACCTTGCATAGATCTTTATTTCTATTTCGCTATTTTTACTTAAAATTTAAAGAGGTAATAATTATTGTGGTACAAAATTATATATCTGAAAGGGCCTTGTATCCAGAATACATAAACAGCTAGTTCTTACAACTCATTAACAAAAAGACAAATAATCCAATGTCAAGATGGGTAAAGCTAATAAAAAAAAAAATAGGTAAAGGAAGGTGGTATTGGTGAAAATGGTGCAGTAGGGAATGCTAGGGGTCCATCCATCCCCAGAAACACGTGGAAAAAGTGATCAGAATCAACATGGCTAAACTCGGGAAGAGTCAGATGTCTAGGGCATGCAAGCAAATGCTCCACCAGGAGACAAGCAGTTTAAACACATTAAGAGTTCTTTGTGGCTGGGGATTTAGCTCAGTGGTTCTGCCGCCTGCCTTGTAAGTGAAAGGACCCAAGTTCAATCCCCAGTACCAAAAAAATAAAAACAAAAACAAAAAAAGGTAAAGAGTTCTTTGTGGCTTTTAAAACTCACTCTAGGGCCTGGGGATTTAGCTCAGTGATTTCGCTGCCTGCTGCGCAAGCGCAAGGACCCGAGTTTGATCCCCGGTACCAAAAAAACAAACCAAAAAACAAAACTCACTTTAGCTCCGTATCTGTCCAAGAAAAGAGCAAGTTTTTGTTTTTTTGTTTATTTGGTTTTGGTACTAGGAATTGAATCCAGGGCCTTCACACTAAGCTATATCTTCAGCCCTTTTTAATTTAATTTTTTAAATTTTGAAACAGGATCTTACTAAATACCTTAGGCTGGGCTCAAACTCACAGTCCTGACGCAGCCTCTTAGAGTGCTGGGATTGCAAGTATGCACCACCACATCCAGCTTGAAAGGCACTTCCTTTTGTTTCATATATCTCCAAACTCTCTGAGCAGAGTGACTACACATAGTATGTTCTCTGAAAATACTGAAAGAAAAGCCACAACTGCTTGGAACAAAAATAACAATTGAGGCAAATGATAGACCCACAGAAAAACTAGGAGGAAAAATTAGAGAATGAGATTTTTGGGTTTGAAAAGTTCCTATGTATACTGGGGAACCTAGAAAACACACAGCAGGACTCCTGCACAGAAAAGACCCAAGAAGACTAAGGTTTCACATCTGACTGAGCCTTAGGCTAAGCACAAGCAGGCAGTGTAAGATAAGGCAGAGCTGTAAATGGCCTAAGCATAGCAGGAGGGACCCAACACACAAGGCTGATTTGCAGAAAAGACCCAGATAATTTTTATTTTAACTTTTATTCACAAGGTCCTGAGTTCAATCCCCAGTACCAAAAAAAAAAATTAATTTTTATTCTTGTTCTTCCTTCAGTCATTTTTACTTCTCTTTTCTTTTCTTCTTACCTCTTATTTTTTCCTTTTCTTTAGTTTTGTTCTTTTTGAAAACTTTTACAATTTTGGCCCCATGCATTTAAAGACTTCCATGTTGAGTCATCGGCTAGCCAATGAGATAAGAGAATGAAGGTTTCAGTGGCCATATAGAATGCAATTTTTCAAAAGTTGTTTGGCAAAATGACTAAGCAAAAAGATGGCCATAGCCCACAACAAGCAATAACAAGTCCTAGAGAGTAGAAAGATTTCTACAGTTACCACATTATAATATCCAAAATGTCAGAGAACTAAACTAAAGGAACAAAGACTTAAGAGATCAATATGACAAATACAATCCTTACAAAAAAATATGAAAAAATAGTCTTCTATCTATGAAAAATTAAGATGCATGCCAAAGAACAAGAAAGTATGGCTCATAAGAATTAAAGGAATTAACATAAACTGCCCCTGAAGATGCACAAATATTGAAAACTGAATTAACTACATAAAGACTTTAATTCAGCTATCTCAGACAACAGAAATAAATCAAGTAATGATGTCTTAGGGAATAGAGAATGTCAATAGAGAGATTATAAAAAAAGAATGGTACAAAGCCAGGCATGGTGATCCTGTGATCACTTGTGATCCCACCACTCAGGAAACTGAAACAGAAGGATCCCCATGAGTTCCAGGCCAGACTGCACTACAGAGTTCAAGGCCAGCCTGAACTACGCGGTGAGAACCAGTCGAGAGAGAGAGAGAGAGAGAGAGAGAGAGAGAGAGAGAGAGAGAGAGAGAAAGAAAGAAGGAAAGAGAGAAAGGAAGGAAGGAAGGAAGAAAGAAAAGAGAAAGAAAGAAAGAAAGAAAGAAAGAAAGAAAGAAAGAAAGAAAGAAAGAAAGAAAGAAAGAAAGAAAGAAAGGGAGAAAGAAAAGGGCCAGGGATTTAGCTCAGTGGTTCCAGTGCCTGCCTCACAGGCACAAGGTCCTGAGTTTGATCCCTGGTACCAAAAAAAAAGAAAGAAAGAAAGAACCATACATGTCCCAGTTCCCCACAAGAAATGTAAACAGTATGAACTACAAACATGTACTAATAAAAAAAAAAAAAGAAAGAACCAGACAGGCATACAGTTGGCACATGCCTGTAATACTAGCACTAGGGAGGCTGAAGCGGGAGGATTGCTGTGAGTTGAGGCCAGACTGGGCTACATAGTGAGTTCAAGCCCAGCCTGCACTACATAGTGAAACCCTATCTCAAAAACCAAATCAAAACAAAACATAAGTAAATATAAAGAAAGAAAGAACCAGGCCGTGGATTTAGCTCAGTGGTTTCGCTGCCTGCTGCGTAAGCGCAAGGACTCGAGTTCGATCCCTGGTAACAAAAAAAAAAAAAAAGAAGAAAGAAAAGAACCAAGAAGGAATAAGAATTCTGGAGCAGAAATTCACTACAGGTATGAAAAAGCAGATTTGAGCAGGTGCAAGAAATAATCTCAGTTGAACTGTAGTTAGGTCAAGGGAAATCATCCAGTCTGGAGAACAGAAAGAAGTATGAGCAAATCCCAAGAGGCCTGTGGGACAACATCACGTGTGGTAAAATATGTAAACTGCAGATACCAGAGGGAAACAAGACAAAGGGACAGAAAGAATATTTGAAGAAATAATGGCCAAAAATATCTTCCCAATTTTGTTCTTTCTTGAACACTTGTCCCTTTCACCTACATGTGCTTCCCCTTCCACTACTTCACAAATTGAGTATCATGAGGCCCTCACCAGAAGCTAGCAGATATTGCTGTCATATTCCTGAGCTTCCCTGCCCCAAACCAAGAACCAAAGGCAACTCCTATTCTTTACAAAGTAAAACCCTTAAATTTTTAAAAATTAAAAATCTTCACATTCTAGACACCAATTAACTTTTAAGTAGATAAATTCAAAGTGACCCCCACTAAGACACATTGTAATCACACTGCCAAAAGACAAAAAATCTTGAGAACAGTAAAAAAGAAGCAACTTTTTACGTGCAAAAGGTCTTTAATAAGTTTAAAAATGGATTTATCACCAGAAACTATGGAGGCCAGATGGCAGTGAGATGACAAATTTAAAGTGTTGCAGGGGGAAAAAAACTATTACTTGAGAATTCAGAGATTTCTCAAAAACTAAAACTAGAAGGCTGAGGCAAGAGGATCATCATGATCTTGAGCCCGGCCTGGGCTACAAAGTGAGTTCAAGACCAGCCTGGACTACATAGTGAGACTCTGTCTCAAAAAACCAAAAACTAGGGCTGGGGATTTAACTCAGTGGTTCTGCCGCCTGCCTCGAAAGCATAAGGTCCCAAGTTCAATCCTCAGTACCAAAAAACAAAAGCAAAAAAACCCAAAAACTAAATAAAATCGAGTTACCTTATGACCTAGCAATATCACTTCTTAGTATGTATCTAGGATGATTGAAAACATATGTCCAAACAAAAACAAAACTTGTACATGAATGTTCGCTGCAGCATTGTTTATAATAACTAAATGTGCGGGCCGGGGATTTAGCTCAGTGGTTCCAGTGCCTGCCTCAAAGGCATGAGGTCCCGAGTTCAATCCCCGGTACCAAAAAAAAAAAAGAAATAACTAAATGTGGAAACAACTCAAATGCCTATCAGTGGGGAAACAGATATACAAAATATAGTATCTTATACAATGGAATATTGCAATATTTGGCAATAAAAATAAAATGCTGATGCTACAACTTGACTGAACCTTAAAAATATTATGTTAAATGAAAAATTCAGACACGAAAGATCACATATTGTGTGATTTCATTTACTGTATATAAAAATGCTCAAAACAGACATATTTTTAGTTTTTTTGAGACAGGCTCTCACTATGTAGTTTTGGCTAGTCCTGAACTCACTATGTAGCCTAGGATGGCCTTGAAATCAGTGATCCTCCTGCTTTAGCCTCCCGAGCCTTGGGATTATAGGCGTGGGCCACCATGACCTGGCTGGGCATATCTTTAGAAACAGAAAGATCAGTGATTGTTTTGGGCTGAGGGGAGGTAGGATGGGGAATGCCTGCAAATAGAAACATGTTTCCTTTTTGGAGTGAGGAAAATGTTCTGAAACTAGTAATAAAATAATTCTGAGATGTTCTAAATTTAGTTACTGGACAGAGAATGGAAGAGAGGAAAAGATAAGAGTTTATTTTAATAGATGGCTTTGTGATAAATCAACAAAGAGGAAAAAACAAAGCCACTCCACATTTCTTCCCTACGTGGTGAGGATTAGCCAACAAGGCTCTGTGACATTCAGTTTGCAAAACCAACCAAGCAAAAAGCAAGCAACAAGCACCTCCCATATAGACTGGCCTTCTGTCCAGACTGGGGTTTAGCATTCTCCCACCCTCTTACCTATAGTGTAAGCAGTTTATCCTTTCTTCTCCCTAGAGTTTCATTTAAAATACCATAGCTTCTTAGTTCTGGTGAACATTTTCCAACTACTATCTTCCTGTGCTGTTGGTGGCTTAGAAAAAATTTCTTCTAGAATTGGACCTTTTATTTTTTAGCTAGCATCTATAACAGTTCAATGACCCCTTTTATTTTGGATATCTCTTAATTTTGATTTAACATTAGTGCTGAGCAATACACAATTTGTGAATATACTAAAAACCACTGAGTTTATTCAAGAGAGTGAACTTTATAATATATACATTATATTTCAACATAGCTAGCTATTTTTTTAAAAAAAGAATCTTATACAATAAAAAAGAGAAATGAAAGAAAACACTGGAATAGTCTGGAATTTAGGGTATTCCCCTCTCCTTTTTTATTTGTCATTCTCTATTTTGTTTTTAGGCACTTCTGAATTTGGCAATGTTTCAATGATATTACAAATTTTGCAAATTAATTTGAAATGATTGTTTTCTGTTGTCACATGATGGAGAAGGGTTGTACTAGGGATTGAACTCAGAGCCTTCACATTGTGCTACATCTCCAGAGCTTTTTTATTCTTTATTTTGAGATAAGGGTCTCACTAAGTTGGTAAATCACCAAGGGTGGGCTCTATTGTGAACTTCCTGCCTCAGCCCCCAGAGTGCAGGATACAGACCTGTGCTGTCACACTTGACTTGTATTCATTATTTCTGACCACTGAGGAAAAGGTATAGTGTGGGGTATGACAGTACAGTTACTTGGGAAATTTCCAATCTTACTTTTGGACATTTAGGTTCTTTCTGAGTTTACAGTTTGATATAGTACAAGGAATGTTAGTGGCTGGAAATGAATTAGAAATGTAAAAATTAAAAAGTAGAAAAACAAAAATCTGGAAAAAATTAGATAAAAATTCTTGACGACTATTTGCAAAACTGCCTCTAGTGCATTTATCAACACCTGGAAAAACAGTGGCTGCAAAGTGTACATATGGAAAGTGGCTAGCAATTCCATAAAATCTCTCTCCTGTTGCCTTTGACCATATCATTTGCCAACAAAGGGTATTAGCCTGGCCTCCAGGGTACATTATCGTCAGTGCTGAGAAGAGGAAGCAAGACTTCAATGTTGCCCTAGGCTAGTGATGGCAAACCTTTTAGAGCTTTCAATGAAACAAACAGCCAGCTGCAGCATGTGTGCCATAGGTTCACCACTTCACAACTATGTTTGCTACCCCCTCTCCTCCCAGTAGAATTAGAAAACCTCTCAAACTTACAGGGCTCCTAGGAGCTGCAAGATCCGCAATGCACCTTGCCACATGCCCTGGGTCCCAGGCCCCTCAGGAAGAGCAGGCCCAGGACAGGATATGGTGAGCGTGAGCAGATAGCAAGTCCTGTGGAGGACAAGGTAGGCTCAGGCCAAATGCCTGTGGGTGAGCGGTGCCAGGTGCCCTCCTGTGCTTACCTGCCTTCACCTCCTGTAGCCTGCAAGTACAGCTCTGAGGCAGCTCTTGAGTCAGATACCTCCACTTCACTGGCACCTTCCACCACCCTGAAGGAAGGGGATGATAAGCTCAGCTGCTAGACACCAGGGTTCTGTCCTGACCCCTAGACTCTCCCATGAAAGTGTCCATAGCTTGTAAGAATCATCCCGAAGGCTCCAGGCTTAGAATACCTCCCTCAATACCTCTCATCTTGATGATCTTGTTTTCCCTTGTGTGGTATGCCAGGGGTGGGACAGGGTACTTGGCATTGCCCCCTTTTCATAGATGGAGAGACTAAAGTCCTGCTTAGTGAGGTACTCAAAAGTACCCAATGTGAGGAATGGACTGAGTCAGGACATGGAGGCTGGGGATGGAGTTGAAGAGGTCTAACTGGTGGGAGAGGAGTAAGAGGGAATACAGGATGAAGGGAAGAGTGTGGGAAGGGGTCTTGGGGACAGACTCGGGCCCTGTCAGTATGACTCCAAGCTCAGAGCTTCCTTCAGCTAGGTGGCAGTGGGTAGAAACCTCCAAGGGTTTGGCTTGGGGGTGTCAGCCCTGCCTTAAGATAGCACCTTCAGGGCTGGGGATTTAGCTCAGTGGTTCCGCCTCCTGCCTTGCAAGTGCAAGGTCCTGAGTTCAATCCCCGGTACCAAAAAAAAAAAAAAGATAGCACCTTCAGACCCCATTGGACCCTGACAACTCACAAGCCCAAAGGGGCCACCTCCAGCACTGACAGGTCCTCCAGCCCTGGAGAGAGCAGGTCCCGGGTCCTCCCGCTGGGGCTGATCTGGAATCACACAAACACACTTGTTTCACACTGAGCCTTTCCCTTCCTGTGGGGATCTTTCTCACTAAACAGGGTGCAAGAATTTAGCCATTTCTCACGCGGGGCAACAGTGAGCCCAGAGAGGCAAAGCACACAGAGGGGCTGAACCCAAGCTCTTCCAGCCCCCAGTAGGCCTCAGGCTCTTTCTGCAGTGTCACATGGCCTTGCCTCCCATCACACTCTCTCTCCTCCCCCAAGAGTCTCACCTGCACCAGGCTAAGGGTAGTAAGTGTGCAGTCAGAGCAACAAAGCAGAGCTTCCTCAAACAGCACCTGCAGCAGCTAAAGTGAAGAAAGCTGTTCTGGTAACTGGGAAAGCATCAATCTGGTCCAGCATATCCTGAGGATAAAGTCCATTCCAGGCCTTGGGAACATGGTGTCCAGAACAGATTCAGTACTAGCTCTCACATTCACAATGATCCAGACAAATGGGCAAGCATTTTCAGTGGGACCTAGTATTTGCAGAGCAGGGGACATGACAAGATTCTGCAGCTATTTTGATTTGGGGATATTTTTATAAAGCTCCACAACAAAACCTTCAAGTTTAGCATATTATTAGTATTACCAAGAACTGTGAAAATTAGATTTGCTCTTTGCACAGCACCCGTCCCTGACTCTCACTCACCATCTCCAGCTTCTCCCCTCTCCTGACCTCCTGATAGCTGTATGAAATGACACTGGCAAAATGTCCTTATGGCTCACAGGATGCTACAAGAGCTCCAAGAAAGGACACCTCATCTGGTTTGGGTGGGCAGGCAGATTCTCCAATGTCTTCTGGAGGAGGTGACACCTGAGCTTCAAGAGACATGTGACCTGGTGGCTCCTCACCTGGGGCACAAGTCGGGGTGCCTCTGTCTCCCGGCCCCGGAGAATCAGGGCCACACTGTACCCTCTGCCCACTGAAGCCAGTGTGGACTGGATTCCTTCCAGCAGTTCCTGCTCAGCCTTCTGCAGGGATACACAGGCATACTCTGCCATCTCAAATGTCCTGTCCAAGCCTGCCTTGAGCCCAGGGGCTGGAGATCAGACAGCATCCTGGTATTCAAGGATCTGAGGACTCCATCTTCCTCCCACTGCCCTCTCAGACCACCCTACCTGAGCACCATCAGGGCTGAGGACTCTGTCAAAGGTGAAGCATTGTTCCTGTGGACAGGGCTGGGGTCAGCAGTGTCTTCCCCTGCCCCACCTCCACCCTGTCCCATTTACCTGACTCTCCAGAGTCCTCAGAGGAAGCAGATGAAGGCTCTTGGGCTCCTCCAGAAGAAGTAAAGGACTCTGGATCGCCTCAGGGCCTGAGAAAGGTGGGAGAATATCAACTCTCATGAGGGATACTGAGCTCCAAGATTCCCACATCCTGCCTTCAACATGTACCTTGGTTCCCGACCTGCATTGGTCTGGGCCTGCCTATCCCAAAACACTCTCCTGACTGTACTCTCTTTCAGTGTGAGTGTCAAGGCTTCTTACCTGATCCCCTCCTGAACTCCACTTCTACCACCACCATCAGCGTGGTGAGTAGGCTAGGAGAGACAGTGTAGGCCTCTGCAGGAGGCAGAGCTGCCGGGCCCACACCAGTCCCTGTGCTTAGTGCCTCTCCAGACTCCATGGCTTCTCAGCCTCTCAGATTCCTCTTAATAATTCATGTCCCTCATCTGAGGGGCTGGATGTGAGGTCAGGTGACTCTGGACAGTTAAACTATCAAAAGAAGTGACATTCTTCTCTCTACTGAGAAAACATTTGCTGGGGTTCTTTATTTTTTTATGAAAACTTCCTTTTCTAATTTTTCGCTTTTTGAGACAGAGTCTTGCTGTGTATTTCGGGAGGGCTTTGAACTATGTAAGCGGGGCTGTCCTTAACTCGTGATAATCCTCTTGCCTCGGCCTTCCAACTGCTGGGATTGCAGGTGTGTGCCACCATGTCCAGCTCTTTTATGAAAACTTTCAAACATATGTAATAGTGGAAAGAATAGTATAATGAACTGCCAGGTGCTCAGCTTCAGCAATTACTAACTTCTGGCCAGTAGTATTTCTTCTGTTCCACTTTCTTTCTTTCTTTTTTTTTGGTACTGGGGATTGAATTCAGGTCCTTGCACTCTTGAGGCAGGCAGTGGCACCACTGAACTAAATGCCTGGCCCTCTTCTGTTCCACTTTCAATCCTTAGTGGATTATTTTAAAGCAATTTCCAAATATTCTATTTTATCACTATTATTTCAGTATATATATTTCTAAAAGGTATCATATTTATTTAATTTTTTTGAGATTAAGTCATATTCCATAAAAATTTTACCTATATGAAGTATGATTCAGCTAGGCATGGTGGCATACACCTATAATCCCAGCACTCAGAGGCTGGGGCAGAAGAATTACCATTTCAAGGCCAGCCTGGACTACATAGTGAGACCCTCCCCATAAAAAATTGAAGTCTGGTTCAGTGGTTTTTTTAATATATCCATAGATATGTGCACCACTGTTAATTTTATTACATTTCTATATATTATAAAGAAATTTGAAGCCAGACATAGTGGTGTATACCTGCTAATCCCAGTACTTGCCAGGCTGAGGCAGGATAGCAAGTTTGAGTCCCACTTGGGGAACTTAGTGAGACTGTATCTCAAAAATTAAAAAGGATTATAGCTCAGGGCTAGGGCCCTGGGTTTGGTCCCCAGTACTGAAATAAATTTTAGAAAGAAAAAAGAGGGCCAGGGATTTAGCTCAGTGGTTCTGGTGCCTGCCTCGAAAGCACAAGGGCCCAAGTTTGATCCCTGGTACCAAAAAAAGAGAAAGAAAAAAGAACTTGAAGGCTGAGGATGTACAAGTGGTACATTGTAGATCAATGGTAGAGCACCTGCCTAGCAGGTGCAAGGCCCTGGGTTCAATCATCATCACTATCAGAAAAGAAAAAAAGAAAGAGGAAGCAGAAGGAGGAGGAAGAGGAGAAATTTGACTCTTTTTAGCTTTCAATTCCCTAACCCAGCCCTACCCACCACAGCCCCCACACCTAAGCAACCACTTATCTACCTTTTGTGTCTGCAGATTTGCCTATGTTAGACATTTCTTATTAATGGAATCACATTCTGTTGAATCTTTTCTGTCAGACTTCTTTCACTTAGCATAATGTTTTCAGTGTTTATCCATGTTGTAACTTCTTTTCTTCCTGTGGCTGGTTAATATTCCATGTAGGCTTCTATCATCAACTACCTGGAATTGGGTCAAATGTCACAGTAAAAGGTGTGGTCTTCCACCAGCCTGCCCTCACTGCATAGAGATCCATAGGACTTCTTCACTCTATGCAGCTGCCTGCACCTTTTGGGTGTTCCCATTACTCCCTCAAGTTTGATAATTCACTAGAACAACACTCAGAACACAGGAAACCACCATGATTACTGAGCCTGACAGCAATTTTCTAACAGCAACTGGGTGGGTATTCTAGTATTCTGTTTAATTTGGTGAGAGCTGGATTTGAGACAGAGAATTGCTATGTAGCCCAGGCTGGCCTTGAACTCACAGCAATCCTCTTACATCAGCCTCCCTAGTGCTGGGATTAATGGTGTTTGCCACCATGCCCAGTTCTTCAATTTAATTCTGACACTAAATACCTGAGTCTCATTGTCCAGAGTCTTTACTGAGATTTCATTATGTAGGCATAATCATTTAAATCATTGGTGGTCACTTATCTGAACTCAGCTCTCCAAAGTTTTGAGACGAAGGACTGACGATTACAGCCCCTAGTAACATGGTTGGATTTCTGATATTTATCCTTCATTCTGTAGCCTGGAATCACTATGCAGGACAGCAAGGTGGCCTTGGACTGACTCAGTTTTCCCCTCCTTCTTGTTTATAGTTCTCAAAAAATAATTAGAATGGGGCCAGGGATTTAGCTCAGTGGTTCTGTGGCCTGCCTCGAAAGCTCAAGGTCCTGAGTCTGATCCCTGGTACCAAAAAAAACCCCAATTATACCCAAACTTTTATACTTTTAGAAAAGATGTTATCTTTGGCCACTGTACTGGTCCAGATTACCAGCAATAATAGTGTTCTAACAAGTGTCTCCTCTCAGTATATTCTTACTCACATAGGGTAGGGTTACATACATGCAGAATTGGTGGGCAGTCTTAACTGCTAGGTAGCACAGCAACATTCCCTGTCATGTCACATTTTTCCAGATGGGTTCAAAATGCAAAGTACCCTATTAGGGCCTTAGAAGTTCTGATATAAAGATAAAAGATGTAGATACAGTTTCCTGTTTCGGAATCACCCACATTCCTGGCCCCTACAGATTCATCTCTGGTCCTTGCACCTCTGCTTCAGGTCGTCAAAAAAGTTGAAGTGATAGCACATGGCTGCCTTCTTGCTGAGTGCCTCTAGAAAGCTCTCTCTCTCTCTGGATCACCTAGTGCATGCTCCACACTTGTTGGGTTACACAAGAATTTCCCATGCCGGACTAAGTGATTCTGAAATTCAGATGGCCAAATTTAGGATCCCCGGTGACCCCATTAATTACAGAGACAATCAGAAAGTGGTCATAGACCACAGAGAGGTTCCCAGGAAAACTCATTTCAATCCCAGTGCTGGGATTTGTTTTATTTACTACATGGAAACCTGTCTCATTTTTCACTAAATGGCAAAAGCACTGAAGAATACCTTGGAAATCTACATCATATGTGAGCCGGTGGAAAAAATGCCCTCCCATGTGCTTCTGATTGTGAAGCTGAATGGCACATCACTTACACAGAGCCAGGACTTCAAAGTTACAACAAAATTAAAGTTCAATCAAAGCATAAAAAAATAAATAAATAAAGGGCCGGGGATTTAGCTCAGTGCTTTTGCCGCCTGCTGCGCAAGTGAAAGGACCTGAGTTTGATCCCTGGTACCAAAGAAAAAAAAAAGAGTTGAAGTGATATAGGGAAGACTCACATAATTATAACAGCATCCTCCCTCATCCTATCTTCCCCAGGTCCCCTATAAAAGTGGAAGAATCTCCAGTGAGGACTCTCCCTTGGCTCCTTCTTACATTGAGGATGAGCATATCCTCATGAAAGCATGTAAGCAAATGCTTCATGACTATCTTCCTCCTTTAATTAATTAATTAATTGATTTTTCTGGTATTGAACTCAGGACCTTGTGCTTGCTAGGCAGGTGTGGAGCCACTGAACTATATCCCTCCTTTAATTTTATTGGTACCGGAGATCAAACTGAGGATCCTGCACTTATGAGGCAGGTGGCAGAACCACTCCTTTAATTTTGGACAACAAAATTTTCAATTGTTTGCTCCAATTCTCTATTACTTTGAGGATAATACGTAACATGATATGTCCATTTGATACATTATTTCTTTGCCCACTGTTGGACACTATATACTGTAAAGTTTGAGTGTGAAACAAATCTAACGTGGTGGCTCAAAATAACACAGTATGTTTTATTTCAAATATTTAATAGTGTGTTTTGCATTTTCAACTACCATTAAGTATGTAAAGCCTAGCCAGAATAAGTGTCTATTCCTGACAGGACCTGTTTGTATCTCCCTAGAGCACTGCCATTAGTTCAATATAATCTACTAAACTTGGGCATGCCTCAAGCAAGAAGACTGAGAGTTTGAGCCCATCCTGAAAAACTTAGTGACTTAAAAAGACCCTGCCTTAAAATTAACAAAAAATTGAAAAGAGGCTTTGGATGTATTTTAGTACAAAGGCCCTGAGTTCAATCCCCAGTATACACACACACACAGACACACACACACACACACACACACACACACACACAAAAGGAGTAATCTGTTATGCAGCTATTCAGTGGTGGCTTCTCTCTGGGGACTCTGCCCCACAGCCATACAGACATATATTTACTCTCTGTCTCTCTGCTGTATTCTACACTCACTCCTTTCATGGATCCAAGTGGCCACCTCAAGTCAACATCCTGGAAAATTCACTTCCAATTCTGGAATGTTGTTCTTCCATTGAACTTCAATATATTCTACTTTAATGCATCTCTCAAATTCCCATGGTGATTTTTAAAGATGCATCAAGCTAATAGACTAGTTTTCCACTGCCCTCCTGCCTGACAATATGATCAGACCATTGTCCTTCACCCACAAGTAGATAAAAACTGAAATGCAGGAGAAAACAGCAAGTAATTCAACTCATTAAGGTGATTGATTTTTTTTTTTTTTGGTACTGGAGATCGAACTCGGGACCTTGTGCTTTCGAGGCAGGCATCGGAAAAGCTGATTGATTTTTACCTTCTTGCATCAGAATGGTGAAACTAAAATACCATTATAAACCAAGTAGCTCTTATCGAGGAGTGGTGACACACACCTATTATCCCAGCACTTGGGAGGCTGAAGCAGAAGGATCGCCACAAGTCTGAGGCCAGCCTGGGCTACATAATGAATAGGTCAGTTTGAATACATAGTGAGACCCTGTCTCAAAAAAACAAAAGAAAAAATTTTAAAATAGCTGTTCATAGGACACTGTCTAAGTGGTGATAGACTTCAGCAGCTTCTCAAGTGGTTTCAAAGTCAGTTTTAGAGAAAAAGTCTATCTTTTGGGAATATGATGGGCAGAGTTTTTCCTTGCATTCCCTCAGTAACATGCTCCTACACAAACCATTTCCATCTTATTATGGAACTCTTCTGGTTACTTCACTCCCCATTAGTGAGTTTTTCCCCACATCTCTCAAAATGTTATGTATCTTTCATGTTTAAGATTATTTTATATCTTTCAGCAACAGGGGCAATTTCATTTAATGTCTGATAACAAGCTAGTAATTTCCTCTCAAATGGAAAGTCCATGTGCAAAGTCCCAGCAGGTTTCACAGGGTGGCACTCATAGGCTCTTGGGATAGGCCCAGCTTGTACTTCACAAGGGGCTTTTATACATAGAATTTGTCTCTACTGTCACTTCAGCTCCGACTTTACACTGGTTTAAATTAATGACCTGTGTGGATTTAGGCAGTCTTATTGGTTCCCATCTATCATATCCAATTAATCTTGCCTAAAGGGTGGATTCACATCCCTTCTGTTTTACAATAGTAGGAAGAATATTCCCCAATTGGATAAAACGTCCTCTTATATATTGAATAATACAATATCCCCCTAATACATTTAGCTAAAAGAGATGGTGTTCATACATAAAGTCTGCTCTAAGATACCATTTCTAATCCAAACTTTGACCTTGCATCTCTAACTACAGTCTCTACAGGGACCTCACTGACATATTTCAGTTTGGTTTGTTTGTTGCTTTGTTTTGTTTTGTTTTATTGTTGTCATACTGAGGATTGAACCCAGAGCTTTTGAACTAAGTCACATCCCCAGCCTTTGTTTTTTGTTTTTGAGACAGGGACTCCCTAAGTCACTAAGTTGCCCAGGCTGGGCTTGAACTTGTGGTATTCCTGCCTCAGCTTCCCAAAGTTCTGGGATTATAGGCATAATAGTAGGTATGGGACGTGTTCCTCATTTTGACATAATATTCATTTCCTTAAACCATCCAGGGAAAAGAGATAGAATCACTCCGGTCAAATATTCCATTTTCATCTTTTAGTCCCATCAACCATTGCATTTCCATCTTCAAGTAAGTCCCCGACTTAGGAACACTGGAGTTTCGAACATAGATAAAACTGGACCTTGCATTAGGAATCTTCCTAGATGCAAACAAATCGTGGAAGTAGCTCACGTGTCTGCTGGATATTGTCACAGTTGTGCTGCTGTGTGCTTACTGTACAGTGCATGTGTTTAGTTTTTTACATTGTATATTTGTGTCAAAGGTGCATTAAGGCTCACTTTGTAGGACTTACGAATGAATCCAACTTATGAATGTTTGCCTGGAACAGACTAAGTGGGGGACTTACTTAGTCTTGATATAGTTATGGTCCCAATTAGGGCATCATTAAGGGGGCACGATAATGCATGTGGCTCCTATGTCTGAGTCCCAGCAATGTCTCCTCTCCACTCTGACAGTTGCACTCACTTGTGTGTCTAAGGCCATGGGTCTACAATGGGGGTCAAGGGGGAGGTTTGAACCAAGGGCTGTAACCCTTTTGTCACCAATTCTTATAATTATTTGGTTGTGGCACTATTACTCCAGGTAACCCAAAGTTAGGTTTCTTGATTCCTCCAAACAAGAGTGAGTAAGTCATATTCGTTTAGCATCCTTCATTGGTGAGGGGGCAGCAGAGCCTCCGTGATCCACCTAACCTCTCAGAATACTACACCATGTTGGGTCAGTTTTATTCATCCCATTTTCTTAAAAACTGCTCAAAGATTTCCAACTTGCTGAGACAAATCCCTCTTTTCTTTCTATCCTCAATCTTTTAAGAGTCGGTCTATCATCCTTTGTCTGTTGTTTCAGCATATTTACTTTTGAAAATGGCTCTGCAGCTAGTGGCTATACCTCTAGCCAGCCAGACATCCCAACATCAGAATCTTTCCCAACTTATTCCTTCAGTAGAACCATGGGACTAGAGGCTGTAGCTCAAACTGGCCAGAATATCAGCTTGACTTTTTTTGGTTTTTTTGAGACAGGGTCTCAGTATGTATTTCAGGTGGCCTTGAACTCACTGTGTACCCCAGGCTGACCTGAGACGTTCAGGGATCCTCCTGCCTCAGCCCCCTGAGAGCTGGGATCATAGGTGTATGCCACCCTACCCATCTCCAGCTTGACTCACCTTTACTGTCATTTTAGTTATTACAAATATTTATTTAGCTTTTATCTTGTTAGTTTACATTTTCTTATGGATCCAGTAACCCAACTTCCCACATTGGGTTCAGTCATTTCTAAATTCTACTGGTAACTTTTATTGCTGGTTACTAATCACAGCACAGCTGCTGTTTCATACTGTGGGTAACCCTGTGGCAACCCACTCAGGAATCAAGTTCCTCATTCTTCTTCCTTTCTTTCTCTTCACAAACCACCTACATTAATTACTCTTATTCACAGTTTCACTACCCACTGTTTTATTTACCTGGGTCAACTGTGGTCAGAAAACAGTAAATGGACAATTCTAGAAATAAATAATTCGTAAGTTTCAAGTTATACATTGGCTTGGGTAGCATTATGAAATTTCATGCAATCTTGTCCTGTTCTGTACAGGATGTGAATCACTCCTTTGCTCAGCATATCCACACAGTAAATACTACTGTCTGTTAGTCACTTAGCAACCATCTTGTTTACCAAGTCCATTGTCTTGGTATTTTGATAGTTGTGTTTATGTACTGTATATTGTTATTATTGTTCTATTTCATCATTAATTATATTGGTAACCTTTTTTTTTTTTTTTGGTACCAGGGATCGAACTCGGGAACTTGCACTTTCGAGGCAGGTGGCGGAACCACTGAGCTAAATCCCCAGCCCTGTTACTAACCTTTTACTGTGCCTCTTTTTTTTTTTTCCTGTTTTTTTTGAGACAGGGTCTCACTATGTAGCCCAGGTGGGCCTCAAACTCATCATAATCCTCCTGCCTCAGACTCCCAAGTGCTGGGATTACAGGATTATGCGCCACCACACCTGGCTGTGCCTCTTTTATAAGCTAAACTTTCTCATAGATATGTATGGGGGAAAAAACCTAACAGTATAAATAAGGTTCAGTAATATTTGTTGTTTCAGGCACTCACTGAAAGTCTTAGAACATATACCCTGAAGATAAAGGAGGGCTATTGTAGTTCAATGAATCAGAGTTGTTTTAGCAAATTCCACTTCTCCTGACACCAATTCCAATGACTTCTTACACCAAAGTTCACAAGATAAGTGCACAGCCTGCACAAGACTGCCCTTATTTTAGACACAAGCCACAAGCTTGGGGGCTCCCAGGACACCCTTACTTCTGACCAGAAGGTACAAATTTGGAAGTTTTGACTACCTTCTCAAGTCAATGATTTATTAGAACAATTCACAGAACTCAGGAATGTGCTGTATTTAGTTACAGTTTTGTTGTAATACATTCTTTGTTACGCACAAATGGATATACATTTTGTTTATCTATTCTTCACTTGATGGACATTTGGGTCGACTGTACCATTTGGCTGGACTCTACCATTTGGCTATTATGAATAATGCTGCTATAAGCTTTGTATACAAGTTTTTGTGTGGACATATGTTTTCATTTTTCTTAGACTTAGGAGTGGAATTTCTGGGTCATATGGTAATTCTGTGTTCAACTTTTACTTTTTTTAAAGGAAGACTTTTATTCTTGTGCTACTGGGCATTGAATCCAGAGCCTTCATACTGAGTTACATCTCCAGCCCTTTTTTACATTTTTTTATTTTAAGACAGCGTCTCACTACGATTCCTGGGTGGGCCTCAAACTTGCAATCAAGCGTCCTGTCTCAGCCCCCAAGAGTGCTGAGATTATAGCCATGCATCACCATGCCTGGCATAAAAGAAGACATTGTTTATTGGAAAGAAAGCAGGAAAATGCTATCAATTAGAGCAAGATGTGAACAGTGAGTAGAAGGATGAAAGAAATGCTTTTCATCTTTGGACATCTGTAAAACTGCACATATAACGAAGTGGTCTTATTTAGATATCATTAATTTTCATTGTTTATAAAATTGTAAATAAATTTATGTTTAAGAATAAATGTAAATGTGCTTTTAAGTTTAATTTTGTTATAACAAATAAAGACTATTTTTTATCTTTGGAAAAGTCAGTTTTTGAAGTACTATCAAAACTTGATTAACTGGAGTACTTAAAAATAGCTAACAAATGAATTTCATTCAGCAAGGGCAAAGCAACACATTTTAAAAATTCTTTTGTTTTGTGGTTATAGAATATGAATACGGAATGGCGGTGACGGGGCTGGCGGAACTCCCACGCTCTCCAGTCGCCCGGCCGGCCGTAGCCAGTGTCGTCCCGCCCGCCGGCCTCCCCTCCTGCCCTCGTCCGGGCGCCCGCCGCGGGAGAGGACGGCCCGGCCCCTCAGCCTGAGGCGGGAGCACCCGGCTGGGCTGATCCGGCGCCCAGCCCCCGGAACTGCAGCCCGAGCTCAACCTGGGCAACTTGAAAGGTCGCTTAGAGGAGGACAACGAGGAGCTGGAAGAGGATGAGGAGCTCGAGGAAGAGGAGGAAGAGGAGGAGGAAGAAATGAGCCATTTCTCTCTGAGGCTGGAGGGGGGCGGGCCGTACTCGGAGGACGCGGAGGAGCGCCTGATTAATCTCACCGAGCTGACCTCATACATCCTGTGTTCTATTTGCAAAGGTTACCTAACAGATACAAGTACCATTACAGAATGCCTTCATACCTTTTGTAGAAGCTGCATTGTAAGAAATTTTTACTATAGCAACAGATGTCCAAAATACAACATAGTAGTACATCAAGCACAACCTCTTTATAACATAAGGTTGGACCGACAGTTGCAAGACAGTGTACAAATTAGTGATCAATCTAGCGGAAAGAGAAAAAAAAGCAAATGCATGATTTCTATAAAGAAAGAGGTCTAGAAGTACTTAAACCTGCTGTGCCCCAGACAGCCCCTTCAAGCAAAGGAAGAACTAAGAAAGTCCTAGAATCAGTGTTTCATATTCCACCTGAACTAGATATGTCTTTATTACTGGAATTCATCGATGCACAGAACATTTTAAGCCATTAGAAAAGAAGTTTGTCCGAGTTTCAGGAGAAGCAACTATTGGGCATGTAGAAAAATTCCTCAGAGGAAAAATGAGTCATGATCCAGCTTGTCAGGTGTATATCATCTGTAGCGACCACTTGCTGGAGCAGTGCCAGACTCTGAGGGAGATCCGGCAGGCAGCAGGGGATTCCGCGATGCAGGGCCAGGGATATAGCTCAGTATCACTGCACCTGCCTGGCAAGTACAAAGTCCTGAGTTTGATCCCCAGTACCAAAAGAGAAGGAGGGAGAGAGAGAGAGAGAGAGAGAGAGAGGCAGGGAAGGGGTCAAATCCATGCAGTTAGGAATGAAAAGGGTGAAATCACATGAAACCCTGCAGAAATCCAGATCATCATTACCTACTTTGAGAACCTGTATTCTAATAAGACGGAGAATACAGAAGAAATGGACAGATTCCCAGATATATATGAATTACCAAATCTGAATCAAGAAGACAAAGAAATTCTAAATAAACCAGTATCAGCTAATGAAATTGAATATGTAGTAAGAAACCTACCAACCCTGATGGATTCACTGCCGAATTTAGAGAAGACCTAGTGCTGCTGCTCCTCAATCTCTTTAATGAAATTGAAAGGGAAGCAATACTCCTAAATTCATTCCTGGAACCAAGCATTACCCTAATTCCAAAACCAGAGAAGAATCCAAACAGAAAAGAGAATTACAAGCCAATCTCCCTGATGAACATAGATGGAAAAATCAACTTGACAGCCAAGCACAGTGGCACATACCTGCAATCTTAGCTACCTGGGAGGCTGAAGCAGGAGGGTCACAAGTCTAAGGCCAGCCTGGGCAGCTTAGCAAGATCCTGTCTCAAAATAAAAAATGAAAAGGGCTGGGGGATGTAGCTCCATGGTAGAGTGCCCTTGGGTTCAATTCACAATACCACAAAATATGTGTGTGTGTGTGTGTGTGTGTGTTTCAGCTGTCCACTAAATTTGACATTTGTGTTGTTTTATTTACTTTGAGATGGGCTCTTACTATGTTGCCATTTCAGCCTCCTGACTGCTAGCACTACAAGGGTATGCCACTTTCTTCTTTTCTTTTCCCACCTTTTTCTTTTTCTTTTAGCTTTTTAAGACAGAAAAGTTATAAAACTAGCACTGAAAGGTCCTCTATAGATATCATTCATTATTCTTTAATATTAATATCTTAGATAACCATAGTAGTTACAGTATTAAAACTATGAAATTAACATTAATACCTTTAGCTAAACTACAGACATTCAGATTTTGCCACTTTTCCCGTTATTATTTGTTTTCCCTCCCAGGATCCAAATCTAGAATTCTACATTGCCCTTTGATATCATGTCTTTTGTCTTCTAGGTACCCCTGTCCTCCCTGGTCTTTCATGACTATGTAGCACAGGCTGGCTTCAAACTCATGTCAATTCTCCTGCCTCAGCCTCCCAAGTGCTGGCATTGCAGGCGTGCACCACCATGCCCAGGAACTCAGCCTTTTATCTGCTGAGCACTGATCTGGACCTTCCACTCCTATGACTTTGATACTTTTATTTAACGTCTTTTTTTTTTTTTTTTTTTGGAGACAGGGACTCGCTGTAGTCCAGATAGGGTTCAATATAGCAATCCTCCAGTCTCAGCCTCCTTAGTGCTGGGATTACAGGCACATGCCATGAGGCCCAGCTTAAAGTACGGTTTCTTTTTGTGGTATGAAAGGTCAAACCAAGGGCCTACTAGGCAAAAGCTGTACTGTAGAGCCACGATTCTTTGTTTTCTAACACTGGGAATTAAACTAGGGCCTTAGACTTGCTAGCAACTACTCTACCGTTGAGCTATATCCTCTGTCCCAAGCGTTAGTATGTTAAAGAGAACTGGTCAGAGCTGCTCATGCTCGCACATGCTTGTGGTTCCAGCACTCTGAGAGACTGACACAGGGGGATCACAAGTTCAAACCCAGCCTGGGCAACTTAATGAGACTCTGTCTCAAAACAAAAAATAAAAATTGGTGGGGATGTAGCTCAGTGGTAGAGCATTGCTGAGTTTGCTCTCCAGTACTGCAAAGAGAAGGGGTGGGGGGCCTGAAGGTATAGCTCAGTGTGAAGGCCCCGGGTTCAATCCTGGCACTGCATAAAGAAAAAGCAAAGACTACTACTGGTCACTTATCATACAGACAATCCTTCAGTTTGGATTTGTCATATATTTTCTCATCACTAGGTTGAGGTTATACATTTTTTACAAGAATGCCATAGAAATTAATACCCTTTTCTCAGTATATCATATCAAGAAATATAGCATATGTCTTGGGACAGGAAGATTTTTTTCCTGTAATTAATAAATATTTGGGGTGGAATACTTTAAAACTATATAAATGTCCCTTTTCTCCTCGGCTTTACTCTCTAATTCTCACACTGTTGTGCAACCATCACTTCTCTCTAGTTCCCAAACTTTTTCATCATCTCAAATCACACACTGTATCCATTAAGAAATTGTTTCCTACTTTTCCCCTCCCTTCCCGGGGTAACCACTAATCAAATTTCTGTTTCTGTGGATTTGGCTTTCTGGACGTATTACACGAAATAAATCAAACAATATTGTGATTCTCCTGCCTCAACCTCCCAAAGCGCTGGGATTACAGTTGAAATTTTTGTTTGCTTTTTTTTTTTTGCTCTGTAATTCAGGCTGGCCTTGAACTCACTTTGTAGGCCAGGCTGGACTCAAACTTGTGGCGATCCTTCTGCCTCAGCCTCCTGAGTGCTGGGATTACAGGCGTTCACCACCTTGCCAAAATACAGTTAAAATGTTAGAATTGTTGGCTGGGGATTTAGCTCAGTGGTTCCGCTGCCTGCCTTGCAAGCACAAGGACCTGAGTTCAATCCCCAGTACCAAAAAAAAAAAAAATAAATTAGAATTGTATTGAATTTATAGATTGCTTTGAGTAAATACTGTCATCTTAAGGATATTGAGTCTTTCAAGATATGAACATGGGCTGTCTTTTCCATTTATTTAGTTTTTCTTTAATTTCTTTCCACAATATTTTCTAGCTTTCATTGTACAAATATTTTACCTCTTTGGTAATTTTATTCTTTTGGATAGCATTGTAAGTAGAATTAAATTTTTTTTCTTTCTGGATTTTTCATTGCTAATGAGAAAAACACTGATTTTTTTTTTTTTTTTTGCCAGTACTGAGATTGAACCCAGGACCTTCACACTGAGCTATATCCTCTGCCCCTTTTAATTTTTTTAACATTTTAAATTTCATTTATTTATATTGTGGTAGTGGAGAATGAACTTAGGGTTTTTATCCCTGAGCTACATCTCCAGCCTTTTTTTTTTTAATTTTTATTTTTTGGTACTGGGGATCGAACTCGGGTCCTTGGGCTTGCAGGGCAGGTGGCGGAACCACTGAGCTAAATCCCTGGCCCAGCCTTTTTTTATTTTGAGACAGAGATTTGCTAAGTTGCCTAGGCTGGGCTCTAACTTGAAATCCTCCTGCCTCCCAGAATGGTGGGATTACAAGCATGTTCCACTAGGCCTAGCTCAACACAACTAATTTTTATCATGTACCCTGTATTTATCGTATACTCTGAAACTGCTGTTTATTTATTATTTCTATAATTATTTTTTACTTTTGTGGATTTTATGAGATTTTCTATATACTGTATAAGATCTGTCTTTCTATATACTGTATAAGAAAGTAAATATAGTTTTACTTTTTCCTTTCTGATTTGGATGATTTTTTCTTTCTTTTCACTGCCTAACTGCTAAGATTTCTAGTATAATAGTAAATAGCAGTATAAACATGGCATTCTTGATTTCTTCCTGATGTTAGGGGAAATGCTTTCAGTCTTTTACCATTGAATGTGATAGTAGATATGTGGTTTTTTGGGTTTTTTTTGTACCGGGGATTGAACTCAGGATCTTATGCTTGCGAGGCAGGCAGCAGAATCACTGAGCTAAATCCCTGGCCCAGATATGTGTTTTTCATAAATGCCTTTTGTTGTGGTCAGGAAGCTCCCCTCTATTCCAATTTTACTGAGTGTTTTTGCTCCATTTATTCTGTTGATAAGATATATTGCATTGGTTGATTGTCTTATTTTGAACCACACTTGCGTCTCTGGGATAAATCTAACATGGTTGTGGTGTGTGATTCTTTATTAAATTCTTTTATTGGTACATTGTAGGTATACAACACAATTACATTTCTCATTGGGAATTGTACCTTTACATAATGCATCTTGGTTCTTATTTTTTCCCCATTCCTAGCCCTCCCTTCACCCCCCTCCACCCTTCCCTATTTACAAAGACTTTATTTCCATTTTTTCCATTTCTCATCATTTTTCCTTTCCCCTGCCCCTCCCACTACCTCTACCCCTTTGGACCTTTTCTTCCTATTTTGCATTATCGATTATTCATTCTAATCATTGGTACATTTTAGGTATACAATATAATGACATTCATCATTGGAAATTTGCACCTTTACATAGTCTCTCTTGGTTCTTATTTTTCACTCTTGCCCAGCCCTCCCTTCAACCCCTCCATCCCTCCCTATTTACAAAGATTTTGTTCCTATTTTTCCATTTTCTCATATTAATCCCATTCCCTTCTATCCTTTCCCCTAGCCCTCCCACTTCCTTCCCCTTTGCCCCTTTTCTTTCTATTTCACATTACCTATTATACATTTTAGTCCTTATTTACACTTTCAGTTTCTCACACCAGAGAAACTATTCGGTATTTATACATATGTGTCCTATTTATTTCACTTAAGAGTATCGCCTCAATGTGCATCCACTTAGCTATAAATGTCTCTAATTTCTCATTTTTTATGGCTGAGTAGTACTCCATTTTATTAAAAAACCACATTTTCTTTATTCAGTCTCCAATTGATGGGCATTTGGGCTGTTTCCAAGTTTTAGCTATCACAAACTGTGCTGCTATGAACATGGGTGCACATATATCACTGTGGTATGATTCTTTTAATTCTTTGGGGAAGATCCCCAGCAGTGGAATAGCGGGGTCAAATGGGACTTCCAGTCCTAGTTCTTTGAGGTATCTCCATACTGATTTCCACAGTGGTTGCATGTGGTGTGTGATTCTTTAAATGTGCTCACAGATTCAGTTTACTAGTATTTGCCAAGAATTGTTACATTTATAACAGGTATTGTTCTGTAGGTTTCTTTTCTTTGTTTCTTTTGTTTTTGTTTTCTTGAGGCAAGATCTCACTTTGAAGTGCAGGCTGGCCTTGAACTCACTATGTAGTCTAGGCAGGACTCAAACTCATGGCAATCCTCTTGCCTCAGCCTCCCGAGTGTTGAGATTACAGGAGTGTGCCACCACGTCCAGTTGAATATCCCTTTTCAATTCTTTTAGATATATAAAAAAGAGTAGTGTTGGATAACATGATGATAATTATGTTAGCTTTTTGATGAACCACTATGTAGACTAATTCCTATGTTTTCTTCTAACAATTTTCTAGCTTGGGCACTTATATTTAGGTCATCTATTTTGAGTCAATTTTTGTATATGGTCTGAGATAGGACCCAAATTCATGAGTCTGCATATGAATATTCAGGTGTCCCTGTGCCATTAGTTGATTTTTTTTTTTCTTTTGGTACCGAGGATCGAACTCTGGACCTTGTGCTTGCGAGACAGACAACGTGGAACCACTGAGCTAAATCCCCGGCCAAAGACTGATGATTGAAGCTTTCTTTCTTTCTTTTTTTTTTTTTTTTTGGTACCGGGGATCGAACTCGGTTCCTTGAACTTGCGCCGCAGGCGGCGAAACCACTGAGTTAAATCCCCGGCCCTTGTGTCCCATTAGTTGAAAAGACAAGTGTTTCCTTATTTCATGTTCTTGGCATCCCTGCCAGAATCAGTTGTGCATAGACACATTGGTTTATTTCTAAACTCTGACTTCTATTACATTGATTTCAATATTTGTCCTTATGGTAATACCACATTCTTTTGACTACTCTTACATTACGATATGTTTCAGTTTAGTTTTGTTTTTTTTTTTGTTACCGGGGATCGAGCTTGAGTCCTTGCGCTTGCGCAGCAGACAGCGAAACCACTGAGCTAAATCCCCGGCCCCCTCACGATATATTTTAAAATCAAGAAGTATGAGTCCTTCAACTTTGTTCTTTTACAGGATTATTTTGTCTATTCTGTGTCTGTTGAAATCCTATAAACTTTAAAATCAGCTTGTCATTCTATACAAAGAAGCCAGTTGCTCAAATCCTCATAAGGATTTCACTGAATCTGTAGAAGAATTAGGGCAGAGTTGTCTTCATAATAATATTAAAATTGGGCTGGGGGTTTAGCTCAGTGGTGCCACCGCCTGCCTTTCAAGTGCAAGGTCCCGAGTTTGATTCCCGATACAAAAAAATAAATTAAAATCTATGAGCACAGGATATTACTTCATTTACTTAGATCTTCTTTAACTCCTTTCAACAGTATTTTGTAGCTCTGGGACTTTAAGTTTTGCTCTTCTTTTGTTATATCTATTCCTAAGTATTTTATTCTTTATGCTGCAATTGTAAATGAAATTTTCTGTCTTTCTTTCTTTCTTTCTTTCTTCCTTCTTTCCTTCCTTCCTTCCCTCCCTCCTCCCTCCCTCCCTCCCTCTGTTCCTTCCTTCCTTTCTTTTTTTTAAGTATATGTACTGGGAATTGAACCCATAGCCTTTACCCCGAGCTACTTTTTCCTCAGCTATTTTTTTATTTTTTATTTTGAGATAGGGACTCACTAAATAGCTAAATTGTCCAGGCTGGGGGTCAAACTTTCAATTCTCCTGCCTCAGATTCCTAGAGGGCTAGGATAACAGGGATGTGCCACCATGCCCAGGTTGGAATTGTTTTCTTAATTTAATTTTCAGAATGTTCTCATAATATACAATAGACTTTGGCTTATTTAACTTGTATCTTGTGACCTTGCTGAACTTGTTAATACTAATGTATTTTAGTGATTTGGTAGGATTTTTTGTGGTGGTGGTGGTGGTGGTCCTGAGGATTAAACCTAGCCCTTATACATGCTAAGCATGTGCTCTACCCGAGCTACATACCCAGCCCCTTTTTATCTCTTTTACTTTGAGGCAGGTTCTCACTAAGTTGCCCAGGCTGGTGGCCAATTCAAAATCACAGTACTCCTGTTGCAACCTCTTAAGTGGCTAGGATTACAGCCATGTACCACCATGCCTGGCTCTGTAAGATTTTTTTATACCCATGACTGTATCATCTGTGAATTGAGATAGTAATTACTTCTATTTTTATAATCGACATGTCCTTTATTTCTTTTTCATAATTGTCATGGCCAGAACTTCTAGTAAAAAGTTGAATAGAGGTGGTGAAAACACACATCTTTGTCTTGTTGCTGACATAAGGCAACACTAAGTATGACCTCAACTAGTGTTTTTTTGTAGTTGTCCTTCATCATACAAGAGAGTTCCCTGTTTTCCTTCTGTTGAGTGCTTTTTATGAAAGGCCTTGGATTTTGTTAAATGCTTCTGCTACACCCAGTTAGATAATCATGGAGTTTTTGTTTTTTTATTCTACTTATGTGGTGTATTGCAGTGATTTGTAGACATTAAGCCAATTTTTTACTCCTGGGATAAATTCCAATTGCTCGTGATGTGTAATTCTTTGTATATGCTGCTGAATTTGGTTTACTTGTATTTGTTGAAGATTCTTATGTTCATATTCATAAGGGCAATTCCTCTGTAATTTTATTTTCTTATGATGTATTTGTTAAGCACTCTTTCTGAAACACAGCCACAGTACCATATTTATTACACATAATATCATTCCTTTAAAAACTAGACATTTGGGGGCTGGGGATTTAGCTCAGTGGTTTTGCCGCCTGCTGCACAAGCGCAAAGACCAGAATTCGATCCCTGGTACCCCCCCCCAAAAAAAACCCCCCCAAAACAACAAAAAAAACCCTAGATATTTGCCGGGCATGGTGGTGCACACCTGTTATCCCAGCCCTTGGGAGGCTGAGGCAGGAGGATGGCTGTAAGTTGGAGGGCAGCCTGGGTTACATAGGGAGTTTAAGGCCAGCCTGAACTACATAGTGAGACCCTGTCTCCAAAAAACACCCCCAAACAAAAAACTAGATATTTTTAAAATATGCACAAAGATTCAAGTAAATGTTTCAGTGTTCTTCCCTGCATATGATTTTAAGAGGTTCATAAAGTTGGAAAGAGTAAGGGAACTTTGAGCATTAGAAAAAAATGGCTGAAGGATTTATGTTGGAAAAGAGAAGACCCAGAGAGAGGGAGGGAGAGAGAGAATTTTTTTAAAGGAGCAAACCTTGGCCAGGGATTTAGCTCAGTGGCACTGTGTCTGCTTCGCAAGCACAAGGTTCTGAGTTTGATCCCCAGTACCAAAAAGTAAACCTCTTTCCTCAGTAGCCAAGGAAAAGAGCTAGTATATGCTCAGTTCCAAGAAAAAAGAGGAAGCTGCAAGAGACAGGATGGGTTAAAAAAGGAAGTCCTAAGACTACATCTCACCCTTTCAGCATAAAATCCATCACAACACACCAGATAACTGACCACAAAGTGCCATGTGGAAGTGCAGACCTTGCGTCTGTTGTAGTCGTATTTCCCTCCTTGCTTCACTTCCTCCTCTAGAATATGTTGTTCAGCCTTGCTCTATCAATTCAAACTTCTCAATCTTTGGGCTTCACTGGGGGTGTCCTAAATTTCTACTCAGACCTTGGATGAACAAATCTTGTCTGTAGGCAGCTGGGTATTGTAAAAAAAAAAAAAAAAACCACACACACACGTATAATGCCTAGAGACATAGTTTCCAATTTCCAAACTCCTCAGTTGGGAAAAATCTTTTTGTTGGACAGATACCTAGTTAGCATAGCAAACTACACTCTCAATTTCCTGGGCTCAATCTCTCCTTTTAGCCTCATTGTAATTTTGTTTTGTTATTTCATTATTTATTTAGATGTTTAAGCTCTTGCATTAAGTTTTTACAAGCTAGTAAATACTGCCAAGTTATTCCTCCCATAGAATTATAACCACATATTCCCAGACAGTATAAATATATGACTGAACTAAACTTAATACACATTACCATTTTATCAATTATATGATAAAAGAAATTATCAAGTATCCAAATATTGTTATACAGCTCAAAATGCACATAAAATATTAGATGTCTGCTCAATTCATTAGCAGAAACCCACTTCTGTTTTTTGTAAGGGGTTGGGAAGAGAAGGGAAAAAATCACACTTCAAAAAAAAATAAGTTGGAAACAACTTCTGATAAGCATGGGGAAAAATTAAAAGAATTCAGAAATTTTATGATTAACAATTGTTATAGCTACAATAAAGCATCTATACCTTTTAAAAAAGTATTTACTAAATTAAAGAGCATATTCTACATGTTCTGCACAAGACAAACACAACATTTTACTAAAAATATTGAAGAGCCCCTTCCCAGTCTTTTTTCAGGCCCTTTCTGTTAAGTTGCACCTCAGAGTGAAAGCATTAAATTTACTGTAAGGCATTTTTGTCTGAGACATTAAAGACATATGCTTCTGTAACTGTAGATTTTTCAAAATGGAGGTTTCTCATAACAGCACAAAATTAAAAAAACTTGTAGAAAGGCATTAAATAATCACCATAAGACTTTGTAATAATCAAAAAGAACAATCAAGGGCCAGGGATTTAGCTCAGTGGTTCCGTGGCCTGCCTCGAAAGCAGAAGGACTCGAGTTCAACCCCTGGTACCAAAAAAGAAAAAAAAAGATTCTGGCATGGGAATAGCCTTAAAGACATAACTCAATATTGTATGATTTCAGGGAAGTCAATTGGTACAAATGATAAGCACATTTTAAATGCTGAACAGTAAGAATCTTGTGGTAATTGTCCAAATACGTTGATCATAACCCATACACAGAAATTGCAATTCTGTTACCTTTGTATGTAGCCTGTATAACTGCTCTTCAATGCTCCTGTGGAAGCTTCATTAGACTTAGTCACCGAGACAACACATGAGCTAATCTGTATGACAATCAGGTCCCTCCTCAAGCTCCAAGTCCAAGCCGGTTGGATCAGGCACCCCAGTATTATTGCATGCAACCGTTGTTCCTGTGATCGTTGCAGTCTTTGAAGAACAGCTGCATTTTAGGACAATATTTCTCCAGATAAAAAAGTTGCTTGCTGTTCAAATCCCTGCGGCTCTTTTGTCTTATGAATTAATTGTACTGCACCTTCCTATTTCATTCCACCTTCAATTAATGCTAAGGCAACAAGCACTGGAGCTCTCCCAAGGCCTGCAACACAATGGACAGCAATACAACAACCAGGTTCTTCATGAAATTAAATTTTTATAAGATTTAACCAGTTGGGCCAGGGATGTAGCTCAGTGGCACTGTGCCTGGCTGGCACAAGGTCCTGAGTTCCTGAGTTTGATCCCTGGTACCACAAAAAAAAAAAGAAAAAATTTAACCAGTCATCAACAATCTGGTTGGACAGTGGTGCACCATCATCAAAAGGCCAGTCAAAAACATGGATGTCTTCCTTCTCCACAAGAGTAGTGTCGTATATTGCTTCACATACTCTATTGTGGTAACTCCATACTTCTTAAGTTCATCTATAAACTTGTTTAAGGTTGCATTGGTTGGATTATATGTAATGAGGAATCTCATGCTCTTGTATATGACTTCCACAGGAGCTGGGCAGTTCATTTGAGCCATGTTAATTTAGTTTAAAAAAAAACACTCAAGAAGATTATGAAAGAATTTTATTTATTTTTTATTTTTATTTTTTTTTTGCAGGAGAAAGAGTTTATTTGGCTTACAGTTTGTAGAGGTTTCAGTTCATAGTTGGCTGGCTCCAAGACAGGGATGGCAAACAGGCATTGCAAAGGAGAAACAACATGGCATGTGCAAGGTAGTAAAGGCAACAAGAGTCTTGAAAGAATTTTAAAACTTGAATAGAAATTATGCAAGAAATTGAAATCTCCTTCAATATACTCCACTTGAACTTCTCGGTGCTTTGAGTATGGTGTTGTGAGTACTGGGAAATGAACTGAACTTCCTAAAAAGAAGCAGCAATTCTTCGATGCAGTAATACTGAGGCAAGAGAAAGGAAGTGCGCTAAGGTTTACCCTATCCAGGTCAGAACTCGTGTAAAATGCTCTATGATTTCTGTTCACCACTTCTGTGTCCAGGTGAGCTTCTCTTACGGGGGTTTCTTGGTGGAGTAGTAATGTATCTCTACAGTTCACTTGTCTGCATAGAGGTCGTGCTGTGCCCGGTAGTAATCTCCATTGCCCTTCAGAAACTCCCTGAACATGTGACCAAGAACACCACAGAACTGTCTTCTTGCCAAGGTCTTTGCTCAGTGGAGGTTGAGGTCTCAGAAGACAGTCCACCCTGCAGAAGCTTCACCCTCAGTCTGCACTGCTCCTCATTGTCATTTTGATATGCATTAACTTAGTAATTAGTGATACTGAGCATCTTTTTATGTGTATATATATATATTTTAGGGAAATGTCTAATCAAGTCCTTTGCCCGTTATTTTCCCTTTGCCCACTTTTGAATTGGATTATTTTTCTGTTGTCACATTTTATTTTATTTTTATTTTTATTTTTTTGGTACCAGGGATCGAACTCGGGTCCTTGGGCTTGCGCAGCAGGCGGCAAAACCACTGATCTAAATCCCCAGCCCTGTTGTCACATTTTAGGAGTTCTTCACGTATTTTGGATATTAACTCATCAGATATATAATTCATAAATATTTCTTCTCAATTCTTTTTACTCTATTGACAGTGCCTTTTGATATACAAATTTAAAATTTTTTCATGAAGTCTAGTTAACCTTTTTTTTTTCTTTTGTTATCTGTGCCTTTGGTGTCATATCCAAATCTAATGTTGTGACGTTTTACCCTATATTTTCTTTGAAGAGTTTATTGCTTTAGATCTAATATTTAATCATTTGATCCATTTTGAGTTAGTTTTTCAATATGGTGTTAGATAAGGATCCACTCCATCCTTTTGGATGGGGATATCCAGTTTCCTCAGCACCATTTGTCAATAAGACTATCTTTTCTCCACTGAATAGTCTTGGCACCCTTCTCAAAAATCATTTTATTGTATATGCAAAGGTTTATTTTCAGACTCTCTAATCTATTCCATTGATCTATATGTCTGCCTTTATAATAGTATCACACTATTTTGATAACTGTAGTTTTGTAGTAAATTTTGAAACCTGGAAAGGTGAGTCTTCCAACTTTGTTCTTTTCTCAATATTGTCTTGTGTAAGACCTTAGGAAAAAAAAGGGGGGTGCGTATTTCAGTGGTGCTTACCTAGAGTGGGCAAGGGCCTGGGTTCAATCCTCAGTACCACACACACACACAGAGGATTTGTTTAAGCACTTCTTCTTGACTTTTGGACTTCTCTCCTCATAGCACAGTAATAATAATTTGCAGACCAACACTTTCCTTGACCATACTTTGAGAGCATTCTTTTACAAGGTCCTATGTGGTCTGTTTCCTGCCTCTGCTCTGACCTCATCTTTTACCTCTCCCCCACTTTGGTTTTTCTGTTGCAGCCACACTGGCCTCCTTACTGTTTCCTTTAACATCCTGAAGACCTGAAGATCTTTGTATTTGCTGATCTTTCTGCCTGAAATGATATTCTTCCCTATATCCTCAAGCTCCAAATCACCCAGTACTCTATTCAAATTTTTCTTATCAGAGAGACATTCCCTGACAATCTTGTATGACATGCCAATCCTTAACACTAACTGCCTCTTTTCTTTGCTTCATTTGTCTTCACAGGACTTACCACAATCAGATATACCATAATATCATCACTGTCTTAGACAGTTGTTATAACAAAATGCCACATACTGAGTAGTTTTGTTTTGTTTTTTTGGTGCCGGGGATGGAACTCGGCTCCTTGCGCTTGCGCAGCAGGCAGCAAAACCACTGAGCTAAATCCCCGGTCCACATACTGAGTAGTTTAAACAACAGAAATTTATTTTCTCAATGTTCTGAAGATCAAGGGCCAGCATGCTTGCTGTTTGGTGATGGATTGATTACTGGCTTGCAGATGGCAACATCCTCACTGTCCTCACATAGTTTCTCCTTGGTACATGTATAGAGGAAGATCATGTGTGGACTCTCTGTATCTCTTCTTTTTTTGGTACAGGGAATCAAACACAGGGCCTTGTGCTTGCCAGGCAGGCACTGTGCTGCTGAGCTACATCCCTGGCCTTGTATCTCTTCTTGCAAGGACATTAATTCTATTGGGTCAGGGTCCCCCACTATGGCTAACATAATTCCAGAGAGGCATCATCTCCAAATACTGCAACTGTAAGGGTTAGGGCTTCAACATATGAATTATGAAGGGACATAAACATAAATTCAACCCATGACATCCATCATGCATCATCTGACCTCCATATGAGAAGAAATTTCTGCTTTATCCCTAGAATTTGGTATAGTTTTAACAGTAATGGACACTTGAATGAATATCTAGGGCTTCTACCACAACAATCCCCAGCATTACCTAACCAGGTACAATTCCTAGTTCTGGTCATCTACTTTCAAAATTCGGAGCTTTTGAATATGCTGCCCATTTTTGCCTGAAATGTCCTTCTTGAGGATGTGACACCCATGTTACAAGACTCCAGTAAGTGTTTCATCTGCAGATTCTTCCTAGAGCTTCTTCCCCTTTTAGAGTTGATTCTTCCTTCTCTGCTTCCCAGATTGGACTGAGAATTTCCTGAGGATAGTTATGTTTTTGGTTCATCTTTGTATACTAGGCTTTAGCACTGGGCTTGAGGTGGAACTGGGGCTCTGTAACTGTTTAAACTGTAATCAGAGCTATTCAAATATAAAAACTGCCTTGAACTGGCTATGGTGGCACACACCTGTAATCTCTGCCCTTGGGAGGCTGAGACAGAAGGATCACTGAAAGTTCAAGGCCAGCCCGAGCTACATAGTGAGTTCAAGACCAGCCTCAACTACACAGTGAAACCCTGTCTCAAAAAAAAAAAAAAAAAAGTCAGCCTGAAAGGATTAACCACATACGTATTAGCACAACAGAAGATCTCTAGTTCAGTAACAGATTGTCTCTCACATGTTTCCCAATTGGGGTATCCCAATTTCCCATGGACAGGGTGTGAACACAGGGAAAGCCACTATACCTGAAGGGGCAGAGGAGTTTTACATTATGGGAGAGGATCCTTGAAACTGCAACTTTGAATTTCTTCCTCTCTGGGGGTAGGGTGGAGAAGAAAGAGAAAGCATATAAACAAATGGCTCTGGGGCTTATTACCTTTGGCTCTTGGAAAATGAGCCAAAGAGAAAACATTCTGTATTCTCCAAGGTTTGTTTACCATTCCGTATCCTTTAACCCAAGTGCCAGTAACCTGCTCAGAAAGCCGTGGATACACATTATTTCTCCCATGCAGTATTAACCAGGTAACATTTCTTTGTCCCTTCTGCCCCTGCAGTTCTTTTCTTGGGCAAACAGGGTTTCTAGGGATTCAGGGTGAAGAAAGGTTAAGTAAGATGGTTTCCTTCTCCAGCCCTGAGCCCAGAACACAGCAAACACCCACTCAAAGGTTGAGTGAATGACATGACCCATGGTTTAAGATTTTAATAAAGGTGAGGCAGAGGGTTGGTCGATCAAGTCCTGATCACAGTGATGGTGCTCCCGAACCAGGACATTCATTCTTCTCCCTTGGGTTAGGCAAAGCCCCGGACCCCTTGGAGCACAGCCAGTGTTCCTGACATCCCCACTGCCAGATGTGAACGTGCACAAGCCGGAGCCACACCAGATTCAGAGTTCATAGTGTTCTCTTGGGGGAAGGAGGCTCCAGTGAGGAGGAAAGGATTTCCTTCCAGTGACAGGTTACCCACCTTGGGCAGCTCATCCAGCCGTGGGGCCCTATTCAGCCTGTTGCAGCTGAGATTCAGCACGTTGAGCTTGGCAGGTAGTCCTTTGGGCACCTGCTCCAGCCCAGCAAATGACAGATCGAGGGAGTTTAGCGAGCTGGGCCAGACGCACTCTGGGTCTCCAGCGTTTGACGTAGCACGCAGAGAATTGTGGCTGAGGTCCAAGCGGTGGGGCTGCACCCCAGCCGCCGCCAGTCCAGCGCACACGCCATTGAGAGTCTCCATCCCATCGTTGCGTAGCGCTAGATCCTGGAGGGCCGGGAACTTGTGGGGACAAAGAGCCCCGACCAGTCCGCGCTCACTCAGCCCGGGATTGTCAGACAGGTCTAGGGTGGTGAGGGCTGGGAAGCTGCGGACCCCTTCGCAGGGAAAGGCAAGCGAATGTGCTTGGGCAATGTTCAGTACCTGCAGGAGGCCGGGCTTGAGCCACTGCTGCAGTTGGGGGAGCCAGGCACCGCCGACCGCCCAGGACACATTGCGGAGGCGCAAACTGGAGATCCCAAGCCCGGAGGGTCCCAGAGGCGTGGGCGGCGGCGAGCCGGTGACTTCTATGTCCTCGAGGGTCAGTTCCTTGAGGCGGGAATAGGCTAGCACCCGCAGCACGCCGAATAGGAGCGGAGCGGGGACCCGCGCAGCTCCCATCGTGAGCCGCCGCACGCGCAGAGCCTTGACCAGGTCCACGTACTGCCGCGGGTTGGCCTCGGGGTCGACGCGCTTCAGAAACGGCTCCAGGTTGCGGCCGCCGGCTCGGATCTCCACGTCGACGGCCACCGTACACTGGAGGGCGCTGGACCAGTCCGGCTGCGGATCCAAGAAGTTGCAGGAGCAGCGGATGTCCTCGTCGTCCAGCTCGCAGGGCTCGGGCGGCGGCGACGGCGAGGGGTCCGCCAAGACGCTCAGCAGGGGCAGCAGCAACAGCAACAAGCCGGGAGCGAGTTCCTGCGAGACAGCGGAGGTCAGGGCAAGCCCCAGCCTGCCCCTGGACCTCCTCGGACAGCCCTAGTTGGACCTAGAGACCGTATACTCACCATGGTCGAGGAGTTCCCGGAGTGGCTCTGGGAAAGGGTTGGCTTTTTTCCCCGTACTGCGGCGCCCTCCTCTTCCAGGCTCGCTGCGCTTTTCTCTTGGGCAGCCCCTAGGAGTTTATGTAACCCTAGATGTCACCACTTCCTCCTGTGAAGTCTGGTCACTTCTCCACCTCTCTTCCAACCACCTCCCTCGCTTCCCTTCTATGAAATGTTGCAATGAAGGTTGTTGTGGGGAGAGTGACCAAAGCAGGAAGGGTTTTTCAGGGTATTTAGGGCACTTGGTGGCACGCAGAGTCAGGATGACTCAAATGTCCCAGGCGCGACTGCTGAATCTGGGGAAACAAGGATCCCCAGTGCCTTAGCCCAGTACCCTGCTCCCCATACCTTACTATACCCCTTCGGCTCAGCCTGATTGGTTTCCTTCACTTTTTCCTAGTTTTGCTCACTATTACTCTCTTGCTCACCAAATCCAAACCCCAGATTTTCCTCAGGTATTTAACTGGATGTTTGGTGGGAGATATTATGAACTGGCCAGCTGTGTTTTTCCCTTCAGTCTTTTTTTTTTTTTTTTTTTTGAAAGGCATAAAAGGGCTTATTAGGCAGAATTAAAGAAGTACATTAGAAGAAAATGGAGTGTGGGCCTTCAAGAAGTGCATTAGGAGGGCCGGGGATTTAGCTCAGTGGTTTCACTGTCTGCTGTGCAAGTGCAAGGACCCGAGTTCGATCCCCAGTACCAAAAAAAAAAAAAAAAAAAAAAAAAAAGAAGTGCATTAGGATCTGTGGCTGGTTATAGTTATATAATTTGCAGGTGGAACTCTGTGGAATTTGTGAATTTATAGAAAGTAAGGTTCAATTTACAGGTGAAAAGCAATGGCCCATACACACATGAAAGGATCATTTTACAGGAGAAAGGCAAGGGCCCAATCTATTGTTTGTTTATTTATTTATTTTTTCGAGGGGGTACTGGGGATCGAACTCTGGACCTTGCACTTTTGAGACAGGCAGCGGAACCACTGAGCTAAATCCCTGGCCCCTTTCTTTCTTTCTCTCTCTCTTTCTTTCTCTCTCTCTCTCTTTCTCTCTGTCTTTCTTTCTTTCTTTCTTTCTTTCTTTCTTTCTTTCTTTCTTCTCTTTCTGTCTTTCTATCTTTTTTTGTTTTTTGTTTTTTGAGACAGAGTCTTGCTGTGTAGGCCAAGCTGGTCTAAGTAGTCCAGCCTGGCCTTGAGCTCATGGCAGTCCTCCTGCCTCAGCCTCCTGAGTGCTGGGATTACAGTTGTGTAACACCATGCCTGGTGCTATTCATTTCAATTTCCCATTTTTATTTTTTGGATTAGTCCAGGTTGGCTTTGAATTCACTATGTAGTCCAGGCTGGCCTCAAACTCGCAGCAATCCTACTGCTTTGGCCTCCTGAGAGCTGGGATTACAGGCATGTGCTACCATGCCTGGCTCCTCAATTCCCCATCTTTTGATTGTATCTTTTATTTTGGTGGGTTCTAATATTTTTGAGTTCTTTATATATTCTAGATATTAGTCTTCTGTCCGAAGAGTAGCTGGTTAATTTTTTTTCCCATTCTGTAGGTTGCCTCTTCACTTTGCTGTGCAGAAGTTTCATTTGATATAATCCCATTTGTTGATTCTTGATGTCATTTCTTGTGCAAATGGGGTTCTGTTTGTGAAATCCTTCCCTATACCTATGTCTTCAAGAGTTTTACCTACTTTATTTCCCATCAGATTCTGTGTTTCTGTTTTAGTATCTAGGTCTTTGAACCCTTTTGATTTTAGTTTAGTACATGGTGAGAGATATAGGTATAGCTTCAATCTTATGCATGTAGATAATCTGTTTTCCCAGCACCATTTAAGAGGTTATCTTTTCTCCAGCATGTTTTTGGCCTCTTTGTCAAAGATCAGATAGCTGAATAGCTGAATGTGCCTGGAGTTGTTTCTGCATTCTCTATTTTGTTCCTCTGATCCACATATCTGGGGTTTTTTTTTCACATATCTGGGGGTCTTTTGTTGGTTTTTTGGGGTTTTTTTGATACTGGGGGTTGAACTCAGGACCTTGGACTTGTGAGGCAGGAACAGTGAGCTGACCTACATCTCTGGCCCCACACATCTGTTTTTGTGCCAGTACTGTGGTGGTTTTTTTTTTCAACTTTTTTTTATTAGTACATGTTTGCAGTACATGCAGTTTACAATCACCTTGGGGAGTGGGTACATGTACATAATATAGCTTGTTTCTTTTTTTTTTTTAATCCCCTTTCTCTTGCCTCTCACCCCCCTCCTTCCTCCTCAAATTCCTCTATTCTAATTTTCATTCTTGTTGATATTATAAGGAGCCATTTTATCTTTTTTTTCCTTTGGTGGTTCTGGGGTTTGAACTCGGACTTCCTGTGTGCTAGGTAAGTGTTCCACCACCGAGCTACATCCCCAGGCCCTCTTGATTAATCTTAGCTCATAATATGACATATAATGTTTATATTCATTAAGGTTATTAGGTACATGGCGTATCTTTATTCTTCTTATTTGCCCTTCTCCTCATTCCTCTCCCTTGTTCCCTTGGACCATTTCTCTATTGGAAGAGATCCATCTGTTCGTTTCTATCCGTTCTTTATTTTTCTCTTTGTTTGTACTTTGCCTCACTTAAATGAGAGCTACCATATGCTATTTCAACTTGTCTGTCTTATTTATTTCACTCAACATTATATTTTCCAGGTGGGCCTATTTTCCTACAAATGTCTCAGATTTGTCATTCTTTATAGCCTATATATATTCCATTATATATAGATACCACATTTTCTTTATTCAATCATCCATTGATGGCCATACAGACTGCTTCTAGGATTTAGCTATGTATTATGATTTGTGCTGGAATGGATGTATTGCTGTAGTTTGATATTATTAGCTCTTTGGGGAAGATACCTAGAAGAGGAATATCTGGGTCATATGGAATTTCTTATTTTAGTTCTTTGAAAAATCTCCATACTGATTTCCATAATGGTTGTACTAGTTTACATTCCCACCAACAATGTAGGAGCGTTCCTTTTTTCACCACAGCCACACCAACATTTTGAACATTGAAATTTCTTCACACTCAGAGAATTCCACAGTTGATTCCCTTAAACGCTTGCAAATGAAGAAATTGGTGAGTACATCAGAGGTATAAGGTACATGACTCTGTGGATTATATGGGATATCCACCTAGGGTTGCCCAATAAAATAGATTGGGCAATATTTGGGACATAGTCATTGTTTATCTGAAATTCAAACATGCCAGGATATGCTGTAACCTCCCCCCAAAAAATCTGGCAACCCTGGATCCATTGGAAGAACTAAAAATCAAGAAGATTCAACAGGTTGCCTCTGAGCAAAGGTGTGTCAGATGTGTTCAGTATGTATGAAATCAACCTCTTATTTGAATAAGAGCTATATAATTTATTAATAAAAATCAACATGGCCGGGGATTTAGCTCAGTGGTTTTGCTGCCTGCTGGGCAAGCACAAGGACCCAAGTTCGATCCCCGGTACCAAAAAAAATAAAAAATAAAAAAAAATAAATCAACATGGCTCTGCCCCACTTAATATGTCTTACACAAGTATTTAAAGATTATTAGTTTGAGAGGATTCCATGTGGTAAGCTTCTCAGGCTCTTGTAAGTCTTGTGTACTTTGACCAAGTATGTTGCAGATGCTTTGAGGTCCTTCAGCCTAGCAACATGGAATTTGGATGAAGAGGAAATACACTTTGCATATAGAGCAGCTAATCCTCTCATGGAGGCTGGCTTCTGTTACTAGAAGCCAGGTGATTACAAAAAAAAATTGGTGGTGGGTGCTGAATGGTACAGAGGCTGAAAAACTAAAGGGAGAGGGGCTAAAGGCAGGACAGAGTTGGAAGAGGAATGGTATTTGGAGAAGGAAGAGGAAAGAATTTCAGTGCTTGCTTTTAAAGTAGGTGTTTTAAACTATACCTTAGGGCTAGAGGTGCGGCTCAGTGTTAGAGCACATGCATAGCATGCATAAGGCCCTGGGTTCAGTCCTCAACACCACAATTATTATTAATAAATAAAGAACTTATACTTCAGCAAAAAAGCAGCTGTCTACTCCACTCCATTCCTATGTGTACTTCAAGAAGCATCCTTTTTTGTGAGTCTCCAAATCTTGGATGTGCTACTTGACCAGTTGTTGAATGCCCAAGAAGCCTTTCCATGAGGTGAATCAGTGATAAGAGAATGATGAAGAACCGCTGCTCCAGTCGGGTACAGCAAACCTTGGCTTAGGTTCTCCGGGCCTTGGCAGCCTGGAGGTCAAGTTAGGCCCAAGGGAAAAGATCTTCACCTGAACCACAACTTGCTGTGGCATTATCCAGATGGCAAGATCTCCTCTCCTTTAACTCAGGACAGCCAGACTTTATCTAGAACGGAATCCCCTTCTCCATAGGACTGTGGGGATCTAAGGGCACTGCTCCCTATTGCGTTTCCAGCTGGGCCATCTACCTTTTTCACTGGCGGGGTCAGGCCCAGTGGAGCCTGATGAGGCTGCCACCGGCCCCGTGAGCGCTGCTACAGGCTCCTCTACACCTGTTTATCGCTTCATTTCCTTCCCCTCCTCCCTGCTTGAAAAGGAGCATTAATTAAACCCGTAAACAAGCCGGCTCCCATTCTAAATCAGAGTTGCAGGCAACGGAGAGATAACTTGCGCTCCGGAGAAGAGGGATTTTCAGTTAATTTATGGAATCTACCGTCATTCTCTCTCTCGGAGCAGCCACCTCCCAGCTTAACAGGGAAATTGAAGCAGACAGTCTGTCTAAACACTTCTTTTGCCTTGAATATCTTAATTTTTCTATTTGAATGTTTAATAAGGTTTGGGGTGCTGCTGCTTTTTAATTGAAATGGTGCAGGTGTTTGGGTGTTATCACTTGGCTGGTGGCTGCAGGGCGTCCGTCCTCCCCACCGTGGTGTTTTTATCACCGAAGCTTTGTAACATAACTTTATTTATTTATTTATTTATTTATTTATTTATTTGTATTGGGGATTGAACTCAGGGCCTCATGCTTGCCAGGCAGGCACTATACCACTGCACTACATCCTCGGCCCTGTAATGTAACTTTAAATCTAGTATTGCGAGGCCTTGCTTTTGTTGCCCAGGATAGCTTTTGCTCTTGCTCTCTTTGTCTCTTCTGGTTCCATGTGATTTTTAGGATTCTTTTCTTTTTTTTTTTTTTTTGGTACCGGGGATCGAATTTGGGACCTTGCGCTTGCGAGGCAGGTGCCGGAACCACTGAGCTAAATCCCCGGCCCTAGGATTATTTTCTTTAGTGAGGAATACTATTGGTATTTTGATTGGGACTGCATTAAATCTGTATATTAGTTTTGGTAATGTGGCCATTTTCTTTTTTGTACCGGGGATCAAACTCGGGTCCTAGCGCCTGCGCAGCAGGCGGCGAAACCACTGAGCTAAATCCCCGGCCCATAATGTGGTCATTTTTACAATATTGGTTCTACCCATACAGGAACAGGAGATATCTTTCCATGTTCTGATGTCCTCTTCAATCTCTTTTTCAGGATACTATAGTTTTCATTGTAGAGGTCTTTCATCTCCTTGGTTAGGTTAATTCCTAAGTATTTAATTTCTTTTGAAGCTATTGTGAGTGGGATTGTTTTCCTAATTTGTTTCTTGGTAGGTTTATTGTTGGTGTACAGGAATGTTATTATTTTGGGGTATTTATATTGTGTTCTGTTTCCCCTCGCAGTCTTGAACTAAAGCCATGGTGTTGAAAATTTCCAGGCACTGATAAAGTTATTTAGGTGGTTTCCCAAAACACTGAAAGAGACTAGCCCTGGCCCTAAGCCAAATTCCTTAACCTCATGTAAATTCTGTGTCCTGACTTCCTTGTTATGACATACCTAGGTAGAACATCTTTCTTTTGCTGTCCCTCATGAGGACACTGCACCTACTTTGTAGATAATAAATGCTTTAGACTGACCACCCTGGTATTCCTTTTTTTCTTTTAAAATTTATTGATTGATTTTTTGAGACAGGGTCTAGCTATGTAGCCCAGGCTGGCCTCAAATTCATGGCGATCCTGCCTCAGCCTCCAGAGTGCTGGGATTATAGGTGTGTGCCACCCCAACTACCCAATTTTTTCTTTTTTAGAATCTCAACTGGTCCTATCTCCAAACAGTTTTGGACATTCCCTTACCAGAATTTCCATGCTGGTACTTTGGGGACAACTCCAGCCTTCAGTTTAGCCAGGAAGAGTCATTTCCCATTTGCACCTTGCCCTCTCCTGCTCTGTCCCAAGTATGATTCCTGTGTCCTAGGAAGGAAGAGCCGTGCCTATCTTGAATAAAAATTAATTAGTGGGCAGGGGATTTGGCTTAGTGGTTCTGCTGCTTGCCTCACAAGTGCAAGGACCCAAGTTCTATCCCTGGTACTAAAAAAAAAAAAAAATTTAGGGGGCCAGGGATTTAGCTCAATGGTTCCGCCACCTGCCTTGCAAGTGCAAGGACCCAAGTTCGATCCCCGGTACCAAAAAAAAACAAACAAAACAAAACAAAAAAAAAATTAATTAGTAAATCACCTGTTTTGCCAAGAAAAAGAAGCAAGTGTTCCAAAAGGTGGGAGTAGGGCTATGCATTTATAATAGGTTCATACACTTAGACATCTGGGGAAAAGAGCTACTTGAAAATCTTTTCCTTTCTTTCTTTTTTTTCAAAATAAAAGAAGATAATTTATTTGAAGATGGGGAAGGAGCAAAAGAGAGATGACAAACAGCTACTCTGAATGAGTAGGGAGAAATCAAAAATTGCTTCTTGTTTTTGTTTTTGAAACATAGTCTTGCTATGTAGGTTAGGCTGGTCTTGAACTCACTAGGTAGACCAGGCTGACCTTGAATTTGTAGCAATCCTCCTGTCTCAGCATCCTGAGTGCTAGGATTAATTACAGGTGTGTGCCACCATGCACAGTTTGAAAATCTTTTAAATTCACACTTACTCTTTAACTGGGGAATTGCTGCACATCTGCCTCCAACCCAAAGAAGGAAGCATCATCCAAACTGCCTCTGTGGGTCCTGGTGGGTGTGCCCTAGTAGCCTAATCCATGCCTCAAGGCCAGGCCACTGTGACATCCCTGAGGATCAAGATGTGAGTATAGCCTGGGGTTAATACACTACCCTGAAGTTTACAGCCAGGGTTGGAATCCCAGCTCTGTCACTAAGGTTCTGAGAACTGGGCAAGTTTCTGGGCCTCACATTTCTAAGCTCCTGCTTTGTAAGATTGAGATAATAGTATACCTTTCTGTAAGTAAAGTCATCACCACACAGCCATATTATTGAAGATAGCTTTGCCGGGTGTGGTGGCGCACGCCTGTGATCCCAGCACTTGGGAAGCTGAGGCAGAAGGATCTCAAGAGTTGGAGGCCAGCCTGGTCTACCTAGTGAGTTCAGGGTCAGCCTGAACTACAAAGGAAGACCTTGCCTCAAAAAAAAGATAGTCTCGATTGTTATTCTTCTTCCTTAAAGCCTCTACATTTAGAGCACTTGAGCCACCAAAGTCTGGCTCCTCAGCAAAACCATTACCTTGGGGGAAGGATCCTGGGTGGGGAGGTCCAAGCCAAGGGCAATGATGGTTCTGCAAAGATCCCCAACTCACACAGTGATTTGAAAAACAGCTATCATTTGTCTGCCAAATTCCACATTTGGAGAGAAGCTCTGCGATGTAATCCTGATCAAGCCATAGTCCCCCAAGTGTTCCAGTAAGTGGGGAAAGCAAATATGAACCCAGAAATACAGCCCATAGTGAAGAGGCCTCTTACAGAGGTGGTTCTGCAAGGGCTCATAGAGGTTCCAGAGAAAGGAACAGCCAGCCCTATAGAAGACAAGACATGGGGTAGCTTCTTACAGGCTTAACAGTGTTGCCAGACAAGTAAGTAAAGAAAGGCAGTTTGGGCAGTTGTGACTGTCTGAGGAGACATAGGGAGAAGACACCTTTTGCCTGTGAATTTCTCATCTTCCCTTCCAAGGGTAAGATGTGGGTTTAAGAAGCCAGCCTGGGGCCAGGGATGTAGCTCAGTGGTTCCGGTGCCTGCCTTGCAAGCGGAAGGACCCGAGTTCGATCCCCAGTACCAAAAGCAAAACAAAACAGAAGGCAGCCTGATGCATGAGAAATCATGAACAGCCCTACGCCAGTCAGTCATTGCATGGTGCGTAACAGGTGCTCAATTAACGGCTGTCCAGTGGCTAAATGGATTTTGGGCCTGGAGAAATGTGTGGAGGATAAGATGATGGTCTGTGGCTATTTAGTGGAAGAGATTACAGAATTTATTGGTTGGCTTCAAGGAGTAGAATTCAATTCAAGGGAAGGAAGATGATTTGAGGAACAATTCTTTTTCCTTACTTGTACCTTTGTCTAAATAATAGTTTTGTAAAAATCAGAGGGCTCCAATAAAAATTCTTAAGGGCCTCCAGGACTCTGCCATCTTGGAGCTGGGAAGGGGTATGGGAGGAGACAACATCAAACAATTACACTGTAACTTGGTGGCAGCTGTGAAAAGGGTTGTGAGGAAGTAGATGGGGGGGGGGACGGGCATTGGTCAGGTGATTCTGTGGAGGTGACATCCGAGTTGAAATCTCCATGATGTTAAGGGAAGGTTGCTGGTAGAAGGCAGTAACAGGGCTCCAGGCAGAGTGAACAGCCTGTGAAAAAGGGGTGGAGTGAGTAGAAAACTAGTTTAAAGAACAAAGAGATTGTCAGGTGTGGTGGCACAGGCCTGTAATCCCAGCACTCAGGAGGCTGAGGCAGGAGGATTGCCATAATTTCGAGGTTAGCCTGGACTTACATAGTGAGCTCAAGGCTAGCTTGAACTACATAGCGAGACCCTGTCTCAAAACAAACAACCAAGGAAACAAACAAAAAACCCAAAGAGATCGTAAAAAATATGAGTGAGACGAGGCGCTCTTCCAGTTTAGACTGGAGAGGAAATCAAGAATGACATTAGTTTGCAACAGTTTGGGTTTTGTGGGCGAGGAGCACTTTTTTATTCTCCCTCTCCACTAGTGCTTCTCTGGTGCCCGGTAAAGTAGTGGTGTTCAGCATTTGGTGAAACACTTACTTTATCCCAAAAGTAATGGGAACTTCCTTTTGTGCATAACAGTAGAATAATGCTTTTCCTTTTTTTTTTGGTACCGGGAATCGAATTCGGGACCTTCAGCTTGCGAGGCAGGCGGCGGAACTCACCCGGAATAATACTTTTCTCACCAGTAAAATGGGTAGACTTTGGGACGCCCCGCCTCTCCCCGCCCCCGTCCTCCCCCTCCCCTCCCTGTCCTGCCCCGCCCCTCCCCTCGCCGTGCTGCGCTCCAACCACACTGCACGCCGCGCCCCGCCCCTCGGGCTGCGGCTGCGCTCTTCCTGCCGTTTTCTGCGTCCTGCGGTTTTCCGCGCGTTCGGGCGTCGTTTCGGCGCTAGAGTTCCCTACCAATTTTTTCCATCTTTACCATGTGGAGTCGGCGGCAAAGCCACCTCAGACGGGTGGCCTGCGGGGTGGAGGAGCTGCGGTGCCGCCGGCGGGAGCAGGAGGCCGGTACGGTCAGGGAGGGACCACCGGGAAATCGGGCGGTCGGAGGTGGGGAAAGGAGACGCCGAGCTCAAAGCTGTGAGTTCTGGGTCTTTGGCGCCTGCCCGACACCGATCGGGGTGCGCTGTCCACAGCACTGCGGAAGGCGCGGAGGGAGCAGCAACTGGTCAGCAAGAGGCTGCTGAGAGAATCTCCAGAGGAAGCCGCTGGGGAAGGTGCGGCCGCCGTTCTCGGGGAAGCCGAGGTGAGCGGACGGTTCCGGGAGGGGTGGGCACTGCAGTCCAAGTTCCCTGGCTCCAGACCTCCGAGGAAGCTCGGGGTCTGCCCCAGACCTGAACGCGAGGCGCTTAACACGTCCGTACGTCCCGTGGGCCAAGCTAGAAATGGGGAAATTATCGTGTGCAACTCTGTCCCTCATCCCCACATCAGTCCATCAAGTTGTAGCTTTTTTGCCTCTTAACGAATTCTTGGATTCTTTACACGACTCGCCAACGCAGCCGCAGCCATTATCTTTGGATACTACAGCAACCTCCTAAAAGGTTCTACACTTAAGGCTATACTTTCAGGGGTCATTTCTATAGTTGGTTACTAAAGTGTTCTACACTTGTTACCTTCAGTGTGTATTTTGAAAACAGAGACCAAAATCTTGTGACCTGCAAAGCCCTGGTTAACCTGTGTCTAATTCTAACCTTATCAACTGACTCATACCAGCCAGTCTCTGTTCATTACCTAGAACGACATTCTAACTCCCATTGCTTTCTCAAGGTCTTTGGATTTGCCTCATCCAAAGTGGATCCCTTTTGGTATTGTCTTGGCAGCCTGTTTCTTTTTCTTTTCTTTTTTTTTTTTTGGTACCAGGGATCGAACTCGGGTCCTTCCGCTTGCGAGGCAGGCGGTGGAACCACTGAGCTAAATCCCCAGCCCTAGATTTTTAATTCCATGATAACTGAGACCCTATTTTATAATAGATAGAATATTATTTATTGGATGAATACATAAAAAGGTTTATACGTCCAGCAGGCATTAGATATACCTTGTGTTTGTATTGCCTGTGCTTACATATTCATTTTACACAGCACTTATGCCTAGGCCATACTACTTATTGTGTGCTTACTTTATGCCAGGACATTATGCAGGGCATTAAGGTACAAAGAGATGAAAATATAGTTCTTTTCTTTGAAGTGCTCACAGACCAGTGAGGGAGACAGCTCTGCTACCACCTAACGTGATGGAAGGAAACATGAGGCACAAGAGAAAGTCCTCTAAGTCTGCCAAAGGAAGGCTAAAAGAGCTAACTTTTCTGAGGCAACAATGAGCAGATAGTTGAAGGGAGTGGGAATCTGGACAGGGTAAACCAGGCAGGGGACATAGATGTGCAAAAGCTTGGATGCGTTAAAATACAAGTCATATTATGCTGAGTGTTGCTGGGCTGTAGATTGTATGGGGGAAATGTCTAGAGCAGAGGTGATGAACCTATGGAACCTGTGTTAATTGTGTTTTTCTTTTTTTTTTTCAGGTGATTATATTTATTGGTACATTTTAGGTATACAATATAATGACATTCATCATTGGAAATTTGCACCTTTACATAATCTCTCTTGGTTCTTATTTCCCCCTTCCCCTGCCCTCCCTTCAACCCCTCCATCCCTCCCTATTTACAAAGACTTTGTTTCCATTTTTTCATTTTCTTATTAATTCCATCCCTTCTTTCCTTTCCCCTACCTCTCCCACTTCCCCTTCCCCTTTGCCCCCTTTCTTCTATTTCACATTATCTATTATACCTTTTAGTGCTTATTTACACTTTCAGTTTCTCACCCTAGAGAAACTATTCTGTATTTATACATGTGTGTCCTATTTATTTCCCTTAAGAGTATTGCCTAGGGCCGGGGATTTAGCTCAGTGGTGCCACCAGCTGCCTCGCAAGTGCAAGGTCCCAAGTTCGTTCCCTGGTACCAAAAAAAAAAAAAATATTGCTTCAATGTGCATCCATTTAGTTATAAATGTCTCTAATTTCTTATTTTTTATGGCTGAGTAGTACTCCATTTTATAAAAAAACCACATTTTCTTTATCCAGTCTCCAGTTGATGGGGATTTGGGCTGCTTCCAAGTTTTAGCTATTACAAACTGTGCTGCTATGAACATGGGTGCACATATATCACTGTGGTATGATTCTTTTAATTCTTTGGGGAAGATACCCAGCAGGGGAATAGCTGGGTCAAATGGGACTTCCAGTCCTAGTTCTTTGAGATATCTCCATACTGATTTCCACAGTGGTCGCACCAGTCTACACTCCTACCAGCAGTGGAGCAGTGTTCCTCTTTCCTCACAGCCCTGCCAGCATTTTTTATTGGTTGATTTCGTGATGGCAGCCATTCTTTCTGGAGTGAGGTGGAATCTCAGCGTTGTTTTCATTTGCATCTCTCGAATGACCAGTGATGTTGAACATTTTTTCAGTTGTTTATTTGCCATTTCTACTCCTTTGAGAAATGTCTGTTCATTTCAGATGCCCATTTTTGGACTGGGTCTTAAAATTTGGGAGGTCTGATTTTTTTAAGTTCTCTGTAGATTCTAGATAGTAGACCTTTGGCTGAGGAATAGCAAGTGAAAATTTTTTCCCACACTGTGGGTTGTCTCTTCACACTGCTGGTGGTTTCTCTTGCTGTGCAGAAGCTTTTTAATACGAAGAGATCCTGTGCTAGTTCACGAGCAACTGAGGTTTTGTTCATAAAATCTTTTCCTACACCGATGTCTTCAAGAGTTCTACCTAACCTTTCTTCCAGCTGGTTCAGGATTTCTATTTTAATATTTAGATCTTTAATCCATTTTGATTTTAGTTTAGTGCATGGTGAGAGATATAGGTCTAGTTTTAATCTCTGGCAAGTTGAAACCCAATTTCTGCAGCACCATTTATTAAAGAGGCTAACTTTCCTTCAGTGAGGGTGTTTGGCTCCTTTGTCGAAGATGAGGTGGCTGAGTATCTGGAGTTGTATCTGCATCTTCTAATCTATTCCATTGGTCCTCAGGACTGTTTCTTTGCCATTATCATGCTATTTTTATCACAGTAGCTTTGTAGTATAGTTTCAAGTTGGGGTTTGTGATACCCCCTGCCATGTCTATGTTGCCTAGAATTTTTTTGCTATTCTGGGTCTCTTCTTGTTCCAAATAAATTTTTGGATTGTTTTCCCAAGGTCCGTAAAGTATGCTGCTGGGATTTCAATTGGGATTCCATTGAATCTATAGAGCAGTTTTGGAAGTATGGCCATTTTCATTGTATTGATCCTTCCTACTCAGGAGCAGGGGTTGTCTTTCCATTTTCTGACATCATCTTCCATCTTTCTTTTCAGAGTGCTATAGTTTTCAGAGAAGAGGTCTTTGATTCCTTTTGTTAGGTTGATTCTTAGTTATTTCCGTTTTTTGGATGCTATTGTGAAAGGAATTGTTTGCCCTATTTCTGTCTCAGTGAGTCTGTTGTTCGTGTAGAGGAAAGCTATTGATTTTTGTGTGTTGACCTTGTATCCAGCTACTCTACTAAATTTGGTTATTAAATCTAGAAGACTTTTCGTGGCATTCTTGGGGTCTTCTAAATAGAGTATCATGTCATCTGCAAAAAATGACAATTTGATTTCTTCCTTTCCTATCTTTATTCCTTTTATGTCTTTCTCTAATTGTGTTTTTCTTTTAAGACAAAAGATGTTAAGGTAGAGTTGTTTTTTTCTAAACTAAAATCCCAGTATTTAGGTTTAATTTGCAGTGTTGCCACTTTGTGATAAATAAGTGGTTTTTTTGTTTTTTGGTTTTTTTTGGTACCTGGGATCAAACTCGGGACCTTTTGCTTGCGAGGAAGGTGGTGGCACCACTGAGCTAAATCCCTGGCCCAATAAGTGGGTTTTGAGTTGGAGTTTGGCACTCATTCTCTAAAAGGTTTGCCATCACTAGTCTAGAGAGTAGGGTTTGCCAGGCTGAGAAGTTTAAATGTTATCCTTGAAACACTCATATAAGAAGGTAGACACTATCATTCTCTTTCTTCAGGTGAGGAAACTTTGTAGAGTAAGGGACAGGGCTGGTGTTAGTCCTTAGCTCTGATTCCCTACCTGTGTGCTCCCCTGCAGGATTGGTGGTTATTAGCTGTATTAGGATTAATGGCAAGTTCTAGAGATGGTGTGATATTGGAGGTCCCACAGGTGAAGTGGGCAGAGGGACACAGAACTTACTTCCTGTTGAGCCTTTTCTCTTCTGTCCTGAGCTTTAGATCCAGCAGTTCCTCCGACTGGCCCAGCGGGGAACGGATGAAAAAGAGAGAGAGAAGGCTCTGGTCAGCCTTCGTCGAGGCTTGCAGCACCTTGAGACACAGCAAACCTTCATCTGGTCAGTGTGGGTGGTATAAGTGGTTGGCCAGCGCTCTGAGGGGACAGGAGAAGGTAAAGGGACTGGACCACAGGCTTATCAGGGCTCTGGTGTGTGATCATGTAGGATGGAGGGCAGTATGCGGATCCTGGTTGGGCTCCTGACCTGCAACCGGGCCCTGTTGCAGCTTGAGGCGGCTCGGTGTCTTCATGAACTCTCTCATTCTGAGCAGTCTGCGGTGGCTGAAGCCTGCCTGCCAGCTACTTCCTACCTCCTCATCTATCTCTCCGGTCACAGTTCAGACTTCATAGTAAGCCCTGTCCCTACTACTTTGTTTTGGGCTTAGATTTTAAAATAGTGCTTTTGAGTCTAGTTTGAGCTGGCAGCTAAGTGGAAGGAAAAAATAAAAAATAAAAAATAAAAAAGCATTTCCCTGATGCCCACAGCAGTGCATATATTCTTCATCACTCTCTTGTGAGCTTTAAGGTGAGCCCAGCCCAGTGCTATTGTTGCCTGCTCTTAGGAGCTGTGTCTCTATACACTGGGGAACTTGATTGTGGAGAGTGAGGCTGTGAGAAGGCACCTCCTGCCACAGGGCATTGTTCCAGCTTTGGCCTCCTGCATTCAGGTGAGTGCCTCCCTTCCCTGTCCCTGGGCAAGCCGTCCTTTGCTCCCCTTGCATGCCTCACTGGCTTTGAGTAGGTCGCTCCCACTTCCATGCCAGTTGGCTGAAAGTCTCAAGTGACCTTATGACCCAACTTCCAAAGTCAGATCACTACCCTGTCTACTTCTAGTCCCCCCATGTGGCTGTGCTGGAAGCTGTCGGATACACCTTGTCCCAGCTTCTGCAGGCTAAGGAAGCTCCAGAGAAGATCATTCCGTAAGTAAAATTATGTCTCTGGACATTCAGCCAGCGTTGAACCTCTTAATAGCATGGTGTGATAAGATCTGATTTTCAAAGCTATTGCACATTTTAACTCTGTATCTAGTTAGGAGGAGCTTTGGATTTGGACACTTTCTCCTTGGTATAAGGATCTGGGAAGAGCCACTGGCATCTTTGTGGTTCCTACTCACAGCTGTATTTCTGTTGACAGCCATATCCTGGATTCTACTCTGCTCCAGCACATGTTACAATTGATGCAACCAGGCCCAAAGCTGAACCCTGGGGTTGCTGTGGAGTTTGCATGGTCCCTTCACTATATCATCTGCAGGTAACACAGGCCACTTGAGAAAATGCTAGAGATCTTTGCCTTACATGTCACCTTAGGTCTCTGAATGCCAGTTTCTGGAATTGCTATAGTGTTTTTATTCCTCTGTGGTCCTCTTTTTCCCCAGGGAACCCACAGACTTAGGCAGTTTCCCAGCTTAAAGGGGGGATTGACTGCCATTGACTGTTTGCTTCCCGTTGCCCAGCCAGGTCAACAATGCCCTCCTTATCACTCATGGGGCTCTGTCTACTCTGGTGCTGCTGCTGTTGGACTTGGCTGAGGTGGTCCAGAGAACGGAGGATGTGGGACTGGAGCTGGTAGGTGAAAAGGACAGGTCAAAATCTGGGAGACGTTTCTTCAGACTCTGCTCTTCTGGTGTTCAGTAACCCTGTCTTATTTACACCTGATCCTCAATTTGTCTTTGCAGCTTGCATGCCCTGTGATTCGGTGTCTAAGCAACCTGCTAGCAGAGGTGGCCACAGAGGATGTGGGAGGGCAAATGGAGCTCAGAGATGAACGTATTGTGGCAGCCTTATTTATCCTACTTGAGTTCTTCCTTCAGAAACAGCCCAGCCTGCTTCCTGAGGGCCTCTGGCTCCTCAACAATCTCACTGGTATGTACAACCTGTCCAGACCTGGACCTTTATTGCAACATCATCAAAATATTAAAACCAAAGCAGGAGGGAATGAAGCTGTTAGGAGACTAAAATGCAGAAAGGTGGAGGGGCCCATGCAGTCTGGATTGAGGGAGGTCCTTCACCTACCTCTACTGAATCCTGTCATTAAAGGCCTTCCTACTTACATCTCCCACCTCACATCCATCTAGGGGGGCATCTGGAGCCCTGAAGTGACTCCCTGGAGAGGCACTTTCCCAGTAAGTAAATTCCTCAGACCTGAGCTCCTTCAGGGTAGAGCAAAAGAACAGCTCAGGGTATAGGGAGATACAGTATTAGCCCCACACCCTCCTACCCTTTGCTTATTCCCCAGCCTTGTCTAAGAAGCTTTATTCAATTACACTCCATTGAAGTGAAATATTTTAATGAATATTTTGATCAGAAAATCCTTTAAGGATGAAAATGCTCTTACTATTCTGCAAACCTAGCCTCCTTGCCTGACCTAGTCAATGTGCAGGATTTTGGGGTAAGATGGCCACCTCGAACTTCATGGGGGTCCCTGGAGGAAGGAGACTGAAAGTGCAGTTAGCAACACCCACACATAACGTGGATGCATGCATGTGTGACACACCAAGGAATGTTGGTAGAACACACACATTGTTCTGCTGAATTTACCAGTATGTGCACATGCATATGTTCACATAAACCAGTCACCTCAGGTACATGTGTATTTTGTTGAGTGAATGTACATACCTGCCACAAATACAAAATCTTTCCCTTTTTGGCTTGTTCAGTCTCCTGGTGGTAGCCGGATCCAAGAGCTAGAAGTTCTTGGAGACAGGAGTATAAATGAAACTTCTCCAATGGGGCTGGAGAATGGCCAGGGCAAGGGGCTCCAGGGCTGCTGACAGGGTAGGTATCTCAGGAGTCTTGTCCTCTCTAAACCCTGTCAGAAATCCAGGGAGGTCCAGTTCCAAGTCATAGTGAAAGAGGTCTCTGATACTCTTGTCTTCCTGGACACCAAATAGTATTTAAGGGCTTTATGATGAGGGTGGGGACTGAAGAACTCAAGAGACACATGCTGTAGGAGTGAGTTAGCATCAGCAGAGACAGGTATTCTTTGTTCATAGGGCCCTGTAGACCAACCATCTGGAGAACAGTGATTTCTTCTCTGGACTGACGAGGGTCTACACCTTTAGATACAAGAAATGCTTACTCATGGCCTAGGGCTTGGTGGGTAGCATTGAGGGGAACAGTTCAGGCCCTAGTATAAAGTACTCCATATTGACATTTTTCTTTCCAGCAAACAGTCCTACTTTGTGTACTTCTTTGCTCTCTCTGGACCTGATTGAACCCCTCTTACAGCTGTTGTCACTATCTAACGTGGTGACCGTACTGGTATGTATTGGAGTTGTGAGTCTAAGACCTGCTTGTTAAAAGAGTAAACAAGTCTTCAGTTCTCAGAAGTACTCTTTGTTGAGAGCTAGAACAGTCTAGGTGTCGTTTCCTAGATTACTATTTTCCTCATGCAAATCAACCAGCCAGCCTCTTCACATATAATTGGGGTAAAAGTACCTGAGTTAGTTGTGGGGATTAAAGAATGTGCTTACAAGAGTTTGGCATGGTGTGTGGGCCTGAACTGCATATCATCATCTTTTGTTTTTCCTCCTTTGGAGGATTGTATATATGTCTCTCTGCAGGTGCTCACAGTTCTGTGCAATGTTGCAGAGAAAGGTCCAGCTTACTGCCAGCAGCTGTGGCCAGGGCCCCTGCTTCCCTGCTTGCTAAACACAGTGGCCCTGTCAGATACTGATGTAGTAGGCCAGAGTTTGGAGCTGCTACAGCTGCTGTTCCTCTATCAGCCAGAGGTAGGTTTCTGGCCCTGGCCTCATCTCCCCTGCTCAGAAGTTCCTAAAGTCACTATGGCCTTCTGTTCCAGTCCCATCTATGGATATTTCTCCAGGCTGCGCTAGCCCATGTGGGTTGTATGTTGGAACTTGTATCATCTTGTTAGGAATGAACCCTCTTCCAGGAGTTCACCTAGAAGTTGGCTAATCCACGAGGCTAGGAGGAATGAGTCTTAGGGCACAGGGACCCAGGTGTTGAGTCTTTTTCTTTCCTGCCCCCAGGCTGCCCAGGCCTTCTTGCAGCTATCTGGGCTGCAGGCCTTGGAAAGGCATCAGGAGGAAGTCCAGCTTCAGGATCGAGTGCATGCTGTCCAGCAGACAGCTCTTCATTGCTGACTTGGCTTTTTAATGTCACACACTCTTAACATCTCACCAGCTTCTTGGCTCATTTTCTTTCAGGAAAATGAGGACCATTATGAGCTTACTTTCTGCTCTCATACGTTATTCAAAACCTTTGGATCCTAGCTCCTCCTCTTACCAGATTGTTCAAACAGGAGCAGAGGGGAAATGATACAGTGCATTTATTCTGGGGCCTTGGATTCTCCCACCACAACCCCATCCTGGTCAGCTGGTGGCTTTTGATGAAAAAGAATAAAGTTTTATTTTTATATTCAACTGCTTTGTCCTGTGGTTGTACAATAAAGAGTAGAGGGTAAAACAAGGAAAAGAACACCCTGAAACAGCATTTTACAGCACAAACTTTATAAGGAAGAGACACATTTTCTCACTGTACTATCTAGCAGAGCTCTGGCTTCTGGGGCTCTTGGTCATAATCCTCAGTGAAGGCTTCAAGCTTTGCCACTTAGTACATTTTCCAGGGCTCTGGTTACCTGATCAGCACTGAAGTTGTTCAAAGAGACATTCTTCTCTTGGCCAAATGCTGAGAAGAAAGATTACAAAATATGTACTCTGCACCATGGGATTACCAATTTTTTTTTTTTGAGACAGGGTCTCACTCTGTAGTTCAGGGTGGTCTTCAGTTCACTACATAGCCTAGGCTGGCCTCAAACTCAAACTCATTCCTCTCCAGCCTCCTGAATGCTGGGATTATAGGTAAGTATCACCATGCCCAGTTTGGGGCTACCAAATTATAATAAAAAGTCTTGTTAGAATGGGAAAGACAGTAAAGAGATTAAGATCGAGGTGAATTTGGTATGGCTAGAATTAATCTATTGCATTTCTTTTTTTGGTACCAGGGATTGAACTCAGGACCTTTCTCTTGCCAGGCAGGTGCAGCCTTTAATCCAGCAAGTTTCAAAATACACCAAGGAAGCCTAGGTCCAAGAAGAATTTGGAGAAGAAAGGTGTTTCAGGGAGGCTTTAATGGTCACTATAGACATTTTTTATTAACCATGGTAGGCGGTATATTACATAGGCCTACCCTTGGGTAGGTTCCCATTCTTTGGGCTCTCACAGGCCATCTGATGTAATATATGGCACAATAAAGTTACCTGTGTGTCTCCTCTTTTAGTCTCCTGGTTTTAAGGGACAGAACCTTTTCTCCAGTTATTAGTGTATCATGTATGTGTTGTGTATGACATACTGCAGATGTCCAATTACACCCAACTTGCCTTAGGTGTAACACTCTCCCATCCCCAGACATTCCAAGGGCACAGTGTAATGAAAAACAATAAAACCCTACTGCATGTAACTACATCTATTGCATACCTACTACATGTTAGGAAGCATAAGAAATGTTCAGATTGTGATAAATTGGAATATGATAAAGGAGCTGTGACAATATTACATTACTAGTCAGGGAATGCCTTTTTAAAGTGAGACATAGGCCAGGGATATAGTTCAGTGGCGCTGTGCCTGCCTGGTAAGCGTAAGGTCCTCAGTAAGATCCCTGGTACCACAAAAAAACCCCCAAAAAGCTGAAGTGAGATATAGTCAGATACGAATGACAATGAACAGTAATAAGGAGTCAGCTATGGAAGTCTGAGAGATGCTAAGAGGACAAATGTAAAGGCTCAGTCCTCTTTCACACTAGCTGTACAGTTTAAGTATGTTTCATAATGTTATGATTCAGTTTTCGAATCTCTAAAAGAAGAAAAAACAATCCACCCCTCATGATTAATCAAGATTAAATGAGATTTAGGCAGCAAATCGGCACAGGGCCTACCACTAAGTGCTCAATACAGACTCTCAGTACCTACATCTGCACTGGCCACAGGTGATTTGAAAGGACCTACACAGACGGAAACTGAATGGCATGTTTTTTTTCTTACCTGGAGTCTTTTTTTTTTTTTTTTTTTTGAGATGAATCTCGTTATGTAGCCCAGGCTGGCCTCAAACTATGGCAATCCTCCTGCCTCAGCCTCCCGAATGCGGGGATTACAGGCGTGCGCCACCACACCAGGCTCCTGAAGCCAATTCTGACCTACATAACTCCTGGATCCTACGCAAGTCCAGGCCAGAGCTTGTACAGATGCCACCCTGGATACAAAGCATCACGCCCGCGAATGTGAAGTTTTCATCGGAAACAGCATGGTTTAAATACGAATCAAGTCTCTCCACAGGTTTTTGTGTGGACAATTTTCTCACCAGAACCCGTGCGCACTGCACTCACCGTAGCGGGCCCAGAGTTTGGGCTGAACATCGGAACATTCGCGGATTAGAACGGGAAGGTCAGGGTTCGCCTTCTTCAGCTCCACATACCGTTTCTTGATGAAGTCCCTGCGGGGCCAGAGAGAGCGCTGCGCGTACAGTGGACGCGGGCTTCTCGAAACATCGGAAGGTCGAGGTCTTGACCTCGGCGTCCCGAAACCCTCCCGCCTCACCACGCCGCGCCTCACCTGACCCCCTGGCTGCTGGGCGAGCGCTGGCATAAGTGGATTCGAATCTCACGCAGGCCCAGCTTTGCCCCAACCGCTCTACCAGCCGCAGTCGCTGCCGCCGCCATCTCCACTAACTACTGAAATCCCAAACCCAGGCTTTCCGGCCAAGTTCTTCAGCAGGACCAATAGTGGATTGGATGACTTGAGGGGCGGGACAGAGCTTAGCCAATGACAGGAAAACATTGTAGGGCCGTAGTCAGGCTGTATTCCTCTGCGCGTGGGCTGGGACCAACGGTAGAGGGAGGAAGCGGAGTATAGGAGCGCAAAGCACTGTGGTTGATTTTCGAGGTGCATTGTGGGGAAAAAAGCCTCTCGGTCGTTTTGTTGTCAGAGGCGGGCGTTGAGACTCAGACGAAATGCCGGAGAGAGAAAGTAAGACTCGGCTCACTTGTTCTTTTCTTTTTTTCTCCACGGGAACTAGGGCGATTTGGGGCGTTATTTTGGCTACTGAACTTAACCGGTGTTGTGTAACGCTCACAGCCTGGCGAATCCTTCTGGCTGCGAGATGCCAGACAACTGTCGACTCCCCTTGCCTCGCCCGATTTACAGAACTACGGGCGTCTTTATCTCCACCCCCCGGCCTCTTCCTTACTTAACTAGTGTGTTGTTCTTGTTCATTTCTTACCTTTTGTTGTTGTTTTTGAGACGTGGGTCTTCCTATGTTTCCACCTGGCCTTAAACTCGCCATCCTCCCGTTTGCTCTCGAGTAGCTGAGATTACAGACATGTGCCACTTTCATATAGCATTTTAGATGTGATTTTCAGCAAAGCCTTTGCTAACTCTCCAGCTCAGTTTCAGAGCCCTTCTGTGCTGTCATAGCTCCTTGTATTTTCCCACTTTAGCATTTATTACATGGTATTTTTTGTTTTTTTGATACAAGGTCTCGCTGTGTAGTGCAGCCTGGTTTTGAATTCACCATGTAGCTCAGGCTGGCCTCAAACTCACAGGGATCCTTCTGCCCCAGCCTCCCGAGTGCTGGGATCACAGGCGTGCACCACCACATTACATTACATTGTATTGTCAATGGATCTCTTTTTGGCTTTCTTTTGTACTGTTCTCTGCTGTAATCCACAGTTTTTCCAAAGGACCAGACACAAAGACTGAACCTGAATGTTAATTTTGGTTTTTTTAGGCGAGCCGTTCTCCAATCCTTTGGCCCCAGATGGCCACGATGTGGATGATCCTCACTCCTTCCACCAGTGAGTATTTGTTTTAGGATTATGGAATTTAGATGGGCAATAAATAGGAGTGGTGGTGTTGCTGATGGTGAAAGAATTTTAAATATCTTGTTAATAAGGGTTGTCAAGAGATCATACCACTTAGCATAGGAATATCGGAGAAATTCTGACAAGGAAAGTGCTTGTTCTTTAACTGTGATAACAGTATTATATGAGAATTAATTTTCCCTGTACAAAATTAAAACATTGGAAAAAGGGTAAAATCTTTGATAACCTCCCCAATTCCAGTTCCTTTCTTAGAGGTATGCACAGTAACCTTTTTTAAAAATGTGTATCTTTTCCTCTTACTCCTTTTTTTTTTTTCGGTACTGGAGATCGAATTCAGGACCTTGCGCTTTCGGGGCCAGGCAGCAGAACCACTGAGCTAAATCCCCAGCTCCTCTTACTCTTTAACACATTTATATGCATACATACTTACCTGAGGAAAATATATCATTGTTTTACAAGTTAAAATATTTAAATGGTGTGATATAATATATATCATTTTGCAAATTTTTAAAACCCCATTCAGTGTCCTGGAAATTTTTTTCATGACAGTAACTCCCTTATTGACCAAATTTGTCAGGTGCCAAGGGGGGGAAATATATATATATTTTGGTACTGGGGATCGAACTCAGGACCTTGTGCTTTCAAGGCAGGCACAGTGCCATTGAGCTAAATCCCTGGCCCTCCCAAGAATATATTTTTGACTAGACTTTGTCCTTGGCCTGCTGAGCCCATCTATAGCATAGAGTTAAGAACCCTCTCCAATACTTAGCCAAGTTCCTCTTAGTAATTTTCTATAAATCATCCCTTGTTTCTGTTGTGTTCGAGTTAAGCTCAGTCTGTCTCTCTTATTGCAATAGTATTGATTCCTGTTCTAGTAATTTTCAATAAAGTCTTTCTTTGAGGGAGGAACTTGGTTAGATATCAAAGACGGGAAGGAGAGCTTGATTGGATATCAAAAATGGGGTAATTCTTAATAAATTAACAGAGCCCTAGTCAAGAGGCCTCAAAGGAGTCTGACTCTAGTTTATCAAGGAGTAAGTCCTTGGTGTACTAATTGAAATTTTACTTTTACCATCAGTGCTGTCTGTCCCACATTAGGGAAACACCATCACAGTTTGTTTAGTAAATCTCCAGTTAAGGGACATTTAGGTTCTTATTACCTTTTATTATTTTCAGGGCTACAATTGAATCTCTTTTACAGATCTTATGTACATGACAGTAATTGGCTGAGCTAAATTTAGATTAATGGAGTTGCTTATTCATATAATATATACACTTTTTTTTTGGTACCAGGGATTGAACTCAAGTCCTTGCGCTTGCGCAGCAGGTGGTGAAACCACTGAGCTAAATCCCCAGCCCTTAACTTTTAATAAATACTGCCAAATTGTCTTCCAAATGAGTTACACTGATTCACTTTACTTTGTATTTCTCTGGTTTCTTTTTTTGGTATCAGGGGTCGAACTCAGGACCTTGTGGTTGCGAGGCAGGCACGGCGCGACTGAGCTAAATCTTCCTGGCCCTATCTGGTCTCTAATTAACCATGTTTTTTACATGTTCCTGCTTCATTTCCTGTTGGGTACTAATTTTTAAAATCTTTGCCTTTTCTTCTAGATCTAAACTCACCAATGAAGACTTCAGGAAACTTCTCATGACCCCAAGGGCTGCACCTACTTCTGCACCACCTTCTAAGTCACGTCATCATGAGTAAGTCTTCAGGTGACCCAGTCTCTCTTCTATCTCCTTTGCTCCTGTCTATCCTTTTGTATTGAACCAGAATGTCTAAGGAGTTGAAAAGTCTAGTCCTTTTTTGAAGCCTGTGTTTTTTTTATTATCTCCCTATGAAGATTGAAGCTCCAGTGAGGACCGAGATGCCCTGGGTTCTCATTGTTTCTTAGGGTATATTCCACTTGTGCTAGAGTCGCTGATGGTGTGAATCAACATAGTTTTGGGTCTGTTCCAGCCCCACAGACTCAGACTTTCTGGGATGGATACTTGGGGCCATGTGATATTAATGCTTTTTAAAGTTTGAGAACTGATCATAAATATTGATGTTTATCTGTGTGATTGAAACTGTGGCTTTGGTCGGATTCTAGGCCTTTTTAAAAAAAAAAAAATCTTTATGGGCACTTCTTGGAGTTCTCCAGGTTGGGGCAATGTTTTACTGTCAGTGATTTTCTTGTCTCTTGTAGGATGCCAAGAGAGTACAATGAGGATGAAGACCCAGCTGCACGAAGGAGGAAGAAAAAAAGGTGGAGACAGGGTGAAAGGCTGTTGGGTTTTAAGACAGATGTGTTTAAGGAAAGGGAGTAGAGGCTGAGATTTTCATTTGTTGTCTTGAGGTTCTCTGCTTCCTTAATGAAGAGAGTGATACTTTTTTTTTTTGGTACCGGGGATCGAACTCAGGACCTTGTGCTTTGGAGGCAGGTGGCGGAACCACTGAGCTAAATCCCCGGCCCAAGAGAGTGATACTTAAGAGTGGCAGTGTATGGCTTTGGAATCAGCCTGAATGTATTTTAGTGTCATCTCCACCAGTTTTTAGCTGGATTACCTTGTGTATTTTGTTTAACCTCTCTAATCCATGGATAGAATGTAGATAACACACCTGTGGTCCCAGAACTCTCTGGGAGGCAAAAAAAAGAACTGGTGATGTAGCTAGTGTGTGTGAAGGCCTGGGGTTCAATCTCCAGTACCACTCAAAAAAAAAAGGAATATAGACAACAATAGGCTCTTGTGTGTGTGTGTATGCTTAGAACCAGTGCCTGGCATATAGTACCACCCGCTACATCCTGGCTGTTATCATCATCATTATTATCATTTTTATATAATATTAAACTTTCTGGAGTGGCTACTTTGATTTTCTTGTCTTCTGAGGGTTGAACAGCAGGGAATGAGTTATTTTTAATTGAAATTTCAGAGGTAATAAAAATTCAGAGACAATGAGTATACTGGTGTATGCCAGTAATCCCAGCACTTGGGAAACTAGCAAGATGAGCATGGGTTCCAGGCCATGCTAGGCTACATAGTGAGTTCACACCTGGCCTGGATGACATAGTGAGACCCTGTGTCCAAAAAAAATTTATATTGAGGATTTTTTTGATTGTGTGTGGAAAAGTCCCTCATAGCTTTAGAGAATCAGTAGAATTAGGTGGCATTAAAGAGTTCTCCAGTGACAGCTGGAGTGTCTCAAGGTGCCACTGGAACAGTATCTGTGAGATGGAAGAAATTGTAGTTTTGATATGAGGACTATCAAGAAGTAAACAGCAGTTCTATTAGGACATATATAGTTTTCACTGTAGAGAGATGGATAAAGATACAGAGAAACAGGCAGAAATAATTCTTTTGACCATTACATAGCAGCTGACGAGTCTTACATATTTGCTTTCTCTGGTCACAGTTATTATGCCAAACTACGCCAACAAGAAATTGAGAGAGAGAGAGAACTAGCAGAGAAGTACCGGGACCGTGCCAAGGAACGGAGAGATGGTGTGAACAAAGATTATGAAGAAACTGAACTTATTAGCACCACGGCTAACTACAGGGCTGTGGGCCCCACTGCTGAAGCGTGAGTACTGAGGAAGCCAGGGCATGGTTCCCTCAGCATCTTGGAATCGTACAATCACAGTATAAGCTCTTCCTCCTACATGTTCTGCTTTGGAATTCTCACTAAGGTATTTCAAGAGGCACTTGCTACTCACAAAGAATTGTTCTAGTATGACTTTTATCATTATACAGGGACAAATCAGCTGCAGAGAAGAGAAGACAGTTGATCCAAGAATCCAAATTCTTGGGTGGTGACATGGAACACACCCATTTGGTGAAAGGCTTGGATTTTGCTCTGCTTCAGAAGGTGAGGCGTGGTAAACAGGTGGGGAGTAATACTAGAGTGCTGAAAGCTCTTGTCTGGACCTTGGTAAAGTGAGGAGGGAGATGTCCCCTAGGACCATCTAGTCTGTAGGAAGGGCTAGATGTGGTCCTTCTGCAAGACTTTTTACTATTCCTTCTTCAGTATCAAATTTTATTTACTTGGGAAAGCCTTCCATGGGCATCCAGGGTTAAGTCCCTCACCCCTTACCTCTTTCCTATACCTTTGCATAGCCCCTTCTATTTCGTTTACAATAGTTATTACACTTTGTTGAAATTATCTGTCTCTCCTGCTGCAAACTGTTATAGTAAAAACAGTATGTCTCCGGTATTTTTTCCTGGCACAGTGATACAGTGGATGTCCAGTAAATAAAGTTTAGTGGATAAAGTGTGAATGTCTAAGCACTACTTATTTTCCTGTTAGGTCCGAGCTGAGATTGCCAGCAAAGAGAAGGAGGAAGAGGAACTGATGGAGAAGCCCCAGAAGGAAACCAAGTAAGTAAATACAGTAGTACCTCAGTTTATAAACACTTTTGTTTGCAAAGTCTGCATCAGGTGACAAATACAACTGCAGCCATCTTTCCCACACAAATACAAATGTGCCCATCTTTTCCAAAATTGTAAAACAAATTAAGTTCATGAACTGAGGTACCACTGTATCAGGGAATGTTTGAAAGTTTAGAAAGCTGGGGCCTAAAGTAGGAACAAAATTATTAAAAAATACTGATGATGGTGTTTGTCTTTTCAGAAAAGATGAGGATCCTGAAAACAAAATTGAATTTAAAACACGTCTGGGTGAGTAATTTCTACACTAGTAACTGCATTCTAGGTGAATTGTAGGGAATTTAATGCTGTCATCAGGATATGTTTCTTCTTTCTCTTGGCCTCTTTTCTTCTTTTTGTCCCCCAAACAAGCTAGTTCCCATAAGATGTAATAGCACCCAAACATAGGGGCTGTGGATGTAACTCAGTAGTGGAGGATTTGCCTAGCATGTGGAAAGCCATGGATTTGATCCCCAGTACTGTGGGGGAAAAACCCAACTTGGATTTAATTAGTTTGGAGCATATGCATTAAAGAAAGTAGCATCTTTAGTTAAAGCTCAGAATATAGAGTCAGAGAGACCTCGGTTTGAATCCTCACAGTGAAACCCTAGTAAGTAGGTGGATGATTTTAGCCAACTGACTTTGGTTTCTGTTTGTTCCTATATAAAAGTTGGTTTCATGTTAACTTCATGGGATTATTGTAGGGAAGAAAAGAAATGAAATATATAACATGCCTATAATATTGAGCATGTAGTATAGCTGTCTTTGTATTAGCATTAATAATATTTTAAACCCCACCCTTCATCCTCAGAGGGCATCATACAGTGCAGGCACAAAGAGTCCTTGAGAAGGCCTAGAAGAGTGGATGGGAGCCCAGGAATTTTTTTTTTTTAATAACAGCTTTATTGAACTGAAATTTGCATACTATACAATTTACAAAATTAAAGTGTATGATTTAGTGGATTTTAGCATGTTGACAATGTTGAACAACAGTGAGCACAATCAAGTTTAGATCATTTTTGTTATCGCTAAACAAAACACTTTACCCTGGGCTGGGGATTTAGCTCAGTGGTTCTAGCACCTGCCTTGCCAACTGCAAGGTCCCGAGTTCGATCCCCTGTACCAAAAACAAAACAAAACAAAACACTTTACCCACTTGGGTAGTGAAATGAAACACACTTGGTGAAAGGTTTGGATTTTGCTCTACTTTAGAAGGTGAGGCCTTCTAGCTATCATCTCTCAATCCATCTCTCCTAAATTTAGGCAACCACTGAGCCATTCTCTATCTTCATACATTTTCCTATTCTGGAAATTTATTTATTTTTATTCAAAATAGGTCATGCTTATAGCAACATTAAAGACTTTAACATATCCAAAGAAATAGAAATCCGGCAAAGTGAGCTCTCACACTGTGTTGGAAATAAGTCAGAAACCAAAAGCAGAAGCATACTTAGACTACAATAACTTTTTTGTGTGTTTTTTTCTTCTCTTATTTCTTATTATTTGTCTCTTATTTCATACTTTATATATTAAGTTTTTCATATAAGGGAGATCATGTGATGTCCAAGCTTGTGTGTTTGATTTATTTTAGCAAGCCCAGGCTTTGGATTGGACTGTGTGGGTCCCAGTTTTTGCTCTTGTTTTTTGTTTTTTTGTTTTTTTTGTGTTTTTTGGTACCAGGGATCGAACTTGGGTGCTTGCACTTGTGCAACAGGCTGCAAAACCACTGAGCTAAATCTCCAGCCCCCAGTTTTTGCTCTTATTTGGTAGCTGTGTGACTTTAGGTAAATCACTTCTCAGCTTAATATCTTAGTAGCAACATGGAGATAATAATGCCCTCTCACAGGGCTATTGTGAAGATTGAATGAAGCAAATCATGCATAGCATTTGGCATGGTGCCTGATGCAGAGTACACACCTAATAAATGACCACTGTTTTTTTGCCCCGTACCTGGGATCGAACTCAGGACCTTGCACTTTTGAGGCCGGTGCAGGACCACTGAGCTCGTTTTTTGGGGTTTTTTTGAGACAGGGTCTCACTATGTAGTTCAGACTGGCCTTGAACTCACTATGTATTCCAGGCTGACCTTAAATGCATGGTGATCCTGCCTCAGCCTCCCAAGTGCTGGGATGTGCCACTATGCCCGGCCTTGCCCACTATTATTATAGAAGGTTCTCATTGACTAATAACTACTCTTTCCCTTTGTGTAGGCCGCAATGTTTACCGTATGCTTTTTAAGAGCAAAGCATATGAGCGGAATGAGCTGTTCCTGCCAGGTCGCATGGCCTATGTGGTAGACCTGGATGATGAGTATGCGGACACAGACATCCCCACCACTCTTATCCGGAGCAAGGCTGATTGTCCCACCATGGAGGTGAATAACAGAGTTCTGAAAGCCTGTCACATAATCTTCAAACCTGGGAATCAGCGTTGCCTCATCCTTCATATCACCATGTCCTTTTCATTTTTTTACCACCTAAGTCTCAACTGAATCCATTCACTTTTCTTCATCTTCATCAATAACATTGCGGTCTAAATCACAGTCTCTTGCTGGAACTATTCAGAGGCCCCTAATTGTTTTTACTATTCCTGCTTCCACTCTGGTTTGTATTCATTGAATCTTTTTTTGTTTGTTTTGGTTTTTTTGGTACTAGGGACCGAACTCAGGACTTTGTGCTTGCGAGGCAGGTGGTGGAACCACTGAGCTAAATCCCCAGCCCTCATGGAATCCTTTTATTGAGATATAATTCACATGCTATATAATTCATTTTCTTAAAGTATACAGTTCAACAATTTTTAGTATATTCATGTGATTTTGGGGTCAAGTCAATCAACTTTAGAATTTTTCTTTATCCCCCAAAGAAGCCTTGTACTAAGCCAGGCATGGTGGCATATACCTTAGTCCTAGTACTCTGGGAGGCTTAGGAAGGAGGATTGTAAGTGACCTGTCTCAAAATAAATAAAAAAGAGGGTGTTCAGTGCAAAGGTTCTGAGTTCAGTTCTCATTCCTGCAAGGCTCTCTAGTCATCCATTGCCCCGTTTCTCCATTTCACCTCCCACTGTGGCCTTTTCTGTGTTCTTTTTTTCATTTTTATTTTACTTTGTTTTTCTTTTTAAGCTGGCCTTGAGGTCACGGTGATCCTCCTGCCTCAGCCTCCTAAGTGTGGCACCATGTCTGGCTACTTTTTATTTTTATAATGCAAAATTTTTGTGTTATCACAAAAAGTTTAGAAGCTTTCTGTGGTTTCCTATTCCTAGGATAAAGAGCACAATCTTCACCATGGGCCTATGAGTCCCTGCAACATTTGGCCTTTCTAGCCCCATTTCATCATGCTTCCCTGTTGTTTGTTCTCCAGTCATCCTGGCTTTCTTGAATGTTTGGAATTCACTTTGACCCAGGACCTTAATGCATGCTGTTTTCTCTGTCTGGAATGTCCTTCCATAAAACCTCCATTCGCTGCTTTCACCTGGTTAACTAACTCCTCCCTCAATTTGTTAAGTAAGTAAATGAGTAAAGGTAGACGTTCCTGTTCAGTGTGATAACATTCTTGTTTCTTGGGATTTTTCAGGCCCAGACTACACTGACCACAAATGACATTGTCATCAGCAAGCTCACTCAGATCCTTTCATACCTGAGGCAGGGGACCCGAAACAAGAAACTCAAAAAGAAGGATAAAGGTACCTTTAGACAAACTTACCCCCTAGGGGATGGCATCTGAAGACGGAACCAAGGTCTCCTGGAGCTTTCTGCCTCTGGTACATTGGGAGGCTAGCAGGGAGCAGAGAAAAATGGCAGCAATGGAGCACTGGCAAGATGAGTATATCCAGGTTCTGTCTGCTTGATCCACCCTGAAAACAGTAGTCAGGAAGAGGGAGAGAGAGTATTGTTCTACATTCCAACATTTTAAACAAAAGAGGTTAAAAAGGGCATTGAGAGTTCAAGTGGGTAGTGTAGCTGAATGGGAATTAACTTCAGAGTGTGTTCCTGACTTTTTTTCCTTTTACCTGAGTACTTTCTTTATATTGCAGGGAAGCTGGAAGAGAAGAAACCTCCTGAGGCTGACATGAAGTATGTGTCCCAGCCTCAGGCACCTGGTCTGAGGGAAGGGTTGTTTCTTGTTGGCTCCTTACAGAGGTGTTGGTATGAGAATCTGTAAAAGTGGCCAGGGTGAGTAGAAATGTATGTGACTTTGGCATCTACTGATCTCTTTTTTTCCCAGCATTTTTGAAGACATTGGGGATTATGTTCCCTCCACAACCAAGACACCTCGGGACAAGGAGCGGGAGAGATACCGGGAACGGGAGCGTGATCGGGAGAGAGACAGAGACCGGGACCGAGAGCGGGAACGAGAACGGGAGCGGGAGCGGGAGCAGGACCGAGAGAGAGAGGAGGAAAAGAAAAGGCACAGCTACTTTGAAAAGCCTAAAGTGGATGATGAGGTGAGATGTGGGCCCTTGGCACCAGGTAGTGGAGCTACCTCTCTTTGCCAGGCTGGGTCTGGGATCTTCCTGATATATAGTTGTCTTGTGGCTTCATAGTAGCAGCTGGGCCAACTAACTGAGGGTTGGAATCATCCTGGTCATGGGGAAGGTGGATGAGGAATTGATTCAGACTTGGGAGAGGGATGAGTGGGAATCTCATGGTGATACTTATCTCTGTTTTCGTTTGCTTTCCAGCCCATGGATGTTGACAAAGGTGGGTTGTATCCAAAGTAAACCTGGGCTGAGAGTCTGACTTAATACATAAAGCTGGCAAAGGTGGATTGGGGAACTCCTGAGTTTGGGCTCCATAATAAACATATTTTACTTTATGTAATAGGCAGAATGAATCTGGAGTTCCCCCACCTTGCTGGGCAGTGGTGGGTTATATGTGCTCTTAGATAATTTTTCAAGCACTGAGGTTTTGAGGGGGTGGCAGGTGTTGAATGTTAGTGTTCTGGTTACTCTGCTGCCCTCTTAATCAGGGTAACTCATTATTAATCTGGAATTTGGTTAAAATTTTATTAGATAAAAGGGGTTTATAAAGATAAAAAGGATTTAATGAAGCCACAAATTGAAATTTGTTGTGGGGAGGAGGTTCAGAATATTAGTTCAAACTTAACCAGACTTCTCTGTCTACTCAGGACCTGGATCTGCCAAGGAATTAATCAAGTCCATCAATGAAAAGTTTGCTGGGTCTGCTGGCTGGGAGGGCACTGAATCATATCCTTTATTTAAACATGCTCCTGAGTTATAGAGAGGTTTTCTCTTTTTATTCCAACTCTCCCTGTCTTCTAGCTTCCTCCTACCCCTACCTGCACCTTCCCTTTTGTGCTAGATTTTGAAAGGGATAAAACGATGCCTTGCCTCTTTCCCAGAGGATTCATTCAAGCTCACAGCTTGCTGTTGAAGTATTTCATGTTGAGGTCTCTACTCCTGGAATCTCTGCCTGAAGCTTTCCTGTAAGAGATGAAATTTTGTCTAATATTTTCTTTAACTAGCATATGCTGAAGAAGCCAGAAGACAAAAAGCAGCTGGGTGATTTCTTTGGCATGTCCAACAGTTATGCAGAGTGCTATCCAGCCACGTATGTAGGATCCTGTTAGGGAGGGTGGGATGACTGGGCAACATGTTGAGTGAGGTGGAAAATTGACCTGTGGGGACACATGGGTACTTCTTACTTGGATTAACTCTTCTGTTAGGTTCTGAATGGGAAGTCAAGAGGGGTGGTCATTCCTAATGTTTGGATTTCTGCATGCAGCCTAGTGATCTGGGTCTACAGTATCTTTTCAACTGCTCTTTTTCTTTAGGATGGATGACATGGCTGTGGATAGTGATGAGGAGGTGGATTATAGCAAAATGGACCAGGTATGGCATTAGGAGGATGCTTTGGATCTTTGGGCAGTTATTCTAGCATATCTCTTTCTCTGTTCCCCCCAAATCTGTCTCACTTCCTGATTCCTACTCCTGCTGTAGCAATAAAACTAGTAGCATTGTAGGTCATGTTTTAGAGTCTCTATACAAGATCAAGTAAGGTAGGGCCAAAATCTATATTCATTTCCTACAACAAAAATGAAGGGCCAGGGATTTAGCTCAGTGGTTCCTCCGCCTGCCTCGCAAGCACAAGGACCCGAGTTCGATCCCCGGTACCAAAAAAAAATGAGTATCAGGGTTTGATTCCCATCTTTGGCAGTAAGTAAGCATTAATACATAAGTGCAAAGGTTAGAAGGAATTGCAGTCTTTAGAAAATATCTAGATTTCTAAACATGATTCATGTTTTCCTCTGTCTTAAAATTCTTTTTTTTTTTCTTTTTTGGTACCGAGGATCGAACTCAGGACCTTGCGCTTACAAGGCAGGCCATGGAACCACTGAGCTAAATCCCTGTCGTAAACAAAATTATCAAATGTTAACTATTTTTGAAAATTTTGCTTAAGACAGAGGAAAGTGTCAATCTTGGCTAGAATAAGTTCCAGCTATTTTCTAAAGACTGCAATGCCTTCTATCCTTTCCACTAAGGAAATGGGAGGGAGGAATAGTAAAAAAAGGTTTATAAAAAGAGAGAATTGAAGAAAAAAATGGAAATAGAGCTTCTGTAAGTGGAAAGGGGAATAAGAGTTGGAGCAGAGATAGGAGAGGAAAGGAACAAAAAAAAAGAATGAAGATGTGTTATGTACATGTACAAACTCCCCACGATAAATGTAATCATGTATTACACAAACTAATACAAATAATAATGAAAACAAATCCACCATTAATTATGAAGAAATTTCATCTTTCCCTTGTTCTCAGTGTACTGCAATGTTGGGAGCATGGTTTAGGTTTGAGCCTTGTTTAATCCTTCTGCTATTAATTAGTTTGGTGACTCTTTTTTCACTCAGTATTGGGACTGAATGCAGGGCCTTGTGCATACTAGGCAAGCTCTCTTGACTTACCTCCCCAGCTCTTTTTTAAATTGTATTTTTTAACAGGCTCACAAATTTGGCCAGAGTGGCCTCAAACTAGGCAATCCTTTTTGCTATACCCTCCTGAGTAGTTTGGATTACAGGTGTGTGTCACCATGCTGGACTCCTTGCCATGTTCTTTTACTGTTTAAAACTGCCTTGGTTTTCTTCATCAGGAAAAGAAATATAATTTCCTCTTCACAGGTTTTTGTGAGAATTAATACGTTTTCAGTGTTCAGAATAATGTCTGGCACTTAGTAAATTTATAGGAAATATTATTTATTGGGTAGGATTTATTAATGGTTTAACTTGAGTTTGTGGAAGAATCTGGCTTTAATGAAGGTAAATTTCCTTTTCTACCAACATGTCTTCTTTTCCCATCCACTTATTCTGTCCTGCCACAGGGTAACAAGAAGGGCCCCTTAGGCCGGTGGGACTTTGATACCCAGGAGGAATACAGCGAGTATATGAACAACAAGGAGGCTTTGCCCAAGTGAGTTGGTACTAAATATGGGGGGGGGGGGGTTGCCGTGAATAAGAGTTTGGCAGTTGGTTAGATTAGCTCATACTGGTTAGACAACATAGTCCAGAACAGGTATGTTGCTTGGAGACCCCTCTGGGAAAACCTTGCTACTACTATGCAACTCCTGATACCTTCTTCACAAATGGCCCTTTTCAGGGCTGCATTCCAATATGGTATCAAGATGTCTGAAGGACGAAAAACCAGGCGCTTCAAGGAAACCAATGACAAGGCAGAACTTGATCGCCAGTGGAAGAAGATTAGTGCAGTAAGTGGGACACTGTCTCAGGTGGGAGGGTTTTACCTGGGAGGGGTCACTGACCCACAGATTCAGGAACATTCAGGGAGTTGGAGGGCCACGGAAGTGAGAGAGAAGCATTAGGACTCAGGTGAGCTTAGATTAGCAATATGACTGTAGACTATCACGGGTTATTTTGCAGATCATTGAGAAGAGAAAGAAGATGGAAGCTGATGGGTGAGCAGCATTATTCTTTTGTGGGACTCACTGGAATTGTTTAGTGCATTGATCTTATGCTGACTCATTTCTTCTTCCATTGCAGGGTTGAAGTGAAAAGACCGAAATACTAATCTCCAGTTCCTACTGGAGAATCTCCACATGGATGTTCTTTCTACTACTTTCTTCCTGCAATTCCTAGTAAGGTTGCAGTGTGGTTTTTTTTCCCTGAATGTATATAAAATTTTATTGTATAATCATTTGGTTCCATTAAAATTGATTAACCTGCTGTCTTCTCTGTGTTAAGCATACCCATCAAGGGTCCCTAGAGCACCAGGAGGCCAGTTCCACTGTTGTATGACCATTTCCCAACGGGCTATAATTTGTATGTCTCACTGCTGGGAGGCTCTGAACCACCAGTGGTACATGCATACCACTCACTGGTGGTACATATACAACTGTCCCATTGGGTTGGCCTGGAACAGTTCCATTGGGTGGTACAGGCCACCTGATGGGACAGTTTTGTATGTACCACCAGTATTTCAAATCAGCAGAAACACATTAAATCACATACAAAGTTGGGTGTGGTGGTGCACACCTATATTTAAAAAAATTTTGAGACAGTCTTGCTATGTAGTTCATGCTGGCCTTGAACTTGTGTGGATCCTCCTGTCGGTCTCCCAAGTGGTGGGATCACAGGCATGTACCACCATACCTTTTTTTCTTTCTTTTTTTTTTTTGGTGCTGGGGATTGAACTTGGGTCCTTCTGCTTGCGGGGCAGGTGGCAGAACCACTGAGCTAAAATCCCAGGCCCACACCATACCCTTTTTTTTTTTTTTGGTGCCAGGAATCAAACTTGGGTCCTTGCACTTGCACAGCAGACGGTGAAACCACTGAGCCAAATCCCCAGCCCACCATACCCTTTTTGGTGCACACATTTAACCCAGCAATCTGGGAGGCTGAGGCAGGAGGCTCAAAAGTTTGAGCTGAGGGCTGGGGATTTAGCTCAGTTGGCAGCACGCCTGCCTTGAAAGCACAGAGTCCTGTGATGATCCCCAGTGCCAAAAAAAAAATGTTTGAGCTGAGCCTGGGCAAGTTAGCAACTTAGCGAGACCCTGTCTCAAAAGAAAAAATGCTGGAGATGTAGCTCAGTGTGAAGGCCCTGGGGTCAGTTAAATCTGCAGTGTTGAAAAAAATCACATACAGAAACTCATACTAGTCTCCTGAACTGTGATTGTAAATTCATAGACAGGATGTTTACTAGCCAGTTCCAGTTAGGAAAAAGGTCACAGAGACATGGCTCATAAATACATGAAGTGTCAGTACAAACAAACCCAGAGCTTCCAGTTTAAAATTCAGTTTCTGCAAGTACCATCATGTCTCATAGAACTGATCAGAGTGCTTTGGTTGGCTACACGTTTGATGGGTGACAAGAATTCTCAGAACCACATACTCTAGTGACTTTGTTCCAGTCATTAGCAAATGGGACGGACATAATGCCTTTTCAAAGTCCCTAAGCCTCACTTGTTTCACCTCTCCAAAGTTGGGCATCAACATATAAAATGTCTTAGCCAGCATTCTGGCAAGCTGAGGTAGAAGGATTACAAGTTTGAGCCCAGCCTGGGCAATTTGGTGACTTGGTAAGAGCTTGTTTCAAAAAACCAAAACGGGCCGGGGATTTAGCTCAGTGGTTCTGCCGCCTGCCTCGAAAGCTCAAGGACCCGAGTTCAATCCCTGGTACCAAAAAAACAACAAAAAACCAAAACAAAGTACTCTCCAAAACAAAAAAGACTCAGAAGGCTTAGTACTACAGAGATATGAGCAGGTTCCTTTTGGCCACAAGGGAACCTGCCTCTGCAGCACCGTGCAGTGTTCCCACCATTGAGGCTTTTGACAGCAGGGATGTCCAGAACATCTGCTGCCATGCCCATTTTGCTTTTCAGCTTGGTAGCCTTGAGCACTGGCGGTCTGGCCACCGAGGGGCTGGAATCAAACTATAGGAAAATTGAGAGCATTCATTTGACCACGATAATGTTGGGCAATGACTACTTCAGTGTGTGTGCAGGATGCATTCTGTCCTTCTGTCCGTGGCCTCCATTGGTCATCTTTACATGACTTTTGCTTTGTGGGTTTTTTGTTCTTCAATTTTTTTCTCCCAGTACCGGCAATTGAATTCAGGACCTTGCGCTTGCCAGGCAGGCGACTGTGGCTTTTTTGCTGCTGCTGCTTGAGAGCCCTGGCCGCAAACCTTGCCATGGTTTGAATTTACCAAGCATCCCACTCTCCTATACTGATGGGGATAAGTCCTCCTGGTTGCTGAGGGAGAACTTCAGCTGTCAGGATACGCCAAGATGAAGGGAATAAAACTTAACGCAGTTGTCAACTTCGTGAAAGACTACTACTAGTCAACTGTGTGTTTAGGGAGGGAGGCCTCTCAGAACTCCGGCCGCTCCTCCCACAACCTGGACGACCACCCTCAGCCTCTGACGTACGTCTCTGACGCACTTCCGTCCCCGCCCACACACGGGAGCCGTGTCGTGGGCCTCAACCGCGGCCTTGTAGTTGGTTCTTGTGCTGGCGCGGGTTTGGCCCTCGGTTCGGAATCCTTCCGGACATGGATAGCACGTGTGAGGAGGGGCCAGCGAACGTTGGGAGCGACGAGGAGGACTCTGACTCCACTGAAGCCCCAGCCCGGATCCGGGACACACCGGAAGACATTGTGCTGGAAGCACCGGCCAGTGGGCTGGCGTTCCACCCAACCCGCGACCTGCTGGCGGCGGGGGACGTGGATGGGGATGTGTTCGTGTGAGTGAGGGCCATGTCGAGGGGCATATCGAGGGGCGTGGTAGAGGTGGGGAGCCTCTTTTGGAAGCTCCCCAGGGATGAAACTGGGACGAGGATGGAGTGAATGTTGCCAGGAGACAAATTTTTCTTTCTTTCTTTTCTTTCTTTCTTTTTTTTTTTTTTGGTACCGGGGATCGAACTCGGGACCTTGTGCTTTCGAGGCAGGCGGCGGAACCACTGAGCTAAATCCCTGGCCCCAGGAGACAAATTTTGCAGGACTCATCGGGTCTTATTCTTTAAATGTTCAACTTTGAACAAGTTATCCACAAAGCTGAATCCCAGCAGTTTGGAGGCAGGAGGACTGCCGCGATTTCGAGGCCAGCCTGAACTACATAGCGAGATTCTGTCTCCAACAAACAACCCAGAAATCAAACAACTGCATGATGGCCCAGAGACTGTATCGGGGAAAAAAGGCGCTGGAGGCCCAAAGTTCCCACTCATATTGAGCCTGAGACTGGCTCAACAGGCCCCTTGGTTTTGCCCTTTTAGTGGATCCTTTTAAAAAACACATGCCGGGCCGGGGATTTAGCTCAGTGGTTCCGCCGCCTGCCTCACAAGCAGAAGGACCCGAGTTCGATCCCCGGTACCAAAAAAAAAACAAACCCACGCACATGTCATCCCGTCACTCCCTTGGTTAAAACCGTTCAATGCTCTGGTTTTAGGATTTTAAACAAACTTCATTTGGTTTTCAAGGCCTTCTCCATCTAGCTCTTACCTGTTCTTCCTTTTTGCATTTTGTGCTCATTCGTATTTAATCATACATATATATTTGCCATTTAGCCTTATTTTGACTGACTATGAACAGGCTGCGTTTTGTTAGTTTTCTCTTTAGAACCCATGGCAGACTAGTAGAGCACTGGTCACCTGGTTTGGAGTGGTCTGGATGGAGTGGGGACCATCCCCACCTTACCTGAGCCTGAGGGCGCTCTGGTTTTGATGAACATAACTCGAGGTGGAAATTGGCCCCAGTGCCCCACCTAACACAGTGCCACCTGTGAAGCCCACGCTTTCTCCCCCGTATTGGTAGTGCTGGGGAGAGGCTCGTTGGGAATGTAAAGTGGTGACCTGTTTGAGGGCCTGGCCAGCGGGGAAGCCTGTGGGGCCCCAGACACACCCCACAAGGGACAGCCCCCGGGAGAGTCGGTGCCAGAGGCAGGCTCGGGTCTTGGTGTGTTGGGCAGAGCCGCCCTGAGCCCACTGATGCAACTGGGCAGAACCGAGCTGGTGCCGGCGCAGCGCTGCCTGTTGATTTGCTGCCTGTGTAGGAAGCTCCCCACCCTCTGCTGGACTCTTTCTCACCCCTCCTCCCCTTCCTCTATCCCACATATGCAATGACTTTAATTTTCACTTTTGTAGTCTAATTCTTTGTATTACAACATGAAATATAATTGCATATACGGACCAGACTTGTTTTACTCACAAATAAAATTTTAAGCAGTTAAAAAATACATACATTTTATATATATATATATATGAATTTTTTTTTTTTGGTACAGGGGATTGAACTTGGGTCCTTGCACTTGGAAGGCAGGCGGTGGAACGACTGAGCTAAATCCCCGGAGATATATATATATATATACATGTATATGTCTCCATATGTAGTTCAGGCTGGCCGTGAACTCACAGGGATCCTCCTGCCTCAGCAGTGTTGGGATTACAGATTTGCACCACTATGCTAGGATTTTTTCAAACTTTTTGGCCTTGCCCCACAATAAAAATAGCATTTTAATGCTATTTATACATAATAATGTACAATGATAATTTCTGGTTTACTCAGTTGTTATTGCAAGCACACAAAATGCTGATTGCAGCTTACTATGGATTATGATTGGAATTTGAAAAACACTGTCCTGGAGTGTAATCTGTAATGTTTTGTTCTCCATTTTACTTCCTGCTTCTAGTTCAGGGTAGGTGCTCAATGCAGGCTTAAACACAAAATATGGGGTGGAAGCATTGGAAAGCTACTGAGGGTTTATAACCAGGAGAGTTGTGCTGTGAAATTTACATAATTAATTAAAATGTCAACCCATTAGTGGTCATGGCTTTGGTAGGTTAACTTCTGTACTTTCATTTCTGAAAATGGGAATAACACCCACCTTGCAGAGAGAGCACTGTTAGTACAGCCCTTGAGCAGTTCAACACATGTAGGTTGTTTTTTTTACTATTCTACCCATATTTAGAGTGGCTGATTGTTGGGAGATTTGTGCCCTACATCTCCACTTTTCTTCCCACTCCCCAAAACTTCATTTACTCAGTTTATCATCAAATTCTGTCTCATAAATGGTTCAGGGAGAACAACCTTTGGCTCTCTCCCTCCCCATTCTTCACCCTCAGCTATGGCCTTCTGTTGGTACTGACTCTGCATGACTATTCTCAAGAGGTTCTATCTAAGATTAAAGCCAGACTTTTATTGTAGAAGGGACATTTATGTCTGCCTCCACCCTGCTCTGTTCTCTGCCAAATGAACTCACTTTTATGGCCCTGCTGACATGTTGTCACCTTAGTAGCTTTCCAGGGACCTCATTTTTGTTTTGGGGATCAACCCATGGCCTTACACATGCTTGACATATATTCCACCTCTGAGCTAGTCCCAATCCCCTGGGTCTCATCTCCCTTCTCAAATATTAATTGTTTGCGACTATTAAGCCATTTCTTCAGGCTAGACCCTGAGATACAGAAGACAATTAGCAGACCGTGTTCTTTCCACATGGAACTTAACTGGCAATTAAGTATGCATTTGGCCCAGTTAGAGAATCTGCTGTGGAATATTCCCTGGACAGGTGCTTGCTTCAAAGTTGAGTTTACAGCTGGTGCCTCTCTAGTCTACCTCCATTTTGGTCTTTTTTGTTTTTTTTTTGATACCAGGAATCCAACTCAGGGCCTCTTGCTTGCCAGACAGATGTGGCAACACTGAGCTACCTCCCCGGCTTTTTTTTTTTTGGTACCAGGGATCAAACTCCGCCCAGCTTTTTTTTTTTTTTAGATAGGGTCTCACTTTAGTGCAGCTGGCCTCAAACTCAGTGATCCTCCTGCCTCAGCCTCCCAAGTGCTGGGATTACAGGTGTGTACCACCATGCCTGGCATTTGTCAGTATTTTGATAATGGTCATAATGTGCTATAATTAATTGTGGCTTCTTCTAGCTCCTAGCGCTTGGAGCGCACAACTTAATTTACTTCCAGCTTCTGGGGCTGGTCTTCTGTTATTGGTTTAACAAGTATTTTTGGGCCTCCACAGTGGTTTGGACTTTTTCCCTAGGCTGGGGTTTTCAAGGATGGTGAAGGTAGGGGTAGGGTTCGGTCACAAAAGTCCTGTGTAAATGTACCTAGAATTAATATGCATTGAAACAAGACCTACCATTTGAAGCTTACTGAAAATTGGTAAAGAGGATGGTAAGCTCTTTGGACTTGAATGTGAATAAGCAGTAACTCCTAGGTAGGTGGGAAGATTGGTCTGCCTAGTTGGCCTCCACATGCCATGCATCCCAGGTATGGACTGGGATCATTACCCTTTCTTTTCTTCTCTCAGCTTTTCCTATTCTTGCAAAGAGGGAGAAACTAAGGAACTCTGGTCCTCAGGTCACCACCTCAAGGCTTGCCGAGCTGTGGTCTTTTCTGAAGATGGGCAGAGTGAGTAATGGGGAAAGCAGCCAGCAGTGTGATGGTGGGAGAGTGCAGCAAGCAAAGTAAGCAGTACTGACCTAGGCACCCTTTTCCACAGAACTTGTTACTGTTTCCAAGGATAAAGCCATCCATGTGCTAGATGTGGAGCAGGGCCGATTAGAAAGACGTATTTCCAAGGCTCATAGGTAAGGGCTGTCAATTTTGTATGTGTGTGGGAGAAGTAAGGATTAGGAAAGGAGGTCCCCACTAGGACAAAGATACTTAAAGAAGTTCTGCACATATGTCTCTCCAGTGCCCCCATCAATAGTCTGCTGCTGGTGGATGAGAATGTTCTGGCTACTGGGGATGACACAGGTGGTGTCCGGCTCTGGGACCAGCGGAAGGAGGGTCCCTTAATGGACATGCGGCAGCATGAGGAATACATAGCAGACATGGCTCTGGATCCAGCCAAGAAGCTGCTGCTGACAGCCAGGTACAACCTCAAAGCTGCCTCCCCATCTTTTCCCTCAGTAGTCTTTCTTCAAGCAACTTTCACCTAAGCCTGCTGCATTGTTCTCTACAGTGGTGATGGCTGCCTTGGTGTCTTCAACATCAAAAGACGCCGGTTTGAGCTACTCTCAGAGCCTCAGTCTGGGGACCTGACCTCTGTCACCCTCATGAAAGTATAGCTGGGTATGATGGGATGGGGTGCACATGCTAGGGGCTTGGTCTGAGGTGGCTGCACAGACATAATTTTCCCTTTTCCCCTGCAGTGTGGGAAAAAGGTGGCCTGTGGATCTAGTGAAGGTACCATCTACCTCTTTAACTGGAATGGTTTTGGGGCCACAAGTGACCGATTTGCCCTGAGAGCTGAGTCTATTGACTGCATGGTTCCAGTCACTGAGAGTCTGCTGTGCACTGGGTCCACCGATGGAATCATCAGGTAAAGGAAGCCACAATAGCTTCAGAGCCATTGAGCACTTGGGGGTGGAGGGTAGGAAAGCTTCTGAAGGAAGCTGGGCAACTCTGGCTAGCAAGTATCCTAACACTGTTCTTCCCCTGCCCAGGGCTGTGAATATCTTGCCGAACCGAGTAGTGGGCATTGTAGGCCAGCATCCTGCAGAGCCTGTGGAGGAGCTGGCTCTTTCCCACTGTGGCCTCTTCCTGGCCAGTAGTGGCCATGACCAGCACCTCAAGTTTTGGGACATGGCCCAGCTCCGAACTGTGGTGGTAGATGACTACCGTCGACGCAAGAAAAAAGGAGGGCCACTGCGTTCCCTGAGCAACAAGGCCTGGAGCACTGATGACTTCTTTGCAGGGCTGAGGGAAGGAGAGGATTCTAAGGCTACAGAAGAGGCGGAGGAGAGTGAGGATGACAGTGACTGAAGGGATGAGCAGGATCTGTTGGGTCAGAAATTCTCATTGAGCATGAGCCTTGCTTCCTAAAATGAATTCCTAAAGAGGATAGGAAATTTTTTAACATGCTCATGAGCTGTACTCGACCCCAAGATATGACTGTATAACAACACTTGTGTAAGAAGTTGCACAGAGGATCAGAACTCTAATGAAGAGGGGAAGAATGTGCCCTGGAGTAGCTGCTCAATCTGCCAGTGTAAGACAAACCCTGAGTGTGTGATAAGACAGCACAGACATGTGTATACTAACTAGGAGTTTAATATAAATACAACCAGCATAGAAAAACTCAAAACCATATATAAACCAAAATCAGAATGACAACTGGTGGGGTGGAAGGGCAAAATTTGACCCTTTGGCTCAGCTAGTCCCCTAAATAAAAACAGATTCATGCTAAGCTTGGGGATGAGGGAGAGGGGCGACATGTGTTACACGGTGAACAGCCAAGAAGAAACACAGGAGTCAGAGGTTAGAGCCTGGGTTCAGGAGGGTAGGGCAAGGTTCCTCACCAGAATTTAAGCCTAATCTGAGCAGCCCTCAGGTGTTACTTGGGCCCTGCCCCAGTAGTGGTTCTGTCTCAGACCTGGGGCAGGGCCTGTGCCCCTCTCCTCCTTTAGGAATCAGTTGGCTGCTGCCCAGGCCTGCTGGGCGGAGGGCTGACACAGGCCTTGCCTATGGTTCAGGCTGCCTGCAGAGAGAGGAAGGGGTCACTGCCTAATGGTAGTACCTGCCTCAGCCCCAGAGGACCACAAGATACTGGCTCCAGACTCACTTAGTACCTCCAGCAGCCGTACAGACACAGCATCCTTGGCCACCTCATGCCCATCCTGCCTATCTGTGGCCAGCATGACCCAGATAAGGCCGCTGAAAGGCACTGGATGCCCAGGGATCACTACCTGGTACCAGAAGTGGTGCCAGCCGGCAGGTCCTGTGCCCAGACACTTGGTGAGGAATACTGGGCTGCCCAGCTTCATTCGATGGCAGAGTAGCTGCAGGGCAGCCCGAGCCCCTTGGTACCCTAGTTTGTCCCTGGCCAGGACCAATTGGCTGCCACCTGGCTGAAGGCAACGAAGAGAGGGACCCATAAGCTGCTGGCGGAGCTGCTGCTTTAGGTCTGGCTTGAGCCACTCCACAGTCACCTGTTCTCCACAGAGGCGTGACTGACCTGCAGGAAAAAGGCAAGAGACAAGGGCACTTCTGAGCTCTGGGCATATGCCCCCAAACTGTGTGAGCCCTTGGGAGTAGACAGACTGTTTAAGGCCTAGCCTCCCCATTTCTGGGTAGTATCAGACCCAAGTTAATAGTCTTGTCCTTATCTGTAAGGGAGGTATAATAAAACTGGCTTTTATGTTTCCTTGAAGGAGTACTATTTGATGCAGGTTTTATCTACCTCATAACCATCACAATAGCCAACCTTTTTGGTCAGTACTAGCTAAGAATCAGGAAATGTGTTAAGTACCATATACCCATTGTTACTTAATTCTCACAACAGTCTGAAAAGGCAGGTTTCTAGACAAGGCTCAGTGGGACCCCCTCGGGCAAGTCAATTTTTCCACTGGAATGTTGAGGATGAAGTCTTGAGATAATGCCCTGGGAGTGCTGAGTTTAGGTAAGGGTTACCTGTAGCGTAACTGCCAAGTGGAAAAAAACCATGCTTGCTTGACCCTAAGATTGTAAGACTAACCACGCTGTGAGAGACGCTTAAGTGTTTGGCTGCAACCAGCCACCCCCACCCTCACCTCCACCCCCACCCCCATCCCCACCCCCACCTCTACCTTCTACAAGGGCCTTTTTGGCCATGGCGGCGGCGCGGTGCGAGCTGAACTTGAGCAGAGCTATCTGCGCGGGCGCCGGGCCCGGACTGGGCAGCAGCTGCGCCTCCTGCAGCCCCGGCCCCAGCGGCTGCAGCGCCAGCAGCAGTGTGTTGTGGTTCACACCCGGCGGCAGCCCGTCCACGCTCAGCTCGCACTTCTCAGTGCTGCGGCAGACGAGCAGCGGGCAGGACGGCCGCAGCGGGTGGTTGTGCAGCGTGGCGATAGCCGCCTGGGCTCCGCGCCTCGAGCTGTAGCGGGCGTAGGCGAAGCCGCGGTTCAGGCCGCTGAAGGTCATCATCAGGCGGAACTCGTAGAGGCGGCCCACGCGCTGGAAGAGTGGGATCAGCTGGTGCTCGTACACGTCCTGGGGCAGCCGTCCGATAAACACCTCGGAGCCGGCCGGCGGTGGACTGCCCACCCAGCCTGCAGAGGAGCGTGGGGAAGGCATTGTCATCCGCCGGACGCGGGTCTCACTTCCCAGCGGGGAAGGGGAGTGAGCGACCGTCCACCTAACGGGTACACCCGGGCCGCAGGGGAATGAGATGACCAAGCTAGCAACACGGCTGGCGCAAAGCAGGTGCACCTTGGGGCTGGCTTCCCCCTCCCGACCCCCGGGCAGAGTGTGGGGAACCCTAGCAAACTTCCCAATCTGCTGGGGTGTAAGTCCGGTCTGGCGCATCGGGTTGCACGCTGGGGCGGGGGCAGCCATACCTGGGGGTGGCCCGCCATACTTCCTCTGCCCGTTCACCTGCACCAGGCGGATGCCCGTCTCCCTGACCCACGCCTCCAGGGCCGCCTTGTTTTCTGGATTCACCCTCTCACACCATTGCTGAGGGAAAAGGCAAGTTGGAATTGCGCACTGCAGAGTCCCCAGCCCCGCGTAGCTTTAGAGTCCCTGTGGCAACCGCCTACGCAGGCCCAACGCCGAACTCCGAACTCCTCCGTCGTCACTTACCTCACATTCTCTTTTGGACTGCATGGCTGTGCCGCTGCCGCGCCGCCGGTAACCTCTTTATAAGTCGTCGCCCCCCACCCCCCACCAGCCTAGGCCTCTGGAAGCTTCTTTACCCTCTGCCCCCAAGTGCTCATTGGCTCTGAGCACGCTCCCGCCTGCCGGGGGTGGAGCTGCACGTGCGCCCCGCCCTTGGACCCTCAGGACAACCACCTCCTGAGGAGGGGCTCAAAAAGCGGAGGGTGGACGTTGGAGGCAGGAATCGGGGAGCCCTTCACCCTAGGGTGTCTTCCCTTTTCCACCCAAGAAGTGATCTGAATGGGTGGCTCAGGCTCTGGTGGGGAAGACTGAGCGAGGCATCAGAGACACATATTCCAATGGTTGAGGCATTTTATTGGACCTTTGGCGACAGGTGTGGTGGGAAGACACCTGCTCCAACTGGAAGGGGGCCCTGCTGATGAGGCCATGTCAGGCCTGTCCAAGTAGCTCAGGAGGTGGACTGGCCTAATTCCCCATAGCTTTCTTTAGAAAGTGGTACAGTACCCGGCCATCTTTGCCAGTGATTACCACAATCATAATAAAAGTAATTGTTCTGACCACTCCTCAGGTCTTCTTACTGGAACAAAAGTGTGCAAAACTGTTTAAGCACAAATGCAGTTTTAGCCTCAAATAGTGCCAGTCCCACCTTCCTCTGAGAGTTTACGTGGCTCAGGAGATACAGAGGGGCTGGCTTGTTCTTCTTCTGATTTCCTCCACAAGATCTTCTCTTCGGACATCCACCTGGCCAGGATGAGGGAAGAAAGTGGTATGAACATCTTCCACTTCAGTGCTTGCTAGGTGCCTACTTCTAGTCATCAGATTTGGCTCAGCTGGGATCAGGACCCAATCAGACACCCCAAGAGACAGTGCCCACTGGCACAGCCGGAAAGACAAGAGGTAATATATATGTGAGGATTGGAGATCTTATCCTATACCACAAGCACAATAATAGATTAAGGCCTTAGGTCCTTTACAAGTTAGTACTTTACAAGTTAGGCTTTTGCTCAGGTCTCATATGGGCAGGGGTGTACCAATATAGCATACATTCCTTGTCCCCTAGCCTTCCTGCCTTTCCCCCTTACCTCTTCCCTGGTGGCCACTGAACGAAGCTTGATGACCCTGTCCTTGAGCTCCTGCTCGCCAATTATAGCCACCAGTGGGATGCCTGCCTCCTCACAATACTGCAACTGGTTCAGTAACTTTGGGTTCTTTTTGTACAGCAGCTCAGCCTACAAGGAACCAAAATACATTAAAAACTGGCTTCTACTATCTTCAAGGACAGCCTGGTGGGGGTCTAAGCGGCACTTTGCTACTAGCTCCACCCCAAGAAGTAATTACAAAAGGCACTATGGATGAACTATCAGTTTGTACCTAAACTCAAGTCTCCTGCCACTTTGGGGCTTGCCTCCTGTACCTTTATACCAGCATTCCACAGCTCTGAGACAAGCTTCAGTCTTTCTTCCAGTAGCTTTTTCTGTGCAGATGCCACAAGCACCTGTGTCTCTGTAGTCCGAACTTTCTCCTCTGAAGCCTAGTAAAGGAGCAAATAGGGATCAGAGAGCTGGGCCAACAACATCAAAGAGCAAACAGGAAAGGCCCTGGTCAGGATTCTAAGAGTCTAGGCCCAACTCAGTGAGCCCCACTAGGAGAAGAGCCAGTCTTCTCACTTAGTGTAGGGCATAAGGTAGCTTTTAAAAGATTTAAGAAATCAATTGACTTGGACATGACTTAACAGAATTCTAGGGCAAAGGCAAGGGGAGGTTATTTACATTCACTTCAAGCTCATCTCCATCCAGCAGGTTATGGGTCCAGAATAACATTCATATGGAAGGACCACCATGAGCCCTGGAAATCAAATCACCCCTGGCATTCTAGTCCCCACTTACTATCTACTCACCATTCATGAGACCATGCCTCTCATGGGGCTGACCTCAAGGTTGTGTGGATGGGGAGTAAGGGAGAATGCTGATGGCGCCCCTTGACTTTTATGCAAAAACTATTTTTAAAGTTCTTACAACTTAAAATGCCTCCTGGAACAATGATGTCAACTGAGAAACTTAGGTGGTGTCCACTCTAGAGATAAGGGACAGGAATATTGGGAAGGATGCCAGAACAACCCATGAGGATGAAATTCAACCAGCCCTTTAAGTGCAGTAGCAACACAGGAGGGCTTGAGACCACGATGTGCTTCCTTAGTGTTTCTCTAGGTGTTAACAGTCAAGGCAGCCATGAGGGATCCCAGGGCCTGACATATGCTTCCAACTGAGAGGCAATATTACAGAGTGGTTAGGAGCCAGATACTGCAGTTTACTACCTAGATTCAAATTCTGACTCTGCCACTGACAAATTTCATGACCATGAGCAGTAAAATGTTAAGTATTCTGTCATGAGGAAAATCTGGGTTATGAGACACAGCAGCCTAGATTCATGACTGCCCCAGGGAAAGTAGGATCCAGAGCAGAAGATCTTGTGGGGAAACAAAGGTCAAAGATCCACAAAAGCAGCCTATAATGGGATGAGACTGTAAGGCCAGTGATCATCTCTTCTCCATTTCTCTGAGATGCTGCTTACCCAAAGCAGCATCACTTGCTCCCTTGGAGATCAGAGACAGTTGGGGGAGTCACCACTTGCCCAGACTGTCCTGAAGACCTACCTCCAGTCTCTGCTCCACAATGGAGAAGATTCGCTCCACTCCAATGCTGAGCCCCACGCATGGCACCTTGCGCCCCTTGGGGTCAAACATGCCCACTAGCCCATCATAGCGCCCTCCAGCAGCCACACTGCCCACACCCAGGGGCTCTTCCCCTGCTTGGGCTGGAGTCTGTAGCAGCACAGCTTCATAGATCACCCCAGTGTAGTAGTCCAGACCTCGAGCAAGGCTCAGATCGAAGGAGATCTGTGGAGACAAGGACATGATCGGTATCAGATTAACACCAGGGACCTGAAGGCACAGAGGTCACCTGGGACTCGCATCTACAACTTGACTCACCTTATCAGCAATGCCAAACAAGGTCAGATACTCAAATAGCAGCTTCACATCTAACAGACCTTCCATGGCCTGCTTGTTTTGGGACAGTTTAGGATCCTGGAGCAGCTGTTCCACCAGGGACACTCCACCTGGGAAGATAGATTTGTGAGGCAGACCAACAAGAAAAAGGCAGTGGGGATTTATACTGTCACCTGGACTGCAAGTACACATGCACATGAATACACAAACACACAGTTTTGTTTTGTTTTTTTGGTATTGGGGATCAAACTCAGGTCCTTGCGCTTGCGGGGCAGGCGGCAGAACCAATGAGCTAAATCCTCAGCCCACAGAGTTTTAACATTAGGTCTATGAATAGTGGGTCGGCTGCTGGGGAGGGAGCTGGGTTCTGTTCCTCACCATGTTGCTGGACATAGTCCCCAATGTGGTCGGCCACCTCAGGTGCAAGGCCCTTCTCTCCCACCATTTCATTCTTCACATCCTCCCAGGACACCTGGGCAGACATATGACAGTCAAGAATTCTGGAGCAGGGCCAGGGATTTAGCTCAGTGGTTCTTGCACCTGCCTCGCAGGGCAGAGTTCGATCCCCGGTACCAAAAAAAAAAAAAGAATTCTGGAGCAGTTTCCTTGCCACAGAGCAAGTGTGGCCCCTCCTTGGGGAGCAGTCAGAGCAGAAGCTGCCCTTTAACCTACATCCTGGGGCTAACCTCTTCAGGTGGGGATGGAGGCAGGTGTCTCTCTCTTAATCTTCTTTTCCTTTTTTTTGGTACTGATGATTGAACTGATGGCCTTTGCACTGAGCTAACATGCCCAGACCTTTTTAAATGTTTGGTTTTTTTTGTGTTTTTTTTTGAGAGAGAATCCTATTAAGTCAACAAGTTGCCCAAAAGAGTTGCAACCTTCCTGCCTCAGCCTCCTAGAGCACTAGGATTGCAGGCATGTACAACCACACCTTTTTTTTTTTTTTGAGATAAGGTGCTGCTATGTAGTTCAGACTGGCCTTGAACTCACTATGTAGCCCAGTCTGACCTCCAACTCGCCAATCCTCCTGCCTCAGCCTCCCAAGTGCTGGGATTATAGGCTTGTGCCACCATGCCCAGCTACCTACCTGTCTTGCTTTTTATTTCTCAAGGCAGGTTGGGATCTGGGAAAAGAAAAGTCAGGTATTTAGATAGTTACCTTGTCCAGCTTGTCCACTGAGGAACAGATGGTACGGAACTTGTTATCAGGAACACCACAGATGGCAAACATACCATCTAGGATGCGCCGGTCATTGACCTGTGAGGAGGACATGTCTTTTTTTTAATGTGACCCTCAATAGCCTTTGGTATCTGTCCCTCTGCCAGACCCAACTTTGCCCTCCCAGCCTTGTTCAGCTCTGACCTTGACCAGAAAGTCTCCTATCTGAAGTGAACTCAAGATCTCACACATGATCTTCAGGCACTCTGCATCTGGGATCATAGGGTCAAATTGCCCAGCAATGTCAAAATCCTGCAGGGAAAAGGGTAACCAGTTTTTTAGGGGTTCAGTGGCCTTAAGGGGGAACTTGAAAGCTCTGCTGTCTCTAAGAAGGCCTGTTTGCACACAAGCACAGACTTCCTCTTTCTTTTGCTGTCTGGCCATCAGCTGAAAGGAAAAGCCCAACATATTTGGGCCTCTCAACAAGTCCTGGTGTCTTTCTCTTCTACTGGGCTACTTTTCTCCATTATCTACTTCATCTTCTTCCCTGATTCCTCATACTGTGTAGGACAATTATCCACTGTTAATCCTTATTTTTTCTGTTCATCAGAAGTCCTCATTTCAGTCTTGATGAGTTGATATCTTAACACTAAATCTTCCTATCCTCTGCTATGATCCTATCACTAGTTTAATACAAAGAACAATGAACACAGATTGCCTGTCTTATCCCTATGATTCCATCATCTGTTGAATACTGAGTTACTTATATATAAAATGGAGAAAAATCCCTCTCTTCCCTACTCAACAATACCACTAATCTACATGAAAATACCACAGAAACCTGAAAGTATTTTCTGGAACATCCAGTTTGCTTAGAAAACCACAATACTCAATAGATTCCACTAGCTTGAGGCAGGGCTCAAGTTACCCATTCTCCTCCCCCGACCCCATTTTCCAAGACTCACACACTGGTAGAATTCCCGATAACGGCCGCGGGTCATGGCTGGGTTATCCCGTCGGTACACTTTTGCTATGTGGTACCGTTTAATGTTGGTCAGTTTATTCATTGCCAAATACCGAGCAAAAGGAACCTGATGACAGAGTTAAGGAGAAAGCCCCTCCTATTGCTGTTTTGAAGTTATCATCTCCCACAGATGCTGGAGTTTAACCTCTCCCCTTGTGGGTAAAACTACTACTGGTAAGATTAACAGCATTTCCTAGTATCAGAAAGAATCAACTGTGCTACTGTGCTACTACCACCAGGCAGCTGAAGTCTTAGACAGTGTCTCTCCCATGGACCATGTCAAGTATAGCAGGGGGTTGAGCAAACTGGACACAGCAGACAAAGGGCCTCAATGTGGGATAATTAAGCAGATGATTCTTTGTGTAGCTTGGAGATAAAGGGCAGGGCAGGGCAGGGAAGAAGTTTCCTATAACCAGGGAACTGCTGTACAGCTAGGAACTGGGCCCTGACATAAATTAAAGCTCAGGTCTCATTCAGGATTCACACTTCTAAGATATGGTTTGTTTAGCCAAGGTCCCCCGCTGGTGTAGAGATATAATTCCTCTAACTGTCAAAGGCTTTATATTTAGCTGATATATATATATATATTATATATATATATATATTTTTTGGTACCGGGGATCATACTCCAGACCTTCCGCGGAACCACTGAACTAAATCCCTGGCCCAAAGGCTTTATATTTAATCTTACCTATGTCTGCCTGTCACTAAATCTAAGGCTAGAAACAGCCCCAGGCCAATGAAGGCCAAAGTCTCAAGACCCCATGTTTAGAAAGATACAGTGAGGTCATAACGGAGGGACAGCAGCTCCCCACCCTGATCCTTCAGGTCATAAATAAGCTTAGAGTCTTCTCCATACTTTCCAGTTAGGGTTTCCTGGAGGAAAAAAAAAAATGTAGTCACAATCATCACTATATTTATTTAAAAAAAATTTTTTTTTTTGAGACAGGGTCTTGCTATGTAATTCAGGCTGGCCTTGAACTCGCAGCAAGCCTCCTGCCTCAGCCTCCCAAGTGCTGGGATTATAGGCGTGCACCACCATACTAGGTGAAAATAAAACAACTGTTTTTGTTTTTTTGGTACCGGGATCGGGGATCGAACTCAGGAGCTTGCACTTGCAAGGCAGGTGCTGGAACCACTGAGCTAAATCCCCAGTCCTTTTTTATAACTTTTTTGTTTGTCTGTTTGTTTTACAACCTAAAAGGTTTTGAAAACAAAAACCTACCACTGAAGCATGATTAATTTTGACTGTTCTATGTTTTTGCTGAGATTGGAAATTTAAATCTACAGTCTCTAATTTAATCTGAAGTAATACCATGGAAAGACTTGGGGAAAAGGGAATTTAGGAAAAGAGAAGAGCAAGAACCAAGAGCCTGCTGGGCATAGTAGTGCATGCCTGTAATCTCAGAACTTTGGGAAGCTAAGACAGGAGGATGGCAAATCTAAGGTCACCCTGGGAAACTTAGCAAGACACTGTCTCAAAACAGGCTGAGGCTATAGCTCAATGCAAAGGTCTGAGTTCAGTATGAGAGAGGTGGGGGGGGGGGAGAATTTACAGCCAGGTAAGGTAGCACACAGCTGTAATTTAGCATATGGGAGGCTGAAGGAAGAGGATCTCCATGAGTTTCTGGCCAGCCCGGGGCTACACAGTGTCCAAGGCCAGTCTGAACTACATAGCAAGACCCTGTCTCGCCAGGTGGGCATGGTGGCATATGCCCCAGCACTTGGGAGGCTGAGGCAGGAGGATTGCCATGAGTCTAAGGCCAGCCTGGACTATATAGTGAGTTCAAGGTCAGGCTAAACTACATAGCAAGACCTGGACTCAAAACAAAACAAAACAAAACAAAACACCCTGTCTCAAAAAAAGAAAAAAGAGAGAGGGCTGAGGATTTAGCTCAGTGGTGCCCGTGCCTGCCTTGAAAGCACAAGGTCCTAAGTTTGATCCCTTGTATCAAAAAAAAAAAAAAAAAGAAAGAAAATTTAAATTGTATTGTGTTTTATGGGTTTTAAACAAGGAGTGATGCAATCTGATTTCTAATGGCAAAGAACTAGAAACTATCTTTGGGTCCACCAATAAATATGGTTGCATATTTATACTTTACATACATATGGTTTGCATGTATGGAAAACATCCCAAGTACAGATGCTATGGAATTCAGTATAAACTGGAGTCTTTTGGAAGCTGCTGGCCACAACCAAAATAAATAAAAAGCAACGCCTCTTTCTTCAAGCCAGTCCTCTCCCACTTTTTACTGAAGAAAATAATGGTCTGTGTCCACAATAGGAGTAGAGCCTTTGGGCCCCCAGCCTCTTGTTATCCTCTGTTACTCAGAGACCCACTCTCGTACCATGTGGTTTCTCTTTACACATCTCTCACCTTTAGTTCAAACACAGGTGTATCAATCACTTCTGCACCATGGCGTTTGAAGCAGTGGATGATTGCATCAAAGACCTTCTCCCTAACTGCCATCTGCCGGGGACTGTAGTCTCTTGTGCCCTTGAAGTCAAAATCAGCCAAAGGACAAGGGATGAGATTTAAAAGAACAGTAAGTTCTGGAACTATAAAACGATGATCTCAATAATAAGGAAAGAAAATCCTGCCCCAAATTTAGATTTTTTTCCTACTGTAAAATGAGCACAAATAGTTCTTTATTACTTTGCTATCAGCCTTCTAAATCTCATTCCTCTGGATTGGAATAACCAATTCAAACTGGCTCAACAAGGTGAAGTGTAAATTTTACAAGAAGCTTTTTTTCCCCAACATCATTTTCTTTTAAATTCTAATTAATACTACTATTTGTTCTCTAATTTTTTTTTTTTTGTAGTACCAGAGATCAAACTCAGGACCTTGCACTTGTGAGGCAGGCGCCATGCCACTGAGCTAAATCCCTGGCCCCTCTAATTTATTTTAATTAATTAATTAATTAATTATTTATTTTAGTACTGGGACTCAGGTCCTTGTGCTTGTGAAGCAGGTGGCGGAACCACTGAGCTAAATCCCCGGCCTCCAATTTATTTTTAATAACAGCCCCAGGACAAGTTTATGCAGATACATTTTATACAAATTACAGGATGCTGAAGAGCCACTACTAAGGGCACTCAGCAAACTTGCAGCAGAACTCTGTTCTCCTTCCAGGTTGGTGCTTTTAGTCTGAACTTTTAGAATCTACTCCAAAGTCTTTGGCCTTAGGGCCTCTTTATAGTCTTATAATTAACTATCAATATATACAGTTAGAAATTAAAACCACAAAAGTGTTTGTATTAATGTATCAATTACATGTTGACACAAATAATGTCTTAAGAAAGTATATTTTCGGGCTGGGGATTTAGCTCAGTGGTTCTGCCGCCTGCCTTGTAGGCGCAAGGTCCTGAGTTCGATCCTCAGTACCCAAGAAAAGCAAAAGTATATTTTCTAAAACAAAAATATTTACTTAAAAGTGGCATTCATTACATCTTTACAAATCTTTAATGTCTGGCCTACTAAAAGACAGCTTGTTTGTTTTTTGTGGTACTGGGGATTGAATCCAGAGCCTGCCACTGAGTTACATCCTCAGCCCCATTACCCAGCTTCAGCAACCAGTAACATCTATTATTTCTATTTCATTCAAACCCTGACACTTTTTTCTAAAGTATTTTAACATAAATCTCAGTATCCTATCATTTTCATCCACAAATACTTCAGTATGATTTACTACTGCATAAGGACTTTAAGAAACCTAAAACACTACAATATCTTCATTATAACCATCAAAACTAATAGCAACCCTTAATATTATATCATACCAAGCCATGTTCAATTTTCCCTGACTGCCTCAATAACATCTTATGGTGGCTTATTAGATTCAGACACTAAACAAAATCTATGGATTGTATTTAATTGACATAGCTATTTAATCTACAACTGTTTCATTTCTTTCTTTTTCTTTTTTGTGGTGCTGGGAATCAAACCCAGGGCCACATAAATGCAATGCATGTGCTCTATACCACTGAGCTATACCCTTGGTGTTCCCTGTTTTTCTTTTCATGTCATTTATTTATTGAGGAAATTAGTCATTTGTCCTTTTTTTTCTTCATATTTTAGATCTGGTTAACAATATCCTTGATGTATCTTTTAGATTTGGTTAGAAATATCCTTGATGTGTCATTTAATGTAGTTCTCTGTCTCCAGTATTTCCTGTAAACAGTCTGAAGGCCTGATTAGATTCAAATTCAAATTCTCTTGGCAAGAATGCTTCATAAGTGGTGTTGTGTATTTTTTATTGCACATCAATAGGAATATAATTTCTAGTTGTCCTATTTTTAATGATGCTAAGAGTGATCACTGGGTTTAGGTGAGGATGGACTGATATATCATAAATTTCCTTTTAAGTTTCTACCTTATTCACTACTTTTAATACTGATCTCATCACTGCTTTGGGATTTTACACTGTCTCTCTTTAACCTCTGAAAAAGAGTTGTTTATAGAAAAGAACGGTTCAATGAATTTAAAGCCCAAAGAATTAACCTTCACACAAGGAAGAAGACCATATTCTCTCTGCTTTAGAATTCAATTTCAAATACATTCATCAAAAACCTATTTATTTAAAGGCACTTGGCTTCAGCCTCCCAGGTAAATAAACCACACAAATAACTATGAGAAGTCAGTGCAATAGAAGAGATATGTATGAAGTGTCAAGGGAACCTAGACAAAGAAGTAAATAGTTCTGTTTATAGAACTTACCAAAAGTGGCATTTGAAATGAAATTCTAAGGATGAGTTAAGAATTGCCAACTTCACTCCAGTCTACTCTCCCTCTCTATTTGGTTCTAGTTGTGTAGGTCTTCTTTTAGTTCCTGGAAACTACCAAATCTCTTCCCTGTTTCCAGGTTTCCAAACTACTGGACTAATCTTCCTTACACTCTTTCCTTAGCTATCTCCTACTGTTAGGTCCATTAATATGGGCCTCCCTCAGAAAGGCTTTTTCAGACTCTTTAGCTCTCCTTTATTTTTCTCAGAACACCCTTGTTAATTTCTTTCTAATCACAATTTGTAATTACATATCCATATGTCAGAGTCCTAAATCTGTCTTTTACAGTAGAATATATGCTTCACGAGGGCAGGCTATATTGTCCACCATGGTATATTCGGTGCTTTACACTATGTTAGGGACACAGTAAGCACTCAATGAATATTTACTGAACAAAGGAGTAGGCACCAGCAGGCCAACTCCCCTGAGTATCCAGCTGGCCTCATTTTTGTCATCACTTTGCCATCCCAGAATGACTCAGAGTTCAACCCACTCTAGCGCCCAGAACAGATATTGTTCCTCTGCAATATTTCAGACCCTCCTCAGTGACCTGATTCAGGGAAGCCAACATATGTGCCCTTGTTAATAAAATTAGAGCCTCTCTCTGAGGCCTCCTATAGGAATGGCATTACCTTGGGGGTTTTGAGCACAAATTTCTGTTTGCTTTCATCAGAGCCCAGCTGTGCTTTCAGTTTCAGGAGTTTTGCCACTTCCTCTTCGACCTGTAGAGGGAAAACAGCTGCTGGACTATCAATCCTTCACTCCCTTCCCTATCCTGGCCATTCATACTATATTCCTCCTTCATCAGAAACTGAGGCTGGTCTGTCTGCCTCGGCTTTGCCTTGCTTCTCTTGGGACCCACCGTAGTTATCTCATGACCCAGCCCATCCTTCTCCCCGCCAGCGCAATCCCTCCCTCCACATCCCTGCCCTCTGTATAGAGCACCTGGCTTACAGTCCCAGCCTGCTTTGCCAGGCACCTCCCCTACCGCCTGGATCGTACCTGCTCGGCGTTGGCCTTCTGCTGTTTGAGGCTCCGCACGCGCTCTCCCTGAAGTCGTACCAGCTCCTCTAGCGAAGCACGGTTTGCCATCCCGGCAGCCAAATGGAGCTGACTGCTGCCTGGACTGGCCTTGGTGGACTCAGTCCGGATGACTTCCGGTTATCCGGTTATCGAGTCGCGAGCCGCAGGCCTAGAGAGTCTCCGCCGAGTGCGCAAACCATTTCCGGGTCAGGGATCTTGGGGGAAAGGTAGAGTACAGTATGTGGGAATAGTTCAGTGTCCCTTAGTGCTTGGGCTCCGTGTCTCCAGCGCCATACGTTATTTCTGGGGATGATTCTGGCTCATCCCCAGGACTTGGGCTGCTGTCTCTGAAAGCTGTGTCCCGCAGCATGATGCCACAACTCGGACTCTTGCCCAGGAGGGCCTGCGCTGCGCTGCTCAGCCAGCTCCTGCGCCGCGCTGCGTGCAACCATGCTGTCGGTTACCATAGCCAGGTGAGCCAGACTGAGATAGCTCGGGTCTGTTGGGGAAGGACCGCTGGGTGTGAAGACATGGACAGTTATTACAGTTGGTTTTTTTTGAGCGCCCGCTGTACACTGGCACTGAACCAAACATTTTGGATGCTTTGTTATTTAATAATTAGAGCAATCTTAAGTTGGGATTTTCCATTTTACAGTTGAGAAAACGGAGGATGCAAGGTTAAATGACTTACCTGCACGTACGTAGCAAGCGAGTATTTTAATGTAGTTCCCCATTTCATTAACTCGAGTTCTTAGAGTCACCACTTTCATATTTGTTAAGCAGGGCCGGGGATTTAGCTCAGCGGTTCTGGCGCCTGTCTCGCAAGCGCAAGGTCCGGAGTTCGATCCCCCGTACCAAAAAAACCCCACAACAACCATATTTCTTAACCAAAATACATGGATATTCCACTGAATGAGATAGCTAAAGACAGTAAGTAGTTCGTATTACTTTAAAGTGAGTCTGAGAAAAACATTGTCAGTTTTCAGAGAAGTTTTGGTTTGAGAATTATAGGGGGTTGTGGACTTGAACAGGACTTCTCTTTGGGGAGAGAATCGCAGTAAGGAGCTAGCATATTCCCAACTGCTGTAAGGGCATACAGCCTGCCGGTAGTGTTTAAGTCAATGATTCTGTTTTGCCTTCAGAAAGTCCCAAATGACCTCTTAAGAGATTCTTTGTGCTGTCATGAACAATAGAGCTAAGATTTTTTGTTAATTTTCAGTCACAGCCAGGCATGGTGGAGGACGCCTGTGGTCTCAGCACTTAGGAGGCAGAGGCAGGAGGATTGCTGCAAATTCAAGGCCTGTGTGGGCTACATAGTGAGTTCAAGGCCAGCCTGAACTGCATAGAGAGACCCTGTCTCAAAAAGCCAAACCAAACCAAAACAAAAAAAATTCAGTCACAGAATCCTACAAGTTTTTGAGTTCGTTCAGGAATTGCATTCCTTTCATTCAACAGGCTTGTTCTGTGTTCTTGGGCTGGCCCTCTATTCAAATTACATTTACCTTATCTCTAAGCCTGATAAATAATGCTATCTTACTAAGAATTCTTATTTTTGCTGTTTGAGTAGGAACTGAGAACTGGAAGCATTCATACCTCTGCTCCTATACCAGGATTGGGGTAGTGGTGGTAGTAGTGGTATTTTGTTTTGTACCTTCATTGTTCTCATGTGCTTAAACTTTTGCAGACATTTAAAAACTTCAAATACAGTGAAGAGTGATAGCAACTTGACTTCATATATATTACACGTAAAATTTTAGATACAACATGGGTTCTTAAGGGAGGGGATCTGAGATCAGAATAAATAAAATGGGTGCTCTGGCTTCCTCTTGCTCAAGGTCAAAGATCCTTGCAGACAGGTGCTCCATAGGGTGAGAGATGTCATAGGTCTGGCTCGTGTCCAGAAAAGGTACATTTTATATTCTTTCTTCTGCCAGATTGTGGAGGCTGTGTTAACATCCCAACTGAAACCATATCAAAAGAAACCAAATTTTATCAAGATCCCAAAGGTAATGTCGTTTACCCATCTTACCCCATTAGAACACCATGGAGGACTGACCTCTGCTGGACTTATCTCTCTAACTTCTTGTAATATCTTTTTGAGCTAAGTTTCAAACAAAAGCAGAAACAAAGACCTTTTCTATTCTTGACATACTAGGTGAGGGTCAGAGTTATCTGAACTAAAAAAATTTCAGGCCAAGTGTGGTAGTGCACACCTGTAATCTGAGTTACTTGGGAAAATGAGGCAGGAAGACCACAAGTTCATGGCCAGTCTGGGGAATGTAGCAAGACTCTGTCTCAAAAATAAATAAAAAGGGGTAGGGATGTAGCTTAGTGGTAGAGTGCTTGCCTCGCATGTCCAAGTTCCTACACTCTACAAAAAAGGAAAAACAAAAACCACATTCAGTCCACACCTTACGTTATAATTTTTTTTTTTTTTTTTTTTTGGTACTGGGGATTGAACTCGGGTCCTTGTGCTTGTGAGGCAAGCGGTGGAACCACTGAGCTAAATCCCCGGCCCTATAATTTAACTCTTTGTCTTAAGTGGACTTGTTTTTTGTTTGTACTTTGACCACTTTCGGTTTCCAGGGCACCAGGGATCTTAGTCCCAAGCAGATGGTTGTGAGGGAGAAAATTCTTGATATGGTTATCAGTTGCTTTAAACGTCATGGAGGAAAGGGATTGGATACCCCAGCATTTGAACTAAAGGTAAGGGGAAAAGAGTCTGGAATCCCTTTTCTTCACTTGCCTTCAGTGTCCCAGAGGGCTTCTCATCTGTGTTCTTTAGTTATCATTTGAATTGCGGCTCTTTCTGTTTGATCCCTGCAGGAAATGCTCACTGAGAAGTATAATGAGCAGTCTGGGCTCATGTATGATCTGGAGGATCAAGGTGGAGAGCTGTTGTCCCTTCGTTATGACCTTACTGTATCTTTTGAGTTCTGGAGACTGACCTGTTTCTTTCCAAATCTAGAGGACTTTCTCTGACAAGGGAGGAGCGTGTCTGTGGGACTCTATGGCTCCATTGGCAGTAGCCTTTACTTCTAGTTTCTCCTAAAAGTCAATTCTGCCAGCAGAGCCTGGCCTGGAGACCTCAGGGAAGTTTACTGAAACATATTCCTAGCTCCAGGGATTCTTAATTTTATAATACGAGTAAGAGTCAAAAACTTGCATTTTTAAGTAGACATCCTGGGTAATTAAAATGCCTTGGTAATTAAAATGTCCTTGGCCTACACTTTCACAAACAAAGACTTGATATTGGAGGCAAGTCCAGGCTAGAAGCTTGACTACTATATTTAGAGATAGATGGGTATTAATCTGAATGGGAGGAAATGGACAAGACTTGAATTTTTTTGTAATTTCTATTTCTTCTCCTACTCTGCTCAACTTTCAGTGTTGCTAGGTGAGATTCCTTCATTTGACACTATTTAGTATGATTTGAATGCCAAGCACTGCCAAATCTTGGGGATAGTGGGAAACAAGGCAGAGAAGGTCCTTGTTCTCAATACATTAAATAAGATCAAATAGAGGTCCAGTCCCCTTTAATGTCTGTATACTGGACCTAAGCATTGACTGCAATATTTTCCTTAACCTAGTTATGTGAGGTCCCTTTTGCCCGTTATCTGGCCATGAATAAACTGAAGAAGATGAAACGCTACCAAGTTGGAAAGGTGTGGCGAAGGGAGAGTCCATCCATAGTCCAAGGCCGCTATCGGGAGTTCTACCAGTGTGTAAGTGACCTGATGGGGACAGCATAGTTTGATAGTTAACCTGGGAATTGGTTCATCAGTGGAGGTTCTTTCCTGTCTTCTTTGTTACAGGATTTTGATATTGCTGGTCAGTTTGACCCTATGATCCCTGATGCAGAATGTTTGAGGATCATATATGAAATACTAAGTGGGTTGCAGCTGGGAGATTTTCTCATTAAGGTAAGAGCAAGACTAAGTGAGAAGTCTGGATTTGGCCTGGTTGTGTGTGTGTGTGTGTGTGTGTGTGTGTGTATGTGTATGTATATATATATATATATATATATATATGAATGCTCCTCCTGTGAGAGTTCCTTTTTTCCCCTTTTACAAGTCAGAGAGTTAGGAACTGCCATTGTTTTTGGGGACAGGACCTTGACAGGACCCTTGGGTTACACTGAGTTTACAGGTCAATGATCGGCGAATTATAGATGGGATTTTTGCTGTCTGTGGTGTTCCTGAAAGCAAATTCCGTACAATCTGTGCCTCGATGGACAAACTAGACAAGGTAAAAAAGATCCTATATAATGGTTTCTATACTGCCCTGAAATCCATACCATTAGAGAAAAATAAAAGAGATAGTGACTGGAAGTGAGCTAAATATGGGAGGAATATAAGGAGACATTCTGAGGCAAGATCTGAGTTGTACAGTGGGGATTGTGACTGTATTTCTTAAGTTGGCTTTTGATTTTTCTGAGTATACTATTGGCTACTTATGATGGCCATACTAAATGAAACTGAAATGTCTTTTTCCAGCAAGACAAAGGACTTGAGACTGAGGTAATGTTCGTGTATTTATGCAGATATCTTGGAAAGATGTGAGACATGAAATGGTGGCAGAGAAAGGCCTGGCTCCTGAGGTGGCTGATCGAATTGGGGACTATGTCCAACATCATGGTAAGAACCAGGATTTTCAGACCTGTGACAGAATCAGGCTGAAGGTAACCAGTGTTCAACTTCCACCTCTGAATCAGCTCCCTTCTGTAGATGTGCTAAGCTCCAGAATCTTGCCTGAATTTAATTTCCCTTTTATTTTAACTACTTTGTGTCTCTAGATGGCAAAGGTAGAGGAGGAGAGTGTGGTCATCTTTTTAAAGGAAATGAGGACTAGATAGAGCACTTAAAGATAAATTTGGTAAAGCACATCTTTGGTAAAGGCCTTCTTCTCCCTCATTTTTCTCTCCAGGTGGTGTATCTCTGGTAGAGCACATGCTCCAGGATCCCAGACTATCCCAGAACAAGCAGGCCCTAGAGGGCTTAGGGTCCTTGAAGCTTCTTTCTGAATACTTGACTTTATTTGCAATCATGGAGAAGGTCAGCTGAGTTGGGGAGTAGACCTGGTGAACTTGAGAGCTGAGTCTAGGGCTGTCACAGTCTGGTCCGGGACTGATTATAATCTTGCTCCACAGATCTCCTTTGACCTGAGTCTTGTTCGGGGCCTGGACTACTATACAGGAGTGATCTATGAAGCTGTTTTGCTACAAACCCCAGCTCAGGCTGGAGAGGACCCCTTGAATGTGGGCAGTGTGGCTGCTGGTGGGCGCTATGATGAGCTGGTGGCCATTTTTGACCCTAATGGCCACAGAGTGCCATGTGTGGGGCTGAGCATTGGAATAGAGAGAATCTTCCATATTGTGGAACAGAGGATGAAGGTAGGTCTTAGGGGTGAGATAGTGCTGGAGGCCTAAAAACCCATTTTGGGAGGTGCAGCCAGACTGTTTTTCTGACAGTTCTTTTATCTTGTTTTTGGAATTTCTGATGGAGGGGAAGTTTTGATTAGTTTTACTTTCTTGTCTTTTATCAGACTTCTGGTAAGAAAGTTCGAACCACAGAGACTCAGGTGTTTGTGGCCACACCCCAGAGGAACTTTCTTCGAGAACGGTTAAAGCTAATTGCAGAGCTCTGGGATGCTGGGATCAAGGTATGGTGGAGCTAATTTCTGAGGCATCTAGGTACATATAGAATTTAGGAGCAGTAGTGGAACTCAAGGCCTTTTTATTTTATTATTATTATTATTATTATTATTATTATTTTTTTTTTTTGGTACCGAGGATCCCATTCAGGTCCTTGCGTTTGTGCAGCAGGTGGCGAAACCACTGAGCTAAATCCCCGGCCCAAGGCCTTTTTAGTTTACTATGAGAGAGCTAGCCACTTATTTCTGGCTTTTTAAAAAATACATGTTTGGGGGGTTTGTGTGCTATGGTCACTCTTAAGTCCCCTACTCTAACCCTTTTCAGGCAGAGATGCTATACAAGAATAACCCCAAACTATTACCCCAACTGCAGTACTGTGAGAAAAGAGGCATTCCCCTGGTGGTCATTATTGGTGAGGAGGAACAGAAGGAAGGGGTCATAAAGCTCCGTTCAGTGGCCACCAGAGAGGAGGTGAGTGAAGGCTGGCAGCAATAGAAGGGATCAAGTTTCTCCTTTTCTCAGATTTTTATTTATTTATTTATTTATTTTTGTACCAGGGATCGAACTTGGGTCCTTGCGCTTGTGCAGCAGGCGCCGAAACCACTGAGCTAAATCCCCGGTCTTTTCTCAGATTTTTAAAGAAATGTGTCTTTTGGCTGAGGAAGTATCTTCAGGGCTAATGGTGGTAGAGATGAATGAAGTCCCATCTCCAGCAACCATTACAGGCAGCAAGTATTGGCTAAGTGGACAGGAGGAGGACAGATGAAATCTGCATGGTTGTTTTGAGACTAGTCAATAACAAAGACATAATTAGGTGTTTGACTCCCCTTAGTCTTTAGGGTGTACATTCTCTCAGTCAATTTATTCCCTAATGGCTGTATAAACGGTAGGACAGATACAGAGTAAAATGCATCTGGAAAAAGTGGTTAAAGAACTAGTATCACTTTATTTGTTACCTGAGAGCTCTTATGTTTCAGGAGGCCATTAAACGGGAACATCTTGTGACTGAAATTCAGAAGCGACTGTCTCAGTCTTGAGGCTTGCGTGATTGCCATCTGGTGCTCTGTGTATAGAAGTTTTCATCTAGCATTGAGTTCCTGATGAACTTCATAACAGCTGGCCAGCATGGGTGACAAGTCCTTTCAGCCTCCTCTCTCCTTGAATACACAAGAATGGGGAGACTCCTGGACTAGTGTAAACAGGTACTCTCCATGGGGCCAGATGGCAATAATGTGAAAGAGACACGCTACAGCAGAAGAGGCAGATTTGAAGTGCCACTGAATGCCACCTAGAGGTGCTAAAGTTGCTGTGAGCAAGGCTCTGGAAAAGACCTCTCCAGGTTGAAGATACTGAACCACTGACATCAGAGACCAGATACTTAGCTTTCCACTTAGCTTTGGAACTAGATTCTGGGAAATTTGTCCACATCCAGCCTTTGGCTTGTCCATGAAGTTTTGGGAATACAGCTGAGATAGACAGTGACAACTTTCTGCTTTGAGGACACAAATATTGTATGATCCCAGGGGCTCGGCTGTGCCTATATCAATCTGGCATCTTTTTAGCCCAACCCCTGTTAACAGTAGCAGGATGGGGCTGGTATTTAACAATCTGGAATACTGAACTTAATGGATGATTTGGCAAGATGGAGATCTGATCTGAGATTTTGAAGACCATTTCCTGTTCTAGAATTGCTGTCCTGACTTTCTGTACCTTGCCATGAAGGCTGTTCTAGAAGTGGTTGAATAATATGTTAAATAAAATGTTAAGTATAGTTTTTTAGGTAATTTGTTATCAAGGGATTTGCATAGGCCATAGAAAATGCTTGAGTGCACACTGGAGAATTCGGTGAGCTAGGAGTAACCTCCCTGGGGTGATGTTTATGTATTCAGCAAGGGAGCGGCCACAGTTCCTCTCTCCTCCCCTCTGCGCAGCTTGGAGATACAGTCATTAAAAATAAAATTTCCGGGGATGTAGTTCAGTGGAACTACGCCTGCCTTGCAAGCACAAGGTCCTGAGTTCACTCCCTGGTACTGAAAAAAAAACAAAACCAAAAAAACCCAAAACAAAAATAAACATATAGTGAGCCATCTGCCAGAGTGCTTCACTCTGCTTTAGTGGTCCCTGGCCTGTGGGAACTGGGTTGCACAGCAGGAGGTGAGCAGGAGGTGAGCAGCGGGTGAGCAGCTGGTGAGCCAGTGGAGCTGCCCACCATTGCATGAATTATTGTCTGAGTTTTGCCTCCTGTCAGATTAGCAACAGCATTAGATTTTCACACCAGAATGGACTCTATTGTGAACTATGTATGTGAAAGACCTAGGTTGTGTGCTTCTAATGAGAATTGCATCTCCAAACCAATCCTCCCCCCAACCCCCTTCATGTGTCTGTGGAAAAACTGCCTTCTAAGAAACCATGTAACTGGTCCCTGGTACAAAAAAAGGTTGGGGAATGCTGCTCAAAGGTGTTGCTGATGACCTATCTTCCCAAGTCCAATCATGTTGATTAAATTGTGCGTTACAGACTGAATGACTGTAATGTTCTCCAGCTGAAGGAAAAATGAGTTAATCAAGGGTAGCATTGTCAAAAGAAAAACCCCAATGCGAAAAGCCCTTTTCTTCTGTGACTTGAGGAAGGTGCAGCAGTGTAGCTTTGGGCCACATCACTAGTGCATGCTGGTCAATGGGGCATCTAGAACCGCTAATAACACTAGAGCCTTTAAAAGATTTAGGGCTGGGGATTTAGCTTAGTGGTGCTGCCGCCTGCCTCGTAAGCACAAAGTCCGGGGTTCGATCCCCGGTACAAAAAAAAAAAAAAAAGATTTAGGAAAGAGGGTTACAAGTTCGCGGACAGCGTGGGTAATTTATCGAGACCGCGTCTCAAAAAGTGAAAGGCTGTGGTATATAGTAATAGCCCAAGTTCAATTTCCAGTACCCACGAACCGGGGGTGGGGGGAGGCTTAGAAATTCAACTCTTGGCAATGCACGCACAGTTGATTAGCTTACGTCTGAGAGCAGTGCTTCCGAATCTCGATTTTTCTCCTTCGTAAGATAGACAACTTGAACTAAACGCCTTCCATGCTTGTTTTGAAAGCCAGGGCCAAAACAAAACAAAACGCGTTAGCACGCGCCCTTACTTCCGCCTTGCTTCATACTCCCCTTGCGCCTGCGCTTTCTTCTTGGAGCGGAGGCGGGACCGACATGCCTGTTTCACAAACCCTCCAGTCCTTAGCTCCTTTAGAACAGGAGACTCTGAATTTATTGGAGGGCGATTTTGCCTTACGGCTCTTGTCTGCTTTTTACGACACTTTCCGGCTTCCCATTCACTTCGCTGTGAAGATGGCGTCGGGCAGCGGGGTAAGTGATGTGTGTGAGAGGAGGTATGCGGGGTGGGGGTGGGGACACGGGTGCCTTCTCAGCGCTGAATAGAGACACGCGCTGGCACTTGACTGGCTTCCCGACACCTCTTCGCGGTTCCACGGTTCGGGTCTGAGAATTCTTCCATAAGGCCCTGATGCAGGGACCGTGGAATCGCCGAGGTCTCTTGGGTTGGGTTCTTGAGTCGACCTCAGCTTCCTTTCTGTGAGGTCCAGAAAGGCTTCGTTTTCGAAAGCTCCTGGGGTCGTCTTGTTGGCAAGGACGCAGTTTCCTCGGTTTCTCTAGGGGTCTGGACAGGAGTAGTGACGGATCTTCAGCGCTTTTTTCCCTACAGGCAAAAAACTTGGACTTTCGCCGAAAGTGGGACAAAGATGAATACGAGAAGCTTGCTGAGAAGAGGCTCACAGAAGAGAGAGAAAAGAAGGATGGTGGGTGCCCGCTTCATCAAGGGCTAAGGGTATCATAGAAGTAATGAAGTGGTTGGAGAGCGGTTGGGGAGTTAAGATGAAACTCTTCCGCCCTGTGTCACTTTTGGCGGTGTTGCCTCCCAGGTCCTCGGTTTCCACATTCATAAAATGAGAGCGAGGAGGTGTACTGCAGTGGTTTTGCGGTGCTCTTCAGCCTTGGTATCCTCTGCTTTCTTGCTCTCTCTTTGCTTGATTCTTTTAGTGCTTTCCTGAAGTACAGAGGGCCCTGGAATTCTTAGTAGTGACAGAGAAGAAGTTAAGTGGAGTATTTTGCTGTTGAAGATTATTGCTATGGATGACACGCTCTATTCTTTGAAATTTTTTTAAGGAGTAGGAGGACATTCTTGAACCAATCAGGATGCTTCCTTATAGTCTGAGAAAAGCACTGGTACTCACCAGGAACAAATGATTGTTTCATTTAATGCTTAGTGGTACCATTTCTCTGTGCTTTGTAGTGTCAAGGAATTGTGTTCCTTTCCTAGATAGGTTACTTTTTACAAAAAGAAATGGTTTGTTTTTTTTTTTTTTTTGAGGCAGGGTCTCCCTTTGTAGTTCAGGCTGGCCCTGAATTCCCTTCGAACTCACAGCGATCCTCCTGCCTTAGCCTCTGGAGTGCTACCACGCAGGCTAGAAATGTCAATACTAGTTTTCAAACATTCTTCCACACCACTTGCACACACTCAGCTTTTTGTGTAAGATGTATAATAGAGTGCTTGGTATGCCTGTTATGTAAATAAGTATTTCCTAAATGTTGGCCCCTTTTTAAAATTTGACTCAGTCCCTTAAAAATCCCTTTTTGTATTATGCTTAGGGTCTCTGCCTAAAAGCATTACTGAGTATCCTTGCTCCTCTTTTTTTTTTTCCTTGCTCCTCTTTTGAAAAGGTTGCTTCAAGTGAAAATTTAGAACTTCACTCCCACCTCAGTCAGTGAATTAATGGGTAGAGAAAACATATTCCTTTTAGACTTGCTAGCTTTCTTCATTCATTTATTTTTTTGAGACAGAATCTCACCAAATTCCCTGAGTTGGCCTTGAACTTGTGATCCTGCCCCTGATAACAAGGGTTTGGGATTATAGGCCTGTACCACCATGCCTGGCTAGACTTGCTAGTTTTTGTTTTTTCCGGTACATGGGATTGAACTCAGGACCTTGTTCGAGCCAGGCAGGCATGGCTCCACTGAGCCACATCCCTGGCATACACTTGCTAGTTTTAAAGTGGAGAAAAGCTCAAGAAAGTTGGAGATTGTTTATCATTTTTTTCTGTACTCACATTCTTCCTGGCTGCTGCAAACTGGTACTTGAAGTGTTTGTTGTGCCCCGTCTTTCGGGAATCAAAGAAATGAGAATAGTCCTCTGAATTTTGAGTTTCATGTATTATTTGCTTTCTAATTGTGGAACTATAAAGGGACAGTCTTCCCAATCTTGTTTCAGGAAAACCAGTGCAACCAGTCAAGCGGGAGCTTCTGCGGCACAGGGACTACAAAGTGGACTTGGAATCCAAGCTTGGGAAAACAATTGTCATTACCAAGACCACCCCACAATCTGAGATGGGAGGGTGAGTGGCTTTTTGTTTTTCTCTAAAGCCCGGAATGGGTTTAGTAAACTACCTATGTTGGTTTTAGAAAGTGTCGAGGAGGGTCAGTAACGGCCTTGTTACGCGTAATTCCAGCCTTAGATTTTTTTTTTTTTTACACCCAAGGTCACATCACAGTAGTGTCTCCAAAAGGAGTTGTTTGGTGATCGTTTTCATATTGGAATTATAAATACTCCCTAATATCTTAATAGGGATTATTTGTTCTGTCAGAAGAAATGAAGGAACTCCTGAGGACTTTCCTAGGGGAAATATTAGAAGGAGTGGAAATGGGGTCAGGAAACTGTTAATGATGAAAAAAGGGGTGTTGAGCTTCTAGAATAGCTCTGAAGGCTGTAACTATTATGGAAGTTACCTGGTTGTGCACTTTTTTCCTAGACCAAGGCTGGAACCTTCAGGAAGAAGAGTTCTACAAAAATTTGCCACCCTTTTGCCCACCCCTCCTCCTCTATCCAGTTAGGATTTCTTGCAGGAGGACAACACGGATAGCAGTTACTTAACACTTTCTCTGAGCCGTTCATAAACCCATCATTGTCATTTTTCTCAGTGTCAGTTATCCTTTTTTTTTTTAGTTAGTTAGTTATCCTTTATTATATAAATTAACAAATGAACTCATTTTGGCAGCATAAAATAACAAATAGCTCGTAGTTTCTGTGGGCAGGAGATCTGAGAGAAGTTTACCAAGGTAGTTCTGGGTCATGTCTCATGAAGCTTTGTTGTTTTTTTTTTTTGTACTGGGGATCGAACTTGGGACCTTGTGCTTGTGAGGCAGGCAGCAGAACCACTGAGGTAAATCCCCAGCCCTTGTGAAACTTTGTTTAAGGAGTTGGCTGGGTCTGCATTTATCTAAGACTTAAATAAGGTTGGAAGATCTACTTTCAAGCTGCTACGTGTGTATGGTTTGGAGGCTAAAGTTCTGTACCCCGTGGGCCTCTTCATATGTTGTTCACAACAAATCAACTAGCTTCCTCAGAGCAAATAATCACACAATTGAGAACCACAGTTTTTTATAACCTAGTCTTGGAAGTGCTATGCTATCACTTTTAACATAACTTCCTGGTCTCACAGACCAACCCTGGTACAGATTGTAAAAAGCTTACAGGCTGGGCATTTAGCTCAGTGGTACCAAGCCTGCCTTGCAAGCACAAGGTCCTGAGTTCGATCCACAGTACCAAAAACAAAAACAAACACAAAAAAACCCTTTCTTTAGGGGGCCGGGGATTTAGCTTAGTGGTTTTGCCACCTGCTGCATAAGCTCAAGGACGCGAGTTCAATCCCCAGTACGAAAAAAAGAAGAAGAAATACTGGCCGGGGATTTAGCTCAGTGGTTCCAGCGCCTGCCTCTCAAGTACAAGGTCCTGAGTTCGATCCCTGGTACCAAAAAAAAGAAGAAATACTTTCTCAAAAAGCTTATGCAGGATGGAAATACCAGGAGAGCAGAGCTCATGGTGGGTCTGTCTTGGAGGATGGTTACTACCTTTTCCCAAGAATAAAGTCTGTGGAAATGAAACCTTTACCTAAAAATGTATTTCTTTTTTTTGGTACTGGGGATCGAACTCAGGACCTTGTGCTTTCAAGGCAGGTGGCAGTGGCACCACTGAGCCAAATCCCCGGCCCTAAAAACATATTTCTTGAAAACCGGATTCTTAAAACTGGATTTGACTTATCTGCTGTTTCTTATCATCTGTCAGATATTACTGCAATGTCTGTGACTGTGTGGTGAAGGACTCCATCAACTTCCTGGATCACATTAATGGAAAGAAACGTAAGGCTTAGAGGTAGTTTGTGACTGGGGCTGGGGTTGGGTTTTGGAAGTGATGTAGAGGGGAAAGATGGTTTCTCTTGGACTCTACTTATGCCTAGGAAATACTTCAGTTGTTTCACACAGGCCGTTTTTTTTTTTTTTGTATGGGGGATTGAACTCGGGACCTTGTGCTTGCGAAGCATGCGGCAGAACTACTGAGCTAAATCCCTGGCCTGGCCAGTCTTTACTTCATTAGATAATATTTCTGGAGGTCACCCAAAATGAGATACTGGTCTAGGGTTCCCTCTGTCTGCCCCCCCACACCCCTTTTGTGGTACCAGTGAATGTTGTTCTTGGTTCTCAACAGCTCAAACAACTGTGTGGTCTTTTTGGCCCTAGGTAGCCCCATTTGGTGTTCATCGGCCCAGTAAGGGCAATTGAAAGCCACCTATATCTTGTTGTCTGGGGGTGCTACCTCTGGGAACAGATAAAATCAAGAGTTTCTCTTAGTCATACTTACTTTTGATGGGTATTTTATTAAAAATTTGTTTGGCCAGGCATGATGGTGCACATTGTAATTCCAGCACTTGGGAGGCTGAGGCCTTGGGAGGTTGAGGCCAGCCTGAACTACATAGTGAGGCCCTTTCTAAAAAAAAAAATAAAAGAATTTGGTTTTTTTGTGGTGCTGGGGATGGAATCCAGGGTATCATGTATGCCAGGCAAGTGCTTTACCCCTAACCTTGAAATGATGTTTTTTTTTAAAAAAGCCAAGACTGTAGTTTTTGAGACAGTCTTGTTCTCTGGTTCATGCTGGCCTTGGACTCACTATGTAGCCCTGACTGTCCTTGAACTTGTGTGACCTACTGCCACAAGCCTCTTGAGTCTTGGAATTAGAGGTGTGCACCACCACACCTGGCCCAGGACAAGACTTGAGGGGATGATGATGTTGTAATGATGTTACCATCTTCACTGTTGACCCCACCCAGATCAACGAAACCTTGGCATGTCTATGCGAGTGGAACGTTCTACCCTAGATCAGGTGAAGAAACGTTTTGAGGTGAACAAGAAAAAGATGGAAGAGAAGCAGAAGGATTATGATTTTGAGGAAAGGATGAAGGAACTCAGAGAAGAGGTAAGGTCGTCCTAGCTCCACTTTTCTCAGCTTTGAATTGTAGCTTGTGAATCACAAGTGGCCCTCATCTTCATCCCACTGCACTGCCTCCCAGTTGTGTCCCTGAATTTCTGTATGCTAGGGGAAGCCTTTATTGCTCTTGTTTGAGTTGCTCATGAGCTAAAGGAAATGGCTACAAGCCTACCTTTCCTCCTGGACTCTTTGGGCTTTACCTGTTTTAGGTAATTATCCTTTCACTTAATTTTTGTTTTTAGTTTTTTTTTTTTTTGGTACCAGGGATTGAGTTTGGGACTTTCTGCTTTTGAGCCCGGTGATGGTACCTCTCAGCTAAATCCCTGGTTCTCTTAATTTTTGTTTTTAAAGACTTACATTTTTTAGAGCAGTTTTAGATTCACAGCAAAATTGAGAAGAAAGAACAGAGACTTCTGTTTACTCCTACTTCCCACACATATACACTTTCCCTCTTCTTCTTTTTTTTTTTTAACTATAGAAGGGAGTTAAGTCCCTAAGAGGCTGTCAGGGTCACTATTGACATAACCTCACTTTTTCATATTAGAGATCTTAGTATAATGTACATAAAGTACTCAACAGATCTTAGTATGTTGAATGCCCCAAAATGTTATGATTTTGCTCCCATAACCTAGTTAAGAATTAAGAGATGGACTGAGGGGTAGGATTGAGAACTCTACAGAGGCTAAAACTTCTTGTCCTGTAAAACCTTTACTGTGGCTTTTATTCTGCCCTTGAGATTGATTTTACCTTCTCCTAAAGATAAAAAGGAATGTTGAAGCTCACGTGTCTTGTTTGACAACGTTTGACTCAGCAGTTTGAACTGATTCTGAGTAATTTCCACCCCTGCAGGAGGAGAAAGCTAAAGCATACAAGAAAGAGAAACAGAAGGAAAAGAAAAGGAGGGCCGAGGAAGACTTGACATTTGAGGAGGATGATGAGATGGCAGCTGTGATGGGCTTCTCTGGCTTTGGTTCCACCAAAAAGAGTTATTGAGGCTTCTTGTATTTGGCCTAATTTTGGCCTATGCTGGACCTAACATTTTGTGTGCGTTGGGCAGGAGACATTCATTTCTAAGTACTTTGGAAAGACCTTAAGCGTGTCAGTGGGCAGGGAGGAGGGTGGGTGTTTTGGGTTTCCCTCTGTTTTGGGAGAGAGTACAGGATGCAGAGGTTATACTGTGGCATATTCACTCAGTCTCAGTATAGCACTGGAGTCACAAGACCTCTGCCTGAGTTCCCAATAAAGACAGACCTCCCTTTCTAAGGCTGCTTTCCCGAACTCCCCCTGCATCTTTCCCTCTTCATCTACCCAACCTCTTGTTTGAGCATCCTGTCTTTTATTCTGTGTTCTGTTTTAATTTTGACTTCTATTCAGCCTGCAACAGAAGGGTTATCTGGGTCCCCAGTTTGTAGTTGATGGCATATCTTTGATCAGTCCTTTTCCCATTACGCCTTATGAGTCTCTAGCCTCCTGTGCATGCATGTGTACTTCTGCCTGGATCAATGGTGTGTGTGGGTATGTATGTGTGCATGAATCTGTCACAAAGAGGACTGAGCTAGAATCTCAGAGCACGGCTGCCCTGGGCCCTGATGTTCTCGGTTTCCTCAGTGCATGTAACAGGAAATTAAATGGGATGAGTGTGGTGTGGTTTGTGTCTGGTGAGTTTTTTAACATTGTTCTTCAGATGTAGGCTGTTTCACCTCTTGTTTCATTATTGAGGATTTCTTTGTTTTTGTCTTCCTTGTGAGCAGGCTCTTGGAAGAACCTGTTTGCAGCAAAAAAAGAAAATGAAAAAACAAACACAAAACACATGCAAACAAACTATGGGAGCCCCCGGGTTTCTTAGGCTGTTCAACATGTATAATAAATGGCATTGACTGGCCTGTTTCACATTTGGTGGGAATCTTCCATATTCTTACTTGTGTGTGTTTTTGTCCCCACACTGAGGTTTACCATATAGAGCCTTTTCTTCTCTCCATTTGACCCTGGTCACTTTTTATTTTACGCTAGATTCTTTCAGCATGATTTACACAAAACTAGTCTTGCAATTGAACCTGATTTGAACTTGAACAGGAGGGCCCAGGGTTGACATTAGTCTTTTTCCTCTTATCTGTAATTGGGCTAGGCACCTGGTTACTCAATCTTTGCACTATTAATACCTTGGGCCAGATAAGTCTTTATTGAAGAGGCTGTTCTGTGCATTCATTGTAGGATGTTGAGCAGCATCCCTAGCCTGTAGCTACCAAATTCCCATAGCCCTGCCTCCATTTTGTAACGACTAAAAATATTCCTTGAGGGGGCAAATTCTCTCCTCAGCCTCCATTTAAACCAGTGAGAAGTTGCCTTGCCTACCGTGGATATGAGAATTATATGGCATAGACTGGTTAAAAACAAAACTTCCAAAACTTTGATAGCTCCTAGATCAGATACTGTACCAGGTCTAGTGACTGCAGAGGGGAAAAACAGTTATACACACAAAAAAAGAATAGTTGTAAACTTGAGACATCTGAAACTTATTTTGCTTGTTCTATACCTGGAAAAAGGAAACTATTTGGGTTAGCAAGCCTGCTATTATTCATCTTGTTTTTCTCTGTCCCATGTAGCTCTTCATATACCTTTCTGAAGCATCTAGAACCCTAGGATTTTACAAAGCACTGTTTTCTTTCCTTTGTAATTTGTATAAACTTTCCTTGCTGTTAGGTGTGCCTTTTGCGTAACCCAGTTTCTGAATCTAGCTGCTAGGTACACTGATTATGTCTGTCTAGTGTCTGTGAAGACCAGACTGAGATACAATGTGTGTTCATCAATTGCAGTTAGGTTAGTGGGTACTATCCTTGGTAGGATTGTGTGCACTCTAGGTCCTTGAGTGAATACTCTTATTGACTTTGTCATATGACATTTTTTGAGGCAGACAGGAGAAAGTTGCAATAAGGGGAGTTCCTTCTGTAGTTCAGTATTCCTTATTTAGGAAATCATCTTATTCAACTCCCTCTAGCACAGTGGATTTACCTCTGGTCATCTATACCCGCAATACAAAAAGCAGTTGTGACTTCAGGTATTCTAAACCTTGGGAGGGCAAATAATTTGAATCTGGAAGGAACCTGTCTAGGTCAGAGATATTTGAAGGGTCTTAAGAGTGTTGCTTTGAAAAAAGGGAAGGAAGGCAGAAGGTGGGATGGAAAATTCAGGAATCCAGAGCATTATTCAGAAGTCTTTGGAAAGGGAATATACTTGATGTTTGAGCTGTCTCTCAAATCCATGGAAATTTTGCATTCTAGTTGAGGAATGTATCTTTGATTAGTCTCCCAAGTGTTCAGTCATTCAGCAGCTGCTTAGGAGGGGAGCATGTTAGAGGCACTGGTAATATCTTCCTGGGCAAGGTGCCAAGGACCCAGAGGTCATGGAATTCATATTCTGCTGAAGTTGCTATTAAAAGTACAGTACTGAATATAGGTAAGCTATGTGACATGGAGCACACTTGTAATCCCAGCAGTACGGAGCCTGAGACAGGAGGATCACAAATTTCACACCAGCTGGGCTATGTAGGGAGTTTATGTCAGCCTGACCTACATAGCAAGGGCCTTTCTCAAAACAACAACAAAAAAGAAGAAAAAAGTCCTTTGGGAAGAAAAGATCTGGCTTTAGGTGAAACTGTGGCTTCAGGCACCTTTAGGGTTTCTAGAATTTCTCCTACTTAACCCCATTCCTCATTTAGATGTGCAGGTTCTTTCCATTCCTAAACCTCAATCTTAAAAACATACTTGGGGGCCAGGGATTTAGCTCACTGGTTCCACTGCCTGCCACTCAAGCACAAGGTCCTGGGTTCCATTCCTGGTACCAAAACAGACAAACATACAGGCGTGTGGAATGTATGTAAACCCCTGGTTTAATCCCCTGAACTAGAAAAGCACCTGTTCTCAACATACATGTAAAAGGAGGTTTACTGCAGCTGTACAATGGTGAAACATTCAAAACTAGTACATTTATATCAGAATCTGGGACAGCCATTACAGTGTACGTGAAGGAGGCATGTAGGTGCTGACAAGAAAGCTCTGTAAGGCATACTCCTTTTTTTTTGGTACCAGGGATCAAACTCCGGTCCCTGCGCTTGCGCAGCAGGCGAAGAAACCACTGAGCTAAATCCCTGGCCAAAGGCATACTCTTAACAAAATGAGGAGACCTGCAATCCTAGTGCTCTGGAATACTCAGGCAGGAGGATCAGAATTTTGACCTCCACCAGCGGGATGGAGATAGGCAGCCATGCAGGCATGCACATATGTTTGCAGGCATACAAGTATGTTTGCCTGCCCCTCATTCTGCATGCATGGCTACTAGCATGAATGTGTGTAAATTTGAAATTTGGAGACTGGGCATCCCTATGTTGCGCAAGCAGGTCTGGAACTCATTATGTCAGCCAAGTTGACCTGGACCTCGTGGCCATCAGGAGGTGTGGAAAGCCTCATGTCCAACCCAGTGAAAAGGACTGGGGATGGAGCCAGCTGCCCAGGCAGGCCTTGGGTCCCATCTGCAGTACCACGAAACCAAAGCACAGAAACCTGGAAGCAAAGCCCACCACAAACGGATGTTCAGGGAAAAGTCATATATCTCGAGTGTGTGCAGTCACACGCAGAGATAGAGGAAAAGGACCGGAAGGCCACGCGCACAAAATGTCCATAGTGGCCCACTGGAGACAAGCAGGAGTGTTGGGAAAGAGCTGTTCAGAGCGCACAGGACAGGCTAAGGTGTGAAGAGTCCAGCATCCTGCCACTGCCTTGCAATCCCGGCTACGTGGCAGGCTGAGGCCAGAGGACTGCCAGCTCCACACCCTGAGCAAGTGATCATGACTCCGTCTCAGAAAAACAAAACAAGACAAAAGAACAAACAAACCAAAAGTCAAAATAAAATTAAAAGAAACAAACAAAGAAACGAACAAATGAATGAAGGAAGGAATGAAGGGGACCTGGAGAAGGAGCACAGTGTTAGAGCGGCCCCGGATTCAATCCCCAGTACAGCCAGACAAAAGCAAACTGGCAATAAAGCTGGAAGTATGTAACCTCTGGGATCGGGGATATGGGGTTTATTTGTTTGGAGCAGCAAAGATCCAAGATAAGGCCTGAAGTAGTTTGCATGCTGTCAGTCAAACTTCCACTTGCGAGTGAATGGAATGAGGCGATTCCCACAGAGGGAGACCGTGCGGCGGTTGGGGGAGCTCAGAGGCTGCTGCGGTAGAGGTGTGCTTATTGGAGGTGGGAACCAAACATGCGCCCCCCCCCCCCCCCAGGGAGACCTCTGCTTGGAAGGAGAGCCCAGGATGAGCCAGCAGCTCCCTTGGAAAAGCTCACGGGGCGGGGCGGGGCGGGTAAGGGGGGCGCGAGTGAGTCCTGGCTGCTTTGCCCTGTCCGAGTGAGTTCTGGAGTGGAAGCGCATTGCACAGTCTGGAAGGCGGAGTCACTCTGGAAGGCGGAGTCACTCTGGAAACTTGGATTCGTTCTCTGTGACGCACGTTCTGCTCCTTAGTCAAGACAACACAATCAGACGCACGCTTCCGGGCTGGCTTCTAGCTCAGCGGTTCCTTCGACAGCTTATTGTTACCCAACTGACCTGGTGGCTTGCACCGGCCGGATGGATCGAGACCCGCGGGCGCTCTCCAGCCCTTTTGATGCCGCCGGCACGGCTACTTCTTTTCCCCAGGAATCATACTTGGAGGAGAGTTTTGAGAGCCCTCCTCTGCCCAGCGACACCTTGTCTCAAAAAACAAAAAACGATGTTTGGTTTCCTTGATTTTTGTTGCTTGAGGTCTAGAGAAGTTTGCTTTCAAATGGAATTTCTTTTTCTTTTTTTCTTTTCTTTTCTTTTTTGGGGACCGGGGATCAGACTCGGGTCCTCGCGCTTGCGAGGCCGGCGACGGAACCACTGAGCTAAATCCCTGGCCCTGGGATGTACTTTTCTAAGATACATTTCAAATGGTGATCATTCCACTTCAGTTTTCCTAGGTCAACAGGAGACTTTTCGATGTGTTGACTAGTTTTTTGTTTGTTTATTTTTGGAGACAGGGTCTCTCTTTCTCTCTCTCTCTCTAGTTCAGGCTGGGCTTGAACTCACTGAGTAGCCAGGCTGGCTTCGAACTCCTGGTGATCCTCCTGCCTCATCCTCCGGAATCCTGGGATTACAGGCATGTGCCAGCAGGCCAGGCTCAGATTCAAGTTTTGCTATCTTTGAATGTTACCTCTCTTTCATCATTTTCTTCTTCACAGACTGTAATACCTGTTGGATTTTCTTTGTGGTATATCTACCTCTTGATGACTGACCTTTCTTAGGTATTTAAATTTCAGAGCTATATATACATACACACACACACACACACACACATATATATATATATATATGTATGTGTATATATATATATATCTCTGTATGTATATATATGATTTTTTTAAAGGTGTGGTCTCACTGTATTTCCTAGGCTGGTCTCAAACTCATGACCCTCTTTCTGAATATCTGGGATCACAGGTATTGTGTGTGCCACCAGGTCTGGCTCCAGTCGTATTTTGCCTAAAATATTCCAGGGAAAGTAAAAAGAATGAAGGTGTTTTATGTACATGTAGCAACTCCCCATGGGAAATGCAATCATGATGTACTAATAAACATACCTAATTTTAGACATCCTATAAATTCAGCCTTCCACTTTTTTTGGTGATATGTCTTGTTGTTTTCTTCAGGATTTCCTGACTTTGGCCGATGGCTTTCTGATTCTTTTTTGTTCCTTGTCAACTTGTGAAGTTATTTTTTTTCTGATTCGTAGTATTTTGCATGTCATCGAGTGACTGCTGAAGGTCGTTTAATTTAGGTTGTGGTGTTACGTTTCAGGTTTCTGGTTTTGTGATTAGCTAAAAATATTGATTTCCATTAAAAAGTTTCTTTAGATCATTTAATGCCTGGCATTTTATGTACATTTTAGATTTCCCTTTTCAACTGTTGCCAGTGAGATAGTTTGTGTTTGCTGGGTTTCTTCGTTGGAGAGTGCCCTCTCGTGTTGACAGAACAGAACGCAGCCCCATAGAAGGCCTGTTTTGTGGGGTGGGTGAAAGAGTCCAGGTTGTCCTCTGATTTTTTGATTGTCTCTCATTTCTGTGGGACTCGTCATTGCCTCTGAGTTCGTCTTTCTTTCTCTTCACCATCAAGCCCTCAAGGTGTACCTCCCCTTCCCATCACCCCTTTTCCTATAGCAGTGATGCCTTCTCAGGATTTCCGTGGGTTGCCGCAAGCACTTACAAGCGCTTCTCTTAGATGGCTCAGTGTCTTCCACCTGCCAGGTTTCAGACCTCCTCTCATTATTTCTCCATCTCAGATAGGACTGGCTTTTTTGGTGATGGTTTTCGGGTCTTCCACCTCTGCTAGGCCCCTGCTGCTTTCCAGTCTTTTCTGTGTCATTCTGGTTTCTGTTCTATAGCGAGGCTATGTAACTCTATTGGCTGTTTGGGAGGTATACGGACCTGTGTGTATGTGTGTGTGTGTGTGTGTGTGTGTGTGTATATATATATATATATATATATATATATATATATATATATGCAAAATGAGGTCCATAACCTTCTCTGTCTCCAAGGTGTGCTGCAGACATAGATGGTTTTATTTACTTTTCTTACTTTTGTCTTTAGAATGTAGGAGACTCAAATTCCAGTTGGTGAAGATATTCTGTGGAAGTCCTGAGTCCAGCTCATCTGTTTTCATTTATAAAAAAATTTTGACAAAACCTTTCTTCATTATGACAAGATACGTCACATAAAATTTAACATCTTAAGCATTTTTAAGTGTTCCGTTCCATTTTTAAGTGGGAGGTTCTCATTGTTATGGAACCATCACCAGCATCCACTTGCAGAACTGTTTTCACGCAGTAAAACTCAAACTTCATACCCATGAAATAATCCCTTCCCCCCTCCCTCCTATCTGGCACCCCTAGAAACTACCATTACACTTTCTGTCCCTGTCACTCTGACTGCCCTCTGTATTTCACAGAAGTTGAGTCATAGGATGTCCATGTTTTAGTGACTGGCTTTTTTTTTGGTGACTGGATTATTTCCCTGAGCGTAATGTCCTCAGGGTTCACTCATGTTGTAGATATGTGAAAATCTCATGACTTTAAAAGAGTTAAAGAAGATCTCATTGCCTGTGGCGACTACATTTCGTGTAACCATTTATCTGTGAATGGACATTTGGGTTGTTTTCCTTGTGAATAATGCTGCTGTGAAGATGGATGTCCAGACGTTTGAGTTTGTGCTTTCAGTCATTTTGGGTCTGTGCCTAGAAGTGGAATTCCGGGGTGATATGGTAATTGTATTTTTAATTAAGGAATTGCCATATTGCTTCCCATCGTGGCTATATAATTTTATATTTCTCCAGTGCAGTGCAGAAGCGCCCCAATTTCTCCACACTGTGAACACTTGTTCTTTCCAATGTGCCTTTCGTTTTTGTTATTGTTTTGTTGTACTGAGGATTGGCTGTGAGGCCTTGGCCCTGAGCTATATCCCCAGCCCTTTAAAATTTTTTGGAGATGAGGATTCAGGCACTTCCCTTTGAAAACCTTCATGGCTGGTGTAAGGGATGTCTTTCCCTACCACTAACAGAATTACTGCTATTTATTGGCACAATGGAAACTTGTTCTTTCTTTGCAACTTTAAGAAGGAACCCACCAAATAACACTTGTTTTTGCCTCCTTTTGAAGATTTTGTGGACACGTGGCATTGCATTGCACGAAATTATTGTCAAACCGATTCATTGCTCCTAGTGCTACAGCCTATTGGAGGTAGTGCTTCTCTACAAGATTTTGCACACTTTCCCACATTTCACACATCTCCCTAATCTGCTTTGAAATGAGGGATTCCTGCACCTTTTTCTCTTCCTCCTCTGGAGACGAGATCTACCTTAAAACCTCTTCTTGTTAGGAGATGATTGCCCACAATCCTACCCAGAGGGAGAGAGGGAGAGAGGGAGAGAGGGAGAGAGGGAGAGAGAGAAGAGGAGAGGGAGGAGAGGGGAGAGAAAGGAGGAAGAGGAAGAGGAAGATAGAAGAGAAAGAGGACAAGAGGAGGGGAGGGAGAGAGAAAAGACCCATTGGCTTAGTTGTGATCATGTGATGTTCTGCATCACATATGACTCGTATTGCAAGAAAACGCTCAGTTACCCAAGAAATATTTATTAAAAATGTTTGCTTCTATTGGAGAACAAACAGAACAAGTTAGTTGCAATTCAAGGCTTTACTGTACTTGGAACAGTTTGGATACAATTGAAATCATTCCTTTCCTTTAAAAACTCGACTGAACTAATCATTTGGTTTTGAGTTTTCTTTATGGATGATATTTCATTACTGATTCAATTTCTCTTTCTTCAGGTTTTCTTTTTATGAGTCAATGTTTGCAGCACCCGATGATTACGTTCCTCATGAAAAGTTGGTGCACGTACATAACACATCTTAGCTCTGTTTTCATCCCCTTCCTAATCACTTTGGCCCTCCTTGCTTCATCTCTTGGTTCCTCTGAAGTTGGAAGTAGATTTCTCTTCCAGTTTGTTTATTTTCTTTTATTGTGTTCTTTATATTTTAGGCATCCCATATAAGAGAAACAATGTGATACTAAAGCTCGTGTGTCTGATTTATGCCACGTAATATTCCGGTTGCTTTTTCTTTTCTTTGCAACAAGGTCTTGCCAGGTAGATCAGTCCATCAGTGTGCACATCAGTGTGCAGCCCAGGCTGGCCTGGAACTCGTGGCGATGGTGGTGGTGCGGAAACCCTCATGTCCAACCCAGTGAAAAGGACTGGGGATGGAGCCAGCTGCCCAGGCAGGCCTTGGGTCCCATCTGCAGTACCACGAAACCAAAGCACAGAAACCCGGAAGCAAAGCCCACCACAAACGGATGTTCAGGGAAAAGTCATATATCTCGAGTGTGTGCAGCCACACGCAGAGATAGAGGAAAAGGACCGGAAGGCCACGCGCACAAAATGTCCATAGTGGCCCACTGGAGACAAGCAGGAGTGTTGGGAAAGAGCTGTTCAGAGCGCACAGGACAGGCTAAGGTGTGAAGAGTCCAGCATCCTGCCACTGCCTTGCAATCCCGGCTACGTGGCAGGCTGAGGCCAGAGGACTGCCAGCTCCACACCCTGAGCAAGTGATCATGACTCCGTCTCAGAAAAACAAAACAAGACAAAAGAACAAACAAACCAAAAGTCAAAATAAAATTAAAAGAAACAAACAAAGAAACGAACAAATGAATGAAGGAAGGAATGAAGGGGACCTGGAGAAGGAGCACAGTGTTAGAGCGGCCCCGGATTCAATCCCCAGTACAGCCAGACAAAAGCAAACTGGCAATAAAGCTGGAAGTATGTAACCTCTGGGATCGGGGATATGGGGTTTATTTGTTTGGAGCAGCAAAGATCCAAGACAAGGCCTGAAGTAGTTTGCATGCTGTCAGTCAAACTTCCACTTGCGAGTGAATGGAATGAGGCGATTCCCACAGAGGGAGACCGTGCGGCGGTTGGGGGAGCTCAGAGGCTGCTGCGGTAGAGGTGTGCTTATTGGAGGTGGGAACCAAACATGCGGCCCCCCCCCCCCCCCGAGGGAGACCTCTGCTTGGAAGGAGAGCCCAGGATGAGCCAGCAGCTCCCTTGGAAAAGCTCACGGGGCGGGGCGGGGCGGGTAAGGGGGGCGCGAGTGAGTCCTGGCTGCTTTGCCCTGTCCGAGTGAGTTCTGGAGTGGAAGCGCATTGCACAGTCTGGAAGGCGGAGTCACTCTGGAAGGCGGAGTCACTCTGGAAACTTGGATTCGTTCTCTGTGACGCACGTTCTGCTCCTTAGTCAAGACAACACAATCAGACGCACGCTTCCGGGCTGGCTTCTAGCTCAGCGGTTCCTTCGACAGCTTATTGTTACCCAACTGACCTGGTGGCTTGCACCGGCCGGATGGATCGAGACCCGCGGGCGCTCTCCAGCCCTTTTGATGCCGCCGGCACGGCTACTTCTTTTCCCCAGGAATCATACTTGGAGGAGAGTTTTGAGAGCCCTCCTCTGCCCAGCGACACCTTGTCTCAAAAAACAAAAAACGATGTTTGGTTTCCTTGATTTTTGTTGCTTGAGGTCTAGAGAAGTTTGCTTTCAAATGGAATTTCTTTTTCTTTTTTTCTTTTCTTTTCTTTTCTTTTCTTTTTTGGGGACCGGGGATCAGACTCGGGTCCTCGCGCTTGCGAGGCCGGCGACGGAACCACTGAGCTAAATCCCTGGCCCTGGGATGTACTTTTCTAAGATACATTTCAAATGGTGATCATTCCACTTCAGTTTTCCTAGGTCAACAGGAGACTTTTCGATGTGTTGACTAGTTTTTTGTTTGTTTATTTTTGGAGACAGGGTCTCTCTTTCTCTCTCTCTCTCTAGTTCAGGCTGGGCTTGAACTCACTGAGTAGCCAGGCTGGCTTCGAACTCCTGGTGATCCTCCTGCCTCATCCTCCGGAATCCTGGGATTACAGGCATGTGCCAGCAGGCCAGGCTCAGATTCAAGTTTTGCTATCTTTGAATGTTACCTCTCTTTCATCATTTTCTTCTTCACAGACTGTAATACCTGTTGGATTTTCTTTGTGGTATATCTACCTCTTGATGACTGACCTTTCTTAGGTATTTAAATTTCAGAGCTATATATACACACACACACACACACACACACACACATATATATATATATATGTATGTGTATATATATATATATCTCTGTATGTATATATATGATTTTTTTAAAGGTGTGGTCTCACTGTATTTCCTAGGCTGGTCTCAAACTCATGACCCTCTTTCTGAATATCTGGGATCACAGGTATTGTGTGTGCCACCAGGTCTGGCTCCAGTCGTATTTTGCCTAAAATATTCCAGGGAAAGTAAAAAGAATGAAGGTGTTTTATGTACATGTAGCAACTCCCCATGGGAAATGCAATCATGATGTACTAATAAACATACCTAATTTTAGACATCCTATAAATTCAGCCTTCCACTTTTTTGGTGATATGTCTTGTTGTTTTCTTCAGGATTTCCTGACTTTGGCCGATGGCTTTCTGATTCTTTTTTGTTCCTTGTCAACTTGTGAAGTTATTTTTTTTCTGATTCGTAGTATTTTGCATGTCATCGAGTGACTGCTGAAGGTCGTTTAATTTAGGTTGTGGTGTTACGTTTCAGGTTTCTGGTTTTGTGATTAGCTAAAAATATTGATTTCCATTAAAAAGTTTCTTTAGATCATTTAATGCCTGGCATTTTATGTACATTTTAGATTTCCCTTTTCAACTGTTGCCAGTGAGATAGTTTGTGTTTGCTGGGTTTCTTCGTTGGAGAGTGCCCTCTCGTGTTGACAGAACAGAACGCAGCCCCATAGAAGGCCTGTTTTGTGGGGTGGGTGAAAGAGTCCAGGTTGTCCTCTGATTTTTTGATTGTCTCTCATTTCTGTGGGACTCGTCATTGCCTCTGAGTTCGTCTTTCTTTCTCTTCACCATCAAGCCCTCAAGGTGTACCTCCCCTTCCCATCACCCCTTTTCCTATAGCAGTGATGCCTTCTCAGGATTTCCGTGGGTTGCCGCAAGCACTTACAAGCGCTTCTCTTAGATGGCTCAGTGTCTTCCACCTGCCAGGTTTCAGACCTCCTCTCATTATTTCTCCATCTCAGATAGGACTGGCTTTTTTGGTGATGGTTTTCGGGTCTTCCACCTCTGCTAGGCCCCTGCTGCTTTCCAGTCTTTTCTGTGTCATTCTGGTTTCTGTTCTATAGCGAGGCTATGTAACTCTATTGGCTGTTTGGGAGGTATACGGACCTGTGTGTATGTGTGTGTGTGTGTGTGTGTGTGTGTGTGTATATATATATATATATATATATATATATATATATGCAAAATGAGGTCCATAACCTTCTCTGTCTCCAAGGTGTGCTGCAGACATAGATGGTTTTATTTACTTTTCTTACTTTTGTCTTTAGAATGTAGGAGACTCAAATTCCAGTTGGTGAAGATATTCTGTGGAAGTCCTGAGTCCAGCTCATCTGTTTTCATTTATAAAAAAATTTTGACAAAACCTTTCTTCATTATGACAAGATACGTCACATAAAATTTAACATCTTAAGCATTTTTAAGTGTTCCGTTCCATTTTTAAGTGGGAGGTTCTCATTGTTATGGAACCATCACCAGCATCCACTTGCAGAACTGTTTTCACGCAGTAAAACTCAAACTTCATACCCATGAAATAATCCCTCCCCCCCCCCCATCTGGCACCCCTAGAAACTACCATTACACTTTCTGTCCCTGTCACTCTGACTGCCCTCTGTATTTCACAGAAGTTGAGTCATAGGATGTCCATGTTTTAGTGACTGGCTTTTTTTTTGGTGACTGGATTATTTCCCTGAGCGTGATGTCCTCAGGGTTCACTCATGTTGTAGATATGTGAAAATCTCATGACTTTAAAAGAGTTAAAGAAGATCTCATTGCCTGTGGCGACTACATTTCGTGTAACCATTTATCTGTGAATGGACATTTGGGTTGTTTTCCTTGTGAATAATGCTGCTGTGAAGATGGATGTCCAGACGTTTGAGTTTGTGCTTTCAGTCATTTTGGGTCTGTGCCTAGAAGTGGAATTCCGGGGTGATATGGTAATTGTATTTTTAATTAAGGAATTGCCATATTGCTTCCCATCGTGGCTATATAATTTTATATTTCTCCAGTGCAGTGCAGAAGCGCCCCAATTTCTCCACACTGTGAACACTTGTTCTTTCCAATGTGCCTTTCGTTTTTGTTATTGTTTTGTTGTACTGAGGATTGGCTGTGAGGCCTTGGCCCTGAGCTATATCCCCAGCCCTTTAAAATTTTTTGGAGATGAGGATTCAGGCACTTCCCTTTGAAAACCTTCATGGCTGGTGTAAGGGATGTCTTTCCCTACCACTAACAGAATTACTGCTATTTATTGGCACAATGGAAACTTGTTCTTTCTTTGCAACTTTAAGAAGGAACCCACCAAATAACACTTGTTTTTGCCTCCTTTTGAAGATTTTGTGGACACGTGGCATTGCATTGCACGAAATTATTGTCAAACCGATTCATTGCTCCTAGTGCTACAGCCTATTGGAGGTAGTGCTTCTCTACAAGATTTTGCACACTTTCCCACATTTCACACATCTCCCTAATCTGCTTTGAAATGAGGGATTCCTGCACCTTTTTCTCTTCCTCCTCTGGAGACGAGATCTACCTTAAAACCTCTTCTTGTTAGGAGATGATTGCCCACAATCCTACCCAGAGGGAGAGAGGGAGAGAGGGAGAGAGGGAGAGAGGGAGAGAGGGAGAGAGGGAGAGAGGGAGAGAGGGAGAGAGAGAAGAGGAGAGGGAGGAGAGGGGAGAGAAAGGAGGAAGAGGAAGAGGAAGATAGAAGAGAAAGAGGACAAGAGGAGGGGAGGGAGAGAGAAAAGACCCATTGGCTTAGTTGTGATCATGTGATGTTCTGCATCACATATGACTCGTATTGCAAGAAAACGCTCAGTTACCCAAGAAATATTTATTAAAAATGTTTGCTTCTATTGGAGAACAAACAGAACAAGTTAGTTGCAATTCAAGGCTTTACTGTACTTGGAACAGTTTGGATACAATTGAAATCATTCCTTTCCTTTAAAAACTCGACTGAACTAATCATTTGGTTTTGAGTTTTCTTTATGGATGATATTTCATTACTGATTCAATTTCTCTTTCTTCAGGTTTTCTTTTTATGAGTCAATGTTTGCAGCACCCGATGATTACGTTCCTCATGAAAAGTTGGTGCATGTACATAACACATCTTAGCTCTGTTTTCATCCCCTTCCTAATCACTTTGGCCCTCCTTGCTTCATCTCTTGGTTCCTCTGAAGTTGGAAGTAGATTTCTCTTCCAGTTTGTTTATTTTCTTTTATTGTGTTCTTTATATTTTAGGCATCCCATATAAGAGAAACAATGTGATACTAAAGCTCGTGTGTCTGATTTATGCCACGTAATATTCCGGTTGCTTTTTCTTTTCTTTGCAACAAGGTCTTGCCAGGTAGATCAGTCCATCAGTGTGCACATCAGTGTGCAGCCCAGGCTGGCCTGGAACTCGTGGCGATGGTGGTGGTGCGGAAACCCTCATGTCCAACCCAGTGAAAAGGACTGGGGATGGAGCCAGCTGCCCAGGCAGGCCTTGGGTCCCATCTGCAGTACCACGAAACCAAAGCACAGAAACCCGGAAGCAAAGCCCACCACAAACGGATGTTCAGGGAAAAGTCATATATCTCGAGTGTGTGCAGCCACACGCAGAGATAGAGGAAAAGGACCGGAAGGCCACGCGCACAAAATGTCCATAGTGGCCCACTGGAGACAAGCAGGAGTGTTGGGAAAGAGCTGTTCAGAGCGCACAGGACAGGCTAAGGTGTGAAGAGTCCAGCATCCTGCCACTGCCTTGCAATCCCGGCTACGTGGCAGGCTGAGGCCAGAGGACTGCCAGCTCCACACCCTGAGCAAGTGATCATGACTCCGTCTCAGAAAAACAAAACAAGACAAAAGAACAAACAAACCAAAAGTCAAAATAAAATTAAAAGAAACAAACAAAGAAACGAACAAATGAATGAAGGAAGGAATGAAGGGGACCTGGAGAAGGAGCACAGTGTTAGAGCGGCCCCGGATTCAATCCCCAGTACAGCCAGACAAAAGCAAACTGGCAATAAAGCTGGAAGTATGTAACCTCTGGGATCGGGGATATGGGGTTTATTTGTTTGGAGCAGCAAAGATCCAAGATAAGGCCTGAAGTAGTTTGCATGCTGTCAGTCAAACTTCCACTTGCGAGTGAATGGAATGAGGCGATTCCCACAGAGGGAGACCGTGCGGCGGTTGGGGGAGCTCAGAGGCTGCTGCGGTAGAGGTGTGCTTATTGGAGGTGGGAACCAAACATGCGCCCCCCCCCCCCCCGAGGGAGACCTCTGCTTGGAAGGAGAGCCCAGGATGAGCCAGCAGCTCCCTTGGAAAAGCTCACGGGGCGGGGCGGGGCGGGGCGGGTAAGGGGGGCGCGAGTGAGTCCTGGCTGCTTTGCCCTGTCCGAGTGAGTTCTGGAGTGGAAGCGCATTGCACAGTCTGGAAGGCGGAGTCACTCTGGAAGGCGGAGTCACTCTGGAAACTTGGATTCGTTCTCTGTGACGCACGTTCTGCTCCTTAGTCAAGACAACACAATCAGACGCACGCTTCCGGGCTGGCTTCTAGCTCAGCGGTTCCTTCGACAGCTTATTGTTACCCAACTGACCTGGTGGCTTGCACCGGCCGGATGGATCGAGACCCGCGGGCGCTCTCCAGCCCTTTTGATGCCGCCGGCACGGCTACTTCTTTTCCCCAGGAATCATACTTGGAGGAGAGTTTTGAGAGCCCTCCTCTGCCCAGCGACACCTTGTCTCAAAAAACAAAAAACGATGTTTGGTTTCCTTGATTTTTGTTGCTTGAGGTCTAGAGAAGTTTGCTTTCAAATGGAATTTCTTTTTCTTTTTTTCTTTTCTTTTCTTTTCTTTTCTTTTCTTTTTTGGGGACCGGGGATCAGACTCGGGTCCTCGCGCTTGCGAGGCCGGCGACGGAACCACTGAGCTAAATCCCTGGCCCTGGGATGTACTTTTCTAAGATACATTTCAAATGGTGATCATTCCACTTCAGTTTTCCTAGGTCAACAGGAGACTTTTCGATGTGTTGACTAGTTTTTTGTTTGTTTATTTTTGGAGACAGGGTCTCTCTTTCTCTCTCTCTCTCTAGTTCAGGCTGGGCTTGAACTCACTGAGTAGCCAGGCTGGCTTCGAACTCCTGGTGATCCTCCTGCCTCATCCTCCGGAATCCTGGGATTACAGGCATGTGCCAGCAGGCCAGGCTCAGATTCAAGTTTTGCTATCTTTGAATGTTACCTCTCTTTCATCATTTTCTTCTTCACAGACTGTAATACCTGTTGGATTTTCTTTGTGGTATATCTACCTCTTGATGACTGACCTTTCTTAGGTATTTAAATTTCAGAGCTATATATACACACACACACACACACACACACACACACACATATATATATGTATGTGTATATATATATATATCTCTGTATGTATATATATGATTTTTTTAAAGGTGTGGTCTCACTGTATTTCCTAGGCTGGTCTCAAACTCATGACCCTCTTTCTGAATATCTGGGATCACAGGTATTGTGTGTGCCACCAGGTCTGGCTCCAGTCGTATTTTGCCTAAAATATTCCAGGGAAAGTAAAAAGAATGAAGGTGTTTTATGTACATGTAGCAACTCCCCATGGGAAATGCAATCATGATGTACTAATAAACATACCTAATTTTAGACATCCTATAAATTCAGCCTTCCACTTTTTTGGTGATATGTCTTGTTGTTTTCTTCAGGATTTCCTGACTTTGGCCGATGGCTTTCTGATTCTTTTTTGTTCCTTGTCAACTTGTGAAGTTATTTTTTTTCTGATTCGTAGTATTTTGCATGTCATCGAGTGACTGCTGAAGGTCGTTTAATTTAGGTTGTGGTGTTACGTTTCAGGTTTCTGGTTTTGTGATTAGCTAAAAATATTGATTTCCATTAAAAAGTTTCTTTAGATCATTTAATGCCTGGCATTTTATGTACATTTTAGATTTCCCTTTTCAACTGTTGCCAGTGAGATAGTTTGTGTTTGCTGGGTTTCTTCGTTGGAGAGTGCCCTCTCGTGTTGACAGAACAGAACGCAGCCCCATAGAAGGCCTGTTTTGTGGGGTGGGTGAAAGAGTCCAGGTTGTCCTCTGATTTTTTGATTGTCTCCCATTTCTGTGGGACTCGTCATTGCCTCTGAGTTCGTCTTTCTTTCTCTTCACCATCAAGCCCTCAAGGTGTACCTCCCCTTCCCATCACCCCTTTTCCTATAGCAGTGATGCCTTCTCAGGATTTCCGTGGGTTGCCGCAAGCACTTACAAGCGCTTCTCTTAGATGGCTCAGTGTCTTCCACCTGCCAGGTTTCAGACCTCCTCTCATTATTTCTCCATCTCAGATAGGACTGGCTTTTTTGGTGATGGTTTTCGGGTCTTCCACCTCTGCTAGGCCCCTGCTGCTTTCCAGTCTTTTCTGTGTCATTCTGGTTTCTGTTCTATAGCGAGGCTATGTAACTCTATTGGCTGTTTGGGAGGTATACGGACCTGTGTGTATGTGTGTGTGTGTGTGTGTGTGTGTGTGTGTATATATATATATATATATATATATATATATATATATATGCAAAATGAGGTCCATAACCTTCTCTGTCTCCAAGGTGTGCTGCAGACATAGATGGTTTTATTTACTTTTCTTACTTTTGTCTTTAGAATGTAGGAGACTCAAATTCCAGTTGGTGAAGATATTCTGTGGAAGTCCTGAGTCCAGCTCATCTGTTTTCATTTATAAAAAAATTTTGACAAAACCTTTCTTCATTATGACAAGATACGTCACATAAAATTTAACATCTTAAGCATTTTTAAGTGTTCCGTTCCATTTTTAAGTGGGAGGTTCTCATTGTTATGGAACCATCACCAGCATCCACTTGCAGAACTGTTTTCACGCAGTAAAACTCAAACTTCATACCCATGAAATAATCCCTTCCCCCCCCCATCTGGCACCCCTAGAAACTACCATTACACTTTCTGTCCCTGTCACTCTGACTGCCCTCTGTATTTCACAGAAGTTGAGTCATAGGATGTCCATGTTTTAGTGACTGGCTTTTTTTTTGGTGACTGGATTATTTCCCTGAGCGTGATGTCCTCAGGGTTCACTCATGTTGTAGATATGTGAAAATCTCATGACTTTAAAAGAGTTAAAGAAGATCTCATTGCCTGTGGCGACTACATTTCGTGTAACCATTTATCTGTGAATGGACATTTGGGTTGTTTTCCTTGTGAATAATGCTGCTGTGAAGATGGATGTCCAGACGTTTGAGTTTGTGCTTTCAGTCATTTTGGGTCTGTGCCTAGAAGTGGAATTCCGGGGTGATATGGTAATTGTATTTTTAATTAAGGAATTGCCATATTGCTTCCCATCGTGGCTATATAATTTTATATTTCTCCAGTGCAGTGCAGAAGCGCCCCAATTTCTCCACACTGTGAACACTTGTTCTTTCCAATGTGCCTTTCGTTTTTGTTATTGTTTTGTTGTACTGAGGATTGGCTGTGAGGCCTTGGCCCTGAGCTATATCCCCAGCCCTTTAAAATTTTTTGGAGATGAGGATTCAGGCACTTCCCTTTGAAAACCTTCATGGCTGGTGTAAGGGATGTCTTTCCCTACCACTAACAGAATTACTGCTATTTATTGGCACAATGGAAACTTGTTCTTTCTTTGCAACTTTAAGAAGGAACCCACCAAATAACACTTGTTTTTGCCTCCTTTTGAAGATTTTGTGGACACGTGGCATTGCATTGCACGAAATTATTGTCAAACCGATTCATTGCTCCTAGTGCTACAGCCTATTGGAGGTAGTGCTTCTCTACAAGATTTTGCACACTTTCCCACATTTCACACATCTCCCTAATCTGCTTTGAAATGAGGGATTCCTGCACCTTTTTCTCTTCCTCCTCTGGAGACGAGATCTACCTTAAAACCTCTTCTTGTTAGGAGATGATTGCCCACAATCCTACCCAGAGGGAGAGAGGGAGAGAGGGAGAGAGGGAGAGAGGGAGAGAGGGAGAGAGGGAGAGGGAGAGAGGGAGAGAGGGAGAGAGGGAGAGAGGGAGAGAGGGAGAGAGGGAGAGAGAGAAGAGGAGAGGGAGGAGAGGGGAGAGAAAGGAGGAAGAGGAAGAGGAAGATAGAAGAGAAAGAGGACAAGAGGAGGGGAGGGAGAGAGAAAAGACCCATTGGCTTAGTTGTGATCATGTGATGTTCTGCATCACATATGACTCGTATTGCAAGAAAACGCTCAGTTACCCAAGAAATATTTATTAAAAATGTTTGCTTCTATTGGAGAACAAACAGAACAAGTTAGTTGCAATTCAAGGCTTTACTGTACTTGGAACAGTTTGGATACAATTGAAATCATTCCTTTCCTTTAAAAACTCGACTGAACTAATCATTTGGTTTTGAGTTTTCTTTATGGATGATATTTCATTACTGATTCAATTTCTCTTTCTTCAGGTTTTCTTTTTATGAGTCAATGTTTGCAGCACCCGATGATTACGTTCCTCATGAAAAGTTGGTGCACGTACATAACACATCTTAGCTCTGTTTTCATCCCCTTCCTAATCACCATGGCCCTCCTTGCTTCATCTCTTGGTTCCTCTGAAGTTGGAAGTAGATTTCTCTTCCAGTTTGTTTATTTTCTTTTATTGTGTTCTTTATATTTTAGGCATCCCATATAAGAGAAACAATGTGATACTAAAGCTCGTGTGTCTGATTTATGCCACGTAATATTCCGGTTGCTTTTTCTTTTCTTTGCAACAAGGTCTTGCCAGGTAGATCAGTCCATCAGTGTGCACATCAGTGTGCAGCCCAGGCTGGCCTGGAACTCGTGGCGATGGTGGTGGTGCGGAAACCCTCATGTCCAACCCAGTGAAAAGGACTGGGGATGGAGCCAGCTGCCCAGGCAGGCCTTGGGTCCCATCTGCAGTACCACGAAACCAAAGCACAGAAACCCGGAAGCAAAGCCCACCACAAACGGATGTTCAGGGAAAAGTCATATATCTCGAGTGTGTGCAGCCACACGCAGAGATAGAGGAAAAGGACCGGAAGGCCACGCGCACAAAATGTCCATAGTGGCCCACTGGAGACAAGCAGGAGTGTTGGGAAAGAGCTGTTCAGAGCGCACAGGACAGGCTAAGGTGTGAAGAGTCCAGCATCCTGCCACTGCCTTGCAATCCCGGCTACGTGGCAGGCTGAGGCCAGAGGACTGCCAGCTCCACACCCTGAGCAAGTGATCATGACTCCGTCTCAGAAAAACAAAACAAGACAAAAGAACAAACAAACCAAAAGTCAAAATAAAATTAAAAGAAACAAACAAAGAAACGAACAAATGAATGAAGGAAGGAATGAAGGGGACCTGGAGAAGGAGCACAGTGTTAGAGCGGCCCCGGATTCAATCCCCAGTACAGCCAGACAAAAGCAAACTGGCAATAAAGCTGGAAGTATGTAACCTCTGGGATCGGGGATATGGGGTTTATTTGTTTGGAGCAGCAAAGATCCAAGATAAGGCCTGAAGTAGTTTGCATGCTGTCAGTCAAACTTCCACTTGCGAGTGAATGGAATGAGGCGATTCCCACAGAGGGAGACCGTGCGGCGGTTGGGGGAGCTCAGAGGCTGCTGCGGTAGAGGTGTGCTTATTGGAGGTGGGAACCAAACATGCGCCCCCCCCCCCCCCCCGAGGGAGACCTCTGCTTGGAAGGAGAGCCCAGGATGAGCCAGCAGCTCCCTTGGAAAAGCTCACGGGGCGGGGCGGGGCGGGGCGGGTAAGGGGGGCGCGAGTGAGTCCTGGCTGCTTTGCCCTGTCCGAGTGAGTTCTGGAGTGGAAGCGCATTGCACAGTCTGGAAGGCGGAGTCACTCTGGAAGGCGGAGTCACTCTGGAAACTTGGATTCGTTCTCTGTGACGCACGTTCTGCTCCTTAGTCAAGACAACACAATCAGACGCACGCTTCCGGGCTGGCTTCTAGCTCAGCGGTTCCTTCGACAGCTTATTGTTACCCAACTGACCTGGTGGCTTGCACCGGCCGGATGGATCGAGACCCGCGGGCGCTCTCCAGCCCTTTTGATGCCGCCGGCACGGCTACTTCTTTTCCCCAGGAATCATACTTGGAGGAGAGTTTTGAGAGCCCTCCTCTGCCCAGCGACACCTTGTCTCAAAAAACAAAAAACGATGTTTGGTTTCCTTGATTTTTGTTGCTTGAGGTCTAGAGAAGTTTGCTTTCAAATGGAATTTCTTTTTCTTTTTTTCTTTTCTTTTCTTTTCTTTTCTTTTCTTTTTTGGGGACCGGGGATCAGACTCGGGTCCTCGCGCTTGCGAGGCCGGCGACGGAACCACTGAGCTAAATCCCTGGCCCTGGGATGTACTTTTCTAAGATACATTTCAAATGGTGATCATTCCACTTCAGTTTTCCTAGGTCAACAGGAGACTTTTCGATGTGTTGACTAGTTTTTTGTTTGTTTATTTTTGGAGACAGGGTCTCTCTTTCTCTCTCTCTCTCTAGTTCAGGCTGGGCTTGAACTCACTGAGTAGCCAGGCTGGCTTCGAACTCCTGGTGATCCTCCTGCCTCATCCTCCGGAATCCTGGGATTACAGGCATGTGCCAGCAGGCCAGGCTCAGATTCAAGTTTTGCTATCTTTGAATGTTACCTCTCTTTCATCATTTTCTTCTTCACAGACTGTAATACCTGTTGGATTTTCTTTGTGGTATATCTACCTCTTGATGACTGACCTTTCTTAGGTATTTAAATTTCAGAGCTATATATACACACACACACACACACACACACACACACACATATATATATGTATGTGTATATATATATATATCTCTGTATGTATATATATGATTTTTTTAAAGGTGTGGTCTCACTGTATTTCCTAGGCTGGTCTCAAACTCATGACCCTCTTTCTGAATATCTGGGATCACAGGTATTGTGTGTGCCACCAGGTCTGGCTCCAGTCGTATTTTGCCTAAAATATTCCAGGGAAAGTAAAAAGAATGAAGGTGTTTTATGTACATGTAGCAACTCCCCATGGGAAATGCAATCATGATGTACTAATAAACATACCTAATTTTAGACATCCTATAAATTCAGCCTTCCACTTTTTTGGTGATATGTCTTGTTGTTTTCTTCAGGATTTCCTGACTTTGGCCGATGGCTTTCTGATTCTTTTTTGTTCCTTGTCAACTTGTGAAGTTATTTTTTTTCTGATTCGTAGTATTTTGCATGTCATCGAGTGACTGCTGAAGGTCGTTTAATTTAGGTTGTGGTGTTACGTTTCAGGTTTCTGGTTTTGTGATTAGCTAAAAATATTGATTTCCATTAAAAAGTTTCTTTAGATCATTTAATGCCTGGCATTTTATGTACATTTTAGATTTCCCTTTTCAACTGTTGCCAGTGAGATAGTTTGTGTTTGCTGGGTTTCTTCGTTGGAGAGTGCCCTCTCGTGTTGACAGAACAGAACGCAGCCCCATAGAAGGCCTGTTTTGTGGGGTGGGTGAAAGAGTCCAGGTTGTCCTCTGATTTTTTGATTGTCTCCCATTTCTGTGGGACTCGTCATTGCCTCTGAGTTCGTCTTTCTTTCTCTTCACCATCAAGCCCTCAAGGTGTACCTCCCCTTCCCATCACCCCTTTTCCTATAGCAGTGATGCCTTCTCAGGATTTCCGTGGGTTGCCGCAAGCACTTACAAGCGCTTCTCTTAGATGGCTCAGTGTCTTCCACCTGCCAGGTTTCAGACCTCCTCTCATTATTTCTCCATCTCAGATAGGACTGGCTTTTTTGGTGATGGTTTTCGGGTCTTCCACCTCTGCTAGGCCCCTGCTGCTTTCCAGTCTTTTCTGTGTCATTCTGGTTTCTGTTCTATAGCGAGGCTATGTAACTCTATTGGCTGTTTGGGAGGTATACGGACCTGTGTGTATGTGTGTGTGTGTGTGTGTGTGTGTGTGTGTATATATATATATATATATATATATATATATATATATATATGCAAAATGAGGTCCATAACCTTCTCTGTCTCCAAGGTGTGCTGCAGACATAGATGGTTTTATTTACTTTTCTTACTTTTGTCTTTAGAATGTAGGAGACTCAAATTCCAGTTGGTGAAGATATTCTGTGGAAGTCCTGAGTCCAGCTCATCTGTTTTCATTTATAAAAAAATTTTGACAAAACCTTTCTTCATTATGACAAGATACGTCACATAAAATTTAACATCTTAAGCATTTTTAAGTGTTCCGTTCCATTTTTAAGTGGGAGGTTCTCATTGTTATGGAACCATCACCAGCATCCACTTGCAGAACTGTTTTCACGCAGTAAAACTCAAACTTCATACCCATGAAATAATCCCTTCCCCCCCCCATCTGGCACCCCTAGAAACTACCATTACACTTTCTGTCCCTGTCACTCTGACTGCCCTCTGTATTTCACAGAAGTTGAGTCATAGGATGTCCATGTTTTAGTGACTGGCTTTTTTTTTGGTGACTGGATTATTTCCCTGAGCGTGATGTCCTCAGGGTTCACTCATGTTGTAGATATGTGAAAATCTCATGACTTTAAAAGAGTTAAAGAAGATCTCATTGCCTGTGGCGACTACATTTCGTGTAACCATTTATCTGTGAATGGACATTTGGGTTGTTTTCCTTGTGAATAATGCTGCTGTGAAGATGGATGTCCAGACGTTTGAGTTTGTGCTTTCAGTCATTTTGGGTCTGTGCCTAGAAGTGGAATTCCGGGGTGATATGGTAATTGTATTTTTAATTAAGGAATTGCCATATTGCTTCCCATCGTGGCTATATAATTTTATATTTCTCCAGTGCAGTGCAGAAGCGCCCCAATTTCTCCACACTGTGAACACTTGTTCTTTCCAATGTGCCTTTCGTTTTTGTTATTGTTTTGTTGTACTGAGGATTGGCTGTGAGGCCTTGGCCCTGAGCTATATCCCCAGCCCTTTAAAATTTTTTGGAGATGAGGATTCAGGCACTTCCCTTTGAAAACCTTCATGGCTGGTGTAAGGGATGTCTTTCCCTACCACTAACAGAATTACTGCTATTTATTGGCACAATGGAAACTTGTTCTTTCTTTGCAACTTTAAGAAGGAACCCACCAAATAACACTTGTTTTTGCCTCCTTTTGAAGATTTTGTGGACACGTGGCATTGCATTGCACGAAATTATTGTCAAACCGATTCATTGCTCCTAGTGCTACAGCCTATTGGAGGTAGTGCTTCTCTACAAGATTTTGCACACTTTCCCACATTTCACACATCTCCCTAATCTGCTTTGAAATGAGGGATTCCTGCACCTTTTTCTCTTCCTCCTCTGGAGACGAGATCTACCTTAAAACCTCTTCTTGTTAGGAGATGATTGCCCACAATCCTACCCAGAGGGAGAGAGGGAGAGAGGGAGAGAGGGAGAGAGGGAGAGAGGGAGAGAGGGAGAGAGGGAGAGAGGGAGAGAGGGAGAGAGGGAGAGAGGGAGAGAGGGAGAGAGGGAGAGAGAGAAGAGGAGAGGGAGGAGAGGGGAGAGAAAGGAGGAAGAGGAAGAGGAAGATAGAAGAGAAAGAGGACAAGAGGAGGGGAGGGAGAGAGAAAAGACCCATTGGCTTAGTTGTGATCATGTGATGTTCTGCATCACATATGACTCGTATTGCAAGAAAACGCTCAGTTACCCAAGAAATATTTATTAAAAATGTTTGCTTCTATTGGAGAACAAACAGAACAAGTTAGTTGCAATTCAAGGCTTTACTGTACTTGGAACAGTTTGGATACAATTGAAATCATTCCTTTCCTTTAAAAACTCGACTGAACTAATCATTTGGTTTTGAGTTTTCTTTATGGATGATATTTCATTACTGATTCAATTTCTCTTTCTTCAGGTTTTCTTTTTATGAGTCAATGTTTGCAGCACCCGATGATTACGTTCCTCATGAAAAGTTGGTGCACGTACATAACACATCTTAGCTCTGTTTTCATCCCCTTCCTAATCACCATGGCCCTCCTTGCTTCATCTCTTGGTTCCTCTGAAGTTGGAAGTAGATTTCTCTTCCAGTTTGTTTATTTTCTTTTATTGTGTTCTTTATATTTTAGGCATCCCATATAAGAGAAACAATGTGATACTAAAGCTCGTGTGTCTGATTTATGCCACGTAATATTCCGGTTGCTTTTTCTTTTCTTTGCAACAAGGTCTTGCCAGGTAGATCAGTCCATCAGTGTGCACATCAGTGTGCAGCCCAGGCTGGCCTGGAACTCGTGGCGATGGTGGTGGTGCGGAAACCCTCATGTCCAACCCAGTGAAAAGGACTGGGGATGGAGCCAGCTGCCCAGGCAGGCCTTGGGTCCCATCTGCAGTACCACGAAACCAAAGCACAGAAACCCGGAAGCAAAGCCCACCACAAACGGATGTTCAGGGAAAAGTCATATATCTCGAGTGTGTGCAGCCACACGCAGAGATAGAGGAAAAGGACCGGAAGGCCACGCGCACAAAATGTCCATAGTGGCCCACTGGAGACAAGCAGGAGTGTTGGGAAAGAGCTGTTCAGAGCGCACAGGACAGGCTAAGGTGTGAAGAGTCCAGCATCCTGCCACTGCCTTGCAATCCCGGCTACGTGGCAGGCTGAGGCCAGAGGACTGCCAGCTCCACACCCTGAGCAAGTGATCATGACTCCGTCTCAGAAAAACAAAACAAGACAAAAGAACAAACAAACCAAAAGTCAAAATAAAATTAAAAGAAACAAACAAAGAAACGAACAAATGAATGAAGGAAGGAATGAAGGGGACCTGGAGAAGGAGCACAGTGTTAGAGCGGCCCCGGATTCAATCCCCAGTACAGCCAGACAAAAGCAAACTGGCAATAAAGCTGGAAGTATGTAACCTCTGGGATCGGGGATATGGGGTTTATTTGTTTGGAGCAGCAAAGATCCAAGATAAGGCCTGAAGTAGTTTGCATGCTGTCAGTCAAACTTCCACTTGCGAGTGAATGGAATGAGGCGATTCCCACAGAGGGAGACCGTGCGGCGGTTGGGGGAGCTCAGAGGCTGCTGCGGTAGAGGTGTGCTTATTGGAGGTGGGAACCAAACATGCGCCCCCCCCCCCCCCCAGGGAGACCTCTGCTTGGAAGGAGAGCCCAGGATGAGCCAGCAGCTCCCTTGGAAAAGCTCACGGGGCGGGGCGGGGCGGGGCGGGTAAGGGGGGCGCGAGTGAGTCCTGGCTGCTTTGCCCTGTCCGAGTGAGTTCTGGAGTGGAAGCGCATTGCACAGTCTGGAAGGCGGAGTCACTCTGGAAGGCGGAGTCACTCTGGAAACTTGGATTCGTTCTCTGTGACGCACGTTCTGCTCCTTAGTCAAGACAACACAATCAGACGCACGCTTCCGGGCTGGCTTCTAGCTCAGCGGTTCCTTCGACAGCTTATTGTTACCCAACTGACCTGGTGGCTTGCACCGGCCGGATGGATCGAGACCCGCGGGCGCTCTCCAGCCCTTTTGATGCCGCCGGCACGGCTACTTCTTTTCCCCAGGAATCATACTTGGAGGAGAGTTTTGAGAGCCCTCCTCTGCCCAGCGACACCTTGTCTCAAAAAACAAAAAACGATGTTTGGTTTCCTTGATTTTTGTTGCTTGAGGTCTAGAGAAGTTTGCTTTCAAATGGAATTTCTTTTTCTTTTTTTCTTTTCTTTTCTTTTCTTTTCTTTTCTTTTTTGGGGACCGGGGATCAGACTCGGGTCCTCGCGCTTGCGAGGCCGGCGACGGAACCACTGAGCTAAATCCCTGGCCCTGGGATGTACTTTTCTAAGATACATTTCAAATGGTGATCATTCCACTTCAGTTTTCCTAGGTCAACAGGAGACTTTTCGATGTGTTGACTAGTTTTTTGTTTGTTTATTTTTGGAGACAGGGTCTCTCTTTCTCTCTCTCTCTCTAGTTCAGGCTGGGCTTGAACTCACTGAGTAGCCAGGCTGGCTTCGAACTCCTGGTGATCCTCCTGCCTCATCCTCCGGAATCCTGGGATTACAGGCATGTGCCAGCAGGCCAGGCTCAGATTCAAGTTTTGCTATCTTTGAATGTTACCTCTCTTTCATCATTTTCTTCTTCACAGACTGTAATACCTGTTGGATTTTCTTTGTGGTATATCTACCTCTTGATGACTGACCTTTCTTAGGTATTTAAATTTCAGAGCTATATATACATACACACACACACACACACACACACATATATATATATATGTATGTGTATATATATATATATCTCTGTATGTATATATATGATTTTTTTAAAGGTGTGGTCTCACTGTATTTCCTAGGCTGGTCTCAAACTCATGACCCTCTTTCTGAATATCTGGGATCACAGGTATTGTGTGTGCCACCAGGTCTGGCTCCAGTCGTATTTTGCCTAAAATATTCCAGGGAAAGTAAAAAGAATGAAGGTGTTTTATGTACATGTAGCAACTCCCCATGGGAAATGCAATCATGATGTACTAATAAACATACCTAATTTTAGACATCCTATAAATTCAGCCTTCCACTTTTTTGGTGATATGTCTTGTTGTTTTCTTCAGGATTTCCTGACTTTGGCCGATGGCTTTCTGATTCTTTTTTGTTCCTTGTCAACTTGTGAAGTTATTTTTTTTCTGATTCGTAGTATTTTGCATGTCATCGAGTGACTGCTGAAGGTCGTTTAATTTAGGTTGTGGTGTTACGTTTCAGGTTTCTGGTTTTGTGATTAGCTAAAAATATTGATTTCCATTAAAAAGTTTCTTTAGATCATTTAATGCCTGGCATTTTATGTACATTTTAGATTTCCCTTTTCAACTGTTGCCAGTGAGATAGTTTGTGTTTGCTGGGTTTCTTCGTTGGAGAGTGCCCTCTCGTGTTGACAGAACAGAACGCAGCCCCATAGAAGGCCTGTTTTGTGGGGTGGGTGAAAGAGTCCAGGTTGTCCTCTGATTTTTTGATTGTCTCCCATTTCTGTGGGACTCGTCATTGCCTCTGAGTTCGTCTTTCTTTCTCTTCACCATCAAGCCCTCAAGGTGTACCTCCCCTTCCCATCACCCCTTTTCCTATAGCAGTGATGCCTTCTCAGGATTTCCGTGGGTTGCCGCAAGCACTTACAAGCGCTTCTCTTAGATGGCTCAGTGTCTTCCACCTGCCAGGTTTCAGACCTCCTCTCATTATTTCTCCATCTCAGATAGGACTGGCTTTTTTGGTGATGGTTTTCGGGTCTTCCACCTCTGCTAGGCCCCTGCTGCTTTCCAGTCTTTTCTGTGTCATTCTGGTTTCTGTTCTATAGCGAGGCTATGTAACTCTATTGGCTGTTTGGGAGGTATACGGACCTGTGTGTATGTGTGTGTGTGTGTGTGTGTGTGTGTGTATATATATATATATATATATATATATATATATATATATATGCAAAATGAGGTCCATAACCTTCTCTGTCTCCAAGGTGTGCTGCAGACATAGATGGTTTTATTTACTTTTCTTACTTTTGTCTTTAGAATGTAGGAGACTCAAATTCCAGTTGGTGAAGATATTCTGTGGAAGTCCTGAGTCCAGCTCATCTGTTTTCATTTATAAAAAAATTTTGACAAAACCTTTCTTCATTATGACAAGATACGTCACATAAAATTTAACATCTTAAGCATTTTTAAGTGTTCCGTTCCATTTTTAAGTGGGAGGTTCTCATTGTTATGGAACCATCACCAGCATCCACTTGCAGAACTGTTTTCACGCAGTAAAACTCAAACTTCATACCCATGAAATAATCCCTCCCCCCCCCCCATCTGGCACCCCTAGAAACTACCATTACACTTTCTGTCCCTGTCACTCTGACTGCCCTCTGTATTTCACAGAAGTTGAGTCATAGGATGTCCATGTTTTAGTGACTGGCTTTTTTTTTGGTGACTGGATTATTTCCCTGAGCGTGATGTCCTCAGGGTTCACTCATGTTGTAGATATGTGAAAATCTCATGACTTTAAAAGAGTTAAAGAAGATCTCATTGCCTGTGGCGACTACATTTCGTGTAACCATTTATCTGTGAATGGACATTTGGGTTGTTTTCCTTGTGAATAATGCTGCTGTGAAGATGGATGTCCAGACGTTTGAGTTTGTGCTTTCAGTCATTTTGGGTCTGTGCCTAGAAGTGGAATTCCGGGGTGATATGGTAATTGTATTTTTAATTAAGGAATTGCCATATTGCTTCCCATCGTGGCTATATAATTTTATATTTCTCCAGTGCAGTGCAGAAGCGCCCCAATTTCTCCACACTGTGAACACTTGTTCTTTCCAATGTGCCTTTCGTTTTTGTTATTGTTTTGTTGTACTGAGGATTGGCTGTGAGGCCTTGGCCCTGAGCTATATCCCCAGCCCTTTAAAATTTTTTGGAGATGAGGATTCAGGCACTTCCCTTTGAAAACCTTCATGGCTGGTGTAAGGGATGTCTTTCCCTACCACTAACAGAATTACTGCTATTTATTGGCACAATGGAAACTTGTTCTTTCTTTGCAACTTTAAGAAGGAACCCACCAAATAACACTTGTTTTTGCCTCCTTTTGAAGATTTTGTGGACACGTGGCATTGCATTGCACGAAATTATTGTCAAACCGATTCATTGCTCCTAGTGCTACAGCCTATTGGAGGTAGTGCTTCTCTACAAGATTTTGCACACTTTCCCACATTTCACACATCTCCCTAATCTGCTTTGAAATGAGGGATTCCTGCACCTTTTTCTCTTCCTCCTCTGGAGACGAGATCTACCTTAAAACCTCTTCTTGTTAGGAGATGATTGCCCACAATCCTACCCAGAGGGAGAGAGGGAGAGAGGGAGAGAGGGAGAGAGGGAGAGAGGGAGAGAGGGAGAGAGGGAGAGAGAGAAGAGGAGAGGGAGGAGAGGGGAGAGAAAGGAGGAAGAGGAAGAGGAAGATAGAAGAGAAAGAGGACAAGAGGAGGGGAGGGAGAGAGAAAAGACCCATTGGCTTAGTTGTGATCATGTGATGTTCTGCATCACATATGACTCGTATTGCAAGAAAACGCTCAGTTACCCAAGAAATATTTATTAAAAATGTTTGCTTCTATTGGAGAACAAACAGAACAAGTTAGTTGCAATTCAAGGCTTTACTGTACTTGGAACAGTTTGGATACAATTGAAATCATTCCTTTCCTTTAAAAACTCGACTGAACTAATCATTTGGTTTTGAGTTTTCTTTATGGATGATATTTCATTACTGATTCAATTTCTCTTTCTTCAGGTTTTCTTTTTATGAGTCAATGTTTGCAGCACCCGATGATTACGTTCCTCATGAAAAGTTGGTGCACGTACATAACACATCTTAGCTCTGTTTTCATCCCCTTCCTAATCACCATGGCCCTCCTTGCTTCATCTCTTGGTTCCTCTGAAGTTGGAAGTAGATTTCTCTTCCAGTTTGTTTATTTTCTTTTATTGTGTTCTTTATATTTTAGGCATCCCATATAAGAGAAACAATGTGATACTAAAGCTCGTGTGTCTGATTTATGCCACGTAATATTCCGGTTGCTTTTTCTTTTCTTTGCAACAAGGTCTTGCCAGGTAGATCAGTCCATCAGTGTGCACATCAGTGTGCAGCCCAGGCTGGCCTGGAACTCGTGGCGATGGTGGTGGTGCGGAAACCCTCATGTCCAACCCAGTGAAAAGGACTGGGGATGGAGCCAGCTGCCCAGGCAGGCCTTGGGTCCCATCTGCAGTACCACGAAACCAAAGCACAGAAACCCGGAAGCAAAGCCCACCACAAACGGATGTTCAGGGAAAAGTCATATATCTCGAGTGTGTGCAGCCACACGCAGAGATAGAGGAAAAGGACCGGAAGGCCACGCGCACAAAATGTCCATAGTGGCCCACTGGAGACAAGCAGGAGTGTTGGGAAAGAGCTGTTCAGAGCGCACAGGACAGGCTAAGGTGTGAAGAGTCCAGCATCCTGCCACTGCCTTGCAATCCCGGCTACGTGGCAGGCTGAGGCCAGAGGACTGCCAGCTCCACACCCTGAGCAAGTGATCATGACTCCGTCTCAGAAAAACAAAACAAGACAAAAGAACAAACAAACCAAAAGTCAAAATAAAATTAAAAGAAACAAACAAAGAAACGAACAAATGAATGAAGGAAGGAATGAAGGGGACCTGGAGAAGGAGCACAGTGTTAGAGCGGCCCCGGATTCAATCCCCAGTACAGCCAGACAAAAGCAAACTGGCAATAAAGCTGGAAGTATGTAACCTCTGGGATCGGGGATATGGGGTTTATTTGTTTGGAGCAGCAAAGATCCAAGATAAGGCCTGAAGTAGTTTGCATGCTGTCAGTCAAACTTCCACTTGCGAGTGAATGGAATGAGGCGATTCCCACAGAGGGAGACCGTGCGGCGGTTGGGGGAGCTCAGAGGCTGCTGCGGTAGAGGTGTGCTTATTGGAGGTGGGAACCAAACATGCGCCCCCCCCCCCCCCGAGGGAGACCTCTGCTTGGAAGGAGAGCCCAGGATGAGCCAGCAGCTCCCTTGGAAAAGCTCACGGGGCGGGGCGGGGCGGGGCGGGTAAGGGGGGCGCGAGTGAGTCCTGGCTGCTTTGCCCTGTCCGAGTGAGTTCTGGAGTGGAAGCGCATTGCACAGTCTGGAAGGCGGAGTCACTCTGGAAGGCGGAGTCACTCTGGAAACTTGGATTCGTTCTCTGTGACGCACGTTCTGCTCCTTAGTCAAGACAACACAATCAGACGCACGCTTCCGGGCTGGCTTCTAGCTCAGCGGTTCCTTCGACAGCTTATTGTTACCCAACTGACCTGGTGGCTTGCACCGGCCGGATGGATCGAGACCCGCGGGCGCTCTCCAGCCCTTTTGATGCCGCCGGCACGGCTACTTCTTTTCCCCAGGAATCATACTTGGAGGAGAGTTTTGAGAGCCCTCCTCTGCCCAGCGACACCTTGTCTCAAAAAACAAAAAACGATGTTTGGTTTCCTTGATTTTTGTTGCTTGAGGTCTAGAGAAGTTTGCTTTCAAATGGAATTTCTTTTTCTTTTTTTCTTTTCTTTTCTTTTCTTTTCTTTTCTTTTTTGGGGACCGGGGATCAGACTCGGGTCCTCGCGCTTGCGAGGCCGGCGACGGAACCACTGAGCTAAATCCCTGGCCCTGGGATGTACTTTTCTAAGATACATTTCAAATGGTGATCATTCCACTTCAGTTTTCCTAGGTCAACAGGAGACTTTTCGATGTGTTGACTAGTTTTTTGTTTGTTTATTTTTGGAGACAGGGTCTCTCTTTCTCTCTCTCTCTCTAGTTCAGGCTGGGCTTGAACTCACTGAGTAGCCAGGCTGGCTTCGAACTCCTGGTGATCCTCCTGCCTCATCCTCCGGAATCCTGGGATTACAGGCATGTGCCAGCAGGCCAGGCTCAGATTCAAGTTTTGCTATCTTTGAATGTTACCTCTCTTTCATCATTTTCTTCTTCACAGACTGTAATACCTGTTGGATTTTCTTTGTGGTATATCTACCTCTTGATGACTGACCTTTCTTAGGTATTTAAATTTCAGAGCTATATATACACACACACACACACACACACACACACACACATATATATATGTATGTGTATATATATATATATCTCTGTATGTATATATATGATTTTTTTAAAGGTGTGGTCTCACTGTATTTCCTAGGCTGGTCTCAAACTCATGACCCTCTTTCTGAATATCTGGGATCACAGGTATTGTGTGTGCCACCAGGTCTGGCTCCAGTCGTATTTTGCCTAAAATATTCCAGGGAAAGTAAAAAGAATGAAGGTGTTTTATGTACATGTAGCAACTCCCCATGGGAAATGCAATCATGATGTACTAATAAACATACCTAATTTTAGACATCCTATAAATTCAGCCTTCCACTTTTTTGGTGATATGTCTTGTTGTTTTCTTCAGGATTTCCTGACTTTGGCCGATGGCTTTCTGATTCTTTTTTGTTCCTTGTCAACTTGTGAAGTTATTTTTTTTCTGATTCGTAGTATTTTGCATGTCATCGAGTGACTGCTGAAGGTCGTTTAATTTAGGTTGTGGTGTTACGTTTCAGGTTTCTGGTTTTGTGATTAGCTAAAAATATTGATTTCCATTAAAAAGTTTCTTTAGATCATTTAATGCCTGGCATTTTATGTACATTTTAGATTTCCCTTTTCAACTGTTGCCAGTGAGATAGTTTGTGTTTGCTGGGTTTCTTCGTTGGAGAGTGCCCTCTCGTGTTGACAGAACAGAACGCAGCCCCATAGAAGGCCTGTTTTGTGGGGTGGGTGAAAGAGTCCAGGTTGTCCTCTGATTTTTTGATTGTCTCCCATTTCTGTGGGACTCGTCATTGCCTCTGAGTTCGTCTTTCTTTCTCTTCACCATCAAGCCCTCAAGGTGTACCTCCCCTTCCCATCACCCCTTTTCCTATAGCAGTGATGCCTTCTCAGGATTTCCGTGGGTTGCCGCAAGCACTTACAAGCGCTTCTCTTAGATGGCTCAGTGTCTTCCACCTGCCAGGTTTCAGACCTCCTCTCATTATTTCTCCATCTCAGATAGGACTGGCTTTTTTGGTGATGGTTTTCGGGTCTTCCACCTCTGCTAGGCCCCTGCTGCTTTCCAGTCTTTTCTGTGTCATTCTGGTTTCTGTTCTATAGCGAGGCTATGTAACTCTATTGGCTGTTTGGGAGGTATACGGACCTGTGTGTATGTGTGTGTGTGTGTGTGTGTGTGTGTGTGTATATATATATATATATATATATATATATATATATATGCAAAATGAGGTCCATAACCTTCTCTGTCTCCAAGGTGTGCTGCAGACATAGATGGTTTTATTTACTTTTCTTACTTTTGTCTTTAGAATGTAGGAGACTCAAATTCCAGTTGGTGAAGATATTCTGTGGAAGTCCTGAGTCCAGCTCATCTGTTTTCATTTATAAAAAAATTTTGACAAAACCTTTCTTCATTATGACAAGATACGTCACATAAAATTTAACATCTTAAGCATTTTTAAGTGTTCCGTTCCATTTTTAAGTGGGAGGTTCTCATTGTTATGGAACCATCACCAGCATCCACTTGCAGAACTGTTTTCACGCAGTAAAACTCAAACTTCATACCCATGAAATAATCCCTTCCCCCCCCCATCTGGCACCCCTAGAAACTACCATTACACTTTCTGTCCCTGTCACTCTGACTGCCCTCTGTATTTCACAGAAGTTGAGTCATAGGATGTCCATGTTTTAGTGACTGGCTTTTTTTTTGGTGACTGGATTATTTCCCTGAGCGTGATGTCCTCAGGGTTCACTCATGTTGTAGATATGTGAAAATCTCATGACTTTAAAAGAGTTAAAGAAGATCTCATTGCCTGTGGCGACTACATTTCGTGTAACCATTTATCTGTGAATGGACATTTGGGTTGTTTTCCTTGTGAATAATGCTGCTGTGAAGATGGATGTCCAGACGTTTGAGTTTGTGCTTTCAGTCATTTTGGGTCTGTGCCTAGAAGTGGAATTCCGGGGTGATATGGTAATTGTATTTTTAATTAAGGAATTGCCATATTGCTTCCCATCGTGGCTATATAATTTTATATTTCTCCAGTGCAGTGCAGAAGCGCCCCAATTTCTCCACACTGTGAACACTTGTTCTTTCCAATGTGCCTTTCGTTTTTGTTATTGTTTTGTTGTACTGAGGATTGGCTGTGAGGCCTTGGCCCTGAGCTATATCCCCAGCCCTTTAAAATTTTTTGGAGATGAGGATTCAGGCACTTCCCTTTGAAAACCTTCATGGCTGGTGTAAGGGATGTCTTTCCCTACCACTAACAGAATTACTGCTATTTATTGGCACAATGGAAACTTGTTCTTTCTTTGCAACTTTAAGAAGGAACCCACCAAATAACACTTGTTTTTGCCTCCTTTTGAAGATTTTGTGGACACGTGGCATTGCATTGCACGAAATTATTGTCAAACCGATTCATTGCTCCTAGTGCTACAGCCTATTGGAGGTAGTGCTTCTCTACAAGATTTTGCACACTTTCCCACATTTCACACATCTCCCTAATCTGCTTTGAAATGAGGGATTCCTGCACCTTTTTCTCTTCCTCCTCTGGAGACGAGATCTACCTTAAAACCTCTTCTTGTTAGGAGATGATTGCCCACAATCCTACCCAGAGGGAGAGAGGGAGAGAGGGAGAGAGGGAGAGGGAGAGAGGGAGAGAGGGAGAGAGGGAGAGAGGGAGAGAGGGAGAGAGGGAGAGAGGGAGAGAGGGAGAGAGGGAGAGAGAGAAGAGGAGAGGGAGGAGAGGGGAGAGAAAGGAGGAAGAGGAAGAGGAAGATAGAAGAGAAAGAGGACAAGAGGAGGGGAGGGAGAGAGAAAAGACCCATTGGCTTAGTTGTGATCATGTGATGTTCTGCATCACATATGACTCGTATTGCAAGAAAACGCTCAGTTACCCAAGAAATATTTATTAAAAATGTTTGCTTCTATTGGAGAACAAACAGAACAAGTTAGTTGCAATTCAAGGCTTTACTGTACTTGGAACAGTTTGGATACAATTGAAATCATTCCTTTCCTTTAAAAACTCGACTGAACTAATCATTTGGTTTTGAGTTTTCTTTATGGATGATATTTCATTACTGATTCAATTTCTCTTTCTTCAGGTTTTCTTTTTATGAGTCAATGTTTGCAGCACCCGATGATTACGTTCCTCATGAAAAGTTGGTGCACGTACATAACACATCTTAGCTCTGTTTTCATCCCCTTCCTAATCACCATGGCCCTCCTTGCTTCATCTCTTGGTTCCTCTGAAGTTGGAAGTAGATTTCTCTTCCAGTTTGTTTATTTTCTTTTATTGTGTTCTTTATATTTTAGGCATCCCATATAAGAGAAACAATGTGATACTAAAGCTCGTGTGTCTGATTTATGCCACGTAATATTCCGGTTGCTTTTTCTTTTCTTTGCAACAAGGTCTTGCCAGGTAGATCAGTCCATCAGTGTGCACATCAGTGTGCAGCCCAGGCTGGCCTGGAACTCGTGGCGATGGTGGTGGTGCGGAAACCCTCATGTCCAACCCAGTGAAAAGGACTGGGGATGGAGCCAGCTGCCCAGGCAGGCCTTGGGTCCCATCTGCAGTACCACGAAACCAAAGCACAGAAACCCGGAAGCAAAGCCCACCACAAACGGATGTTCAGGGAAAAGTCATATATCTCGAGTGTGTGCAGCCACACGCAGAGATAGAGGAAAAGGACCGGAAGGCCACGCGCACAAAATGTCCATAGTGGCCCACTGGAGACAAGCAGGAGTGTTGGGAAAGAGCTGTTCAGAGCGCACAGGACAGGCTAAGGTGTGAAGAGTCCAGCATCCTGCCACTGCCTTGCAATCCCGGCTACGTGGCAGGCTGAGGCCAGAGGACTGCCAGCTCCACACCCTGAGCAAGTGATCATGACTCCGTCTCAGAAAAACAAAACAAGACAAAAGAACAAACAAACCAAAAGTCAAAATAAAATTAAAAGAAACAAACAAAGAAACGAACAAATGAATGAAGGAAGGAATGAAGGGGACCTGGAGAAGGAGCACAGTGTTAGAGCGGCCCCGGATTCAATCCCCAGTACAGCCAGACAAAAGCAAACTGGCAATAAAGCTGGAAGTATGTAACCTCTGGGATCGGGGATATGGGGTTTATTTGTTTGGAGCAGCAAAGATCCAAGATAAGGCCTGAAGTAGTTTGCATGCTGTCAGTCAAACTTCCACTTGCGAGTGAATGGAATGAGGCGATTCCCACAGAGGGAGACCGTGCGGCGGTTGGGGGAGCTCAGAGGCTGCTGCGGTAGAGGTGTGCTTATTGGAGGTGGGAACCAAACATGCGCCCCCCCCCCCCCCCCCAGGGAGACCTCTGCTTGGAAGGAGAGCCCAGGATGAGCCAGCAGCTCCCTTGGAAAAGCTCACGGGGCGGGGCGGGGCGGGGCGGGTAAGGGGGGCGCGAGTGAGTCCTGGCTGCTTTGCCCTGTCCGAGTGAGTTCTGGAGTGGAAGCGCATTGCACAGTCTGGAAGGCGGAGTCACTCTGGAAGGCGGAGTCACTCTGGAAACTTGGATTCGTTCTCTGTGACGCACGTTCTGCTCCTTAGTCAAGACAACACAATCAGACGCACGCTTCCGGGCTGGCTTCTAGCTCAGCGGTTCCTTCGACAGCTTATTGTTACCCAACTGACCTGGTGGCTTGCACCGGCCGGATGGATCGAGACCCGCGGGCGCTCTCCAGCCCTTTTGATGCCGCCGGCACGGCTACTTCTTTTCCCCAGGAATCATACTTGGAGGAGAGTTTTGAGAGCCCTCCTCTGCCCAGCGACACCTTGTCTCAAAAAACAAAAAACGATGTTTGGTTTCCTTGATTTTTGTTGCTTGAGGTCTAGAGAAGTTTGCTTTCAAATGGAATTTCTTTTTTCTTTTTTTCTTTTCTTTTCTTTTCTTTTCTTTTTTGGGGACCGGGGATCAGACTCGGGTCCTCGCGCTTGCGAGGCCGGCGACGGAACCACTGAGCTAAATCCCTGGCCCTGGGATGTACTTTTCTAAGATACATTTCAAATGGTGATCATTCCACTTCAGTTTTCCTAGGTCAACAGGAGACTTTTCGATGTGTTGACTAGTTTTTTGTTTGTTTATTTTTGGAGACAGGGTCTCTCTTTCTCTCTCTCTCTCTAGTTCAGGCTGGGCTTGAACTCACTGAGTAGCCAGGCTGGCTTCGAACTCCTGGTGATCCTCCTGCCTCATCCTCCGGAATCCTGGGATTACAGGCATGTGCCAGCAGGCCAGGCTCAGATTCAAGTTTTGCTATCTTTGAATGTTACCTCTCTTTCATCATTTTCTTCTTCACAGACTGTAATACCTGTTGGATTTTCTTTGTGGTATATCTACCTCTTGATGACTGACCTTTCTTAGGTATTTAAATTTCAGAGCTATATATACACACACACACACACACACACACACACACACACATATATATATATGTATGTGTATATATATATATATCTCTGTATGTATATATATGATTTTTTTAAAGGTGTGGTCTCACTGTATTTCCTAGGCTGGTCTCAAACTCATGACCCTCTTTCTGAATATCTGGGATCACAGGTATTGTGTGTGCCACCAGGTCTGGCTCCAGTCGTATTTTGCCTAAAATATTCCAGGGAAAGTAAAAAGAATGAAGGTGTTTTATGTACATGTAGCAACTCCCCATGGGAAATGCAATCATGATGTACTAATAAACATACCTAATTTTAGACATCCTATAAATTCAGCCTTCCACTTTTTTGGTGATATGTCTTGTTGTTTTCTTCAGGATTTCCTGACTTTGGCCGATGGCTTTCTGATTCTTTTTTGTTCCTTGTCAACTTGTGAAGTTATTTTTTTTCTGATTCGTAGTATTTTGCATGTCATCGAGTGACTGCTGAAGGTCGTTTAATTTAGGTTGTGGTGTTACGTTTCAGGTTTCTGGTTTTGTGATTAGCTAAAAATATTGATTTCCATTAAAAAGTTTCTTTAGATCATTTAATGCCTGGCATTTTATGTACATTTTAGATTTCCCTTTTCAACTGTTGCCAGTGAGATAGTTTGTGTTTGCTGGGTTTCTTCGTTGGAGAGTGCCCTCTCGTGTTGACAGAACAGAACGCAGCCCCATAGAAGGCCTGTTTTGTGGGGTGGGTGAAAGAGTCCAGGTTGTCCTCTGATTTTTTGATTGTCTCCCATTTCTGTGGGACTCGTCATTGCCTCTGAGTTCGTCTTTCTTTCTCTTCACCATCAAGCCCTCAAGGTGTACCTCCCCTTCCCATCACCCCTTTTCCTATAGCAGTGATGCCTTCTCAGGATTTCCGTGGGTTGCCGCAAGCACTTACAAGCGCTTCTCTTAGATGGCTCAGTGTCTTCCACCTGCCAGGTTTCAGACCTCCTCTCATTATTTCTCCATCTCAGATAGGACTGGCTTTTTTGGTGATGGTTTTCGGGTCTTCCACCTCTGCTAGGCCCCTGCTGCTTTCCAGTCTTTTCTGTGTCATTCTGGTTTCTGTTCTATAGCGAGGCTATGTAACTCTATTGGCTGTTTGGGAGGTATACGGACCTGTGTGTATGTGTGTGTGTGTGTGTGTGTGTGTGTGTATATATATATATATATATATATATATATATATATATATATATGCAAAATGAGGTCCATAACCTTCTCTGTCTCCAAGGTGTGCTGCAGACATAGATGGTTTTATTTACTTTTCTTACTTTTGTCTTTAGAATGTAGGAGACTCAAATTCCAGTTGGTGAAGATATTCTGTGGAAGTCCTGAGTCCAGCTCATCTGTTTTCATTTATAAAAAAATTTTGACAAAACCTTTCTTCATTATGACAAGATACGTCACATAAAATTTAACATCTTAAGCATTTTTAAGTGTTCCGTTCCATTTTTAAGTGGGAGGTTCTCATTGTTATGGAACCATCACCAGCATCCACTTGCAGAACTGTTTTCACGCAGTAAAACTCAAACTTCATACCCATGAAATAATCCCTTCCCCCCCCCCATCTGGCACCCCTAGAAACTACCATTACACTTTCTGTCCCTGTCACTCTGACTGCCCTCTGTATTTCACAGAAGTTGAGTCATAGGATGTCCATGTTTTAGTGACTGGCTTTTTTTTTGGTGACTGGATTATTTCCCTGAGCGTGATGTCCTCAGGGTTCACTCATGTTGTAGATATGTGAAAATCTCATGACTTTAAAAGAGTTAAAGAAGATCTCATTGCCTGTGGCGACTACATTTCGTGTAACCATTTATCTGTGAATGGACATTTGGGTTGTTTTCCTTGTGAATAATGCTGCTGTGAAGATGGATGTCCAGACGTTTGAGTTTGTGCTTTCAGTCATTTTGGGTCTGTGCCTAGAAGTGGAATTCCGGGGTGATATGGTAATTGTATTTTTAATTAAGGAATTGCCATATTGCTTCCCATCGTGGCTATATAATTTTATATTTCTCCAGTGCAGTGCAGAAGCGCCCCAATTTCTCCACACTGTGAACACTTGTTCTTTCCAATGTGCCTTTCGTTTTTGTTATTGTTTTGTTGTACTGAGGATTGGCTGTGAGGCCTTGGCCCTGAGCTATATCCCCAGCCCTTTAAAATTTTTTGGAGATGAGGATTCAGGCACTTCCCTTTGAAAACCTTCATGGCTGGTGTAAGGGATGTCTTTCCCTACCACTAACAGAATTACTGCTATTTATTGGCACAATGGAAACTTGTTCTTTCTTTGCAACTTTAAGAAGGAACCCACCAAATAACACTTGTTTTTGCCTCCTTTTGAAGATTTTGTGGACACGTGGCATTGCATTGCACGAAATTATTGTCAAACCGATTCATTGCTCCTAGTGCTACAGCCTATTGGAGGTAGTGCTTCTCTACAAGATTTTGCACACTTTCCCACATTTCACACATCTCCCTAATCTGCTTTGAAATGAGGGATTCCTGCACCTTTTTCTCTTCCTCCTCTGGAGACGAGATCTACCTTAAAACCTCTTCTTGTTAGGAGATGATTGCCCACAATCCTACCCAGAGGGAGAGAGGGAGAGAGGGAGAGAGGGAGAGAGGGAGAGAGGGAGAGAGGGAGAGAGGGAGAGAGGGAGAGAGGGAGAGAGGGAGAGAGAGAAGAGGAGAGGGAGGAGAGGGGAGAGAAAGGAGGAAGAGGAAGAGGAAGATAGAAGAGAAAGAGGACAAGAGGAGGGGAGGGAGAGAGAAAAGACCCATTGGCTTAGTTGTGATCATGTGATGTTCTGCATCACATATGACTCGTATTGCAAGAAAACGCTCAGTTACCCAAGAAATATTTATTAAAAATGTTTGCTTCTATTGGAGAACAAACAGAACAAGTTAGTTGCAATTCAAGGCTTTACTGTACTTGGAACAGTTTGGATACAATTGAAATCATTCCTTTCCTTTAAAAACTCGACTGAACTAATCATTTGGTTTTGAGTTTTCTTTATGGATGATATTTCATTACTGATTCAATTTCTCTTTCTTCAGGTTTTCTTTTTATGAGTCAATGTTTGCAGCACCCGATGATTACGTTCCTCATGAAAAGTTGGTGCATGTACATAACACATCTTAGCTCTGTTTTCATCCCCTTCCTAATCACCATGGCCCTCCTTGCTTCATCTCTTGGTTCCTCTGAAGTTGGAAGTAGATTTCTCTTCCAGTTTGTTTATTTTCTTTTATTGTGTTCTTTATATTTTAGGCATCCCATATAAGAGAAACAATGTGATACTAAAGCTCGTGTGTCTGATTTATGCCACGTAATATTCCGGTTGCTTTTTCTTTTCTTTGCAACAAGGTCTTGCCAGGTAGATCAGTCCATCAGTGTGCACATCAGTGTGCAGCCCAGGCTGGCCTGGAACTCGTGGCGATGGTGGTGGTGCGGAAACCCTCATGTCCAACCCAGTGAAAAGGACTGGGGATGGAGCCAGCTGCCCAGGCAGGCCTTGGGTCCCATCTGCAGTACCACGAAACCAAAGCACAGAAACCCGGAAGCAAAGCCCACCACAAACGGATGTTCAGGGAAAAGTCATATATCTCGAGTGTGTGCAGCCACACGCAGAGATAGAGGAAAAGGACCGGAAGGCCACGCGCACAAAATGTCCATAGTGGCCCACTGGAGACAAGCAGGAGTGTTGGGAAAGAGCTGTTCAGAGCGCACAGGACAGGCTAAGGTGTGAAGAGTCCAGCATCCTGCCACTGCCTTGCAATCCCGGCTACGTGGCAGGCTGAGGCCAGAGGACTGCCAGCTCCACACCCTGAGCAAGTGATCATGACTCCGTCTCAGAAAAACAAAACAAGACAAAAGAACAAACAAACCAAAAGTCAAAATAAAATTAAAAGAAACAAACAAAGAAACGAACAAATGAATGAAGGAAGGAATGAAGGGGACCTGGAGAAGGAGCACAGTGTTAGAGCGGCCCCGGATTCAATCCCCAGTACAGCCAGACAAAAGCAAACTGGCAATAAAGCTGGAAGTATGTAACCTCTGGGATCGGGGATATGGGGTTTATTTGTTTGGAGCAGCAAAGATCCAAGATAAGGCCTGAAGTAGTTTGCATGCTGTCAGTCAAACTTCCACTTGCGAGTGAATGGAATGAGGCGATTCCCACAGAGGGAGACCGTGCGGCGGTTGGGGGAGCTCAGAGGCTGCTGCGGTAGAGGTGTGCTTATTGGAGGTGGGAACCAAACATGCGCCCCCCCCCCCCCCAGGGAGACCTCTGCTTGGAAGGAGAGCCCAGGATGAGCCAGCAGCTCCCTTGGAAAAGCTCACGGGGCGGGGCGGGGCGGGGCGGGTAAGGGGGGCGCGAGTGAGTCCTGGCTGCTTTGCCCTGTCCGAGTGAGTTCTGGAGTGGAAGCGCATTGCACAGTCTGGAAGGCGGAGTCACTCTGGAAGGCGGAGTCACTCTGGAAACTTGGATTCGTTCTCTGTGACGCACGTTCTGCTCCTTAGTCAAGACAACACAATCAGACGCACGCTTCCGGGCTGGCTTCTAGCTCAGCGGTTCCTTCGACAGCTTATTGTTACCCAACTGACCTGGTGGCTTGCACCGGCCGGATGGATCGAGACCCGCGGGCGCTCTCCAGCCCTTTTGATGCCGCCGGCACGGCTACTTCTTTTCCCCAGGAATCATACTTGGAGGAGAGTTTTGAGAGCCCTCCTCTGCCCAGCGACACCTTGTCTCAAAAAACAAAAAACGATGTTTGGTTTCCTTGATTTTTGTTGCTTGAGGTCTAGAGAAGTTTGCTTTCAAATGGAATTTCTTTTTCTTTTTTTCTTTTCTTTTCTTTTCTTTTCTTTTTTGGGGACCGGGGATCAGACTCGGGTCCTCGCGCTTGCGAGGCCGGCGACGGAACCACTGAGCTAAATCCCTGGCCCTGGGATGTACTTTTCTAAGATACATTTCAAATGGTGATCATTCCACTTCAGTTTTCCTAGGTCAACAGGAGACTTTTCGATGTGTTGACTAGTTTTTTGTTTGTTTATTTTTGGAGACAGGGTCTCTCTTTCTCTCTCTCTCTCTAGTTCAGGCTGGGCTTGAACTCACTGAGTAGCCAGGCTGGCTTCGAACTCCTGGTGATCCTCCTGCCTCATCCTCCGGAATCCTGGGATTACAGGCATGTGCCAGCAGGCCAGGCTCAGATTCAAGTTTTGCTATCTTTGAATGTTACCTCTCTTTCATCATTTTCTTCTTCACAGACTGTAATACCTGTTGGATTTTCTTTGTGGTATATCTACCTCTTGATGACTGACCTTTCTTAGGTATTTAAATTTCAGAGCTATATATACACACACACACACACACACACACACACACACACATATATATATGTATGTGTATATATATATATATCTCTGTATGTATATATATGATTTTTTTAAAGGTGTGGTCTCACTGTATTTCCTAGGCTGGTCTCAAACTCATGACCCTCTTTCTGAATATCTGGGATCACAGGTATTGTGTGTGCCACCAGGTCTGGCTCCAGTCGTATTTTGCCTAAAATATTCCAGGGAAAGTAAAAAGAATGAAGGTGTTTTATGTACATGTAGCAACTCCCCATGGGAAATGCAATCATGATGTACTAATAAACATACCTAATTTTAGACATCCTATAAATTCAGCCTTCCACTTTTTTGGTGATATGTCTTGTTGTTTTCTTCAGGATTTCCTGACTTTGGCCGATGGCTTTCTGATTCTTTTTTGTTCCTTGTCAACTTGTGAAGTTATTTTTTTTCTGATTCGTAGTATTTTGCATGTCATCGAGTGACTGCTGAAGGTCGTTTAATTTAGGTTGTGGTGTTACGTTTCAGGTTTCTGGTTTTGTGATTAGCTAAAAATATTGATTTCCATTAAAAAGTTTCTTTAGATCATTTAATGCCTGGCATTTTATGTACATTTTAGATTTCCCTTTTCAACTGTTGCCAGTGAGATAGTTTGTGTTTGCTGGGTTTCTTCGTTGGAGAGTGCCCTCTCGTGTTGACAGAACAGAACGCAGCCCCATAGAAGGCCTGTTTTGTGGGGTGGGTGAAAGAGTCCAGGTTGTCCTCTGATTTTTTGATTGTCTCCCATTTCTGTGGGACTCGTCATTGCCTCTGAGTTCGTCTTTCTTTCTCTTCACCATCAAGCCCTCAAGGTGTACCTCCCCTTCCCATCACCCCTTTTCCTATAGCAGTGATGCCTTCTCAGGATTTCCGTGGGTTGCCGCAAGCACTTACAAGCGCTTCTCTTAGATGGCTCAGTGTCTTCCACCTGCCAGGTTTCAGACCTCCTCTCATTATTTCTCCATCTCAGATAGGACTGGCTTTTTTGGTGATGGTTTTCGGGTCTTCCACCTCTGCTAGGCCCCTGCTGCTTTCCAGTCTTTTCTGTGTCATTCTGGTTTCTGTTCTATAGCGAGGCTATGTAACTCTATTGGCTGTTTGGGAGGTATACGGACCTGTGTGTATGTGTGTGTGTGTGTGTGTGTGTGTGTGTGTGTATATATATATATATATATATATATATATATATATGCAAAATGAGGTCCATAACCTTCTCTGTCTCCAAGGTGTGCTGCAGACATAGATGGTTTTATTTACTTTTCTTACTTTTGTCTTTAGAATGTAGGAGACTCAAATTCCAGTTGGTGAAGATATTCTGTGGAAGTCCTGAGTCCAGCTCATCTGTTTTCATTTTAAAAAAATTTTGACAAAACCTTTCTTCATTATGACAAGATACGTCACATAAAATTTAACATCTTAAGCATTTTTAAGTGTTCCGTTCCATTTTTAAGTGGGAGGTTCTCATTGTTATGGAACCATCACCAGCATCCACTTGCAGAACTGTTTTTCACGCAGTAAAACTCAAACTTCATACCCATGAAATAATCCCTTCCCCCCCCCCATCTGGCACCCCTAGAAACTACCATTACACTTTCTGTCCCTGTCACTCTGACTGCCCTCTGTATTTCACAGAAGTTGAGTCATAGGATGTCCATGTTTTAGTGACTGGCTTTTTTTTTGGTGACTGGATTATTTCCCTGAGCGTGATGTCCTCAGGGTTCACTCATGTTGTAGATATGTGAAAATCTCATGACTTTAAAAGAGTTAAAGAAGATCTCATTGCCTGTGGCGACTACATTTCGTGTAACCATTTATCTGTGAATGGACATTTGGGTTGTTTTCCTTGTGAATAATGCTGCTGTGAAGATGGATGTCCAGACGTTTGAGTTTGTGCTTTCAGTCATTTTGGGTCTGTGCCTAGAAGTGGAATTCCGGGGTGATATGGTAATTGTATTTTTAATTAAGGAATTGCCATATTGCTTCCCATCGTGGCTATATAATTTTATATTTCTCCAGTGCAGTGCAGAAGCGCCCCAATTTCTCCACACTGTGAACACTTGTTCTTTCCAATGTGCCTTTCGTTTTTGTTATTGTTTTGTTGTACTGAGGATTGGCTGTGAGGCCTTGGCCCTGAGCTATATCCCCAGCCCTTTAAAATTTTTTGGAGATGAGGATTCAGGCACTTCCCTTTGAAAACCTTCATGGCTGGTGTAAGGGATGTCTTTCCCTACCACTAACAGAATTACTGCTATTTATTGGCACAATGGAAACTTGTTCTTTCTTTGCAACTTTAAGAAGGAACCCACCAAATAACACTTGTTTTTGCCTCCTTTTGAAGATTTTGTGGACACGTGGCATTGCATTGCACGAAATTATTGTCAAACCGATTCATTGCTCCTAGTGCTACAGCCTATTGGAGGTAGTGCTTCTCTACAAGATTTTGCACACTTTCCCACATTTCACACATCTCCCTAATCTGCTTTGAAATGAGGGATTCCTGCACCTTTTTCTCTTCCTCCTCTGGAGACGAGATCTACCTTAAAACCTCTTCTTGTTAGGAGATGATTGCCCACAATCCTACCCAGAGGGAGAGAGGGAGAGAGGGAGAGAGGGAGAGAGGGAGAGAGGGAGAGAGGGAGAGAGGGAGAGAGGGAGAGAGGGAGAGAGGGAGAGAGGGAGAGAGGGAGAGAGGGAGAGAGAGAAGAGGAGAGAGGAGGAGAGGGGAGAGAAAGGAGGAAGAGGAAGAGGAAGATAGAAGAGAAAGAGGACAAGAGGAGGGGAGGGAGAGAGAAAAGACCCATTGGCTTAGTTGTGATCATGTGATGTTCTGCATCACATATGACTCGTATTGCAAGAAAACGCTCAGTTACCCAAGAAATATTTATTAAAAATGTTTGCTTCTATTGGAGAACAAACAGAACAAGTTAGTTGCAATTCAAGGCTTTACTGTACTTGGAACAGTTTGGATACAATTGAAATCATTCCTTTCCTTTAAAAACTCGACTGAACTAATCATTTGGTTTTGAGTTTTCTTTATGGATGATATTTCATTACTGATTCAATTTCTCTTTCTTCAGGTTTTCTTTTTATGAGTCAATGTTTGCAGCACCCGATGATTACGTTCCTCATGAAAAGTTGGTGCATGTACATAACACATCTTAGCTCTGTTTTCATCCCCTTCCTAATCACCATGGCCCTCCTTGCTTCATCTCTTGGTTCCTCTGAAGTTGGAAGTAGATTTCTCTTCCAGTTTGTTTATTTTCTTTTATTGTGTTCTTTATATTTTAGGCATCCCATATAAGAGAAACAATGTGATACTAAAGCTCGTGTGTCTGATTTATGCCACGTAATATTCCGGTTGCTTTTTCTTTTCTTTGCAACAAGGTCTTGCCAGGTAGATCAGTCCATCAGTGTGCACATCAGTGTGCAGCCCAGGCTGGCCTGGAACTCGTGGCGATGGTGGTGGTGCGGAAACCCTCATGTCCAACCCAGTGAAAAGGACTGGGGATGGAGCCAGCTGCCCAGGCAGGCCTTGGGTCCCATCTGCAGTACCACGAAACCAAAGCACAGAAACCCGGAAGCAAAGCCCACCACAAACGGATGTTCAGGGAAAAGTCATATATCTCGAGTGTGTGCAGCCACACGCAGAGATAGAGGAAAAGGACCGGAAGGCCACGCGCACAAAATGTCCATAGTGGCCCACTGGAGACAAGCAGGAGTGTTGGGAAAGAGCTGTTCAGAGCGCACAGGACAGGCTAAGGTGTGAAGAGTCCAGCATCCTGCCACTGCCTTGCAATCCCGGCTACGTGGCAGGCTGAGGCCAGAGGACTGCCAGCTCCACACCCTGAGCAAGTGATCATGACTCCGTCTCAGAAAAACAAAACAAGACAAAAGAACAAACAAACCAAAAGTCAAAATAAAATTAAAAGAAACAAACAAAGAAACGAACAAATGAATGAAGGAAGGAATGAAGGGGACCTGGAGAAGGAGCACAGTGTTAGAGCGGCCCCGGATTCAATCCCCAGTACAGCCAGACAAAAGCAAACTGGCAATAAAGCTGGAAGTATGTAACCTCTGGGATCGGGGATATGGGGTTTATTTGTTTGGAGCAGCAAAGATCCAAGATAAGGCCTGAAGTAGTTTGCATGCTGTCAGTCAAACTTCCACTTGCGAGTGAATGGAATGAGGCGATTCCCACAGAGGGAGACCGTGCGGCGGTTGGGGGAGCTCAGAGGCTGCTGCGGTAGAGGTGTGCTTATTGGAGGTGGGAACCAAACATGCGCCCCCCCCCCCCCCCCCCAGGGAGACCTCTGCTTGGAAGGAGAGCCCAGGATGAGCCAGCAGCTCCCTTGGAAAAGCTCACGGGGCGGGGCGGGGCGGGGCGGGTAAGGGGGGCGCGAGTGAGTCCTGGCTGCTTTGCCCTGTCCGAGTGAGTTCTGGAGTGGAAGCGCATTGCACAGTCTGGAAGGCGGAGTCACTCTGGAAGGCGGAGTCACTCTGGAAACTTGGATTCGTTCTCTGTGACGCACGTTCTGCTCCTTAGTCAAGACAACACAATCAGACGCACGCTTCCGGGCTGGCTTCTAGCTCAGCGGTTCCTTCGACAGCTTATTGTTACCCAACTGACCTGGTGGCTTGCACCGGCCGGATGGATCGAGACCCGCGGGCGCTCTCCAGCCCTTTTGATGCCGCCGGCACGGCTACTTCTTTTCCCCAGGAATCATACTTGGAGGAGAGTTTTGAGAGCCCTCCTCTGCCCAGCGACACCTTGTCTCAAAAAACAAAAAACGATGTTTGGTTTCCTTGATTTTTGTTGCTTGAGGTCTAGAGAAGTTTGCTTTCAAATGGAATTTCTTTTTCTTTTTTTCTTTTCTTTTCTTTTCTTTTCTTTTTTGGGGACCGGGGATCAGACTCGGGTCCTCGCGCTTGCGAGGCCGGCGACGGAACCACTGAGCTAAATCCCTGGCCCTGGGATGTACTTTTCTAAGATACATTTCAAATGGTGATCATTCCACTTCAGTTTTCCTAGGTCAACAGGAGACTTTTCGATGTGTTGACTAGTTTTTTGTTTGTTTATTTTTGGAGACAGGGTCTCTCTTTCTCTCTCTCTCTCTAGTTCAGGCTGGGCTTGAACTCACTGAGTAGCCAGGCTGGCTTCGAACTCCTGGTGATCCTCCTGCCTCATCCTCCGGAATCCTGGGATTACAGGCATGTGCCAGCAGGCCAGGCTCAGATTCAAGTTTTGCTATCTTTGAATGTTACCTCTCTTTCATCATTTTCTTCTTCACAGACTGTAATACCTGTTGGATTTTCTTTGTGGTATATCTACCTCTTGATGACTGACCTTTCTTAGGTATTTAAATTTCAGAGCTATATATACACACACACACACACACACACACACACACACACACATATATATATGTATGTGTATATATATATATATCTCTGTATGTATATATATGATTTTTTTAAAGGTGTGGTCTCACTGTATTTCCTAGGCTGGTCTCAAACTCATGACCCTCTTTCTGAATATCTGGGATCACAGGTATTGTGTGTGCCACCAGGTCTGGCTCCAGTCGTATTTTGCCTAAAATATTCCAGGGAAAGTAAAAAGAATGAAGGTGTTTTATGTACATGTAGCAACTCCCCATGGGAAATGCAATCATGATGTACTAATAAACATACCTAATTTTAGACATCCTATAAATTCAGCCTTCCACTTTTTTGGTGATATGTCTTGTTGTTTTCTTCAGGATTTCCTGACTTTGGCCGATGGCTTTCTGATTCTTTTTTGTTCCTTGTCAACTTGTGAAGTTATTTTTTTTCTGATTCGTAGTATTTTGCATGTCATCGAGTGACTGCTGAAGGTCGTTTAATTTAGGTTGTGGTGTTACGTTTCAGGTTTCTGGTTTTGTGATTAGCTAAAAATATTGATTTCCATTAAAAAGTTTCTTTAGATCATTTAATGCCTGGCATTTTATGTACATTTTAGATTTCCCTTTTCAACTGTTGCCAGTGAGATAGTTTGTGTTTGCTGGGTTTCTTCGTTGGAGAGTGCCCTCTCGTGTTGACAGAACAGAACGCAGCCCCATAGAAGGCCTGTTTTGTGGGGTGGGTGAAAGAGTCCAGGTTGTCCTCTGATTTTTTGATTGTCTCCCATTTCTGTGGGACTCGTCATTGCCTCTGAGTTCGTCTTTCTTTCTCTTCACCATCAAGCCCTCAAGGTGTACCTCCCCTTCCCATCACCCCCTTTTCCTATAGCAGTGATGCCTTCTCAGGATTTCCGTGGGTTGCCGCAAGCACTTACAAGCGCTTCTCTTAGATGGCTCAGTGTCTTCCACCTGCCAGGTTTCAGACCTCCTCTCATTATTTCTCCATCTCAGATAGGACTGGCTTTTTTGGTGATGGTTTTCGGGTCTTCCACCTCTGCTAGGCCCCTGCTGCTTTCCAGTCTTTTCTGTGTCATTCTGGTTTCTGTTCTATAGCGAGGCTATGTAACTCTATTGGCTGTTTGGGAGGTATACGGACCTGTGTGTATGTGTGTGTGTGTGTGGTGTGTGTGTGTGTGTATATATATATATATATATATATATATATATATATATATATGCAAAATGAGGTCCATAACCTTCTCTGTCTCCAAGGTGTGCTGCAGACATAGATGGTTTTATTTACTTTTCTTACTTTTGTCTTTAGAATGTAGGAGACTCAAATTCCAGTTGGTGAAGATATTCTGTGGAAGTCCTGAGTCCAGCTCATCTGTTTTCATTTATAAAAAAATTTTGACAAAACCTTTCTTCATTATGACAAGATACGTCACATAAAATTTAACATCTTAAGCATTTTTAAGTGTTCCGTTCCATTTTTAAGTGGGAGGTTCTCATTGTTATGGAACCATCACCAGCATCCACTTGCAGAACTGTTTTCACGCAGTAAAACTCAAACTTCATACCCATGAAATAATCCCTTCCCCCCCCCATCTGGCACCCCTAGAAACTACCATTACACTTTCTGTCCCTGTCACTCTGACTGCCCTCTGTATTTCACAGAAGTTGAGTCATAGGATGTCCATGTTTTAGTGACTGGCTTTTTTTTTTGGTGACTGGATTATTTCCTGAGCGTGATGTCCTCAGGGTTACTCATGTTGTAGATATGTGAAAATCTCATGACTTTAAAAGAGTTAAAGAAGATCTCATTGCCTGTGGCGACTACATTTCGTGTGTAACCATTTATCTGTGAATGGACATTTGGGTTGTTTTCCTTGTGAATAATGCTGCTGTGAAGATGGATGTCCAGACGTTTGAGTTTGTGCTTTCAGTCATTTTGGGTCTGTGCCTAGAAGTGGAATTCCGGGGGTGATATGGTAATTGTATTTTTAATTAAGGAATTGCATATTGCTTCCCATCGTGGCTATATAATTTTATATTTCTCCAGTGCAGTGCAGAAGCGCCCCAATTTCTCCACAATGTGAACACTTGTTCTTTCCAATGTGCCTTTCGTTTTTGTTATTGTTTTGTTGTTTACTGAGGATTGGCTGTGAGGCCTTGGCCCTGAGCTATATCCCCAGCCTTAAAATTTTTTTGGAGATGAGGATTCAGGCACTTCCCTTTGAAAACCTTCATGGCTGGTGTAAGGGATGTCTTTCCCTACCACTAACAGAATTACTGCTATTTATTTGGCACAATGGAAACTTGTTCTTTTCTTTTGCAAACTTTAAGAAGGAACCCACCAAATAACACTTGTTTTTGCCTCCTTTTGAAGATTTTGTGGACACGTGGCATTGCATTGCACGAAAATTATTGTCAAACCGATTCATTGCTCTTAGTGCTACAGTGCTATTGGAGGTAGTGCTTCTCTACAAGATTTTGCACACTTTCCCCACATTTCACACATCTCCTAATCTGCTTTGAAATGAGGGATTCCTGCAACCTTTTTCTCTTCTCCTCTGGAGACGAGATCTACCTTAAAACCTCTTCTTGTTAGGAGATGATTGCCCACAATCC